>NC_089505.1:236812968-238062968 GCF_036850995.1 Saccopteryx leptura | reverse complement strand
TGCAATTGCATCTTGAGCATACTCATGCATATGACATGGACTGCCTGTATATGATGATGGCAAAATTGTTAGTCTTCCAACGTTAGTTATATTACCGTCATTTACAACTGCATCTTGCAAATGAATGTATTATTCAGAGTGAAGCTTGGTCTGATTTAAATGGATAAATATCAAATGTTCTGTTTCAAATTTTGCATACATATCTACAATGTATTGGTGAAACAACTGACAGCATTTCAAAATGTGATTGTCTTCATTCTCTCAAATCATTAATCGGTATGAATAATAGTTCATAGTGCTGCATTTAATATTTATTTCTTTGCCACTGACTGAACTTATCATCATAGCATTGAAGTGATATCCATAGTTACCATCCCAAAAAATGATTGGATATTGCAGGGCATTGTAGCATTGATGAGTTTCTGCAACTTTTGTCAATTGATTGTTTCTCCAATGAAGAACAATATTCTAGGTTGGAACTGATCTCCAACTATAACAATTGCTACTTCGTCTATAGTTGGAGCATTGAATCTTTGCACATGTTCTCCAGCAGCCATTTTGTCAGCATGAATAACAATCTTGTGTGTATCAGATGGCATCATGTTAATTGCTGTTTTGAACAAATGCACTAAATTGTTTTTTTTTTTTTCGTGAAGAAGGTCTTACAGTTGGGAAACAATGGACCTTTTTATGCTGGTAGAAATTCTGCAGCATGCATTCAATTCATCATTACCATCACCAATGAAATACATTTGTAGGAATTTATGTTGACCATCTGGGAATGGAAGCAGGGAGCTGGCTTTAGGATAAATTTGTCCTTTCACTTTGAAAGTTGGCATGAATTGAGCTGTTACCATTTCTGTGCTGAATGAACAATGTCATTTGGAAGCATGAATTCTATTTTCTGATGTTAGATAGGAAATACTTTGATTTGGCACTATATCTGGCAAGCAAAGTTTTTAATGGCTTTGGCAGTTCTCCAAGTTGAGGCAGTTTAATTTTTCTGGAGGCACAACACATTCCTTTTGTTTCTCCATTAAATTTCAGAGCCTTGCAATAAGGACACACTTCAGTCATAGTGCCAATGAGAACATGCCAGCTTAAATTATAATCATCAACTGGGTTATACCGGAATGCAAGGCAATTGTAATCGCATAATTGCTGAGCATGGAGTTGTGTTTGATGCTGATCTGCTGTTTCTTGTTGATGTCTTTCAACTACTCTCAGCCTGTTGCATTCACTCTGTTGTGAACAAAGCAGATCTGAAGCTGCAGAATGCGATCACCGTGCTTGCAAACGTGCATCCTCAAGTCTGGCTGCATGTAAATAGATTGTAAATTGGAAATATTGAAATGAAATTGTAAAATATTTAGTATACTGTGTGTTGCTTTTACGTTCAACAGATGTGCTGTTTTCTTTAAAAAAGCATGTTTTTACCTGTCACAGATGTGACATCTATATTTATACAATATTAGGTATACAAAAAAGTGCATATATTTGAATGTAACATTGCTTCAAAATTTCAATGCAATTGATGAAGGGCTTTCAGAGATTTAAGATTTTGAACAAACAAACATTTACATTTTTATTTATATAGATTACTTAGGAAAATTTCATGAGACATTAGATGAAGTCAGTTATAATCTTAAGCTATTTTGTCTGTTGACAAATTTTGTAATAGAGGTAACATAAACTTATTTGACCCTTGGTAAATTTAAGTAGAAAAAGAATTGTTTATCTGCATTATATTCAATGTTCATAACTTCAGAAATATGTCTGTTTTAATTAAGCTAATATACTTAAACTAGATTTTATTTATTAATGATTACCTCAGACCATGTGAATAAATATATCAATTAGTTTGTTTTTAAACAATCAAATACAGCTCTTTTGAAATTAATTTTAGCAATACCATCCTGAGGTAGAAGAATATCACACACTTACAATATACATATATAGATGCCCACAGACAAATGAAAACAAAGATTTTTTAGAAACAAATATTTGTGAAGACACTTAAGATTTTTTACTTGCCCAATTTCTAAATGCTGTGTCTTCTTTTTCTTTTCTCTTTCTCTTCTTCTTTTATAAAGAGAAATATTTACATTTTAGAGATTGACTCTTAGGTCCTAGAGAGTAGAAAATCTACATTTTCTACAGAAAAAGTATTCAAGTATTCTCCAAGATGGAACTTTTTTGGACATATTTGCAGGACAATTCTGTTTCTAATGTTCAAAAACATATAAGTATTTTGAAAAAATTAGGGAGGTTTGGGATTAGAAAGAAAAAAACTAGACACATCCTCTCACCTATAGGTGAACATCATATTCTGGAATCTTTCTTTCCCTCTGGGTGCATTTGGCTTAAAGGAGAAGGCCTAGAAAAATTTTCATTAGAGCTCTGATCGAGTTGCTAAGTTGATTAGAGTGTCATCCTAACACGCCAAGGTTGTGGGTCTGATCCCTACCAGAATCAACAAATGAATGCTTAAGTAAGTGGAACAACAAATTGATGGTTCTCTCTCTCTCTTTCCCTTCTTCTCTCTAAAATCAATAAATAGAAAATAAATTTTTTAAAATTCTTATCAGGTGATGAATATGAACTTCCAATTTAGCTAAATTTCAGATCATAAGGTTATTAAATCCTTTCAGATATCTTAATTAGGTTTCAACTGGAATAAAGAGTATTTTATTTCAGGCAATATTGGACAATCCCACTAATTTTAATTCCAGTTTCCCCTGACTGTTGATGACAATAATGTAGCAGTTTGCTAAAAAAATCTTCCTAGTTTTGTCAACTGTGGGACAGGTCCACACAAAGCATTTAGGTTGATGTTGAAGAGTTTGCTTAGGGTCTTTGAGGACAATCTTTTTTTCAGTGTCCCAGTTGATTACAATTGAAACATCAATTTCTGGGCCAGTGTTTTTGATGATATTCTTTCAGGAGGGCATCATGGGGAAGCCCTACATGTTATTTGGGGTCTCTAGTCCTGAAGCCATTGCAGCAATAAAGCTATTAGCTTGGTAGACTTATGTTTATGATCTCACTCCAGAGTCTTTTCAAATTTGTCAGTTGTAGTCCTGGGTTTAGACAAGCTTGGAAAAGATCAGCTTTTATTTTGTGAGCCCTTTCTGACCTAGGATCTCAAACATCATCCTTAGGTTTGGCCATCTTGCCTCCTGCATCCATTTCTGGGTTCCCCCAGTCTTAGCAACATGTGTACAAGCTGATCAAGTTTTTTTCCTAAAAACTTTTTGGGGTTCTTTTAAGGTTTAGAAAATTCTTTAACAATAGCTCTATTTTAGTCTTTGACTAAGGCGTAAAGAACATTTAAGGAAGTTCATGTACAACCTCAGGCAGCTTTATTTTAAATGGTAACTTTTGAATATTCTCTTCAGAATGGAAAAGCAGTTTAGAAAGAGAATTACTTTAATGAATACTCAAATAGAGGATGATCGAGAGGAGCAACAGGAGTTATGTCAGTCTTATATATATATTATATATATATATATAATATATATATATATCTTATTGTCTTTTATTTTAGATACATCCTGTCTCTTTAATTTTTTATTAGCCTTTTGCAGTAAAACTTTTCAGTAAAGCTACTTTGCAATTTTAAAATATTTTAGAAGCCTCTGTGGAATTGGAACATTTTTCATAATGGCCATTGCAGTTCTTGGCAATTTATTGTAAAACGTGGCCATTTTACTCAGTATCTACAGCTTCTGAGACCAGTTCTTAGACAGAAAATAAGCAGGTGTGCTGGAAGATGCTGCACTCAGCTCTCTGGGAACAAAGGATTCCATTTCTTTAGCTAGGCCTTTGATTCTTACAGCCAAACTAACATATAAACTCTCTGGATTTCAAGATTTTCTGTTAGCAATATCCTTTACCTTGTGTGAACATTAACAGAAACCAAAGAAATGCAACTGTGGACACCAGCAGTAATCAGGGAACTAGAGATGGAGGGCAGGATTGAAGGAGCAGACTCCCAAAATGAGGACTGTGGACTGACTCTAAACAGAAGGAGAAGTGCAGCTGCTACCAGCTGTTTCCAACATGGAATCAGGGGAAATATTTCAAATAAATGAAGAGCTACAGCATAAACTGTCCCTGTCAGCAGCTCCCAACAGGGACAAAACCAAGAACTGGGGTTTCAATATTACTGCAGATTGGCCAATATAGACCCCATGTGCACCACCAGCTATTGCCAATGTGATCTCAGCCAGCAAACCACAGTATGTCAAGACCATGAACTGGAATTGGGGAAGGGATTCCAACATGCAATTGCAAACTGAACCAAAGGCTAGGGACTTTGGATTTCAGAACCATCAGCTAGCTTCAACCTGACCCACTAATTCTTAGTGTGTACAGCCAATTAGATTGGGAACTCAAACACAAAGAGAGAGTACAGCTCAAACCGAGAAGGACTTACCGATGGTCCTGGGGAATAATGAAAAAGACAGTGACCTCAAAATGGGATTCGTGGGCACCATGTCTATGTTGCTCACTGTCCCTGAATTCTGTCAGAAGTTTGCTTCTGTCCTGACACTGCCACTACTCTGATAAAGAACAAATCTCAACTGAGTAAATCTGAAGAAATATCTGGTTTTATTAAGTAATTCATAAATCAGGCCACATGACATCTCTCAAGTAGAAGGATGTTCTGAGGGGATGTACAAAAGGGAAGGTTTTTATAGAAAGAAGGGTGAGGTGAGACAGGAGACTTATTAGTAAAATAAAAATAAAATAGTATTTGTGGACTGAAATCCCTTTTAGGTGAAAGAAAATGGCCAGGGTTTAATCATGCAGACTGCCTGTTCTTCCTTAGGCAGATGGAAAGGGCTCATGTGACAGATTAACATACCGTTATTTCACCAGAAAATTCCAGACTGCTTGATTAAGATGTTTCTGGGATAAATTGAAAATGCAATTAAATTAGATATTAAATCTAGGTTTGGTATTTAAGCCCCCTTCCTTTTTTAACATATTTTAAACCCAGAATGACAGTCAAATTCCCATGTGCCACCTGGGTGTTATAAATGAGGAAAGTGTCTGGGACAAGCAAGTAAAGCTGGCGGTATTGGCCACTGGAACACCTAGAGGCTCGCCCATCTCCGAGTGTGACCAGCACACATGTGTGTACTTACACTGCTGTGAATATTGACACCTCTCTATCACACTGCACTGCAGCTTCAGTGTAGCCAGATCTCATTTTTCACAAGCAGCCAGGAGTGTGGACTTCTATGTGAAATCCCAGAACTCTTCATGCTCTATTACCCTGTCATATCCTCAGGCTCGCCTGTTCTTCTGCTACATTGACCTGTCCCTCTTCTCTCCTTGGCTGAGTTTAGTATGTCCCTCAAGAGTCCCCTCCAATGTTATCCTCTTTGTGAAGCTACTTTTACATCCTGAGGGGTTTTATCCTACCTCTATGCTGGCATTACCACATCGTCTTACAATTTTAAAGCTAAGAGCTGCAGTAGGCGTGCTCTGCACAGCCCGAGGGCTGTCACACACATAGGTTCGTAGGGAAAATGCGCCCCCTGGCATTGTGCACTGAAGCTTCCCCAAGGCAGCAATGGCCTTGTATTTGTTCCAATGCCAAGGACAGCCTTTGAACAGAAAAGTGTGTAATGTGCAATGAGCAAGTGCTTGCATGTCTGTGTGGGGCTTGATTCCTCAAAAGAGGAAAATGGTTAGTTCATTGTCCATTCCTGCAATAAAGAGACAACTGAGAGGAATCAAGTTTCTTTTCAGATTTAATAACATTTGAGCTTAGTTTCACATAAAAATCACATTTGGAAAATATTCTGAAAAATTATTTTAAAAAATATCTAATTCTCTAACCTCAGATATGCTTTTGCATTCTTTTCTCTAAGTAAGTACTACCAATACATTTTTGAACAAATCACACACACACACAAAACACACACACACACACACACACACACACGGAGATAGGTGGTCTTCATGTGTGTCTGGCAGCTGTAGTCTTTTAGCCAGGATGCACATTAAAGCATTGTTCTATAAGAAGTAAATCTGGAGAGGAAAAAAAAGAAGAAAAGACCTGGCCAACTGGCTCAGTGATAGAATGTCAGCCTGGTTTATGGAAGTTCTGATTCAATTCCAGAACCAGGGCACACAGGAGAAGCGCCCATCTGCTTCTCCACCCTTCCCTCTCTCCTTTCTCTCTGTCTCTCTCTTCCCCTCCTGCAGCCAAGGCTCCACTGGAGCAAAGTTGGCCCAAGCACTGAGGATGGTTCTATGGCCTCTGCCTCCAGGGCTAGAATGGCTCTAGTTGCAGTGGAGCAATGCCCAGATGGGCAGAGCATTGCCCCTTTGTGGGCTTGCTGGGTGGATCCCAATCTTACGCATGTGGGAGTCTATCTCTCTGCCTCTCTAATTCTCACTTTAGAAAATTACCAAAAAAAAAAAAAGAAAGAAAGAAAAAAAGAAGGAAGCACAGTGCTGGAACATGCTGTAAATTCATGGCTTCTACACCAAGAAAAGTTTCTAAATGGCAAAGGATGTTAGAAAGGATATCTTGTAGAGAGTGAAAGGCAGAAACCATGAGTCAAACACAAGGCTAATGTGTTCCAAAAGGAAAATTTATTTTAAAAGCACCTGGGTGCAAGCTGGCTGAGACCAGCAAAGTGTGTCTGTCGGCAGAGCTGTGAGAGAGAAAGAGAGAGAGAGTATTGGATATGGGGGCTGCTGCAGGCATACTGGGGTTTGTAGCCTTGGTTACAAGACTGTCTCTCTTTCCCAACCTTCAGGTTCCTAATGATGGCCTTATCCCAAGGAAATACTCAGAACCTTCCTAAGGTGGAAGGAGTTGCTTAAGAGAAGAGGGAGGTTAGGTGAGGAAGATGCTTAATGAAGAAGTTGCCCCAGTGGGAGGTTGGGTGAGGGGAATTTAAGTTTAAAGGGGCTTTGATTTAAAGAAGCCCTGAACCAAAACCTACATTTTTCTGAATTAATAGAAAAACTTGATTGACACAACAACCACATAAAGCAGTGGTTCTCAAACTTTTTGAAATTAGGGTGTATTTAAAATCCTACAAATAATTGTAGGCACACTATATACAAATTTCTGAGAAACATGTTATAATAATTAAGTCAAATATTAAAAAAAAAAGTACAAGCGTGCTTTTATGGTAATTTAACAAAATAAATACAACAAAATTAAATTTATTCTGACATTAGAAAACATCCTTATGTTATATTTTTTGAGTTATGCTTTTTGAATTCATAAAAAAGAGGGGTTAAATATTAAAAATGACAAAAACATTATCTTTTTATATATATATAGATACATTCTTAGTAAGATTTAGTAAATTTGGCAGGTCCTGGCATAAATGTGTTAAGTTTTTTCATTCTTATGTTTGTGAGAGACATGAGCCTGATGTGTCCTAGTGATTTCTTCAATGTTTAGACATATATTTGAAAGACAAACTCTCATTTCCTCATCAATACATTGAAGAATTCCTCTCTTTTTACTTGTAATTGTGTTGAGGGTAGGAAATCCTAATTCACATAAATAAGATGTTGAAAATTGTAGTAAAAGGTTCAAAGCTTTTTTAGATATTGCCACATATTCTTCTTTTATAGAAATCCAAAAGGCTTCAAGAGACAATTCCTTATGTTTAATCATCAATCCACGATCAGTGGATATAGCTGCCAGTTATTATTCTTCTGTTAATGTTAAACCAAAATCACTTGAAGTTTCCATGAATGGGTTTCTAATCCAATCGTAATGTTCAGTGTTAAGTGATGGAAAATGCCATAAATTAAATTCTGCCCATCAGCCTTCAAGTCCTATTTTATTTACACTTAACTTTGCTCACTTCCAGAATTGGATTCTTCAATATCATGCTTCTTTTTGAGAAATCTATTCATTTTATTTGGGTGTATTTATCTAAAAATAATATAATGATGTGTTAATAATAAATATAATAATGATGTGTTAATAAAAAGAGCGGTATTTCCATAATAAAATGATGTAATAGAGTAACTATATTTATTTTTATATCTGGGCACATGCTGTGAACCAGTGCAGCTAGTTCCAGGTTCTGAGTGGGAACAGTGCAGAATTAAGAAAATACAAAGTTGGGAGGGTCTTGTAATTGCTGTTAGCAAGAAAAAAGCATGCCCCAAAACTCATTTTGCTTTATTTATAGGGCAAAGTGGGCCATTAGCAAATCAATAAGATCTTTGCTCATGTTTCCAAGAGAACCCAAGAATTTTACCAAGTAAAGAAAACCCCCATCATACATATCATGTTAACTTTACACCAAACAAAAGATAGAAGAAACTTGCCTCCAGTCTTTTCGGGGAACATGGGGGGTAGTGTAAACCATCAAGCACCACAGTTTAACAGCCTTTTGCAACCTGATCAGGCAAGTGAGGTGGGGGTTTGGTCAGACTGTCAGCTTACAGCCAATTCCCCACACCTCTGTCCCCCAAAAATCTAAACTCCAAAAATCCTGTTGGTTTTTTGGTCCCAAACAGGCACATATTTCTCTGGAATACCATAGGGCGCACCTGGATATCTTCTAGGGCGCACCAGTGCACCCTGGTGCACACTTTGAGAACCACTGACATAAAGCTTTAGTGTAAACCATTCTCATGAAGTCAAGCCACCCAATCTCTGAGTCCTTGTCCTTCTTTTTTTTGTTGTTTCTTTCCTCATCTCTTTCTCCTTTTTTCCCTTCCTCTCTCTTTCCCTTCCTCTCCTCCTTTCCATTTTCTTCTCGTGTTACATTTCTTTCTTTCTTTTAATCCTCCACTTCCTCCTTTTTTCTTTTCTTTTCTTGTTCTCCTCTTCCTCCTTTTTCCTCATTCTTTTTTCTCCTTCTCTTAAAATATAGCTCTAATTTTGGAAGAAAGTGGATCAGCAGAATTCATTTGATAGTCAATTTTAATGGGCTGCATCTATTCCAGAATATGAGGGCTAATGATAATTGAAAACTATTATGAGATAAAATTTGACAGATTAATCACATTTTAATTAATCCCAGTCACATTTGCAGTGATAACAATTTCTATATGTTTTGTGTAATATTGCTTTAGTCATCTCACATGGTTCAGAATAAGTGGGTTTATTTTTTAATTAACTATGGGTAGCCAATGAGATGGCTTTGCCAGTTATCTTCTCATCTGCCTATTTTGTCTTTTAAAGTATACTTAAACACCAGAAAATCTCTTTTGTTTAGTTTAATTTTATTAACTAATTTTTATTTTTAAGGGTTCATCTGTTCCATGTGTTCAGGATATGACTTAATATACTTTATAATTTCAGTGATTAATGCCATTTTTCTAAAATTCAATTGCTTCCCTATTGAATCAACTTTCTCTTATTTTAGAATGCTAGAATTTTTATAATATTAAATACTCTGTAGTTATGATTTCATAACAGAGCTGATTAAAATCCATGAGGGTTTTTTAAGCTGCATGTCATGCTTAAAACTTAACAACACAGATTTTTATAAAGTGAAGTAGAGAGGAGATATATCAATGACTGGTTACTATTTCACTTATAAAGGGTTTATCACTTGTGCATATTGCAAATGTAATAAAAATATTTCACTTTTAAAAAGAGTAGGTCATAGGAAACCAACATATTCATATACTCGTGAAGATTTCAGGTTTACAAAATTGCTTTATTCTACTACACATTAAGAACATCTACTATTTTGAGACTTTGGATGCTCTTTCCATGTCTAGGCATCAATCATCTATTGTTTTCTAACTCTATAATTTATGTAGTAATTAATGAATATAAAGAAATTTACCTATACACACAGTATTTTTTAATATTAATAGTATGTGTGACATTACTCTTAACTTGATAATCTCCTATGTTCCTTCTCCCATTCTTTCTTGTTTACTGTTTGTTTTTTAGAGAGCGAGAGGAAGACAGACAGGAAGGGAGTAGGATGAGAAGCATCAACTTATAGCTGAGGCACCTTAGTTTTTCATTGATTGCTTTCTTATATGTGCCTTGACTGGGGGGCGCCAGCTAAGTCAGTGATCTCTTGCTGAAGCCATGAACCCTGGGCTCAAGCCAGCAAACCTTGGGCTTCAAGCCAGTGACCTTTGGGTTCAAGCCAATGACCATGGGTCATGTTTATAATCCCATGTTCAAGCTGTTTAGCCTATATCCAAGCCATTTGACCCCACCTCAAACTGGCAACCTCAGGGTTTTGAACATGGGTCCTCAGCATCCCAGGCCAACACTCTATCCACTATAGCACTGCCTAGTCAGGCAGTTCTATTGGCTTGATTCACACCAATCGCAAAGTGAGACCTTTTGATATCTCCACCTTGGTCCCAGCCACCACCATATGCTATCTTGTACCAAGTGGGTTTCCTTGTGAATGTCTTCACTTCTGTTGCCCATTTCATTCATCCTACTGATGAGCTAAAGTGGCTGTTGAAATGCAAATCTGATTAACTTCTCACCCTCCACTAACTTGGCAGTAGTTTCCTATTCAATTTGGTATGAAGTTCAAGTTGTTGCTTTTTTACAAGACGAGGCCCTATCTGTGAGAGCTATTATCTTTGCCTATTTCTCCAGTTCTCCTTCTCACTCCACATCCCCAGAAACTCAACCGTTTCATCTGCTGGACTTCCTTCAGATTTTCCAACAAGCCAAGCTTAGCTCTAACCCCCAGTCTTGACACATTCTATTCGTTCTGCCTTAAATGTTTTTACCTCCTCTAGTATCACATTATAAATAAAATAAATATACTCTAAGTTTGTGAAAATAATGTTTCTACCTAAAGTGTATTTTTAAAATAAAAATATGAATGAATTGATATTTCATTTCAATTTACTCATTTTGAATAAAAAAGATTGTATTTACCTGAGGTAATTAAATTATTTTACTCACTCTGACACTTTCTGTATTTTAGTTGTTATACTTAGCTCATTTATATTTAAAATGATTATTAATGTGTTGCATTAACATTTAGTATATTTGTAACTGTTTTTTAAAAGTTACATTTATTCTTTGATCTCCCCCTTCTTTCTATCTTCCTAGTTTTAATTAAGCATGTTATATGATTCTATTTTATCTCCTCTTTTAGCATATCAGTTGCAGTGCTTTCAAAGCCTAACTTTATGATTTCCTACAGTTCGCCATATATATTTAAATTAATCTAAATTCACTTTCAAATAACACTCCACATCAAGTTAGTGCAGGTGACTAAGAACAGAAAATTCCCAATTCTTCTATCCAACTTCTTCTTTTTTTTATTTTTTATTATTTATTCATTTTAGAGAGGAGAGGAGAGAGAGAGAGAGAGAAAGGAGAGAGAGACAGGGGGGAGGAGCTGGAAGCATCAACTTTCATATGTGCCTTGACCAGGCAAGCCCAGGGTTTCGAACCAGCGACCTCAGCATTTCCAGGTCGACGCTTTATCCACTGTGCCACCAGAGGTCAGGCTATCCAGTTTCTTATTACATTGCTGTCATTCATTTCACATATACGTATGCTATAACTACCCAATAAATTATTACTGTTATTACTTTAAATAGTTATCTTTTAAAACAATTAAAATATTTAAATTACTTTATTTTCATTTATTCCTCCTCTGATATTCTTCCTTGCTTTAATGTAGGTCTGAGTGCTTGACCTATACCATTTTCCTTCTGCCTGAAAAACTTATTATAACACAACTTGCAAGGCCCACTTTCTTGTGTAAATTTCCTCAGTTTTTGTTTTTCTGAGAAAGTTTTTATTACTTCTTCATTCTTTAAAGATAATTTTAGAATGGTAGTTTTATTTTATCAACACCTTAAATATTTCATTCAATCTTTTTTGTTTGTTTGTTTGGATGATTTCTGACAATTTCTTATTACTCTACTGGTACAATATTTTACCTATCTCTGCCTCTTTTTAAGATTTTATCTTTGTTTATATTTATTTATTTTTTAATTCAGTGAGAGGAATTGAGGTGGAGACAGACTCCCGCATATACCCTGACCGGAATCCACCCAGCAAGCACACTAGGGGGAGATGCTCTGCCCATGTGAGGCATTGCTCCATTGCTCAGCAACTGAGCTCCTCTCAGTGCCTGAAGCAGAGGCCATGGAGCCATTCTCAGTGCCCAGGGCCAATTCATTTCAATTGAGCCCTAGCTGTAGGAGGGGAAGACAAAGAGATCAGTGAAGGAGGGAAGGGTAGAATGGCAGATGGATGCCTCTCCTATGTGCCCTGATTGGGAATCTAACTAGGGAGATCCATACACAAGACTAATGCTCTAGCACTGAGCCAACTGGCCAGGGACCATTTTTTATTTTTTTATTTTTTGCAGTTTGAAATGATATGTCTTGGTGTAAGTATTTTGATATTTATCTTGTTTGATGTTCTCTGAGTTTTCCAACTTGTGGTTTGGTGTCTGTCATTAATTTTGGAAAATTCTTGTAAGTAAAGAAATGACAATTTTTAAGCTTTTCCATATTGTAGCTAAAACTGGATATCTAACTGCATAATTTTTAAAAGAATAACAAATCATTTACTAATCTTTCTCTTCTTTAATTTGAGAATAGTAATACATATTTACTTTGCTGAGGTAAAAATAATAAAATTTTTAATATAATGACTGCTCACAGTAGGTGCACAAAAATAGTAGCTGCTTTTAATTTTATTATTATTGTTAATTAAAGTTTTCTTTGCATCATTGGTTCATTTTAATTATTTTGGTAATTAGTGTGAGCTAATTAGTTCTCAACTGATATAACTAACTAAATAACAGCTCTTCTGGAAATTTCTTTTAAGAAGGAAAGACTGTTTTTGTTTGTTTGTTTGTTTGTTTTGGAATGGGAGCCTTAATTCTTGAATAAGTTTTATTTTTATTTGTATTCTTGCCTGATAAAAATAAAGAAATAAAAACTAAGACTAACATTTATTTTTATTGTGTGCTTACATTGGAGCAATCATTTTATATATAATAAGTTTTTATTTTCCACAGAAGTATAGTGAAGTAGATGTTATTATAATCACTTATGTGTAATTGATGAGTTAACTATTTCTCGGAAAGGTTAATTTATCTAAGATTATTGAACCAGTAAATGGTAAGGTCAAGGTTTGAAACATTATGTCTAACTAGTGTGTCTGACTTTCTCCACAATAAAGCCTTTGGTCTTCAATTGAGCACAAACATTTCTGAAACTTCAGTAGTGCATGAAACTGTCTTAAAAGAAAAAAATATGCTATATTACTTTATTTAGATGTTTACTAATTTTTTATAATATTATTTAATCACAGATACACAAGAACCAGGTATAAACTCTCTTTCAAATAGCTCTTATCCAACTACAGAATGAACCAAGAGCACAATTTAAACAGAACAGAATTATGCAATTGATCAAATTTAACTAAGTATTTTTACTACAGAATTAAAGAGAAGGATACTGTAAGGCAAATGAATGTTAAAAACAGAATTTAAGCACTTTTGGTGGTGTATTTTAAAGATTCTGATTGGTGCCAAGCTTGTCAGAACAGCAGCAATTATATGTAAAACATACCACATCTCACACAGGAAATTACATTTGTTTAGTCAATGAATAACCATAAACAAAAAGGCTCACTTTAGTGGAACTTGTGGAAAGGGACAGTACAGAAACAGTATCTGGACTGAACAGTGTCTTCTGAAATGGTGACCTTGTGGTCTCAGTGCTAATGATGTCAACGATTTCATTGACCTGGTTTATATACAGTAAGCCAGAACCACTTTTCAGTTCCCTGACAAGGTATTCTCCACTGCTAATAACTAGACATTTTATCCCAAAATGCACAATACTATTTTATAGAGAATGTCTGCCTAGCTTTGTTAAAAATAGTATTATATTATTTTAAAAGTAAAAATCATTATAGCTTACTTTCATTTCAGTCCAACTTTTTTCACCAAGTGAAAGAGTAAAATAACAAAATCTTTTTTTCTCATTTGATACATTTTACTGCTTTATACTCATATGTGTTTAACTTATTATATAAAAAAAATAGTAATTCAGGTATCCTTGACCTTCTGAGATATCTCCTTTGTCCAGGAGTATCAGCCTTAGTTATTAATATAATTCTGACCAGGGAAGGCAATGCATTAGGTATTTTCAACCTCTATATGTGGATTAAGTATAAAATTAGTCCTGCTGTTAAGGGTTAGAGTCCTATTATAGCATGAATTTACAGAGTATTCCAGTCAGCCATAGGTTCCAAAATTCACCATTTTTGGCCGAATCATTATTACTTTTTATCTGCCTCAATTTTCTGGGATTTAGAGAAGCAGAAAAAAACAATTATCAAGCACTTACAATTTTTCAGACACTGAGCTAAGGGATTTCTATACATGGATTGATTTAAGGCGCAAATAAACCTATAAAGTATTATAATCTATTAGAATCCCACAGAAATTGAATTCCAAGCAAACTGAAATTCATAGAGAATAAGAAGGAGGGGATGAATTAGATACCCCAGATTAGTTGGACTCCAATAAAAAAGGATCTTCTCACATCTTAAACTGATCCTACTATGAACACTTGCAATACCTATATCTTGGACATGTGGGTTGGACAAATGTCTATTGGTTGGAGCCCTGCTATAAAATAAATGAATTTATGACATCCATGACATGGTTTTTCATCAGAACTTGAACACAACCAACAAACACATGAATGTTCAATAAACAAACACACAATTCTTATTCATTGCACATTCCAATCAAGATTGAGTTTGCTACATTCTTATGTTAAGTATGTTAAATTGATGAGTAACCCATCAAAGATTATTTGTTGTTGTTGATTGTGTTTTTGTCCCTAAGCCTCAGGCACAGAATCTTGGCTTTCTGTCTTGTCTCACTGGTAAAATCTGATTATCAAATGATCTGGTATGCTTTCTGGTAAAGCCCAGAATATCTTTCACATCCTTTATTACTTTATAAAGTAGACATTGAATTTTCTATACTCTAAGTAATTAAAAATACTTCCTAAATCTTAAATTCCTCACTTAACATTTCTTGATTTATGCTAAATTATTTGTTTTTAGTAATCTTAGTTACCTTAGTTATGTTACTTCATTATTCATGATTTCTGTATGTATTTCTAATTGGCTACATAACTCTATTTTTCATCTCCAAGCTTTTAAAACAAAAACTGGTGGGCCCTAGGAATGAGTGACAGAGGTTCTTAGACCTTCGCTATTAGGGTGACAAAACAAGCCAGTTTATATGCTGGAAATTGATATCAAACCAGGATAAAAGGGAGAGTTTACCAATCTTGAAGATGCTGTGACAATTTTAATTGCATAGGAGATAAAATGCAGTATGACTTTTTAGGAGGGAAAAGACAGCTGTGTTAATGCTTCCAAGTGCTGAATTGCTTCAGATGAAACATTTATTCATGGTTTTAGTTGTATCAACTATGAGAGAAGCTGTGGTAAAGACTATGACAGTGCAGTGCTGTCATTCTTTTCAAAGACCTTCCTGAAGGTTGGACTTTTAAAATGCTTCAGGAGCAAGAATGGGAAAACACTCTCATATATAAGGAAAGATAAATGGTTGCTACCATTCATGAAAAAAGCAAACATCTGCCTGAATATAAACTCTCTCTTTATTCATTTGCTTATAATGATTTCTTTGCTTGAAGTGACTTCTCTATCTTGGTAGACTATTATCCTTCAAGACTCTGCTCAGATATGACTTTTTTTTTTTTAATGAGAGGAGGGGAGATAGTGAAACAGACTCTCATAAGTTCCCTGATAAAGATCTACCTGGCAACACCTGTCTGGGGCCGATGCTAGAATCAGCCAACCTATTCTTAACACCCCGGCCAATGCTTGAACAAATCAAGCCACTGGTTACAAGAGGGGTATAGAGAGAGAAGGGATACAGGGAGGGGGAGAGAAGAGGGTGATCACTTCTCATGTATGCCCTGACTGGGGTTTGAGGACGGAACCTGGGATGTCTGCATGCCAGCCAGTGCTCTATCCACTGTTGGGCCTAAATAGAATTCTTTGGTAAAGCCTTCTCCAATTTTCCTTTTCTTTCAAATTGATATAAATTCATTCAATTTAATTCATTCATCCATTTTTTCATTCATTCATTTAGTCAATAAACCTTTCCAGATTATCTACGAAGAACTGGGTCTACAAATACCAGTAAAACTTAAATTCAATCTACTAAAAGTTTATAATCTACTTAGAATAGATTCACATATTGAGAAAAAAGAATTTTTATATCTGTCAAAGCTTCTATTAGAGAAATTTTTATGAAGCATAAGAAATTCACAAAGCAAAAGCTATTAACCACCCTTGGGACCTAACAAAAATGTTATGGGGAAGGTAGCTTTTGTGATTACCTTAAAGAATGTATATATTTGGCCAATATGACTTAAACTATAAGTAGCCTGCCTATATCTTTTTTGTCTTTACAATTTTGGGGCATTCTGGCTCAAATGTTATGGAGCTGCTCTTTGGCCACATTCAGATCAGGTTGGAAATTCTGAGAATTAACCACTCCATCACAAGCAGCCCTCTATCACAGATAGATTGTCTATGATCAAAAGAAGAGTCTGTGATAGAGCATTAAGTACAGTGGTTGGTGGATAAATCCCTCACCTTCCTTACCAAGGGCCACAATAACTCTGAGAAATGTGTACTGACTGGGAGGTCCCCAAGTAAAGTAAACTTCAGTTACCCACAGTAGTAACTGGCTTTATTATGTATACTTATAAGCGGACTTCCCTACCTGTCTCACTGCTTTATTTCCCAACTTCCCAAATACCTGCTATATGTTGTTGTAAGATAATTTTTAAAATGTAAAATCAAGACTCTCATACAGTTTTGAAATAAATATATATGAATGATTTCATTTAATTTACAAATTAATAAGAAAAACAAAGGGACTGGAAAGATGTCACAACTGAATCAAAGGTTGAATTGCCAGATCAAATATAGGATGCGTGGTTAAATTTGAGTTTCAGGTAAACATCTTACAATTTTTCAGTGTAAGTATATCCCAAATATTGAATGGGACCGTACATATGCTAAAATATAACTATTTACTTGAAATCCAAATATAACTGGCCATCTTGTTAGTCTTATTTGATAAATAAATTCTCACAGGAGAATTTAAACTACTATATATGGATGCCAAGTAAGGAATGTTGTGAAATAAATTTACAAGTAGATGCAAAACTGGAAGAACTGGTCAGTATCTACAAGACAATAATCAATTACATTCCACTCGACACAATATGTGTATGGAAAAGAATCATTGGCATTGATAGCAGTTTTCTACAACTTACAAAGCTATAAAATAGGTCAAAGACAATAAAAAATAAGAAAAACTGGGAGGATGTGTTAGATAGGGCATTCAATAGTCTTTTTGTCTACTTTTCATTTCATAGAGTCTTATTATTTCTCCCTCTACAATAAGAATTCTGAGAGTCTGCTTTTGAGAGAACACAAACTGCATCTGTTTTGGGAACACATGAAATGATCAATCTAGAAAGTGGGACAGACTCATGGTATACTATAAAAACTGTATAGGGTTAAATAGAGGGTTGTGTTGAGTGGTAAGAGGGTAGTGGTAAGTTAAGAGTGAGACAACTAAGAACCCTGTGTACATTGTTAAGTAGCTTGGGCTATATCTTGTAGCAAATCTGGAGCTACTGAAGAAGTAACAAATCAGACTTGCATTTATAAAGATCAACCAATCAATAGAATGATGAATGGATTTTAGTGCTATACAACTGAAAGTGAGAAACAGAGGTAAAAGAGACAGTAAATACAGAGATAAAAGAGAAAGGGGAGGAGAACATGGAAAACAGTTAAGGACATAGAATAGGCAGGAATGATATATTTATTAAAATGTATGGATTGCATTGGAAGAAATAGTGTAGGATTACTATAAAGTTCTGCTTTAGTAGAAATATTATCAGACATAGACTATCAAGCCTTGGTTGGAAATGTTGAGTTTAGCTTTGAATGCATAAACATCTCTCAGCAGACAGCTAGATATGTGGTTTAGGATCAGGAGAACGGTCTGGTCTAGAGGTATGGATGTGTACATCTTAGTACAGTTTAAAATAGAATGAATGAAATCACTGAGGAGAAGATGGGCAAAGACAAGATGCTGAAGGGTACACAGAGGTAGAAAACTCAGCAAAGTAACTTGAGAAGCAATGTTGGCCATTGGAAGAATCAGGAAGGCATGTTTTAACAGGGAAAGAGAAGAGATATTCAGGAAACAAGACACTGTATCAAATGCCAAGGAGAGGTATGCCAGTAAGATTAGTATACCACTATTAAAGTGGTAAGTGTTTTCATGAAATATTGGGACAGTGTTTCCCAAAGTATCTTTTGAGAAACTCAAGTTTAGGCTTCCATGTCCAGATAAGTTTAAGAACATTTAATATTATATCCTCCTTTTATTGGTTTAAAATAAACATCATTTAGATAACTGAAAAACTACGGCATATTTCTCCAAAAAACAAAAACATGGAAAGAGGTATGATGTAATGTTACTTACTCCAGAAGTTTCCAATTTGACTTGACTATGAAGCACTTTCTGCTTTCTATTCATATGCTCTGAAACACATGCTTCTGAGAAGGATGCACTAGAATTAAGAAGAAAATAAAAGTATTGAAGAAAAAAGTTGAAAAAAAGAAATGTAAATGTACTTGAGCAATATTTCAGAGACTGTACATACATTATTACAATTAAACTTCACAATGATCTTATAACATGGACACTAGTATTATCTCCACTTTACTGATGAAGAATCTGAAGATATTAGAGAAGGTAACTAACTACAGTGTGTTCATAAAGTCATGGTGCACTTTTTTTTTTTTTTTTTTTTAAATAAATTTTTATTAATGGTAATGGGATAACATTAATAAATCAGGGTACATATATTCAAAGAAAACATGTCTAGGTTACCTTGTCATTAAATTATGTTGCATACCCCTCGCCCAAAGTCAGATTGTCCTTCGCCACCCTCTATCTAGTTCTCTGTGCCCCTCCCCCTCCCCCTAACTCTCCCCCTGTCCTCCCTCCCCCCACCCCTGGTAACCACCACACACTTGTCCATGTCTCTTAGTCTCATTTTTATGTTCCACCAATGTATGGAATCATGTAGTTCTTGTTTTTTTCTGATTTACTTATTTCACTCCTTATAATGTTATCAAGATCCCACCATTTTGCTGTAAATGATCTGATGTCATCATTTCTTATGGCTGAGTAGTATTCCATAGTGTATATGTGCCACATCTTCTTTATCCAGTCTTCTATTGAAGGGCTTTTTGGTTGTTTCCATGTCTTGGCCACTGTGAACAGTGCTGCAATGAACATGGGGCTACATGTGTCTTCACGTATCAATGTTTCTGAGGTTTTGGGGTATATACCCAGTAGAGGGATTGCTGGGTCATAAGGTAGTTCTATTTGCAGTTTTTTGAGGAACCACCATACTTTCCTCCATAATGGTTGTACTACTTTACAGTCCCACCAACAGTGAATGAGGGTTCCTTTTTCTCCACAGCCTCTCCAACATTTGCTATTACCCGTCTTGTTGATAATAGCTAATCTAACAGGGGTGAGGTGGTATCTCATTGTAGTTTTGATTTGCATTTCCCTAATAACTAATGAAGCTGAGCATCTTTTCATATATCTGTTGGCCATTTGTATCTCTTCCTGGGAGAAGTGTCTATTCATGTCTTCTTCCCATTTTTTTATTGGATTGTTTGTTTGTTTGTTGTTGAGTTTTATGAGTTCTTTGTAAATTTTGGAAATTAGGCCCTTATCTGAGCTGTTGTTTGAAAATATCATTTCCCATTTAGTTGGCTGTCTGTTTATTTTTATATCAGTTTCTCTTGCTGAGCAAAAACTTTTTATTCTGATGTAGTCCCATTCATTTATCTTTGCCTTCACTTCTCTTGCCATTGGAGTCAAGTTCATAAAATGTTCTTTAAAACCCAGGTCCATGAGTTTAGTACATGGTGCACTTTTGACCGGTCACAGGAAAGCAACAAAAGATGATAGAAATGTGAAATCTGCACCAAATAAAAGGAAAACTCTCCCAGTTTCTGGAGGACAATGTGGCAGCATATGTGCATGCACAGATGATGACATAACACCGTGTATACAGTGGAGCAGCCCACGGCCACGCCAGTCGAGATGTGGATAGTACAGACAAAAGTTCAGTGTGTTCTGTGGCTTGCTAAATTCAAATCTGTGACCAAAGTGCAACGTGAATATCGGCGCATTTATAACAAAGCACCACCACATAGGAATAACATTACTCGGTGGGATAAGCAGTTGAAGGAAACCAGCAGTTTGGTGGAGAACCCTGTTCTTGTAGGTCATCAGTCAGTGACGAGTCTGTAGAGCTTAGGTAGTTATCCTGTATAGCTACCTAAGGAGCCCTAAAAAATCTCTATGTGAGCCCACATCGAACTGCACTGAATAGGTATAAAGCTGGGAGAGTTTTCCTTTCATTTGGTACAAAATTCACATTTCTATCATCTTTTGTTGCTTTCCTGTGACCAGTCAAAAGTGCACCATAATTTTACGGACACACTGTATTTTTCCCTAGATCACATGGAATCAACCTCTGAACTCAAGTAGCCTAACTCTAAGCATATGCTCTTATCCACAATACTATGTTGCCTCCTATATATTTTGTAAATTTATTTCAAAATGTTTAGAAAAATACATAAGGATTACCTATCCTGTTGTAATTAGAAGGAGGTAAAGATTTATCACAATAATCTGGTATTGCATGTTCTATAGATTACAGAGGTTGGCAAACTATAGCCTATAATCCAAGTCCAAAATGTCACTTCTTTCTGTAAGAACTCTGATCTAAATTTTTTTTTACATTTTTAAGTGGTTGAAAACAAATAAAGAGTAATGTTTTAGAATATATGAACATTATATGAAATTAAATTTTAATGTCTATAAATAAAGTTTTATTGGAACACAAGCAGTTCCATTTGTTTACACATTATTTATAGATGCACAAACAATTCCATTTTTTTTACACATTATTTATAGATGCTTTCATACTACAACAGCAGAACTGAGTTGAAACAGAAAGAATGAGCCACAAAGCCTTAATTAAAATTTTTACTATCTGGCCCTTTCCAGACAGAGTTTTCTGAGTCCTATAAGAAAGGACAGGATCTCTAGAGAAAAATGAAAGTACAGCTTAAAGCTTAGGTGACACAAATGACATTATTATTATAAGTTTATGCTAGGCTTGGGAAAGCTGAAGCCTTCCATTTAGTTAATATAAGCCTGTTATAAATGGCAGTGTGCAGAGCCAATGCATAGCAAGCAGAGTTTGGCTACACAGAACAGAAACCACTCAAGACAGCAAAAATAAAGGGTTGGAACAGCATCATTGTGTTCTCAAAATGTGGGATTCCAAGGATCAAGGAACTGAATTGCAGTCTTTCTGTAAAATGGACAACCGTTGAGCCTTCACCTATGCCCTCTTTCTTATTTTAGTCTCTTGTCTCTAATTTGCTTCAGCCTCCTTTTTTTCCCCTCCAAAGTGCATCATTCTGCACATTCATTTGCCTTCATAAAGCTGCCCCCAAATGGTAGTCTGTCTGCACAACCCAAGCTCTGCATCACCTTCCAGCTTCCTGCTAGACATCACACTAGAAATGCGCACCTCTGCTAAAGCCACAGAAAGAAATCTGACCACTCTGGCTCAGGGAGGTACATGACTCAGTACAATTGGTTGTAACTAAAGGACTGGTTCATAGGCTTCAGATTTCTTCTTCTGACCTGAAAGGAAAGAATTTAAGAAAGTCACGTGTCCAAAAATAGTTTTTATAGAGTTCCCACCTGTGGCCTGGGCACAAGACATCTTGGTATTAGTGTGTTAACAAAACTGAAAAATGCTGTGTATGGTTTGAATGTAATGACAGTAGAAAGAGTTGGGAAACAGATCTCAAAGTGACTAGAGAAGACAGCTGTGAATTCTCATCTCCTCCCTATAAAATCAGGCAACTAATGAAGGCTCTTTTTTTTTTTTTGGTACCTCTCATTCCGTTTGTTGATAGTGGTGGTCTTTCCCTGGGCTGCAAAGCTTGCTGAAGCACAACTCCTTGTGGCCAGCATAAAATGTACAGATGTCTGCTTGTCTCCTTCCCTCATTTTGCACTGACTCCAAAATAATGCCACTTTCTAATGAGATTTGGAATTAAATAGATAGGTCTTAGTCTGATGGCCTTGGGGAAAAAGTCCACATGTTGGTCCTGGAAGGTGTGGAAAATGACTATGACATATCAATTACTGATATATTCCCAGGATGGCTGCCTGTGAAAACTGGCTTAACTCATTGGAGATAACTCAGATCAACATAATAGCTATTCTTGGATCATTTGTATGAAGTAGCAAATCAGAATATTTAATGGAATAGATGGGCTCCTGGAATGTGGCAAGTGGCATCTTGTGACAAATGTCTACCTTTTTAAAAAATATATTTATTTTATTTTTTATTTTATTTTACTTCTAGTCACTTAAATTTTAAATTGGGGCAGAGGAAAAGTAAAAAAAGAAATTTAAAAGGTTGTCTGAATCTAGAGAATGTTGTGCATCATTCCATTCATTCAACACATTTACCTTGGTGATGCCACACAGGTTCAGTGACCATGTGAGATTAGCAGCACTGATTTCTAGGACAACCCTATGAGCACTGAAGAGGTATTCAAATGGGTACTCGTATTTAGCCACTGTATAAAAAAATGTTTTTTTGTAAAGTAACTCAGCAAATATGTCACATTGCCTTGTTGCTATACCCATTAAAGAAAGGCCAAGGAATCATTTACAACCTTGCTAATTGTAATATTGTATATCTGTCAAGGCTCGAGTTGGCTGTAAAGTCTGAGTGAAGAAACCAAGCTCCTTCAGATACAAGTTGAAGTAAAAGAAAAAAATCACCTGTCAAAGAAAATACCTCATGAGCCATTTGAAGTAATTCTTATCAGTTTGTCCCTTATGGCCAGCAAGAGGGAAGCCACACTTTATGTCTTCCAAATGCTTATACTTCCTAAGTAGAAAACTTAGGACTTGGAAAACCTGTGAGACACTCATTTACTCCTATATCGGAAGAGAGCATGAAGGGTCATGTTCAATGAGGTAGACTCAGAATACTACTCTAATTGACAATCTTCTTAGCTATGCATCCTCTCAACAAACCACTACATTTACAAGAAAGAGCATCAGTCATAAAGTTTGCACATTCAAATTGCTTTATAAGAGTTGTTCCGCCAGGCAGAGGAATTTGAAAGGTATCAGCTATCACCAATGACAAGAAATCATGTTTATCAATGTTCAAGCAAGTTTGAGAGTTGAGGGGCTTCCCTACACACAGATGTAGTACTTGGGATGCAGATCACTCAGAAACAAAAACCTTTCTTGAGTCACTTTATCCTGTTTAGTTTTTGCACATATAAAGTCTAGTTTCATTCAGTGAATAGAGAAGTCAATGGATAATTGTACAACAATTGACAGACTTTTCCTCAGTATAGCGACTAATTTATAATATCCATAATCATGATGTGTTCAAGGTAGAATGACTGGCTGTGGCTGATCCTAGGTTTACTTGTGAAATTATGGTGAAAAGTGCATTGGATACTTCCAGGGAATCCTTGCTTCTGACTGAGGCTGGGGCAAAAATGTCAGAATTACCTCCCAGGTTGTTTATTGTGTACTAGGTATAAATAACTCTACAGGGGAACCAGAAAAGGCTACAATCAAAGTTTTATGTGTGTTTTCCTCTGGGGAATGGTGTCGGAGAATGAAGAAAACATTTCACTTCTATCTTGTACACCTTGTATGCTTTTATTTTTTTGCCAAGGTCACGCATGTGTTAAAAAGTGGACTGGCATTCAAAGGCTGTGAGAAATCTCTGTGTTCTAGCTGAGTTATTCTCTGCAGGATAGAGGCTGGTTTTGTTGTTTGTTGATTTTTTTTTTGTCTTTTTTTCTACTGAACTTGAGAGTATATGTATTTCACCAAATGCTCTTAAGGGAAATTGAAAAATTGACTCTAAAATCTGGATGTCACATATTTAATATTTGAGCAGCATAAAATCTATCATGTTTGAACTGCTTTGGAAAGCAGTTTTCAACCTGTATGTGGCTTAGATTTATAAATACATTGTCATAGAACATTATGCTAAGTGAAATAAGCCAGTCAGAGAGAGACAAGTACCATATGATTTCCCTCATATGTGGAATCTAATGAACAAAGTGAACTAATAAGCAGTACACAGACAGACTCATAGATTGAGAGCAGGGGTTGGGGAGTGATGGAGGGATTGAGCAAAAAGGAAAAGAAAACATAAAAAAATCATAGACACAGGCAGTAGTGTACTGATTGCTGGGGGAGTGAGGGTGGTTGACCATATATTCAGTGTACAGAAGATGATGTGTTGTAGAATTGTGCCCATGAAACCTGTATAATTTTGTTAACCAGTGTCACCCCCAATAAACTGAATAAAAAGAAAAAATAGATTTATAAATACATTGCCCTAGAACTCACTTAAAAATAAAGCAGTTAAACCAATTGATTGGGTTTATGAAATAATGGGAAATATTGCTTTGGTTAAGGTCTTCCAATCTTGTGTGCTTACTTCAATTTAAATCTTTTTACTCAACTCTTACTAAGTGCAAGATACAGTCCTAAATAGTCTGAGGTGAATCAGAGGTACATGCTGCCCTGCAGCAGTCTACTTCTAACTGGTGAAAGAATAAAAGATTAAATAAGTACCACTCAGGTGTGAATGTCTAAGATCTGTGCAGTACAGAGAAGTGACAGTGCTAAGGAATATCTAGTTGAAGATAAAGTTTTCTCCCTGAATGGTTATTATTCTTATAGTGATGGTGTATTTCATCTCTTATTATGAAAATATGTTTAAAACTAAAGTTTGCGGAGGACAGAAATAGCACTGGGCTGGTTATCTAAATATCTGGATTTCAGTTCCAGTTCTTTGTGGGTCAGTTTTACTGGGTAGATGTTTGGCAATCATTAGGTTCAAGGTTCCTCACTAGTCTGCCCTCTTGAGAACAAGTTTAAGGATACTCACACACCCATTTTGCTGTGCTGAAATCAGTCAGGTGATATAAGGGAAAGTCAAGGTGCTGAGACCATGGAGGGGGTGCTCCTCTTTGGAACCTTTTGGAATTTATCTATACGGTGCGTTTTACCTTAGAAGAAAGTGCTTAGAGAGCCAATGAAAATGATAGCCCCTCCTAAGGAAAGAAGGCATGAAAAGTAGCTTAGTTCTATACGTACAGGTTTTTTGGTCAGACTTCCTCCTTCCACCATCCTTTGCTCTGCAATTGTTTTTAGAATTAAGATGCTAAATTTAGGTCAGAGGATTGAAAAGTGTGTGTGATCTCATGGGGAAATGTGTCTGGACAAAGTCAAAGAGCTGGCTTTTGTTTTTTTGGGACAAAGTCTTGATAGCTCTATAGGGCCTTGTTTAATTAACAAAGAAATTCTAATATTGTCTGATGGAAATGTCTCTTAAAGAAACAAAATAATTTTGCCTTGATGACTGTCCTTATTTTCTTTGGGAACAGGAGGATAACTGAGGATTTGCATTTTCAAGATATTAAGACTGACCATTTTTGGTTTCATTTTTTCCCAAAGAAATAAAACTTCTTTAGTTCTGACTTTTTCTTGTGTCATCTTTCTTTTTCCTTTTATGGTGTTTTTATAAATATAGCCACTCTGTAATTTGTCACAGGCAGAGGTACCAAACAACTGGTTATAGGAAAACACACGTATCCTTTTTGGTTCCAACTCAAAACCTAGGGATAGCTAGAATATTTTATATAGCATTCATAAACTATTTTGTGGATTAATCAATTAGGTGGGTATTTGTTGTGCCCTCCATGTAATGCTATCTTCTACGCTACACTTTTATCTAGGCCTCTCATGTAGAGGCCCTTGGATCCCTAGAGGTTTCAAGGATAATTTTCAAAACACTATGAATCCCTTCAATTTATTGTGCTGGCAAGAAAGTAATTTTGGTTTTATAGTGTAAAATAAAACTCTTTTTTATACAAAAAATAAACTTTAATCAATTATATATTTTCCATTTTGTTCAATGACCTTTTGACATCTTTTCTTGCATCTTCATGATTCCATGCTCATAAAAATTTTGGTTCTTATTAGCAAAAAACTGGACCAAGTGGATTTAAGGTCATCATCATTTGTGAAAGTTTTACCATTAAAAGAATTTTGCAAACTCCAAAATAAATGGTAATCAGATGGTGCCAGGTCACGGCTCTATGGGGGATACAACATCACTTCCCAACCAAGCTCCAGTAATTTCCCTCGAGTTATTAAAGATGTGTGAGGCTTTGCATTATCATGGTGAAACACAATTCCTTGGTGCTTTGTCAGTTCTGGCTGTTTTTCTTTGATTGCTTCATCCAGTTTCTTTAGTTGTTGACAGTAAACATCTGAATTGATCATCTGGTTTCTTGGAAGCAGCTCAAAATACACAATACCTTTGTAGTCCCACCAAATTGACAGCATGACTTTTTTCTGATGCAGTTCAGCTTTAGATGCGGTTTGTGTGGGTTCATCACTCTTGAATCATGATTGTTTTCGAATGATGTTACTGTAGATGACTCATTTTTCATCACCAGTGATAATTCTTTTCAAAAAAGGGTGGGTTTCATTGTACTTGAGATGCATATTGCAAATATTAATTTGTTGTGTTAAGTGAATCTCTTTCAATTCATGCAGAACCCAAATATCGAGCTTCTTAGCAAGTCCAAGACATTTTAAGTGATTTTCAATTCTGTGCGATATGTTTAACCTCTCTGCAATCTCTCAAATAATTATATGATGATTCTCTTCAATTATGGCTTTGATTTGGTCATCAACTTCAGTAGGCCAACCAGAACGTTGGTCATCTTTGAGTGAAAAATCTCCAGAATGGAATTTTTCAAACCAATTCTGACATGTGCATTCTGTTATGCAATCAACACCCTGAACTTCACATATTATTTTGTGAGCCTCAGCAGCTTTCTTTTCTTTACAAAAATAAAAAAGTAAAATATATCAATAATGTTTGTTTCTTCACTCCACATTAAAATTGACTCTAAACTAACAGTTACAAACAAAATTATATACAACTTGCTTCTAAAGTAACCTAAATGTGACTGATATCAAATGTCCAAAGAAAAAAACCATAACACTAACAGAAGTCCTTCAAAACAATTAAAATTTTATGTGTGACAACCAAAAATACATTCTTGTCAACCCAATATATGCAAACTTTGTGTATATGCTCATCTAAAAATATAAACTTATAGCTTTGATACAATTTCCAAAAGGCTCTATAACCTGAAAAATATAAGAACAACAAATTTAAAATCTAAATTTTTAAAGGTCACAGGCTTTATCTTTTCTTTCCTTGGTGTCTGTTACACAAAAATCAGTGTACAGTATAAAATCCATCACTGTGGGTTAATTCAATACTATAGGTATTTATGGAATGACTGCTTTATTCAGGCAAAATTTTTATATGCTAGGCAAAAAAGTTGAAGGTTAAGGAGTGGAAAAAAGGAGTTTCAGGGTTTTCTGAGGAGGTCATTCCCATCAGCCACCTGCTGAATCAAAATTTCAAGAAGAGGAGTAGACACAGTGATGAGCTGCAAACAAGGTTTTCCAGGTCATTCTATAGGCTCTCACTCCCTCGTGCAGGTTCAAAATCATGAGCCACATGAGAAAGATAAAGAGATATACACTACATAAATATACTTCAAGACAAGATGGACTCTCTTTTAAAAAGAGATCTCATTAACGTGAACTAAAACCACATGAATTAAAACAGTGAAAGAGATGTGAATTTCAGAATATCCGTGACTTTGAGCCAGACCTTGACGTGCGAGAAAATTTCAGTAAGAACAAAATGATAAGACTTGAAAATGCTACTAGGTCTGATGGAGAAGGGATGGAAAACAGAGTTTTCTGATTTTCTCCCTTGACAAAGAGAGTGACCACAAGGGAATATGTCGTATAGGCATCAGGTACAAATACGCTATTGCAGAGCTGCACACAAAGGACTATGTAGGTTTATCTGAGCTGGCTGACAATATTTTTACAATTGGCTCCACCATGAATTCACCCTCCTTTCATTCATCTTCAAGCCTATTATAAACAGTATGTATAGTCTGACTGAATTTACACAAATAGATGGAATTGCCAAGAGCCAATTTAGTATAATCAATATACATTTTTTTTTTTTTTAAAACAAACACATACCAGTTTGATCCCTAGTCTGGGCACACTTAGGAGCAGATTGATGTTCCTGTCTTTCTCTCTCCCTATCTTCCTTCATCACTCTCTAAAATCAATAAAATAAACATTAAAAAAACCCTTTTTTAAAGCACACACATTTATCAAAGCTTCTTGATTAAAAAAAATTCATTATGAGAAGAAAACTTAGATTTTCTGGGATATCCTGACAAGGCCAGGGTTTGTCGCAGAGGCTGACAATTCGATTCAGATAATTTCCTGTGCCTTTATGCCTTTCGCTGGTGATTGGCTAACTGGTATTTTCTTCGGGGATTTTGCTCAAGAAACTAATTGAATATTGTGTTAGTGCCCCGTGGCTGCTGTAACAAGTGACCACAAAGTTGGTAGATGAAAGCAACAGAAATTCATTCTCCCAAAGCTTGGAGGCCCAAAGTTCAAACTCCGGGTGTCAACAGGAACACATTTCCTCTGAAGCCTCTGGGGCTGAATCTGCTCTCTGCCCCTTTCAGCCTCTGGTGGCTGTGGATGCGGCTCTCTGCTTCATGCCTCCCCCTCTGTGTGTCTCCTTGGAGTATCTCTCGCAACACCTTTTCCCCCTCTTATAAGGATATTTAAGATAGTGTTTTCTACTTCATCAATTTCTGCTCTAATAGTCTAATTTCTATTTTTTCTTTTGATTATTTTGGATGCAAAATGCTCTTCTTTCTCTTTTTTTCTTTCTATCATTCTTTCTTTCTTACTATCTTTCTTTCTTTTAGTTTTCTAAAGTAATAGCTTCAAGTATTGATTTATTACTTTTATTTGAATATACCCATTCAATATGCTGTAAATATTCCTGTAAGTTCTGCTTTCACTATATCGTAAAAATTTTGATAAGTTGTATTTTCATTTATTTTTCAGTTTAAAATAATTAAAAATGTTTCATGGTTTCTTCTTGATCCACTGTGTTATCAATGTCTAAATATTTTCAAATTTTTCAAACTATTATTCTATTATTATTTTCTCACTTAATTGGATTATGGTTTTATGATTTCAAGTCTTTTACATTTGCTTTATGGCCCAGAATGTGGTTTACCTTGGTGAGTGATCCATAGAATCTTAAGAAGAATGTGTTAGATGAATTGTGTTATGAATGACATTTAGACCAAATTACAGGCATAACTTGTTTTATTGTTCTGCTTCATTGCACTTCGCAGATAGTGCATTTTTTACAAATTGAATGTTTGTGGCAACCATACCTTAATCAAGTCTATTGACACCATGTTTTCAACAGATTCAGATGATGGCTAGCATTTTTTCATAAGTATTTTTAAATAAAGGTACACATATTTTTAAAAACAATGGTATTAAGTACTTAATAGATTACACTATAGTGTAAACATAACTTTTTAAAACATTTTATTTCTTGACTTTAGAGAGAGAGAGAGAGAGAGATGGAGATGAAGAAAGACAGACAATAACATTAATCTGTCCTGTATATGCTCTGACTGGGAATTGAACCAACGACCTTTGTGAATCAGGACAATGCTGTAACCAATTGAGGTATCTAGCCAAGGCTAATCATAAACTTTTATATACACTGGAAAACCACAAAAATCATGTGATTTGTTTTATTGCAATATTAGCTTTATTGAGGTGGTCTGGAATGAAACCTGCAGTATCTCGAGTTATATCCTATAGTTGACAGTACTGGTCTGTTCAATTTCATCTTTATTGATTTTCTGTCTGCTGGATCTGTCTCCAACTACCATAGAGGATTCATGTATTTTTCCTAGTAGGTAGGTCTATCAGTTTTTGCCTCCTGTATTTGATACTCTGTTGTTAGGTGCAAGATAACATTACGGATTGTTAAATCTTGGTGAATTGACTCTTTTATTATTATGGTATGCCCTTTTATCCCTGATAATATTTCTAACACTGAAATCTTTGTATGATATTAATATAGCTACTCCAGTGGTTTATTTTTATCCATTCTTTTACTTTTTATTTATCTATCTTTTTAGATTTAAAATGGATATCTTATAAGCAGCATATAGATAGGTATTATGTTTTTATCTACTTACTTGAACAATCGATCTTTTAACTAGTTACGTTTAAATTGGTTATTGATATAGTTGGATTATACCATGTTTGTAATAGTTTTCTATTCAATATCCTTGTTCACTTTTTTTGTATCATTCAACTCTTTCTTATTTTTGTTTTTAAGTGAGCATTTTATATAATTCCTTTTTCTTTCTTCTCTTAGCATATCAATTATACTTATTTTAAAAATTATCTTACTGGTTGCCTTAGTTTATAATATACATTTGCACCTAATCTAAGTCCACTTGCAAATAACAACAAAACACTTCATGGGTAGCGCACATGTCTTCTAACAGAAAATTCCCACTCTTCCCTCCTGTTCCTAATTACATTCCTGTATTCGTTTTACTTATTCATAAGTTATAATTGGGCTATATTTTGTTGCTATTATTATTTTCAGCTGTTATCTGTTAGATCAACTAAAAATAGAAAAAAATAAATTTATTTACCCTCATTTATTTTTTCTAATGCTTTTCTTTTCCTTAGGTAGATCAGAGTTTTTAAGCTATATACTTGTTCTTATTTTTGAACAATTTTGTTTAAGAGTTCACTGGCAAAATTTCTCTCTCTCTCTTTCGGACAGGAATATTGAGCTCCAAGCAACTGAACTATCTGGCCAGGGATTCATTTTTCAGTTTTTTTATTTTGTCTGAGAAAGTCTTATTTTTCCTTCACATTGAAGGATCATTTCACTGGATACAGAATTAAAGTTGCTATTATTCTTTTCTTTCTTCCTATACTTCAAATGTTTCACTTCACACTTTTCTTGCTGGCATGGTTTTGGGTAGAAAGTCCACTGTGAATCTGATCTCTGTTCCATGGTTGCTTTCCCTTCCCCCAATCCTTGGCCCCAGTTTCCTTCCAGGTTTTCTTTAACGTGGTTGCAATAGACTATGCCTAGTATGCCTCATTATACATTCTGTAGCGTTTATTTTGCTTCATCTCTAAGCTTCCTGGATCTGTGGTTTGGTATATGTCATTACTTTTGGACATTTTCATCTATTATAACTGAAGCTATTGTGTTCCATTTTTATTATCCTTTTTTTTTTTCTGTTTACTTTGGGAATTTTCTATTGACATATAGTGAAGCTTACTGAGTTCTTTCTTGGGTCATTTCGGTCTACTGGTGAGCCCATAAGAGGCATTCTTTCTTTTGCAGTGTTTTTGCTTTCCAGAAATTCCTTTTGATTCTTTCTTAGAGTTTCCATCTTCCTGTTTACTTCATCTATCTGTCATTGCATACAGTCGACTTCTTCCACAAGAGCCATTTTCTTTGTTAACCACAGTTATTTTAAATTCCTTGGTCTGATAATTCCAATATTTCTTCCATATTGGAGTCCAGTATTTATGCTTCTTTTGGTTCTTCAGATTGCATTTTTTATCTTATTTTTATTAATTTTAATGCAGTGACATTGATAAATCAGGGTACATGTGTTCCGAGAAAAAAATCTCCAGATTATTTTGACCTTTGATTATGCTGCATACCCCTCCCCCAAAGCTAAATTGTCTTCTGTCACCTTCTATCTGGTTTTCTTTGTGCCCCTCCCCTCCCCCAACCCATCTTTCCTTCTTCACCCCATCCCTCCTCCCCTCACCCCCCACCCTTGTTGCCATCACATTCTTGTTCATGTCTCTGAGTCTCATTTTTATGTCCCTTCTATGTATGGATTCATATAGTTCTTAGTTTTTTTTTTCTGATTTACTTATTTCACTCTGTATAATGTTATCAAGGTCCATCCATGTTATGGTAAATGATCTGATGTCATCATTTCTTATGGCTGAGTAGTATTCCATAGTATATATGTACCAAAGCTTTTTAATCCACTAGTCCTCTGACGGACACTTGGGCTGTTTCCAGATCTTCGCTATTGTGAACAATGCTGCCACAAACATGGGGTTGCATTTCTCCTTTTGGAGCCGTTCTATGGTGTCCTTGGGGTATATTCCTAAAAGTGGGATGGCTGGGTCAAAAGACAGTTCGATTTTCAGTTTTTTGAGGAATCTCCATACTGTTTTCCACAGTGGCTGCACCAGTCTGCATTCCCACCAGCAGTGCAGGAGGGTTCCCTTTTCTCCACATCCTCGCCAGCACTTATTCTATGTTGTTTTGTTGATGAGTGCCATTCTGACTGGTGTGAGGTGATATCTCATTGTGGTTTTAATTTGCATTTCTCTAACGATTAGTGATGTTGAGCATTTTTTCATACGCCTATTGGCCATCTGTATGTCCTCTTTGGAGAAGTGTCTATTCATCTCTTTTGCCCATTTTTGGATTGGATTGTTTGTTTTCCTGGTCTTGAGAATTACAAGTTCTTTATAAATTTTAGTTATTAACCCCTTATCAGACGTATTGTCAAATATGTTCTCCCATTGTGTAGTTTGTCTTTTTATTCTGTTCTTGTTGTCTTTAGCTGTGCAAAAGCTTTTTAGTTTGATATAGTCCCATTTGTTTATCCTGTCTTTTATTTCACTTCCTCATGGAGATAAATCAGCAAATATATTGCTCCGAGAGATGTCTGAGAGCTTACTGCCTATGTTTTCTTCTAAGATGCTTATGGTTTCACGGCCTACATTTAAGTCTTTTATCCATCTTGATTTTATTTTTGTGAGTGGTATAAGATGGTGATCTAGTTTCATTTTTCTGCAGGTTGCTGTCCAATTTTCCCAATACCATTTGTTAAAGAGGCTGTCTTTACTCCATTGTATTTCCTTACCATTGTATTACCCTGCCCCCAGTGAGATTAGCTGGCTAAAGAGGCCTTCAGAGTCTCAGGTTACACCCATTGCATTCCTGGATACAGTTTCAAATAAGCCCCCTGCTGAGATCAGTAAACAAGACTATCACCTGTTAAGAAAACAAACAAGCCCTGGCCGGTTGACTCAGCGGTAGAGTGTCGGCCTGGCGTGCGGGGGACCCGGGTTCAATTCCCGGCCAGGGCACATAGGAGAAGTGCCCATTTGCTTCTCCACACACCCCCCCTTCCTTCCTCTCTGTCTCTCTCTTCCCCTCCCACAGCCAAGGCTCCATTGGAGCAAACATGGCCCGGGCACTGGGGATGGCTCCTTGGCCTCTGCCCCAGGCACTAGAGTGGCTCTGGTTGTGGCAGAGCGACCCCCTGGAGGGGCAGAGCATTGTCCCCTGGTGGGTAGAGCATCGCCCCTGGTGGGCGTACTGGGTGGATCCCGGTCGGGCGCATGCGGGAGTCTGTCTGACTGTCTCTCCCCATTTCCAGCTTCAGAAAAATACAAAAAAAAAAAAAAAAAGAAAACAAACAAATCAAGACTTCAAAGCTGCCCAAATCTGAAAGTGGATTACAGATAACAGCTGATACCAACCCAAGAAGACCTAGAAATAACACAACTGAAAACTGGAGGCAGACAACACCAAGCCTAGACTCAACCAACTCTACAAATAAAACACCCAAAAACAGATGATGAGAAGACAAAGAAGTGCAATCCAAATGAAACCACAAGAGACACCTTCAAGAGATGAACTGAGTGATATGGAAATAATCAAACTTCCAGATGCGGAGTTCAAAATAATGATTGTAAGGAGGCTTAGGGATCTTAGAACAACAATGGATGGTCATTATGAACACCTAAATAAAGAAATAGCAAGTAGTGCCTGACCTGTGGTGGCACAGTGGATAAAGTGTCAACCTGGAAACACTGAGGTTGCTGGTTCAAAACCCTGGGCTTGCCTGGTCAAGGCACATATGGGAGTTGATGCTTTCTGCTCCTCCCCCCTTCTCTCTCTCTCTCTCTCTCTCTCTCTCTCCCCTCTCTATAATGAATAAATAAAATCTTTATAATAAAAAAAAAGAAATAGCAAGTATAAAAAAGAATCAGTCGGAGATGACAAATACAATATCAGAAATAAAGACCACAATGGAAGGAATTAAAAACAGGATAGATAGAGCAGAGGATCGAATCAGCAAGTTAGAGGACAACTGGAATGAAGGCATGAAAGCAGAGAAGAAAAGAGAAAAGAGACTCAAAAAGTCAGAGGAAACTCTTAGAGAGCTCTGTGACAACATGAAGAGAAATAACATCTGCATTAAAGGGGTTCCTGAAGAAGAAGAAAAAGAACAAAGGATAGAGACTTTGGTGTATGATTTTTTCCATATATTGTTGGATCCGGTTTGCTAATATTTTGTTGAGGATTTTAGCATCTATATTCATCAGGAATATAGGCCTATAATTTTCTTTCTTTGTGTTGTCTTTGCCTGGTTTTGGAATCAGAATTATGCTCGCCTCATAAAAGGAGCTTGAAAGTCTTCCTTCCTCTTGAAATTTTTGAAATAGCTTGAGAAGGGTAGGAGTTAGTTCTTCTTTGAATAGTTGGTAGAATTCACTTGTGAAGCCATCTGGCCTAGGACTTTTCTTTGTTGGGAGTTTTTTGATAACTGTTTTGATCTCATTTGGTGTAATCAGTCTGTTTAGGTTTTCTGATTCTTCCATACTTATTTTTGGAAGATTGTATGTTTCAAGGAATTTGTCCATTTCATCTAGGTTGTCGAGTTTTTTGGCATACAGTTCTTCATAGTATTTTCTTACAATATTTTGTATTTCTGTTGTGTCAGTTGTTATTTCTCCCCTCTCATTTCTAATTTTAGTTATTTGAGTCCTCTCTCTCTTTTTCTAGGTGAGTCTAGTTAGAGGTTCATCAATCTTGTTTACCTTTTCAAAAAACCAGCTTCTAGTTTCATTGATCCTCTGTATTGTTTCTTTAGTCTCTATGTCATTTATTTCTGCTCTGTTCCTTATTACTTCCTTCCTTCTACTACATTTAGGTTTTACTTGCTGTTCTTTTTCTAGTTCTTTCAGATGCAGGGTTAAGTTGTTTATTTGAGCTTTTTCTAGCTTCTGAAAGTGTGCCTGTAGTGCTGTAAACTTCCCTCTCAGTACTGCTTTTGTTGTGTCCCATAAATTTTGAGTTGTTGTGTGCTCGTTATCATTGGTTTCTAGGAATTTTTTTATTTCTTCTTTAATCTCATTCTTAATCCATTCGTTATTTAACAACCTGCTATTTAGTTTCCATGTGTTTGAGAATTTTTGAGCTTTTCTGTTGTGGTTGATTTTTATTTTCATGCCATTGTGATCAGAGAAAGTGTTTGATATGGTTTCAATCTTCTTAAATTTGTTGAGAACACTTTTGTGCCCTAACGTGGTCTATCCTAGAGAATGTACCATGAGCACTTGAAAAGAATGTATATTCTGCTGCTTTAGGGTGAAAGGTTCTGTAGATATCTATTAAGTCAAGTTGATCTAGTGTGCCCTTTAATTCTGCTATTTCTTTGTTAATTTTCTTCCTTGAGGATCTATCTAGTGATGTTAGTGGGGTATTTAAATCTCCTACTATTATAGTGTTGCTGTTGATCTCACTCTTTATATCCATCAGAGTCTGCTTTATATATTTAGGTGCTCCTATATTAGGTGCGTATATATTTATAATAGTTATATCTTCCTGTTGGATTGCTCCCTTTATCATTATGTAGTGGCCTTCTTTATCTCTTACTATATTCTTTTTTTTAAAGTCCATTTTGTCTGATATAAGTATTGCTACCCCAGCTTTTTTTTCATTTCCATTTGCATGAAATGTTCTTTTCATCCTTTTACCTTCAACCTATGTCCATCTTTTGTTTTAAGGTGTGTCTCTTGTAGACAGCATATGTACGGGTCCTGTTTTCTTATCCATGCAGCTACCATATATCTTTTGATTGGATCATTTAATCCATTTACATTTAGGTTTATTATTGACATGTAGTCGTTTATTGCCATTTTATTCTTTAAAGCTGTATTCCTCTTTTGCTATATTCTTTTCCCACTTTGATCTGTTTACACCATGCCCCTTAACATTTCCTGCAGCATTGGTTTGGTTGTAATGAATTCCTTGAGTTGTTTTTTGTCTGGGAAGCTTTTTATTTCTCCTTCGATTTTAAACGATAGCCTTGCCGGATAAAGCAGTCTTGGTTGTAGGTTCTTGTTCTGCATTACTTTGAATATTTCTTGCCATTCCCTCTGGCTTCAAGTGTTTCTGTTGAGAAGTCTGATGTCATCTTTATGGGGGCTCCTTTGTAGATGAGAGCCTTTTTTTTTTTTAAAGCTTTTAATATTTTCTCTTTATCGCTTAGCTTTGGTATTTTAATTATGATGTGTCTTGGTGTAGGTTTCTTTTTAGTGGAGTTCTCTGTGCTTCTTGAATTTGTGAGAGTTTCTCTTGCATTAATTTAGGGAAGTTTTCAGCTATGATATGATTGAACAAAGCCTCTTTCTATCCCTTGTTCTTTCTCTTCTTCTTCAGGAACCCCTATGATGCGGATGTTATTTCTCTTTATGTTGCCACAGAGCTCTCTAAGAGTTTCCTCAGACTTTTTGAGTCTCTTTTCTTTTTTCGTCTCTGCTTTCATGCCTTCATTCCAGTTGTCCTCCAACTCGCTGATTCGATCCTCAGCTGTATCCATCCTGTTTTTAATTCTTTCCAATGTGGTCTTCATTTCTCATATTGTATTTGTCATCTCTGACTGATTCTTTTTTAATATTTTAATATCCTTTTTTATACTTGCTATTTCTTTATTTAGGTGTTTGTGATGACCATCCATTGTTGTTCTAAGATCCCTAAGCATCCTTACAATCATTAATTTAAACTCTGCATCCAGAAGTTTGATTATTTCCATATCACTCAGTTTATCTCCTGAAGATCTCTCTTGTAGTTTCATTTAGATTGCACTTTTTTGTCTTCTCATTGTGCCTACCCAGGGTGTTTTATTTGTAGAGTTGGTTGAGTCTAGGCTTGGTGTTGTCTGCCTCTAGTTTTTACTTGTGTTGTTTCTAAGTCTTCTTGGGTTGGCATCAGCTATTATTTGTAATCCACTTTAGGATTTGGGCCACTTTGAAGTCTTGATTTGTTTGTTTTCTTAACAGGTGATTGTCTTGTTTGCTGATCTCAGCAGTGGGCTTATTTGAAACTGCATCCAGGAATGCGGTGGGTGTGACCTGAGGCTCTGAAATCCTTTTCTGCCAGTTAATCTCTCTGGGGGCGGTTTGCTTTCTCAGCTTCAGTAGGGGGAGGTGTATCTCAGATCTCCAAGGAGACCTGAGTTACTGTACCTCCTCCCCACTTCTTGTTTTCAGCTGTGTCTTGTTGTGCTGATTGGAGATAGAGAGATGTCTGTATCTCTGTGACCTGGTAGTACTTTTGTATTTTGCTTTGTGGAAGGATCAGCCCCTCCCCCAGTTATGGCCACCTCCAGCACTGAATGAGTCAGCTTTTTAAGTCATCACCTATATTCCTCTCCCCCTCACCATCCGTCTCTCTCTTTCTCCTCTTTTTGGAAGACAAGCGGGCCCTTTCAACACACCTCATTCCCTGGTCACCAGGTAAGTGGCTCTCCTCCTTGGAATTGAGAGCCCAACCTCACTCCCCCCACCACCCTGTTCCTGTAAGCAGGGGAGATTCAGGCACAGCTTACCAGGTTTGTTGTGGCTTCTTCTTTGCTCCTTGATTTTTGAAAGCTGTTCTTGTATTCCAGATTTGGTTTTTCACACTGATTGTTCATAAATTAGTTTATAATCCGGTTCGGTGGTGTGAGCTGGGAGTCCGTGCATCTGCCTACTTTGCTGCCATCTTCAGGTCTCCTCCAGATTGTATTTTTGTTTCTTAGCATGTCTTGTAAGTTTCTGTTGAAAGTCAGATATGATGTACTAGGTAAATGAAACTGAGGCAAATAGGCCTCTAGTTTGAGAATGCTTATCTGGCTAGGAGCAAGGCTGTGTTTACTGTCTGCTGAAGTTGTGCTGTGCTGTCAGAGGCTAAACTTGATTTTGATTTCTTTGTTTTTGTCTTCCTGATTGTTCTGGGTTTCAGGGTCCTTCTTAAATAAAATCTTAACCTTGACATTCTTCCAAATGTTGTCTCCTGTTAGACAGGAGATCTATTGGTGTGCTGATAGGATAAGGCATAGGAGAAATATTCTATAATTCTATGATTAGGTCTTAGTCTTTTTATGAACCTGTGTCCCTGGGCTGTAACTTTTATTAATGCTTCTCAGCTTACCCCTTTTCTTTTAGGTGAGACAGGAATACTAGAGGAGTCTGGAGTTGGGTAATACCTTTCCTCCAGGCTCTAGAAAACCCTAGTTGCTTAAGTTCTGGTAGTTATCCTTGAAGACAGGCAGTTTTTCTTTTTTTATTATTATTGATTTTATTATGTTAACATGGATTCAAGTGTTTCATTCAATATCACATCCTCAACCCCAACCACATGCTCCTCATGACACTCACTTTGTCCCTTTCCTCTAGCTCCCTCCCCTTCTCTCTGTAATTTACTGTCCTGTGATTTGTATCTCTGTGTTATATATAAATAATTTCACAAATTCCTTCATCTTCTCTGATCCTATCATCTCATCCACTTTCCCTTTGACTGCTGTCCCTCTGCTTTCTGTGACATTCTATTCCTGCCTCTGCCTCTATTCCATTCTTCAGTTCACCTTGTTCATTAGATTTCACATGTAAGTGAGATCATATGATACTGTTCTTTCTCTAGCTGGCTTATTTCACTTAGCATAATATCCTCCAGGTCTATCCATGCTCTCACAGAAGATGAGATTTCTTCTTTTTCACAGTAGTATAGTATTACATTATGTAAATGTACCACAGCTTTTTAATCCATTCATCCACTGACAGACACTTGGGCTGTTTCCAGATCTTGGCTATTGTAAACAATGCTGCAATAAACATAGGGGTGCATACCTTCTTTCAAATCTGTGTTTTGGTGTTTGTTAGATATATTCCTAAAAGTAGGATAGCTGGGTCAAAAGGCAGTTACATTATTAATTTTTTGAGGAAATGCCACACTGTTCTCTCCACAGTGGCTGGACAAGTCTATATTCCCACCAGCAGTCCAGGAGAGTTTCCTTTTCTCTGCACCCTTGCCAACACTTATTATGTGTTGATTTGTTAATAAATGTCATTCTGACAGGTGTGAAGTGATATTTCATTGGGGTTTTAATTTTCATTTTTCTAATGTTCAGTGACATTGAACATTTTTTCATATGCTTATTGGCCATCTGTATGTCCTTTTTGGAGAAGTGTCTATTCAGTTCCTCTGCTCATTTTTTAATTGGACTGTTTAACTTCCTGGTGTTGAGTTTTACAAGTTCTGTATAAATTTTGGTTATTAACCCTTTATCAGATATGTTGGTGAATATGTTCTCCCACTGTGTGGGTTGTCGTTTTATTTTGTTCATGTTGTCTTTTGCTGTGCAAAAGCTTTTTAGTTTGATATACTTCCATTAGTTTATTTGTCCCTTATTTCACTTGCCAGTGGAGATGTACTGGCAAAAATATTACTATGAGAAATATCAGAGAGTATACTGCCTATGTTTTCTTCCAAGATGTTTATCGTTTTGTGACTTACATTTAAGTCTTTTATTAATTTTGAGTTTGTTTTTGTGAATGGTGTAAGTTGGTGATCTAGTTCCATTTTTTTACTTGTGCCTATCCAATTTTCCCAATACCATTTACTAAAGAGACTATCTTTACTCTATTGTATGCTCTTACCTCCTTTGTCAAATATTAATTGACCATAAAGGTGTGGGTTTATTTCTGTGTTCTCTGTTCTGTTCCATTGATCCTTATGCCCATTTTTATGCTAATATCAAGCTGTTTTCATTGCAATGGCCTTGTAGTATATCTTGATATCAGGAAGTGTTATACTTACCACTTTATTTTTCCATTTTCAAGATTGCTGAAGCTATTCAAGTTCTTTTTTGGTTCCATATAAATTTTGGGGATATGTGTTCTATATCTTTGAAGTATGACATTGGTATTTTAATAAGAGTTGCATTGAATTTATAGATTGCTTTGGTAGTATAGACATTTTAATGATGTTTATTCTTTCTATTTATGAACATGGTATGTGCTTCTACTTGTTTGTATCTTCCTTGATTTCTTTTTTCAATGTCTTATAATTTTCCAAGTACAAATCTTTTACCTCCTTGGTTAAATTTATTTCTACATATGTTATTTCTTTGTTGTTGTTGCAATAGTAAAGGGGATTATTTCCCTAATTCTTTTTACAAGGCAGCTTATTGTTGTATATAAATGCCACTGATTTCTTTCTTTTTTTTTTTTTTAGATTTTTTTTCTGGGGTGACATAAATAAATCAGCGTACATATATTCAAAGAAAACATATCGAGGTTATCTTGTCATTCAATTCCGTTGTATACCCATCACCCAAAGTCAGATTGTCCTCCATCACCTTCTATCTAGTTTTCTTTGTGACCCTCCCCTAACCCCTCCTCCTCTCCCTCCTTACCCCCCCGTAACCACCACACTCTTGTGCTTGTCTCTTAGTCTTGTTTTTTATGTCCCACCAATGTATGCAATCCTGCAGTTCTTGTTTTTTCCTGATTTACTTATTTCACTCCGTATAATGTTATCAAGATCCCACCATTTTGTTGTAAGTGATCCGATGTCATCATTTCTTATGGCTGAATAGTATACCATGGTGTATATGTGCCACATCTTCTTTATCCAGTTCTCTAATTTTTTTACAGTGATTAAAGCCTTTAAGCAAACGCTTGGCTAATACAGCAAGAATCCATAAAAGAGTAGTGTCCTTAATATGTTCACCAAGTCCAAGTTGGCCCCAACGCCATGCAAAATCCCTGAAAAATGCAACCCAACCCCAGTTCAGTCTGTTAGAAGCTGCCACAAGGAGCAGGAATCCAGGAAAAGTCCACATTCAGAAAAAGTTTGCATGGCACTGGAATTGTTGTCACAATTCTATACTTTGCAGCTCACGTCCAAGTCCCAATGACCGCTGTTTCTAGCTGGTAATGATTCAGGTAGACTGGAAAAGCCATCTGCAGCATGTGTGGAGATGGAGCCTCTGTCCTCTGCCTGGAGAGATGAGACCAGAGTGCTTTTCCCTGGAGCTCTGCGACTGTGGCTTGGTAAAGAGAACCTTGGGATACACTAAGCTGGGTAGGAAAGGTAGATTCATAATAGAAGTTGGCAAAAGAGGGAAAGAGAGCTCTAAATTAGAAGTAGGTCCCAGCCTGAAATATGAGTGGGGCATTGATGTAGGAGGAATAAAGGAAACACTATATATTAAACAAAGCAGCAGAAAATAGGACTATCAATACCCACAATAGATATCTTCGAGGAAACAATAAAAAACCTGACTATTCAGGCTAGACATAGTTAAGTGGCCCTTGTGCAAATGAGATCAGTTTACCTGCTTCTTGGAAAAAATACCCTAGGCTCGTCCACAGTGTCATAGATTGGGCCGACGGCTCTGGGCACCTTCAGCCTTCAGTGGCAAACACCAGCATTCTGGGCAAGGTTAGGTCATAGGTGGATGGAGCAGGGCTGGAAGAGACTGAACCCTCCCTTAGAGGAGCGAGGGGAGAAGCCTACCTTCCAGTGTCCCTGTTTCCTCACAGCAGAGGCATGTAAGTCTGGCAGGCTTTAGCTCAATGACCTTCCTTTCCACTATTGAAGCAGGACCCAGATGGCATCCTATGAGACCCCTTTGGGGTGTTGGAACCTTTAAGGGTGTATTCTAAAATCTGGTAGTTCCCCTGATCTCTATTGGACTTTTTCTGCCTCTTGGTATCTAAAAGGCCATGCTCAGAAGATCTTGCTGAAGGGTTTGAGGATCCCCATCCGCCTATATAAATCTTTTCCATATATCTGGAGCTATTTGGAAAAAGACAAAACAGTGTTATTAGCTGGATCAAATAAAGAAGGTAGTAGTTTGCAGGAGAAAAAGATTTGGCATCTCCTGTTCACCAGCATTCAAAAGAAATTTAAAATTTTTTTAAGTAAAAAGCATGATATGGTAGACCCATAGGAGTTCCAGGATATGACTCCCCCCTTTTAATTTTTTTTTAAATTGACCTTAAAATATTTTCTGGGTATACTTTAATAATACCTTGACTTTAAAGATTGTAAGAATGACAAAATACAGTAAATGCTTTTACTCCATATGCAGGAGCGTTGTCAGTTTAACCAGTTTAGAAAATTCAATAATAGAACAGTGCATACAGATAATGAGCTATAACATGCTTAGCAGTCTCTCTTATTCTGACAGAGGTTACTATAAATCCAGAATATGTATCCACTGTAACGTGGACATAGGACTGTTTGCCAAATGAAGGTATATGAGTAACATCCATTTGCCAAAGTTGTCCTGGTATGGGTCCTTGAGGGTTAACTCCAAATGAAGGGGCAGTTTGTAGTATAGAACCCCTTGGACAGGATTTCTCAATCTGCCATGCTGCTTCCTGAGAAAGTTGAAACTGTTTACATAGGGCTGCAGCGTTCTGGTGATGCATAGTATGAGACTGAATTGCTCAATCTGTCATGGTTGCTCCAAATAATTTTCTTTTGGGTAGCTTGATCAATAAGGGCATTCCTAGGCCCTGGCCGGTTTGCTCAGTGGTAGAGCATCGGCCTGGTGTGCAGGAGTCCCGGTTCGATTCCCGGCCAGGGCACACAGGAGAAGCACCCATCTGCTTCTCCATCCCTCCCCCTCTTCCTCCCCTTTGTCTCTCTCCTCCCCTCCCACAGCCAAGGCTCCATTGGAGCAAAGGTGGTCCGAGTGCTGAGGATGGCTCTGCGGCCTCTGCCTCAGGTGCTAGAATGGCTCTGGTTGCAACAGAGCAACACCCTTGATGGGCAGAGCATCCCCCTCTGGTAGGCGTACCGGGTGGATCCCAGTCGGGCGCATGCAGGGAATCTGTCTGACTGCCTCCCCATTTCCAACTTTAGAAAGGTATAAAAAAAAAAAGGCATTCCCTTGTGCTAAAGTTCCAGGGAGTATGAAGTGAGCTCGAGTATGTCCTATAAAACATGGAGCTCTATGTTGACATGCAAGTCTTTGAAGGAGGAGGAACTGCTGAAATAGTTCATCAGCATTTGTCCCAAAGACAGCAGTCTTTATAGTGGAAACAACCATAAGTAAATATTTGCTGTCTGTTTATAGATTAAAGAGGGAATATAGCAAATGCTGAAAAGCCATGATCATGACATATAATTCTAGACTTTGAGCTGATTTTAAGTTGACAGTTTCAGTATAAAGTTGTCCATTGATTTGCAAGAGTGATTTGCTATTTAGTGGAAGTTTCCCAGAGCCATTGTTGTTGATCCTTTGAAAAAAGGAACAACAATAATTTTGAGGCTCAAAACCTATAAGCTGTAAGGGTTGCCTATGCCCCTTGATAATCCAGGAGGCAACAAAATCAAAATATGGAAGTGTATTCCATGGGCTATTAGATGGTTCAATGTGCCCAAGCTGTAGATGCTCTTGTACCAATTGAGCAGCTGCCCTAAATTTCTCCTGAGAAAGGGGCCATTGGTCTACCCACACAGGATTATCTGATTTCCAAATAATTGTGTCTGAACAATGCATTATTGAGGTAGCAGGAGCTACCAAGGCCCCTATGCTAAATTTTGATATCCTAATCCACACCTTCTGGTATTGGGTGCCATTCCTATGGGGGTGAGAATTCCTAGCTGTTCTCTTCCTAGTCCCTTGGTGGGCAAAAATCCCCGATCAAGCATCTGAGTACTGACTAAACCATTAGGACTGACAAGCAACGTTTCCACATTTTTCAAAACATCTCTGCCCCACAAATTAACTGGCCATCCTGGGAGCACATAAGGCTTAAAAAAATCCAGAATGACCTTCTTAATCTTCCCAATGTAGAAAACTAGAACTTTGTTGAGGGGATTTACTCTGACCTATACCTTGTAATTCTGTGGCTGCTGCATGAGTGGGCCAGGAAGGAGGCCAATGTAGCTTAGCAATAACAGATACATCAGCTCCAGTATTTAAAAGTCCTTTAAATTTATGCTCATATATTGTTAGTTACATTTCAGGGCGTTCCTGACCTATTTTTTTAAATCCAATTGGAAAAATCAGAGGAGCCAAATCACCAATTTGCTTGGGGCCCCTTTTTCAGGATGTGGCCTGAAAAGCAGAATTAGCATCCTTATACTATATTGTCAAATATATTCTCCCATTGTGTAGTTTGTCTTTTTATTCTGTTCTTATTGTCTTTAGCTCTGCAGAAGCTTTTTAGTTTGATAAAGTCACATTTGTTTATCCTGTCTTTTATTTCACTTGCCTGTGGAGACAAATCAGCAAATATATTGCTGCAAGAGATGTTAGAGAGCTTATTGCCTATGTTTTCTTCTAAGATGCTTATGGTTTCACGGCTTACATTTAAGTCTTTTATCAATTTTGAGTTTATTTTTGTGAATGGTGTAAGTTGGTAGTCTAGTTTCATTTTTTTGCAGGTAGATGTCCAATTTTCTCAACACCATTTGTTGAAGAGGCTGTCTTTACTCCAATGTATGCTCTTACCTCCTTTGTCAAATATCAGTTGTCCATAAAAGTGTGGTTTTATTTCTGGGTTCTCAGTTCTGTTCCATTGATCTATATGCCTGTTCTTATGCCAGTACCAGGCTGTTTTGAGTACAATGGCCTTATAATAAAACTTGATATCCGGAAGTGTGATATCTCCCACTTTATTCTTCCTCTTCAAGATTGCTGAGGCTATTCATGTTCTCTTTTGGTTCCATATAAATTTTTGAAATATGTGTTCTATATCTTTGAAGTATGTCATTGGTATTTTAATTGGTATTGCATTGAATTTATAAATTTCTTTAGGTAATATAGACATTTTAATGATATTTATTCTTCCTAACCATGAGCAAGAAATATGCCTCCACTTGTTTGTATCTTCCCTGATTTATTTTATCAATGTTTTATAATTTTGGGAGTACAAGTCTTTAATCTTCCTTTTGCTATATTCTTTTTCTCCTTTCATCTGTTTACAACAGGTCCCTTAGCATTTCTTTCAGCATTGGTTTGGTTGTAGTGAATTCCTTGAGTTGGGGGGGGGGGGGTTCTGTAAAGTTTTTTATTTCTCCTTCAATTTTAAATGATAGCATTGCTGGTTAAAGTAATCTTGGTTGTAGGTTCTTGTTCTGCATTACTTTGAATATTTCTTGCCATTCCCTTCTGGCCTCAAGTGTTTCTGTTGAGAAGTCAGAAGTCATCCTTATGGGGGCTCCTTTGTAGGTGATAGTCTTTTTTCTCTAGCAGCTTTTAATATTTTCTCTTTATCATTTAGCTTTGGTATTTTAATTATGATGTGTCTTGGTTTTTATTTCTTTGGGTTTCTCCTTAATGGAGTTCTCTGTGCTTTCTGAACATGTGAGATGTTTTCCTGCCTTAAAAAAACATGTGGAAGTTTTCAGCTATGATATGCTTGAACAAAGTCTCTATCCCTTGTTCTTTCTCTTCTTCTTCAGGAACCCCTATGATGCAGATGTTATTTCTCTTCATGTTGTCACAGAGCTCTCTAAGAGTTTCTTCAGACTTTTTGAGTCTCTTTTTTTTTTCTGCTCTGCTTCCATGCCTTTATTTATCATGTCCTCTAACTTGCTGATTCGATTCATTGCTTCATCCATCCTGCTTTTAATTCCTTCCATTGTGTTCTTTATTTCAGATATTGTATTTGTCATTTCTGACTGATTCTTTTTTATTATTTCAATGTCTTTTTTTATATTTGCTATCTTTTTATTTAAGTTTTTGTAATTACCATCTATTGTTGTTCTAATATCTTTGAGCATCCTAACAATTGTTATTTTAAACTCTGCATCTGGTAATTTGGTTATATCTATTTATTTAGGTCCTTTTCTGGGGATTTCTCTTGGTTCATTTGTGTTGCATTTCTCTGCCTCTGCATTTTCTCTGTGTAAATGAAGGTTTTGGCCCCTGGCATCCACTGGGTATGGCCTCTGTTCCCTAGGTATGGTCTGTCTGCAGGCCCGCCACCCCCTCTTCTGTTGCTGCCTAGGGCTTTTGGTTTGGGCATTGCCGGTGCCTGCCCACTGGGGCTGTTGCTGTGGTTTCCACCTCTCCTTCAATAGAGTGGCTGTGATCATGTGCTCGGGCTCACAAGCCTTGGTGGCCTTGGCCTTTGCCCCGCCCCCATGGGTGGCATTATGCTCAGTCCTGAGGGCACTGGCGAGCACCTTTGCTCAGCTGCGGGTCTCCACCTGTTTCCGGGTTTTCACCCCGCCCTTGCAGGAGGAGCCCGCTCATGGAATGGCTGATAGCCTTGGCTCTACTGGCTGGGCAGGACTGCATGCCCACACTCAGCTCAGTAGCAGAACTCCGCCTGATCTGGGCTTTTGGCTCCACCCTCGCAGGAGGAGCTGGTTCCCAAGTCAGGCCACAAGCCTTGGTTCCACGGGTGGGTCAAGGCTGTGCTCCTGTGCCCTTGCTCAAGGGCTGGTCTCCACCCCTTCTATGGTTCCCACCCTTCTCCCTCGGGATGGATTACAGTTTGCCGGCAGCTAGGCTTGACCACTTTTGCAGCCTACTGCTCCCCAGCCACGCAAGACTGAGCTCACACGTGAGCCCAGTGGCGGCCAGCAGGCTTCTGCCCCTGCCAACAGAACCACCTCTCTGTGTCCTGCAGCCACCTGATCCAGCGCACCCTCAGCCATTTGGGGTGCAGGTGCTGCAGCTCAAACCCTAAGACTCACTACTGTAGCCCCAAAAGCTCCTTCCTTCTTAACGACTCTGCTCTCATTGCCATGGGAGAGCTTGTTTGGCTGCTCTCCTGTTTCCCTTTGCTGGTATTGCTGTTTCCGGGGAAAATATTCACTTCAGATATGGGGAGTGACTCGACCCATGGGTTAGGATGGCTGTCTCCCAAAATGTTTCTCCCTGTGCCTCCTAGATTACACTCTCTTCCTGCTACTCTGGTATTCTCTTCTCTCTCCGTCCCCCGGAGCCCCGGGTGAGTGGTTGTGAGAGAAGTGTTCTGCACGGTCCCTTTAAGAAGAATCCTGGGTCTGAGAAATCAGACTCTTTCTCACAAACAGTATCCTGACTTGTTTCCAGCTAAATACTGTCCTTATGCCTCTTCTAGGCTCTGGGGCTGCAGGCTGGGGTTTTGTTCCTGGGGCTCAGGACCTCCCCCTCTCTGCTAAACTCACTTTCCGCCACGCGAGTGTCTCCCGGTTGCCATTTGCTCTGGGGAGCTGGGCAGCCCTCTCCACGTTTCTGCTTTTCCTACCAGTCTCGGTGTGGCTTCTTCAGTGTTCCTTGGTTGAAGTGTCCTCTTAGTTTCACCACTGATTTCTGAACATTAGTTTTACATCCTGCCATTTTACTTAATTTATTTATCAGGTCTAGTAATGTTTTGACTGATACTTTTGGGTTTTCTATGTACAGTATCATATCATCAGCAAATGTTAATGGTTTTACTTCTTCTTTTCCAATTTGGATGCCTTTAATTTGTCTTCTTGTCTGATTGTTGTGGCCAGGATTTCCAGAACTATGTTGAATAAGACTGATGAAAAGGAGTTCCCCTGCCTTTTTCCTGATCTTAAGGGGATTGCTTTTAATGTTTGCTTATTGAGTATGATGTTGGGTGTGGGTTTGTCCTAGATGGACTATATCATGTTGAGGTATGTTCCCTGTATTCCCACTTTGCTGAGAGTTTTGATCATAAATGAGTGCTAGCTTTTATCAAATAATTTTTTGCATCTATTGATATAATCATGTGATTTTTATCTTTCCTTTTATGTGATGAATCACATTTATTGATTTGCAAATATTGTATCAGCCTGTCTCTCCAGAACAAATCTCACTTGATCATGATGTATGATCTTTTTGATGTATTGCTGGATGTGGTTTGCTAATATTCTCTTGAGAATTTTAGCATCTATTCATGAGGTATATTGTTCTATAGTTTTCTTTCTTTGTAGTGTCTTTACATAGTTTTGGAATGAGGACAAACTTGCCTCATAAATGGAGCTTGGAAGATTTTTCTCCACTAAATTTTTTGAAATAGCTTGAGAAGAATAGATGTTAGTTCTTTTTAAAGTGTTTGGTAAAATTAGCCTATGAAGCCATCTGGTCTAAGCCTTTTGTTTGCTGGAAGTTTTTTGATAACTGTTTTAATTTCATTTGTTGTAATCAGCCTATTTAGGTTTTTTTGATTCTTTCTTATTGAGTTTTGGAAGATTTTATGTTTTTAGGAATTTATCCATTTCACCTAGTTTGTCCAAATTTTTTACATATAGAACTTCATAGTATTTTCTTTACAATTATTTGTATTTTGGCAGTGTCAATTGTTACTTCTCCACTTTTATTTCTAATTTATTTATTTGAGTCGTCTCTAGTTTTTTCTTGATGAGTCTGGTTAAAGGTTCATCAATATGTTTACCTTTTCAAAGAACCAGTTATTGGTTTCATTGATCATTTTTACTGTTTTATTTAGCCTCTATATCATTTATTTCCTCTCCGATCTTTATTATTTCCTTCCTTCTACTTCCTCTGGGCTTTATTTTTTTTTTATTCTAGTTATTTTAGGTGCAACATTAAGTCATTTATGTGAGCTCTTTCTGGCTTCTTAAGGTATGTCTGTAGTGCTATGAACTTCCCTCTCAAGACTGCTCAGGAGAATGTACCATAAGCACTTGAAAAGAATATATATTTTGCTGTTTTGGGGTAAAAGATTCTGAAGATATCAATTAAGCTCAGTTGATCTAGTGTGTCATTTAAGTATATTGTTTCTTTGTTAATTTTTCTGTCTGGAGAATCTATCCATTGATGTTAGTGAGCTATTAAAATTCTTACTATTACACTATTTCTGTTGATCTTGCCCTTTATGTCCATCGAAATCTGTTTTATAGATTAAGTACTGCTATATTAGATAAATAAATATTTACAATGGTTATATCCTCCTGTAGAATTGCTCCCTTTATCATTATGTAGTGACTTTTTTTATTCCTTATGACAGCCTTTGTTTTAAAGGCTATTTTCTCAGACATAAGTATTGTTACCTCAACGTTTTTTTTCATTTCCATTGCATGAAATACTGCCCTTCACTTTCAGTCTATGTGTATCTTTTGTTCTGAGATGGGTCTCTTGTAGACAGCATATACAGGTCTTGTCTTTTTATCCATGCTATTGTCCTATGCCTTTGATTGGAGAACTTAACCCATTTATATTTAAGGTTGTTATTGATATGTACTTGTGTATTGCCATTTTATTCTTTATATCTATAATCTTCTTTCTCTCAAAAATTTTCCCTTTGCCCTTTTTATAGCAGGCCCCTTAACATTTTTTGCAGTATTGGTTTGGTTGTAATGAATTCCTCGAGTCTTTCTTTATCTGGGATGCTTTTTATTTCTCCTTCAATTTGAAATAATAACCATGATAAATAATGTAGTCTTTGTTGTAGAGTTTTTTGTTTGTTTTTTGCATCACTTTGACTATTTATTGCCAATCTCTTCTGTACTCAAATGTTTCTGTTGAGAAGTCAGATGTCTTTCTTATGGGGATCCTCTCTAGGTAATTAACTGCTTTTCTCTTGCAGCTTTTAGTATTCTTTGTTTCTTAACTTTAACATTTTAATTATGATGTGTCTTTGTGTAGGCCTCCTTAGGTTTCTCTTTAATGAGACTCTCTGTGCTTCTTGAACTCGTGTGACTTTATCCTTTATCAATTTAAGAAAATTTTTAGCTATGACATCTTTAAACATGAAATCTATCCCTTGTTCATTTACTTCTCTTTCAGGAACCCTTATGATGTGGATGTTGTTTCTCTTCATGTTGTTACAGAGCTCTTTTAGAGTTTCCTCAGACTTTTTAAGTCTCTTCATTTTGCTGCTCTGCTTCTATGTTATTGTTTATCTCTAAATAGTTGATTCAATCCTCTGCTTCATCCACCTTGCTGTTGATTCCTTCTAGTTCAATCTTGGTTTCTGCATTTGTACAGTGGTACCTTGAGATACAAATTTAATTCATTCTGTAACCAAGCTCGTAAGTCAGTCAACTCATATACCAAACTGCCGATACTGAAACTGTGCACCAATGTGCCTAGTGGCAGCTTCCTGAATCACAACTCATATCTCAGAATTTTGCTCGAATCTCGAACAAAAATACGAACCGAGTTGCAGCTCATATCTTAAAAAATTTGTATGTTGGTCTGTTCATATCACAAGGTACCATTAGATTTGTCATTTCTGACTGGTTCTATTTTATGATTTCAATGTCCTTTTTGATGCTTGCTATCTCCCTATTTTGGTACTTATTATGACCATCCATTGTAGCTCTAAGGTTCTTGAGCACTCTAAAAATAATTATTTTAAATTCAGTATATGGTAGTGTGGTTACTTTACAATGTGTTCATAAAGTCAGAGTGCACTTTTGACTGGTCACAGGAAAGCAACAAAAGATGATAGAAATGTGAAATCTACATCAAAGAAAGAAAAACCTTCCCAGTTTCTGTAGGATGATGTGGCAGCATATGTGCATGTGCAGATGATGATGTAACACCATGTATACAGCAGAGCAGCCCACGGCCATGCCAGTCAAGATGTGGATGGTACAGAGGAAAGTTCAGTGTGTTCTGTGGCTCGCTAAATTTGAATCCGTGACCAAAGTGCAACGTGAATATTGGCATGTTTATAACAAAGCACCACCACATAGGAATAACATTATTCGGTGAGATAAGCAGTTAAAGGAAACCAGCAGTTTGGTGGAGAAACCCCGTACTGGTAGGACATCAGTCAGTGATGAGTCTGTAGAGGCTATACGAGATAGCTACCTAACGAGCCCTAAAAAATCTGTGTGTGAGCCCACATCAAACTGCACTGAATAGGCACGAAACTGGGTGAGTTTTCTTTTTATTTGGTGCAGATTTCACATTTTTATCATCTTTTGTTGCTTTCCTGTGACAGGTCAAAAGTGCACCATGACTTTATGGACACACTGTATTTCATTTAGTTCTTTTTCTTGGGATTTCTCTTGTTGATTCATTTGGGTCACATTTCTTTGTCTGCCTGTTTTTTCTGTGCATTAGGTAGCACTGTCTGACTTTGAAAGTTTTGTACTATCTTTATGAGGAAGAATGTCTTGGTGGTACTGACCTCCAGACCACCTATTTTCCTTGTTCTAGGAATGGTTCTTGAGGGTAGTATTTTTCCTCCTGTTGTATGTGAGTATTGAATGCAGTTAGTCTAATCCAGAGCCTAATCTCTTAGCAACTACTGGATACAAAAATTTTATTTCTCCCCAGCAAGGTGAGCAGCAGGTTCAGATTGATTGAGGCCAACAGTCCCCTCTGCAGAAGTTCTTACAGCTGGTGAAACCCTGGTTTCAGGTGTGAAGACTTAGCAAGTCTTCTCCTGAGGTGGACTGTGTCCCCCCTCCATGAACTAGTTAAGCCCCTTGACTTGACCCAATTATCAGCTCACAGGGACCTATATTTTATATGTCCATGCTCCAAGACTCTCTCCCTTCCCCCTGTGAAATCCAGCCCAGCAGATCAGGAGATACAGCACCCAGGCTGGCTAGCTGTGAAGTTCTACACTGTGCAATGCACACGAGCCACTCTGCTGGTGCTGAACACATAGAGCAAACTTGCCTCAGCAGGGCCAAATATGTGGAAACCTTCCTTAGGATACCACACTTGCAAGGTTTGTTAGGCCCTGAAATGATGCTCTTTGTAGCTGACCTCTGGATGTGTAAGCCCTGGGCCTCCCTGGAAGGGATTTGGCACAGACCAGTAGGAGACACTGCCTGTGACTGGCCCTCAGCAACCTTCTTAGATCTACAAGCAATCCAGTGTTTGGGGTTACATCGGCTGGGCCCAGGTGCACATGGAAATACCAAGCCATATGCTTAGGCTGGCTTGTACCCACACTGGGCCTGAGGGAAGGTTCACAAAAGACCAAGGTTTCCTGAGTCTCGCCTTCTGTGGTCTCTGTTTGCTGGGTGCTTATTGGGATGAGTCACTAAAAAAACTTCTGGTAGAGTCTAAAGCCTGAGGCAATTCAGGGATTAGGAAGGGTAGTAGGTGTGGCTCTTCCTCAGGTGTCAGTCTGTCTAGACTTTTTCATACATCTCAGTTGGGTATGGCTCCAGGATTCTAGTGGGAGTGGCCTCTGAGACCCAGAGGTGTGGTCTTCCCACAGTCATGACAGTTTTTACTGAGTTTCCTATGAGGCAGAAGCACCAACTGGGGTGCGTGCTGGGGAAAGCCCCAGCCTCAAAACCAGAAAACTGAGTCACTGATGCACTCCCTGCTTCTTGGCTTCTCAGAACAACCTTGTGTGCATGGGTGAGTCAAGAGAGACTTCTGAAGGTGGGGCAGTTGCTTTTCCCCAAGCTGATGCCACTCAGAGGGGACTGCTCCATCCAAGAAAGATGATGACTGCCATATTGGAGAATGACTCAGTATAGGGTTTCTGTTGGTTGTCCCCCAGCATGTCTCTCCCTGGGCCACCAACTTTATACTATCTTCACGCAACTCTAGTCCTCTCAGCTCTTCCTCCAAAGGAGCCCCGGGAAAGTGGCTGTGAACAAGATTTTTTGCACTGGCCCTTTAAGATGGAGCCTGTGTCTCCGAGAGCTCCAGTCTCTTTCTTGCAGAAAAAAAACCCTGTTCTTTTCACTGCCAAATGCTATGTGGTTGTCTCTTCTAGGCTCCAGGGTTCCAGATTGGGTTTCTGGGCCTGGGGATGAGGACCCACACCTCTGAGAGCCACCTTCATCTCAGTGAGAGTCCCTCTGGATTCTTAGCCGCTGATTGCTCCTGGAGTTAGGGAGCCGTCTCTGCATCTCCACCCTTCCTACCAGTCTCAGTGTGGCTTCTTCTATGATCCTTGGTTACAGACTCCTCTTTGTTTAGTCCAAAGTTTGTTTTTCAAGATAACTGTTCTTAAATTAATTTGTAAACCAATTTGGTCCTGGGAGGTGATAGTTGGAATGTCTGCCTCCTCTATCACCATCTTGGAATTCTGACCAGGCAGTTGTTAAAAAGAACAAATTACTCTGAGCTTACTTAAAAATGATTACTTTAACACTTCCTCTGCCGGAAACATGAATAGAGTTTTCTGTGATACTTAGAGTTAGAGCTCAACGGAGCTTTTGAAGGTAAAACCTATGATTGGGCCCTGAGGAGCTTTGATCTCTCAAGCTAGTCAATATTTCATCTCCAGCAATTATTTAATCACCATTTAGGTGTTCCTAATAGGCTCCAGCAGCAGTTTCTGCTCCTGGTAAACTGTGATTATCCATATTCACTGTCTCTCCACTTTTCACGTTAGTGGTTTGACCTGCAATCTTAGTTCTCTAACAAATTTTCAGTTTGTTTAGTTTTTTTTCTTGGAAAACAAACAAACAAACAAACATGATCCCAAACTTTTTGTATGTTAGACTGGAAACTAAGTCATTAAAGCCTACTTTTTAGATATTACAGAGTGGATATATTTATTAGGAAAAAGAGAACTTAATAATCATTGGATTCTTTCCCAAGTCTGATTATTTTTATAATTGTAACAAATTTTGCCACATATATTCAAGCAGTTGCAAAGCCATTAAATAGTTCTTTGATTTTACAGCTTTGAAGCAATATACAAAGAAGGTGGTGGCAAATTTTATATACACCATGAGGGTGATATCTGGGCCTCAGCTTATCAGTTCTGCTGTGGTGTAGAAAAAGTTGTTTCCTATCTATGGATATCACCTCCTTCACCTGTGGAATAAATTGCAATTTTACATGAATATTCTGTTATTCTAGAGGACGATTCTTGAAAGGATTCAGAGCAAAAATGTGCCTAGTTTTTACACCTAACCTTAGTTCTTATACATGAAATACTTTATTGGCATTAGCAAATAACTTGTTGTCAGCAGGGATCTGGGTACCCTATCTGGCCGTTTTCCATTTTCTAAATGGAAAGGGGAGGTCTTTCTGGTGCTCCCATTTATTTTAAACATAAGAAATATAGTTCCTGTGGTTCCTGATGGTTAACAGATCTCCTGAAAATTAGACAAACTGGACTCAGTTGGACAAGGTAGTTTTTGAATAGCTGACTAAGTGAAAGGGTGATAAAAGCTACAGACATTAAATACTGATTTTCAGCCCTTAATACTCAAATTACTGAATTTGTCAATAGATTCTGTTAGAACATGAAAAGTTCAGTCAGGCAGCTGGTTATTTAGGCTAATATGCTCCAAAAAGGTAGACATTTTTTGCTTCTATATTGATTTGAATATATTTTTCTATGAACTAAGCAAGTAGATTTTCTTTTATTACTGTGTAGGCACAGAATGGTTCTACTACTGGCCTGTATGAAATAAATTGACATTTCTTCTGTACTTTCATCTTCTAATTAATTCAAATATCATTTACTCAATATATCTGGCATGTCAGATACTATTTCAAAGTTTGAAAATAAAGGTATAAAAAATTATAGGCAAGTCTTCAAAGAATTTACAATTTTGTATGAGAAACATCCTAGTGAAGTTAGGTCTCTGAAAGTTACACAAGAGCTAGAGAAATTGATATGAGTCAACCTAAAGATGGTAAATAAAATCAGGAATGCAGATGAGCTCCACCAAAGAATGAAACCTGAGAATCTCTAATACTTAATTTTTAAAAGTTTAACGATTTTAGAGAGAGGAAAGAAGAGAGAGGAAGAGACAGAAGCATAATTTTGTTCCTGTATGTGCCCTGACCAGGGATCAGACTGGCAACTTCTGTGTATTGGGAAGATGCTCTACTAACTGAGCCAGACGGCTAGAGCTCCCCAATATTTAAAGAGTCACAGTGATAGAAAAAACTACTGAAAAGAAAAATTCAAAGAAGTAATTATAGAATTAAAATTTTGTCTTTGTTTGAATTCCATAATTTTGTCTTTGTTAAAACTCCAAGACAAAATTTGAGTGCAAGGAATTTATCTGGAATGATCCTAGGAAGTATCAGTAGATGAGAGAAGAAGTGAGACAGGGAAGAGGATAAGACCAGTAAAGGCTGATTTATGGAGTAGATTACAGTTGTGAGTGACTGAAGTTTAACTTTACTGTGGAACTCTGAGACCCAGGATAGATACGTGTTGTAAAATTGTCTTGCCTTTGGGGTGAAGTGGCTGAAGTATCTGTACAGCAATTACTGTGAAGTCATTGATTAGGGGTGATTCTTAAAGGTTGTTAATTCCCTGATACTATTGGCCTGTCACATGTTAATTGAGTGGGTTCCAGTAGTCAGAGAACCCTTAGGCAAAAGAGAATCTGGTGCTGGTAGTAATAAGTCTGGGCTGTCATGCATGGAAATGTTAAGTGTTTAAGAGTTGTGGATGGAACATTAATGGCACCTTTTATAGTTTAGTGCCATGGAGGTCATGGGAAGAGTTTCTGGGAGGCGGGAGTAATGAACAATGTCATAAAAGATGAACAAATCAAATAAGTCAAAGAAGAATTCAGAATGAATCATAAACAAAGTGGAGGATGCTAATAGAAATGGAAAAAAAAGTAGATATCATAAAGAGGAGATAGGGAATGAATAATTGATAAAGAGGTAGGAAGACATGGAATGAGTGTGTGAATATTTATAACTAAGAATTAAAAATGCACGGAAAGACAAATAAAATTATTGTTAAAAATAAAAATACCTTTTTATGTTTTAATTCCTATAACAGTATATTCAGGTGACTCTCCTTGAACTGCCAAGTCTGGCTTAAGCGCTACTTCTTTTCTTTTGAATGTATCTTTTGCTTATTTTATAATGAAGTTGACCACAGAGACTCCAAATTATTCATTTACTGTGTATGTGGATGGCATCAGGTAGAGACATTGGGGTTCCATTTGGTTCATTTGAAACATAAAGCTCTGAATTGCTTTGTGCCCACCAATCTTAGGATACATGAATAAAAACTAAACCAGCATCCTGGGGGGTAGAAACCTGGTCACACAGTGTCTATTGCAAACAGGTTAGTCACATCCTTGATGTTTTGTCCTGATACATTGACGAGCTGTTGCATTGCAGTCCACCATCAGAATACAGAATGACTTCTTTTTAGCAATTCCATTTTTCCTAAGCAGGCTCTAGATGGAGATATTCATCTACTGTTCTTTTGTTTTCTCAACAGTAGAGGTGAACAATATACTAAACAACAGATAAAGTAAATTAAAATTATTCCTCATGTTTAAGTCTCTTAAAGCCTCACAGAAATTATCTAGAGTATTATTGAAGGCAGATATGAAAAATTAGTTTGGATTGTTAATCTGGATAATTTATTAAAATGTGAGACTGCCGCATGTTACCTCTTTCCATATATGTACTTTTTCTAAATAAGGTACAAATCAATTGCTTATTTTATACAAAATAGATTTAATCAGAAATACAACGGGGTCCAAACATTTCCATTTATCTTTTAAAAATCTGCATTTTGTAAACAATAGGGACTAGCAAAGTCAGTACACACAGAGAGAGAATAAGCAAAATTTGCAAAGGTTTTCACATAGATTTTAACATTTAGGTAAGGCTAAAGGAACAATTTTGATTTTTATAATAGAATAATCTTGGGCATCTCTTTCCCAGTAAATGGGCTATTCTGCACCCTGAGTACATAAGTACATAAGAAGGGGAATGAATATGGATACCAGAGAGAGACATGGGGCGATGGAAGAACTAACTCTTGGCACATTGGATTAGCAGTAACCTCTCTGAGGTTCTATTTTCTGTGTTGTCAAACCAGGAAAATCTTCCCTACTGTATTCCTCTTGAGGACTAAGGTAAACACAAACGACATTGTGATGCAGGTGCGGCAGGGCAGAGGACTGCCAGGCAGCGGCGGACCGGCCTCTGCACAGTGCCGCAGGGACTCTGGCTGCTGCTCCTGCTCTATGCCATATGCACAGGGCTTCTTTGGCGCTGGCTCTCGGGAGGGAGCTGGGCCAGACGGCAGAACTGGGAGCTTGGGGCCTGCGATACACCCGGCCTGCCCGCGCCTCCTGGTTCTGGCCCTACAGCGGCGCCCACGCTTCCAGCTGCTCTTCAACTTCTCGGTCCCAGTTCCCTTAGGGGGAGGCCTCCTCACCCCGGAGCTCTGGGATGGCCTGAGCCAGCTCTCAGAGCCCTACAGCTGGCACAGCGTCCCCGGGGAAGTCATCGCCTCCACCCTGAACCTCCTGAACCGCTCGGGAAGCTGTTGGCCGCCTTGCACTCGGTGCGCCGTGGTGGTCAACAGGGGCATCTTGAAGGGTTCGGGCCAAGGCTGCTGCATCGACGCCCACGACTATATGTTTTCATGGCTCAACGGGGCTGTGATCAAAGGCTTTGAGGAGGATGTGGGCACCAAGACCTCCTTCTATGGCTTCACGGTGAACTCTATGAGGAACTTCCTCACCAGGTACAGGGACCAGGGTTTCCTGTCTGGGCCACAAGTACCAGATGTGCGCTATATCTTCATCCCTTCCAGCGCCCGTGACTATCTGATGCTGCAATCTGCTATTTTGGGTGTGCCTATCGCTGAGGGAACGTGCCACAGACCTATTTTGGACCAGATGCCCCTGCAGGGAAATTCAAGCCACTACACCCAAACTTCATCCACTACCTGATAGAGAGGTTTCTGAATTCAAACTTTATTGACAGAGGTGCTAAAGACATATACATGTTTGGTACCGGGGCCCTCATCCTACTGACACCTTTGCATACCTGTGACTAGCTTAATGCCTATGGATTTATCACAAAAAACTACTGGAAATTTTCTAACCACTAATTTGACCAAATAAAGGAGTCACTGAAATTTTACCTATTCTAAACCGTGATCTGCATCTTGAGGCCTGTTTGTGGAAAGGCTTGCACCAGGCTGTCATCATCCAGCTGTACCATCCCTGACTCCGACTGACCCCGATGTTCCTCGGCCCTCTGTCTTTGCAGAGCCTTGGCTTTCATCCTTTCAATGGCAGAAACCTCCTTCTTTTCCTTTTTTTTTAAACCTATGAAAGGAACTCCATTTCTGCTCTACTATCCCTTCACCTTAAAGGGGGGATGCAGAAAGTGGGTTCATGACTCTCACCAAATGTGAGCCATTAGGTATTGCATCTGACCCTTCTAAGAGATCTCCCCTAGACATTCCAGCCTTAGCCAGGGAAAAACAGACTGGCTTTGCTGCATTTGTTCTAAAACAAAAGATACCCCCCCCCCAAAATTAAGACATACCCTTAGCTAGCAGAGGCAGGCATACCTCAGTTTAGCATCTTAAAGCCAGCATTTATTTAGTATCGTGATTCTTTAGGGATGTCAGTTCAGCCATTCCAGACCTACCAGTTAACCAAAATCAAGCAGCGGTACAGGCAGATGTACAATGCCTAGCCTCAAATTGTCCCACGAGCTACATCAAGATTTTACAAAAAAACTCCAAATCAAGTGTTCAGCAACTCAAGGATAAGTCTCAAGAATTTTTCTGTAAGATGTTCATTCTCTGAGAACATGACCGACTTGCCTCTGCTCCATGGGGAGTGGAGCCTTCTTCTCTGATACAGTGGAAGCACATAAAGAAGCAGAAAGAAGAGATAATGTAATCTGTCTTTTCTCTTTCTTTCTTTCTTTTTCTTTCTTCCTTTCTTTCTTCCTTTTGCATTGATGATGTAGAGAAAGCAGATGATGTAGAGAAAGCATATAAAATGTAGGGTGAAGTGTGAGGTAGACTGAACATTGACAGGGGAGGGAGATTGGGGGGACTGGATTAATATTAAATGTGCTCAAAAATGAAGATGATTAAGAAATACAAATTGGTAGTTACAGAATAGTCACAGAGATGTAATTACAATGTAGAGAATATAGTCAATAATAGTATAATAAATTGGTATGGGGCCAGGTGGATACTTGAACTATCGAGAGAAGCACTCTATAAAGAACTATGCTGTACAGTCAATACAGAATAATATTTAATGTAAATTGTAATTACAAAAAAGAATCAGGTGATGTTTTTGAGTGTTTGATGAGAGTGTCAATAATACTAAAGACTGCTTACCACTGGAGTAGATTCCATTGCAGATGTATAAATATTTTGTCACAAAAAAGCCACTAATGGGTAATGAATCCTCAATCAAATCACAATTTCAATTAATCTGAACTAAGATAGCTGATAACCAGTTTAATGGTTTTAGTTGGATTAGGGATGTACATTCTGGGCTTTTATTGAGACTGGTTAAGGAAGCATCATCCAACATATTATCACCATACAGCCTATTTTACCAAGATTTTACCAAGTCTTGTGATTTCATGTCTTGGTAACTAGTAGCTTCAGACAGTCTTTTTCACAAGGTGTTTAGCTGACAGGAGACTTCCCAAGGGAGCATTTGCCTTGAAAAATTTATCAAGGACCAGAATCTGGCCTTCAGTTCTGTAGTTTTGGAAGATAGAGTTTATAAACACATAACACTAGGAATAAATGAACTCAACAACTAGAACCAAGAGACCAATGTATATTAAACTGTGACTATAATACATTTACAGAAAAACCTTATAAACAAAATATGGTTGTGATAGTGTTGTAGAAGATGTTATATACAAGGGAGGCATTACAATAGCCTTTGAATATTAACAGGGTACTCAGGATAGATCCAGCCTAACAGTGGAAGCTCAATTCTTGGAAATAAAGTTTTAGCTCTAATCCTTTGATCTGTTTTCCTGATCTTAAAAAGCCAGCTGATTTTTCTGTGCCTTTGTTACATAATCAGCAAAAGTGGGATGTGAATAAAGCACCAAAGGTGAGCTGTCAGTAAGTATAAAGAGCTAAGATAATTAACTACAGTAGATTGCATTGTTCAGAGAAGTTCAAGTCTTCTGCAACTCTAGTTGGTGAGATTGTTCCTATGCTCTTCAAGTTGGCATTTGAAATCCTGAAATGGAAAAACCTTTCCAATTTTTACAGGGGGAAGAAGGCATGGGTTAAGATTCTTTTCCTGCCCCCCCCCCCCTGGGATAATGATTAGCCAAGACAAGGAACAGCATGATTGAATTGCTTCTTTAGAGCAGACTGGGAAACCACACATGATAAACCTGGTGTATTGTTCAAATGTAGTTACATTTTTCACACTCCTTTACTGAGGAGTGACTCATATAAAGCTAATTATAACACTATTGGTCTCAGACAGGCAGACACACATCACCCTCCCCCCCCCCCCACACACACACACACACAGCTCTATTATATCACCGATCAGCATACTTAGTGTCTGTTTTTCCTATCACTGCAAGTAGTAGGTTGAACATTAATCTCACCATCTAGATGTGGACTGACCTCATCACACATTCATGGCCTATGGGCCCCATCTGCTGCCCAAGTTTTTTTCCTCATTTAGAGCGACACTCACTAATCTCTACGTTTAGTCTCCTATGGTATTGTTTTATGTCATCACTGTGTATTTCTTTCTTTCTTTCTTTCTTTCTTTCTTTCTTTCTTTCTTTCTTTCTTTCTTTCTTTCTTTTTTTTTGTGTGTGTGTGACAGAGAGAGAGAGAGAGAGAGAGAGAGAGAGAGAGAGACAAGGACAGACAGGCAGGAAGGGAGAAAGATCAGAAACATCAGTTTTTCAGTGCAGCTCCTTAGTTATTCAATGATTGCTTTCTCATATGTGTCTTGACCTGAGGGCTATAGCAGACCAAGTGACTCCTTGCGCAAGCCAGTGACCTTGGGTTCAAGCTGGTGAGCTTTGCTCAAACCAGATGAGCCCGTGCTCAAGCTGGCGATGTCAGGGTTTCAAACCTGGATCCTGTGCATCCTAGTCCAATGCTCTATCCATTACACCACCACCTGGTCAGGCTGTCATCATTGTATTAAAATAAACACTTTTGGCTAAGGATATGTATGTGATCACACTGTAAGTTTTGCAGTGGCCAGAGACATGACATAGAGGCATATAACTTGGAGATATTGTGGGTTCAGTTCCAGACCCCTGCAGTAAAGTGAATATTGCATGCAAATGAGTCACACAATTTTTTCCCCTAGTGCACATAAAAGATATATTTATACTCTATATCAATTTATTAAATGTGCAATGACATTATGCCTAAGAAACAATGTATATACCTTAATTAAAAAATACTGTATTACTGAAAACACTAACCATCATTTGAGCCTATTGAAAAATGGTGTTGACAGACTTGTTCAATGCAGGGTTGCTACAAAACTTTGATTTATTATTTTTTTGAAAGGCAATATCTGCAAAGCACAATAAAGCTAAGTGCAATAAAATGTAGTATGCCTGCCATTCCATGTGTATGCTGCTCAGAGTGTACTTCCATGAGACTTTAGTGCACATTCACTCAGTGGATGCATTTTCAAGATACCAGTTCTGTCTCACTGCTGTATTACAGTAAAATTAGTTGCAGAATATTAAGATAATGAATGTAGATTTGGCCCTGGACAGCAGGCTCAGAGGTAGAGCATCACCCGGGCATGTGGAAGTCCTGGGTTTGATTCCCAGTCAGGGCACGCACGAGAAGCACCCATCTGCTTCTCCACCTCTCTGCCTTCCCTCTCTCTCTCTCTTTCTCTCTCTCTTCCCCTCCCATAGCCATGGCTCTAATGGTTTGAACAATTTGGCCCCAGGTGCTGAGGATGCCTCCATGGCCTCACCTCAGGCACTGAAATAGCTCCTTTCAGAGCAACAGAGCAATAGCCCCATGCAGGAATCTGTTTCTGCTTCACCCCCCACACACACACACACTGAATAAAAAAAAAAAGAAAAAAGAAGAATGTAGATTTGGAAGCAGAATAACTTGGGTTTGAGTATGGCACCAAAAAGTACTAACTATGTGACTTTAAACAAGTTCTGTAATCTCTCAAAGTAGGCTTTATAGAGCAGCATTCATCCTCCTCCTCGGGGCTGCAGGTCCAATCCCCCTCTCTCCCCTCCCCACCACACCCTTGATGAGAATGTTGGTGGTGGTGGCTGGCAGCTTTGAATGAAGTTGCTCTCAGCTGAATGAAGCTGCTTCACCCAAGGTTTTACCTCCTTTCTGGGGGCCGACTTGTCTGCAATGACTGTTTGATGTAGAAGTTTCTCTCCTGACTTGATCTGGGACAATCTGAAAGACTATCCCGGTTCCAGAGCTTCCCCTGGGATCGCATGAGGTCTTTGTTGAGACTAATCGCAGCTCACTATCTCTCTGCCCAGTCCTCTGCAGATGGCTCTCCCCAGTACAATGACTGAATGCAAGTATCTGTTTGAGAGCCTATTTCCCCTAGCACATGCCGGCAACCCCTCTTCGAGTATTGTTAGGTCATTTAAATATAACTCATAAAGCACACATCACATACTGACAGAGTAAGTGGCTAAAGAAAGATATGTTGTTATTGTTCCTGTAACAAACTGAGGGAGGCTTTTCTCTTCAGGTGTCCCTCCCACCAGCACCGTCCTGTCCTCTTCCTTCCTTTTACCACTAAGCTTTTCAAACAGTTGCTTTGTGTCTGCTAACGTCTCTTTCTTTCCCAGCAGTATTCTTAACCATCTGTGATCTGCTTTTTTGTTGTTTTGATTTTTGTTTGTATTTAACGTTCCTGTCACAACCCTGGTTACTTCATATGGAATAAGGCCTAAAATTAAGGCCCCCAGTGTTTTGTTTTGTTTTCTGTGAGGGGCAAAGCAGGAGTACTTCAAATGGCCTAATCACAACTTCACCTCCCCACTCTGATCCTAGGAATAAGATTTCATAGCTAAACTACCCTCTTTACTTTGGGGACCAGACACAGACCCTCCTTCAGCTCCTTGCCAATTATTTGAACAAGTCAACCATGCCCCTCCTTGGGAAGAAGGAGTCCCCCCACTCTCTTGGCACTACAGAAGTATGGTAGTTCACTCTGCTCCCCGACGCAACCTCATGTGGTCCTGCGTGGCATATGGCATCCTCTCATACACTCACATCCAAGATATGAGTATATGTGACTAGTAAACTGTTGCTGATACCTATACAGTGTCAGTTGTGTGTTTGTCCACCCCCAAAATCTAAGTCAAGAATCCATTTCTCACCAACAGGGTGAAGAGAACACGATTGAGACACTCTACTAAAAGAAAGAAGGCCTTTTCAGGGGCCTACTTTACTGTTATAAACGTCTATGTCTGAGATAAAAATTGTAAATAAGGCTTTACTCAGTTCTTGAATGTCTGTATGTGCAACAACACAGGCATATCAACCTTTGGTGTCCTATTTCAACAGTTGCTCCCTTGATGACTTGTGGAATTATTTTGTCACCTTGGCCTCTAACTTTTGAATGCTTAAAGGCTGCTTAAGAAAATTGAGAAGGGTTCAGTGTTTTAATCAAAAGATATAGGTACAATGGATTTGTCTTTCAGTCACCAAAATATAACAGTGAAATGCTCAGTCTTTCTGACTCTATCTTAATTCTAGCCTGCATTTTCCCTGTGGTCTTCAGGCAAATAGCTCCTGCTTTTGATACACTAATATCAGCAGACTTCTGCATGAGGCTTTAGTTTTTGGAAGAATAGTCTATTGCCAGCAGTTACCTCTCATGAAGAGGTGGGGAAATATGTACTAAATAATTGTTTATCAAAGATTTGCAGGAGCCTCAAGACAGGACTCAGACCAGCAGGGTTAAATGAACTGAGAAAAAGAGATTAGAGAGGTTGTGCTTTTCTTTGGATTCCTGTTGGTGCCCAGGTATCTGCGGTTGTCCTGAACCTCTTGTTTGGGCCATTCTCTCTCTCCCTTACATAAAAGAAACCTGAATTCTGGACTCTTTTAAGATGGATTTGAGGAAGCCCTAGGGCCCATCTTCTTGAGTTGATTATCAATAATCTCAACCAATAAACCATTCCTGACTTTAAATTCTGACATTTTGAATATCAGCCTTTGAAATGTCAGGCACACGGACCTTGAATCAGCAACAACTATGCCTTTCCAACTGTCAAGTCCAACTTTTATTTAAGGCTTTATTCTTTCTGTATCTCTCATTTATTTCATGTTTCACTTACACGCTTTAAGCTAATTATTTTCAAATATTTCTCTATTTTGGCTTTGCTACTGAAGGACAGTTTCATATATATATTCAGCTACCAAATGGATAATTAAATGGCTGTCTTGCCATCAACTCCAATTCTACATTTTAAAGATTTTATTTATTTATTTATTTATTTATTTATTTATTTATTTAGAGACAGAGAGGGATAGATAGGGACAGACAGGAACACAGAGAGATGAGAAGCATCAATCATCAGTTTTTCGTTGTGGCACCTTAGTAGTTCATTGATTGCTTTCTCTTATGTGCCTTGACCGCGGGCCTTAAGCAGACTGAGTAACCCGTTGCTCCAGCCAGTGACCTTGGGCTCAAGCTGGTGAGCTTTTGCTCAAATCAGATGAGCTGGGCTCAAGCTAGCGACCTCAGGGTCTTGAACCTGGGTCTTCCGCAGCCCAGTTCGACACTCTATCCACTGCGCCACTGCCTGGTCAGGCTCCAATTCTACATTTTAAATGAATTTATGTTTTCTTCAGTTCAATTTTTTTTTCCTATGGCTGACTTACTCTTAAAAGTCCATTTTCTTCACCTACATTTCCCAGTCTTCCTTGCAGATAGGTTGGAGCCATGTGACCAGTTTGGCTAATGAACTGTGAACAGAGTGGTAGGTGTAGCCAGTCAATTAAGAGCCAATATTTTTCCTCCATTTTTCTTTCCCTCACAATGTCTTAAAAGCTAAATGTTCTTGATAGAACAATTAAAAGGAGAATGTCTGTCCCACACTAGAATTTACCAGAATGTGAAATAATCCTTTAATTTCCATATGTATTTGTTACAAGTGAGAGTTCATGGTTGGGCACTGTGTCAACCTGGAGCAGTCATGTACTATCCAAAGGAGGCAGCCATGTTGCCATTGCACATTATTTGCATGTAGAAATGTGACTATAGTGCACCTATTCTGATTTCATTAGTTGAGTCCACAAACCCAGATTTTTATGGGAAATCTTCCAATGTTTAAAAATCAGTTCCAATTTGTTAATCACTATTTGGAACACACAAAATGTCTGTAGGCTTGTGAGCCACTTGTTTACAATTTACAAACTGAGTAATCTTGAAGTCTTTCTCTGCTCTGTTATGCTATGATCTTCTAATTTGATGACATGCCACTATATCCACTGGACAGATGTTCAAACATTGGTCCAGAATAATATTGAGGTATCTATTTTATTAGAGCATAATACCACTTTAAAAACAAAACTGAGGCCTTGGCCAGTTAGCTCAGTTGGTTAGATTGTGTCCTAAAATGCCACAGTTGTGGGTTTCATCCCTGGTCAGGGCATATACAAGAAGCAACATATGAATGCACAATTAAGTGGAACAACAAATTAATTCTTCCCTCTCTCTCTCTCTTTCCCTCTCTCACTTTCTCTCTCTCTCTCTCTCTCTTTCTGAAATCAATCAATAAACAATAAAAAATTATTTAAAAAATGAAAATAAATAAATAAAATCTAAGATAGTGTTTCCTTATTTCCCACCCCACATTCTTCAATTCTTCGTTCTGCTATTTAGAGCTTTCCTCAACACAGAGCTTCCTGGCCTTAAAATCTTGTACTATCCACTCTAGACACCCTTGACCTCACATAGATGAGCTGGTTTCATTTATTTCTCTTTACATATGTTTTTTCTACTGTGCTTCATGCAACTGTCTTTGTTCCCTCTGCTTAACCAAATCAGATCAATTCTCAGGGGTCACTTAGCTCATTCAGAGCAACCTTCCTTGATCACCATAGTCATCACTGGACCACTGTTGTTTTCAATCCTTGTAGCATTTATAGCTCAGACCCATAAATTGCTTTTAAACACATTATTACATATTGGAAGTAAAATTTCAAGGACATTAACACTTTCTCTCAAACCAGAATGAAGGCTGAACCATATCTTGACTCATGCCACTTTTATATTTCTTCGTGCTTAACACTACTCTCCAACTTTATGTGATATATTTTTGTGTCTCAGCTTACTAATGCCTAAACTGGATTACTCTAATACTTCTCCACTACCAACAGACTTGATAATACTGTTTAGTGTGGACAGGTGAGGTCATAACTTGAAAGCAGCCTATATTTGGTAGAAAGCAGACAGAAGGAAAGAGAAAAAGAGATTAAGCAAGTGGATGATGGGGTTAGAGGGATAGCACAGGGCTAGAAGTGGGGATGTTTTATGTATCAAGCAGCTTTTTTTTTTTTAATTTAAGCTTTTTATTTTGTTACAGACAGCTAGACAAGGTCTCTACATTCTAGCATGTTTTCTTAATAATCACTAACCAAATGAAGGATTACAAGGGAAAACGATCATGACTGTTTAACAGGGAATTTGAATCCCTAATAAATTATCCTATAAAAACTCAATTTTGCTTTTCTAAACATTTATGTATTGGTAAAAATGAAAAAAAAAAAAAAAGGTCACACTGAAAAAAATTTGTAGGCTCATATAGCAAGTTAAGACCATCATTTTTATACACTAGATAATTCCTTCAAATATTTTACACAAATTTACATTTTCAAAAAATAAGTCAAATAGTTTTTCTATCTTTGCTTGGTCAACTGACATGCCTTTTACCAAATTGACATTATACTGGACTGCAAATGCTATCCCACAAATAGGAACATGCCACTGAGGCTGGATACAAACATGTGCATGTTACATACGTGTGAAATGGCTAACACTGCAGTGCATACTACTGCCATAAGTAGTTTTACCCTATAAAGATCCTTTAGATTATCTCAAATTGAACTGCAAAGAAACAGCAACAGAAACTGCTTTGATTATTGTAGACATTTGCTCAGGTATTTAAAAATGCAGAAATGATAATGCTTTCAGGACTTAAAGATTACTGAACAGAAGATCAAAGTCAACACTTTTTATGAAATTCCTGAATGTGGAGAGCATATTTAGCATGCTTATGTGGACAGCACATGATGAATGAATATCACAGAACCCTGGAGTCTGTCGGTCTATTCCTGTTGTCTAAATCTAAGTTTGACATGGCCTTGGATCCTTAAAAAATAAAGATTTAACCCAATAATATTACATTAACTCTTTTTGATCTGAACACCAAATTGAAAAAGAAGTACAGTGGAAGGCGTACACCTTCATGTACTTGTATTTTTAAGGACAATTTAATTTTTATTGTCATGTGATATTTTGATTAACACATGCCAACAATAAAAGTAACTCCATTATGGGTTTTTCTACAACATCCGAGTATTTTATTGCTAAAGTATTCCAAAATGAATCTTCTAAATATTTTCTATTTTCAATAGCCTGAGAGATGAATCCAATTATTTTTAGCAATTACAGCTAAACTGGGATGGGGACAGCTGTGCTAAAACCCTGCAAACCAAGGCCCGTCATCAAAATATCAAAAATGCTAATGCTTTTTGTACAGGACAGAAAACTGAGCATCCAAAGAGACCCTCGTGATTAATCAAGTAACCAATTAACAGCTGCTTCTCTGTTATCCAAGCTAATAGTGTTTCAAAGTTTCAAATTTTTGCCTTTATTATTATTGTGGTTTCTAGAGTCACAGTATCAATGCCAATGTCTAAGGCCCCTTTGCCCAGCAGTAACTGTGGGCAACTGAATGGCACCACTTGTTTTAAACTAAACAGCTTGATTCTTCTGCAGACAGTCATTTCCATTCTGTGCTTCTGCACAGACTCCTCTGGTGTCTCTTCTTTCTATTTGTTTCCCAGCTTCAACCTTGAGTGTTAATGTCTTTCCATAGAGGTAAAATGAAGTGCTACTGTTGGAGAGACAGCAAGCCACATCTGCTGTAGGACTCAGCATTTTCTGTACCCTTCATGGCTCTGTTCTCACAGACTCTGGCCTTCTGGTCTATGATTTCTGCCCCTCTGGGACTCTAGATTTGCCTGCTCCCTTGTGTCTTAGTGGACTCCTCACCATGGCTCTCTGTCTTCCAGGACTGCTAAATATGCAGGTGTTTCTGCCCCAGAGCCCTTCTCTCCCTGGCTCATTCTGAAGACCTCTGTACAGCATACTGCCCTGTCCTTTGTTATTTAATGATCACAGGCTTGAGGGGAAGTTTAGCTAAAATCAACTTGTTGATTTTTATTGAATGTTTACCGTGTCCTAAATGCTTTACTCAGATCAAGTCATTTTATTCCTTTTTTTTTAAGTGAGAGATGGGGAGGCAGAGACAGATTCCCACCTCCCACATGTACCCTTACTGGGATCCACCTGGAAAGCTCCCTACCACGTGATGCTCTGCCCATATGGGCTGCTGCTCTCTGTTGCTCAGCAACCAAGCTATTTTAGCACCTGAGGTGAGGCCTTGAAGCTGTCCTCAGTGCCTGGGACCAACTTTGCTCAAACCATTCAAGCCATGGTTGCAGGAGAGGAAGAGAGAGAGAGAGAGATGGAGGGGCAAGAGGGGGGGGAAGCAGATGATCTCTTCTCCTGTGTCCGTTGACCTGGATTCAAGCCTGGGGTTTCTACACACTGGGCCACTGCTCTGTCACTGAACCAACTGGCCAGGAGCAACCCATTTATTCCTGTGGTGACTTTGTGAAGTTTCTATTAATGTCCCCACAAAGTAACTTGCCCTTGGTCATCCAGATGTTAGGGGACAGATCCCATATCCAGATAATTTGTTTCCCAAAAGCTGAACTCTTAACCATCACCTCATAAGGACTGTGTAAACACCCAGGTAGTAAAAGGGGAAAGCCAGAGAAACAGGTTGAATCATTTAATATTTAATATTATTTGTATCATGTGTCAGGCTCTTACGCATGCTATAACAGATTTGAAGTTATACCAGTGACAATTTCACATTCTCCGAGTTCACAACCTAGTGAACACTAAAATAAAGGAGAGTGTAATCAAGACTAGATAGAAAATGTGGTCTGGTTGCTAAAAGAGCACAGAGGAAAGTATGAGCAGTTTCAGGACAGAGGATCAGGGGTCTTCATTGGTCTAGTCAGAGCTTGATTATATTCAAGCACAGTATTTGAGAATTAGAAGGGAAGAAAGAGGGGAAGTCCAGGAAATAGAATAACAGAGGGAATGTCCTAAGGATGCAGTATGTACAGGGGAAGCACATGACTTTAGACGAGAACTAGAATGAGAGCAGAAAATAAACTTGAGAGGTTTAGGCCAGAAACCAGAAGATCTTATATAGACTCTGCATTCAGATTGAAAGGGGACACGTGCCAGTGGTTTTGAGTGCATTTAAGGAGGACTGATGGGGGCAGAAGAGTAAGATATAAACTGGAGCTAAGAAAAACCGAACAGAGGGGTCTAGACTGGTGAAAGGTGAAGAGATTAAGCAAAAAGAAAAAAAAAAAGCCTCACAGACAGAGAACAGTATGATAATTACTACAGGAAAATGAGGGGCAGGGGAGCTAGAGAAGTGGAAAGGGAGGGTGAATGGTGACAGAGGAGACATGACATGGGGGGGGGCGTGAACACACATACAATATACAGATGATGTGCTATGGAATTGTACCCATGAAAGCTATAGAATTTTATTAACCAATGTCAGCCCAATAAATTCAATACAAAATAAGTAAATAATGTGTAAGGTATAGCCTCCTGAGGAAGCAATGAAATTTCATCAAAGAAGCTGATGTAACTGATGAAATCCCAGTCTTATTTAATTTGCTCTCACCAATCTTAAGAGATCTCCTTTCCCTTCATTATGGGTTATTGGAGTGTGGTTGGATTAAGCTGGTATCTCTAAATTTGTCCAGTATGAGCCACATAATGGCCAGCATGGTGTTCATCCTGGTTTTTACAACTGACACCTGATATTTTGAGCAGATGGCAACCACTTTAGAGGTAGGGGCATAAATAAAACTTGGCCGTGACCTGGGAAGGCCCTTCACTCAAGGGCTGGCATCAAGATTCTCTCAGCCATGAAGTCCTCAGGATGTGGCATGAGGAGGAGATGGAGGTAGAGGCCAATGATTGGTAAGATGGCTACATCTAGAGTGCTAGGAGAAGTGAGCAGTAGGCTTCCCTTCAGTAAGCCGAGAAATCCGTCCCCCTTCGCTGAACTCACTGGAAAACAACTTATCCCCAATATGCATGAGGTCTCCCTTTTGCTCTTTGCACATAGTGTGAATATTGAATTCAGCAAATGAGGAATTCTTACGTGAGATTGTCTGAAATATTTCCATAGGATCAATAAAATGGAACTGTAACTCTTTAGTGGGTCTAAGTCCACGGCAACGCAGAGAAGCCATTATCATGATTTACACTGGAATTTATCCAAAGCTGCTATGGGTCCCAAAATTTAGCATCCTGGGGTCTATCATGGCTGCATAATAAACTGAACTGAGGATAACAGAAGAGAACACACATCAAAAAGCAAACCCTTTATCTTTCACAAAAATCTTTTTTTTTTTTTTTTTTTTTTTAATGAATCCCTAGAAAGAGGTATGCTGGTTACTTATGTTATGTTCAGATTATCCATCCAGATTTCCTAGCCTGTATTTGAGAACCAGGGCCTGGGAAGGAACCCCTCTCTGCTGGCTGGCGGGGATTCCCAAATGGCTAGTTTAATTGAGTAGTGCCCCTTAAGTCTTTGTGTTCCCTGGCTAACTGCTCTTGGAGCGATTCCACTCACAGCTCTGCTGCTGACGCTGGTGGGGACTTCACTGGTTCTACACTCAGGCTGGCTCTTTGCTCCTTCAGCCAGACTTTACTCTTCCCTAACCCAGTTCCCCATTGAGGCTTACTGGATCACATATTCACGCCTTTTTTATTACTAGTTTTGTACTAGTTTTTCACTGCTGCTGTTAACAAATCATTGCAAAATTTAAGAGCTAGCACAGAGTTATCCAAACTACAAAGCCAAAGTGAACAGTGCCCGCAAGTCTGCCCTCACTTAAGACTCCAGCCCCAACTTTGGAAGTTCCCAGTTTCACCCTTACTGCAGACTAGCTAGATACAAGTTCCAGTGTCCCCACTACCACTCAGGTTTCATAATTCTGTAGAATGACTCATAGAACTCACTGAACAACTTATCACAGAGAAAGGATACAGGTTACAAATAGCCCCAGGAAGAGCTACACAGTGCAGAGTTCGGGAAGGGCCCAAAGGCAGAGCTCCTGGCCTCGCTATCCCATTGGATCCACAGAGGGTGTTCCCTCCTCCCAGCCACTGTGTGGGAACACAAAGCATGGTCAACCAGGGAAGCTCACCCGAGTCTTTGGTGTGCAGAACTTTTTTTAATCACATGCCCATGTGACTGACTGTTGGTTGCCAACTCTCCCTAACAGACTAACATCTTTAGCACCCAGATCCTTCGGAGGTGATGGTGCATGATCCAAAATCCATATTGTAAATCATATTTTTAGACCATCTGGTGGCCAAAGCCCCCAGGCACACCAAGACGCTCTTAAAGACAGGAGGGTCGAGGGATCTGGACATTACCACCTAACAGCTGAGGTTAAAGGCCAAACTTCCCTTGGGCAAAGCCAAAGATCTTACTATATACAGCTTAAACAACACAAATTTATTGTCTTATAGTTTGATACGTTAGAAGTCTGACAGGGGTCTCACTGGGTGAAAACCAAGGCAATGGCAAGGCTGCGTTCCCTTCTGGAGCCTCTAGGGATGATCTGTGTCCTGTTCATTTGGGTTGTTAGCAGAATCCAACACCTCGTGGTTACAGTACTGAGAGTCCTGTTTCCTTGCTGAGGGTTGTTCCGAATCCTACAGGCTGCCTGCATATGGCCTCCTTCCTCCATCTGCAAGGCCAGCAATGGCAGGTTGAAGTCATTAAATTCTCTACCTCCCTACTCCTCCTCCTACTGTGTCATCTCTCTGACTATGATATGAGGACTATGTGATTAGAAGGGTAACCAGATCATACAGAGTAATTGCCTTGTCTCAAAATCCTTAATTTAATCATATCTGCGCAATTCTTTTTATCATGTAAGGTAATATGTGTACAGGTTCTGGGGATTACGGCACGGACATCTTTGAAGGTCATTATTATGCTTACAACAGATACCAAACATGAATTTTAAAATGTGGTGTTGTTACCTTAATTCAAATGAAAGCATGAGATATGAACTTCTAAGCCATAACAGGGTCAGGAGAGGAAATAATTCCAGGTGGGAGGTTTTTCGTGACCCATCAAATCTCATATAAAGAGTTGGTGAGGATGGCTTTGTTTACTTTCTTCCCTCAACTTTTATACTTATGTGGTTTTATATTTTACAAACAATTACCAAGAAATGCCTGCTTACCCAGCAGTGTGCTAAGCACATTTGTTTGGTTTTCTCACTAAATCACTTAACACTAGGAAAAAGATATTCAGATTTTCAGTTCAAAGATCAGGAAACTGGATTTCAGTGGGTTAACCAAAGTCTCACATTGAAGAAATAGTATCTCAGGGGTTTAAACATGGTTTTCTCTGAGTCTAGGATTCTTCAGACTGAAAAATGCTATCTCTTCAGTTTTGTATCTAATATGTATGTAATATTTACATATACATAGTCTTATAAATACATGGTTGACATTTTTTATTTTATATATAAATTTTACTTTTTCTTCAACCTCTGAGAACCTAAGAGCAGAAAACATGCATCTAATTTTATCTGTTGAAAGGTTAAGTGTGCCTGACCTGCAGTGGCACAATGGATAAAGTGTCAACTTGGTACATTGAGGTCGCCAGTTCAAAACTCTGGGCTTGCCTGGTCAAGGCACATATGGGAGCTGATGGTTCCTGCTCCTCCCCCTTCTCTCTCTCTCTCTCTCTCTCTCTCTCTCTCTTTCTCTCTATCTCTCTCTCCCCTCTCTAAAATGAATATTGGTAAATAAAATCTTAAAAAAAAGTTTAGTGAATCTTAGGTGCATATATTAATTTTTTAAAATATCTGATAAATGGGGTGGGGGAGGTGGAGGTGAGCAAAGTAGGGCAAAGGGGGACAAAAGAGGCTTTTCATGGGACAGAGGGAGCACGATGAGGCATGCAGAGGGTGTTATATGGAGTTGTACATTTGAAGCCTGTATGGGTTTTTGAACCATATCATCCCAATAAATTTAATTAATATAAAATAACCCTCTAAACAATAACAAAATATTATCTGATAATTTCTTATTAGGTCAAAAATTATACAGTAAAGCTATTTTAAATGAAATTTAACAAGCTCAGAGGTTAGTTCTTTTAACAGCTAAAATCTCTACTCAGGTAAACTCTCAGAGTACGTGTAAAACACTTTCAGTGGACTCATCGACAAGAGGAAGGTAAGTATTTTAATTTTTATTGCTTTACTCTTTTAACTTGTATCTTCTCAGTTGGTTAAATTAATTCAAGGCAATTCTCAGACCAAAACTGAAGCAATTATTATCCCATCTATAAGAAGTAATTAATAGATCATTTATTTATATTCCTGGAGATTTAGATTTCCAGCATTTTCACCAGGTTGCCTACTCTGTCTGTACGTAGCGTGGCTCACTTCTCTTACAGTCCCTAGCTTGGACACTCTGTGTTATGAAACCAAGCATCAAAATGCTGTTTTGCACCTTTCTATTTAAGGGAACTTATCTTGGGTTTCTAATTCTTGTTCCCTCCAATGGCTCCCCTCTGTGGCCTCACTGACCGGAAGACCACTTCTGCCAGGGAGAAAGGTATATTCTCTCATTTCAGTAAAGTACATTGTGAAGATTGATTGCTAGAATTTCCTCATTCATTCAAAATGGGAAAGCAGAGCCAGTGGTCTCCTGTAATCACTTGGGGATGGCAGAGAACTGCAGAAACCTCCAGATCAAGATGTGCTGGCTGGAGGACATCTGCTCCTTCTACAGGCGTCTTTGCAGAAGTAGTGTCTGTCACTCGCTCTTCCTGGTGGCCTTGAGTCTCTTTGCTAGAACCCTTCTGCCTTCAGGTATTTCTCCAAGCTCCATGGGTTATAGAAAAAGTTATGTTATTTTTAGTTCTACCTTCTAGTAACTCTGTTTTTGTTTTTTTTTTTCTTTTTTACTAGACCTTTTTGTGGTAGCTGTGAGACCATGCAACTAATTTATATATCCAGTTTTTGAAAGTTTATTTTTGAATAAACTTTCACAAAGAGTTTCACAAAGAAGTAAACAGACACCCAGAAGCACACATTTAGTTCCTCCCTTTAGTTCTTTTTCATCATGTCGGAATGGGGCGCTGACATGCCTGGGATGGGCATTCATTTACTCATGGAACTAATAGTGACACCTCCTTTGTACCTCACAGTTCTATGCATTGGGAAATAAATAGTATCACCAAAAAGATGAAATTTGTCTCTCATCAGACTTATTTTCAAGTTGGAAAGAGAGATGATTAAATTATATATATAATGTGTATACACTGATAGGTGATAAATCAGGGATAAACTCTGGATTGTGTGTAGGGTGCATATTCCTCAGGCCCTCCTCATCCTAAGTCTCTTTACACAGTGTCTGAATTCAGGCTACTGGGAATAGAGGTACAGTTTGTTACCTATCTAATATTCTTACTCCCTGTTCTTTACTAACAGAATCCTAACTTTCTCTGGGCAACCCTATAATAATTTTCCCAAACTCCTCTGCAGCTATAGAAGGCAATACATCCCAGTTCTAGCCAAGAGCTACAAGCATGTGTTCCTGGACTGGTTGTCTCTTTTCTCCCAAACCAAAGACTTTAAGAAGAGAAGACCTTCTGTTTCTCTTTTGCTTTATTTCTGGCCGGAATGTGAGCACAATCCCTGGAGTTGCAACAGGCATGTTGCTGTCAGGAGGAAAGCACATGCCAGAGACGACAGAGCAGGAGAACGAAACTCAAGCCCTGATGGCCTTTTTCTCTCAGCATGACCACATTGCATGACCCCAGGGGCTGCCTCCCACTGTGGCCTCAGCATGTAGCCCGGACCACAGTTCTACATGGTATGACATATAAGAGCTGGAATAGAGTAACACTGCAGCACTTGTTTTTGTTTTGTTTTTTTAATTAATCCTTCTTTGGTTTATTCACAGTAATCAGGTTGCAATTACACGCAAACACGATCTTAAGCGATTCACTAGAGGATTAACAATCTGTAGGGAAACTCACTGTAGGAATGCAATATGGTTCTAGCAGCAGAGGCGTCTGGGAAGTGCTGCACTCATAGTGCATGCTCTCTGTGACTCTGCAACCTCACACTGGGCTGACTGCTGAGAAAGCCGGAATGCTGCTGCCCACAGACACATGTCCTGTCCCAGGAAAGATGTTAATGGGTGTATAGAAAGTAATAACTGCTGATATTATCTTTTATCTTAGAAATGCACTGTTTTTTCCGGTGGTCTCTGTGACTATCCACCATATGGTTTTGCTATTAACCCTCTATTAAAAGGGACCCCATTCTAGGAGGGGCGTGGATTGTGCCCAGCCCCTCACCAAACAAAGCAGCTGCCCTTATTAAAGTTCTAATGAATTTGGATAAGGCTACTTCTCAGCTCTTCGGTATTGATCCTGAATTTAGACTTTTGGGGTTTTCCTCCAGCACAATCACCATGTTTTTTTTTCTGTAAAGCTTCTCTTTCAGGGGACAGAGGCACATAATCATGTTGAGTCCTAAGACAATTCAAGCATTCTACATGAATGGCAGTTATGCAAGCAGGGCTGTAATAGTCACCCATTAGTGTGATTCACTTGTCAAGTCTATTGTCTTGCCAACCAATACCTTGTAGGAACCCAACTCGTCCAGAAAGGAGAATTAAAGAAAGAATAAGGTTGGAACTATTACAAATATTAGGGCATAGTCAAACAGTCTGAGCTATTCTTACATTTTATAAATACAAGTGTAGATTGGTCCTTAGCCACATATCCAGTGCCCCCATATCTGTGGAGACTGCCTCCCAAGATGTAGAATCCGTCCCCACTGTCATTGAACTAATCCAGCCTTGTGTAGTGTTGCTGGAGACACTGTATTTGTCTTGTACTTGATCTTGTCTTCAGTTTATTTTCCCTCTAATTGAGTCTCCAGATTACCAGAGAGTTTCCTTTCTCAAAGTCATATTTCCCACGATCACTTTCCTTCTTTAAATCTTTCTTTAGATAAATGCTGCCTTTCAGACAAAGCCCAGATGCCGTAATGTGGCACACCAAGTTCTTTCTATAGGGGCAGTTTTGACATTTCAGCATCAACTTCTGCCACTAACCAGATCTTGACAATTGTGGATATACCCTGTTATATTTCTGATTTTATGCCTGTCTTGTTTATAGGTTTTTTTTCTATCAAGAATGTTCTCCTTCCTCTCAATTTTCTGCATTTCCCTTGTTCTTCCTTCAAGACTCAGCAAACAGTCATTTCCGAAGTTTTTCCTGATCTGTCCAGACCGTTGGTTTCCTTACCCTGCGTTATTCCTCGCGTAGCACTTGGTACAACTTCATGACAACATTTTCAAACGATCAATTTTTATTTATTCATATTCAACTCTTTATTCAGATTATAAGTTTTTAAGGGTTTATGTTTATTTTTTATAGTGAAGTTTTTAATATAAGTGCTCAACAAACATAGGTCAGCTTAAATTTCTTTTAATTTAGAATTAAATCTAAGTAATTGTCTTGATCATGCTACCTGGTTAAATCAGAGATGGGAATGAAATGGTCAAAAATTTTAAATGCGAAGCTTCTGAATTATTTGGAATCAGAGTCAAAGCCTTGAGTTATATTGGAAATAACTAATCGGAGAAACTTAGTAGAGATTTTGAACTGCATTCAGGATAATATCAGTGCGCAATACAGCTATAAAAGATCTGTATTTGTTTATCTTTACCTGCCTAATGGCAGAAAGTATATGTGAATATATTATCTTACTAATAAGACAAAACAAAACAATATCTTAAGAGATTATATTGTACAAGCGTACATATCAATCTTCACTTGGCTGGGATAAGAACTCATCTAATTTGATTAGATGGAAGTGGTATAAATATGCATATTGTTATCAAGGGAACGCATTTTATTTAATGCTGATGGATGCTAACATTTTCAATCCATGTATGGTTCCAACAACGAGTAGCAACATTGCTTTTAGGCACAAGCTGTTAATAAAGCAAGCTTATTGTAAAATGTCATCTAATGGGGATGACTTTCCCCATTGGGGGAAAAAAAACTATAGCCTAAAATTGATATGTCACATGTCTGAGGAAACTAGGCTGGTAGATAGCTGACTGTGTTTTGTATTGGAAATTCTTAGATTTTTATGAGAAGGTGGAGTTAAATGGACACAGCTTTCATACAGTTTTACACTGAGTAGTGGCACTTTATTCATTTTCTTTCCTCTTTCCTCTTCTTACTCTATTGCAAAGTGACAGTCATGTTTAAGACTTCTTGAACTATATCATTATAGCATGCCACCTGGTATAAGTTTAATAGTTCTTGAGAGCTTAGGATTTTATCAGAAAAGGTCCTAAAATTTAAAAAAGTAATTGATTTGGGGCAGTTTGGAACATATACTTGAAAGCTACACAGTCTTACTATTTCTTTTCTAGTAGTGATCTTGGCTTATAGATAGTCTCATGACTGAGACTGTTTTGTATTTTTTAAAAAAAACCTTCTGTATAAGTAAGATTTAAGACTATCACATTTTTTATTTTATTATAAGTTAGCATAAGAATGCCTAAGCTATGATATTCACACAAACCTTGATTTCTGCTCTCATTTTTATTTTTCTTCTTCTTACTTTCAATTTAATTTGCTCTACTTTTTCTAGTTTCTTGAGGGGGAACTTAGATTACTGGTTTTGTCTTATTTTTCTAATGTATGCATTCAGTGCTATAAATTTCCCTCTGAGCACTGTTTTTGATATATCCATCAAATTTTGATAAATTTTATTTTCATTTAATTTAAAATATTTTTAAATTTTCTTTTGTGATTTCTTCTTTGACTTGTGTTAATTAGAATCATGCTGTTTAATCTCTATAGACGTCAATTATATACAGCTGATTGATGATGTTTTTGAATTCAACTATGTCCTTGTTGATTTTCTCCCTGCTAGATCTGTCCATTTTAAATAGAGGGGTACTTAAGTTTCCAAGTATGATAATGGAGTCATCTGTTTCTCATTGTAATTCTATCAGTCTTTGCCTCATGTAGTTTGATGTTTTATTGTTTAGTGCAGTGGTCCCCAATCTTTTTTGGGCCACGGACCGGTTTAATGTCAGAAAATATTTTCACTGACCGGCCTTCAGGGTGGAACAGATAAATGTATCATGTGACCGAGACAAGCGTCAAGAGTGAGCCTTAGATGGAAGTAACAGAGGGAATCTGGTCATTTTAAAAAAATAAAACATCGTTCAGACGTAAATATAAATAAAAGGAAGGCCCTGGCCGGTTGGCTCAGCGGTAGAGCGTCGGCCTGGCGTGCAGGGGACCCGGGTTCGATTCCCGGCCAGGGCACACAGAAGAAGCGCCCATTTACTTCTCCACCCCCACCCCCCTCATTCCTCTCTGTCTCTCTCTTCCCCTCCCGCAGCCAAGGCTCCATTGGAGCAAAGATGGCCCGGGCGCTGGGGATGGCTCCTTGGCCTCTGCCCCAGGCGCTAGAGTGGCTCTGGTCGCAGCAGAGCGACGCCACGGAGGGGCAGAGCATCGCCCCTGGTGGGCGTGCCGGGTGGATCCCGGTCTGGCGCATGCGTGAGTCTGTCTGACTGTCTCTCCCCGTTTCCAGCTTCAGAAAAAAAATAAAAATAATAAAAAAATAAATAAAATGGAAATAATGTAAGTTATTTATTCTTTCTCTGCAGACCGGTACCAAATGGCCCACAGACTGGTACTGGTCTGCAGCCCAGAGGTTGGGGACCTCTGATTTAGTGCATATATATATATATATATATATATATATATATATTTTTTTTTTTTTTTTTCCTGAAGCTGGAAATGGGGAGAGACAGTCAGACAGACTCCCGCATGCGCCCGACCGGGATCCACCCGGCACACCCACCAGGGGTGATGCTTTGCCCACCAGGGGGCGATGCTCTGCCCCTCCGGGGGTTGCTCTGCTGCGACCAGAGCCACTCTAGCACCTGGGGCAGAGGCCAAGGAGCCATCCCCAGGGCCAGGGCCATCTTTGCTCCAGTGGAACCTTGGCTGCGGGAGGGGAACAGAGAGACAGAGAGGAAGGAGGGGGTGGGGGTGGAGAAGCAAATGGGCGCTTCTCCTATGTGCCCTGGCCAGGAATCGAACCCGGGTCCCCCACACGCCAGGCCGATGCTCTACCGCTGAGCCAACCGGCCAGGGCTATATATATATTTTAAATAATTTTATTTTTTTAATGAGGCGACATCAATAAATCAGGATACATATATTCAAAGATAACAAGTCCAGGTTATCTTGTTGCTCAACTATGTTGCATACCCATCACCCAAAGTCAGATTGTCCTCTGTCACCTTCTATCTAATTTTCTTTGTGCCGATCCCCCTCCACCTTTCCCTCTTCCTCTCCCCCTACCCCCCCGTAACCACCACACTCTTATCAATGTCTCTTAGTTTCACTTTTATGTCCCACCTACGTATGAAATAATGCAGTTCCTGGTTTTTTCTGATTTACTTATTTCACTTTGTATAATGTTATCAAGAGCCCACCATTTTGCTGTAAATGATCCGATGTCATCATTTCTTATGGCTGAGTAGTATTCCATAGTGTATATGTGCCACATCTTCTTTATCCAGTCATCTATTGACTGGTTTTTTGGTTGTTTCCATGTCCTGGCCACTGTGAACAATGCTGCAATGAACATGGAGCTGCATGTGTCTTTACGTACCAATGTTTCTGAGTTTTGGGGGTATATACCCAGTAGAGGGATTGCTGGGTCATAAGGTAATTCTATTTTCAGTTTTTGGAGGAACCACCGTACTTTCTTCCATAATGGTTGTACTACTTTACATTCCCACCAACAGTGTATGAGGGTTCATTTTTCTCCACAGCCTCTCCAACATTTGCTATTACCTGTCTTGTTAATAATAGCTAATCTAACAGATGTGAGGTGATATCTCATTGCAGTTTTGATTTGCATTTCTCTAATAACTAAAGAAGATGAGCATCTTTTCATATATCTGTTGGCCATTTGTATTTCTTCCTGGGAGAAGTGTCTGTTCATGTCCTCTTGCCATTTTTTTAATTGGATTGTTTGTTTGTTTACTGTCGAGTTTTATGAGTTCTTTGTACATTTTGGATATTAGGCCCTTATCTGAACTGTTGTTTGAAAATATCATTTCCCATTTAGTTGGCTTTCTGTTTATTTTGTTATCAGTTTCTCTTGCTGAGCAAAAACTTCTTGGTCTGATGTAGTCCCATTCATTAATTTTTGCCTTCACTTCTCTTGCCTTTAGAGTCAAATTCATACAATGCTCTTTAAAACCCAGGTTCATGAGTTGAGTACCTATGTTTTCTTCTATGTACTTAATTGTTTCAGGTCTTATGTTTAGATCTCTGATCCATTTTGAGTTAATTTTAGTACAGAGGGACAAACTGTAGTCCAGTTTCATTCTTTTGCATGTGGCTTTCCAGTTTTCCCAGCACCATTTATTGAAGAGGCTTTCTTTTCTCCATTGTATGTTCTTGGCCCCTTTATCAAAAATTATTTGACTATACATATGTGGTTTTATTTCTGGGTTTTCTATTCTGTTCCATTGGTCTGAATGTCTATTTTTCTGCCAATACCTTGCTGTTTTGATTGTCGTGGCCCTATAATATAGTTTGAAGTCAGGTATTGTAATGCCCCCACCTTCATTCTTTTTCTTTAGGATTGTTTTGGCTATTTGGGGTTTTTTATACTTCCATATAAATCTGATGATTTTTTGCTCCATTTCTTTAAAAAATGTCATTGGAATTTTGATGGGAATTGAATTAAATTTGTATATTGCTTTGGGTAATATGGCCATCTTGATTATATTTATTCTTCCTAACCAAGAACAAGGTATATTCTTCCATCTCGTTATATCTTTTTCAATTTTCCTTAACAATGGTTTATAGTTTTCATTATATAAGTCCTTTACATTCTTTGTTATGTTTATTCCTAAGTATTTTTGTTGTTGTTGTTGTAATCGTGAAGGGGATTATTCTTTTGAGTTCGTTCTCAATTGTTTCATTGTTGGCATATAGAAAGGCTATTGACTTCTGTATGTTAATTTTGTATCCTGCGACCTTACTGTATTGGTTTATTGTTTCTAGTAGTCTTTTTGTGGATTCTTTGGGGTTTTTGATGTATAGGATCATATCATCTGCAAAAAGTGATACCTTTACTTCTTCTTTTCCGATATGGATGCCTTTTATTTCTTTGTCTTGTCTGATTGCTCTGGCTAGAACCTCTAGTACCACATTAAATAAGAGTGGAGAGAGTGGACAACCCTGTCTTGTTCCTGATTTAAGGGGGAAAGCCTTCAGTTTAGTGCCATTTAATATGATGTTAGCTGATGGTTTATCATATATGGCCTTTATCATGTTGAGATATTTTCCTTCTATACCCATTTTGTTGAGAGTCTTAAACATAAAATTGTGTTGTATTTTATCGAAAGCCTTTTCTGCATCTATTGATAAGATCATGTGGTTTTTGTTCTTTGTTTTGTTGATATGGTATAGTACATAAACCATTTTACGTATGTTGAACCATCCTTGAGATTCTGGGATGAATCCCACTTGATCATGATGTATTTTTTTTTTAATATGTTATTGTATTCGATTTGCTAGTATTTTGTTTAGTATTTTAGCATCTGTATTCATTACAGATATTGGTCTGTAGTTTTCCTTTTTTTGTGCCATTCTTGCCTTGTTTTGGTATGAGGGTTATGTTGGCCTCATAAAATGTGTTTGGAAGTATTGCTTCTTCTTCAATTTTTTTGGAACACTTTCAGTAAAATAGGAACCAAGTCTTCTTTGAATGTTTGATAAAATTTGCTGGTATAGCTGTCAGGGCCTGGACTTTTATTTTTGGGGAGGTTTTTAATGGTTTTTTTCTATTTCTTCTCTACTAATAGGTCTGTTTAGGTTTTCTACTTCTTCTTGACTCAGTCTAGGAATGTTGTATTGTTCTAGGAATTTATCCATTTCTTCTAGGTTGTTGAATTTAGTGGCATAAAGTTTTTCATAGTATTCTACAATAATTCTTTGTATATCTACGGTGTCCGTGGTGATTTCTATTCTTTCATTTTGGATTTTGTTTATATGAGTTCTTTCTCTTTTTTCCTTGGTAAATCTTGCCAAGGGTTTGTCAATTTTGCTGATCTTTTCAAAGAACCAGCTCCTTGTTCTATGAATTTTTTTTATAGTTTTTCTGTTATCTATTTCATTTATTTCTGCTCTGATTTTTATTATCTCCTTTCTTTGGCTGGTTTTGGGTTGTCTTTGTTCTTCTTTGTCTAGTTCCCTAAGGTGTGAAGTTAAGTGGTTCACTTGGGCTCTCTCTTGTTTGTTCATATATGCCTGAAGTGATATAAACTTCCCTCTTATCACTGCTTTTGCTGCATCCCATAGATTCTGATATGTCATATTGTCATTTTCATTTGTCTGTATATATCTTTTGATCTCTGCACTTATTTCTTTTTTGACCCATTCATTTTTTAAAAGTATGTTGTTTAGTTTCCACATTTTTGTGGGGTTTTTTTCCTCTTTTTTGCAGTTGAATTCTAGTTTCAAGGCTTTATGATCAGAAAATATGCTTGGTACAACTTCAATTTTTCTGAATTTGCTGATGTTGTTTTTGTGGCCCAACATATGGTCAATTCTTCAGAATGGTCCATGTACACTGGAGAAAAAAGTATACTCAGTCGCTTTGGGATGAAATGTCCTGTAGATGTCTATCATATCCAGGTGCTCTAGTGTTTTGTTTAAGGCCACTATATCTTTGTTGATTCTCTGTTTGGATGACCGATCTAGAGACATCAGCGGTGTATTGACGTCTCCAAGTATGATTGTATTTTTGTCAGTTTTTGTTTTAAGGTCAATAAGTAGCTGTCTTATATATTTTGGTGCTCCTTGGTTTGGTGCATATATATTAAGAATTGTTATGTCTTCGGCCCTGGTCGGTTGGCTCAGCGGTAGAGCGTCGGCCTAGCGTGCGGACGACCCGGGTTCAATTCCCAGCTAGGGCACACAGGAGAAGCGCCCATTTGCTTCTCCACCCCTCCGCCGTGCTTTCCTCTCTGTCTCTCTCTTCCCCTCCCGCAGCCAAGGCTCCATTGGAGCAAAGATGGCCCGGGCGCTGGGGATGGCTCTGTGGCCTCTGCCTCAGGCGCTAGAGTGGCTCTGGTCGCAACATGGCGATGCCCAGGATGGGCAGAGCATCGCCCCCTGGTGGGCAGAGCGTCGCCCCAGGTGGGCGTGCCGGGTGGATCCCGCCCGGTTGGGCGCATGCAGGAGTCTGTCTGACTGTCTCTCCCTTTTTCCAGCTTCAGAGAAATGAAAGAAAAAAAAAAAAAGAATTGTTATGTCTTCTTGATTCAGTGTCCCCTTAGCCATTATGAAATGGCCATATTTATCTCTGAGTACTTTTGCTGTCTTATAATCAGCATTATCAGATATGAGTATTGCTACGCCTGCTTTTTTTTGGATGTTATTTGCTTGGAGTATTGTTTTCCAGCCTTTCACTTTGAATTTGTTTTTATCCTTGTTACTTAGATGAGTTTCCTGTAGGCAGAATAAAGTTGTATTTTCCTTTTTAATCCATTCTGCTACTCTGTGCCTTTTTATTGGCGAGTTTAATCCGTTTACATTTAGTGTAATTATTGACACTTGTGAGTTTCCTATTGCCATTTTATAGATTGCTTTCTGTTAGTTTTGTGTCTTGTTTGATCCTTCTCTTTTGTTTTTCTATGTTTTGTTTTTATTTGGTTGTATTCCATACATCTTTCCTCTATTGCTATCTTTTTTGTCTCATGTGCTTCTGTGGTGGTTTTTTCAATGGTGGTTACCTTTAAGTAATGAAAAGCATTCCTACCCTGTTCATTGTAGCGCACTATTTTGTGAGTACTTTTGCACTCCATCGTCCGTTGCTACTGTTAATCTCCATCCTCTCCCCCCCTTTCTTTTTGTTGTTGTCACAGTTTAAATTTGGTTTTATTGTGTTCTTCTTGGAGCTTTTACTTGTGGCTTTGTTTTTTGTTGTTGTTGTTGTTCTTTGTATCTGATTGGAGAATCCCCTTTAGTAATTCCTGGAGTGGGGGTTTTCTGATGATAAATTCCCTTATCTTTTCTGTATCTGTGAATGTTTTTATTTCTCCTTCATATTTGAAGGATAGCTTTGATGGGTATAGTATTCATGGCAGAAAGTTCCTCTCTTTCAGGACTTTAAATATTGGGGTCCACTCTCTTCTAGCTTGTAGAGTTTCTGCTGAGAAATCTGATGATAATCTAATGGGACTTCTTTTATATGTTGTATTCTTCTTTTCCCTGGCTGCCTTGAGAATTTTTTCTTTGCCATTGGTTTGTGCCAATTTCATTATGATGTGCCTTGGAGTAGGTTTGTTGGGGTTAAGAAAACTCAGAGTTCTGTTTGCTTCTTGAATTTGAGGCTTTAGTTCTTTCCACAGGCTTGGGAAGTTCTCATCTATTATTTGTTTGAGTATGTTCTCCATTCCATTTTCTCTCTCTTCTCCCTCTGATATTCTCTATTATTCTTATGTTATTCTTTTTGATGGAGTCAGATAATTCTTTTAGGGCTATCTCATTTTTTTTAATTTTTGAGTCTCTTTCTTCTTCTCTCTGTTGTGCCTCAAGTTGCTTGTCTTCTATTTCACTAATCCTACCTTCTATCTGGCCTGTTCTATTAGCTAAGCTTGTTACCTTGTTTTTCAGCTCATGAATTGAGGTTTTCATCTCTGTTTGATTTGTTTTTATAGTTTTAATTATTTTGGAAATATATTCTTTGTGTTCATTGAGTTGTTTTCTGAGCTCCCTAAATTTCCTTTCTGTGTTTTCTTGTATATCTCGGAGGATTTTTAGGATTTCTATCTTGAATTCTCTGTCATTTAGCTCCAAGATTTCCAATATATTAAATTTTTTCTCTGTAGACTTTTTCCTCATCTAGCTGTGTTTCCTCTCTTTCTTTTGTAACCATGATATTTGATTTTCTCTTCCTTAATGGCATCTGAGGGTGGTTTTGTTGATAGTATTAATGAGACCTAATAAAGAATAAAAAGTTAAAAAAATAAAAAATTGAAAAGAGTTGTTTTTTAAAAAAAAATTAATAATGAAATAAAGAAAAATAAAATAAAATAATGATTTTAAAAAAAAGAAAATTATTCCCCCCCCCCTCTTTTTTTTCCTCTCCTCTCCTCTCCCCTCTTTCTTGAGAAAATCTTGTGGTGAACTGTGAATTATATTGTATTAAATAGAACAAACAGTGCCTGTAATGGAGGGTCTGAATTGGGGAGAAATAATAAAGGGGCAAAAATAAATGAAAAAAGAAAGGGGTATGGACCCACAAAAGCATATAAGGAAAAAATTTGGGTCAAGAATAAAATGATTTGCATTTAGGTGTTGGTTGACTAAGAGTTATGATGAGAGGAATAAGAGGGAAACAGGAAAATGGGGGGACAAATTAAAAAATTACTATTGTATTTAGTGGCACAAGAACTAGATAAAATGGCGAGCCAGGGATGGCAGCACTGCTAGTGAATTAAAAAGGTGAAGTAAAAATCCCCCAAAATGCCACAAACATAAGTTTGAGTCCCAGATAAGATAATTTGTTTGTTATTGAGGTTTAAATGAGAGAAGATGTAAAGGAGAAAGGAAGAAACTAATATAGAGGGAGAAAAGAAAGAGAGAGAGAGAAAAAAAGAGGAAACCACTAAAAGAAGAAAAAAGAAAAAAGAGGAGAGAGAGAGAGATTTAAGGGTTTTGGAGTGCAACCCTCAAAGAGAGAAAGGAAGAGGAATGAAAAGATAATGGGAGATGTAACACTTATGGGTAGTGTAGTTCAAGGAGAGGAGAGAATAAGACTGGCAGAGAGTTAATCAACCAAACTGGAGGAGGAAAAAAAATATCAAGAATGAAGATAAGAGAAACAAACGAACAAATATAAAAATGGGATAGGTTATAAAGTCTGTGGATTATTCTTGATTTTGAGAGGTTATCTTCTTGCTTTTTCTTTTCTCTCCCTCTTCCTGGTCGGTGACTCTCTACCCCGGGTTCTGCCCCTTTGGCACGCTCAGGTAGAGGTTTGCAGTTGATAAGTCTCTATGGCGATGTCATGTATTGTGCTTTAGTCTCGTTGGCAATCGAGGCTCATTAGCATTTATAGGCTCTGCCAGTGAGAGAGTCCGTGTTCCTGGAGCCTTTCTCGTAGTCTTTCCTTCCTCAATTAGTAGCCTGATAATCCAGCTATGGGGTTGCAGCTGCCTCTGCCTGGATAGTAAGAGACTCAAAGAGCTGGCAACTCCCCACTCTATTTTCACTCAGCACAGGGCTCTGGGTAAGGCTCAGTCAGTTAGAGCTGCTAGCATAATCAGGCAAGGCTTCTGCCCACTCCAAGACCTCTGGCTCTGCCACTCTGTCCGGTAATACGGGCAGGCGCCCACTCCCAGGGCACTTGGAGGAAACTCTCGCTCACTATTTGTGCGCGCAGACCAGGATATCAGGTCGGCAGTCTCACCCTCTGAGTGAAACCCCCACCCGCATGGAAAAGTTCCAGCGTTGGAATTGGCTATGGCTACATCCCCGTCTGCGGCTTTTGCAAGGCACTGGGGCAGCCCGAGATTCAGCTTTTGGCCCACACAAAGGCCCCTGACTCTGCTCCTTGGTGGGATAACATGGGCGCACACTGCCGAGGCACTCGGAGGAATCTCTCGCCCACTATCTGCACATGCAGACCAGGGTATCAGGCCGGCCGCCTCACCCTCTGTGTGAAACCCCTACCCACATGGAAAAGTTCCAGCGTTGGAATTAGTTCTCGCTCCCTCCCCGTGCACGGCTTTTTCAGGGCACTGGGGCCGTCCGGAGATTCCGCTTTCAGCCCACACAAAGGCCTCTGACTCTGCCTCTCTGTGGGATAACACGGGCGCCCACTCCCAGGGCTTTGGAAAGAATCTCTCACCCACTATCTTCGTGCGCCGACCAGGGGATCGGGGAAAATGGCTGCCCCACTTGTCTTTCTTTGTCTGGGTTTGGTGCGAGTGTTAGCTTGTATTGCCCGGGTTGCCACAGGAACAGTTTTTCCTCGGCTTGGATCTCCGTGTCACAGCCTGGTTCGGCTGTTTGTGCCACAGCCTGGATCCATTCACCCCCTTTGCCCACCTTAGTTTCTATATTTTCAGTTCCCAGTGAAAGCCACCCTGTTTAGGTTAGTGAGGAAGGTGGAGTATTTCTTACTCCCTATTTCCTTCGGGGTTTGGTTATATATTTAGCCAATTTTTCACTTGACCATACCTTCGGGTGTATTGCGAAACATCTGGAGGCTCCAAGGATAGGTTTTTCTGTTTCTGGTTGAAGATCTTGTTGAGTTTTGGGGGAGATTTATTGGTATTGCTTCCTACCCTGCCATTACTCTGACGTCATCTCTTAGTGCATATATTTTAAGGATTGATATATCTTGGAGAATTGATCTTTTTATTATTATATTATGCTCTTCTTTGTACCTGATTACTTTCTGTGCTTTGCAGTTTGTGCCATCTAAAATCAATATATTTAGCTACTCTGCTTTCTTTTGTTAGTATTTATACAGTGTATGTTTTTCTACTCATTTTATTTTTTTGATGTACACAGAGAAGTTTTAATTTAATTTTAGTTTTAGCTCTCTACACCAACCTTAGTGAGATATAATTGACACGATGTTTGTTTTAAGGTGTACAGTGTGTTGTGTGGAATCTCAGAAAAGTTGAACTCAGAAACAGAGGGTATATTGGTATTTTTTCAGGCCTGGGGAATGGGGGAAAGGAGAAATGTTGGTCAAAATATATAAAGTTCCACTTATTTTAATCTATATATTTTTTTATATTTAAAGTGGCTTTCTTGTAAACAATATGTAGTTTTCTGATACAATCTGACAATTTCTGTCTTTTTACTTGGGAAATTTAGACCACTGTCACTTTAATTATGGGTATAGTTGAATTAATGTCAACCAGATGTGTTGCTGTTTTCTGTTTGTTACTCTTGTTTATTGTTTCTATTTTTACCTTCCCCTCTTTTGTGGTTTAAATCCAGCATGTTATATCATTCCATCTTTTCTCCTTTTGTAGCATAGCAATTTTACTTGCCTTTTTTTTTAAAACTGTTTTTAGTGGTTGTCCTAGAGTTTGCAATATACATTTACAATTAATCCAAGTCTACTTTCAAATAAAAATTTGCCTCTTGATGGGTAGTGTGTCTTATAATAAAAATAATCACCATTCCTTCTTCCCATCCCTTAAATCTTTGTTGTCAACATTTCATTTATTATATATATGTAAATATACATAATCAAATCCATTGTTATTATTATTTTGAACAAAATATTATTAAAAAATAAGAAAAGTAAAAAATTTTGTTTTACCTTTACTTATTCCTTCTTTGGTGCTCTTTCCTTCTGTATGTAATCTAAGTTGCTGACCTATGTTATTCTCTTTCTTTCTAAAGAAACTCTGTTCACATCTCTTGAAAGGCAGGTTTTCTAGTAAGTTCCCTCAATATTTATTTGTCTGAAGAAGTCTTTATTCTTTATTTTTGAAGGATAATTTTATAGACTGTAGAAATTTAGGCTTCTTTTTCCTTCAATATTTTAAATATTTATACTCTCTAATTATGTACACGGTTTCTGAGAGGTCGGATATATTTCTTACCTTTGTTCTTTTTTTAAAATAAGGTATATTTTCTGTGTCTTCTTTCAAGGTTTTTTCTTTATCTTTGATTTTCTATAGTTTGAAAATAATTACCTAAGAACAGGGTTATTTTATATTTTTTTAGTTTGGTGTCTGATATTATTTTAGGGAGGTTGTCAGTCATTATTGCTTCAACTATCACATATTGCTTTTGCATTTTTTACCCTTTTGAGATTCCCATTATGTATATGTTTCCCAGAGTCCTTGGATGATCTCTTCTGTTTTATTCAGTACTTGTTCTCTTTGGATTTTCAGTTCTGGATATTTCTATTGATATACTCGGTAGCAGGTGTTCTTAATAAGTGCTTCAAAGTAATTCCTCATACTCATTACAGTGTTTTGTTTTTAAATCTTCTTAAGTTCTTTCTTCAGATTTCTGTGTCTCTGTTTACATTGCCCATCTGTTCTCTTGCTTTCTTTAGATTAGTGATAGCATGATATTTTCCTTCATCCCTTCCTTTATATGCATCTTTATGTTTAAAGTAAGTTTCTTATAAAAAAACTTATACTTGTGTCTGTTTTTTTATTTACTCTGACACATTTAGGATATGCCTAAAGACATTCATTGCAAAGGCATATAAAAACTGAACCCCTGAATACTAAAGGCAAAAACTTTTTTCTTTAAAGAACCATTGAAAAAATAGTGTTTAACAGATAAGGGGTAAACAATTTGACTGGCAACAGATTTCTCACCAGCAACTATGGAGGCAAGAAGTAAATATCTCAATTTTTTTTTTTTTAGTGGCTGAAAGAAAAGAAAACTTAAGATGCTATAGCCAGTGGAATATTCTTTAGAAATGAAGGGAAATTCAAGCAAAATAATCTCAGAGTAAGAGAAACTAAAATAATTTGTCACAAGCAGGCCTACTTTAAAAGAGTAAGCAAATAAAGTTTTCTAAATTAAAAAAAATGATTAAAGAAATTTTGGAACATCATGAAGTAAGACTAGAGTAAGTAAAACATGAATAAATACAAGAGGCTTTTCTTTCCCTCTTGAGTTTTCTAAAGTATATTTCATGGTTCAAGCAAAAATTGTAATACTATTTGAAGTTCACTTAGTTTCTTGAATCTGTAGGTTTTTGTCTTTTGCCACATTAAGAAAGTTTTCATTCGTTATTTTTTGAGTACTTTTTTGCCCCATCCTTTGTCTCTTCTCTTTGAAGAGAATATTTTATCTTTTATCAGAGTCCCAAAGGTCCTTAAAAATCTGTTTATTTTCTAATCTATTTTCTTTCTTTTGTTTACATGAATAATTTATATTGCTCAATATTTAAGTCCACTGGTTACTGCGCTCTTAATTCTGGTTATTATATTTTTCAGCTCTGAAATTTCTACTTGGCTTTACTTTATATCTTCTGTTTCATCACTGAGACTTTCTTTTTCCTTGCTGGTTTTCCTTTTTTCTTTTCACTTGATGCAAGTGTTTGTACTTGCTTATTGAAGCACATTTTTATGGTGGTTGTAACATCTGTGTCAGATAATTCTAATGACTCTATCATATTGATGTTGATATCTATTGATGGTCTCTTTTCATTTTGTTTGGAATCCTCCTGGATTTTGGTATAATGAACCTTTTAAATTGAAATCTGAAGTTTTTGTATTATGTTATGGCTCTACATCTTACTTAAACCTTCTGTTTTAGCTGGATTTCTGTGATACCACTTCAGCAGCAGAAAGTAGGAAATGCCTCATAATTGTCAGGAGGTTATAGAAACTCAGATTTCTTGGTCTTTGTTTTCATGTGGATAAAAGTTTTATTATTGCTTCATGGAGTAGGAATTGCAATCTCTTATGTAGTCTCTCTTGACAATACAGTGGCTTTAACCCCATTACAATTGGGTAATTCTAAAAGTCTTGTCTCTTCACTGGCCTCTTTTGACTTTACCCAAGCAGAAAAAGTGAGCAGGGGACACCTCACTACTGTGTGTGTGTAGGGCAGGGGTCAGGAACCTATTGCTAGTGAGCCAGATGTGGCTCTTTTGATGGCTTTAATAAAAAAAAATTAAAGACAAATCTTTAATAAAAAAATAACATTAAAAATATAAAACATCCTCATGTATTACAATCCATTCATTTCCTACCACTCATGTTCATGGTTGCGGGTGGCTGGAGCCAGTCACATCTGTCCTCCAGGACAACACCAAATTTTTATTGGATAATGCATAACGTACACGGGTCGTTGTATGGCTCTCACAGAATTACATTTTAAAATATGTGGCGGTCATGGTTCTCTCAGCCAAAAGGGTTCCCGACCCCTGGGTAGGGGAAGGATAGATTTCCCTATTGGTCTCCACTGTAGATAAACGCTAGTAATTGTTAGGTCTAAATTGCTAACAAGTTCATTAAAGTCAAACTGGCTCTAAATAAAAAATTTTAATTCTCTAAATGAGAGACATCTGAAATGTTTGAAAAATTAAATATAGTAAAAAATGTAGGGGAAAATATACTTTATGATTTTGTTCTGAAAACTTAGCTTTTCTTGCCAATCATTACTTAACATACTGGTTTATTTTGCATTTCCCTGTTCTCTCCATTCCTCTATTTTGCGTGTGTGCGCGCGCACGCGTGTGTGTGTGTGTCTTTGTGTTTGTGATGTAAGACTAAGAAACTGTATTCTTAGAGGAAACATTATAGCAATTTCACAGAAATATTTGGATCCCAAGTGAAAGCACTTGGTTTACAATGTTTCATCTGCATGCTGTTCTCCCACTCAGTTCCACTTCTCCGAGAGATAGCTTTATACGAATGAGCATATGCTGGGAAAGCTTTCTTCTACCAATTTCCTCAGGTCAGAAATTGTGGTTGTAGAAAGCTCATGTTATATTTTTCTTAAATAAAAGAATAATTTTTAGAAGGAAGTTCAGGTCTTGAATACATTTTGCTAATATGTCTTACTAATTTTTTTAAATTATTAACTTTATTTACCTTGTGTTTGATGTCAATTAAGTGCATGGATTCATTTTGTTTATGGAATTACTTATTTGGTCCACGATAGAGAGAGTTGTGACCCAAGCCTCCCCTTATCTTATGTGCAGTTCTCACAGTGTGCAGAATCAAATTCAAGAGGCAGCAAAGGAGACTTGATTCTAAGATGCCTTAGTGTTTTAAAGGATGTCAGAAACTAAGAATGTTTAGACTTTAAGATAAATAAAAATAATCTCAATTCAGAAAATAAATCCAAGTGTGAAGAATTTGAACAGGCTACAAAAGCAAGTGTATAAAAAAATTTTTATTTTTGATGAGGAAATATGACAAGGTATGAGACTGTTCACTTGAAGCACTGATATTTCTTTCCGAATCTTTTTCTTATTTTTTTTTTAATTTTGTATTTTTCTGAAGTGAGAAGCGGGGAGGCAGACAGACTCCTGCATGCACCTGATGAGGATCCACCTAGCATACACACCAGGGGGCGATGTTCTGCCCATCTGGGCCATTGCTTTGTTGCAACCAGAGCCATTCTAGCCCATGAGGCGGAGGCCATGGATCTGTCCTTTACACCTGGGCTAACTTTTCTCCAGTGGAGCCTTGGCTGTGGGAGGAGAAGAGAGAGATAGAGAAAAAAGAGAAAGAGAAGGATGGAGAAGCAAATGGGCACTTCTTCTGAGTGCACTGGCCAGGAATCAAACCTGGGACTTCCACACACCAGGCCGATGCTCTACTGCAGAGCCAACTGGTCAGTGCCTTTCCAAATCTAGATGAGACTTAATATGATTATTACTGCATTTCACTTTTTTTTAGAGATAGTATCTCTCTGATTATTACAGCTAATATCCAGTTCTGCCATATCACTTAGAGAGCTTTTTCTAGGAATTAGCTTGCAAAATGAAATGGTAGAGAAACAGAAATGCTCCATTTATAAATGCTTTATAACTGCTGCAGCTTAAAGACCTGTCAAAAAAAAAATGAAGAGAAATTGAGAAAAAACTTTACATTCTCTTCTTAAAATCCAACTTTGTTTTCTTACAAGTATTTTCCATTGTTATTCTCCTGTCTTTCTCCTGATATATATATATATATATATATATATATATATATATATATATATATATATATATATATATATATTATTCCATCTGAGAGAAATTATTGGTTGCATGGCAAAGAGGAAGAAAAGACCTGTTACTGAGGATTTATCAGCCTTTCCACCTTTCGGCTCATGCCATGCTCCTTTGAAGACAATTTTCCTCTTGAACTTCTCTCTTTTGCTGTATTGATACATCATATTAACCCATCTCCTATTCCTCCCTATTTTCCCACTCCCAAATATCATGCATATATACACCTGCTGGGATCATTTCCGGGTCAAATGGCTCTTTATAAGGTTGTAGACAGGGCATACCTGAGACTGGAAATGGAATGAAAATTTTTGATATTCAGGGTCTATTTGCAACACGAAAAGAAAAAAGGTCTACTGTTTTCTTTAGGATTGACATCTATTTTAACTAGAGTAGATCTAATTCTTGGTTTACCTGTTGCTTAATAAACTTTCAATTGTGGTTTGAGCTTATTCTGCAACTCTAGAATGTCTATTTCCATTTTCCCTTTGATTACTCCATCTGTCCCAGTTACTCAGGTTTCCCTAGAGCACCACGAATAATCCACAGGCTTCATCTCCATTTTCTGTCTATCATGTTTGTTATCTCACTCATGTTTTCATGGCGGTTTACTTGATTCTGGAAGAGTTTCATATTTTTCATTCACCTATTAAAATGAGTAGGGGTGGGAGCTCACTGTTATGCAGAACCCCAGCCAGTTTTCTGGAATTTTGTGGTCAGTGAAAAATCATAAGCCACAAACTACCCTTTTCTCATATATTTTCCTGTCTTTGCAGCTTCCAATGACCCCTTGGCCCTGAAGGATGCAATGGACCACTCTCCCCTTGGGATTTACAGTGAAAGGGATGAAAGAGGGTATAGTCAAAACCTGGTCACCTTAACACACAGGCATTTCCGTCTTTTTTTTATATTTGGGACAAGGACTATATTTTTAAGAAATTCTGAAATGTCGAATTGGTCTATCTTTTTTTGTGTAACTCACCTATTTTGTTTTAGAGGTCAAAACTAGTGTCAGAAGTCAAAGCCGATATTTTACATTATGACGCTGTTTGGTGATATAGTTAATAGAAATACCTATATCTCTTTATTTTTCCTCATAAAATTCATTTGTCAGTAATATTAAGTTATCTATTGCTTATCTGCCTATTGTCTGCCTCTCTTTATTAGAATATAAGCTCCCTGTGGGCAGAGGATCTAATTGCTTTGCTTGCTTCTAGATTCTTAGAGCCTGGCACATAGTAGATGCTCAGTAGATATTTCTTAAAAGGAAGGGAGGACGTAAGTGTAAATTGGTAAAAACCAAGATGATTATCATGTGGGTAGAGTGCAGAGCACATTCCTAGCAGCTGTGGCTGATGCAATGCTGTGAGAATACTCCAGCTCCCAGAAGCCTCCTGGGCACACCCAGGAAAGAAGCTTGCCCGCTATAAGGAAATGACTTAGCGCCAACCATGCAGCTCCCCAATCTTTTCAGCCATTGGCTATGAAGGACACACTGTAACAACCTATAGGCTGAACCTGTGTATTTAAGCTAGTTTACTTCTTGAATAAAGTGGATCTGCGTCACTGAACCTGTCCCCAGAGTCGGGTGTTTGTATCTCCATCGTCCTCACCCCCGGAAGGACTTGTCCACATTACCAGGCTCTTTACTTCTTTGACTCTATGGTCTCAATATGTATAAGTATCTAAAAATGAAGATGAATGACTTAGGAAGGGAAGGTAGATGGTTTATTTGGAATACATTGAGTATAAGGTGCTCAAAAGACATCATGGAGATGCCAACTGGTTATGTGGAGTGAAAATATGAAGCTAAAGACATAGTTTTGTTTTGTTTGTTTTGTTTTGTTTTGTTTTGTTTGTATTTTTCCGAAGCTGGAAACGGGGATAGACAATCAGACAGACTCCCGCATGCGCCCGACTGGGATGCACCCAGCACGCCCACCAGGGGGCGACGCTCTGCCCACCAGGGGGCGATGCTCTGCCTCTCTGGGGCCTCGCTCTGTCGCGACCAGAGCCACTCTAGCGCCTGGGGCAGAGGCCAAGGAGCCATCCCCAGGGCCCGGGCCATCCTTGCTCCAATGGAGCCTCGCTGCAGGAGGGGAAGAGAGAGACAGAGAGGAAGGAGAGGGGGAGGGGTGGAGAAGCAGCTGGGCGCTTCTCCTGTGTGCCCTGGCCGGGAATCGAACCCGGGACTTCTGCACACCAGGCCGACGCTCTACCACTAAGCCAACCAGCCAGGGCCAAGGCATAGTTTTAAGCTAATGAAAAACTGAGTATTTAATGATATTTATATAGTATTTCATGAATAAAAAGTGCTCAGCTGATTTTATGGTATGAAATGAACAATGGGTTGAAGACTGAAACCCTGTGCACACTAATGTGGAACTGAGGAAAATATTTTTATATAATTATGTCCTCTGAGCTAAGAAAACTAAGTATATGGACAGACACTGGATGTTAAAGAGTGATTAAATAGATAGAGACTTTTAGAGACAGATTTATCTCCAGGAGCTATGTTATTATATTTTAAGAATGAAAAAGTATCCTTGGGACCACATGTTTATATAAAAATTGTAGAACATTAAGAGGCCCTGGCCGGTTGTCTCAGTGGTAGAGCATCGGCCTGGCGTGCAAGGGGTCCTGGGTTCGATTCCCGGCCAGGGCACACAGGAGACGCGCCCATCTGTTTCTCCTCCCCTCCCCCCTCTCCTTCCTCTCTGTCTCTCTCTTCCCCTCCCGCAGCGAGGCTCCATTGGAGCAAAGATGGCCCAGGCGCTGGGGATGGCTCCTTGGCCTCTGCCTCAGGCGCTAGAGTGGCTCTGGTCACAACAGAGCGACGCCCGGGAGGGGCAGAGCATCGCCCCCTGGTGGGCAGAGCATCGCCCCCTGGTGGGCGTGCTGGGTGGATCCCGGTCGGACGCATGCGGGAGTCTGTCTGACTGTCTCTCCCCGTTTCCAGCTTCGGAAAAATACAAAAAAAAAAAATTGTAGAACATTAAGGAGAAAAGCTTTATCTCAGTTTACTTGGGGTTGTGAAGAGTGATAGCCATAGCATTTTTTTATTTATGCTCCCAGATTCATAAAATTAGGATAATTTTCCCAGAGTGCTAAAAAAGAAGAAAGTCATTTGAGAATGCAGGGTTATATCTGTCTCCCATTATATTACTTTGAAGAGAAAACTAACTAAAATGATGGGAAACTAACACATTTGCTGCTGTAAAGTAATAAATACCATGACTTTGGTCCAGAATTTTAATGTTTGATTTTAGGTTAAAATTAGTAAACATGGATATTAAAAATATTGACTAATATTTATATGCCAACAAAAAAAATATAGAACTCATGCAGGCAGAGGTAGATTTAACAGCAGGTGCACTGAGCACATGACCTGGGCTTTGACTTCTGAAGGGCCCCACAAAACCCCAACTTGACACTATTTTCTAATGACAAGGGACACAATATTTTCTTCTGCGCCTGGGGCCTCAACCAACCTTAATCCGCCTCTGCATGCAGGTGATTGAGAATGGCAAAGGGCGATATCTTAGAAGACAACTGAGTTTTCAAGTATTTAAAGAACTTCCAGGTAGAAGATGGATTTAATCTAGATTATAGAAGGCTGTATAAAGCTCAGTTGTCACACATTACTAGGAGGCAAGTTTTGTACAAAAAGGGAAAACAGTTTTATCAAAGTTTTCAGTAAGGAATCATATCCACTTAGCACAAGAGAAGTAATATATTACAATGAAAGAAATACTGAGCCAGGAATAAGATAATACTTGGGTTTTGTTTTTTTTTAAATCACTCATAGTCATGTTCTTTGGGGCAAACATGATCATCTTTCTTTTATTTATTTTTTTTTAATTTTTATTTTTCCAAAGTTAGAAGAGGGGAGGGCAGTCAGACAGACTCCCACATGCACCCGACTGGGATCCACCTGGCATGCCCCCCAAGGGGCGATGCTCTGCCCATCTGGGCAGTTGCTGCATTGTGGCTGGAGCCATTCTAGCACGAGAGGGGAGGCCATGGAGCCATGCTCAGCACCCAGGCTAACTTTGCGCCAATGGAGCCTTGGCTGCGAGAGGGGAAGAGAGAGACAGAGAGAAAGAAGAGGGTTAAGGGTGGAGAAGCAGATGGGCGCTTCTCCTGTGTGCCTCAATCAGGAATCAAACCCTGGACCTCCACACACCGGGCCAACACTCTACCACTGAGCCAACTGGCTAGGGCCCAAACACAATCATCTTTGAATCTCTGTTTTCCCATCCTTAATCTGTCAAGTTAAGAAGACTGTCCTAATGATCAATCATGTACATATATTTGTAATTAAAAAAAAAACTTTTATTTATTGATTTTAGCAAGAGAAGAAGGGAGAGAGAGGGAAAGAGAGACAGGAACATTGGTCAGTTTCTGTATGTACCTTGGGTGGGGATTGAACGGACAACTTCTGAGCTTCGAGATGATGCTCTAACCAACCAAGCTATCTGCCTGGGGCACATTTGTAAATTTTTAAATGCCAAATGAATCTTCGGATAAATTCTCCTGAACTAAAAAGTATTAAAGCAGAGACACAGTGGCCATCTCTCAAACCATCTGATGTTTAACATTCTGCTAACTGCATCTGCTTGTTATCTGAGTGCAATCTCATGCAGGGCCTTAGTAGTAACCACCCTGAGTCCAGTCAACCCATAGAACTGTGAGAGACAACAGTAAATTGTCCTAAACTGAAATGTAGTGCTACAAGGCAATAGATAATGTACTTCGATGCATTTCTGTGTGAACTAGAATATACAGGAAAATAAACTTCCTGAAGATTCCCAAGGCCACCTCTTGATATGTTTTGCTAAAAGCATATTCTTTGTTATTATCACACAGCTAACTGTAACTTTTAAAATTTTATGTGCCCAAGAGGTCATTCGTTCCAAGACTCCAGCTCAGTTCTCTGTGAGACAACTGCACTGTGCCTTCAGCTGCCCCAGAGGGTATAGCGCAATGTTCCTTTCCAAAGCCATCTAGGTTACCATGCTGCAGCTGTATTGCATGAGCAGCACATGTGTATTCTCTTCTAGCATTTTCTTTATTTAAGAAAATAAAATTACAATAAGAAAAAAAGATTTTTTTTCCATTCTTTGAGAGGTCCCATAAGCACCTGAGAGTTTCATGTGAATATGATCTTGTTTTTGAGAAAATGGTATATATTTTGTGCATATTTTCCCTGAAGATTGAACACTGATATTATTTCACCACAGAACACAGTCATTTATCAGCAAGAAGGCAATATGTGATAATGACAGATACATCAGTCTGCTTTTACATATGTTAATAAAATTAGAGTATTAAAGTGAGGAATAATGTTAGACAATAAGTTTAATACCCTCATTTTTTCACAAGAGGACAAGGAGGACTAGGTGGTCAAGTGGTTTGCTCAGACATTTAGCTAGTTGGTGTCAGAATCCAGATTCTTTGGTCTCTGCCCATCATTCATTATGTCACCTCTGCCTCGGGAGATCTCTGTGGTAAATATAGTAGTGCTTCTTTGTCTAGTTTTACAGTCAGCTAATTAAGGCATAATAGCATTATGGTTGAGTGATTTAATTAAAGTCAAAAAGGCCCTTTAAAACATAACCCAAGCACAGTTAAGACCCCTGATCACCTCAGCCATTCCACTCCTAGGTATATACACAAGGAAATGAAAACATATATTCACATAAAATTTTATACGTGAATGTTGATTGAATAACTCCTAACAGCCAAAAAGTGGAAGCAACTCAAATGTCTACCTACTGGTGAAGAAATAAACAGAGTATGGTATTTCATATAATGGAATATGCAGCAATACAAAGGAATAAAGTCTCGATATATTCTACAACATGAATGAGTCTTAAAAACATGCTAAGTGTAAGATGTCAGACACAAAAGCACATATTATATGATTCCATTTATATGGAATATTTTGAATAGGCAAATCTATGAAGTCAGAAAATAGATTAATGTTTCCTTAAGGCTGGGGGTGAGGAGGAAATCAGAGAATAGAGGTGACAAATAAAAGGTATGAGTTTTCTTTTTGGAGGATAAAAATATTATAAAATTGATTGCGGTGATAATTACACAACTATGTGAATATACTATTGAATTATAAACTTTAAATGGATCAATTTTATGGGATACAAATTCCATCTCAATAAAGATGTTACAGAGAGAGTGGGGGAGAGAGGGAGGAAGGGAGGGAGGGAAGGAAGGAAGGAAGGAAGGAAGGAAGGAAGGAAGGAAGGAAGGAAGGAAGGAAGGAGGAAAAGGGAGAGGGTGAGTGACAGGGAGAAAGAAGACAACTACTTTTCACCATGACTTAGGAAGTTTGGATGGGATTTAAAAATGGCATTTTCTGGAACACTTAAATTTACCAGTAGATAACTCTATTCAAGTGATATGCAAATGAGTTAAGGGTTATGACTTATTCCTGATGTGAGTCAGATTTTCCTGAAAGCAGTATTTGACAAAACATGGTAAGCAGTCTCTTGGAAGCACACATGATGGTTTTAAAGTGTACTGAGATTTTAATTAACATAAAATTAACTCATTGTTGCTAGTATTTGTGATGTTGATATTATTTTTGAAATATGTTAATTTGAGTTAAAAATAAATTACTGTAAAGAACCAAAAATATACAAATAATGGTGTAATTAGAATACAGATATAGTAAAACTTATGAAGATGGATTATGAACAATTGACTTTTGGATAAAACATTTCCTCTGAAAACTTAGGGTATTTCCTAAGGTTCTTCAACAACAGTAAGCTTTAGTTATCTAAAGGGAAGGTTAGCTGTATGAGAGTAGATGACTCAAGATCATCTGTTCTTAAACCAGGAGGCTTAAAATGGCAAATCAATAGTGTCTCACTTCTATGTGAAGAACCATATCTCACATTTGATTCAGTGAAATACTGAAAATAATAAGGACAGTTGAGCTCAAGGAATTTGAATTTGATTATTTGCTGTATGACTTTTGGGTCACATAACAATATCTTTGTGTCTGTGTTTCCTTTACAAAATAGAAATAGTATAATCTGTTTTAATAGTATGGTTGTGTAAAACAAAGTAAGTGACATATAGTACCTGAAACAGAGTAGATGATTAAAGACTAGTTTCCTTTCTTTCACCGGAATTTATACAATCACATTTCATGGAAAAGAGTGGAAAGTTAATTGACTGTGTCATTCTGTCAAGAAGATACATGTTAAGGCTGTTGTAAGGTTGAAGTGTGAAGCCCTCTGGCCTTTCCTAGTCAAGTGCAGTTATTGGTCAGTCACACTCCAGAAGCAATTAACATTATCTGGACAAAATTTACTTTTAAAAGACTTCTCTGTCTCTGCCATTTCCGACTACTGTTCTAGAAACCTTGGTTGGTACATACTTTTGTGTGTGTGTGTGTGCATGTAGTATCTAGTGATTGCATCTTTGTGCATGAAGATTGGAAGATAATCCATGTAAATCCTTTGGGGGTCTCAGACACATCCTACAAGAGGAAGCTAAGCACTTGAAGCCTGTTAATTTGGTACATTTATAGATAGGCCAGGAATGACTTCCCCTTAAGTGTCATTGGACCATTCATATGTAATAGATAATTGGGTCCTTACTCAGTATGCAACTTGAGATGGTAAACAGAGCACCGGCTTTGCAATGTTGCATACTTGCATGTACCTGCTAGCTCCAAGTATTTTTAGCTTTGTGACTACTATAGCAATTTGCTTTTCTTAGTCTCAGAGTTCTCTTTAATGAAAGAAGATAAAGGAAGTAAGAGAAGGAGAAAGAAGGAAAGAAAAGAGAGAGGATGGGAAGAGGAAGTAAGAAAGGTAGAAAAGAAGGAAGGAAAGAAGAAAATTAATATCTTCTTCACCATAATGTTGTAAGAATGAAGTAATTTGAGAGGTAATTAGAATAGGCATTTAGTAACTATTTTTGCTTTTGCTTTTCCTCCCTTCTCCCTTCTTTACTGATTTTGGAGTTTAAACTTAACTTTATTAAATAATATTATATATGTATATATATAATATATATATTTGATAGGTGATGATTACAAAAATAGTAAGGGTATATAGTTCTTGTTCTTAAGGATGACTACAGTTTAGAGAACAAAAAAGTGTGTTTAACATAAGTTGAATTGCAGAGCAATAGTTAAGAGCTGTGCATAAAAGCTAATATAAATTCTTATAAACATTGCTGAGAAGTTCTCTTTCTTCTGTATTATGTTGTTACAGTGACATTTAGTCAATATATTTTTGGTTTGATAAATGAGTAGTTTTGTCCTCTGGCAATGATACTGTTTCACCAGCAAACTTGTCATACATAGAGAAACACCAAGATAGGGGCTACCTTATCGTCATTTTATTGATGAGGGAATTAAGACTCAGTGAGGCAAAGTGACATGTCCAAAGTTATGTAACGAGGAAGGGAGCACTTGGACTCTGTTCTCTCCAACCCTAGAGACTTGATTCATTGTCAGCATGTAGCCTCTCCAGGTCTGGAAGAAAATGAGAGCAGGTTGTGTGGCAGACAGCGTGATAGAAGGGTATTCTTCTGGCTTCCAGATGTGACACAATAAAAGCTTTAGCAGGTTCTGAAGGGACAGACATTAGACAACTTGCTGGCCACATGCAGAATAGAGAGATGGGATAACTATCATCAGCTACTGGAACAATTGGGGAATGACACTGATTCCAGTTGGAAAAGAGCAAAGCATGTAACACAATCAACAGTTCAAATGCTATAGAACTGTTTACCTGAAACCTATATAGTCTTATTAATCAATGTCACCTCATTTAATTTAATTTTCTAAATTAAAAAAAAAGAAAAAAGAAAAGAACAGAGCACACATTAGCCTGGATGCTTGATTCTGAATTAATTAATTCACTTCTGTTTCATAGGTTGGGCAGAAGAAAAAAAAATCATGACTCTGCCATGACTTTTCTTTTTTCTCTCCTTGTTAAAACCACTGCAATACAAGCAGTTAGTTAATATTCCTGCACATATGCATGTGAAAACCAACCCTTCCCTTTTGCTTATGCAAAAAGCCATCATGATGTGAGGTGAGGAAAATGCTAACAGGCTTTACCTTTTGAATGTTGAAGGAAATGGGCTCAGTTTCTGTGAAACCATCCATTATTTTTAGTGTGATTTTCAGCATAATGAGATAATGCATGATTTCTACTGCTTTTTTGAATGTTTTCAGGATGGATACTGTTTAAAAAATATGGTCATGACAGTGAGCACAGGGGAGGGTGGTATGTAGGGGTCTGCGTGGTGAGTGTCAGGGCACAAGGGATTCTTTAAGTGAAGGGTGGCCTGGGCAAAGACATAACTGGATAAATTTTGTCTTCGGGGCATCTCTTTTGCTCCTTTTTTGTGAGCCTCTCTTCTCTACTTCCTGGAATCCTCATCCTTCATGAAAATATTTAGTGTGGCTTACTCCCTTGGGTGGCATCCATACATCAAACACTGCCCTCTGACTCCAGTTTCCTGATCCAGAGGTTCAATTTTGTAGGAACAAGAGTTTTTTTTTTAATGTCTATTTCTTTCATCTCAAATGGAGCAATCATGTGTCCAGCCCTGCCACTTAATGCAGGGCCCAGGGACCCGGTACAGGTGCCACCTGGGAATTTATTTAAAATGCAGACACTTGAGTTCTACCTCAGACCAACTGGATTGTAATCTGCCTGCTAACAAAATTCTCAGGTGACAAAGGTTGGGAAGCTCTGCTTGAGAGACTCAAAGTTCTTCTATGGGAGACAAAACCCGGAGCCAAATTTCCCGAATATCATGTCTTAATCAATTCCATGTGATCTTAACATGTGCTCAATATGAGGTCAGTTTGCCCGTTTGAAATTCTCTGTGTTAAATTAAATTAAAAAGGTGAATATTGATAGATACATGAATTTACCAGAACTTCCAACTGCCCTCTTGATGATCCGTTTATCTGTTAGACCTCACCCTTATTCACTGGACTATCACCCCTGAGGCAGAGGAATTCCAAGAAGCTGGTCAGCCGCCCCAAGGAGGAGCATTCCGGATATACCAGGACTTTTGATTCAGCACCCACTTGCTCGAGATTCTCCTTTACCCTATAAAATTCGTCCCCTTAGCTTGTACTGGCACCCTTCTTTTGGAGAAGTGCCCTGGCAGGTCTTTCTCCTCTAATAAAGCCTGCACACCTAGTGATAAAGTGCCGTCTCATTCTTACATCTGGTGCCGAAACCCGGGACAGGGTACTAACTGCCTGGATGATCCCTCTTTGCTGTCCAAACTTACAACAAGGGAAGCAATGGGCAGTGGCAGCTCATCCCAGGCTTACTCCCTGATTCTGTTTGGATGTGTAATTGTAGGTTGATTGGCCGGCAATATGTCCCTGTCCTGAACCCCTACTGGATCAGGAGGTAAGGAGTTTCTCCCTCCCCTTCCCTGGTTGGCCTCCAAATTTCTCTCTAAAAACACCCCTTCCTGGTCAGACGGTTTTGACTTTGGACCCCATATATACGAGTGGCCTGCCTCTACTCCTTTATGGACTTCTACGTAAGTCTAGGCGTGCCTAGCCAGTCCCCTCTCCTACGTCCTGGGATCTCAGCCTTGGGGTGATGACCTCCTGTCTGAGACTCTCTTTCTATGGAGATTTTCTCCTCTCAGAACTGTGACTGAAGGCAAGGATGCCCCTTTCTCTTACCAGTCTCCTCTACTGTGGGCTCCTCTCAGTCCAAACCATCCAGCCAGGCTCCCTTCAGAACATGGGCTCCTGCCAATCTCAGGCCTCAGAGATTACTCCTCTACTCCTTCGGGACTACTCCTTTGGGACTCCTCTACTCCTTTGGGACTCACTCTACTCTCTGAGGTTCACAGTTTGGGAGGTTTCTACTCCAAGTGGCTAGCTTCTACGGACTTCCTCGAAAATCTAAGCACCTAGCCAGGTTGCTTTCTACTAGCATTACAATATCCTAAGAGATCTTGACAATTTCTGCCACAGGATGGGGAGGGCATCAGAAATTCCTTACGTGCAGGCTTTCTTCTCCCTTCACTCCTGTCCTTAATTTCTGTGCCCCTTGTTCTACATACAGGCTGTTTTTAGCCAGAGAAGCCTCACCTAAAACCTCCACTCCCAATCTCTCCTTCTCCACAGACTCCCAACTCTCTCCCCCTCTCTCTGGACCCCTCTCTGGTCCCTCTGCAAATCTCTTCCACTTGAGTCTCTTCCCTCCAGAAAGTCTCCTCCCTTCGCAAAATCCTGTTTCTCATTCACCTGCAAATACCAGTCTCTCTTTCTCCTCCCCTGGTGGCCAGGGGCCCCTTCCTTCTCCACTGTGTTCTTAAATCCCTCCTCCATCCTTACAGACAGGCAGCTCTGTCTCTTTTTCTTCTATGACCCATCCTCCCACCCCACCGGCTTCGGCTGACTCTTTTTCTTCTTTGACCCATCCTTCCCCCTCCTCAGAGACTGACTGTGCCTTCCACTACCCCTCGTCCTCTTCCTTCTCCTCAGAGCTCTAAATCTTTTTGACTCCTCTGACCATGTAGCACCACCACCAGCACTTTAATCCCCTCCTCTTCCTCTTGAAGATTCTGACCCTCCTTCTTTCCATCCATCTGTTCATGCTATCCATCCGTCTGCTTTCTCTCTTCCTCCCCTCTATGCTGACAAGTCCCTACCATCTCAATTTATATGTAAAATCTTTGTTTTATATGTAACTGTGTCTGTTTCTAAGGCCTTAAACCAATAATTAAGTTGCCTCTTAAATCAAGGCTTACTCATCCCCATGGACTCTCCCTGCAATACCCCCATTTTTCTTGTTCGAAAACCTTCAGGGGCTTATCGCCTCATATAAGCCTTACATCTAATCAATGAGGTAGTAATTTCCCTCCATCCAGTAGTCCCTAATCTCTACAGGTTACTGTCACACATTCCCTCAAACACCACTTACTTCAGGGTCCTAGACCTCAAGAATGCCTTCTTTACTATTCCTCTACACTCTGACTCTTACTTTATGTTTGTTTGGGTTTTTTGGACTGACCTGGACACTAATGCAGCCCAGCAACTTACATGGACTATCTTACCCCAGGGGTTTAGAAACAGCCCACACCTGTTTCAGCAGGCACTAGCTCAGGATTTAGCAGCATGCAATCTCAAAACTAGTACTCTCTCACAATATGTAGATAACTTACTCCTCTACAGCCACTCCCTGCCTGCCTCAATGAGACACACAGCCACCCCTCTTAACTTCCTCACCATGAAGGGATATCATGTCTTCTCTGCTAAGGCTCAACTTTACTCTTAGTCTGTAGTCTATCTGGGCATCACCTTAACCCCCACTACCTGAGGTCTCACCCTAGATCAAACTCAGACCTTCCACAGTCTCCAACCACCTACCACCACAGATAAAATCCTTTCTTTCCTTGGTCTAATAGGTTTCTTTAGACACTGGATTCCCAATTTTGCTCTCTTAGTCAAGCCCCTCAGTGAGATCTTCTGAGCATGGCTTTTAAGGTCTTTAATGGCCAAGGAAGTAACAGAAAAGGCAAATAAGGCCCAAAAGAGGACAGGAAATACCAGCTTTTGGCATATATTCTTAAAGGCTGCAGCACCCTAAAGAGCTTCATAGGATTCCATCAGGGCCCAGCTCCAGAGTGGAAGGAAAGGTCATTGAACTAAAGCCTGCCTGGCTTCCCAGCTCCACTGGTTTACACATCTTTGCTGTGGAAAGAGGGACATGAGAAGGTAAGCTGCCCCCTTGCTCCATAGAGGGAGGGTTCAGTCTCTTCTAGTCCTGCTCCAGCTACCTGTGACCTGACCTTGCCCAGCATACTGGGAATTGCCACTGAAGGCCCAAGGACATCGTTCATGAGCCTAAGATATATCTTCCTAGTAGCAAATAAACTGATCTCATTTCTTGTAAACACAAGCACCATCTACTATGCCTTGATTGAATATTTGAGTTTTATTTATCCCTCGAAGATCTCTACTGTGGGTATTGACAATCTGATTTTGTTGCTTTATTTAATGTATAGCATCTCTTTTGTTCCTCTTGTCTCAATGCCCCATGCGTATTGTAGGCTGGGACCTGCTGCTAATTCCAGCTAGATGCAGTGGTCACTAGAACTTAAACTCTAGCTATAAAATATAGAAATGTAACGACCCTTTCCCTAAGTACTTGCAGGATTTACAGGTTACTCAGCAAACTGTTCAAAGACTGTCAAAGAGGCGCTTCCAGCAGTACATCACCCAAGGACTGACTTTCACATGGACAGGTCCACACACGTGATTGTAACAACTCCCACTGCTGCTAAAGTAGAAAAACAGCATAACACCTATATTTGTCTCCGTAATAATTGGACAGAAACCTGTACCCTAATCTATCTCACCCCAAATATCAACCTAATTCCACCCCATGAATCTCTTCCAGTTCCTAGTACACTACCCGTCAATCTAAGGACCAAACAAGTTGTACAGTTCCTGCAGGATTGAATGACAGAAATCTCCAGGATTACCTACAATCAAATGCTTTTACAACCCCTACTCCAAATAAACCAAAGAGAGGTTCACAAAGGAGGCCCCCTATAGGGATAACAGCAGGAAGTAGCTCCAGAAGATGGCCAGTCCGAGACAAACCTCCTACCTGAGCCCCATACCCTCTCCTTCCCCCATTTCTTTTCCTTTTTATCATACCACAGAGTTGAGAAATGATAGATACAGGAATTTACCAGAATTTCCAACTGCCCTCTTGATGATCCACTTATCTGTCAGACCTCACCCTTATTCCCTGCACTATCAACCCTGAGGCAGAGAAATTCCAAGAAGCTGGTCAGCCGCCCCAAAGAGGAGCATTCCGGATATACCAGGACTTTTGATTCAACACCCACTTGCTCAAGATTCTCTTTTATCCTATAAAATTCATCCCCCTAGCTTGTACTGGTGCCCTTCTTTTGGAGAAGTGTTCTGGCAGGTCTTTCTCCTCTAATAAAGCCTGCACACCTGGTGTTCGAGTGCCATCTCATTTTTACAAATATAATGATGAAAATACTGACGTAGCATACTGCTACCAGATGCCATTGTTGAGTACTTGTATTAAGGTGAACTTGAAAATTTCTCCCCTTCATTTTTTACTGTAATTCTATTGAGGAAAGTACAATGCATGCCTCTCTTTCATGTGAGCATAAAATTAGCTTTAAAATATTAAATATATGGTCCAATGTTAATAAAGTAGAGATCAAATTGAAACCCAGGGACCTGGATCCAAAACTTAAACTAATATTTGAACCCTGCTGAAAGTGCTAAGAGCCTTTAAAATTCTGATATGCTTTACAAATCTGCAAACCAGAAGTACAGTTAAGATCTCCAAAATAAATTGGGCCACAGAACCCTTTTTGATGGGATGGAAGAACTTTCTAGAATAGACTCCACAGAACATCTGGGAGCTGTCTCCTTTTGTCCCAGCTTCACAGATGATGATGGGCCTGGTTACAAAGTAGGACGGATCAGTGAGTGCTTTGCATGAGCAGGGAAAAGCCTGAAATTCCCTGACAGGCCTAGGAGGAATACGTGGTACTCTCACTAGTAAAATCATTCATTTTAAGCACTGGGTAAATTTTATTTATTTATTTATTTATTTATTTATTTATTTATTTATTTATTACTTTACGTGTGTGTGTGAGAGAGACAGATAGACAGACAGGAAGGGAGAAAGATAAGAAGCATCAATTCTTAGTTGCATCCCTTTAGTTGTTCATTGATTGCTTCTCATGTGTGCCAAGGGCTCCAGCTGAGCCAGTGACCCTTTGCTCAAGCCAGCAATCTTGGGCTCAAGCCAGCGACCATGGGATCATGTCTATGATCCAATGCTCAAGCCAGTGACCTCAGGGTTTCGAATCCGGGTCCTCATCATCCCAGGCTGATGCTGTATTTACCATGCCAGCAATGATCAGGTAAGTATTTTATTTTGTTTAAGCTTTGATCTTCAACTGTCTGTCAGGTCTTCAGTAAGCAGCAGACTCTAGATTCTCTTTCTGAATGTTGTTGAGGAGCCACTGAGCCACTTCACCCGCAGGTGTTGTAAAGTACCAAAAGCTACAGTATTAATATTAATATTTTGGGAGGCTTAAAGAACATTTTATTAATTTGGGTTAAGGTGTGCAGAGAAATTGTGAGAATAGTCTCTGTACTGTGTGACTGACATAACCAGGATGGCCCTTGGCATTGTATTGTAAATGCAAAGGGGAGGAAAACATGGATCCCCAGACATTCCACCACACCTGTGGGGAAAGAGGTGAATGGCTAGCCAGGGGCAGGGAGAGAAAAGCCAAAATAAACCTTTTCTTATAACTATGAGCCATTTGTGGGCATTTGTCCCCACGGAAACTACCTCTCCTATGTAAATGCATGTAGTTAACACGTGTGACTTTGGACAGAGAGATAGCAGATGAACACTAGATAATATAGGAATGCTTTTTAATATGTAAAAGATATCTTTCTACCATTGTGTTGACTTGAAAATTTTGTTTTCTCCAAAAGGTCATATGGCTTGCAAATTGAACATGGTCCTATCGTGTTAAAGGACATATGACTATAACCGATAGTGGTAAAGGGCTCCTAATTACAATATTTGCTTCTGTACTTCCCACTTACAAAACTATAAAAACCAAGTAGAACAAAGGGCCGGAGCACTCTCCTGTCGGAGTTGCTGCCGCTTGGCCAAGCTAGACAATAAAGCTTTGATGTGTAACCAACGGACCTTGTTCGTGTCTTCAATGTTTCGGGTCCGTCCGGATTGGGCTTAACATTGTGATGAGCCAAAGTGGGTTTTCTGAAGCTCAACTTTTGTTTCAAGGCTCATTCTTTAAGCTTAAAAATTGGTATGACTTTTGCTTTCTTCCCTGGACTGGTGATATTCTGTGTTTGTTCCTTCAGATTTACTTGTTACCTTCTTTACCCCATATTTAGCCTCTATGGATAATATCCTAGGACACCCTTGTCCTCCAGATTATGGTTGGACTCAGCCAGTGCACATTGCTGGTCAGAGTGGGGCTGGGTAGAGAGGGCAGTTTACTCACTCAGTTGGCTCTCTGCCTGCTAAATGACACTACACCAGGTAGGTTTTTGTAGCTTCAGATGACCCCAGGCTCCTTCAACGTCAGACATGGGATTGGACCCTTCCTTGTAGGGTGGGTCACTGCCCCTTCTTGGTTTCCCTTTATTCTTCCCACAAATTTGTAAATATTCTTTTATTAAACTTCTCAGCTTCACCATTTGATAATGCCATTTGCTTTCTGCTTGGATCTTTACTGACATATAAATAAAAATAGTCAGGTATATTTAAATCAAGGTGTTATTTAAATTATTTACTTCTTATATTATTTAACTTATTTCTCATATATGCCCTCATTTCCTAAATCTTCAGTGAGAATCAGTGTTCCCTGTTTCTCCACTGGCTTCTTTTAGGTATTTCCAGGGATGTTGTGAGTGTTCTGGGTGAAGGATGCTGTCAAAATGATAGGGGCAGTCATGCCCGAGGGGAATGTGCACAGCAGAAAGCTAAGCCCGGAAGCCTAACTTCTGTTCATTGGAGACACAAGGAGCGTGACTCAGGCCACTATGTCAGAGGAAACCTTGGTGAACCATAGCAATAGTATGTGGGGGTTAGGGACACGTTGGAGGGGAAAAGAGAGTGCTATCAAGAACACTGCTGTGGAGAAAGAAAAGAAAACAAAATTCCTTCTCTAAAAAGTCTCTATGACCTCAAGCAGGAGTGAGATGTGGTGTAAGATGTATTTGTATTTGTGAGAGCGTCAGCATGAGAGCATCTCCAAATCTAGGCAGTGGCTGTTGGAACACAAATACCCCTTCTGGGGACAGGAGACATCTGGACCAGGTCAGATAGGCAGATGTGCTGGGGTGTGAAAAGAGTAAAGGGAACTGACAAAAAAGCCAGAGGCTTTCTGAAGAAACGCAGGGTGAGTTACTCAGAGAACAAAGGCTGTGAGAATAGCTTTCTCTCAAATCCCATAAACACAGAGGGGTTTGGGGGCACACTGATGGAATGGCTGCCCGAGCTCTGGGGGCTGACGGTACTCCCTGAAAAGTGACAAGTGGACTCTGCCTTGTTAACAAGGATGACTGCCGGGACAGTAGCATGGGTCTGGGTCAAAAGGAGATGAGAAAAATGGGAGCTACAGTTTCATAAACAGTATCAGACACTTTAACATAGTAGTCTCATTTTAATCTCCTTAAGGAATTTGTTTTTTTCCCCTTTCTTTTCATACATGAGGAAACTAAGAATAAAAATTTACTAGCAAAGGGTCGCAAGACCAGTATCAGAGCCTGACTCACACTCCGCGTGCTCCGAATCTGGAGCTGACTATGCTAGGCATCCTCCTTCTAGGCCAAGGGAGGTCACTTCCCAACCTTGTCATGGATGAGGGGATCAGTGGAAGCAGTCAGCGTTAGCTTGTAACGGCAATAATTCAGACGATTAAGAAAAACTGATTTTCATATACTCAATGCCTGAAGGAAGAGGTCTATGAAGCAGAAAGAGGAAAAATTGAGAAACTCCTTGAAAGAGACAGTTTCAGGTTTGCCATTTGTGGCCAATGAAGTTAATAAGGTGAAACCCCATATTTTAAACTTACATTAACCATATGCTTTGTGCAGTTCTCCACCACAGCTCCCTTCCACTCCGACAAATCGCAGTTGAGCATTAGAATAAATTCAATGATTAAATTGAGAAAGCAGATCTCAAATTTACTGTGTACAAAAATCATTCAGGAGTGACAGTTAAAATACAGACTCCTAGGTCCCATTTCTAGACATTGTGATTCAAAAGGTCATGAGTAGAAGCCAGAGAAGTCTGTCGTATAACAGCCACCTGGGTAACTGATGAAAGTCGATCACCTGCTTGAAACATCGGCTTTGAAGTACCTCTGACCTGCAATCTGACCTTGGAAAAGTGACCTCAGCAGGAAAATGGGGTTATATGGCAGACATGTAAATGAAGCTAATTATGAAAGTCTGATTAATATGATTGTATTTCATTCATCCATTTTTCTCACTCTCTGCTTAGTCTCTATAATGTTGTTTACTCTATCAGTTCCCTCTTACATTGTGAACTCTTCACTTGGGATCTTGAAAATACTCTCTTTTACCCACTACCTCATCCAATCATATATCCAAGGTCACTTTCCCATACCCATTTATAATGCCATTCTTGAAAACAACAATAACAACAATGACAAAAAACCTTCAAGTTTTGTTAATGAATTTTTAGAAATGATTTTAAGATTAAGATTTAAAAGCTGGTCTCCTTGACATGAAATTTAAAGTGTTGTGAAATCTACCTCTTCCTTATTTTCTAGGATAATTCTTCTGCATCTTGCATAGAATAAGGTTGTCTCCTCTTTTGCACCAAGTACAGTCTGAGCAGCCATTCTTCCCCGTCCTTGCTGATACTCTAGTTACGGGAAGGAAACTTCTCATGTCTTCCCACATGTCTACCTGGAGGCATGGAGGAAGAGGGTATAATGACTTGGTATGCAGGTAATCAGCTCTCCCTGGGGAAAAAAGTTCTGATTTTTAGCATTTGCTCATTTTCATGGTGTTAGTCAACCCAATATGGCTGATTTCAAGCTGCCAATATTGTGGCACTGAAAGCGGGTTTGGAAGTGCTGAGCAGCCTGTCCCTCCCTGTCACCCTCCCCCCACCCTCACCAGCCTAGCTAAGCCACCTCCAGCTCACCAATAGGATGGGGTTATGCCCTTATTGCTTCACCTACCACAGTGCTGTCTGCCTGTGGGGGAAGCTCTGCACTCTTTCCTACAATAGGTGGAGGGATGACTAGCCTATATGCCAAATTCATTCAAGCCTAGGGCCTGGCTGGTTTCTGGCCTGACTGCCTTTTTCCTTTGTCCTGTGCAGTGCTCAGTGTTCCCCAGAAGCTGCTAAAATCTAATTGCTGATTTATGCCATCAGCACTTTAAGTACTTCCAGGGCCCAGGGCCCCTTCCCTATTAGCTAAATTGCCTCAACTCAGCTGTTGCTGGGATCATAGTGTCTGTGTTCAGCCACGTGGTCCACTTGTCTGTTAACTCATGCTGGGGCCCTGCAATGGCTTCCTCACAGCAAGTCTGCAGCTCCCAACTCAGCTGGCTTCCAAGTACTGACAGGGTGCAAACAGGGACCTCTTCATCTTTAATCCAGAGAGTTGAGGGAGACTTGGAGACAGTATCTATGACCTTCTCTCTGTGTAATCTCCTCCTTTATTTATTTATTTCCCGCCACATAGGTAGGGTCCTGCTAGTCACAGAGACTGTCTAAGAGAGCTATCAAGCTGCCCAACCTTCACCTGACAGAGAGGTGGTTGCTGGTGCTCACGGACCCCTGATCACACTCAAACACACACATTCTCTTCTCTATCATTCCTTTTTCTGTCTCCCGCAACTTTTATTTTTCCTACTGAAGGGTACCTATTTTTATTTCCTTTTAAGATAATCACTTTTCTCAGATTGTGAGTTCTCCCTAAAAATGGAGAACAAGAAGAACACACAAGGGTGGGTAGTAGGTTGACAGTAATGAGTAACAAAAACCACAGAGTTTATTCTTGTATTACTGTTTATTAATTATTGTATTTATTTGTGTTATAACTGTAAGCCTCCTTTTGCCCACCCCTATAGGAACAAATAAACAAATATTCTATTTATTTTCTCCACATGAACAAAGTGATTTGAATGGAAAACAAAATTTGTAATGACATTATGTTTTGACTTTGGAACTCACTGGAAAATGGACCACTCTCAGGTCAGCACACACTCTCGAATACATCTCATTCAACCCATTAACAATTATAGTGCATTTGCTGTTCTCTAGGCTCTCAGCATGTCTGCCAGATCTCTACCTATTTCGCATGCTAGAATCCCCAAGCTGCAGTTATCTCTGGGCAAGAGAGCTGTCTCCCTAGTGACAAGTGGCAAGAAGAATTCTCACTATCTTGCTTTCTAATTCTGTGATCAAGCCAAGAGTCTAACTTATGAGACTCAAGGGTTTAAAACAGAACCACAGATGAGTCAACAATTACCCTAATGGCAGTTCTCCTGGAGAGAAGACATTGAACAACTGGGAATGACTTGTTTCTTCAGGGTCTTAAATATTTAGGGAGGTAATCTTCTCACTGGGTATCCCTAAATTATTTAAACTCAATTGGCCTGCCCTGTGGTCTGTCCTCTCTATGGGATTTGAAAGCCTGACTATTTTCTTCTCACATGTGGGAAGGTTTATAGCTTAATCAAAATGACAATTACCTAAGGTATTATGTCTATTATAAACCACATCTATTACAGGGTCACCAAAGCAGGGATGAGGGAGGGTGTGAAGAATTTTTGGCTGCTGGTATAACTGGAAAACTGCCTCTACCCCTCCCCTTGAAGGTTAGGAGTGAGCCTGCCCTGGAAGCAGTTCACCTTTCTGGTGGCCGATTCTTAGGCCTGTTTCTGGGGTCCCTGTATGAGCCTGCGGGCATTTCACATGCACATGTGAGTGTACCGGACAGCCAGGAATTTCAACTATCTTTGTCCCAAACATTTCTTTTTTTTTTTTTTTTTAATTTAGAAATTAAATTTAATGGGGTGACATTGGTCCGCAAAAATGGATAGGTGGCAGGTAAACATATCTATAGCATTTGAATTATTCATTGCATTGTGCACCTATTACACAGAGTCAAAAATTTTTCCATCACTGTCTATTTGTCCTTCTTTACTCCCCTCCTCCTCCCCCTTCCCTCTGGTAATCACTTCACTTCTATGTCCATGAATCTCAGTTTTATATCCCACCTACATGTGAAATCATATTGTTCTTAGCTTTTTTGGGGTTTACTTATTTCATAGTCTGCATTGTGTCCAAATCATTTTTGTCATAACATGCAGGACTTTTTTTATTTTGATGAGAGAAAAAAAATAGAGGGGCTGAGACGTGTGGACCTGACTTGGAACATTCTAAGGGCTGAGTCTGATCTAGAGACTCTGTTTATCAACGTGGAAACGCCAAAAGCGGAACTGAAACCAGTCAGTGAAATTTGCACTGGGGTCGTCTTTGCTTTTGTTTAAGAAGTCTGCTAGGTGACATCTGCGCATCTAGGGTTAAAGAGATCTGAGCAGTAAATAAAATGTTTAATGACATTAAGTTTTTACTACAGAACTCAGTAGAAAAATGGAACCTCCAGTTTCTCCAAATTTTCATTAGCATTCTCAGGCTGGCATATATATTCAGCGTAGGTGGACTGAACTACCCTGTTTCTGGTGTACCTATCTCACTCTGTGGTATTTCTTTATGCTGCACTGATGCAGCAGAAATAAACTGATGCTACTTTTTCCTCTTTTGTGAGGTTATTAGTCACCTGATCTTCAGTCACAGTCGTTAACAAAACCAATTCTCTTGCCTTAGGTGGTTATGACCGCTTTAATACTTTACCATTTAGATTAATTCTCTATGATTCCAAAACGGTGTGCTGCCCCTTCCCCATGGTGATTTGAATACAGTATTTGCACATAAAGTTTTGCTGAACAAATTAGGTGAAGTGAAGTGAAGAGAAAACTGGCAGAAGGGAGGTTTTTTTTTTGGAGTTCTTGAAACGGAGCAATTTGTCCCCTAAATGAGCTCATTCTCTGGGAGTCCCCCACGGCTAAGCTCATTAGAAAATAAAGCCATAAGCACACCATAAACCAGGTAAAAGGTCTCAGTGTGATGCTTGGAATGGTGCCAAAGGGAGGTTGGGGACCAAGATGAGAAATTTACATCCACCTTGCTCTGTGGATGTATTTCTCCAAATTACAGTGGAAAGAAAAATTCTTAGAGGAAGAGCTACATAGATAAAAGTGGTGTTTTCATTCAGGAGACACTCCTTAAATATAAGATTGCCCCTCTGTAAAGACTCGTAGAAATTGGGATGGCATGACAAACGTAAAGGAGTCATAATGACATTTTATTAAAGATAAGATGCACTGAATTCTTCTGCTGTGTTATGAGACAAGGAACAAGCACATGAGCACAGAATAAATACAGTTTAAGAATGTAGTTTAGGGGACAACATTGGGACATACAGATACAGGCAGTAGAGTAGGCGTTTTGAACATAAAAACACTCAAGTCAAATAAAAGTCATGTGTTAACAGTATGATGAATAACCTTTGCTATCATATTTGGAGAGAGGGATTAGGTATTGGTATTGACTCTCTGAGATTCTTAAATAAGATATTTATATGACTTTTAAAAAAATAATTTAGAGAGAGTAATACAAATTATTGGGTATGTTTGTTCTAAGCTGTCTGGGCTACCTGAAAAATTTTCAGGGCTACCTGAAAAATTGGTATAAATAATTTATTTCTGTTTTGCTTAACTCAAACTCACTCAGGGCAAAAAAGCAGCAAAACATAGGCAAAGGGAAGACCTGCAGCCACCTGGGATAATGCATGATGGGAGAGACATACAAGAGGCAGCCTTAAGCCTGGGAACAGTCAAATGTGGGGAAACAGTTTCTTTGGAAAATTTAAATGCTCCCATCTTTACTTGAGAATTTACATAGGCACAAACATACCCAGGACTGGATGCAGCTCAGAAAACACCTGAGAAAATCCTAAACTTTCATCTTTGATCTCTAAGATTAGAGCAAGCAGGAAATTGAGGTTAAGTAAGGCAGATTTGTATACGGCTCACCTGAGTAGTATCGACAGAGTCCTCAAGACAGGCTAGTTGCAAAGCCTGGGAGAGGTAGGTCTTGTTTTTACTTATTTATTTATTTTTATTTACTGATTTTTGCAGGGAGAGGACAAAAGATGGGGGAGGAATGAGACATATCAACTCAGTTGCTTCACTTTATTTGTTCGTTGATTGCTGGTCCTATGTGCTCTGACCAGGCAAACCCAGGGCCTTAAACCGGTGACCGCAGCATTCCACAGCACCACCATTGGCCCCACCGGGCAGTGGTGTTCTTAAGCTCCTGTTATTCACGGAAACCTCTTTCAAAACACTAGCTGAACACAAGTTAAAAATAAATATATATGTTTATATATAGAGAGAGCTTGTAGTGACCACATATGACAAAAAATACAATCTTTGCAAAAGCTGATTTAAAATGTCACTAATCAAATGGATGACTGGGCACTTACAAAAATCCACAAATAACATAATTAATGATAAAAGATTAAAAGTTTTCCACCTAAAACTCAGGAACTAGACAAGGATGACCATTTTAACCACTACTAGTCAACATTATACTGGAAATTCTAGCCATACAAAATGATTTGTGAGGTGTAGGCAAATTTAGATGTTGAAAGGTACTTCTTGGGTGTTATATATATTACAGTTTTTGACTCAGGTGTTTTTTACACAAGTTGGTTAACTGTGAATAATTCATGAAGCTATACCTTTGCAATTTGTGCATTTTTTGTATCTAATATTTTAATTAAAAAGTTAAAACACATATAATTGAATAAACATAATGTCTACTGTGAGTGACTGTTTAGTTCTAATATAATTGCTTCCCTATCTTTGAATTAAAATAATAAATTTATTTTTAAGTAGAACATAAGAAAATACATAAAAGCATATATGTGCTCCAAGTAAATGAAGAGTAAATGCTTTTTGTAGCAGTTACCTCTTAATGGAGAACCTGAGATATGGGATTTCTCATGTCAACATTAAAAATTCACTGGAGATGATGATACAAAGCTAGAAGAAACTTCTGATGTAATCTTATGTTATCAGCTTAGCTGTTTCTTCCATTTATAATTTTGTCAATATTATAGTGGAGAAACAACTCTTTCTTTCCCAAAAGATTGACTTATAAATTACTATCTATTTATTTATTTGTGCTGATTTTTCCTCCATTAGTGTCTGAGAGTCTGAATATGCAGAGAAGAAATCTTTCTAATTATACTTTGATTGATGCTAAATGTATTAAACTTTGTGCTTTTGGCATTGTCCTTGACATTTGAGAAAGCAGTTCAGTTTTCTGGCAATAATATAATAAACCCAGAACCATTTTGATATTTTCTTGGCCCCGTCATGGAATCAGGTGCTATACAAGGTTCCTAGTTCTAAAAATTATGTTGCTTAATGTTACATTTTTAGGACAAGATTTCATCACCACTAAGCTTTCTTTTATTCTGATGACGTGCTAAAAGGTGACCAAAGCAAGAATGCAGGAATATAGAAGATTCCTGATACTATAATATGAAGGAAAGAGAAACTGAGGTCATGTACCAGTAGTAGAAGGCATATTAGCATTCTAGTAGAATTTTGTAGCTAGGTACATTTTAATGAGCATAGTTATTTGCAAAAGCACTGTGCAAACTGGTTTTAAAATATTAATGTTACTAAACCAATCCTATGCTCCTTTCTTCTTTGTTCTCTAAAACAGGAATACACACTAATGTAGGAGGATAGTATAAATTAGTGACCCTTATAGTCAGTGAACAGATTTGAACTAATCCTATTTGCTATCAAATCTGTTCTTCTTCAGCCGGACCAGGCAGTGGTACAGTGGAGAGAGCGTTAGCTGGGATGCAGAGGAACCAGGTTTGAAACCCTGAGGTCACCAGCTTGAGCGCGGGCTCATCTGGTTTGAACAAGGCTCACCAGCTTGAGCCCAAAGTAGCTGGCTTGAGCAAGGGGTCACTCGGTCTGCTGTAGCCCCCCGGTCAAGGTACATATGAGAAAGCAATCAATGAACAACTAAGGTGCCACAACAAAGAATTGATGCTTCTCATCTCTCTCCCTTCCTGTCTGTGTCTCTCTTTGTCTCTGTCACCAAAAAATAAAAAAAATTTAAAAAAAATCTGTTCTTCTTCAGTATGACCTGTGTCTTTTAGTTATTATACCAGCTAACTGTCAACCAGTGTTACAGACTGTAGCATCTTTGACCTTCTTCTTTCCTTTCGCTTTATTAAATATAGCAGTTTGATCCAAACAGATCTGAGTTCAAAATCTAGGTTTGCCACCTACTATCTGTGACCTTGACATGTTATTTATCCTCTCGCTTTACTTTAATTTCTTTATCTGCAACATATGAAATAATCACAGTCTTTATCTTGTAGAGTTACTGACTGAATCAAATGATAAAAGGAATGCATCTGACAATCAGTAAATGCATAATGACTATTACTTATCACAGCTATTATTACTAAGTACCACTGATTCTAGTTTTAAACTTTCTGCTACACATTTCTCTCTTTTCATCATAGTCCTGTCCTGATTTAGGTCTTGTCTTCCTGCTGTTCTGGACTATGACAGATCTAGTCCAATCTACTCATTTTACTCACTTTTATTTCTTATCTTATGCTATTTCCTTTAAAAAATTTTAATGCCTTTAATTTTTCCAGAAAATTGGGTTGAATTGTCTCAAGTTAGCTTTTTAGGCTTTTTAAGTTTTGGGTGAATGTTCCTTTTCAATTCCCTTTGCTCTCAGTTTGCTCTTAACCCATCCTGTGGTCTTGGATAAGCCTCTAGACTTGGCAGGGAAGGTACCTACTCTCAAGGTTTACTATGAGAATTATTTAATTCATTTCTTAGAATTTCTGGCTTTGAGAACCTCACTAATTAGCAGACTGGCTTTGGGAAAATTAAGACTACCCTGTGCTTTATTTTACCAATCTGTAAGCTGACAGCTTCTCAAGCTTTTGTATATATAAGCATCACTTGGAGAACTTGTGGAACATGTAGACTCCTGCCTTATCCCAGAGATTCTGATAGTTTTAACTTTTTAAAAGTGAAAGATAACATACAATAAATGCACAAAGTACACAAATATTAAGTGTGCATCTTGATTTTTTACTTATGTATACTGTCATGTGAACACCATCCAGGTCAAGATATAAAATATTTCTAGTGCCCCGGAAATTTCCCAAGCTTTCCCAGTCTCTTTCTCTTCCAGAGACCACATCCTTCCTTCCATTGTGCTTTCTTTTGAACAATCTGCTTAGATGATTTTTTTGGTGACTCTTTTAGATAACAGTTTACTTGATTCTAAATTTTGAATAAATTCCAATTGTTGTCCCAAATTTAGAAATTACTTAGAAACCCATTTTATATTCCCCCTGTCCCCGGCCCCCTAAGAAATACCAGAGGATTTTCCTCTTTTGATTTTTTACCTCTACAGACCTTCATACCCTTTCAGCATTAGTGTGTTTTCTTCCCAAGACAGCCCAGAAATATAGAATAATAAAGCTAGAGGTTAGGTGTTCCAACCTCCATCACTTGCAGCAATCTTCTCTACAACATAATGGAAAAACAGTCTTTTATCTCTGCATGTAAACTTCTAGCAAGTGAAAGTGCTCTCATCACATTTTTGGAAAGTTGTCTTTGCTATAAAGTGCTTTTATATATTGAGATTTATAAAATATTTATTGGCTATTTTGCTCACAGTTATGTCCTTTAGACTATCTGTCTTCTTTTCTTTATGGTGGCCTTTCACATATCAAGGACTCTTGCCACCTGTGCCCTAAGATTCCTTTTTCCTCCTAGTTGGAATCAGGACTCCCAGCACTTTACTGGATTCTGTCATGCCTTTCAATGACCCAATTTTGAATCACAATAGCCTCTCAGGGGAGGAATTACACTTCACAATGTAACACAAGCATAGTGGTGATATGCACAGGTTCCATTCCACTGGGACACACAGAGCAGCACAGATCTGTTTGGAGGACCGGCTGAGTGACAGGCAGTCTGTGCAGTTTCACTGGGCTCAAGCCTCATTGGACTCCATGCTCGGCTTGGCGCTCCGCTGTTGCCATCTTAAAATTTTTAATATATTTTGAACAAAAGGCCCTGCATTCCATTTTGCTCTGGGTCTCACAAATTTAAACAGCCTGCTCTGCTTTTCTGGTTGCTTTGCATTCGCTAATGCCTTATATATTTTGATTTTTTTCTACTAACACTTTCTGTAACTACCATTAAGAGTATATTTATAGTTCTTTTCTCTTATTTGATAAAGCTTTTCCTTAGAGCAATGAAGATAGGTTCAATATTGTAATCATGCTCATGTTGTAGATGAATGACCTAGGGCTTAAAGAAATTCAGTGATTTGCCAAGTTTTTTAAGCTTATTAGCAACAAAGCAGGGCCAGAACTAGATCTCCTGACTTTAGCATTCTCTTCTGAAATAGTTCTATATTCCAGGTTCCCAGGGCTCGGGTTAGATATTGTAATTTTATTACCTTTCCGGCTTCCTCTAGTTCTCTTTTTTTATTCACTTTCCAAGCACCATGGTGTGACTGGAAGTATGTATTGCTGACTCATGTTTAATCTAGAATTCCCTCTCTTTGCTCCTCAGGTCACACACCCATAATTGCCTAGTCTTTCTTATCTAATAATCAAAGCTTATTTTTCTATCCTAAGTGATTTACTCTGAGTTTGCAGTTTTAAGAGAAAAAGTAATCTCAGGTTAATTTTGAGAGAATTTCAACGCAGTTTCTATTTTTTCCTTCCTCAATTATGATTCCGATCTATAGTTAATCTCCAGATCATTAAGGATGTTCTAGTAATTGGAAAGAAATCTCCATTTTTTTAAAGTGCTCATCTAACTTGCAAAGGGAAGTTAAACTACTTGAAGCTGCTGCGACATGCCTTATTTGACCAAAAAGAAATCCAAAGCAATTTTATGAAAATGTAACTTCATTTGCAAGAATATTAGTCAGCTGATGGGAAATGGAGGGTTTAATGTAACAAGGTGATAATGATCATTGGAATATGGCCGAGTGAAGAGTGGCATGAAACTTGACATTGGCATTATGTCTGCATACTCCACAGACTGATCTCAGCCTCGTGGGCTGTCTGGCTCAGTCACACCATGCAGGTGAAGTCTTTGTCTTCTGCAGATGCCTCGACTCAGGCTCTTTTTCCTGGATTGCCCACGTTGAGATAGGCATTTCACATGCAATGCTCATACTTGAGGTAGTTTAGCAGTGTTATTTCCTAATTCCTGAAGGATAAAATAAAAAGACTTGGTTGAGATGATTTGACTGTCCTTATATCTATAATGTTACGACTTCAGGCAGGTCCCACTGACTTGGAAATAAATTTAACCAGTAACTTCTATCCCAGTTAATGACACCACCATCTTCCCCACTGAAGAGTTAAGAACCTGAGCTCTCTCCTTGTTCCCTCGTTTTCCTTTACTTCCTTCCACATCCCATCAAACAGCTAAGCCCTGTGGCTTTTAGCTCCGAATACACTCCAAATGACTTCTGCTCTTCCTTACACAGCTATACCTACATACCGTAATGTACACCGTGCCCACATGCTGCACACTACTTCTACACACTAAAACTCAAGTCAGCACTGCTTTTCACTGCGTCTCTGCAGTCAGCTCTTAACTGATCTCCTTTGGCACAATTATAAGCTTCTTTCTATATAGCAGCTAAGATTAAACTTCTAATAATGTAAATCAGATTATATCCTTCTGGCCCTGGCCGGTTGGCTCAGCGGTAGAGCATCGGCCTGGCGTGCAGGAGTCCCGGGTTCGATTCCCGGCCAGGGCACACAGAAGAAGCGCCCATCTGCTTCTCCACCCCTTCCCCTCTCCTTCCTCTCTGTCTCTCTCTTCCCCCGCAGCCAAGGCTCCATTGGAGCAAAGATGGCCTGGGCACTGAGGACGGCTCTGTGGCTTCTGCCTCAGGTGCTAGAATGGCTCTGGATGCAACAGAGCGACGCCCCAGAGGGGCAGACCATTGTCCCCTGGTGGGCATGCCGGGTGGATCCTGGTCAGGCGCATGCAGGAGTCTGACTGCCTCCCGTTTCCAGCTTCGGAAAAATGGGGGAAAAAAAAAAGATTATATCCTTCCTTTGATTACAACTCCACTCTAATTCTGTTTTTTTTTTTTTTTTTTTCTTTAAATAGAACACAATACCATTGATTTGATACTTTCCTCCCATTGTTTATGTTGTTTTCTTTTTTCTACTCCCAACCCCAAACTCGAATGAATAGGGGGCTTTCAATTCTGGTCATGAGTTATCTCCCCATGTTTATAAGAAGAATACTGGCACCTAGTAGGTGCTCAAAAGTTATTCACTGAATAAGTAAGTGAACCTGCAAGCCAGGACTGAAATAGAGTCCATCTCTCCTTATTTCAGACAATTCTCTCTAATACTCCAGTGCTGACTCCCAGCCTTGGCAAACCACTGCCTCCCCTAGAGTCGGCTCTCCGGGCTTGCACATCCTCTGCTATCTCTCGGACGTGGCTGTAGCTGAACACCTGACTCTGATTGGGGCCTGGTTCCCCTCTTTCTTCCCTATTGCCTTTCAATTTATCTTCAACTCTGTAACTTTAGGAGCAACTGTTCCACCTATCAGGATTTGGCCTTTGACTAGTCATGCCTTTTTTGTTGTTGTTGTTCTTTTCTCTATATCTAATGTTGAGTAAATTGCCATTCCTAACTTCCAGTGTTCCAACTCCCTCCCTGAGCCAATTAGTAGTTGCAAGTTGTCATATGCCCTTTAACCCTTGTAGGGTTCAATGGATCCCAGGTACTTGGAAAGTGCTTAGAATGACTAAACCAAAAAAATGCCTCCTTCTGATTATATGCCATATTTAAGATATATGTTACCTCTAAGCTGAGATTTTCAAGGCTTCATTGCTTATAGATCAGTACTTGTCTCATAAAAGTAGTCTATATTTTTGCTTACTATGTCCATCTATGAATCTATAATGAGAATACCATTGCTCAGCACCCAGAGAAAAAGTGAGGTGCATTTGATACATTCCCAACTGTTCTCTGACAATTAAAACTTAGTTGTTCAATTAGAAGTCAAGAAAGATTGCAATAAGCATCTGGCAAAACAATATTAATGGCAGAGATGGGTTGTTGAGCATAACTTTGGCTGGCATTTTCAGGATTTTTAAATGCTTGGTTGCAACTGTCACTTTCTTAAGGATTTTATGGTGATTAATAATGTATGGAAAAGGCTATCTTTAAAGTAACTGAGCACAACAGTTAGGACTTTTTCCCGGCAAAATAAAGAAAATAAATTTGTTTCTTGTATGTTTATTTCTATATTTTTTCTTCTTTAAAAATCTTTTTTCAGCTTTTGTTAATTATGCATCACTAAGCTGAAAAAAATACATTACTATTATATCATGATAATGATAATAGATAATAATACATACATATATGCATAATGAGCTGACACATATTCATGTATGTTTGTGCATATGTATAATATTTGAAAAAAGGAATTAAACTAGTAAATGTACCATAGTAAGCATTCAATAAATATTAGCCCTTGTCATTGTTATATTATTATTTCTATAAATAATTAATGCATTCATATAGAAAAGGAAGATCAACTTTAGTGAGACAGTGTGGAGACCTTTATTGCCCCAGTACCCAGTAACACAAGTGAAAACTATATATATATAAAACTATTTAAAAGCCTCTGCAAAATGGTTCTCAGAGAAAAAAAAACCCATCTACTAAAAAGCATTTATGAAAAGTTGGTAAGAAAGACAAGAGTTTGTGATGAGATTAAGCAAAGACAAAATATAAAATACCCTCATAGACACAAACAACAGTGTGGGAATTTCAGGAGAGAAAGGGGTAAGGGGACATAGAAGAGGGTGGAGTGGAGATAGATAATGATGGACAGAGTCTTGACTTAGGTTGGTGAACACACAGTGGGTTTTTTTTTTTTGTTTTTTTGGGGGGGTGGTTGTATATTTTTGAAGTTAGAAGCAGGGAGGCAGTCAGAGAGACTCCCACATGCACCCAACCGGGATCCACCCGGCATGCCACCAGGGGGTGATGCTCTGCCCATCTGGGGCATTGCTCTGTTGCAGCTGGAGCCATTCTAGAGCCTGAGGCAGAGACCATGGAGCCATCCTCAGCATCTGGGCCAACTTTGCTCCAATAAGCCTTGGCTGCAGGAAGGGAAGAAAGAGATAGAGAAGGAGAGGGGAAATGGTGGAGAAGCAGATGGGTGCTTCTCCTATTTGCCCTGATCGGGAATTGAACCCAGGACCTCCACATGCCAGGCCAACACTCTATTGTTGAGCCAACTGGCCAGGGCCACAATGTGTTTTTAAAGTCTGATGGTGAATAATGCTTTTTTTTAAAAAAAAAAATTATTTATTTATTCATTTTATAGAAGAGAGAGAGAGAGAAGGAGGAAAGAGTAGAAAGTATCAACTCCCATATGTGCCTTGACCAGGCAAGCCCAAGGTTTTGAACCAGCAACCTCAGCATTCCAGGTCGACACTTGATCCACTGCACCACCACAGGTCAGGCTGAATAATGCTTTTTATACATTGTTGGATTCAACTTACTAATAATTTTGTTGAAGATTTTTGCATCTAGATTTATGAGAAGTGTTGGTAGGTAGTTTTATTTTCTTGTAATACTTTTGTCTGGTTTGGGTATTAGGATAATCTTGAACTCATTAAATGAGTGAGGTAGTGTTTTCTGTTTCTAATCTATAAGAGATTACTGAGAACTGATATTATTTCTTCTTTAAACACTTGGTAGAAATTCACCAGTGAACACATCTGGGTCAGGTGTCTTTTGTTTTGTACAGTTATTAATTATTGATTAAATTTCTTTAGTAGATATAATCTTTCTTCAGATTGCCATTTTCACAGGTGAGACTGCTGGTAGATTATCTCTCAGGATATTGGTTCATTTCATCCAGCTTATCAAATTTGTGAGCATAGAGTTGTTTGTAATACAGTATTCCTTTATTATCCTTTTAGTGTCATTGAGATCGATAGTGATTTTCCTCATTTCTGATTTTGGTAATTTGTGTCTTCTTCCTTTTTTTCTTAGTTAACTTGGCTACAAGTTTATCAATTTTTCTGATCTTGTTAAAGAACCATTTGTTTTTATTTTTCTTTATTGATTTCTTTCATTTTCAATTTCATTGTTTTTTTATTTAATTACATTTCTTTTCTTCTGCTTATTTTGGATTTATTTTGCCTTTTTCCCCCCCTAAAGTAGAAGCTTAGATTATTGATTTTATAAACATTTTTTATTCTAATAGCTTTAGTAAATTCTATAAATTCCACCTCAGCTCTGCTCTCACTAAATCTCATAAATTTTGATGTTATATTTTTATTTTCTTTCAGTTTGAAATATTCTAAAATTTCTCTGGAGACTTCTTATTTGACCTATGTGTATTTTAGAAATGTGTTGTTTAATCTCCAAGTATTTGGGGGTTTTCTAGTTATCTTTCTGTTATTGACTTCTAGTTTAGTTCCAATAAGTTCTGATAAAATACTTTGTAAGAATTCTATTCTTTCAAATTTGTTAAGGTTTGTTTTATGGCTCATATATGTAAACTTGCGAAGAATGTCTACTTTGCTATTGTTGGATAAAGCATTATGTAGATGTCAATTGGATCCAGTTGAGTGATAGTGCTGTTAAGTTCAAGTATATCTTTACTGACTTTCAGCCTATCAGTTACTGATAGAGGAGTGTCTTAGAGTCATTCTATGTTGAACCTTTTGAGAAACTGCCAAACTGTTTTCCACAGTGGCTCCACCATTTTACATTCCCACAAGCAATGCACAAGTGTTTCAATTCTTCCACAATTTAACCAACGCTTGTTATTTTTCATTTTAAAAAATAATAGCCATTAAAATTGGAACAATTTGGCATCTCATTGTCATTTTGATTTAACTTCCTTAATGGTTAGTGATGTTTTGTATCTGGAGTTTCCTTTTGAGGGGATGAAAATGTTCTAAAATCGACTGTGGTAATAGTTACAACTACTGGAAATATGTGAAAAACCATAAATTTACTGATTTAAGTTGTGCGAGAATTACATCTCAATAAAGCTGCTAAACAATGGAAAATAATAGACAAGAAAAAAAATGAAAGCTTAATATATTTCTGTGCAGGATGACATAAACACACAAGGATATGATGTAATTCTACATCTGACTCTAATAGGAAAAGCTGCTGTTGTGCGCACTGAAATATCTCAAGGAGGGGACCATGTATTGGCTAGAGGCAAGCCAACTTTTGAGTTACCTGAAAGTAATTCTTTTGCTGGGAAAAATATTCTTATATTTGTAGAGGACAAATAAAATAAAGGTGAAAAATGATAGCTAAGAGAAATAAGTTTCCCTCTCTTTAATGAAACAGGAGAGATTTGGGTGAGCTAAAACCATAAAACCCTTGGAAGAAAACATAGGGATAAATCTTTGTTCTCTTGAATTTGACAATGGATTCTTAGATATTGACAACAAAAGCACACACAAAAAATATATAACTTGGACTTCACCAAATTTAAAAATGTTTGCACATTAAAGTAATAATCAAGAATATAAAAAGAAAACTTACCGAATGGGAGAAAATATTTGCAAATCATATATTTGATAAGGTGCTAATATCTACAATATGTGAAGAACTTTTACAGCTCAACACAAAGACAACCCAATTAAATCTTCAGAGGCCTGTGAGTTAGAGATAAGCAGCCCTTTTATACAAAAGGAAGCAGAGGTTCAGAGAACTTGGGTCACACAGTAGGTGAGAGGCTGCTGCTCTCGGTTGTCGTCTCCTCAGCCTCTCACTCAGGTAGGGGCTGGGGAAGCACTCCAACAATGGCCATAATCACTGTAAAGGCTTTCCTAGCCAGGGTATGAGGTCCAGGAAGGGAGTATCTAGTAAACTCTTAGGCAAGTTACTTTTCTTCTCTGGCCTTAGTTTCACTTTCTGTAAAATGGGAGTGAGATGAAATATGTTCAGGACTTTATCTCCCTTTCTGGATCAACACTGATGGCTCTCAGGGAATTTGCCTCTATTTCCAAGTCAGATTTTTGGGTGTTGTATAGGCAGCTGGCCCCCGAGGACAGAGGTTTTGAGTGGTTCTAGGGTGGTTGGATTAACATCATGTTCTCCTCCCTTCCCCCATGGAAGAGGGAACCTTTACTTGGGAAACCCCAAACCCCACCTATTACTGTACCCTTCATGGTAAGGGAGGGTGGGGCTTGCTAGGGATGCTGTAGCACTTGGAGCCTCCAAGAACCTTGTCTACCAAGGCATTCTCATGGGACTCAGTGGCCCTGAGAACTCATATCTGTGAAGAGGTGAGGTGGGCCATGCACTGTCCCCTTTCCCCATCCCAGAAGCCAGAGAAGATTTGGCCTCAGTTGACCAAACCCAAAGGGTAAGATCATAGCACTCAAATGTTAGTCATTATTACTATGTATTTTAATCTTGTATGAATAAATAAAAAATACCTTAACATAAAAAGGAAAGCTTAATTCTTTTCTGTACAAGAAGCCACAAAAGCACAAAGATATGAATGTGTATCACTTGCTCTAAAAAGAAAGCCTGCTGCTGTGAACACTTAAAGTATCCAAGGAAAGAAAATACGTTAAGAGAGTGCAGTGGTAGTCTACCTGGTCCCTACCACCCACTAGTGGGCATTCCAGCTTTCATGGTGCAACCAAAGTATAAATAAAAAGATAGATTTAACTATAGTAAGTTGTTTTATAAGGATTTATTCTGCCAAACTTAGCAAAAATCTGACATAAAGTACTTGGTAAGTAATTATTATTATATGCTTTAACTTGCTGTAACTCTGCTTTATAAATTTTATAAAGTAAAGTTACTTCCCTACTTTATAAATCACAATTACTGTGGAAGCGATGGGCGGTTAGAAAATGTTACTACTAAAATAGATACAAAAGTGGGCGATAGGTATAAAAAGGTTGACTACCCCTGGTCTACATTTTTGCTACTAAAGGCATGATCCACAGAGCATCAGCAGCAGTAACAGCACCTAGGAGTGCACTAAAAATGCAGAGTTCTGGGTCTCTACTACAGAACTACTGACTCAGGACCTGCTTGTTAACAGGATCCCCTTTGCACATTCAAGAGAGCCTTGGAGCAGGCACAGCTAAATTAGCTTATGCCACAGAAAGTCTATGAGGAGCGGAAAGGAGGATCATTCTAAGATCCCTTAGGAAAGAATAAATGTTACACGACTCTGACAGAGGTTTCAGCCCCCAGCTGGGAATTTTCTTGGGGATTTACATGGCCAGAAATCAGGGATTTGGTAGAAGGATTTTGCCATTATCGTATTCAAACAACGTAACATCATTTCATGTTATTTGAACATATTTACTTAAGTCTGTGTTTAGTGTTATTTTATTTTATATAATGCTAGTATTTGGTAAAGTCATAAGCTAACACAATAACCTGTATTCTAACAAGATTTTCAGAGGTGCATGTACATTCAAGTTCAAGAAGCATTGGGGGATGTGCCACTAAGGTAGCCAGAAATTGATAATTTACAGAAATTTTTGAAGGAAGAAAATAACCAAAATTCTATAATTATCTATAGTTTGATAGAAAAATTTTGTGGTCCACAATAAGTACACATATGATTTTCTAGTCAGAAACAAATACAAAACTAGGAATAGTATTGTAATTGAAAAGTCTCTGCCAACATGGCTAATCAAATAATGTACAATATCGTATTGGCATTTACCATCACCCACAAAAAAACACAATGCTTTTGTCCCAAATCTCTTATTTTTATAGCAATAGAGGAAGGAAGCCTGAGCATTGCACTCTAAAGGTAGAGTTGTGTCTCAGCTCTGTTTTCTGCCCGACCATGTACCTGTTTCCTAATTTAAATGGAATAGTAGTGTTTCCTCTTGATAACATACATAACTATACTAAGTATCAATGTAATAATGTTTATGAAAATGCTTTCAAAACTGTAAATGTTGTGAATTATTTGAAAACCACAGACGACTACTTTTTTCGCTGCCCTAATGATGATTGCAGATTAGTTGGCATTCATGGCCTCCCCTTCCTCAAGAGCTCTCTATGTATATGGCTGTGTTGTGTGTGCTTACGTGAAGCAAGGAAGATACTAAAACCAAAGTGTTATTATGGGTTTGGCAGAAGCAGCATGCTATTGCTTATTCCCACTTCTTAAATCTTCACATGCAGCTTTTTCATTCTGCCATGTGATGGAAAATGTTTCCCAAACACTACTGTTTGCGATTATAATCCTTTACATTTTATTGGCTTCCAGATCCACCGAGTCTTGGCCTGGATCTGGAACACACTCTGAGGACTATTTGTGGTGCCTTCCTGCTCATGCTTTTGGATGGTTGCCTTTGCACAGCACATGCAGCTAAGTTTGTCATTAACATTTCTGGAAACATATAGTGGCATGCTAAGTGAAATACAAATTAGAAAATTCTGCTGCTCTTAGTTAGTCCTTTCTCCCAAATTTGTAAAGAAATCACTATCAAATTACCCAAGTCACATTTATCCCGTTTAAACTCCCTCAGTTGTGGTCATTATTCTGTCAAATTCTCTATTTCTATTCCCTTAGATAGAAATTATACCCCTTTGGAGCAACAGTAGGGAGCAAATTGAAGCAAGATAGATTCAGAAAAAAAATTCTCTGAGGTACAAAGAGAACATCCCTTAGCACTGGATTCATACTTCTGCTTTGTTGGCTCCTGTAGTTGTGACTGTGAATCCATGTTACACAGACACAACTTCTCAGTCATAGTTATAAATCCATATAAGTTGGTTGGTTAATTGATGGATGAAGAATCCTTCTTTTAACTAAACTTATAGATGAAAAATATGCTCTTTATTTTTTAAAACAAGATTTTATATATATATATATTCAATATATATATATATATATTTTTTTTTTTAACTAGGTGCTACACACTCTGGAAAGCCATGACATGAATTATTCATTCAGTTTCTTTCCTAACCAACCCTTGCTATAAGGTAGTAACCATTACTATACTAAATTTAACAGAAATGAAACACATTAGAATATGTTAAGACACAGTTAGGTTTCCACATTGAGTATTAATTTCATTAAGCATTATTGAGTCTTAATTAATTAATAGAATACATTGAAACATGTATTTAATTTCATCATTTAAACTTTCCCAATATAAAATTTATCAGTTATTATTAAACATTTATAGTGTATCAGGCATAATGATGTGATTTACATAATTATTTTATTTAACTTTAATAATTACCTTATATGAGAGATATATTATTATCTCCCTTTCATGGATGAGAAAGATGAAGCTAAACTTGTTTCAAGGACAAGCCCAAGATTAGAGAGATGACTGTGGAGCTGGACTTGGCAATTGGAACTGAATGCTTAGCCCATGTGGTCTGATGTTTTGAACCTACTGCGTAGCTCACCAGTGAATCAACCACTCTGACAAAGTCACCCTTTACTCACCACCTCCTGGAACATCTTTGAATTCACCTTCTTTTCTGGATGAATAAAGAACCATGGAGTTGTCACCAAATCTATGGCCTCTGTGGACTGTACAACAATGGAGCAAATGTCTTTTAAAATAATTATTCTAAATATAACTTTGTATTCTGCTTTATTTAAATTTATTTTACTTGCCTGACCAGGTGGTGTCGCAGTGGATAGAGCATCAGACTGGGACGCAGGGGACCCAGGATAGAAATCCAGAGGTTGCCTGCTTGAGCATGGGCTCATCTGGTTTGAGCAATGTTCACCAGCTTAAGCCCAAGGTTGCTGGCTTGAGCAAGGGGTCATTCAGTCTGCTGTAGCCCCCTGGTCAAGGCACATATGAGAAAGCAATCAATGAACAACTAAGGTGCTGCAACAAAGAATTAATGCTTCTCATCTCTTTCCCTTCTGGTCTCTCTGTCCCCATCTGTCCCTCTCTCTGTCTCTTTCTATCTCTGTCACATACAAAAAAAAATTTTTTCTTTATTTTTACTTAACATTATAAAATAAACATTTTCTGTTATTAAAAGCTCTTAATAAGCCTAATTTTCAATGTTTGATTATTTTTTAAATTAAGTGGATATATTATAATTGATCCAATTCTTTCTTATTGACCATTTATTTCTTTCTGTTATTTTTCATAATATCCTAATAAGTACCTTTTTACATTGAACTTCCCCCACACCCTTGACTTATGTATACTGCATAAGAAATGCACCTAGAAGTGAATCGGGGGCTTGGACACCTTAAATCTCCTGACACACATTGCCTAATTGCCTTATAAGAGTTCTGCACCAATCTCAGCACCCATCAGTCTCACTGCACCCTCATATCAGGTACAGAATTAAAATATAAAAAAACTTTGCTAATTTTATGAGTGAAAAACTCTATCACATTATAATTTGTATTTGTTTGATTTTGAGGTGAAATATCTTACCAATATTTACCAAAAACTAAATTTCCTTATTTGGTAATTTTCAGGATTTTTTTTTTTTTTTTTTTTTTTGCCCCAGTGAGATTTCACTGCTTTGTCTGTATCTTTACTTATTGAAGAATTCAAAATTTGCCACATTATTTTACAATTTCTACAACAAAGCAGAAGGAAATATGTCGCTGAAACCAGGGGAAAAGAGCCCTTTAACAAAGAAAGGGGGATAGGAGTTCCCACTGCTACAAAGAGATACAACACAATAAAGTCGGGTAGTCTTCATGTTTTTCTTCACACACTGTAATGAAGGGTAACCAAGCATATTTTGCTTTAGATCATGTCATGTGGGCAATAATGTACTATTTTTCATTAAAAGTAAAGTGGTATGTCACTAAAAATAAAAACAAAACACTAAACTATTTGGAAGTTAACAAATAAATAAGAGTATCACATATTCAATACCACATTAGTAAGGAGCCCCAGTTCCTGCCCAGAAGAGGAAACTGAGGCACATAAAACAGACCAGATGGAATACAGTTGACCCTTGAACAACATGGGTTTTAACTGCAGAGGTCCACTGTACAGATTTTTTTTCAATAAACAGTAAATATATTTTCTTTTCCTTAATGATTTTTTAAATAGCATTTTCTTTTCCCTGACTTACTTTATTGTAAGAATAGAGTATATAATACATACAACATACAAAGTATGCTATCAAAGGCTTCCTGTTAGTATAGTGAGCCATCCACATTTGTGGATTTCCAACTGCAGATTGAAATTTTTGCTTTTGATTTGCAGCTGGCTGCAAACCCATTGATACAAAGCACCAACTGTAGTTTAAGTTCTGAGGCAAAGTTATACAAGAATTTTTGACTGCATGGGTGCTCAGGGGTGGAGACATTCCTCATGTTGTTTGAGGGCCAATTATATTTTCTGATTAAAATTGGGATGGAAGGAGACTTGGCTTGGGGTGGTGAACACACAATACAATCTTCAGATAATGCATTATAAAATTGTACACCTGAAACCTATGTAATTTTATTAACCAATGTCACCCAAATAAAGTGAATAAAAATAAAAAATAAAAATAACAATCACCATACAACAAAAATGCTACTTACAATAAAAAATAAAATAATAACAACAATAAAATGGTGCTGGTGTATTAGGATTGTTCAGAAAAACTGAACAGAATGTGTGTGCGTGTGTGTGCGTGTGTGTGTGTGTGTGTGTGTGTGTATGATTTATTTTAAGGGTTGTGTCACATGATAGTGGAGGTTTGGGAGGTCCAAAAATTGCAGGGTGAGCCAGCAGGCAGGACACGCAGGAAAGAATTGCAGGCTGGGTCCGCAGTTGACTGCTGTTGGCAGGTTGTTTCTCAGGGGAGACCAGTCTTTGTTTTATGAAGGTCTTCAACTGATAATGTTTTTAGGTTTTTGTTTGTTTATCTGTTTGTTTGTTTGTTTGTTTTAATTTAAGTGAGAGGAGGGAAGATGGAGAGACAAACTCCTGTATGTACCCCAACCAGAATCCACCCTGCAACCCCTGTCTGGGGCTGATGCTCACAATTGAGCTAGCTATCTTTAGTGCCTGAGGTGAAGGCTTGTAGGGCCAGGGGTCACCGCTGTCAGGGCCATGCACATACAGGTTCACATCGGATTCAGGCAGATGGTAAAGAAACTGAAGCCAAAATTTGGGGGCCATTTCTTTATTAAAGTCGCGCACTGGAGGACAAGCAAACAGGCAGGGAAAACACTTCCCTTTTACTCATTCAGAGCTCCCAAAGTTACTGACACATTATCCAGTTCCACAACCAGGAAAATCTTCTCTATTTCCTCCTAGAGTCAAAGGCGCCCACAATCCTCAGTAGGGCTCCCAAAGCCTCTCAGCTCTGGTTCCCCATCTGCACACCTTCTTTCTCCCTGCCAACATGGCTTCTTCTTCAGCACTCTGCATTCTCTCCTCTCTCACTCTGCAAAAATGGCTTCTTTTTGCCTCTTCTTCTCTCTCTTTTCAAAACTTTCTGGCTCAAAAACCTCTTTTTCTGCAAACATTAGCAAAACAATGACCGGCAGGTAATTTGCAATTTCACAGACCACATATACCTGGTGCTGCCCAGTTCCTAATGCAAACTATAAGTAAGCAAACATAAAAATCATTTTTTACAAACTTATTTGACCAGCAAGGCTCCACAGAGCCATCCTCAGTGCCAAGGTCCAATACACTCTAATCAGTTAAGCCATGGCTTCAGAAGGGGAGGAGAGAGAAAGAGAGAGAGAGAAAGGGAAAGGGGAGTGGAGGAGGGAAAGAGAAGTAGAAGGTCACTTCTCCTGTGTGCCCTGAGCAAGAATCAAATCTGGGACTTCCACGAGCTGGGTCAAACCTCTACCACTGAGCCAACTGGGCAGGGCACAACTGCTAATGATAATCTCACCCAGAAAATCCTTCACAGAAACATCCCAAATTAACAAACGGGGCCTCACAGTCCAGTAAATTTTACACAAAAATTAGTTATCACAAGGTTAATCAGAAATTAACTAATTTTAAGAATTCTTATTAGTTGAGGTCTTATTTTTAATGGGATATATCTTATTGAGGCATTACAACAGCCTTCTCTCTCTTTGTTCCCACTCCACTTTTATTTTTATCATTTTTTTTGGGGGGGGGGTTCAGTTTGTACTGAGTTCTTGGGAATTATTTTCTGTAAAGATGTAATAATGTTACTGTTCCCTAGTCCCCTGGAGCTTTCGTACCATTTCATTTTGAGTTGCAGCCACAATGAAGTTAAGATGATGGATGTGAAATGAAAATTTTCTGGTTCAGATACAATTATATGCTTTTCAGTGGCTTATTATTTTGTTTTAGTAAATACGCATTTAGCAGCCTCAGGTGTAGAACTAATGATTACAATTTTGCCTCAAACAAAGGAGGAGACAAATACTGTAATTATATGTAGTACAAATCAAATCACCTAATTAAATAGGGAAAGAAAATCTGCAATAATTACTAAGGTATAGGCCTGCTAACAATGCACAGTCCAAGGACCCATAATTTTAAGAAATACACCCATGCCTGATTTATCAAGAGGTAAATACAATAAACTAGTGCATTTTTACTTTAAAAAATACAAGCTTCCTCCATAGTAATTTAACCTCAAATGTCTCCCCAGGTGTCAGATTGCAGACTTCCCTATCTCTATTTCTTCAGAGAATTGAGAAAAAAAATAGTTTAGTGACTAGTTTTATGTGATAAGGATATTAATACTTAATCGTAGAAACTTAAATACTTCTTTGTTCATATCTGAACTCCGGGAGCCTTGGTGATTACTGCCAGCCCATGATAGCTACACGATGTGCCAGAGCTCATCTTCCAGGCAGCTGCTTCATCCGTGTTCTTTGGCACCATGGTTGTCATGTGGCTTCCCAGAATGCTCCAGTTATTTCCAAACAAGGGCTGAATCTGCCTGCCCAAGAAGACTCTAAGATGATCAGAAACAGAAATTGGGCCTTCCATCTTGATTATCTCTTCCCATTCCTACACCATTTCCTTAAAACAGTGATCATCCTGTGTGTATGTGTCCATGGAGCTATTGTACTCTGCCTTTTGCCAGAAAAGAATGAATGGTTCCCACCAGAGTGTTGCTGGAACATTTTGAAGCTGGCCTCGTGGCATCATGTAATGCATTAACCAGCCTGAACTTTTACATCTGATCGCTTTCTTACAAAATCTTGAGACATGACAATTATCAAGATCCATTAGTCAAATAAAACTCTGTGTTCATAATTCCTATTACATTCCAAATTGTCTTTTCATCTTCATGTCCTCAAACATTTATTAGGAATTCTCACTCTTTCACATCATCCACAGTCTATCTACTCCTCATCCTATCTGCTCAGGCTCAGTGAATATCCTTAGCTTGAACTTCAATAAGAAGATGGACAAATGCAAACAATTTCTCCCAATTTCATTATTTTCTACCTCAGAGTCTTCTTGTGTCTTTGCTATCTATTAGCTTGGCTTGATACCATTGTCTCCAACTTTTCCCAGACTTTGCTTCTCAGTGATCTCTTCCTTCTTCAGATATTAACTTTTTAGGTCACTTCCACCCTAAAATTTATTCTAGTGCATTAGGTAGGGGTTGCCTTCTCACTTTTCTGTAATTGCTGAAAGCCTTCTATTATATTGCTGGCTGTCTTTCAACTCCTCCCACTTTGGTGTATGAACCGCAATTTTTTTCCCTAAAATTGCTGTCTCAACCATTTCCAGAAACTTAAAAGTAATCAAACTAATAGCTATCTCAAGTGATTATGTTCTAGTCCCTAACCTCTTTGAGCTCCAAGAAATATAATAGGTTATTTTGAACATTCTCAATTTAAAATGTATTCTTCTTTTGGTTCCCCTAAAATATAAACTTCTGGAACTTTTCCTACCCCTTCTATTATTACTTTCTCTGTCTCTTTCATTAGCTTTTCCCTCCATTTTGTAGTCTAGTGGAAAGAGCACTGGTTTGGCAGGACAACTGAACTCCAATTCTTGTTTCTTCTAATTCATTTTTTTTTTCAATTGGAGAGATTGCTTTACTCTATGCGGTGTGTAGCTTTCATAGCTATAAAGTGGGGTAGTCTATGTCACTGCATTTTAACTGTGCTCTACAGAGGCTTAAGAATCTCTTTCATATTTCTTGGACACCATAATGATTCCCATCTCTGTTCCCAACACAACAGCTACACTGTAGTCATGTGTATGGATTGGGCACCCACAGCAGACTTTCACTACTGAGGAGAGAGCTGAGTTTAGAAATACAAGTAGTCTGTATAAGTGAGTCCAGTTATTCTCAGACTAAATGAGTTGAGAAAGATTATTTTCAAAGATTAAGTTTGATGAGGGAAAATATGTCCTGAAATGGGACAAAAGGGATGCTGGGCATATTCAATATGGTAGCCCACATTCTTCTCAGCATGTGATGGTGGTGCTGGGGTGAGAGGGGGAGGGGGCATCTGGACCAGTAAAAACACTTTCCTATTGAAGACTTAGCATTCATTTTTAAGGTCTTCCTCTTTAGTGCTAAATGTAAAACTTCAGTATTGATTTTTCTAGAGTTGACTTGAGAATTCTGTAAGATAATATTTTTAAAGCATTTAGCACAGTACTTGGGGGCACAGAGATCAATTAATATAGTTATTTGTTTTTAGTACTTTGTGACATTAAGTTAAGGACATGGCAATATGTATTTTTACCGTCCTCCCCCATAGTGGCCTAGCCACGTATTACTTAAATATATTAACAGTTTGATTTCTTTGGACTCATTTTGCAAAATCAAGACAAAAAACGTGGTTCAATAAATAAGGAGAATTGGGAGAGGTATTTACAATTATCTTGGTATGAGCACTACTTTTATATTTCAATGTGTGAAAAAAAAAAGGCACTACCTGTTTCCATTAGAGCTCCTGCCCTTGGGAAATTAGAGAGATCAGAGACTACTCTCTGAAAGCAGGGTGTCTGGACTTGGGAAGCCTGTCCATAGTTTCTGATTGGAGAGCAGCAAGGATCTCACTTCCCCACTACCTCCCTGCAGTGAAATCCGTTGTTTTCTATCACATCATGCTGGCTGGGAAGATAATACTTGTGATTTCCCCTGTATTTATTTCCCCTGAAAATTGCTGCCAGTACACCCAAGTCCTGTGCAGTGAATCATTATTTTGTCACATCGCAAATATCAGCAACACCTAGCTGATTCCACTTAAAATCAAAAGAATGGAAAAAAAGAAACAGCCAAATCTCAAACCAAGCAGTAAATGTACCTGAAATTCCTACAGTAGGCTTGATGTTCTTCTCATGTAGGGAGATGGAGCCACAGTCTGCAATGCAGTAATGGCTGCTTTCTTGATTTGCTTAGCTGCATTTTAAATGAATTTCTGCTTTGACTGTGCATTTAAGTGTGAATGACAGAGAGCAGGAGAGCAGCAGTGCCCATTAACAGCACCCACAGGCACGGACTCTGCAAGAAGTTGGACACTAAGCTTAAAACCAGTGCCCTGATTGCAAAAGATGCTCAGTACATTACTTCTTCCTCTGCTAAATTTTATGATGATAATTATGGAATGAGAATGCCACAATTTTAAAGTCCTTTACAGTTTATTAAGCACTTTCAGTTATAATGTGCTTTCTGGTCCTCATATCCATCCTGTAAAATAGATGAGGCTAGATTTGTTTCTTTATTTTTAGATGAAAATACATGGTGACTCAGAAAAGTAAAGTGTATAGTCCACAATCTCAAAGCTAGGGAAAAAAAACCCAGCTAGAACTGAAAACCAAATATCTTATTTCTCAATCTGGAGCTTTGCTCACTGAAGTTCTTGTGTCGTCTACAAGGGCCTCTGCCACATGGTGACATAAAGCTGAGACTGCTTTAAGCATTCGCCTTTATTCCTCTTCTCAACATCCAGTACCCTTGCACCAGCACTGACTTTTCCATGTCCACTCTCTTCCCACACAGTACTCTCCCTTTGTGCTCTACTTCCTGCAGTGGAAGATCAGTCCTTATTTGGCTCAGCACTTCTAGTGAGTGAGGGGGTGAACCCATGATTGATATTGCTGTATAGACTGAAAATTAGGTCTCCCCACGTTCTTTTGTTGTCATTCTACCACCAAATGTGATGATATTTGAAGATAGAACCTTGGGGAAATAATTCTCTCTAGATGAGGTGAAAGAAATGGGACCCACATGAGATTACTGCTCTTATAAGGAGAGCCCAAGAAAGTAATAATGCTCTCTCTTTCTCTCTCTCTCTTACCTGCTCCCTGCCCCGTCCCCACCATTTGGAAACACATTGAGATGGCAGTTACCCGTAAGACTGGAAGAGATTTCTTACTGGAGCCAGACCCTGCTGGCACCCTGATCTCAGACTCTCAAACTTGAGGACTGTGAAATTAGATTTCTGTTATTTAAGCCACTCCAATTTTTGATATTTTGTTTGGCAACCTGTTCTGATTAATATGGTAGATTAATGCATTTCCTATCCTGGTGTGTCCTTTTTTTTATTTTTGTCAAAGGAACTGACAGCATCCAGAGTGATGAATGAGCATTGGAGGTACATGGTAGTGCCCACCATCTACTGAGTGTGGGGTTGGTCTGATCACACTGGGAATCTTCCTTGGAAGCTGTTCTGATCACACTGCAGAGCTGAGGATCTTCATTGGCTCATATAATAAGTTTATACCCTGAGGAGAGCATGCTCTCAGCTGCTGCTTTTCTACTGCCCCCCCCCCACCTTCCCCTCTAAACAGCTCCCAAAGAACTGAAGACTGAGCCACGGGTGCCTGAAAGCCAGTCAAAGAGTCCTGGTTCAGCCATTTAGTAGCCAGTGAGTATGGAGAGTCGCTTTCTCCCTGGGCTTCAGTTATCGCTGGTAAAATAAGGAGATTAAACTAATCTCCTAAACCATTTTCTCAACCATTTTGACAGTAAAGTCTTGTTTTCAAATATAATATAATCTAGGTTGTCAATACATAAAACATAAATACAGTGCTCTCTTTCCCTTTTTAAAAATACTGACTTGCTGGGGGGGTGGGGCTACAGCAGCTGCCTATCGAGGATGAAGCAGCAGATATGGGACTGAAAGAGATTTTTATGTAGTTTCTGTGCATCCATTTAGTAAATATTTATTAAGCTGTTTTTTAGAAGTATGGTCGAGGATACAAAGATATTACAAGATCCTGTTTACCTTCTCTGGGTTTGAAGGAGATAAAATGCATATGAAACAATAACTAAAACACAAGTTGGAAATGCCAAGGGGTGTTTGTGCGCTACCGCTCAAGTACTGACAGTTCTCAGTGGGCAATGAGAGAAAGACAGCAGCGGACAGAGCCTGGGGCGGGGGGGTGGCAGCAAAGGCAGGTGTTGGTCTGAACTCTAAATTACTAGAAGACACAGTTTCCTGTTGATTGCCATTTCTAAGAAATAAATTATACATTTAAAAGAGTGAGTGAATAGGGGGAATGTGTGTTTAGTTCCAATGAGACTGCTTTTATGTTGAAAGATGATCTCAGCCTATCTGAAATGTTGCTCCTCATTCTTACTCAAAAGATCCTCAAATGGACTTTCTCCCCATATTATCTGGATTGGCCGTCTCTCTTGATCAAATTTGTCAAGTAGTAGCTAATATCTCATACAGAGACCTTCTTTATTTCATTATGCTCTGAGAAAATTCTGTCTTTATGGATCTAAACCTCTAAGTGGAATTTTATAGCAAGAGTCTGATAGTATTTTAATTAACTCAGCTAAGCCTTCCTATTACACCCACAAACAGGAGTTTGCAGATTAATTTAATTTCCTTAATTACAATGATAATGCCAGATAAAGACTTTGATACACTACCAAGTGAGTAAGCAATGTGCTTAATTATGTGGGTTTGTTGCAGTATTTGCTAATCTGTTCCCAGAAACCCAGATTTGTTCATGGCATCTTTAGACGGAATGTTTAGTCCCTGCTCAAAGTGGGTTGCTATTTCCAGACCTGGGCTAACTCTGATTCATGAGACTAGAATGGTTGATTTCAGTTCCAGAGAGATTCTAGAGCTGTGTTGTGGTCACAAGGCGTTCTTATATCAAAAAATGTTGGAAACACCCATAAACCAAAATTTTATTTAGACTGTATTAAAGCATAAAATGCATTTATTTGAGCAAAAAGGAGCTGCAGCCCCAGGAAACACAGATTTGGATAACCACCTAAATTATGTTCTGCTGAGACAAAGGGGAAGCTTCTTTATATATCAAAAGTTCCTGTCCAAGTTCCCAGTTAGGTCAGTTTTATGTAAATGAGGAATCCAAATTCAGGAATTATGATTGGTAGGATAAAATATATGCAGTTCTGATTGGACAGGATAAGTCTCAGTCCATTGGTAGAAAGATGAAACCAGACTTTCCTTGCAGTTGTTGACTCAGCCTATGTAAACAAGTGAGGCATAGTGCGGGAAGCTGAGAGTTCACTCTGAGGTTCTTGGTGTGCAGAGTACATGAGGAACCTCAATCAGTAAATGGCTGCTACACTTATTATTCATAAAATTTGGGACCTCAGTTAAGCATGGAGAGGCCATCACAGCAGATAAACTCCTTCCAGGGGTTCACATCAAACTATTCATTTTTCCCCGCAACCCACTCATTTGATTAAAGGGAGAAAAATGCAACAATTTAAATAGTTCATCTGTTTATTGTTCCTTCTCCTTGGTACATCCCTCGTATTTGAGAGAGTGGGGTAGTGTAGAAAAACTTCTCAACCTCATCACTATTGACACATTGGACCAGATAATTTTTTGCTTTGAGAGTCTGTCCTAAACAGTGTAGGATAGTTAGCAGCATCCTTATCCTCTACTTATTAGTTGACAGTAGCGTCCTCCTCCCACTTGTGGCAATGAAAATATCTTTCCAGACATTGCCAAACATCACCTGGGACATAAAAATGCTGCTGGTAAGGAATCACTGGTTACAAGGGTTAAGTGTGTGATTCGGGTTAGATTGGTTTAAACTCAGGTCCCTTCACCTTGAGGCTGTAACTTTGGGCACTTAAACTCTGAGTTTTCACATATATATGTAGAAAGAGATGGGTTGCACCCACTGCATAATATTGTTGTGAGTGTCAAATAAATGAACATATGACAAGTTCTTAGTACTGTGTCTGGTACATAGCAAACAATCAATACATATAAATTATTATTCATATTATTAGTGTCTTCCAGGTGATCTACACTTTAGAGATTTATTTAGACAAAAACAAGAATAATTTACCATGAAAAGCAGGGCCAGACACTTGCCATCCCAGAGTCTATAGCTGCTTAATGTTCTAGTTTAGTAAAAGGAATGCTCTGGGTTAGAGTCGTAGACACAGGTACAAATTCTATTTGTCAGTAGATAACCTCTCTTTCTTCCTCAGCACTCCCCTTTAAAGGAAGGTATCACCTTCCCCACAGGGCTATATTATAAGGTTCAAAGCTATCTAGTACAAGACTGACCAATTAAATTAGAATCTTGGAAGTTTATAAGGCTTCTCTGGTGGTTTCATTATGTAACCAAAGTTGACATGTCATTCAAAAACTGGCCTAGAAATTTGTAAAATCTGGAAGTCCAAAAGGGAATTTGAAGAGTTTATATCCAATATGTCTGGTTCTAAACAGAAAAGGCAATTAAGAAATTTTGGTATTGATATGATGTACACATATCTGGTTCTGTCTATCTTGGACTAGCAGTGTAGTATAAAGACTCTGAGGCTCTGGGGGCTAGAATGGACTTTGAAAAAATAGTGTTCAGGTTGGAAAACAGAAAACTCATGAACATCTGGGACAAAAGTCAGAAAATGCCTTTTAAAAGGCCAGATAAATGCAGAATTATTCAGAACATTTTAAAAGACAATAAATGCTTTCTGACGCATCATCAACTCTGGCAGACAGTCCTAGTACTTTCTGTTCTTTCTTCTGATTCCTGTTGAGAGACTCAGAGGGATTTGACTCTAAATCACACTCCTGACTGTTTAATGACTGAGCTCCCTGATCTCAAATAGAGACATGATCTTTTATTTTTCTAAAGGTTTTTGGAAATGCCTTGATCTTCTCTCTTTCAGCATTACTTGGATTAGTAATCAAATATAGAAGCCAGAGGTATGTTCAGGGCTTCTGAATTATATAGCAGTGGATTCTAGAAACTTCAGTGAGAGCACGACCAAAGGAAAATGTACTACTGGGATGGAGAAAGAACAACCTGAGGCCATGCCTTGGTATGTCATTGGAAGATGCCACCCGAGCTTTGAGACCAAGAATGAATTTTGAATCTTAAGGAGAGTAGGGGTAACCTGGTAAAGACAGAGTAAAATGGTGTCTGGATCTCACAGACCTGTCAGAGGGTGGTCATGGTCAGCTGGCACTCTGTTTGGAGGTACCTTCTCCTAGGAATTTACCTGGCCTTCCTGGACACAAAACAACAAAACTTCATTGAGAATGATAGAAAGTCCTCTCCTCTCACCTGTAGTTATACCACTTTGATTAATCTTTGTAAAAGACTGCCTTGTCGGTTTTCATATACTGCCATTTCTTAAGGAACGTGAGAAAAGTCTATCTAAAACATAAAGATATCTAAGTTCACCACTCAGTGTCACATTCACAGTTCTTCGCCACTCCCCCACCAGGTCCCAGAAAGGACCTCTAGATACTTAATAATGTCTTTCATGTGCCCTTTTTTTATTTATTCATTTTTTTTTAGAGAGGAGAGGGAGAGACAGAGACAGAGAGAGAAAAAGGAGAGACAGAGAGAGAAGGGGGGGAGGAGCTGGAAGCATCAACTCCCATATGTGCCTTGACCAGGCAAGCCCAGGGTTTCAAACCGGCGACCTCAGCATTTCCAGGTTGACACTTTATCCACTGTGCCACCACAGGTCAGGCTCATGTACCCTTTTTGGTCCCCTGGGTATACCTGTAATTCTCCACAGCTTCTTTCCCCCTCATTCCTTGAGTATTATTTCAGTTAACTCCTCTATTGGTCTACCATTGACCTCAACTGATTTCTTAGGTTTTCTTATAAGGTTCTTTTGCAATTTGGCTATCTGTTGCCAGAGCTAGTATTGCATTCCCTTCTCCCCTGCTTCTGGAACTACTCTGGTAAATCAATGTGCCTGATGACTAAGGTGAAAAGCTTGATTTCTTTTTTTTTTAATTGAACAGAGTGAGATGAGGGCAGAGAGAGAGAGAGAAAGATGGAGGTAGAAAGACAGAGATAGAGAGAAAAAGAGACATCAATTTGCTGTTCAATTTATTCGTGGATTAATTGGTTGATTCTTGTAGGTGTTCTGACTGGGGATTGAACCCCCAACCTTGGCTTATCAGGACAATGCTCTAATTAACTGAGCTACCTGGCCAGGGCTTGAGAGGCTTGATTATTATGTATCAAATTCAACTACATTTCTTACTAAAGATATATAGGCTTTTAATTTATTGCAGCAGAAAAGTGGTGGGAAATCAAAGAACACATATACCAAAGAGAATTTTTTCATGTTCTAAAGGATGTGTTTTTCTTTTTCCTCCCTGCATTGCATCCAACTAAAGTTAGTGGTGCTCAGCAGTGATAGATTTTAAAAGCAGGATGGTATTCCCACTTGAAAGTAGTTGAGCAAGACTCAACCCAGATTCTAATCCCTTCTTCCCACAGGAAAAATGCTGAAGAGAGAATACACAAAGCAAACATTCCTAGATCATGTTCTTGACAAGTATTAAAGTGACTTCAAGTCCTGCCTTGATTTAAAGCAAAGGTTTTAATGAATGTCTTCCCAAAGAACCACTTTTAAATTCTGGGATTATTGGAGTGAAAATGAGGTGGATACTATGAGAGAGTCAAATAATAATTTCAATACTAATTAATAAATTAAAGTGGTTTGATAACATTATACTGAGTGAAATAAGTAAATCAGAAAAAACTAAGAACTATATGATTCCATACATAGATGGGACATAAAAATGAGACTCAGAGACATGGACAAGAATGTGATGGTAACCGGGGGGAGGGGGGAGGGAGGAGGGGGGTGGGGGGAGGGGAGGGGCACAAAGAAAACCAGATAGAAGGTGACAAAAGACAATTTGACTTTGGGTGAGGGGTATGCAACATAATCAAATGTCAAAATAATCTAGAGATGTTTTCTCTGAACATATGTACCCTGATTTATCAATGTCACCCCATTAAAATTAATTTAAAAAATTAAAGCAGTTTGATTATGCAGTGGTTTTCAAACTGGGTTTCTCAGAGACCTGGTGTTACTAAATTGCTTCAGGAGGGTGTTAGGGCAAAATATATCATCAGGGCTCAAAACTGCCCTCTCCCAACCCTTTCTCAGTTAGTATGTAATGAACTGTACATAACCATTAAGTTGGTCAAATAGGAACCCATTACCAATGGAGGCAGGAACTGAAAGAGAAGAATACCACAAACCCAGGCTGGAGGCCGGGTAACCAGCATCAGCAGAAACTGCCAGAAGGAGACAGCAGAGTTTAAAACTAACCTTCTCACCTGTGCTTGGGGCTGACTCTTATCTGATTCAGCCCATCTGCACCCAGATGTTTGCAATAAATCCTCTTTCCCACACTTTGGCCTCTATGTGGCTGATGTGGCTCCTGCCGGTCCAGGACCTTTCATTTGGTTCTGAAACCTGGGAGACCTGTGGTAGCAAATGGGGTGGCCATTACAAGCCCCCTGATTCCGTCCAGGTCTCCTCTGAACCAGGCAGGAAGACCTTCAATCGCTGGATACCGGGACTTTGGTCCTTCCCTCTTGTCTGCCTGCATTCCATCAATAGTGGTCACTAATTCACAGGATGAGTCTAACTTTCTTTTCCCTACTCCTCTCTGGGCTGTTCTGTCTTTAACTGGGACCAGGTCCCTGTCACTTTCAGTGACTCCAGAAATTCAGCACTGGTCAAAGCAAGCCCTCCAGGAGCCAGGCTCCCTCAACTCGTCCAATATTTGGTGACCCCGGGTACGGCAGAGTTGCCCCCCTCCTCCGCACTTACTTAGAGAATGGGGATGCTATTTCCCTGAGTAAGGTGCTCCAGTTAGGGAAGGGAAGAGGCTTAGACTCTCTTCACCGTGGGGAACACTCCATCTACTATATCTTCAAATACACCCTTGGCTGTCTCCTTAAAAACCCATAGGTCCTTGGGTTGGCCCAAGACCTCTGGTCTAAATGCCTAAATTTTTATTGCTATACAGCTTGGCCTCAATATAAATTGGACAATGGGTCCAAGTGGCCAGAGAATAGGACTTTTGATTTAAACGTTCTTACCAAACTTGACAACTTTTGCAGACGAGCAGAGAGGTTCCTTGCATCCAGGCCTTCTTTGCACTCAGATCATGACCCGAACTCTGTAATTCTTGCTCTCCCTCACAAATCTTCCCTCTTCACACTAAACCACCAAGGCCCATTGCCGAGGAAAAGACCTCCTCTATCTCTACGTTTGATCTGTCAGACCACCCGCCACCCACAGCCCCTCCTCCTGCATCTTCTGGAGGGCCACCACTATTCTCTTACCCATCTTCCTCTTTTTCTTCTTCTTTCTCACAGTAACCCTTGGTTAGAGAGAAGGATGAAGGAACTGGTGTGGATTTCCTCTGCTATTTTAAAAGTTGGTCTCTCCCCCTTAAATCTATCACCTGAGTGGATGGCTGACTGAGCCCTCTGTGTAGGGCAGCCTTGGTTGGCTGGCTTGCTGTAGGGTGAACCTGTGCTCAGGCTTTGGGTGCCCTGTGCCAGAGGGGTGCCTTCCTCTGGGAAGACTACTCCCACTTGGCTTTCCTCAGGTTGTTTGTTCCTTCAGCTATCTGGATTTTTGGCTGAGGACTAATATCAGGCTGCCTGTGATCTATTTGGGGTTGGGGGAAGCAGAGGGAAGTGCCAGCCAGCACAGTTCCAGGTACAGACCTGCAATTATCCCCACTGGCTTCAGCCCACTTCTTGCTCCTGCCCTCCCTTGTACCTACTGGCCTAGAGCCCAAAGCCACTAGGTGTTCCAGGACAGATTGGCTTTCTAGATTCCTGCAAGCAGCACTACCCTACCTCACTTGGCTCCTACCCTTAATAGGTCCCATAGTCTTTGTTCTCCTGCTTCTCCTATTCAGACTCTGCATTCTACAGTTACTTACACAACTCCTACAGGAGAGGATGAGTTCTAATCAATCAAACTGTAAGCCAGTTTGTTCTCATTGAGACCCAAGGAGGATTCCAGCCAATGCTACAACAGGGGTAAAGTTCTTTTTCTTCCAGGCTGCCCATGATGTCCAATGTCCCACAGGAAGTAGCAAAAGAGAGATTACATACCCTTTTTCTTTCTTTCTTTTCTTTCTTTCTTAAACCAACAAGGCAGGAATGTTAGGGCAAAATGTATCCTTAGGTCTCAAAACGGCCCCCTCCCAACCCTTCCTCAGTCAGTATGTAATGAACCATACTTAACTTTTTTTTTTTTAGAGAGAGAGAGAAAGGAGGAGAATGAGAAACATTGATTTGTTGTTCCACTAATTAATGCATTAATTGGTTGCTTTTTTATAACGTTTTATTTATTGCTTTTAGTGAGAGAAGAAGGAATAGAGAGAGAGACAGGAACATTGTTCTGTTTCTGTATGTGCCTTGACCGGGAATCGAACTGGCAACCTTTGTGCTTCCGGACGATGCTCTAACCAACTGAGCCATCCAGACAAGGCCATTGGTTGCTTCTTCTTCTTTTTTTAAATTTATTTATTTAATTTTTTGTGACAGAGACAGAGAGAGTCAGAGAGAGGAACAGACAGGAAGAGAGAGAGATGAGAAGCATTCATTCTTTGTTGCAGCACCTTAGTTGTTCATTAATTACTTTCTCATATGTGCCTTGACCGGGGGGCTACAGCAACTGAATGACCTTGCTTGAGCCAGCAACCTTGGGCTCAAGCTGGTGAGCTCATGCTCAAACCAGATGAACTTGTGCTCAAGCTGGTGATCTTGGGGTCTCAAACCTGGGTCTTCCACGTCCCAGTTCAATGCTCTATCCACTGTGCCACCGCCTGATCAGGCGAACCATACTTAACCTTTAAGTTGGTAAAATAGGAGCCCATTACCAATGGAGGCAGGAACCAAAACAGAAGAATACCACAAGCACAGGCTAGAGGCCTGGTAACCAGCATCAGCAGAAATTGCCAGAAGGAGGCAGCAGAGTACAAAGCTAACCCTCTCATCTCTGCTCCGGGCTGACTCTCTTATTGGACTCAGCGCACCTGCATCCAGGTGTTTGCAATAAATCCTTTTTCCACACTTTGGCCTCTGTGTGGCTGATGTAACTCCTGCTGGTCCAGGACCTTTCAGAGGGGAGATGTGATGGGAGAGGGGCCAGCATTTTCTCAGTTAATACCCCCACCATGCTACTAGAGCTATTCTGCTTTCTTTGTCTTCATTATCTCATATGTGAGATAAATAAACTTATATACTTTATGTGACTTTACATTGCAGATTTATACATCTATTTATCATTAGATTATTTGTAATCATTTCTATGAAAGGTTCTGCATTAGTGACAACCCTGAGCAGTAGGACTAGCATTTCTCTGTGGCTAATAAATGGGTTAAGGTAGGTCTGACATGTCTGAAATGCTAACTCCAAAAAAAAACAAAAAACAAAACAAACAAACAAATAAATAAATAAATAAGAGAGAGAGAGAGAGAGAGAGAGAGAGAGAGAGAGAAAGAGATGGCAGTGGGACAGTGAAGGAGGAAGGGGACTGAGCCCACTACAGAAGTGAGCCTTATAACACTGTAACTAGGTAGATCGAAGGCTTATGTTCCATGGAATGACCTCCGCCTGCTGAACTTTGAAATGTTTAGTTTCCTGATACTTCATTCTAACATTTTCCCCAGGGGCTCAAACTTCAGAAACATTTTAATCAATTTATAATTAAACATATTTATTTCAAGGACCATGCTTCTCTAGGTATTAACACCTATGCCTCAGGGAGGGCAAATGGCTTGCTTAGGGTCCTAGAACTAGAAGCGAGATGAGTTTCTGATTTATTATTCAGGGTTCTTTTCTCTACCACAGTAATTAAGACTATCTTTAGAGTGGATGGATTCTTATTTCTAATATATCATGAAATCAAATCCCTGTACATAAAAGGTAAACTAGCAGAACTGCGTTAAGTGAAGCCAGCTGGAGAGGGTTTTAAAGCCTACCTACTTTAGCCCTGGCCGGTTGGCTCAGCGGTAGAGCGTCGGCCTGGCGTGCGGGGGACCCAGGTTCGATTCCCAGCCAGGGCACATAGGAGAAGCGCCCATCTGCTTCTCCACCCCCCACCCCCTCCTTCCTCTCTGTCTCTCTCTTCCCCTCCCACAGCCAAGGCTCCATTGGAGCAAAGATGGGCCGGGCGCTGGGGATGGCTCCTTGGCCTCTGCCCCAGGCTAGAGTGGCTCTGGTCGCGGCAAAGCGACGCCCCGGAGGGGCAGAGCATCGCCCCCTGGTGGGCAGAGTGTCGCCCCCTGGTGGGAGTGCCGGGTGGATCCTGGTCGGGCGCATGCGGGAGTCTGTCTGACTGTCTCTCCCTATGTCCAGCTTCAGAAAAGAAAAAAAAAAGGCCTACCTACTTTAGCCCTCTCTTTTTTGCCTCTTGCCTCTGGCAACAATCCATAGGAGGGCTCCCGGGGTCCCCATTGGAAAATGCCAGTCCTGGGCATGGCATTGCATGGCATTAACAGTGGGAGTCCAAGGCCTCCAGATTTTCTGCTCACTTACCTATTATTTATGTAAGTAATATTGGCAGGGCTGAACATGCTAGACTTTCCACCTGAAAACCCTGCCAGGCAACATATTAAAAATACCTTTTGTTTTTAATTTATATGATTAAGTGAAATTAAAATAGTATGGCATTTACTGCCAGCTTAATGACCTATTTGGTGAACATTTTATTGCTTAAATAATTTTGAATTAATTATGTACTGCCTACTTTAAGTTCACAAGATTTACTTATTTATTTATTTATTAAGATTTTTATTGGATTTATTGGGGTGACATTGGTTAATAAAATTATATGGGTTTCCGGTGTACAATTCTATAATACATCATCTGAATGTTGTACTGTGTGTTCACCACTCCACATCAAGTCTCCTTTCATCCCATATCCCCCATTTACCCTCTTTGGCTGTCAGCACCCCCTTTCTCTCTGGTAATCACCTTACTGTCATCTATGAGGGTTATTTTTTTCTTAGCTTAATCCTTTCACCTCACGGTTTCTTCCTTTATAACACTGTCATATCCAAACATTCCTTAGTAGAAATAGCATAAAATCTAATTAAATATTATGTATATTAAAAATATGATGAAATCTGTTCTGTATAATTTATTTAAAGGTGATCCCATGTAATATCACTTATGTTTTCATGAAAATACCGTACTTAACCAGTTATCTATCAAGTTAACCTAAAATATATCCAGTTCTCCAATATTCTCCTTCTCCCTCCCCTTCCCCCACTGGTGTAATACCATTCCGGTACATAGTATATTCAAGTTTTAAACCACTTTCAAACTTAATGTAGTACCAGCAGCAGGCAAAATAGGCATTGCTATTCCTTTATAACAAAAAAGAAAAGCTGGTATTTGCAGAAGTTAAAAACTTGCTGAGGTCACATAAAATATAAATTAAAACGTCAAAACTAGAATGATGGTCTCTATTGTTTATCTTTCTGTTCTATCATAAGCACAAGTCAGATTGGGTCTCGAGGGAGTTGACCTTCGACCTTTGTAGGGACAGGAGTACCTGTGTTGGCACTCATCTCTGTAAACTTGTCTCCACTTGCTCCTTTACTGCACCATGGGGAGGTGCTGACTCTCATTGCAGTGAGGTAGGGTCAGGTTAGCAAACTGCCCTTGCAAACACCTTTGGGTCAGGAGCACATGCTGTGCCTACCAGTGCCATTCCTAAGCTGCCTGGAGTCTAAACAGTGTTTTGTTTTAAATCATATGTGGCTGAGTGGGTGGTGGGGCTGAGGGGAAAACAAGGGAAAGTCTCTTGAAGTCTATGTCTTTTGAAGTCTATGTCTTCAGGTTCAAAAATAACTTTTGATACCTGAAAATCTATACTCCTGCATAATTATAAAAAAAGGGGTAAAAATTTCTACTTCACTGATACGGTGTTGATCAACTCAGTGAAAGTTCAGATTCTTTCTGAGCAACTGGTGTGCTCAGACAGAGTTTATAAGAGATCAGAAAAAATGTAAAAGTGCATGGTTTTATGACTATAGACTCCATGTAGACTAGCAAAACTATTTTAGAGCACCTTTGAGAGAGCACAAATAAAATAATGAATGCTGCCATGGGAACCAATTAATTAGGCTGCATGCCCCCCACCACTATTTATACACAAATGTAAATAAAACAAGGAGGGATTGAAGAAATGAAAATGAGTTAAGTGGAAAAAATTTAATAACTGATTAGAATATAAGTTTTAGGATTTAATTTACAAAACGTGTAATAGGGTAAGATATTAATTTCTTATTGCAAAGTGATTAAAATTATTCTGGGGACCTTGGCAATATGTACACACACACACACACACACACACACACACACACACACACACACACCTTGAATAGAGAGTACAACCAACCAGCATATCAAGTGTTCATGCTGGGAACTACTACAGGCATTTTGTGATCTTGAAGACATTGAGAGTTAGGAAAGATTTGGGGGATCTTTGGGAAAACCTTACTTTGTTTTGAAAAGCATTCTTAATTTTTAACCTTTGTCAGCCCTCTCAAGTGATACCAGTTCTTATTGAGATAATATTTTTAAGGATTCTCCAACATTGGGCTTAAAGGTAAACCAGACTCATTGGTTTTACCAACTCAGATCTGTTGTCATCATTTCCAGCAAAATTGTTTTCCTGTTTGTGATGTGAATTTTTTCCTAATACAACTACATGGATAAGAAGATTGAAGTAACCCAAGAAAAACTGAGGGATGGTAAAAACTCATGAGGAGAAGAAAGATTTGCTTGTATTATATTTAAGGATATTTTCAAAAATTTAAACAATTCATTAGTTTGTGTATTTTACAAGAGAAAAAAAGTTAATATATCTGTTATGCTTCCTGTCACACATGTATCTTGGCCACAATGAGAAGAAATCAATTTATAATTAATAGGCTAATCAATTTAAGTCATTCTGGGTTATAAAGAGTGAAAATAAGTGGCTTTTTCCTCCCTCTTTTAAAGTTGGTAATTATTAAAAAAATTATTAAATTTACTGAGCAAATATTAATAAATAACATTATATATTTCAGATGTATAACTTTACAATACAACATCTGTATACTCCATTGTGTGCTCACCACATGAAATCTAGTCCTTCTGTCACCTTATATTTGACCTACTTTGTCCTCTTCATCTTATCCCCCGTTCCCTGCCTTTTGGTAACCACTATTCTGTTATTCATTTCTATGGGTTTAATTTTTATTTGTCCTTTGTTTTGTCTGTTCATTTGTTGCTTTTTTTTTGATATGTCACATATGAGTGAAATCACATGGGTCTTGACCTTTCCAACCTGATGTTTCACTTAACATAATTCTCTCAAGATCCATCCATGTTGTCTCAAATGGGAGTATACATCTTTTTATGGCTGAGTAGTATTCCTTTCTATATATGTACCACATCTTATATTTCCAGGTATCTGTTGAAGGGTACATAGTTTGCTTCCATGTCTTGGCTATTGTGAATAATGTTGAAATGAACATAGAGATACATACAGGGGTCCTCGGATTACAACACAGTTCTGTTCATACGACGGTGATATAAACCGAATTTGGGTGTAAGTTGAAAAACACTCTAGCCTAACACAAATAGAACACTTGTGCTTTTAACAGTCCAAAATGGCATAAGTAAATGTACTGAGAAATGCCAACTTCCTCATTTACATGCTGCATTACTGCATAGTCTTCCACAGAGTTTAACCAAACTAGTTTACCCTCATAGTCATAAGTATGACACTAATGGCATAAGCCGAAACACTCATTCTCAATTTTTTTAAGTTTTTATGGGACTGGGCATCATAAATTTGAAATGTCATATGTTGAGTCTCTTGTAACTCAAGGACCTCTGTGTATCTTTATGAATAAGTGTTTTAAATTTGAGGGGTAGATACCCAGAAGAAGGGTTGCTGTGTCATATGGTAACTCTATTCTTAATTTTTTGAGGAAACTCCATATGTTTTCTACATTTCTATACTGGCTGTACCATTTTACATTTCCATGAGTGGTATACCAGGGATCCCTTTATCCACATCCTTGCCAATACTCATTATTTCCTGTCTTACTGATAACAGCCATTCTAACAGTAGTTTTGCATTGTGGTTTTCATTTGCATTCTTCTTTTAATTAGTGATGTTAAACATCTTTTCATATCTCTGATGACTATTTGTAAGTCTTCCTTAGAAAAGTATCTATTCAGATCCTCTGCCATTTTTTTTCTCTTTTTCTGTATTTTTCTGAAGTTAGAAGCAGGAGGCAGTCAGACTCCCGCATGTGCCCGATTGGGATCTACCCGGCATGCCTAACAGGGGATAATGCTCTGCCCATCTGGCGCGTCATTCCATTGTGGCCAGAGCCACTCTAGTGCCTGAGGCAGAGGCCATGGAGCCATCCTCAGCACCCAGGCCAACTTTGCTCCAATGGAGCCTTGGCTACAGGAGAGGAAGAGAGAAACAGAGATGAAGGAGGGGGGGTGGAGAAGCAGATGGGCGCTTCTCCGGTGTGCCCTGGCTGGGAATCAAACCCAAGACTTCCACATGCCGGGCGGACGCTCTACCACTGAGCCAACCAGCCTGGGCCTCTGTTAATCAGATTGTTTTTTGTTGTGGTTGAACTGCATGAGTTCTTTATGTATTTTGGATATCAGCCTCTTATTGCAGTTTTCATTTGCAAATACCTTCTACCATTCGGTGTGTTTCCCCTTTTTTTTTTCCTATGCAGAAGCCTTTTAGTCTGTTGCAGTCCCATTTATTTATTTTTGTTTTTACTTCACATACCTTATGGGATCAAATTCATAAATACTTCTCTGAGATCAAGGTCTATACATTTAGTGCTTAGAGTTTCTTTTATCTTATTATTTCAGATCTTATCTTCAAGTATTTAACTCATTTTGAGTTAATTTTTATGTATAGTTTCAAACAGCAGTCTTATTTCATTCTTTTGCATGTGGCTTTGCAGTGTTCCTGCACCATTTATTGAAGAGGCTTTCCTTTCTGCATTGTATGCTTTTGGCTCCTTTGTCAAAAATTAGTTATCCATAAATGTATGGGTTTATTTCTGGGCTCTCAATTCTGTTCTATTGGTTTATGTGTCCGTTTTACTGGAAAAAAAAAGTGACTTTTTTTTATGTAGAAAATACTCTATCAGCCTTTAAGAAAATAGGTAATGCCAGTGACTCACCAGAATTATCACAGCTTGTTTTGTTGTTTTATTTGGCTTTTTTTCTTTAGAGTAGGCTATCCAGATCTAATTTACCTTAATGATTAAAATGTATTCTTCCAGGAATTTTCTCTCTACATCATTTGTATAACTCTTATCTTAGAAAAACAAATGTAATTGTTCTTGGTGGCTTAAGATAACTCAAGAACAATTATTGTATACCTTAAATAAAGAACATTCACTCCAGTTCACATTATTTCCTAAGTGGAAATTTGCTAAGCAATCATGGCACTCCCCTAACCTGCTTAGAAAACATAGTGGAAATTCCCAAAGTGCAGAATGCATGGTTGTTGCTATCGGGTGAACACAAGAGCGAGTCAGAGGCTACCTGAGAGATACAGTGCAACAGCTGGGCAGGGGCAATGCACCCAAAGGTTCAAGAATCAAGTTCATGCCTGTACAGGCACATCCAGGCTTGCAATGTGCTGCACAACAGTCCACCAGGACCACTGCTGTTTTGTTGTGATGAAATGTTCAACCATCTCATTCTATTGCTCAGGAGTAAACGTAGAGAAACAAGAAGTTGAAATTTGGAAGATGTGGAGCAAAACATGAGAAGGATCGAATTAAAGTAATCAACTTGGAAGCCCTCAGTGGCCAAGTTGCCGGCAAGATGTAAGCTGCCTGAAAAAAGTGGTAAAGATTTAGCAACTTTTGAACAGATTGTTATTGTATACCTACTGCTTATAGGAATAACTTATAAACCCTGATGTAGTCTCAAAGCTAAATAAGGTACAAGAGCAAGAATAATAACAAGGCATTCAAAGTAAGGATGTAGTTTTAGTTTGAGATGTAGATTGTTGACGATCAGACGGAGGTTTTGCTAGCGAGCACATGAGATAGCAAACTAGTTGAAGCTTTCAAATATGTGATATTTTTTATTATCTGGCAAAATGCTCCCACTTATAAATCTTTACTCAATATTCTGACATAGCTCAGACAGTTCCTAACCAGTGATATTTTTCTCCTTTCAAAGGCACAAGTAAGGAACACTCTCACAAGCATCGGCTTCACTTCACTTATTCCCAAACTTCTTCATTCCTTTGCTCCAGGCAAAGGATGGAATCACCCATTTTACACAGAATGTCAAAAGCTGTCTATAAAATAGCTGCAATGTTGTTTTGCTAAAAAGAATCCTCTATTATTCTGAAGCTCAGTGCACATGTGTGTTGGTAATATGAGATAAGTTGGAATTTTATGGCTGGGCAGCACAGTCTGGAAGCTTCACCGAATTCAGCAGAGCCAGTGTGTATTTATGATCTGGCTGGAGTTGTGCAATGCATCTGTTCGTGGAAAACCTAAGCAAGCACCTTTCATCCCCCCAATGCTTCATCTGAGAGTAGTTTATCTCCCTGATGATTCCTTGCCTTGAGACAATCAGGCTTGATATGTATCCTCATTATGATTTTATGAAGCAGTAAATGCCACCACCCTTGTCTATGAGGAGGCGGCATCCACTGAAGGGTGAGACTTAGAACCAAACTGGTTCTTGAAAATCACAGGAAATATATCATGGATGCATTCAGTGTGTGTTGCAAATTCTGTCACATCTGAAGCCCTAAGACATGATGCTTTCTGTTCTTTACAGAGTTAGAGGAGGTATAGAAGCACAGCAAAGGGCATTGTCTTATTTTTTAAGTGTGTTTACTTGAAAAGCTTTTCCTCTGCCATAGGCTTTGCTACGGAACAGCTAAGATTCTCTGAGGATATTAATGAAAGCCCTTCCAAAAGAGAGGGAGTGAAAACAAGGGCAGAGAGGGGACTCCAGGCCTGGACATACTTAAGCTTTAGGATGACTCACAGGATCGAGAAGCCTAAAATAGGAGGCAGACAATAGAAAAAAAAACTAAAGGTTGGGGCAATTTGTACAAACTTCTTGAGTTGGCTGTTTTAAGGAATTTTGGCTGAGCAAGGCTGTGTATAATCATTGTTTTTAGTACAGTTGATAATTAGTGCCATCTTTAGCCTACTGATAAGTATAATTAATGTAATCTATGCCTACCTGGGAATGAAGCCCAGAAGTTTCTTAGAATGTTGGAACACTGGACATTTTGTTTCAAAAAGGGTGTTTTGCTTTATACTGTACAGTAACAATACTATCAACCCAAAGTAAATCACTATGAAGTTAACAATTAGATAATTGAAGGCCATTGCTGTGCACTGGATAATTTGTTTTACTGGTTAAGAATTTGAGATTTGGATTCTTATTGCTTAGGTTCAAATCCTGGCTTTTCTACTTCCTAATTGTATGATTTTGGTCAAGTTACTTAATCTCTCTATGTTATTCCTCCATCTATAAACTGCAAATAACAATGGTACCTCAGTTACAATAGTGTAAGATAAACCACTTAGCCCAATACCTGACACATATTAAATGATTTATAAATGTTATTGATAGTTAACTAATGTTAGGTAAATGGTATTTATCAATCTATTTAATAGGGGACTTTAGACACACCCTAGTTATATAAATACTAAAGTAGGCAACTACAAACATACTAAAATTGGCAACTGCACTTGTCTATGAACGCAGATGCTACAAAGCAGCGAGAAATAACCTGTAAATCTCATAAGCAACAAGACTGTTGGTTCTTGTTTCCACCAAAAATAATATATACCATGGCTTTTTTATATTTATTAAACTTTAATTCTTTGGAAACAAGAACATCTTTTTATATCTAATGCTCTGAACTGAATGTGTGACTTAAAAATGGTTGAAAAACACTATGAGTTGCCATGCTTTTACAAATGAATCAAATGAGTAATGTTTAAAATCAGCAGGGTTTACATGCTTTTGAAATAGGTATAAAAGTGCAGACCTTTGCTTTGGGAAGGCACTCTCCTAAGTCCATTAATTCACAATGTTTGACACTAACACTGGGTCAAAGCTGTAGGTGGTACTCATCCTCCAATGCTTTATCATCAGGATTCTACATGTTGTTCCTTTTGGCCTCTTCTTTGGCATGCAAGGGACTTTGTATAGTTTATTATTTCCAGATGACACTGCTTATCAGCTTGGAGTTAGCACATTAATTATTCTTTTTAATTTTAAAGTTTCAGATGCAGCACAGTGAGCATCATGAAGGCTCCAAGTGGTTTCTGAATAAATATGGGATCAAAGGGTTACATACATTTCCTAATTCATAATGTGGGCATTGAATATGTAGAGAACCTTGTCAATAAAGGCCACACCAAGGACTTTGGTTGTCAGCTCTTTTCTAATTGCTCCTTGGGTGGTCTTGTCTAGCTTTTCATAACTTTATCTACTGATGCATACAATGTGTTAGAAAGATATTCTTCATTTTCTGAATTAAAGACAGAGCAGTAGATACATATATAGTAGAAGACAGTAAGTTATATATATCTAATAGAGAGGATATAATCATCTTCTATTCATAGCTGTGCTATTTGGTAGGCCAGAGATGTAGACTGGGCATGGCACTATTGATTGGGAGTTGCATCCCTTTTCCTACTTCTGACTTGGTGGCTTATGACATACTTCTTGTCCTCTACTGGATTCTATGTCTAGCTCATGGTGTCCTCCAGAGACTGGAGATTTTACCCTCATTACCCTTGGATTAAAACCCCAACTAGAACCTCAGCACAGCTTCTAGAAGCTCAGTCTCTCCCTAAGCTCTTCTCTCCACATTTCTGAAAGCACTGCTGAGAAAACACTACCCACAAAGTGAGACTGCTCTCCACTTATCTGTGTGAATCCCCGTGGGTCAGAACTTTCTGACCTTGATTTTACCTGCTTGCCATTTTTGTAGTTCAAATACGAAAAGTCATCTAGACCAGCATCTTCCAAATGCTAGTCCATGAAGTTTAAGTTCTGGGAGATGCTAATAGTTATGTTTGGGAAATACTTGTTTTCCCTCTTAGAGAAACACATGGTATATTAGGACATTAAAGGATATGAGATGCCTTTCTTAGAAAAAAAAGTACATGTTTAATTTTGTTTAACTCATAATTTTCAGATTTATTAGTAAAATTGAAATTCCCACATTAAGTGCTATGAGATAGTGTTCTATGGAACACTAGTTTGGAAATATGAACCTGCTCCTGGGTCGTTGGGGATTCAGTTACCTCTAAGAGATGACTTTTTGATCCTCAGGTTAAACATCTGTGTTTTCCTTTCCTCTTTACCACTTCCTATTATTAGGATCCTGAAATTCTTCCCAACACCACCTGCTACATTCACAGCATGAGTTATAATCCAATGGTTTTGGATTATTAAGAGTTCATATGTGTTAGTTCTAACTCCTTTTGCCCCCAAGGGTCTCTTGGGAGGAAGAGAGAAATTTGTTTGTTTTTCAGAGTACTCATTCAGCTATTCAGCTTTCTAAGTGTAATTGATAGCTGGTACTGTTTATCTTCTGGCTTTAGAAAATATTTTCAACATGGTAACTAAAATTATACCTTGCAAATTAGAGCATAACTATCATCCCTTCACATAAGATCAAAAGTACAAAGCAGGCCCTTGAGTGATACCTCTGTTATATGACCTGTCAGCAAAAACAATTTGTTGGTCATGTAGTACCAATAATGAACTTTTATTATCTCACAACTTTGAATAAATTCATCACAGACATTTGTTGGTACTTCAACCACAGCTTTAACTGTGGTTGTCCCAATACCAGTAGCATTTACCTGTATCTATTATAGGTGAGTATCTTGTTAAACTGTTAGTTTTAAAAGGTTGTGTTATAGTCCCTCTCCAACAAGTGACATTTTAAAGCAGCAAGATCTTCTCTCAATACTGACATTATTATTTCTTCTGTCTCTCCAAGTGTATGGCCAATAATTGTGGCCATTGTCGTGGCCATGTACACGCAGGTTCTCATTGGATTCAGGCAGATGGTAAAGAAATAGTGGAGCCAAAAAATGGTAGGCCATTCCTTTATTAAAGTTTCATACTGGCTGGTGAGCAAACACACAGGGAAAATACTTCTCTCTGGTTCCACAACCAGAAGAATCTTCTTCGGTTCCTCCTAGAATCAAAAGCCCCGATAGTCTCAGTGGAGGTCACAAAAGTCCCTCAGTTCTGGTTCTTCATCTGCACATTTTCTCCTCTTTGCACAAACTGATTTCTTCTTTAGCATGCTGCACTCTCTATGCTCTTGCTGAAAAACAGTGCTTCTTTTTTTCTGCCTCTTCTCCTCCTCTGCAAAACTTTCTGGCTTGAAAACCTCTCCTCCAACAAACAGTAGCAAAACAATGGCTCTTCCCAAGCAGGAAGGTAATTTACAATTTCACTGACCACATATACTTGGCACTTCCCAGCCCCCAATGCAAACTATAAGTGAGCAAACATAAAAATCGTATTTTACAAACTTATTTGACCAACACCAAGCATGCGTCTTATTTCATCAATTTTTTTTCTGTCTCACCTAACAAGAGACCCTCTAACATGTGCTCTCATATTTCTGGATAGCAAATTGGATTTCATATACACTGATTAGGCCTTATCAAACTTTCGTTCCCAGCAGTGGACCTGACAGGTAGCCAATGATCAATCAATATAGGTTCATTGATGAAGTGAATGGGTGATTGCTGTACCTAGTTGACTGAATAAGCCATGGTCCCAACCTTTGAAACTCTTCGTTTCTATGTGCACAGTATCTCTTATTTTCCTTTTCATTATATTTGTCAAACAAATACCATATCTCCTCTGAGGGAGGTGAGAGGGGTATGTCTTATAGCAAATATAAAGAACTGATCACCTCTATTAAAGGAAAGGAAGAGGCACTTCCAAATAGCTCAGTAAATGTGAAAGCTGGTGAGCATATGGTGTAGCCCAGAGTAATGCAGGACCTAGAGGGGGAAAAAAAAGCATTAAAATAAAATTCCACTGTGGGAGACACAGACCATTTGGGGAATTCTAACTCTGAATTTAACTTCCCTCTTTTCTAACAGGGGTAGGGTAAGTCAACACCATCTGTTACAAATGGGAAAAAGGCCTTAGAAAGAATGAGAAACAGAGGCAGGGAGGCAGAGAGGAATTAGAAAAAAATAGAAAAGGGTAAAGAAAAAGCAAGTTGACCCTTTAGTCTGCCTTCTGTGAGATGCAAAAGAGGACAGAAAGAAAACAGGAAGAGATGAAGAGACCTCAGGGATCTCGGAGAGAGAGAATGATGTTAAAATGGGGTGGGAGAAGCGCATTGGCTTTGGATTGCTCAGAGGCAGGTCCTAATCCTAGCGAAATCCATAATGTTGGGTGACCTTGGGTAAGTTACTTGACTTGTTTAAATTCTTGTTTATTAATAAAAGAGGATAACAACCCTTACTGCTGGAATTTGAAGAGTGTATCTGCAATAATGTAATAAAAACAGTAACAGTTATAGATAAAGTTATTGTTGTAGAGGTGTAGTACTTGCTAATATTTATTGGGTCCTTGTTCTGTACAAAGCCAAGCATTTTACATAGAGATCTTCACTTAATCCTTATAGCCTCCATAAGAAAGTTCTGTAATTATCTTTATTTATAGATGAGTAAACTGAAGTTTAGACAAGTGAAAGAAACTGTTCTGATCACACAGGCATTAAATAATACCACTAGAACTTAAATGCAGACTGCCTGACCCCAAAGCAAATGCACTTAATCATGGCACCATATTATTATATTGTTTATTTATTGAAGAATCTATAAGGATAGAAATTAAGGCTGAGGTTAAGTACAAGAGAGTTTGAGCTTAAGTAAACAAACACACACACAAACAGACAAACACAGAGAGAGGAAAGTGAAACCTGACCAGAGAAGGGCTTCTGCAATACACAGAGACCATGCGGATGAGCAAGCACTTTCATTGTGACACTTCTAGTGGTAGAGGAGGAAAAATCCTGAGGTCTTACAGAGGAAGGCAACATAGCCCAAGTGATCTTTAGCAAGAATGGCGTTATATTAGGACTCAAATTAAAGTATTAAGAGAAAAGTGCAGATTATGCGTTTCCCCCTGCAACATAATCCTGGTTAGTACAGCGATAAGAATAGAAGTATTCCCCAGCGTGAAGATTAAAATGAAAGAGCACCAGGATTGCCCAGCATCTTAGAGAAGGTAAGCAATCATGCATTATAAAGATTATAAAGTCTCCGTGGCTGCAGATCTACAGAACTGCACTCCCAGAACGGAGGGATGACAAAAGTCCTTTTTTGGGGGATGTGCACCTGAGTCAAGAGGTTTCCAAAGAAACCTGAAAATAATTTCAATGAATTAGAAGTGATTATTTTCATGGAAATCAAGGTAATGTTGCAGACACTACATGACTTTTAAAGGATGTAGTGAGCTATTGTATGTAAAGTGAATACTCCTCGTGGCTCTGTTTTTCCAGTGGTCTCGTCAGTCATCAACAGCTCCCTCCTCCGCGTCTTCCCTTTCAGGGCAGGAGACTCACTCTGAAGTTTGAAATTAGATCAACTTTAGAAATTGCAACTTTGAGATTAGGACAAATTAATTAATTTGGGATGAAACCAAGAAACTATTAGTGTAATTTAGATTTCAGAGATCAAGATCACAAGAAACTGGATTGATTTGGGGGCTGTTGACTCAGCACAAAGGAGCAAAAAGTTGAAGAGAACTTTATGATGGTTTGCTGCATGAAAAAAGAAAAGTTTTGTCAGGCTCAGAAGAGTTTTGGGTAATTTATCAAAACCAGAATGAACCCAATACACTTATATACTTAGATAATAATGGTTCTAATGTGAAGTTGAGCTTTCCTGAGAAGCTAAAATTGGTTTCAATAATTTGGGTTGGTTACAGCTGGGAGAACCTTGTGTAAATGCCCACAAATTTTACAAATGTGGCTTATATGTTTACTAAGTTCTGACTAATGCAAACCAACTCTGGCTTGCTCAAAGGTCCTCTGATTAGTTCAAATTGATTTGGCTTCACCTAGACCTGTTTAAACTTATCAAAACCACTTGAATCATATGAACATGAATGCTCATACTTCCCAAAGAGTTAAATGAGATTTGACTGGTTTATGCCAGAATTAGAGGGAAAAGGCAGGCTAATGACTATTGAAATAAGTGCTATTATTAGGTCCCCAGGTACAAGAAAAAAAATGAGAATAAAGTCAACTGGATTTTTAGAATAGATGAGGAAGATAAGAATATGAATTCATAAGGCTATAAGGATAAGTGGGAAATAAAAGGCAAATTTTTCAAAATAAATATTGAGAAAATCTAACTTCAACTAAACAAAGGTGGAAAGGCAGACCCACCTCAACAAAATAAATACATAAGAGACAGGAAGTAAGAAAAGGCAAAGATATCAAGGTGACAGGTATAGATAGAGTCAATAAAAACACAGCTATGACATTATATTATATTATAAGTCTCTTAAGAATGTTCATTCTTATAAAACAGAAGCACATTAAGATTAGCTAAAAACTAAAAATAGAGCAAACAAGGACAAAATAAAAAATTTATGGGCATGAACAACAGTGAGGTCATTGATGGGGGAGGAGGTAGAGAGGGTATAGGGGCACAAATGGTGATGGACAGAGACTTGACTTGGGTGGTGAATGCACAGTACAGTGTAAAGAAATGTGTTGTAGAATTGGATCCCTGAAACCTACATAATTATGTTAACCAGGATTACCCTAATAGGTAAAAAACAAACAAACAAACAACTAGACCAAAGAAAGTAGAAAGAAAGAGAAGCTCAGAGAAAAAGTTTGTTGCAAACATCCGGGATCTCAATTCAGAAATGTGGGTAAAGACTGAATACCAATTTTTGGTAACACAAATGTCATTTAAACATCAGAGGCTAGCCCTGGCTGGTGGCTCAATTGATAGAGCATTGGCTTAGCATATGGACATCCTGGGTTTGATTTCCAGTCAGGGCACACAGGAGAGGTGATCATCTGCTTTTCTTCCCCTCCCACTCCCCCTTCGCTCCTTCTTCTCCTGCAGCCAGGGGCTTGATTGGCTCGAGTGTGGCCCTGGGTGCTGAGGATAGCTTGGTTGGTCTGAGCACATCAGCCTTAAGTGGTAAAACTATCTTGGTTGAGAGCATGGCCCCAGATGGGCAGAGTATTGGCCCCAGTTGGAGGTTTCTGAATGGATCCCTGTCAAGGCACATGTGGGATTCTGTCTCTCTATCACCCCTCCTCTCACTTGGAAAAAGGAAAAAAAAGTATGAATGGAAAGTATATTAAAATTATAATGATGATAGAAACTAAAAATCGTGGGTATTAAAAGCAAAGCAAACGTAGATTCTTAAAGGTGGAGAGAAGAAGGAGGACTTGCTAGATGCCTCAACACCCACAGAACTGCACAGAGGAGAGTTGCTTAGGCTTTCTTTTCACCTAGACTTGGCAGCTGAAGAAGATGACCACCCAGAAATGCCAACAGGCTCGAACAAATAAAAAAAGATAGTCAAAACAAAAGCCTCTTCTCTAGGCAATGATGAGAAAAAAGAAGCCTAGTAAGACAGAAAACTTTGGGCCAGTAACTTTTGTACAAACACCACCCACTTCCTCCCACACTAGCAAAGGCTGGATGAGGAGCCCAGATTTCCTCTCTAACAAGGGTCTATCATCTTCATACAACATCAAGGTAGTTAACTCTTTTGTAGGCCAGCACAAAATTTCTGGCAGACTGGCCCCGGTCCGTGGACCGGAGGTTGAAAAACACTGAACACCATATTAAGTACAATATCACGCACTAGAGACAACTAAACCCAGTACCTCACAAACATCACTAAACCAGAATGACATACACCACACACCATCAAACACAGTGCCTCACATACACATCACTAACCACAGTATATATAACACACATCAAACACTACCATGCTCAGTGTTCTGACATAAGTCTATACACTCAGCAGCCCACACCACCTTGCTAAGGCACTGCTGAAGGAAATGAACATGCTTGAAGCACCTAGTTGGGTTCCAGGCACCATTCTAACACAGTATTACTTACTCAAGGAAAAAGGAAGGAAGTGTGCATTCAGTTTTGGTATATATCAGGCTAATTTCTAGAATCATATTATTCACACATGCACGGGAATAAATGAACACGCATTAAATGTCTAATAAACTTCAGGTGTTATGCTAATAAGGAATAATGAAATAAACACAAGTAGAGCAGCTCATATATGTTCATCACTATTCTAGTAAAACATTACTCACAACATAGGAAGGAGGCAAGCATGCATTGATTGCTCAGTGTATGCCAGACACAATTTTGATTTTAACACTATTTATTCACAGGGGAAAACAAACAAATGCATATTGAAGCCCACATGCTCTGGCTATTCTATCGTGATGCTATTCACAGATGGGGAGAGAAAGCAAGACACAGCAGCTAGGATATACCAGGAACTGTTATAAAGCACCATGACTCACACAGAGAAGGAGAAAATTAATGAATTGGGCACCTAGTTTGTGTCAGGCACTAATCTAACATGCCTTTGCTAATGCGTAGGGGAAAAAGTGAGCATGGATGAAGCACCAATTACAAGCACAGTTCTAGCTTAAGGTCATTTACACATAAAGGAAGCAAACAAGGATGACTTAAGCTCCTAGAATAGCCAGGAACTATTCTAGTACAACATTACTCAGCAGTAAAGAAGCTAACAGGTCCTAATTGCCTGGTATATGCTAGGTATAGTCTAGTATGGCATTATTTAAATAAAAGGAAAGAAATCTAGCCTCCTTGAATACCTAGTATAAGATAGAGTCTAGTTTAATACATTGTTCACATAGAAGGCAAAATAAGTGGCATTCACTGAACATCTAATACCTGCTGGTTACTATTATATTAAACCACAAATGTGCATAAAGAGAAAGGAGTATGTACTGAGAGCTTACTAGATGCCAAGGATTATTCTAGTACATTACTCATATACAAGGGGCAAAGCACGCATAGGAAGATATAAGCTGTATTAACAGCCTAGTCATGCAGATACTATCCTATTACAACCTTATACATAGGGGAAGGAAATAAGTGTGCATTCACAGCCTGTCAGTTGTCAGTGTAATATTATATAACATTTGCATATAAGGGAAGGGAGTGAGCATGCATTTAGTATAGACCAAACACTATTCCAGTCTAATACTACTCATAATTAGGAAGAAGGAAACAAGATTATATTGAGCATCTCTAGTATGTGAGACCGGATTTCACTATAATATAATTCGCACAGAGGAAGGAAACAAGCATGAGTTGATCATCTCATATGTGGTGGGTACTTTTTAGTATAATCTTATTTTCATATAGGGAAAGAAATCATAAATGCATGAAGTATAAATAGTCTATTTGCCGGGCACTATTCTGGTGTGTGATAACTCACACAGAAAAATGGCCTCTAGAAGACCAAACTCTCTCAAAGTTGAACCATTGCAGTGGCTCCAGCTGTAGAAATGGTGGGTAGAATGCTCATTCCAAGGATGAAGAAGGGGTTGAGGAGCCTCTGATTGCCTGGGTCCTGCTCACAGATCAAGCTAGTGCTCATATCTTCTCATTGACCGCTTTCAATATTCTAGCTCATAGCATGAAAGCTCAATTCCAATACAGATTCACTCTAAGAGATGTAGAAAGAAATAAGCTTACACTGAACCTCTATCAGCCTAGTACTGTTCTGCTACAACATTGCTGACAGAGCATATATAGAATACCTAAGTATATCTCAGGTATGATTCTAGTATAACTACTCACACAAAATAACATGAAATGAGCATGCATTGAGCACCCAGTGTGTGATAGTCCTATTCGAAAACAATGTTACTCATCCATAGATGAAGGAAAGACAGTTTATTAGAGCAACACATACAGGCCAGACACTAATTCTAGTACAACATTACTCACTGCTAAGGGAAACAAACAAGGACACACCGAGTGCCTCACTGGCCAGTCACTCTCCTAGCATTGCACAGCATTACCTAAGGGGTGGAAACTAGCATGCATTGAGTGTCTCATATATGCTAGATCGGTGTTTCCCAAGGTGGGACCCAAGCCCCACAGGAAGGCAATTCGATAGTTAAGGGGGGCAATTTGAAAATGGACTCGACACGACTTTAACTCTTTCGCCCTGGGCCATTTAAATGCAATGCTAGATATCGGTGCCAAATTTAACAAAAAATGCAATTCTTAAATAATTGCGGTAAATAATTATTAAGTATAATTTCGTTTGACGAGACCAAAATATCAACTGGGTGATTCACGTCATCAAGTAAACTTTGTCCTGGGTTCACCACGGAGCGTGCCATCTGCTGCGGGGAACCCCGGACGTTTTAAAAACTCGCTAAACAACGCAGTTATTCTCACCTAATTGGCCCATCGCAACTTCTGTAGTGTTTCACATCATTCAGTTGGTGTTAATTTGAAATAAGTGTCAGTCAAAACTGTTGTAAAAGCTCATTGATTTAATAAATATACATATATATATATTGTATAGATATAATTGGTAAGTATTTGATTTTATTTTTATCAATATTAAACTCTTTATTAAGTACTTCTTGCATCTGGGCTAGAAAGCAATAATATTTTATAAATATTATTGGGGCTATAATAGTGCATGCACGACAATTTTAATTTTAGAAGCATAACTTTCCAGAAAATTTTGTCAAGTGGAAAAAATATAGATACCTTTTGATTTGCGGTGGTAGTGTAGTAAGTGTGTTATATACATTTAAATAAATATGAATTTTTAGTATACGTTTACTCTATGTCACATCAACTATTTTAACACATATTTTAATATTAGTTTTTAATTGATCTTATTTTTATTTCTTATAGCCCATAGTAAAATGAGTGGTGCAAGCAAGAAAAAAACTCGTCAATATTCAGAGGAATATTTAAAATTTGGGTTCATACCCGCTGTTCACGATGAGCGGATTCCTTTTTGTCTTTTATGCCAGCAATGCTTGACCAACGAATCAATGAAACGAGGTCGTCTTGAGGCGCATTTGAAGGTGAAACACAGTGCTCATATTAATTCAGATTTGAGTTACTTTAAAACTTTAGGCCCTGGCCGGTTGGCTCAGCGGTAGAGCGTCGGCCTAGCGTGCGGAGGACCCGGGTTCGATTCCCGGCCAGGGCACATAGGAGAAGCGCCCATTTGCTTCTCCACCCCTCCGCCGCGCTTTCCTCTCTGTCTCTCTCTTCCCCTCCCGCAGCCAAGGCTCCATTGGAGCAAAGATGGCCCGGGCGCTGGGCATGGCTCTGTGGCCTCTGCCTCAGGCGCTAGAGTGGCTCTGGTCGCAATATGGCGATGCCCAGGATGGGCAGAGCATCGCCCCCTGGGGGGCAGAGCATCGCCCCTGGTGGGCGTGCCGGGTGGATCCCGGTCGGGCGCATGCGGGAGTCTGTCTGACTGTCTCTCCCTGTTTCCAGCTTCAGAAGAATGAAAAAAAAAAAAAAAAAAAAAAATGAAAAAACTTTAAAAAATTTTTTTGAAAAAAGAACATTAAAGTTTCTATTTACTGCTCATACTTCAACTAATAATCGTGTTCTTGAGGCTAGTTATCAAATTTCTTTATTCATCGCTAAAACTGGAGAAAATCACACTATAGGAGAGAATTTAATAAAACCATCAATATCAGCATTTCTTAAAACGGTTCTTGAAAAAGATGACAAAGATGTAAAAGCTATGCCACTCAGTAACAATTCTGTTAGCAGAAGAATAGATGAAATGAGTGAGGATATTGAAAAACAACTTATTGAAAAGCTGAAAACAAGAAAATTCTCCTTGCAAATGGATGAATCAACTTTGAGAGACAGTGAGGCAGTATTGTTAACTTATGTAAGATATATTGATAAAGGACATTTTGCTGAAGAAATGTTGTTCTGTAAAAGATTAGAAAGCACCACTACCTCCAAAGATATATATAATAAGCTAAAAAAACTACTTAGATGTCAATGATATACCAATGAAAAATATAACATCTTGTGCTGCAGATGGTGCTCCCAATATGATGGGCAAGAAAAATGGCTGCTTAAAATTGATGAAAGATGCGAATCCAGAAATGATTCTTGTGCATTGTGTTATTCATAGGGAAAACTTGGTAGCTAAAAACATCTCGCCTGTTCTGAATGAAGCATTACATACAGTAATAAAGTATGTTAATGCTATTAAAGCTAGTGCCAAATGTGAGCGTCTTTTCAAGCTATTTTGTGAAGAACAAAATGAAGACCATGTGAGACTTTTACTTCATACTGAAGTCAGATGGCTATCTAAAGGAAACTGTTTGAAAAGATTTATGGAACTGTTTGATACTCTTAGTGATTTTTTAAGTGACAAACCTGAAATGAAGTATCTGTTAACAATAGATGGTAAAGCATTTGTGAGTTATTTAGCCGATATCTTTGAAAAACTAAATATATTAAATAAGCAACTTCAAGGAACAAATAAAACTCTTGTCGATGCAAAAGCAAAGATATTTGGTTTCATTACCAATATTGAGTTATGTCAGAAACATATTAACAACAAAAACTTTAAACAGTTTCATTGGCTCCAAAAATGTGAAGTAAGTAACTGATACCGCTTTACTTGCTATTGTCAGTCATTTGAATATTCTATCGGCTGATTTAAAAGAAAGATTTTCTGATTTAAAACAAATTGATTTCCCAACATGGATGATGCAGCCAATGTTAATGGATTTGTCTGATATATCAAATATGCAGTATCAAGAAGAACTCGCAGAATTGCAAAATGATGAGTCAGTTAAAGCTTTATTTAATATCAGAGGAGCAATGGCATGGCTTTGTGAGGAAACAGAAATCAAATACCCAAATTCAACCAAAAGTGCAAGAAAACTATTGCTACCGTTTCCATCTTCATTTTTAGCTGAATGTGGATTTAGTGCTGTAAATGATTTACTGGTAAAAAAAAAAAGAAATCAGCTGGAAATAACACAACGTGGAGACTTGAGACTAAAGCTAACCAAATTGGAACCTAATATAAAATCTCTGTGCAGCAAGCATCAAGCGCAAGGATCACACTAAATTAAAATAATAAATTAATATAGAAAAATCTGTATTAAAATTATTTGGAATTTAAATTTCTGTTTTTCATTATATGTTTTGAAATTTTACTTACTGTGTTTTGTTAACAATTGCATAGTGATTTCTTCCTAGAACCTATCATTTATGTTTATTAAGTGAACAAATCAATTTTTTAATGTTAAAAATTATGTATGTTACATAGGGGGGGACATAAAAATTTTAGAAAGGTTAAGGTGGGGCATGGCACACAAAAGGTTGGGAAACACTGTGCTAGATACTAGTTATGCAAAGTCATTCACCCACAGAAGAAAGGAAGCAGGCATGCATTGAGCACCTAGTGTATGCCACATACTATTTTAGAAGAACCTTATACTCACAAAACAAGCATGGATAAAACTCTTAGTACATGCCATTTACCAGCCTCATACAACTTCACTCACATAGTGAAGAGGAAATAAACATGAACTGACATTCAATATACGCCATGCAACCTCACTTTCATGGGAAAGAAATAAGCATGTGTGAGCACCTAGTTTCAGGCATTATTCTATTACAAACTTTATTACAGAAATAATGAAAGTAGAAGAAAAGAAGTTAGCACTGAGTGCTACTGGATAGAGGTCGCCTCATTCCCACTTGTTGATGCTGTAACTCTGCCTCTCCTCTAGGCCTTCCACAGCACATCCCAGCCAGGAGCAGGGAGGTGTGTCATCACTTCATGGTTTGATGGAAGTCCAGAAACCTCACATGGTCTCCACTGACACTGCTGGGTGGACGTGTCCTTAATAACATCAATCCCAGGTTTTTCCTTGACTTTCTCTGGTCCCACCAGGGCTAGGGGTTCAGTTGAAAAACACTGGTATGTAATACGCTGTGTTAATAAGGTGTGTATGAGCCACTGTGTTTAGTGGAGTGTAAGATATATGGTAGTGTACTTTATATTGTTTGAGTCACTGTGATTTCAAAGTAGTTGTGAGACACTGTGTCTAACGAGAAGATATGTGGTGTGGTGTTTAGTGAAATGTGTAAAGCACTGTGTTAATTATCTGTGTGTGACATTGTAGATAATGGTTGTTATTGTCCGTGATAATCTATTTAGTGATGAATCGAAGTCACTGTGTTTAGTGAAGTATGTGAGAGACACTGCTTAGTGTTATGAGATGTGTGTAATACCAGGTTTAGTGATGTGTGTTTGAAGCACCACTTTTATTACTGTGTGTGAGATGTGGTTTTAATGACATGTGAGGCTAGTAATACTATAGTTATGAGAGCATGTGGTACTGTTTTTATAACCTAGAATGTGGAAGGCATTGTTTCAGTAACGTGTGCAGCATTCATAAAATGTCTTAAGTGATAAGGTGTTAATTAATGTGTGTGTGCATGTATGTGTGGTATGTGTTTAATAATATGTCAGTGTGTTTTGGAAGGTGTATTTCAGGCATTGTGTTTAGTGGTGTTCTATGAATAGTGATGCTTTAGGGACGTTTTTGTGACCACTGTGTTAGTGGTATGCTGTATGTGTGTGATAATGATTTTAGTGCATCCAGTGTGATATATTGTATTTACTTACGTGTGTGTGTCTGAGGCATGGTGTTTGTGTTGTTTGTTGTTGGTGATAATGCACTCAGTGATGTGTGGGAAAGGCACAGCCTTTGTTTCTGTCTGTGTGAAACAAGCAGCTAACACTAGTAAACACAGTGCATCAACATCTATCACTAACCAATCTAGGAAATGTACCATACGTTGCCAAACAGTTTATTACACATGTTTAACTGTTTACCTAGCACTAAGAAATACAGCGTGCCACATATATAAATATAATTTGAAACGAAGCAGTTCACGCACCAAGTATTGATAAACATACTGTTGTACATACATATCACTATATACAGTAACACATATACAAGCTACTATTTAACACAACATATTTCAACATATATTACTAAACAAAGTACTACTAGACACACACACAAAAACATAGTGCCAAGCAGTCATTCAGCAAAGATCATTAATTAAGAAGCACACATCGCACTTTCTGCTAAACAGAGTTGTCCACCCAAGTATCATCGTATGCAGAAACACACATATATGACTATTAAACAGAATTTCAATATGTGTCACTAAACGAAGAAGTATAAGTACCATGCACTGCTAAATTCAGAAGTTCACACATATATCTCTGTAGAAGTAACACACATCTAACGCCATTCAACAATTTTAACTTATATCGCTGACATTTACCACATGTGTTTCACACATATATCTTTATACACAGTAACACAGAACTAGCATTGTTAACACAATATGTCAGAATAAAATACTAAACAATGTAGTAGGCATACTATGTACTGTCAAATCTTTTACTTGGAAACATAGTGTCTTTACTCAGGTATCACTAACCGTAGCTGAGTTTGGGGATTATCTTCTGAGCTTGAAAAAGATTTAGCAAATATCTCTGTATAAAATTCTAAGAGGACTATTTTTGTTTCATAAAATGTGATAGATTCTTAGCTGAAGTATTGAGTTTGGAATTAATAGATCAACTTGGCTATGTGCAGGCTGTGTAGAAAAAAAATGCCAACAGCAATATTTTTTTCTGAGCATCATGTCACACAAAAGCAGATGTTGTGTGAAGACAGAATGAACAAAAAGTGAGGGGAAAATGGAAACTTTATCTTTCCCTCAATATTATGAAACCATTAAGCTAAAATGAGATGAATATTTCTCTCCTAAGAAAATACTGATATTATAAAAAAAGAGGATACTGCTTTGTTTTGGGATTGGAGATGAGGTAGTATTTGCTGCTTATGCTGTTGAGAAAGGTAATTTGATTTGCACATTTTAATAGATTGTCAATCAAACCTGACATTGCTTTTGCTAAGTAACCTTCCATTTTAATCTCTTTATACAATTAATGGGATATAAATAAACAGAAGAATAACTCAAGATTACTAAAGCATACAAGGATATAAATTTATGAATCTTGTTGTTTAATTTGATTCTGAGCTTTTGAACAGTTTACATTTAGTTTTAACTACTTTGCAATATTTTATTGTTTTATTTAGTGTTTGTCTTCACTTTTAACTATACAATTTTTGTTCTTTATTTTTTCAGTGATTGAGTAGGCATTACAGTATAGATTTTTAATTTCCCATAGTTCATGAATTATTATGCTAATTGACATCTACTATAGTAACCTTATAACAATATACTTCTATTTCCCTTTCTCATCTTATTTTTAATGAAAATTAGATCATAATGTGTATTTTGTTCTGAATCTGACATATCTTCACTCAACAGTATGCCCTGCACTATTTCCATTCATGAAGATACAGATTAACCTTTTTCTATGTATGGTATTGTATGCCACAAACTGACCAGGATTTAACATTTCTTCTGTTTTTGAAAATTAGACTACCTCCAGTTGTCTCATATTACAGATAATGTTACCATACAGGCGTCCCCAAACTACGGCCCGCAGGCCACATGTGGCCCCCTCAGGCCATTTATCTGGCCCCCCCGCCGCACTCCCGGAAGGGGCACCTCTTTCATTGGTGGTCAGTGAGAGGAGCACTGTATGTGGCAGCCCTCCAACGGTCTGAGGGACAGTGAACTGGCCCCCTGTGTAAAAAGTTTGGGGACCTCTGATACTGGAAGGAGATTGGTTAAAGGACATGTGCAGTTAATTTTATTTTATTTTATTTTTATTTTGTTTTTGTTTTTGAGCAGTCTCACATCTACAGAATAGTTTTAAGTACAATACAAAGAACTAAATTTGTTAGCCTGTGTTTCCTGCAAATAGTATATTTCCCTGTGGTGCTGTGGTATGATGATCAAAATCGAGAGGTTAACATTGATTCATTACTCCTCTATTCCTCATAACTCATTCAAGTTTCTACAACTATACCAATAATGAAATTTTTAACAAATTTATGTATTTCAGAACCAAACGTTGTTTAGTTGCCATATCCCTTCATTCTTCTTCATTCTCAAAAAGTTTCAATTATCTTTGACTTTTAAAACTTGCCACTTTTTTTAAATTTTTTTTTATATAAATAAATTTTTATTTTAATGAAGTGACATCAGTAAATCAGGGTACATATATTCAAAGAAAACATTTCCAGGTGATCTTGTCATTTAGTTCTGTTGCATACCCATCATCCAAAGAGAGATCGTCCTCCGTCACCCTCTATCCCACCTGTGGACACCCTAATCACCCACTTTGGACTCTGCACTTTCCTATGTGGAAATCTTCCTTTTTCTGCTCAGACATTGACTTTGTGCCAGGCTCCCCCCCTTTCAGACACCCTCCTCAGCTTGCTTGGGCCATGTATACAATGGAGTTGAGGGTTTAGTCTCTTATATAAGGGGGTGAAGAGTATATTTATAGTGGTGAGAATGCAAAACACAGAGTTTATTTTTGTATTAATTCTTAAGTATTATATTATTTTCCATATAAACTGTAAACCTATTTTTGCCCCACCCTATATTTAAGTTATATCTGAAGTAACTTTATTCATTAAAATAATTTATCTTGTAAAAGTTCAAGGTTTTAGATGAATGTAACCAGATCTTTGCCTATGTAGAGTATATATCCTGGGATGGAACAAGGACAAAAATCAATAAATATAATAAATGAGCACATTATATTGTATTTCACATGATGTAAAGTGCTATGGAAAGGAAAAATGTAGACCAGGGCAAGAATCATTTGGAGTAAGTGTGTATGTGTGTGTGAGTGTGTGTGTGTGTGTGAGTGTGTGTGTGAGTGAGTGTGTGCATGCGAGTGTGTGTATGTGTAAGTGTGTGTGTGAGTGTGTGTGAGTGTGTGAGTGTGTGTGTATGAATGTGAGTGTGTGTCTGTGTAGGGGAAGGGTTACAGGTTGTAATTTAGAGCATGGCATCTGTATTTGTTGTCCTTCCAAAACAAATATTAGAAATAGGCATCTCCTGGGATGAATCTGTCCCTTAAATAATTCTGTTAAGCTCAGTGAGTATTTACTTATTGCTAACATCTAGAATGGAAAGATTTCATGTAAAAATCTCCATTTTCAGCTTTTGGTGAAACTTCAGGAAGATTGGTGATATTGGGCCCACCCCCCTCATGGCACTGATGATTGAAGCTACAGAATGCCTTCCTGCACCTGGCATGGTTCATATTTTTACCACTTAACCCGCATAAGCATACAAGTGTTTGGGCCCTGACCTCTACCACCTGTATTTGTATATTACTGTATTTGTGTTCTGCAGGAAGCAGGGTAAATTCTGAGCCCTTAGATCTGTCAAGTTCTGTGCTCTGAAGGCCTCCTACTGCCTTCAGATATATGATCTTTTATTTCCTGATCACAAGGGTGAGATACTGTTAAGAAATATTAAAACAAAGGCGTAAGAGAAATAAACTAATTTCCATATTGTTCTAGTAGGTAATTGAATCCATCCATTGACCACAACGAGCTAGTGCAGATTTAGGTTCCAAATGAATGTCCTGGGACTCAATGGGGAGTTGATGTTGGGAACTGTGGTTTCTGGTAGCCACACAGAATAGACATCTGACCTTAATAAGATACAGACACTGAGATACTCTCTGTGAGGCAAAAAGTAAATACAATAACAATGGCAACAAAAAAACCCAGACTTCTTAAGAGAAGCTACTTTCATTGCAGCATTATTCACAATAGCCAAGAAATGCAAAGAACCTAGGTATCTGTCAATGGGTCCATGGAGAAAGATATTGTATATATATTTCAGCCATAAAAGATTTTAAAAAGTGCTGCCATTTATGACAATGTGGATGAATGTGGAGGACATTATTTCAAGTAAAATAAGGCAGAAACAGAAAGACAAATATTTAATGATATTACTGACATGAGGAATCTAAAAATGTTAAAACAAGAGAAACAGAGTCAAAAGAGGGTTCCCAGGCACCGTAGAAGCTGGAAATGAGGAGGTAGGTGTTGATCAAAGGGTACAAAGTTTCAGTTTTAGAGATAGGTTGTTTGTTTGTTTGTTTGTTTGAGCTGCCCTGACCAGGGAATTGAACCAGCAACCTCGGCACTACAGGATGATGCTCTAACCATCTGAGCTATCTGGCCAAGGCTTAATATTTTTATGTATAGATTGATTTTTAGAGAGATAGAGGAAGGGAGAAAGAAGGGAAGGGAAGCATTCATTTGTTGTTCTGTTCAGTTGTGCATGCATTGGTTGCTTCCCCATATGTGCCCTCACCTGGAATTGAATCTGCAGCCTTTTCTTTTCAGTATGACACTCTTAACTGACTGACCTAAATGGCCAGGGCTGAGAAAAATATGTTTTAAAGAGCTAATGTATAACAATGACATTATAATTAATAGTAGTGTATTGTATACTTGAAATTTGCTAAGAGAGTATATCTTAAGTGTTCTAAATACACACACACACACACACAAACTCAGACACCATGGTAACTATATGCAGTAAAGAGGTTCATTAGCCTGATTGTGGTAATTACTGCACCAAGTGTATTTATGTTAAAATATCACTTTGTACACCTTAAATATATACAATATATATTTGTATTTTTCTGAAGCTGGAAATGAGGAGAGACAGTCAGTCAGACAGACTTCCACATGCGCCCGACCGGGATCCACCCGGCACGCCCACCAGGGGGTGACGCCCTGCCCACCAGGGGGCGATGCTCTGCCCCTCGGGGCGTCGCTCTGTAGCGACTAGAGCCACTCCAGCGCCTGGGGCAGAGGCCAAGGAGCCATCCCCAGTGCCCGTTCCATCTTTGCTCCAATGGAGCCTTGGCTGCGGGAGGGGAAGAGAGAGACAGAGAGGAAGGAGAGGGGGAGGGGTGAAGAAGCAGATGGGCACTTCTCCTGTGTGCCCTGGCCAGGAATAGAACCCGGGACTTCTGCACGCCAGGCCGACGCTCTACCACTGAGCAAACCGGCCAGGGCCTTACAATATTTTTTTAGTATACTTTAATAAATCTGGGGAAAACACCTGACCCCTCCAATTAAAAAAATAACAAAAAATGAAACTTTACCAAATGTTCTGCATTTAATAAAAATGAAGTGCATAAATAAAATGCTCCCTCCCTTTTCCAACAACAGCAACAGGGCAAGACTCATGGCAATTGCAATAATTACTAATTTAATGATAACTAGAAGAAAACATGTTTGAGTAGGAAAGGGTTTATCAGGAAATATGATTGTCTTCAGCATATCAGCCTCATGGAGTTCAAACCAGTCAAGCAAGAACACAATGACTTTAGTTAGTGAAACTGCACAGTTATTGTAAAAAAATCAAAATTGAGGAAGTAAAACCTAGTGCCAAGGATGTACTGAACTGGGAAGCTTTCATTCTCTCTGATGCAATCATGAAAAGAACACCGCATTCGATTGGGCTATGCTGGGGTTCAAGCAATTCCTTTTTATCTTTCTAATTTTCTATACTAGACTTAATGCCAAAATGTTTTGTAAGACTTTTAGACCTCAGCTTTTGTCCACAGACATAAATTTTACAAATGGAACAAACCCTCTGGGGAAGACATTGATTTTTCAAATATCTTATCACTTTAATGACAGGTTTCTTGAATACCTTTGCATAATTCCTTTGAATCTGAAACCCAAAAAGAACCTTACAAAGTTATCTCTTGTCCCTTGTCTGGAAAAAGAAATGGATATTTTGAAAGGTCCAAGTCATTATTTCTATCTTTAAAATTGCCAAGGGCACTCAAAAGTACATCTTACATTTTTATATACATTGTCCTTCAATTTAGCCTGACATCATGCAATTACTCATTGGATTTGATATTTATTGAGTACCTATTATAGTCCAGGCAATGGTCCAAGTGTCATGAAAGCAAGAATTATGCAAGTATATCAGGCATCGTATGTCTGTAAGATGCCATCAGATTGAATGAATTGAATCAGGCATGGACTCTGCCCTCTGAAAGATGGCAATAACCAACAAAAAGAAAACATAAACATAAATAATTTTAATAGAAAGTAAAGGACCGGGATTATAACATTCATATGAAAGAAAAACAAGGGAGGTGAGATATAATTTCTGGATGGAGAGCTGAGGTGGGGTGGAAAGATCAGAAAAACAGACAACTTTCATGAAGAAGGAAGATCTGAAAAATATCTGTACTCTACTGAGAATTTTGCAGGTTTATTTTAAATATCCCTAACTTTCTCCAAAGTTAAAAAAAAAATTAAGCATATGTAGCTTGGACAGTTTTATGTTCAGAACAAAAACCTGAAAGAAAAGGTTGACATGGCACTGAGAATCTTCCCCTTTATTTCTCACCCTGGCACTGTTCTAGACCTCATTTGTTTCTTTAACATTGGACCGCCAGCACCTTGCAGAGTGTGGGAGACTTTGTAGACACTCAGCACATATTTGAACAATTAAAGAGAAACCACAGGATGTAAGAATCTTATGATTTAGTCATCTTTCCTCACGATAGATAACTTAAGGTCTTAGCAAACCAAGATCATAGGAAAAAGTGATATAGGAAAAAGTATTTCTATTTCAATTATTTGTTTTGAAGAGTTTTCTGTCTACTTAGCATTGATTTATAAACTAGAGTGCTGGGATAATCTTTTTATTTTTCTTAAAACAATTGTGGATAAAATCCATCTATGTCAAATGTTAAAGTTTTATGTGTCTTTTCTCCCATAAGAAACTGCAGGGAGGAAGAATTTAGTCAAGTTTCATGCTTCTAGTTTTCATGGAAGCCAGCCTGAATTTATGAAACTCCTCTTGATCTTTTATTGGAACTCAAAGCACTGTGGAGCACTTCGGTGTAATTTTGTTTCGGTGTCTTAAAGAAGTAGTAAATAAATGAGGCAAAAACAACAGAGTATAAAGATTAATCTTTTCTCATTGTTTGAAATAAATGATATACAGTGTATTAAATATTAAAGATTTTTTCTTCTCCAAGATTTGTCCAATGGAATTGTGTAATTCTACCCACAGTCAAACATCTTTCGTTTGTATTAAATATTATATTCAGTAGTGTTTCTAGTATACATTATGTCATAAAAATCAAGTGAGAGAAACAGTAGTGTCTAGTTTATGGATTAGGATAGTGAGGCAAAGGCAGAGTAAAGACCAAGTTCACAGACCTGGTAAAGGGCAGAGCTGCAACATTTCCAAATTCATTAGCATTTTACTTTTTATGGAGAAGGGAAAGTCATAAGGCCAATAATGCACAGTAAGTGAATCTTGTTTATAACCATGTTCACACTATGGACTTTAAGCAGCTAAGAAAAAGGAACAGGCAGAGAAAAGTGACACAGAGCTGAGTGAGTTTATGCTCAAAGTCTCTGTGATTCCTGCTCAGAGTGAGCTTTACTGCTGTCTCTTCAGGGGAAAGCCACCTTGCTACTTCCTACTTGTGCGAAAGAACCCGAGCCATGGAGAGATGCTGCTCATTTTGCTCTTAGTCCTCCAACTTCAGCCAAAATTGAGGGAGAGAAGTGGCCACACATGAGAATGAGATCACTTTTCATATATAATTGGATGAAGGAGTCCTGCTTCCCTCTTTAAAGAATTCCTTGAAAAAAAAATTTCCCCTTTCTTATTGAGGATCTAACAAATCATTGCTTCCTAATGGATCTTGCAACTTAAAGTGCACTGTGCTTTAACGGCAAACTTGTGTCATGCCTTGGTGAGTATTTTATGAATTGTAAAATTGAAAAGTAAGTTAAGATGCAAAAGTGGCTGCTGGTTCCTCCATCTGACAAATCTTATTTGGGACTAGGCTCTAATATCCCCTTTAAGACCTCTTTTATTTTATTTTTTCAGAGTTTAACTGAATACCAATAAAAAGGAGGAAATTCTATCCTACATTTTTTGCTTCTTCCTTGTTAACTATATATATTACTTAGCAGTAAAAAAGTTTCTTACTTCTAAAGGATTACAAGTTTTCTGTAAGTGTCAACATCAGATTTAAGTGTGTTTTCTAGTTTTCAGACATTGCACCATGACTGACAGTATGCTTGGAGATACATGTTTTAAAATAGATGCTAACCAAGGGAGGACTCACTTCTGGAGTGGCAGAGTGAGGGTCTTTATGAACTCACTACCCTCCTAAAACAACAAAAACATAATCAAAATAAGCATCACCGATTATTTCAGGACTCTGGCAATGAAAGCCACAGAATGAACTGAAAACTGTGCATACAAAAGAAACCACTAAACTTTGGTAAAACAGTAGGGTCCATGATGTTTGTATTTAGGACTCTTCTCACCCTTCCCTGCCTTTCTAGCTTAGTGATGTAGTCGGCAAAAGCCAGCAGCACTGCAGAGAATTCAAGGTTTGCACTTCTTTTGGCGCTCCATTAAAAACATTATCCCCAGTGCAAACAATATTTTGTCTGAAATTTCAGCTCCCTGGGATATTTCTATGTTTAGATGGCTATCTGAGTAACTGAAGAGTTTAGCTCAGTGTGAGGTTGAAAGATCTGATACCAGAGTTGTTACAAACAATTATATTTGTAGTAATAAAAAATATATATATGTATGTATCATACATGGGAAAAAATAAGAAAGTAAGTCCACTTACAATGAGGGGAAAAAAGCAGCCAATAGAAAATGTCCTGGAGGGGGACCAGATTTTGGACTTAGACAAAGACTTTAAGTAAGCTATTAAATTATATATATATATATATATATATATTCAGAGAATTATAGGAAAACATGTATCAAGAAGTTTTAATACTATCGATGGTAACTGTCTAGGTATTATAAATGACTATATAAATTAATTTTTCTTTGCAATTCATTTTTCTTTAATCTGTTTTAAAAGACAACTGCAAACAATAAATATAAAACTGTTTTATAATATATACAGTATTACATTTGTACAAAGAAGGGAGAAGGACTGGGAAAATTTTTGAAATTTTTTGCATATTATTGAAGTTAAATTAGTATTAATCAACTAGATTTTTAAAATTTGTTTTAAACTAATTGTGATTTCCAGAGAAACCTCTACAAAATAACTTAAATATAGTTAAAAAAACAAAAGAATTTTTTTTTTTTTGTATTTTTTCGAAGCTAGAAACGGGGAGAGACAGTCAGACAGACTCTTGCATACGCCCAACTGGGATCCACCCGGCACGCCCACGGGGGGGGGGCGAAGCTCTGCCCACCAGGGGGCGATGCTCTGCCCCTCTGGGGCGTCGCTCTTCCGCGACCAGAGCCACTCTAGCACCTTGGGCAGAGGCCAAGGAGCCATGCCCAGCGCCCGGGCCATCTTTGCTCCAATGGAGCCTTGGCTGCAGGAGGGGAAGAGAGCGACAGAGAGGAAGGAGAGGGGGAGGGGTGAAGAAGCAGATGGGCGCTTCTCCTGTGTGCCCTGGCTGGGAATTGAACCCGGGACTTCTGCACGGCAGGCCGACGCTCTACCGCTGAGCCAACCGGCCAGGGCAAAACCAAAGAAATTTAAAAGGTGTACTAGAAAATGTATACTTAACAAAATATAAACAACAAGAATCAAGGAATAGAGAAAAAAAGCAAAGACATAAGGAAAACAAGTATCAAAAGGATAGATTTAAATCCTGCTTTATCAGCAATTACATTAATTGTAAATGATTTAAACACCTCAATCAAAAGTTTGATGTTGGGGGATGACGTCAGAGTAATGGCGCGGTAGGAAGCAATACCGATAAATCTCCCCCAAAACTCAAGATCTTCAACCAGAAACAGAAAAACCTATCCTTGGAGCCTCCAGATGTTTTGCAATACACCCGAAGGTATGGTCGAGCAAAAAATTGGCTAAATATATAATCAAACCCCGAAGGAAATAGGGAGTAAGAAATGCTCAGCCTTCCTCACTAACCTAAATAAGGCTGCTTTCACTGGGAACTGAGAATATAGAAACTGAGGCGGGCAAAGGGGGTGAATAGATCCAGGCCGTGGCACAAACGGCCAAACCAGGCTGTGGCACGGAGATCCAAGCCGAGGAAAAACTGTGCCTGTGGCAACCCAGTCAATACAAGCTAGCACTCGCGCCAAACCCAGACAAAGAAAGACAAGTGGGGCAGCCACTTTCCCCGATCTCCTGGTTCGCACACACAGATAGTGAGTGAGAGATTCCTCCGAGTGCCTCAGCAGTGGGCGCCCATGTTACCCCACAGAGAGGCAGAGTCAGGGGTCTTCGTGTGAGCCAAAAGCGGAATCTCAAGGCCGCCACAGCGCCCTGAAAAAGCCGCACACGGGGAGGGAGTGAGAGAGAGCCAATTCCAATGCTGGAACTTTTCCATGCGGGAGGGGTTTCACTCAGAGGGTGAGGCGGCTGGCCTGATATCCTGGTTGGCGCGCACAGAGAGTGGGCAAGAGATTCCTACGAGCACCTCAGGAGTGGGCGCCCGAGTAATCCCACAGAGGGGCATAGTCAGGGGACCTTGTGTGGGCCAAAAGCAGAATCTCAGGCCGCCCCAGCGCCCTAAAAATGCCACGCACAGGGAGGGAGTGAGAGCCAATTCCAACGCTGGAACTTTTCCTTGCAGGCGGGGGTTACACTCAGAGGGTGAGACTGCAGGCCGGATATCCTGGTCTGTGCATGCAGATAGTGAGCAAATGTTTCCTCCAGGTGACCCAGGAGTGGGCGCCCGCTCGTGTTACCAAACAGAGTGGCAGAGCCAGAGGTCTTTGAGTGGGTGGAAGCCCCGCCTGATTATGCTAGCAGCTCTGACTGACTGAGCCTTACCCAGAGCCCTGTGCTGAGTGGGAATAGAGTGGGGAATTGCCAGCTCTTTGAGCCTCTTACTATCCAGGCAGAGGCAGCAGCAACCCCATAGCTAGATTATCAGGCTACTAATTCAGGATGGAAAGACTAGGAGAGAAGCTCCAGGAACACAAACTCTCACTGTCGGAGCCTATAAATGCTAATGAGCCTCAACTGCCAACGAGACTGAAGCACAATACATGACATCACCATAGAGACTTATCAACTGCAAACCTCTACCTGAGCGTGCCAAAGGGGCAGAACCCGGGGAACAGAGTAACCGACCAGGAAGAGGGAGAGAAAAGAAAAAGCAAGAAGATAAATTCTCAAAATCAAGAATAATCCACAGACTTTATAACCTATCCCATTTTATTATATTTGTTCATTTGTTTCTCTTATCTTCATTCTTGATTTTTTTTTCCTCCTCCAATTTGGTCATTTAACTCTCTGCCGGTCTTACTCTCTCCTCTCCTTGAACTACACTACCCATAAGTGTTACATCTCCCATTATCTTTTCTTTCCTCTTCCTTTCTCTCTATGAGGGTTGCACTCCAAAACCCTTAACTCTCTCTCTCTCTCTCTCTCTTCTTTTTTCTTCTTTCTTCTTTTAGTGGTTCCCTCTTTTTTTCTCTCTCTCTCTCTTTCTTTTCTCCCTCTATATTAGTTTCTTCCTTTCTCCTTTACGTCTCCTCTCATTCAAACTTCAATAACGAACAAATTATCTTAGCTGGGACTCAAACTTATGTTTGTGGCATTTTGGGGGTTTTTTACTTCACCTTTTAAACTCACTAGTGGTGCTCCCATCCCTGGCTTTCCATTCTATCTAGTTCTTGTTCCACTAAATACAATAGTAATTTTTTAATTTGTCCCCCATTTTCCTGTTTCCTTCTTATTCCTCTCATCATAACTCTTAGTCAACCAACACCTAAAAGCAAATCATTTTATTCTTGACCAAAATTTTTTCCTGATTTGCTTATTGTGGGTCAACAACTCCTTTTTTTTCTGGGGTTTTTTTTTTTTTTTTTGCCCCTTTATTACTTCTCCCCAATTCAGGCCCTCCATTACAGGCATTGTTTGTTCTATTTAGTACAATATAACTCACAGTTCACCACAAGATTTTCTCAAGAAAGAGGGGAGAAGAGAGGAGAAAAAAAAAGGAGGGGGGGAAATAATTTTCTTTTTTTTAAATTTTAATTTAATTTTATTTTTCTTTATTTAATTATTAATTTTTTTAAAAAACAACTCTTTGAATTTTTATTTTTATTTTTTTATTCTTTATTCGCTATTAAAACTCATTAATACTATCAACAAAACCACCCTGAGATGTCATTAAGAAAGAGAAAATCGAATATCATGGATACAAAAGAAAGAGAGGTAACACAGATAGATGAGGAAAAATCTATGAAGAAAAAATTTAATATATTAGAAACATTGGAGTTAAACGACAGAGAATTTAAAATAGAAATCCTAAAAATACTCAGAGATATACAAGAAAACACAGAAAAGCAATTTAGGGAGCTCAGAAAATAACTCAATGAACACAAAGAATTAATTTCCAAGGAAATTGAAAGTATAAAAACAAATCAAACAGAGATGAAAAACTCAATTCAGAAGCTGAAAAATGAGGTAACAAGCTTAGCTAATAGAACAGGCCAGATAGAAGGTAGGATTAATGAAATAGAAGACAAGCAACTTGAGGCACAACAGAGAGAAGAAGAAAGAGACTAAAAAAAAAATGAGATAGCCCTACAGAAATTACCTGACTCCATTAAAAATAATAACATAAGAATAATAGCTTTATCAGAGGGAGAAGGGAGAGAAAATGGAATGGAGAACATACTCAAACAAATAATAGATGAGAACTTCCCAAGCCTGTGGAAAGAACTAAAGCCTCAAATTCAAGAAGAAACAGAACTCCGAGTTTTCTTAACACCAAAAAACCTACTCCAAGGCACATCATAATGAAATTGGCACAAACCAACGGCAAAGAAAAAATTCTCAAGGCAGCCAGGGAAAAGAAGAATACAACATATAAAGGAATGCCCATTAGATTATCATCAGATTTCTCAACAGAAACTCTACAAGCTAGAAGAGATTGGACCCCAATATTTAAAGTCCTGAAAGATAGGAACTTTCAGCCATGAATACTATACCCATCAAAGCTATCCTTCAAATATGGAGAAATAAAAACATTCACAGATACAGAAAAGATGAGGGAATTTATCATCAGAAAAACCCCACTCCAGGAATTACTAAAGGGGGTTCTCCAATCAGATACAAAGAACAATAAAAATACAAAGCCATGAGTAAAAGCTCCAAGAAGAACACAATAAAACCAAATTTAAACTGTGACAACAACAAAAAGAAAGAAGGGTGGAGAGGATGGAGATTAACGGTAGCAAAGGACGATGGAGTGCAAAAGTACTCACAAAATAGTGCACTACAATGAACAGGGTAGGAACCCTTTTCATTGCTTAAAGGTAACCACCATTGAAAAAACCACCACAGAAGCACATGATTTAAAAAAGATAGAAACAGAGGAAAGATGTATGGAATACAACCAAATAAAAACAAAACATAGAAAAATGAAAGAGAAGGATCAAACAAGACACAAAACTAACAGAAAGAAATCTATAAAATGGCAATAGGGAACTCACAAGTGTCAATAATTACACTAAATGTAAATGGATTAAACTCACCAATAAAAAGGCACAGAGTAGCAGAATGGATTAAAAAAGAAAATCCAACTACATGCTGCCTACAAGAAACTCATCTAAGTAACAAGGATAAAAACAAATTCAAAGTGAAAGGCTGGAAAACAGTACTTCACGCAAATAACATCCAAAAAAAAAGCAGGCGTAGCAATACTCATATCTGATAATGCTGACTACAAGACAGCAAAAGTACTGAGAGACAAAAATGGACATTTCATAATGGCTAAGGGGACACTGAATCAAGAAGACATAACAATTCTTAATATATATGCAACAAACCAAGGAGCACCAAAATATATAAGACAGCTACTTATTGACCTTAAAATAAAAACTGACAATAATACAATCATACTTGGAGACATCAATACACCGCTGACAGCTCTAGATTGGTCATCCAAACAGAGAATCAACAAAGATATAGTGGCCTTAAGCAAAACACTAGAGCACCTGGATATGATAGACATCTATAGGACATTTCATCCCAAAGTGACTTGAGTATACATTTTTTCCAGTGTACATGGATCAATCTCAAGAATTGACCATATGTTAGGCCACAAAAACAACATCAGCAAATTCAGAAAAATCGAAGTTGTACCAAGCATATTTTCTGATCATAAAGCCTTGAAACTAGAATTCAACTGCAAAAAAGAGGAAAAAATCTCACAAAAATGTGGAAACTAAACAACATACTTTTAAAAAATGAATGGGTCAAAGAAGAAATAATTGCAGAGATCAAAAGATATATACAGACAAATGAAAATGAAAATACGGCATATCAGAATCTATGGGATGCAGCAAAGCAGTGAAAAGAGGGAAGTTTATATCACTTCAGGCATATATGAACAAACAAGAGAGAGCCCAAGTGAACCACTTAACTTCACACCTTAAGGAACTAGAAAAAGAAGAACAAAGACAACCCAAAACCAGCCGAAGAAAGGAGATAATAAAAATCAGAGCAGAAATAAATGAAATAGAGAACAGAAAAACTATAGAAAAAATTAATAGAACAAGGAGCTGGTTCTTTGAAAAGATCAACAAAATTGACAAACCCTTGGCAAGACTTACCAAGAAAAAAAGAGAAAAACTCATATAAACAAAATCCAAAATGAAAGAGGAGAAATCACCACGGACAGCGTAGATATACAAGGAATTATTGTAGAATACTATGAAAAACTTTATGCCACTAAATCCAACAACCTAGAAGAAATGGATAAACTCCTAGAACAATACAACCTTCCTAGAATGAGTCAAGAAGAAGCAGAAAGCCTAAACAGACCTATTAGTAGAGAAGAAATAGAAAAAACCATTAAAAAATCTCCCCAGAAATAAAAGTCCAGGCCCAGACGGCTATACCAGCGAATTTTATCAAACATTCAAAGAAGACTTGGTTCCTATTCTACTCAAAGTCTTCCAAAAAATTGAAGAAGAAGCAATACTTCCAAACAAATTTTATGAGGCCAACATAACCCTTATACCAAAACCAGGCAAGGACTGCACAAAAAAAGAAAACTACAGGCCAATATCTCTAATGAATTCAGATGCTAAAATACTAAACAAAATACTAGCAAACCGAATACAACAACATATTAAAAAAATAATACATCATGATCAAGTGGGATTCATCCCAGAATCTCAAGGATAGTTAAACATACGTAAAATGGTTAACGTAATACACCATATCAACAAAACAAAAAACAAAAACCACATGATCTTATCAATAGATGCAGAAAAGGCTTTCGATAAAATACAACAGAATTTTATGTTTAAGATTCTCAACAAAATGAGTATAGAAGGAAAATATCTCAACATGATTAAGGCCATATATGATAAACCATCAGCTAACATCTTATTAAATGGCACTAAACTGAAGGCTTTCCCCCTTAAATCAGGAACAAGATAGGGTTGTCCACTCTCTCCACGCTTATTTAATGTGGTACTAGAGGTTCTAGCCAGAGCAATCAGACAAGACAAAGAAATAAAAGGCATACATATTGGAAAAGAAGAAGTAAAGGTATCACTTTTTGCAGATGATATGATCCTATACATCGAAAACCTGAAAGAATCCACAAAAAGACTACTAGAAACAATAAGCCAATACAGTAAGGTCGTAGGATACAAAATTAACAAACAGAAGTCAATAGCCTTTCTATATGCCAACAATGAAACATTTGAGAACGAACTCAAAAAAATAATCCCCTTCACGATTGCAACAACAACAACAAAATACCTAGGAATAAACATAACAAAGAATGTAAAGGACTTATATAATGAAAACTATAAACCATTGTTAAGGGAAATCGAAAAAGATATAATGACATGGAAGAATATTCCTTGTTCTTGGTTAGGAAGAATAAATATAATCAAGATGGCCATATTACCCAAAGCAATATACAAATTTAATGCAATTCCCATCAAAATTCCAATGACATTTTTTAAAGAAATGGAGCAAAAAATCATCAGATTTATATGGAACTATAAAAAACCCCAAATAGCCAAAGCAATCCTAAAGAAAAAGAATGAAGCTGGGGGCATTACAATACCTGACTTCAAACTATATTATAGGGCCACGACAATCAAAACAGCATGGTATTGGCAGAAAAATAGACACTCAGACCAATGGAGCAGAATAGAAAACCCAGAAATAAAACCACATATATATAGTCAAATAATTTTTGATAAAGGGGCCAACAACACACAATGGAGAAAAGAAAGCCTCTTCAAGAAACGGTGCTGGGAAAACTGGAAAGCCACATGCAAAAGAATGAAACTGGACTACAGTTTGTCCCCCTGTACTAAAATTAACTCAAAATGGATCAAAGATCTAAACATAAGACCTGAAACAATTAAGTACATAGAAGAAGACATAGGTACTAAACTCATGGACCTGGGTTTTAAAGAGCATTTTATGAATCTGACTCCAAAGGCAAGAGAAGTGAAGGCAAAAATTAATGAATGGGACTACATCAGACTAAGAAGTTTTTGCTCAGCAAGAGAAACTGATAACAAAATAAACAGACAGCCAACTAAATGGGAAACGATATTTTCAAACAACAGCTCAGATAAAGGCCTAATATCCAAAATATACAAAGAACTCATAAAACTCAACAACAAACAAACAAACAATCTAATAAAAAAATGGAAAGAGGACATGAACAGACACTTCTCCCAGGAAGAAATACAAATGGCCAACAGATATATGAAAAGATGCTCATCTTCTTTAGTTATTTCTCTAATAACTAATGCAAATCAAAACTGCAATGAGATACCACCTCACCCCTGTTAGATTAGCTATTATTAACAAGACAGGTAATAGCAAATGTTGGAGAGGCTGTGGAGTAAAAGGAACCCTCATCCACTGTTGGTGGGAATGTAAAGTAGTACAACCATTATGGAAGAAAGTATGGTGGTTCCTCAAAAAACTGAAAATAGAACTACCTTATGACCCAGCAATCCCTCTACTGGGTATATACCCCCACAACTCAGAAACACTGATACGTAAAGACACATGCAGCCCCATGTTCATTGCAGCATTGTTCACAGTGGCCAGGACATGGAAACAACCAAAAATCCCATCAATAAATGACTGGATAAAGAAGCTGTGGTACATATACACTATGGAATACTACTCAGTCATAAGAAATGATGACATCGGATCATTTACAGCAAAATGGTGGGATCTTGATAACATTCTACGAAGTGAAATAAGTAAATCAGAAAAAACCAGGAACTGCATTATTTCATATGTAGGTGAGACATAAAAGTGAGACTAAGAGACATTGATAAGAGTGTGGTGGTTACGGGGGGAGGGGGAGAGGGAGAGGGAAAGGGGAGGGGGAGGGGCACAAAGAAAACTAGATAGAAGGTGACAGAGGACAATCTGACTTTGGGTGATGGGTATGCAACATAATTGAACGACAAGATAACCTGGACATGTTATCTTTGAATATATGTATCCTGATTTATTGATGTCGCCCCATTTAAAAAAAAAAAAAGTTTGATGTTGGCAGAATAAATATACTGCCTTTGGAATGCATGCTTTAGATTCATAGATATAAATAAATTGAAAGGAAAAGGATGGAAACATTCACATGTAAGCAATGATCAAAAGAGTGCTGAAGTATAATAGCTATACTAAAACCAGACAAAATACTCTGAGACAAAAGTCACTACAGAGAAAAAGATAGACATTTTATCATAAGAGGATCCATCTATCAGGAAAATATAACAATAACATATATGATGCACCTATCAACAGAGCCCCAAAATACATGAACAAAAATTGATGTAATTAATGGGGGGGGGGGTGGGTGGAGGAAGGAGGGAGAGGGGTAGGGGTGGGGGAGGAAGGAGGGAGAGGGGTAGGGGTGGGGGAGGGGCACAAAGAAAACTAGATAGAAGGTGACAGAGGACAATCTGACTTTGGGTGATGGGTAAGCAACAGAATTGAATGACAAGATAACCTGGACATGTTTTCTTTGAATATATGTACCCTGATTTATTGATGTTACCCCATTAAAATAAAAAATTTTTTATGAAAAAAAAGAGGTCCCCTATTGGTTGTGCTTTACTGGAAGAGGCAAACAAAACCTTTTTTTTTTTTTTTTTTTTTTTTTTTTTTTTTTTTTTTAAGCAAAGCATCTCTATAATAGAGAACCCCAATGGTTCAATTATAGGAGCTTAGTCTTTGGAGCCATTAAACCTTCCCTTCAAATTCTCTCTTTTTTAGTCTAGACCCCAAAAGATCCAGAAACAGCAATCTTAATTAAAAAAAGATGTTTAAGTAAAAAGGGACACATATTACATATGCACTTGCATATGAGATTGTATGTGAGATTTTGAATTGGATTTGAGATTTTTGACTAGACTAGAGTTTCTTATGTCTGAAATGAGACTATTCTAGCATAAAGAGACCTGAAATTTATGGATCTGTCTGACATGCTATCAATGATGAGGGAAGAATGATTCAGCAGATTGTGTTTAACATCTGTAGTGGGAGAAAAATAAAGCTTTATCTGTATCTAACCAAAAAAAAATTAGTAAAAATTTTAGGCCATAGTAGCTAAAATATAAATTTCATTCTGCATGAGACAGTAAATAGTTTTATTCTTGATACTTTTATGACCTTGGCAAATGATTTCCTCCATTTTGATGATATGCATAAAATTTTGATGATTTGTTTCTATGAGTATAATAAAATCAAACATGAACCTAAAAAAAAAAAAGACAACTGCTGTGGGACTTTTGTGTTATGATGATGATGGTAATGTAATATGATCACATAATATGATATAATATGATGTCTTGCATGCTTATAGTATATAAACAAAATAAAGCACAATTGGATATGATTTGAAAAAAAATTAATGTAATTAAAAGGAGAAATAGATAATTAAACAATGATAATTGAGAACTTCAATACTTGATTTTCAACAATGAATAGAATAGTTAGCAGATCAACTAAGAAATAGATTATGTAAACAACAGTACAAACCATGTAGAGACGACAGACATCTAGAGAATACTCTGTCTATATCATCTGTGTGATATTTATTATACAGAATTGCACACTATTGAATTATTGTTTTGGCATCATACTGTGTACATACAAGCAAGTTTTGTCTAATTCAGAGATGCTTTTTCTCATTCTTTTTTAGATAGTGTCTTTCTTTGGATGATGATAATGGACAATGATGTATGAGTTAGAATTTTCCTGGTTATGTTTAATGCATAATGTGAGACCATCAGACAATCGTTTGGTATTTGAAGACCATGTTCAGTTCAGTCAGACATCTGGTTATGGTAGATAGACTTGTGATTAATTTCTAAGCACTAGATTCTTGTGTTCTCATACACTTTCTGAATAATTCAATGAGAACCAACCTAAACATCTAAGCACAATTTTACACTACAAAATTGTGCTTGTATGTGTCTATGTGTAATATTTTCCAGGTCTAGTCATTGAATTTCCTAAAAGTTCAAAGGAATCTCAGACTCACAAAAGCTTAAGGGCCATTAACTTAGATTCTAACTTTATATTCTAGTTATTTGAAGAAATAAAATTCAATTAAGAAAACAGAAGCATCAATAATTTAAATATGTCACTTCATATTGTTCAGTCTTACAAAATGAAATTCTGATGCATGCTGAAGCATGAATAAATCTTCAGAACATTATGCTAAGTTAAGCCATACACAGAAGAACAGATATTGTATTATTCCATTCATATGACATACCTAGAATAGTCAAATTAATGAGACAGAAAGAGTACAGTGGTTACCAGGGACTCGGTGTTGGGGGACAATGGGGGTTCACTGTTTAATATGTATGCAGTTTTGTATGGGAAGATGAAAAAGTGCTGGAAATGGATGGTGGTGATGGCAGTACACCAACGGAAATGAACGTAATGCCACTGAATTGTACACTTAAAAGTGGTTGCAATGGTAATTTTTGTGTTTTATATATATTTTAATACAATAAAAAATGTCACCCGAGGTTACCAAGGTGTGTGCATTTGTCAAAACTCAGCAAATGTATCTTTAACTAACAAATGAAATACAGACTCATAAATACGGAGAACAGACTGACAACTGTCAGAAGGGAGGGGGTGGGAAAGCTGAGTGAAAAAGATGAGGGGATTAAGCAAACAAACAAAAGCAAACATAGACAACAGTATGGTGATTGCCAAAGGAAAGGAAGAGTGGGGGGAAGTGGAAGGGGCAAGTGGGGAGTAAATGGTGGTGGACAGAGACTTGACTTTAGGTGGTGAGCGCACAATGCATGATGTGTTATGGAATTAACCAATGTCGCCCCAATAATTAAATTAAAAATTTTGGTTACACATCTGGACTACTTTTAGTACTTTATTTTAGTTACTTATTTTTTTTATAATTACCTAATATGTTCATGTTAGTCTCTTACGTTTTCTTCTACAATGTTATTGTTTATGCTTTACATTTAGATCTTTAATTCATCTGAAATTTTTTTTGTGTTTAGTGAGAGGTATTTATTTTGTCTACATATATAGTCAATTGACTGAGTATTATTTACTGAAAAGATCACTCTTTCCAGTGTTTCTTCATTCTTTATTATATTTAATAGGAAAATTATGTATTTGTTTATTCTTAGCCGATGCCACATTAGTTTAATTAGTCTAGACTTATTTAGGATAAATCTTGATATTTGGTAGTGTGTGTGCCTTCATTTCATTCTTTTTCTTTGAGATTGCCCTGGTTATCCTTGGCCCTTTGCTTTTTAAATTTTTTGAAAAATTTAAAAATTAATTTGTCAACTTATATATGTACATCTCAGCTAACTAAAATTTTTAATGAGATCTTATTAAATCTTATAGATTAATATAGGTAGATCTGACAGTTTTATAATATTGAGTCTTCTAATATATAAAACTTTGCATATTCCTCCATTTGTTAGGTCTTCTTTACTTTCAGTCAAAAATGCTCTGTAGTTTTAAAAACAGAAGTTTTTTTCATACTAGATTTATTCCTCAGATTGTAATTTGATTTTTGGAGCTCTAAAATTTTAAATTCCATTTTTTTGTTTGCTTAGAGAAGAACCATTGATATGTGTGTATTATCATTTAAAAACACATATTCTATCTTGTGCTAGCTCCTGCAACTACTAGCAAAGCTCAAATTTGTAAAATTCAATGGCAATATGACTGATATACACAATGTGTGTGTGCGCACATTTGTTTAAAATCAGGACTGTGTTTTGAATTATTTCCATTTTCAGATAAAGAGATTTATTACTTGCTTGGTGATTCTTGTGGTAAAAAGTCGATGTTCTTAGTTGTCCTAGCTAGAGATGAAGCAGTTCCTTTTAACTAACCTAGATGCTCAATGAAGTATTTAGTGAACTTCTTTTGGACAACTCAGAATTTTCTCTAATTGATAGTCTTAAAAAAATTCAGCATATAAAAAAATAAAGATCTAAAGAGGTTTACATTTATATCAGTCAGTTTTAATTGCTGCTGTGTGCCAATAAATGAAAAGAATGCAGAACTAGTTTATATTTTTCTTATCTGGCTAAATTGAACCAAAGCATTTATTGGTTTGAATACTTTTACTTTTGTGTGTGTGAGTGAGTTGGAGAGAGAGAGAGACATCAACTTGCAGTTATGGCAATTTAGCTGTTCATTGATTGTTTCTCATAGGTGCCTTGACCGGACGTTCAACCCAGCCAGTGACCCCTTGCTTAAACCAATGTGACCTTTGGGTTCAAGCCAGTGATTGTGGGATCACATCTATGATCCCACACTCAAACTGGCAATCCCATACTCAAGCTGGCAAGCCTGTGCTTAATCTGGATGAGCCCATGCTCAAGCTGGCAATCTCAGGTTTCGAGCCTGGGACCTCAGTATCCCAGGTCGACACTCTATCCATTGCACCACCAACAGTCAGGCTTGAATACTTTTCTGACTGTTTTCATATGGCAGTTAAGTTAGTGCTAAATCCTAACCTTTCTTTCCTTTCTGGATGAAACACTTGCTTTAAACGTGTCACTGTAACTAGAGCATGGCCAATGCCTCTCTACCTGTCCTTCTCCTGGGATCCAGTGGACAAGAGGTAACAATGTTTAATAGGTTTTTATTCCTCTGCTGAAAATCTAGCAACCAATTTTTGATTCAATTAAAAGTCATATTGTTTAAGCTTATTATATTTAATTTTCTTAGTATAAGTCTATACAAAGATACTAAATCATATTTTGACATCTAATTATATGATGTACTTTAATATAATAATATGAAATCTTGTGTCTTAAATAGTGTCTTTAATTAGAGAATACACACACACATACATATAGTCTGACAACCACAAAAAAAATAATTCAGTCATCTAGTTTGAAGTTAATGAAATTATTTTGAGACAATTGCAGAAGATACTAAAATGTGTTCTTGTGTTCACCATAACTCTGTGTCTATTTCAGATCAGTGAGCCATTGTTTACTGAGAACAGTTTCATGTATATTTAAATGACCGAAATTTGTTCCTGTGCTTCAAGCCCCCTATTGTTAACAGTTGTAACTATATAAATACCTTATGAGTAACTCAAATTCAATATGCACAGAGTTGGAATAATTGTTCCTTCTCTCCTCTATCTTCTATTGAAAAAAAAATATGAGAACATATACCTGTTTCTTCTCCTGACTTCACTATCTCCCAACTCAAACAGTCAGGCTAAAGGAATTCCCTCATACTTTGTCTTTTTATTCTGTTTGGGCCTTTAACTAATTGGATGAGATTCACTCACATTAGGGAGGGCAGTCTGCTTCACTCAGTCCACCAGTTCAAATATTAATCTCATCCAGAAACACCCCACAAACTCACCCAGAATAATACTTGATCAAATGTCTGGGTACTCCTATAGTTTAGTCATGTTTACACTAATAATTAACCATTACAAGGACCATGTGCCCTTTATTACTCGTGAAAAAGTTTTTTATTTTGATCTACATATTAAATGACCCATGATCTCCAAAAGTAAACAGCATCCCATTATCTAATGCATTTATTAAGGAAGTTCAGGGAGAGAAGAAGTCTAAAAATAGAAAGTGACCTTTAGGGTGTGACTAACATTCACTCTGTGGGTCTAGAATACTGACTTTTGCCAGTGGAAAGCCGAGAATCATTCCCTTTAGCTGTTTTCAAACCTACATAATATACCTCGTCTCATCAGCTTACTTTGAAAGAGAACATTTTGTACAACAGGACATCATTTTGCAAAGTCTCTTGACATCATCTAAATCCTCGAGTCCAAGATAATCTTGGGGATAAAATCTTTCCACACTCATTTCTGAATTGAACACACAGCAGTCTCTAGAAAATCTTGACCCATGATGTTTTGCCAGGCAGAATTTTTACTTAATGTAGTAGTGATTATCCCATTTATGCTGGAGGTTGACATTTTTGAAATTCAGTTCTTCAAAAATTCATATTACCTTTTAACAAGTTCCCAGCATGCCAATAGCTGCAGCAGTGTCTAACTCTATACACCATGTAATAACATGTATCCTCAGGAGGCAGACATGTGTGAAAAATCAAACCTTGGCAATGAACTTGATCAGTAGGATATAAACAGCTCCCACGTCACCACCGTTCCAGTAATGGAACATGAGGTATAAATGGGTTAACGTTCTGAGAGTCCACATTACCATCCCTGAGACTTAAAAGAAAATTGCAGAAAAGCTTTTTTTGTCAGCATAGACTATATACTTATATGATATGCTTCCATTATTTATTAGTTGTTAAATCTTTATATTCTGATACCAACAACATGAGTAGTAAATAGTGGCTTAACATATTGCCCTTTCCAGAAGCTGCACATTTTATGTGGGTTCTCAAAATTGAGTTTATTGTTTTCTTAAAGCATGGACCAGGAGGCAAAAGGATTCTCCATAACATAAGGTTTCCCAGTCAAAACTTTTGGAAAACACTGCAGAGTGTGTGTCCCCTCGTGTGTGTAGTAAGTGCTCTGAGAAGACCTACAGTAAGAAGTTAATTAGGTATTTCAGACTTTATAGAATACTGAGGTTTTTTCATCTATGCTTTTTAATGTTGACTTTATACAGTAACATCATAAATGATATTCATTAAGCTTTTACTATATGCTAGATACTATATAAAGTGTTTTATATATTTTATTTTTTTTTTTTACAGAGTCAGAGAGAGGGATAGATAGGGACAGACAGATAGGAATGGAGAGAGATGAGAAGCATCAATCATTAGTTTTTCCTTGCAACACCTTAGTTGTTCATTGATTGCTTTCTCATATGTGCCTTGACCATGGGGCTACAGCAGACTGAGTAACCCCTTGTTCGAGCCAGCGACTTTGGGTCCAAGCTGGTGACCTTTGCTCAAACCAGATGAGCCTGCACTCAAGCTGGCGACCTTGGGGTCTCAAACCTGGGTCCTCCGCATCCCAGTCCAACACTCTATCCACTGTGCCACCGCCTGGTCAGACTGTTTTATATATTTTCTAATTTTACTCTCATTATCACTTGAGATATGTACTGTTATTATCACTATTTTATTGATTTAATTGAGGTCTAGAGATGTACTATAACTAGCCCAAGTTCCTACAGAGTAAGGAGTGGAGGACCAGGGTTTGAACTGGCATTATTTTATTTTGCCGCAGTAAAGGGAATTACCACAAACTTCATGGTTTAAAATAACTTGAGTTTGTTATCTCACAGTTCTATAGATCAGAAGTCCAATAGAGGTCTCACTGGGCTAAAATCAAGGTGGGAGCAAGACTACACCCCTACATTTTATTGGGGCTCTAGGAGAAAAAAATATATCCAGTTTATTTGGGTATTGTCAGAATTCAGAGTCACACACCTGTTTCCTTGCTGGCTTTCAGCCCGGAGCCTTCCTTACTGCAGTCCTCTCTCTGGTGTTTACACATTGTTCCCTACATTATCGGCACCACAGCATGGCATTGTTCTCATGCTGCCATCTTTTTTGTACATCTTTCTGTCTTCCTCTTCCACTTAATATGTGACATACTCCTTTAATAAATTTTAAGTGTACAATGCAGTATTGTGAACTGTAAGCATGATGCTGTACAGCAGATCTCTAGAGTGTATTGATCTAATGCAACTGAAATATGTATTATATCCAGTGACTACCAGCTCCTCATTTCTCCGTCTCCCCAGCCCCTGGAAACCACCATTCTACCCTCTGTTTCTATGAGTTTGACTATTTTAGACATTCTATTTAAGTGGAATAACATAAAAGTCTTGACTGACTTTTGTCACTTTGAATAATGTCCTCAAAGTTCATTTATGTTGTCATATATTGCATTTTTTTAAATGAGAGGAAGGGAGACGAAGAGACAAACTCCCACATGTGCCTTGTCCAGGGTCCACCTGGCAACCCCAATGCTTGAATCAACCAAGTTATCCTCAGTGCCTGGGGCCAATGTTCACATCAATTGAACCACTGGCTTTGAGAGGGGAAGAGAAAGTAAAGTGGAATAGGGAGGGAAAGAGAAGCAGATGGTCACTTCTCATGTGTGTCCACATGCTGGGCCAACACTCTTTTCACTGAACCAATAGGCCAGGGTCTCATCAATTTTTAAACATGAAATAATATTTAATTGCTCATGTGATTAAATTGGGATCACCCAGACAATCCAAAGTAATTTTTCTACTTCAAGTTTTTTTACGTTTATATCTGCATTGTCCCTTTTGTAACATTTATCATGGACCCCTGTGATTAGGGCACAAATCTTTTTAGGGGGCCAATTATTCTGCTATCCACAGAGTCTACCTGCTTGACTTTGAGGTCTTGTGGCTATCCACCACAGTCTTCCCTTGTTTTGAGAATATCCTATGCAGCATAGAACTTTGAGAAATATTTTTATAGTTCAAAATAGCAACACAAGTAATAAAAATGTTCACATGGGGCATGCCTGGGAAAAAGCTATTTGGGTTTCCAGGGTGTTAGAACACAAAAATGGCTACAAAATGCTCATTTGGGGGGAGCAAAGTATGTCAAGCACGCTTGATTCAAGAAACTCCAAACAAACTTATTTCTCAGACCTTTCTAAAGTCAGTGAGAAAGAGAAAGTGTACCCTTAAATACGATTTCTCAAGCCATTACGCCCTGACAAACTGCCCTGTAACTCTATGAAAGGTCATTTTGTTTGAAGATGATTTGTTTCTAAAATTCACTGTAGTGATTTAAACCAGGGGCAGCAAAACTGCTTCATGTGTTTCCTATATGACTATAGTTTTGTTTTAATACTTCAGATTTTAGTAAAGCCAAATGCTATTTTTTTACAAGGATTTTTTTTTCCCTATCCCATACTCAACATTACTTTTTTGGATAGTTTTTGAAATAGCAAGTAACATATAGCCAAACACTTATTATATCCTGGCTACAAAATACATTCCCTTTCAGATGTTCCATATGTGTTCCATTAGTGAAAAACTAACTTACTTGGTGCTCCAATGTATCTTAAAAATTTTCACCCAGATTTTCTCTTTTAATTTGAAAAAAAAAAATAGTGGCTCACAGAAGTTATTGACTTGAGGCAGAATGGCTTTTTCCCTAGAATTCTTAGTTTCTTCTAAAATTAATCGGTTCATATCAAATAAGCACTAAGAACATCATAGCACTGTATTGGTCACTGAGAGAGAAGCCATCCTTAATTAAACCTTCCTCATCACTTAAATGGTTCCTCTGATGGTATTCCTCTGTCATAGTGTAGTCTAGTCCAATATTTGTTTTGCAAATATTTTCTTTCAGTTTCTGTTGCTTCTGCTTTATTGTATTAAGAGTTCCTTTTTCAGAGAAAAAGTTTTACAATTTTATGAGGGAATTTAAATAGTAGGCTAGTTTGAACTTGTTACTATTTCAACAGTTTTTGAGCACTAGTAATAAGGGGCGAGTTATCCTCAGCCTTCTCCTTCATCAATGCATTTTAGCTCCTTACATCATTTCTGTGAATTTTCCTTTGACCAAGGAGGAAACTGATACTCTAGAGACCCAAGGGTAACAAATAAATAAATAAATAAATGAGTCCTAATCACAAGTAAACATTCCATGTATAAATCAATGAGGTTTCTCAATGGAATATTTCAATTTCATTACAAAGATCCAAAGTATGGTGATGTGAGTAGTATGTAATTACTTGTACCTTGCTTATAATTTTCTGTAGAATGATTCCCCCAATGTGGGCTTTTAGTTACTTTATGAGGTACTAGTCTCTTTGATTACCTTGCATTTCTCAAATTTTGGGATTGACATTCAAAGGCAGCACAATTATATTCACTCATAGCAATAGAATATTTACTTATACAATAGTAGTAGAATCTCCCTCAATTTGGCCAAAATAGTTAGATGTTTTAAAACATAATTTTTATATTCTGACATTTATATTTTATTTCTGAGATAAATATGGTCTGCTATGTTTATTATACAGCTAGTTACATTCCTCTTCTTACTGCCTGTGGTCCTCCATTACTATAATATGGCTGATAGCTTACAACCAACCAATCTATCTAGAACTGTGTACAGTGATGTTCAGCTCTCCAGTATACATCCTGAATTGAGCTTGCTGTATCAATAGCTCCCTCTAAGACTAAATGCCAAATGCTTCACTGTGACTGCTTTATTAGTCACTCAGCGAGAATCGGGAAAAAAAAAAAAAGAAAAGAAAGAAAAACAAGAGAAAAAAGGCTCAGATTTATTAGCCAAGTTCTGGTAGGAGTACAGGTAAGTAACATCACTCTTTACTACTGTCTCTGCAGAAAGGCCAATACAATTCTATAAATTGCTTTCTTAAAGTGTGATGTTAGAGGACAAGTTGTGATATGTGGTATATATGAAGCTGTGCACATCATAATGAGTTGTTTTATCAAAAGGTATGCTAATATCTGAACTGGCATAATAAATTATTTCCCTAAATTGGTTTTATTTCCACAGGCCTATATTTACATAACCAGCAAGGGTTTATAATGATCTAACCCTACCCTGAACTAGCATAGGACAAGACCAAGAAAACTTACATATCCCATCTTCTGGCAAAAATGGGATCTAGAATATCTTTTAATTGTTTCAAAATAAACAAAAAGAAATGCCAACATGGAAGTTATGGAAAACAGATTTCAAATGAAGAGAAAGAAATTTTTATCACAGATGACTAAGAGAGAGAACAAACACAATTATAAATTTAATTTACTTCCTCAACCAAAAGAACATTTCTAATAATTATTGTACAGTCTTAAGAGGACGGGAAGAATGGCCAACTCCTTTTCATTGAGTTAGTTTCTTCTTATTCTTTTAAACCGCAGTTTCAAACTCATCTTTTCTAATTTTTTTGACTAATTTCATTAGTCATTTTATTGAATTTATTGGGGTAAAAAATTTAAAAGTAAAAGTCATCTTCTCAAGGGGTAAGGAGTAGGACGGACTTTCCTGACCTCTACATAAGTTAGATTAGCTCTTTTATTGTTGCTTTTCATAATTTATTCACTTTCTCCATAGTACTATTTATAATTTTAAATTATGTCCTTAGTTGCTTTATAATTTGCTGGATCCCAAAATAGCATAACTCCATAAAGACAGTTACAATATAACACCCAAACATAAGTAACTGATAAAATTTATTGAATATATATATACATATATAATATGTATATGTATATATATTCAATAAATATGTATATATATATATATATACACTTATATATATATAAGAATGGCAAGATGAGAGATACAGAATGATAGGAACATCAAACTGTTTTTATATGTGCCCTGACCAGGGATCAAACTGGTAACCTCCATGCTCCCAGACAACACTCCAACCAACCGAGCTATCTGGGCCAGAGCTGAATAGTTTAATAAACCAACAAGAAACAGGGAGCTGCCTGACCAGATGGTGGCACAGTGGATAGAGCGTCGGACTGGGATGCGGAAGGACTCAGGTTCGAGAACCCGAGGTCGCCAGCTTGAGCGTGGGCTCATCTGGCTTGATCAAAAAGCTCACCAGCTTGGACCCAAGGTTGCTGGCTCCAGCGAGGGGTTACTCGGTCTGCTGAAGGCCCACAGTCAAGGCACATATGAGAAAGCAATCAATGAACAACTAAGAAGTCGCAACGCGCAACGAAAAACTAATGATTGATGCTTCTCCTCTCTCTCCGTTCCTGTCTGTCCCTATCTATCTCTGCCTCTGTAAAAAAAAAAAAAAAAAAAAAAAAAAGAAACAGGGAGCTATTAAGAGATACTAGGTTGACCCAGGAAAAAAACAAAAGTCAATGAAAATGTGCTAACATAATTTTGTCCCAGAAATACCTAAAGATTTAGGCTTTAAAGATACATTCTTTAAATTTTTCTGAGAAATGTTGCCACTTTAGCTTATTATGGAACAAAAAAATTATAGGAAATGTACCAGTTGATGAAATATTGTGATTAATAGTATAGACTATAATCCCAAGAGGACCAATTGGATGATTTGAATCTACCATTATCAGGGGTAAAACAATAGGCAAATACATAGTGACTTTAAAATTTATTTTATTTTTCTATAAAGTGAATGCAAAATAAGTTCTACTAAATAGAATTGTTTTGAGGATTCATTATAAAATTTTATATAATTTGAACATTACAGAACAGATACAGAACAGTTACAAAATATATACAATTTCTACCAGTATGGGGCAAATAATAAACATTTATTATATATACATAAGATACTAGTATCATTTTTTTTAAAAAAAAAAAAAAACCTTATTGGATTTATGGGGTGACATTGGTTAATAAAATTATACAGGTTTCAGGTACACAATTCTATAATACATCATCTGTATACTGCCTTGTGTGTTCACCACCCCAAGTCAAGTCCTCCTCCATCATCATCTATTCCCCAGCTATGCTCCTCCATTTCCACCCACTCCCTTTCCCTCCTGCAATCCTCACACTGTGTCTATACAAGATTTTTTTTCCTTAATCTCACCACCTTTCTCACCCATCCCCCTAACACAAGTCTGACCCAGTTTGAGTGTTAAGTCTTCTTTATAGCACTTTTTGTTTTACTTTAGTTAGTTGTTATAGTTAGTGGTTTAGATGACACTCTCTCCAATTTATTTTAAGTTTATTAAATGTCTGTGTGTAGTCTCACAAATCTATATACTCTCTACTAGCATCTGGAATGGTATAATGCATAAGCATATGTTTTGAATTCAATTGAAGTGAAGAACAATATCATTCCTATACTGCCCCTCACTCAGGCAACTACTCATATTGGCTTTAAGCTGTTGAAAATGTGGTATTTCTGTATGACTTCATCTACTACTAAGGGACTGATAGAAATTCCACAGCTCCAGGACTTTATTGGTTTTTTTATATTAATTTTAATAGGGTGATATTGATAAATCAGGATACATGTGTTCAGAGAAAACATCTCCAGGTTATTTTGACATTTAATTATGTTGCATACACATCACCCCAAGTCAAATTGTCCTCCATCACTTTCTATTTGGTTTTCTTTGTGCCCTACCCCTTCCCCCATCCCCTCCCTCTCCTCTCCCTTCCTCCCCCACCCCAGTAACCACCACACACTTATCCATATCTCTGAGTCTTATATTTATGTCCCACCTATGTATGGAATCATATAGTTCTTAGTTTTTTCTGATTTACTTATTTCACTCCATATAATGTTATCAATGTTCATCCATGTTGTTGTAAATGATCCGATGTCATCATTTCTTATGGCTGAGTAGTATTCCATAGTATATTTGTCCATATCTTCTTTATCCAGTCATTTATTGAAGGGCTTTTTGGTTGTTTCCATGTCTTGGCCACTGTGAACAATGCTGCAGTGAACATGGGGCTGCATGTGTCTTTATGTAGCAATGTTTTTGAGTTTTGGGGGTATATACCCAGTAGAGGGATTGATGGATCATATGGTAGTTCTATTTTTAGTTTTCTGAGGAACCACCATACTTTCTTCCATAGTGGTTGTACTACTTTACAATCCCACCAACAGTGAATGAGGGTTCCTTTTTCTCCACAGACTCTCCAACACTTGTTATTACATGTCTTGTTGATAATAGCTAATCTAACAGGTGTGAGGTGGTATCTCATTGTAATTTTGATTTGCATTTCTCTAATAGCTAATGAAGTTCAGCATCTTTTTATATATCTGTTGGCCATTTGTATTTCTTCCTGGGAGAAGTGTCTGTTCATGTCCTCTTCCCATTTTTTTATTGGATTGTTTGTTTGTTTGTTGTTGAGTTTTATGAGTTCTTTGTATATTTTGGATATTAGGTCCTTATCTGAGCTGTTGTTTGAAAATATCGTCTACCAATTAGTTGGCTGTCTATTTATTTTGTTGTCAGTTTCTCTTGCTATGCAAAAGCTTCTTAGTCTGATATAGTCTCATTCATTTATCTTTGCCTTTACTTCCCTTGCATTTGGAGTCAAATTCATAAAGTGTCCTTTATAACCAAGGTCCATGAGTTTAGTACCTATGTCTTCTTCTATGTACTTTATTATTTCAGGTATTATATTTAGGTCTTTGATTTATTTTGAATTAATTTTAGTACAAAGGTCAAACTGTAGTCGAGTTTCATTCTTTTACATGTGGCTTTCCAGTTTTCCCAGCACCATTTGTTGAAGAGGCTTTCTTTTTTCCATTGTATGTTGTTGGCCCCATTATCAAAAATTATTTGACCATATATATATGGTTTTATTTTTGGGCTTTCTATTCTGTTCCATTGATCTGAGTGTCTATTTTTCTGCCAATACCATGCTGTTTTGATTGTTGTGGCTCCATAATATAATTTGAGGTCAGATATTGTAATGCCCCCAGCTTCATTCTTTTTCCTTAGGATTACTTTGGCTATTCGGGGTTTTTTATAGTTCCATATAAATCTGACGATTTTTTGTTCCATTTCCTTAAAAAATGTCATTGGAATTTTGATGGGAATTGCATTAAATTTGTATATCACTTTGGGTAATATAGTCATTTTGACTATATTTATTCTTCCTATCCAGGAACAAGGAATATTTTTCCATTTCATTGTATCTTTTTTTTATTTTCCTTAACAATGCTTTGTAGTTTTCATTATATAGGTACTTTACATTCTTTGTTATTTTTATTCCTAGGTATTTTATTTTTTTGTTGCAACCATGAAGGAGATTATTTTTTTGAGTTTGTTTTCTGATGTTTCATTGTTGGCATATAGGAAGGCAATGGACTTTTGTATATTAATTTTGTATCCTGTGACCTTACTGTATTGGTTTATTGTTTCTAGTAGTCTTTTTGTGGTGTCTTTGGGGTTTTCGACGTATAGGATCATATCATCTACAAAAAGTGAAACCTTTACTTTTCTTTTCCAATATAAATGCCTTTTATTTCTTTTTCTAGTCTGACTGCTCTGGCTAGAACTTCCAGCACTATGTTAAATGAGGGGAGAGAGTGAACAACCTTGTCTTGTTCTTAATTTTAGGAACAATTTTATGCCATTTAATAATATGTTAGCTGATGGTTTATCATAAAAGGCCTTTATTATGTTGATATATTTTCCTACTATACCCATTTTGTTGAGTGTTTTAAACATAAAATTGTGTTGTATTTTATTGAATGCCTTTTCTGTATCTATTGATAGGATCATCTGGTTTTTGTCCTTTGTTTTGTTGATATGGTGTATTACATTAACCGTTTTATGTATGTTGAACCATCCTTATGATTCTGGGATGAATCCCACTTGATTATCATGTATTTTTTTTAATGTGTTGTTGTATTCGATTTGCTAGTATTTTGTTTAATATTTTAGCATCTCTATTCATTAGAGATATTGGTCTGTAGTTTTCTTCTTTTGTGTTGTCCTTGCCAGGTTTTGGTATGAGGGTTATGTTGGCCTCATAAAATGTGTTTGGAAGTATTGCTTCTTCTTTGATATTTTTGGAAAAGTTTGAGTAGAATAGGAACCAAGTTTTCTTTGAATGTTTGATAGAATTCACTAGTATAGCGGTTGGGCCTAGACTTTTATTTTTGGGGAGGTTTTTAATAGTTTTTTCTATTTCCTCCCTATTTATGGGTCTGTTTAGACTTTCTACTTCATCATGACTCAGTCTAGGAAGGTTGTATTGTTCTAGGAATTTATCCATTTCTTCTAGATTATTAAATTTGGTGGCACATAGTTTTCCTTGTATTCTACAATAATTCTTTGTATATCTATGATATCTGTAGTGATTTCTCCTCTTTCATTTTGGATTTTGTTTATTTGAGTCTTTTCTCTTTTTTCCTTAGTGAGTGTTGCCAAGGATTTGTCAATTTTGTTGATCTTTTCAAAGAACCAGCTCTTTGTTTTATTAATTTTTTCTATAGTTTTTCTGTTCTCTATTTTGTTTATTTCTGCTCTGATTTTTATTATTTCCTTTCTTCTGCTGGTTTTGGGTTGCCTTTGTTCTTCTTCTTCTATTTCCTTAAGATGTGAAGTTAAGTGGTTTACTTGGGCTCTCTCTTGTTTGTTCATATAGGCCTGAAGTGATATGAACTTCCCTCTTATTACTGCTTTTGCTGCATCCCAGAGATTCTGCTATGTGGTATTGTTATTTTCATTTGTCTGTATGTAACTTTTGATCTCTGCTTTTATTTCATTCTCTGACCCACTCATTTTTTAAAAGTATGTTGTTTCCACATTTTTGTGGGTTTGTTTACCTCTTCTTTTGCAGTTCAATTCTAGTTTCAAGGTTTTATGATCAGAGAATATGCTTGGTATAATACCAATCTTTCTGAATTTGTTGATGTTATTTTTGTGGTCTAAAATATGGTAATTCTTGAGAATGTTCCATGTACACTAGAGAAAAACGTATACTCTGGCACTTTGGAATGAAATGTCCTATAGGTGTCTATCATATCCAATTGTTCTAGTGTTTCATTTACTAGTATCATTTTTATGCTAAGTCAATAAACTCTGACATTGAAATAGCATGTGTCTTATCATTGTACAAATATCTTTACAAAATGACCAGACTTACCAGTACTATGACTAAATAAAAATGCAAAATGGACTAATAAGCCAATCTTTTAACTCATTATTACATTCTATAAAATATATGATTAATATAATGGGATACTTAGAATGTATTAAAAATAAAAAGTCAAAAGCAATTTTTTTAAATCTTATTTTTATTAATTTTAATGCAGTGACATTGATAAATCAGGGTACATATGTTCTGAGAAAACATCTCCAGATTATTTTGACCTTTCATTATGCTGCATACCCCTCACTCAAAGTCAAATTGTCCTCCGTCACCTTCTATCTGGTTTTCTTTGTGCCCCTACCCTCCCTTCACTCCCTCCCTCTCCTTCCTCACCCCTTCCCCACCCCTCCACCCCACTCCCTGTTACCATCACATTCTTGTCCATGTCTCTGCAAAAGCCATTTTTATGAAAATGAGAAATATTGGGAAACTTTCTGGTTTTTTAAAGAATAGATCAGCTCTAAAAATTTTTTTTATTCATTTATTCATTTATTTATTTATACAACAAATATATTGAGAACCAATTACACTAGTCAATAAGGTTATTGTGATAAATAGAATAATGTTCCCAAACTTTTTGTATCTTAATCCCTTGAAATTGTGAATATGTTACCTTACATCAACAAGGAATGTTTAAAGGGCAAATGGAAGTAAGGTTGTTAATCAACTGACTTAAGATATGCAGATCATCTTGGGTTGACTACTTTTATTCAACTACTTGTCCTTAACAGTAAATAAGTGAGGTAGAAAAAGAGGTCAGAGTGAGGAATCAACCAATCTGTAGAAGCTAAAAAAGGCAAGGACATCAATTGTCTCCTAGAGCCTCCAGAAAGGAACACAGCCTTTGCTGATACATCAACTTTATCCCAGTGTTACCTTTGTCAGATAATTGACCTGCAGAATTGTAAGACAATAAGTCTGTGTTATTTTGTGCCAAAAATATGTAATAATTTGTTACACATGATAAAATACTCATACAGGTATGACAATAGATGAAAAGAAACATGAATCCTACCTTAATAGAATTATAGTCTAATCCTTAATAGAATTATAGTAACTAATCATTTAATAATAATTAATATTAATGAAAAGCAGTAACTGTAGAAAGAGTACAGGCTTTGAGATGTTTACTTATTTTTTTATTTTTTTTCAAGAGCAAGAGACAGAGAGATAGGAAGAGAGAGATATGAGAAGCATCAACTCATTAATTACAGCACCTTACTTGTTCTTTGATTGGTTCTAATATATGCCTTCACTAGGGGGCTCCAGCTGAGCCAATGACCCCTTGCTCAAGCCAGCAACCTTTAGGCTCAAGCCAGCTACCTTTAAGTTCAAGCAAGTGACCATAAGGTCATGTCTATGATTCTACACTCAAGCCAGTGACCCTATGCTCAAGCTAGTGAGCCCATGCTCAAGCCAGATGAGTCCATGCACAAGCTGGTGACCTCAGATTTTGAACCTGGGTCCTCAGCATCCCAGGCCAATGCTCTACCACTACACTACTGCTTGGTCAGGCTGAGATGTTTATTTATATTTAAAGAGTTGTGCTCTAAGATCAGTATAAAATGTGCTAATCAACATAGTTAGAATTAATTCTGAGCAGCTCTTAATATGTCCATATGATATTTATTATACATGGTTTTGGATATACAGGTCTGAACAGTAATTCTTAGACAAATTAAAGAATGATAGCTAATAAAACAAATAAAAAACAACAACAAAAAGCAAAAGCAAAGTTCATATGCAGAGTTGCTACATATCAAATATAATTTCTTTTTAGAAAATCAAATAACTAACAGTGACTAAAATCAGGGATGTGGAGAATGCTAAAATATTTCTGCTTTTACTTCATTGTTTATTCTGTTTTATTTTTTATATAAAGCTTCTAAAACCTTATTTTGAATAGTGAAATTTTATAGTCATATTAGATTTAAAAATAAAATAAGTTCCTCACAAAATGTAATACTTTTAAACTTATTCTAGACATTTTAACCAATGTATTACAACAAAAATAACAGCTGTAATAATTATAAAGTTGAAGATAAAAAGAATCTTATTTTTATTTTATTATCATAAGAACACTTAGAGATGATATTACATACTTAGAAACCCCAAGAAGTTCAACTGAAAACCACTACATTTACCAGTAAAATTGTTAATATATAAAATGAAACAATAGCTTTCACTTAGAATTTATATCATAAAAGAAAAAAATTTATTAACAAACTATAAAGTACCAAGGAAGACCCTAAATTGTGAATATATAGAATCTGAGAAAGGGTAAAGATTTTAAAAAGAAAAGTGAAATAAAAAAGCATAGAGAATGCCCTGTGGATTAACTAAGAATGTTTAAGTTGAAGTTTTATGTCAGTAAGTTTAGGCAGGATGAAGATTTGGAGAGAAATAAGAGGGAGACACAGCTTATATGATTTATAAGGTTTCAGAAATCTCACAAGCCATTGGGAAATAAACGTACTCAACAAATTACTTTGGAATAAAAACTTTGGGTCCTCATTGTTCATAATTTACCACAATATATGTCAGGTATGTTAAAATGTTAAATTTTTTCTTTTCTTTCTTTCTTTTTTTTTTTTTTTTTTTAGTGAGACAGACTGAGACAAAGAGAGAGACAGATAGGAAGGGAGAGAGATGAGAAGAATCAATTTTTCATTGAAGCCCTTGTTGTTCATTAATTGCTTTCTCATATGCACCTTGACCGGGAGTGGGGGGCTACAGCAGAGTGAGTGACCCCTTGCTTAAGCCAGCAACCTTGGGTTTCAAGCCAGTGACCTTTGGGCTCAAGCCAGAGACCTTGGGCATCAAGCCAATGTGACCTTTGGGCTCAAGCCAGAGACATGTGGGGTCATGTCTAAGATCTCATTTTCAAGGCAATGACCCTGTGCTCAAGCTGGTGAGCCCGTGCTCATGCCAGTGACCTTAGGGGTTTCAAGCCTAAGTCCTCAGCATCCCAAGCCAACACTCTATTCGCTGCATCACTGCCTGGTCAGGCAAATTTTTTCAATTTAAATCTTATTGCTATGTGTGATATAAAATAAAATTTAGATGACCTTAAATTAACTGATAATGAAGGATTCAATAAGCATCAAAGAAATGAATCATAAATAGATTTGACAGTACAAAAGTATAAAATGTCTGCATGGTAAACCTCTTGTGAAAATTTAAAGATTTACTATGAACAAACTAATATTTGTAGCAACCATGGTAGATATAAAGTTAATATTCTTATGAAGAGATTGAAAAGAGCAATGATAAACTTGTTAATTAAAAAAGTAAACATAAATGTGTTCATCTTCTCTACTAATCAAATATTGTACATGAAGAGTAAAGTAAAAAGAATATATGAATTTTTACTTATTACCTTAGAGATGCTCAAATATTCAATATTAATATTGAATACTACTAATTGTATAATGGGCTGCTGCTGCTTTGGGGATTATTAGTGAGGTTACATTTTGAAAAGCAATTATGAGTATATATCAAAAGACCTAAATATTTATATATTTTATTTCAATAGTCTCACTTCTCAGATTCTATTTTAACTAAATAATCACAGGTTCTGACAGAGAAGTTCTGTGTGTTAAGATTTTAACCACAGAATTTAATACTTTGAAGACACTTAATACATACTCTTAAATGAAAAACAAATGCTTTTTTAAGTGGCAAGAATGAAATGATCCTAAACATCCAGTAGGGGAGAAATTATGTATAAGTATATAAAAAGTTATATATGGTTATACAAATCATGTACAGTGAGGTGACTATGGCAGCCAGACTCCGAGGTGGTCTCAGTGATCCCTACCTCCTGGTATTCAAGCATCTGTGTAATGTCCTCCCCTTTAGTGCTGGTTGGCATTAGTGACTTGTTTCTAATGGATAACATATGGTGGAAGTGATGGTGTATGACTGGAAGATGAGGTTAGAAAAGGCAGTATAATCAATCTCTCTTTCTTTCTCCCTACCCTCTCCCATCTCACTTACTCAGAGAGAAGCCATGTTGGGAACAGCTCTTGGAGGAGCCCATGTGCCTTTCCAGTCAATAGTCAGGTGATTAAGCTTCAAAGTGAATTGTCCAGGCCCAATCAATTCTTCTGAAACCACACAGCTTGACTGCAACGTCAAGAGACACCTAGGTCAGAACCCTCCAGCTAGGCCTTCTTGAATTCCTGGCATTCAAAAATCCTCTGTTGTAATAGGTACTTGTCTTATGTTCTGGGGAAATTTGTTATGCAATAACAGATAACATAGTTAAGTTCCAAGATGAAATATTTTTTGTGAGTGTGTTATAGACAGATAGAGAGGCAGAGTGGACAGATATGGACATACAGGCAGGAAGGGAGAGAGATGAGAAGCATCAGTTCTTTGTTGTGGCACCTTAGTTGTTCATTAATTGCTTTCTCATATGTGCCTTGACTTGGGGCTACAGAAGAGTGAGTGACCCCTTGCTCAAGCCAGTGACCTTTGGGCTCAAGCCAGTGACCATGGGGTCAGGTCTATGATCCCACCCTCAAGCCAGAAACCCTGTGCTCAAGCTGGCAACCTCAGGGTTTTGAACCTGGGTCCTCTAGTCCCAGTCCAATGCTCTATCTGGTGTGCCTCTGCCTGGTCAAGGCGCCAAGATAAAATATTAACCAATTATTAAACCCATATTCTCAAAGATTATTAAATAGCAGAACTGCATTCATATGAGATAACATCAAGGTAATAAAAAAAATTTAAAAATATGAAGTAGAATCTTATGAACAGTATAATCCCAACTTAAATTCATTTTTATAAATCTTGAAAGAAAACACACTCAAATATTGACAGTAATGTGACATGTGATATGGTAATTACACATTTAATCTTTCTGCACTTTCCTGTTTTCCCCCAAATGTTCTATAATGAGCTTACTTTCATTTTATAATTGGAAACCAGGAAGAAATCATTAAATATTAGCTATATATTTGTGCAAATAAATTTCCATGAAATCTATTTGAAAGAACCAAACCTTTACAGATCCAAAGGGGGAAAATGTATAAATTACAATATTCACTGTTTTTCTAGGACTATATATTTTCTGTCTTACTGTTGGGTCATAGTGATGAATCATGTCTTTTTTATAGTCAGATCTTACCTTCTTTTTACCATTAAGGGTGTTTTCTTACAATATTGAATATAAAATCTTTTGATCATAATTCTTTTCCCTCATGTTTCTCTCCTTGAATTGTCTTTGCCCTTGTGAATAGTTGGCTTGAAGATTGGTTCAAGCCCTGCATTCCTTCCAAGGTCCAGTAACCTTTAAGAGGGGAATTAGGGAAAAGTCTCCACACACCTTTAATGGGGCCTTAATTGGGCAATGAGAAAACAGCATCAGGTACTTGATATAACATAATCTTGGGTCACATTAATTTGAATTTATTCATTTGTTTATTTACTCATTATTTATTCAACAAATTTTTACTGAGTATTCACTCTGTACCAGGCACCGTGCTAAGCCTTGATATTTGATGATAATTCTTACCCATCAGGAATTAATTCATGAAGGTCGAGTTGGAACAGCACATGCTAAGACTAGGGTGGAAAGGAGCAGAGTGTGTACAAAGGACTGAGAAAAGTTCCCCAGGCTAGAGTGGAGTGAATGAACTTGAACGAGGTTCTAGACTTCAGTGGAAGCATCAGAGGAGGCTATATACAGAGAGCTTTCAGACCATTTGGGAAGTTCACTATAAGCCCTGGGAGTGGGGTGATAGGAAGACAGCCCTCCAACATTTGAAAGCTAGCCTGGAACTATAGCAAAGCCAAATTATTCTTCTGTTAAACATAAATAATTTCTCAGAATATTAATCTTAGAAAGGGTACTCAAAGGCCCAGATAAAATAGACAAAATATGGTCACTTCATAATTTTGTTTAAGCATAAGGAAAAAACCAAAGTCACTGTGCCACCCACAAAACACCAAGCACTCCATCTGTTGGCCAGAGTACATGACTACTACTTGTTTGCATTTTAGTTTTATCATCACTGTTATCTAGATCTATTGAGATATCCAATAACAGAATAATCCCTGTTTATTCTAGTATAGTTTTCCAGCATTCAAACTAGAGTGAAAACTCCATTACATTAGACCTTCCCCAATACCATCCAACCAAATCCCACCCTCTTACTGAGAAACCCTGTGATTTCCCATGGTGTGTGCTCTCTATCACTGCAGTCAGTAAAAAGCTCAGCTTGTTTTACTAGGAGTATATTCTTGGTGGTCTTTGGCTGAAGGACACTGATACTACTTGAGGTTTTTATAACATACTTAAGAATAAATTTTGAGAAGATTTTATTAAGAAATCTGACAAAATGGAAAGTAAACACAGTATGGTACCTTAAATTCCTATATAAGCCAAGGCAGATTTACATGGTCTTTCCTGGGTTAATGCCCTCCCTTCCTTTCAGTCCTCTCCATAGGTTCAAGGGCAGCTTTTAACTTTTCCTACCTCACTCACCCTTCCCTGTTGACACCCACGCACAGTCTGGAAGCCCTATATATAATTCCATATCTCAGAACATGAGCTAAATTAAGTCTATGATTTCATTGAAAACTGGGAAACATTGATTTCTCACACCACTTGTTTTAGTCCCTGTTCTCTAAAATTAAAAACCTTGAGATGAGGACTCATGTGCCAGTGACTTGTTCAAAAATTGCTCCCAGGAGAGATGTGTAAGACAGTAAAGGAAAAAGAAGGCATTAAGTCAAGCTAGGATGCAATTACAGGCAAAATCCCAGCTCCAGCCTGGTTCACAGGGAGCCCTGATGTGTAAGTTACACCTTGGAATTTGTATCAACTTGAGGTAAGAATCTAGGCTATCAGACTCTGACATTAGTCATTGGTTAATGGCTGTTCCAAAGGTACATAACCTTGCATGAACTTCCAGTTCCAGTAGCCAAGGACAGCCACACAAAGAGAGTCAAAAATGGAAGTAGTTTAAAGAAAGGAAGTAGGAGCAGAGACATTACAAAAATGGTAGCTTTCCAAGGGGATCTGGTGAACCGCTTCCATTTCTAATCCTTGTCTCCCTGTTGTATTACTTACCATTGTGCTGATCTTCCTAAGAATGCTGACAATGGAAGTATTTATTTATTTTTTTGGAGGGAGCTCTGTAGAGATATGGTGTGGACCACTGGCTCCTACAAAACAATTTTGCACAGCAGGACCCTTAGTCTCTTTCCTAAAATTAATTTTAATTTAATTTTTCTGAAATTATTTTAAATATCCCATAAGGAGCATCTCCTGGCAAATTTTTTTAATAATTTTATTTTTAATGGGGCGACATCAATAAATCAGGATACATATATTCAAAGATAACAACTCCAGGTTATCTTGTCGTTCACTTATATTGCATACCCATCACCCAAAGTCAGATTGTCCTCTGTCACCTTCTATCTAGTTTTCTTTGTGCCCCTCCCCCTCCCCCTTTCCCTCTCCCTCTCCCCCCTCCCCCCGTAACCACCACACTCTTATTAATGTCTCTTAGTTTCACTTTTATGTCCCACCTACGTATGGAATAATGCAGTTCCTGGTTTTTTCTGATTTACTTATTTCACTTCGTATAATGTTATCAAGATCCCACCATTTTGCTGTAAATGATCCAATGTCATCATTTCTTATGGCTGAGTAGTATTCCATAGTGTATATGTGCCACATCTTCTTTATCCAGTCATCTATTGACGGGTTTTTTGGTTGTTTTGATTTCCTTCAACAAGTTCAATTTTGTCTCCTTTCTCATTCTTCTCCCCATATAAGTGTTCAAGAACATATGGGGCCAGCTTCACCATCTGTCACATTAACAGATATGTTAAACATATAGCACATTGCCTGGCACTATGTAGATCTTAAGTATACAGAAGCTATCTTTATGATTGTTTCCTTCTAAAGCCCTGTAAGAACAGCAAGTTCAATGCTAATGGTGCCAATTACCTTTTTTTTTTTCTTTCTGTTATTGACCACTTATCTACTATTGTCTCTGTTCTCCCAAGGCCTGAAAGAAGTGTCAACCACAGTCATGTGACAGGACCATCTGTAACTTGTGCTTTTTTGGAACTGGAATATTTTCTTCCCTTGTATTTATCTAGCATAGCTGCAATGGCTCAGTAACAAACACATGTCTCGCATGACATTGTGGAGGGAAGGTTTCCAGAAGTCTCTGTGACTGCTTGGAGGCAGCAAAGGGAGGGAAGATAAGCTGCCAAAATACCGCTTCCATCATAATGAGCACTAATTGAATGTCTTATTTGAAAAATATGTAAAATTTTTCAAATATGATGAGTTGAGCTGCTGCCTGGCCAGAGGCAGTTCTCTGTCTCAGACATGATGTCATAAGTCAGTTAACATATGTTACATGTTGTAAAATATTGTATTTGCTTGGAGTGACTCAGTATTATAGGATTTTTTTGAACTACTCCTCAGGAAAATGATGAAGAGATGCCTCGGCCCTTCTTCAGTTTGGGGGCTATTTCTATGTTCTCATCTGAGTATACCCTGCCTTTCAAAAAGGCTAGCCTTTCCTGTTTCCTCTGACTTCAGTCTCAACTTGCTTGTTCACTGTATGTTAACGCATTAGGGTCAAGGCTTAAGAAACAGGGAAAGGCAGGGCCTTAACTATGGAACATAGTTTAGGAATATTCAGCTAGTTGAGAACATGGTCAGAAATAAATTTCATAATCAGTTGCATAATTTTATTGAATTCTTGATAATTATAAGGGTGAGATTTTATTGGAATTATAGCCAGGGCTTTTAGAATACCTAAATGCTGCTCTGTCAATCAACCCCTCCCCTCTTATCCAGCTGAGAGAAATCTAAATGCATAAGGGGAAAAAAAACAAAGAGTACAGGAATATATTAATTTGAAACCTATTGACAAATATCTACTAATCTCTAACACAATGCTATTTAGCAAAACATGAAGTAAATAAATATAGCCTGGACTCTGTTTATTAAAGGGTTGTCTAGGGATCTAGTCAGTCAAAGGATCATCCCTGTAGAGGCAAATGCTCATTTGGGAATGGACATTAGCAGATTCAGTTCTAAAATGGAAACAGAGCCAGAAGTTTTCTGTTTCTGACCTTTCTTGGTATTTGTTTTCATTCAACTGAACAGAGAGTCTAGGAGAAAATCAAGCAAGGCTGTGGCTGCCCGGAATCACCTCTGTGAGAGTCCTCTTCCAATATTTTCTTTTGTTCCCAGTTTAAAAGAACTTTTATTTGCTGGGTTTTTTTTTTTAATTTATTGATTTTGAGAGAGAGGAAGGGGGAAGAGAAAGAGAGGGTAACCTCAATTTGTTGTCCCATTTATTCATACACTGTTTGGTTGTTCCTTGTATGCTCCGTACAAGGGACAGACCCACAACCCTGGCGTATCAGGACACTATTCTAACCAACTGAGCTACATGACCAGGGTCTTTGTTCCTATTTAATCCTCTTAGAGAAATGAGAAGTAATTTTTAACTGGTGTACCACAAAAATTTTTATTTTTTATTGAATTTATTGGAGTGACAATTAATAAGCTTATATCAGTTTCAGGTGTACCATTCTATAATGCATCATCTTTTTATTGTATTATGAGTTCACTACCCCAAGTCAAAGAATTTTTTAAAACATGCAATGCCTGACTAGTCAGGGCCACTGACCTTGTTTCCCTTTGATAGCCAAATAAAAAATTGACAATACCAACACAATAGCCATATGGTGTGAACGCCCTGTTTTAAACCATAAATTCATAGGTCAAATAATAAAGTTGTATCTTATTGGACACGTTGTATAAAAATGTTGAGTCTGATTAGTTAATTCTAGGTACCAGAAATCTTTATATACAAGTATAGGCACATGATTTTTTAAAAAGTCAATGTGGGGGCTTTTGAAGATGGCAGCGGAGTAGGCGGACACACAGATGCCCAGCTCTCAACACCAAACTGGAATACAAATCAATTTAGGAAAAATCAGCATGAAAAACCAACACTGAACTGCAAGAACAGCTCTCAAAAACCAAGGAGCAAAGAGGAAGCCACAATAATCCTGGAAAGGAGTGCCTGAATCTCCTCTGCTTACAGGAACGGAAGGGGGGGGGGGTGAGGCTGAGAGCCCAGAGAGGATTTCACAGAGGAAAAAGAGCAGAAACTACTGCTCACAGCCACTTACTTGGCGACCAGGGAGCAAGGTGGGTTGAAAAGACAAGCTTATCTCCCAAGTGGAAAGGACAAGGAGAGGGACAGACTGTGAGGGGCTAAGGTATGCAAGAAACGAAATAAAAAAGCTGACTCATTCGTGCTGGAGGCGGCCATAGCTGGGGGAGGGACTGAACCTTTCACAAAACAGAGCTGAAGTGCTTCCGGATCAGAGATCTCCGGACATCTATCCAGCTCCAATCAGCGCAACAAGACACAGCTGAAAACAAGAAGTGGGGAGGAGGGGCAGTAACTCAGGTCTCCATGGAGATCTGAGATACACCTCCCCCTACTGAAGCTGAGAAAAAACCCTGCCCTCAGTGAGATTAGTTGGTGGAAGAGACCTTCAGCGTCTCAACTTACACCCACAGCATTCCTGGTTACAGTTTCAAGGAAGCCCCCTGCTGAGATCAGTTAACAAGACTATCACCTGTTAAGAAAACAAACAAATCAAGACTTCAAAGCTGCCCAAATCCGAAAGTGGATTACAAATAATAGCTGATACCAACCCAAGAAGACCTAGAAATAACACAACTGATAACTTGAGGCAGACAACACCAAGCCTAGACTCAACCAACTCTACAAATAAAACACCATTATGAGAAGACAAAGGAGTGCAACCCAAATGAAACCACAAGAGACACCTTTGAGAGATAAGCTGAGTGATATGGAAATAATCAAACTTCCAGATGCGGAGTTCAAAATAATGATTGTAAGGATGCTTAGGGATCTTAGAACAACAATGGAGGGGCAGTTTGAAAACCTAAATAAAGAAATAGCAAGTATAAAAAAGGATATTGAAATATTAAAAAAGAATCAGTCAGAGATGACAAATACAATATCAGAAATGATGAACACAATGGAAGGAATTAAAAACAGGATGGATACAGCTGAGGATAGAATCAGCGAGTTGGAGGACAACTGGAATGAAGGCATGAAAGCAGAGAAGAAAAGAGAAAAACGACTCAAAAAGTCAGAGGAAACACTTAGAGAGCTCTGTGACAACATGAAGAGAAATAACATCCACAACATAGGGGTTCCTGAAGAAGAAGAAAAAGAACAAGGGATAGAGACTTTGTTCAATCATATCATAACTGAAAACTTCCCTAAATTAATGCAAGAGAAACTCTCACAAGTCCAAGAAGCACAGAGGACTCCATTAAAGAGAAACCCAAAGAAACCTACACCAAGACACATCATAATTAAAATACCAAAGCTAAGCGATAAAGAGAAAATATTAAAAGCTGCAAGAGAAAAAAAAGTTATCACCTACAAAGGAGCCCCCATAAGGATGACATCCGACTTCTCAACAGAAACACTTGAGGCCAGAAGGGAATGGCAAGAAATATTCAAAGTAATGCAGAACAAGAACCTACAACCAAGACTACTTTATCCAGCAAGGCTATAGTTTAAAATCGAAGGAGAAATAAAAAGCTTCCCAGACAAAAAAGAACTCAAGGAATTCATTACAACCAAACCAACACTGCAAGAAATGTTAAGGGGCCTGTTGTAAACAGATCAAAGTTGGAAAAGAATATAGCAAAAAAAGGAATACACCTTTAAAGAAGAAAATGGCAATAAACAACTACATATCAATAATAACATTAAATGTAAATGGATTAAATGATCCAATCAAAAGACATAGGGTAGCTGCGTGGATAAGAAAACAGGATCCATACATATGTTGTCTACAAGAGACACACCTTAGAACAAAAGACACACATAGATTGAAGGTAAAAGGATGGAAAAAAACAATTCATGCAAACGGAAATGAAAAAAAAGCTGGGGTAGCAATACTTATATCAGACAAATTGGACTTTAAAACAAAGGATATAGTAAGAGATAAAGAAGGCCACTACATAATGATAAAGAGAGTAATCCAACAGGAAGATATAACTATTATAAATATCTATGCACCTAATATAGGAGCACCCAAATATATAAAGCAGACTTTGATGGATTTAAAGGGCGAGATCAACAGCAATACTATAATAGTAGGGGATTTCAATACCCCATTAACATCACTAGATAGATCCTCAAGAAAGAAAATTAACAAAGAAACAGCAGACTTATTGGAAACACTAGATCAACTTGATTTAATAGATATCTTCAGATCCTTTCACCATAAAGCAGCAGAATATACATTCTTTTCAAGTGCTCACGGTACATTCTCTAGGATAGACCACATGTTAGGGCACAAAAGTGCTCTCAACAAATTTAAGAAGACTGAAATCATATCAAGCACTTTCTCTGATCACAACAGCATGAAATTAGAAATGAATCACAGCAGAAAAGCTCAAAAATTCTCAAACACATGGAAACTAAATAGCAGGGTGTTAAATAATGAATGGATTAAGAATGAGATCAAAGAAGAAATAAAAAAATTCCTAGAAATGAATGACAATGAGCATACAACAACTCAAAATTTATGGGACACAGCGAAAGCAGTGCTGAGAGGGAAGTTCATAGCACTACAGGCACACTTTCAGAAGCTAGAAAAAGCTCAAATAAACAACTTAACCCTGCATCTAAAAGAATTAGAAAAAGAACAGCAAGTAAAGCCCAAATGTAGTAGAAGGAAGGAAATAATAAAGATCAGAGCAGAAATAAATGACATAGAGGCTAAAGAAACAATACAGAGGATCAATGAAACTAGGAGCTGGTTCTTTGAAAAGGTAAACAAGATTGATGAGCCTTTAAGTAGACTCACCAAGAAAAAGAGAGAGAGGACTCAAATAAATAAAATTAGAAATGAGAGAGGAGAAATAACAACTGACACAACAGAAATACAAAATATTGTAAGAAAATACTATGAAGAACTGTATGCCAAAAAACTAGACAACCTAGATGAAATGGACAAATTCCTTGAAACATACAATCTTCCAAAAATCAATCTGGAAGAATCAGAAAACCTAAACAGACCGATTACACCAAATGAGATCGAAACAGTTATCAAAAAACTCCCAACAAAGAAAAGTCCAGGGCCCGATGGCTTCACAACGGAATTCTACCAAATATTCAAAGAAGAACTAACTCCTATCCTTCTCAAACTATTTCAAAAAATTCAAGAGGAAGGAAGACTTCCAAGCTCCTTTTATGAGGCGAGCATAATTCTGATTCCAAAACCAGGCAAAGACAACACAAAGAAAGAAAATTATAGGCCAATATCTCTGATGAATATAGATGCTAAAATCCTCAACAAAATATTAGCAAACCGGATCCAACAATATATGGAAAAAATCATACACCATGATCAAGTGGGATTTATTCTGGGGAGGCAAGGCTGGTACAATATTCGTAAATCAATCAATGTGATTCATCACATAAACAAAAAGAAGGAGAAAAACCATATGATAATTTCAATAGATGCAGAAAAAGCATTTGATAAAATCCAGCACCCATTCATGATCAAAACTCTCAGCAAAGTGGGAGTACAGGGAACATACCTCAACATGATAAAAGCCATCTATGAGAAACCCACAGCCAACATCAGACTCAATGGGAAAAAATTAAAAGCAATACCCTTAAGATCAGGAACAAGGCAGGGGTGCCCCCTTTCACCACTCTTATTTAACATAGTCCTGGAAGTCCTAGCCACAGCTATCAGACAAGAAGAAGAAATAAAAAGAATTCAAGTTGGAAAAGAAGAAGTAAAACTATCATTATTTGCAGATGATATGATATTGTATATAGAAAACCCTAAAGTCTCAGTCAAAAAACTACTGGACCTGATAAATAAATTCAGCAAAGTGGCAGGATATAAAATCAATACTCAGAAATCAGAAGCATTTTTATACACCAACAATGAACAGTCAGAAAGAGAAATTAAGGAAACAATCCCCTTCACAATTACAACCAAAAAAAAATAAAGTACCTAGGAGTAAACTTAACCAAGGAGACTAAAGACTTGTACTCGGAAAATTACAAAGCATTGATAAAAGAAATCAAGGAAGATACAAACAAGTGGAAGCATATACCGTGCTCATGGTTAGGAAGAATAAACATCATTAAAATGTCTATATTACCCAAATCAATCTATAAATTCAATGCAATACCAATTAAAATACCAATGACATACTTCAAAGATATAGAACACATATTCCAAAAATTTATATGGAACCAAAAGAGGACACGAATAGCCTCAGCAATCTTAAAAAAGAAGAATCAAGTGGGAGGTATCACACTTCCTGATATCAAGTTATACTACAAGGCCGTTGTACTCAAAACAGCCTGGTACTGGCATAAGAACAGGCATATAGATCAATGGAACAGAACAGAGAACCCAGAAATAAACCCACAGTTCTATGGACAACTGATATTTGACAAAGGAGGTAAGGAAATACAATGGAGTAAAGACAGCCTCTTTAACAAATGGCGTTGGGAAAATTGGACAGCTACCTGCAAAAAAATGAAACTAGATCACCAGCTTACACCACTCACAAAAATAAACTCAAAATGGATAAAAGACTTAAATGTAGGCCGTGAAACCATAAGCATCTTAGAAGAAAACATAGGCAGTAAGCTCTCGGACATCTGTCAGAGCAATATATTTGCTGATTTATCACCACGGGGAAGTGAAATAAAAGGCAGGATAAACAAATGGGACTATATCAAACTAAAAAGCTTTTGCACAGCTAAAGACAACAAGAACAGAATAAAAAGACAAACTACACAATGGGAGAACATATTTGACAATACGTCTGATAAGGGGTTAATAACCAAAATTTATAAAGAACTTGTAAAACTCAACATCAGGAAGACAAACAACCCAATCCAAAAATGGGCAAAAGAGATGAATAGACACTTCTCCAAAGAGGACATAGAGATAGCCAATAGGCATATGAAAAAATGCTCAACATCACTAATCATTAGAGAAATGCAAATTAAAACCACAATGAGATATCACCTCACACCAGTCAGAATGGCGCTTATCAACAAAACAATACAGAATAAGTGCTGGCGAGGATGTGGAGAAAAGGGAACCCTCCTGCACTGCTGGTGGGAATGCAGACTGGTGCAGTCACTGTGGAAAACAGTATGGAGATTCCTCAAAAATCTGAAAATCGAACTGCCTTTTGACCCAGCTATCCCACTTTTAGGAATATACCCCAAGGACACCATAGAACGGCTCCAAAAGGAGAAATGCACCCGCATGTTTGTGGCAGCATTGTTCACAATAGCGAAGATCTGGAAACAGCCCAAGTGTCCGTCAGAGGACGAGTGGATTAAAAAGCTTTGGTACATATATACTATAGAATACTACTCAGCCATAAGAAATGATGACATCGGATCATTTACAATAACATGGATGGACCTTGACAACATTATACGGAGTGAAATAAGTAAATCAGAAAAAAAAAAAACTAAGATGAATCCATACATAGAAGGGACATAAAAATGAGACTCAGAGACATGAACAAGAATGTTATGGCAACAGGGGTGGAGGGTGGGGGGATGGGGTGAAGAAGGAGACAGGGGTTGGGGGAGGGGAGGGGCACAAAGAAAACCAGATAGAAGGTGACAGAAGACAATTTAACTTTGGGGGAGGAATATACAGCACAATCAAATGTCAAAATAATCTAGAGATATTTTCTCTCAACATATGTACCCTGATTTATCAATGTCACTGCATTAAATTTAATAAAAAAAAAAAAAAAAAAAGTCACTGTGGGCCCTGGCTGGTTGGCTCAGTGGTAGAGTGTCGGCCTGGTGTGCAGGAGTCCTGAGTTTGATTCCTGGTCAGGGCACACAGGAGAAGTGCCCATCTGCTTCTCTACCCCTCCCTCTTTCCTTCCTCTCTGTCTCTCTCTTCCCCTCCCGCAGCCAAGCCTCCATTGGAGCAAAGTTGGCCCGGGCGTTGAAGATGGCTCCATGGCCTCTGCCTCAGGCACTAGAATGGCTCTGGTCACAACAGAGCGACGCCCCAGATGGGCAGAACATCGCCCCCTGGTGGGCATGCCGGGTGGATCCTGGTGGAGTGCATGCGGTAGTCTGTCTCCCCATCTCCAACTTCAGAAAAACACACACACACACACACAAGTCACTGTGGAGCAAAAAGGGTAGGTAATTGCTATTACTATTGTTATTACTACTATTGTTGTTATTTTGTAGATCAATCAAAAATATCTATTTTTTGTCAGATTGGCAAAAAATATATTTTCTGGTGTGCTGCAGAATTTTCATAATTAGTTTACATGTGCCAAGGGATGGAAAAGACTGAAAATCGCTCTCTTAGAGTAATTGAAATGGTTGTCTCTGAAACTGACTAGAACAAACATCAGTTAACTGTAAGGCCAAATTATTCACTAGGCTGCAACTGCATTCTCCATTCTGTTTAGCAACCTTTATATTAATGGTGGTAACCAACTTTTGACTTAACTCAAGGATGGGGTTTCAAATAATTTCAAACAATAATGACCCAAATATGTACCTTTATAAGGCCCTCTGTAGTCTGAACCCTGATTATCTAAGAGAAACACAAGGCCCGGTGCTTAAGATGGAGCTCTGAGCAAGCATGCCTGGTGCAGCCAGGCTCTGACATGTAGGAACTGGATGACAGGGTTACTTAACTTAGAGACATTCCTCTGAAAAATGGATTAGGATACCTAGAGTCACTTTCCACAATATTAGTGCAAATTCATCCAAAAAACATGAACGATAATATTAGGAAGTTATCTTTCACTGAGACTAGATTTTGATTTTTTAAAAACAGCCACCATTCAGGTATGAAAGAAAAGTGAAAAATATGGTAATTTTTTTTCAAAATGATGCCATGAATAAAAAAGTAGTATATAATTTTAACTATTTCTTTTATTTCAAATACCCTTTAAATATATTTTCAGGTGCTGTTGGTTGCCCCCTCCACTCCCCTCTGTTAGAAGATGAACTGCCTGCTCATAGCCTTTGCCTCTTTTTATACTGAGGGTTATTTCTCCTCGTGGAATTGTATCTATGCACATTGAACATTAAGAACTTCATACATTCTTTTCAGATTCTAGGGGAAAAGTTGTATTCTGAGTAGCGGGGCACATATTACTAAAGCTCATGAATGCATTCCTTTCATCCTCTCTTCACTTCCTTTGGTTTCAGGTCCCCATGTACTGCCCTCATGTTTATTTCTATTTACTGTGAGCACTGATAGTCCTTGTCCTCTGCAGTTCGCGATATTCTCTTTTCTGTCCATTCTTTCTTTCAATGTCTTTCTCTTTTGCTCTCATTTTGGAGAGAATTCATTCTCAGAATCCTTCCTGACATTTTTCTTATGTGTAGTTTCATATATACTATTTCTCTCATTTAAAGTTGAGATTACCTTTATTAATTTCAAGAAACATCTCATTGACTCCCCCTGTTCAAGGCACAGATATCCTTCCAAAGTTATAGTAGCATTCCTCAAGTAATTATGAAAACAAAGGAAGTGGGAAAAGCGAGGGCTGCTCCCTGGGGAGAGGAGGTCTGGAAGGACACAGCGTGTACAGAAGAGGCGAGGACAGGGATGTGCTTCTGAAATCATGTTCTTGGGCATGGGAAATCACTGACTAAACCAAGTCTTTCACACCTGTTCCCAGCAGTTGATATAAAAGATGATGTTCAGACAAGCGGAAAAGCTATAAATCTGTATGTGGACATGTGAAATTGATAAAGGTGAATATTTCCTAGAGCAATGTCAGTATATCTTCCAAATTATTTACAGATTTATTGCCATCGGCTCCTGTTCTCTTTTTCAAGAATGTAAATACAAGAATTGCTTAACCCTGAGGCAGGGGCAAAAATTTTATACCTGTTGACAATGGAGACACTAAGGTTTCCTTGGGCATTCATGATGTAAGAGCCCCTTGGCAGGTACTATGGGGTGAGCAAAGAGGAAGGAAACGGAACCTCTGTTTTCAAGATTGAAGAGTAGAAAAGAATATTGGAGACATTAAATAATAAATTAACAGCCTGACCAGGTGGTGGCGCAGTGGATAGAGCGTCGGACTGGGATGCAGAGGACCCAGGTTCGAGACCCTGAGGTCGCCAGCTTGAGCGCGTGTTCATCTGGCTTGAGCAAAAGCCCACCAGCTTGAGCCCAAGGTCGCTGGCTCCAGCAAGGGGTTACTCGGTCTGCTGAAGGCCCGCGGTCAAGGCACATATGAGAAAGCAATCAGTGAACAACTAAGGTGTTGCAACACGCAATGAAAAACTAATGATTGATGCTTCTCATCTCTCTCCATTCCTGTCTGTCTGTCCCTGTCTATCCCTCTCTCTGACTCACTCTCTGTCTCTATAAAAAATAAATAAAATAAAAAAAATTAAAAAAAATAATAAATTAACAGATTTCAAAAGTTATTTCATAATTATTGCTAGTTATCGGAACATTTGAAAGTTTTACCTTATATATTCACTTCATTATATTTTGAGAGAGTATGACTTGAAAATGGACTTGCATTCAACATCACTCAAGTAGAAAACATGATTCCTTCTGATCTCATCCTGGAGCCACTTAAAGTATTTAAGTTTTCTATAGTGAAACATGGCCCATAAAAACAAGAAAAGCTAAAAATGATGGTGATGGCTGGGTCAGCGATTAAAGAAACAGGCAAAAATGCGGGTGAGAAAACATCCAAATTTAAATGTCAAAATAAAAATATGACTCAGTTATTATTTATTGAGTAACCACTAGATTTTCTTCAAGTGTATTTGGACGTTGGCCTTAGGAAAGTACTATGTAAGCTTGACTTAACATATTTAGAGATACATTTTGCCAGAAATAATAGAGGATTATTAAAAAAAAAAGCAATCACTGTGGAAATTAAAGAGAGGAACAAATATTAAAAATATTAAAATCTATTAAATTTTTCAGTTTTTTTGTATTAAGGATCTAATAATTATGGAGAAATCAGAATGAATCATACATTATAGGAAAAAGAAAGAAAACTGGGTATGTTATAATGTATAATGGGTAAAAGGAGGAATCAGGTACAAATAACCTATGCAGAGTTTTGCTTGGTAAGATGCTTTGTTTGGATTGGCTTTTGCTGGTTCATTTGTGTGTAGACCGACTTCTGTCATGAGCTGTCTTAGGGGCAGTGAGTGGTTTTTGACAGGGCTCACCTCACCAGGCCTTGACAAAGTGATGAAGGATTGTTCCTGGATAATAAATGTTTCCAGCATATGAGGAGACATTTCTAGGAGCGCAGAGGTACTTAGCAGGTAACGGCCTTTATTCTGAGGTGCACCGACACGGCAGAGCTAAGCAGAAACCAATTTGTTATTTCACGGTTGGGCAGGGTTTAAGAAAGCTGATTTAATGGACCCAGCAAGATAACAATTCTGTGATCATGCAGATCATCAGCAAACCTGGAAAAGTGACATACCATTTCCCCATCTAAATCTACCTTCCATAATAAGAGATATTTATATATTTCCTTTTCAAGTTTTCCATTTAGTTGGACATCACATGTTGGACTGAGTCTGATGTGAGCACACAGATGACACTCACCCATGAGAACTTTTGCTGATGCAGATTAGGGTCCTAGTAAATGTTTTTAAATACATTTTCTAAGCTTCTTTGTTTAAAGGTTTTACAAATCTTCATTAATTTTATTCCACCAATGTTCATCTATTTCGCACTCCGTGTCACAAATAACACACCTGTGTAATAAGCTCGAGCATAAATAGGCCCAGCTTTATGGTTAACATCAATATCAAGTGAGAGCTTCCAGGTGTTCATTTGAAGCAGTCTGGCCGTACACCTGTATGTCATCAGTGATGAGGGACCCTAACTCATTTAACAAATTATAAAACAATCCTTAGAAAGGATTCTTTAGTTGAAAGGTTAAAACATTTAACTCAGAAAACCCATCTGCTGCCACAAATGGCACTTTGGGTTTCAATTTCTCATCCTAGGACTTCTGCCAAAGCCTTTTAAATAAAAGAAGAGCTGTGATCATTTCTGTAGCTCCTAACTGATCCACCAACACTAGATGTAAGATTTATATCAATTGTTGTTTTAGAGCATATTTTTCTTTAATGTACATAAAATTTAATTGTACCATTTGCAACTGTAGATAAACATCTTGAAGAAGCACAGGGGTTTTTGTATCTTATAAAATCTAATTTTAACCTCTACTCTGTTCACTTCCCATTGTTAGTTTTCATTTTCTTATTGTTTTTATTAATAGACTAAGTGGAATTTAGCGCCTGTTTGTAGCTCAATCATTCATATTTGGTTTCCCTAGAAAGGTTTCAAATACCTCATGTAGGGAAAATATAATTCATTTTATGATTGAAAAATACTCAAATACCTCTCTACTCTTCTACTAATTTTTGCCAATTATATTCTTTTGAATTGTTTCCTAGGAGAACAATTCTAGACCCTCATAATTTTGGTCATTCTTCACCAAATGAGTTGACATTATTAGACCCAATATTACCATTAATGCATCTTAAGACCCATATTTTCTTGTTTAATGTTAACATTTGTGGCATATGAAATAAACAAAGAAATTATGTTAATCTTACTTTTCAATTATTGAGTGATTTTCTTACTTCCCTGAATCTATCAAAGGACAAAACTTCTCTTTTATACTGCATCCCAATTCTCATTACCTCTCATGGGTGCTTCGATAACTTAATACATATTCCCAAGGAGCTTCCAAAAGTAAAAAGTATTAAAATAATCTGGCAAATAATTTTCTTGTATCACCACAACAAAATCACTAATAATTTTCCATTCTCAAATAAATTTAACTAGCTATTTGATTTAGGTTATGTTTGTACCATGGCCAAAATAACTATGTGTTTGTCCAGGGAAAGAATCAAGTCAATGAAATAAATAAATGCAAAGTAAAACCTCTTGTATGGAATAGACTGTGTTCTAAATGAGAATGACAATCAATGCAGGTAAAAGTATTCAACTAAGAGACCCAGCTGGAGGTGCACTGGTCATGTCTCCTTCCAGTGGTATATTGTGGTATTCTAGCTCAGAGCTGCCTTACATATAGAAAATACACAATGACTATTGCATAAATGGGTAAATAGGTGCATAAATAGATAAATAGCTAAATAAATGAATAAGTACAAAGAAAATCTTGCTGCTTTTAAACCAAGATGGACTGCTGCATAAGGTAATCTCTATAAATGTCTTTTCTGTTTCCCTTCAGAGCTGTAAAGTTCATGTACCTTTTCTCTGTTTATTGAGCAGGTGGTGAAAATGCCAGTATACCCAGATGCATCTTGGGGATACTTGCATGCATTCTTTAATCCATGAGAAAGAATCCATTTTGGAAGAGTACTAGCTGTTGGCCCCATGTGTTCTGAGGAGGCTAAACACAGGAGAGATCCATAAAAAGGAATTAATTTCCAGTCACCAGGGTTTCTCTCTCAGGTGTTTCTATCCTATTCTCGTGACATGAAGTTGTGGAAGTGGAATTATAAATATGGTTATGGGCATAGAGGAGGAAAAATAAAGATCATCTTTTGGGACAGCACAGGCCTTCACAAAAATCCATAATGCAAATAAAAAAGCTTAAAATAATTTTATAGAAACACAAATAAACAGAACACTAAGGCTGAAATGGAAATCTGAGGTAACCACAAGGTGCTGCTCTGTGTTGGGGACATGATTTCCAATCTCTTTCCAACCTTCCAAAAGGTTGCCAATGCACCTTTTCACCAAAATTTAAGTAAAATTTTAACTGAAGACCCAAAGTTTAAGTTATTTATATTAACTTATACCAATGTGAGATCCAAAATTATGTAAGATGAGCATAAAATTAATTAGATTGATTAATGATGCACTGGATAAAATGGAAGGTAGTACAAATCTTGTCAAAAGGTATAGCCTCAAAATTATGACTGGACTTCTCAAAAAGTCTGTCAAACACATTGAATCTTCTGCATAATAAGATGTGGCCCTGCCATTTTACCTCTCTATCCAAAGTCCATAGTGTACAAATTCACCATCGCACTCACGTACTCTTTAATTTTGTTGAATCTAGAAGCTATTTATGCCTCTTAAAAGCACTTCTTTATTATTTATAATCTGATATTTTGTGTGTGAATAATTGGATACCATTTTAGATGGTATTCCCAGTTTGTGTGTCAATATTATTTACCTTATATATTTGTGAAATTGACTCTATATTTTCCCATTATTTATAATTTTTTTTTGCTATTTGGAAAATGTTACTTTCCAACTCCTCATAGCTCCTTACATGTCAAGGAATATTTATTATTTAACACATATGGCGTCTCTCTGTTTCATACCATTTCATTTCAAGTGAGTTCAACTGAGCTCACATGAGCTTCCTTAGAAAGCGGAGATACTGCCTGACCACGGGGTGGTACAGTGTATAGAGCATTGAATTGGATGCAGAGTACCCAGGTTCGAAACCCTGAGGTTGCCCGCTTGAGCATGGGGTCGCTGGCTTGGGCATGGGATCATATATGTAATCCCATGGTCACTAACTTGAACCCACAGTCACTGGCTCGAACAAGGAGTCACTCACTCTGCTGTAGCCCCCCAGTCAAGACACATATGAGAAAGCAATCAGTGAACAACTAAGGTGCTGCAACAAAGAATTGATGCTTCTTGTCTTTCTCCCTTCCTGTCTCTCTCTCTCCTTATCTCTCCCTCTCTTTGACTCTCTCTCTGTCTCTGTCAAAAAAAAAAAGCAGAGATACTCTGCTCCCCCATATCACATTTCATACCTGGACTGGACCCCAAGCTCTGCTTGTGACCGCATTGTAATTATCCATAATTATAGGTTTTATTTAGCTAATCCATTTTGCTGCTATACTATGCTGTATGCTATAATTTCGATTTTATAAGTAACAAAGTGATTTTTGTTTCTTGTCTGCACTGAAATTTTTTTTATACCAACTGGCTCAAAACTTGAGTGAGAAAAAGAAGTAATATTGACTGGTCTGCTTGAAGAGCTTAAACATTGCACTGTGAGATTACTTGGAAAATACTGTCATAATGTGATGGTATTAAGAGAAAACTGGACTCAGTTTTAGGTCTAATTTTCTTATAACTTTGAGATGTAATCTTGGGAAACATTTTATTTCTCTGGGAATCAAATTTTCCATTGCAATATGAAGTCTATTCGAATACTGTACATGGTTTCTAAGAACTAATTAGCCATGAATAATTTATGGTTTTTCACAAAGTGATCAATTCAAATAACTGTGGTCTAGAGGTATATCAGTGGCTTTAGGCATACTCAGGGGACAATTTTTCTAGGTCAAGTTAAATGGCCATCCCATGACTTTTTCCATAGATTTATTGAAATTGAATATATATCAATGGAAATTTATCTTTTATTTCTCACCTACTGTGCAAAACTTTTAAGCTTCATGTGTCCTTCCTGCATTGATTTTCTGTACACCTCAGCCTTCCAATTACATGACCTTCTCATCTCAATAATATTCCTTTTACCTCTTTCATAGTCACAGTCTTGACTATGTCATCACAATTTCTGAAAATTCATCATTCTCTCCTATTCCCACAGCTACATATCATTTTCTTTAACAATATGTTGACCTCATTGAGAAACACAGGTTTTTCTAATCAATTTTTTTTCTATTATTCTCCTTATGTCTTCACTGCCTTCTTTACCTAGTTTAGGTTCTATTATTCACTATAATCACCACCTTATTGCAAATACCTTAGTCTCCATAAAAAAAAATGTCTCTAGACAAATTCAATTCTGGTTAGACCCATAGGGACTGGTCTTACTTTGTCCTCAGTAATTCTTCATGGAGTGAACAAATGAGGGAATAAAAATGAAGACAAAGGGGAAGAATACTTAATTTATGGAACACCTGCCATGCACCTGGCATTTTGGTTAACATATTCTCGATGAAGGAACTGGATCCAGTATACCTCAAAGCAGGTTTAAGATGACACAATTCCTAGGAGAAAAGAAAAGACTTGAACTCAGTTCTGCCTGCAAATGTAATCTGCAAAGCTGGTGGAATCCTCCATTTCTTCTAGAAACTGTTTCTTTGGACTGTCATCTCTTATGGGTCTACAAGAGGCAATTTCCTCAATAACTATTCTATATTTCTGTGCCCTAAGTGTTATGGTCCCTTCAAAATATTTTTGTTTCCTGATCTTGGTTATGCTGGAGAAAACAGTTATTTACTGGTCTGTCCCCAAACGTTGAACTCTCGCTCATCGTGCGCTGACCTCTCCATACATTGATATACTTAATAAATGTTAGTTTACTTCTCTTCCTCAACAAATCATCGTATGCATCATTACTTTAGTAAGAGCATTCCTGTTTTCTTCTGACATCAAAGTCTCTAGAGAGAAAGGATAACATGAAAAAGCAATACTCAGTCTTTTTATGGTCGGTCCATTTCTCTGTTTGCCCCATCAAACCTCACAGAGTGTGTAAGAGTTAAAGCCACAACAGACCAGAGTAGAAAATGTCACAGATAATAAAAGAGTCACAGAAATAGCTTGCTGTCCTGCTACTTCTGCTGCAGGGCCTTTAGGATTAGTACAAATTATGACCATCTATATGTTTATGTGCCCTTGTAAATATGTCATGTGTAAATATTTTTTTAGCAAGCCTGGGAGCACTGAAGCAATGTATGACCATTTTTTCTCCTGTCAGAAGCAATAGAAATTTTATTAGCATAATTTCCTTTACTCAGCACTGACTATGATGTCTTTGATCAAACTAATCAGAAATAGTTACACTTTGCATCATAAGATATATCAAATTTATTTTAAAAATTATGTACGTACACACAGAAAATAAATAGGGACACTAAATATAAAAATATGACATTTATGGCAATGGTTGAGTGAGGAGGCATTCTAATTAGATAGCAAATATTTTTAAAGCATCGAGTTTTCTGTGTTGATTGCGCTGTTCAGCTAAAACTACAATTGTTAATAGAACTTGAAGATACAGAAAAGATATTTTCACGTATATGAGCTTTCAAGTCAATCTGTGGTTTTGTTCAATGTTATGTGACTGCTAGATGCCATGATGAGGAAAATGTCTTTAGAAATTGAGAATTTTTTTAATATAATTTGAGGTCAAAGATTAGCTAGTATACAAAATAGAATATTATCATAGCTTTAAATGTGTTAAAAGAAAGAACTGATGGAGTTGTTCAGAAAAAAAGATATAACTTTATGGTTGGGAGACCTACCTATGGAGTTGGTGAGACTTAAGTGGTTTTAAAAAATGAGATGGGGAAATGTGATAGCGGGAGGGAGTACGTGTCAGTGGAAGAATGGATAAGAACCAGAGCTTGCTTCCTACTTCCAGGGACTTAAATCATCCGTGATGAAGAGACTCAGACCTCAACTCATGAATATGCAGTGTGTTCAATGAATATTTTTGAAACTTTTGTTGCAGATACCATGCTAGGAGTTTAATGGAATCAATAAATTGTTAAGTACTGAATGCTGTTGTGGTGGTTTCTCTGGCTGCTGTTGTTAACGATTTTAAGCTTCAGAGTTCAGAAAAGAGGCTTAGTCAGTGTTTAGCAGTTGTGGAAAGTATTTGTGTAATTTATGTAACCTGTATGCCCCCGCTCTTACCAATCTGTGATATACGTGGGGTTGTATTATTGTGATAACCCACACTTCATCAGGTCTCAGGATTTGCTGTACTCCTCCAAACAGGTCCATGCCCTTATACTCTGGAATATGTTTTTATGACAAAGGGGTTTTTTGTAGATGTGATTAAAGTTATGGATCTTGACATGGGGAAATTATTTGGTCTTTTTCTGGTGGGCTCAACCTTATTATATGAAGCTGTAAATGCAGATAATTTCTGGACAGAGAGATGAAGGCATGAGATGAACGTAGCACCCTGCTGCTGGTTCTGAGATAGAGGGAAGCATGTACAAGAGACTGAATTTTGTCAACAACCTGAAGGGGAGTGAATGGGTTCTCACCTGGAGTCTCCAGAAACAGACACAGTCCTGCAGACACCTTGATCTGAGCTCAGTAAGACCCACATCAGACTTCTGACCTGTGGGACTGTAAGATTATATTTTTGTGAAGATTTAAACCATTACATTTATGGTAAATGTTTATGACAACAACAGAAAACTAATGTAACATAACAGCTTATTTTTAAATAGTTATTTGGAGATACAATTTGCATATCACACAATTCATCCATTTAAAAGTATAACTTTAATAAATTTTAGCAAATTCCCAGATATGTGCAAACATCACCATAGTACATTTTTAACATTTTAATCATGTAAAAACAATATTCATATGCTTTAGCTATCACCCCAACCTCTATCTTCTCAGCTTTAAGCAACTGCTAATCTACTTTTTATCTTTATTTTCTATTTAAAAGAATTATTGAGGTAAAATTCACATAAATTTAACCGTTTTCAAGTGAACAACTCAGTGACTTTCCCTACATTCAGGATGTTGTGCAATCCCCATCTTTTCGTAGTACAGAAACACTTCCGTCACTCCAAAATAAACCCTATGCCACTGATTATATACCCCATCCCCTCTCCCCTTGCCCTGTCAACCACCATTTCTATGAATTTACTTCATATTTCATAATAATAGAATGATACAATATGTGATCTTTTGTCAGGCTTCTTTCTTTTAGGATCAGGTTTCTGAGTTTTTATCCACATTGTAGCAAGTGTCAATAATTAATTACCTTTGGCTAAATAATGCTTTATTATAAGTATGGAGTAGAATTGGTTTATGTTCTCATTCACTGATAGGCTTGTAGGCTGTTTCCCTTTTTTGGCTATTATGAATAATGCTTCTATGAAGATTCATGTATACACTATTACGTGGGCATATATCCCCATTTCTTTTGGGTATATACATGGGAGTAGAATTGCTAGGTCATATGGTAATTCTAGATTTAACATTTTTACTAACAAACAAATTGTTTACTACAATGTATAAATGATTTTACATATAATCTTCAAGATTTGTTATTTTCTTTTAAAATTATTACTATAGCCTTCTTGTGGATGTGAAGTGGTATCTCATTGTGGTTTTTATTTACACATTTCTAATGACTAATGATGTTGAGAATCTTTTCATGTGCACACTAATTATTTGTTTATCTTTGGAGAAATGCATAGTTAATAACTTCGCCTATTTCTTAATTAAGTTGTTTGGGTTTTCTTGGTTATTGAGCTGTGAGGCTCTTTGTATTTCCTAGAAAGTAGACCCCAATCAGGTATGTTGTTTGCTCTCTTTGTGAGGGTTGTCTTTTCATTTTCTAAATACTGTTTTGTATTATAAAATATACTTTAATTTTGATCAAGTGCAATTTATGAAATTATTTTTGTTGCTTATGCTTCTGGTATCATAATTATGAATACATTGTTATATCCAAAGTCATAAAGATTTACTCTTATGTTTTTTTTATCTAAGAGTATTATAATTTTACCTCTTATATTTAGGCCATTGATCAACTTTTGAGTCAATATTTTTTGTGTTTAGTATAAGGTAGGAATCTAGCTTTTCTTTGCCTGAAGCTATTCAGTTTCCCCAGCACCAACTGGTGAAGATGCTAATCTCTTTGCCATTGAATAGTTCTGAAACCTTTTCAAAAATTCATTTGCTATAGATATATGGTTTAATTTCTGGACTTTCAATTATATTCTATTAGCATGTATGTCTATATCTATGTCAGCATCACATTGTCTTGATTACCATAGCTTTTTAGAAAGTTTTAAAATAAGTAAATGTGTGTGTGTATATGTGTGTGCATGTGTGTGTGAATTGCTATCTGGGGTTTCAGCCTGAAGAACCCTCAGAATGTACCAAAGACCTAAATGTAAAAGCGTAACTATAAAAATCTTAGAACTAAAGAAAACATAAGGGTAAATCTTTGTGTGTCTATGTTGGGCAACTGTTTCATAGATATGATACCAAAATCCCCAAAATAAATCTATATAACTAATAAGGGAAGCACCACCCCATTATGTTCTTCAAAATTATTTCAGGCTTGGACTTTGCTCTTCCAATAAAATTTTAGAATCACCTTTTCTAGTTCTGTGAAAAATCCTGTTGCAGAGTTATTAAAATGCCAACTATAATATTTAGGAGAGTAAAGTACTTGCATTATAAAGTATAAAGATTTATTGATATGCCAAAATATTTAAAATAGTGAGAAATAGATGATCAAATGGAAATGAATAGGAAGGCCCCAAATCTGATTGCATCCAATGAAGCATAGTTTTTAATTTTGATAAAATACAATATATCTATTTTTGTCTTTGATGCGTTTTGAGTTGTTGCATGTGATTTTTGGTAAAGGTTCAACTTCATCATTTTATATGGGGCTGTCCAGTTGTCCCAGCACCATTTTTTCAAAAGACAATTCTTTTTCCATTGATTGGTGTTGTGGACCATTAATGGCAAAAAGCCTTTGTAGATTCAAGGCTTAGCAAAAGGCTAAGTTCTTTCCCCACCACCTCCATATTGGCTATGAAGCTGAGTATTTGCACTCATCCCATAGCCCCACTTCACTTGCTTCCTTAAGTTGCTGGAAGCAATTTACATGCCCTTCCTCTTACTCTTTGTTTGTTCAGATGTTGGTTGATTTCACTTATGCATGCTGGGGGGATTCCTGTTTATGCCTTGGGAGAGTTCCTGCTTTAGCCTTGGATGTGTAACTTTGTATCAAGGACTTCCTTGATTTGCATATGGCTATATAATAAAGCAAACTGGGGCTATGGGGCACTCAGATATTGCCATCAGCATTGAAGAGGCCTCCCGATCCCATCCTTTTTTTCTTAATAAGTCTGTTTTCTTAATTCTGCACCATTCTCACTGAAAACCCAGAATTAGGAGTCACGCTGGTCTGTGGCAGATTAGTCTTGGCACCATTATAAAAAAATCAGTTGACCCAAAATACATGGTTTGTTGCTACACTACAAGAAAAAAATCATTTAGATATTGTTCTCTGTAGTTTGAAAGCTTCTTAGAAAGTTACAATTCTCACAATTATATAACTACAAGAGCTTTAAATTTCTGAGAAACTGGTCCTGCTCTTTTTATGCATACATTATTTTATTTAATCCTCAGGGTAACCCTAAAGATGGGTGTTGTTATGTGACTACTACTCTTAAAGACAGAGAATGTAATGAGTTACAGCAAAGACTTTAGAGTCCTGCCACCTGGGTTGAATCTCGAGTTGAGCGGCACCTTTGTAGCCATACTCAAGGCACTGAACAGCTTTGTGTTTCAGCTTCCTCAATTGTAAAATGGTACTTACCTCATAGGATTAGTGTGAGGATTAGATAGTTTAACCTACATAAAACACTTAAATTAGTGTCTAACTCACAAAGCTATATAAATGTTATAATTATTTCAAGAATAGGAAGACTTGGATACATAAAACTAGACCATTTGTTCCACGTAATTAAACTAGAAATTTATGTAGTTGATATAGCAAATGCCTTCTGTGCTATGCCTTTGACTACTCTGCTTTCTGCATCTTACGATGTTTATTTAGGTTATTAGGTTATTATATTTTTATTGTTTAATGGGTGACTGCTGGTGCCTACTTTGATAATTTCCCAGGTGAAAAGCATTTTAGTTTAAATGGCATAGAATTTTGGAAAAGCGGTTTTTATGTATCTCTGTGTTAAACTGGTTCCCAGTTCTCTTCTGAGCCATCCTTTGGTGTTGCCCGTTAGTACTTTACTAGCTAACTTCTGTTGAGGTGAGATTCCTATCTATTCAATCATATGTCTTGGTCAGACTGTGATTTTATAACTCTACCTACTATATAGGTGACTGTTATGGTGTTAGCTAGCCTTTAACTAACTGATAACACATATCTTCATGGCAGGCTTTATACATATAATGTAAACCCCAACCTTAAATCTTTACTCTTGACTTAAAACTGTATTAACACAGATTTCCTGAGAAATAGTCCATTTATGATTATATATGTTTAACATGTATTATTAAATTGTCTCATAATCAGAAGGCTGTGCATTTAGTTTGCATTATTATGTTCCCTTACACAATCATTTAAAATAAATTTCATAGTGGAATTATGCAAATAAGTTGAGGCATGTGTCAATAATAGTTCTATAAACTCTGTGTCATATCTATTGTGAAAATTTGATACAACACATGTATTAAATTTATGACATATGCCAGACACTATTAAGTCATCATATACAAAAATAGTTAAAGCATATTCTTACCTCTGAAGGATGCATAGATTTGCAAGGACAGAGTAAACAAGTAAGTGCAAAAAAGCCATTATCCCAGCATAGTAGCATTACATATCAACAATAGCAAGATTATTCAATCGAGGGTTGAATTTCACTGAAATGTTCAGGAAGGTCTTCATGGCAAAGGGGAAGACAGATAATAAAGGAAGGTAGGTTGTCTTTGTGAACATCTTGGATGCAGAACTAAAGTGATGGTAAGGAGGTGCTATGTTGAAAAAAGGTCAGGCTTTTCTTCATTTATTTGTTTTGGTTTGTTTGTACGGGGCAGATTTGAATAGGCTTTTAAAGTGTTAGAAGGAAGCTGTTGAAAAGAGAAATACCCTTTGCTTATCATTTCTCATCCCCCAGATGAGAGTGGCCATGAATGTGGCAGCTCACACTCCTGGTGCAGCTTGCTAGTGCCAGAGGGAGCAATATGGCTCTTATTCTCAGGTAATTATGGTAATTAGTTCAATCTGTCTGCTGGTTTCCTGAAGGACTGGCGAAAGAGCTTGGCTTTATTTTGAGTAATGTCAAGCATGCTGAGTACTGAGGTGGCTTCTTAGGTGACATTTGCTGAGCTTATAAAGGCAGTAGAGAGAAGTCTAGATATTCAGTAGCAGCTGGGAAAGCCTGGGAAGGAAGGAGTTGGGAAAATAAATGCAAGGGAGTTGTTGGGCAAACCAATGTGTCTCATTTATGTTAGGTTTGCTCGCTTGTATTTTGCTTAATTGGAGCATTGATGTGGGAAGAGTTATGTGTGTATAGTCTATGGAAGGCTGAGGCTGCTTGACCTCAGGGCAGCAGATTACAAATTGCAGAGTGCCTGCCACTGTGGGGAAGGGCGGTTGTTTGCTGGAAGAGGAGTATTTCCACCTGGTCTGTTTTGCTGGAGGGTGTTGAGGGCTTGAGAGCCCTGCTGAGGTTGACCCAGGGTTGGGGGGGGGCAGATGTGAGTCTTAAGGGTGAGTCTGGAGAATGAGTCTGGTTTTGGAAACAGAGATAGAGTCGGAGCTTGGGAATCCTGAGAGAAAGGGAAGCAGTTTTCCCTGTGTGGGTCAAATAAGTTTGCAAATATGATCTATATGTTTGCTCGCTTATAGTTTGCATTGAGTGTAGGGGACAGGCTGTAAGTAGGCAGGATCCTTATAGCCTAAGGCTTAGTTTTAAGACTAAGTTTTTCCCACCCTTTTAATACTAAGATCTTCTCAACACTAAGCTTTTCCCAACACTTGACTATTGCATGATGTGGGGTGATGCACTATAAGGAATCCCATTTATGCCTCAGATAAGTGGCTTTGTATCAGAGACTTCCTTATCTGTATACTGGCTTGAAGGTTTGGATTTCTACACTATAAAATGGGGCAGACCAAAGGCTTACTCGCTCTCGGTTCCTGAAATTAGTATTGTAGAGGAGAAGCAGCCAAGATGGTGGAGTGCTGACGGAGAAGCCAGTTTGTGCAGAGTTTGTGCACAGAGAAGGAGATGGGGAACAGAGGTGAATAAGGCTGGTGAGCTAGAAACCTTTGATTCTAGGAAACTTGGATAAGTCAGTGGCTTTGGGAGCTCTGAGTGGAAAGGGAAGTGTTTTCCCACTATGTTTATTTCTTGCCCGCCAGGTGCGAGCTAGGATTAAAGGTAATGGTCCACCAGTTCTTGGCTCCATTGTTTCATTATCATCTGTCCAAATCAAATTTGAACCTGCACGGGCCAGGCGGCTGTGATGGTGGCCACAGCTACTGGCTTTACACCCTGCCTGCTTGTTTGTCTGCCATTGGGAGACTCTAATAAATGGAATGGCCCACCATTTTGTGGCTCCATAGTTCTTTTATCAGGCCTGAATCTGGTGAGAACCTGCATGGCCACTGTGGCAGCCACTGGCCTTACAGGAGAATAAAGGCTTTTAAAAGTTCCTGTGAATACTAGGTGTGGGTCAAATAAGTTTGCAAATATGATATATATGTTTGCTCGCTTATAGTTTGCATTGGGTGTGGGGACAGGCTGTAAGCAGGCAGGGTCGTTATAGCCTAAGGCTTAGTTTTAACACTAAGCTTTTCCCCATACCATTGATTGTTGCATTATGCCGCAGATAAGTGACTTTGTATTAGAGACTTCCTCTCAGGTTTCATTTCTTTAACCCTGCCAGCACAAGTTTTGTTTCAGGGCTTGCAGCAGATGATCAACCTCAAAGGAATGTCTGATGTCACAATTCCAATGAAGTCATGGACGGTTGAAACTGCTGATGATTGAAAATGCACCAACATCCATAATTGGTGAAAAGCACCCCTGCACCCAGTGATAGCAACAGTCAATCAGCAAATCCCCTGCTACCCTTCCTACTTCCTTAAACCTAACCCTTAAAAAGTGGTTTGAGTCTGTAACCGGTGCTGCTTTCCCTTACGAGACAGCCCGGTAGGTTTCCTTTCATTAAAGCCTGTTGCACTGGTCTTTCAGACTCCGATTGATTCTATCACTTCCTTGTTTGTATATTGGATTAAAGGTTTTGATTTCTATACTATAAAATGGGGCGGAGGAGCCCATGCTGGAGGAGAGCAGAGAAAGGCCACGTGGAGGAGAGGAGAAGCAGCCAAGATGGCGGAGTGCTGAAGGAGAAGCCAGTTTGTGCAGAGCTTGTGTAGAGAGAAGGAGATGGGGAACAGAGGTGAATAAGGCTGGTGAGCTAGAAACTTTTATCCTAAGAAACTTGGATGAGTCTGTGGCTTTGGGAGCCCTGAATGGAAAGGGAAGTGTTTTCCCGTTGTGTGTATTTTTCACCCGCCAGGTGCGAGCTAGGATTAAAGATGATGGCCCACCAGTTCTTGGCTCCATTGTTTCATTACTGTCTGTCCAAATCTAATGTGTATCTGCATGGGCCAGGTGGCTGTGATGGTGGCTGTGGCTACTGGCTTTACACTAGGTGATCAAGAACATTTACATGTGCAGAGGTGATTGCATGCCCTGAAGACACGTGAGAAGACCCTAAGCTTTCATCTCTGGCTGACCTTTAGGATCCACACAATGAAAGTTGTAAATAGCTTGAATAAGTGTTAAAGGAGTGCCTTCACCCAGAGCTAATCTGCAAAAATTAGAAGAGTATTCTTTTTTTGGCCTCAAGACTTAAAGATAATTATTATCAAAACATGTGTGGACCACTAAGCTAATGAAATAGAGAAAACAGTGGTTACATACAATGAAGAATAAGACAAAAAAGTTGTTTGCTAGAGTCAATAAACCAAACAATGACCCATAACAAGCAGCAATAAAATATCCTAGGTGGGAGAGAACTGATTTTTAGTGTTACCACATTATAATATTAAAAATGTCTTGTTTCAACAACAACAAAAAATATAAACCTTATAATTAAAAAGGCAAGTCTCATTCACTCAGAAAAAAAAAGGAACTAATAAAAATGTTAATTTGTTGCAGGAGAGCAAAACCTCAGAAGATCGACACTCAGACAGCGTATAAGAGGAAAAGAGAAAAATATTTTATTAAGCTGGTAGAGCACGCAGGGCTATAGCGCCAAAGACACGTGCTCCCTGAAATTAGATTTCTTACATCTTATATACCTTTTACAGAACATAAGTTCACATTCATGGGTCACGTGATTCCTTTGTAGTTAATTACATGATTTCAGGTTGGTCAGGGGCTTACAGGATGCCAGAGGATAATCATTTGTAAATTGCCCATTAAGGAGAAAGAAAGGGGGAGAGGAAAGGGCTACTCAAGTCTCCCTTCCCCTCCTATATTCCTGGCTGTTTTACCTTCTTTCACCCAGGTGTATAGAAGGGAGGAGGCCCAAGCCTCCTTCCTCCTTCTATTCAAAAACTTCTAAGTATGAAAACCTCTTTATTTACATTATAACAACCCTTCCTAAACAGAAATACTATTGACCATCTTGCGATTTTGTAAATTACACAAGTACAAAACAATATTTACAAAATCTCTCTGAACACTTGGCCTGAATTATGGAATATCCTTGAAGCCTCTTATTTGAAGGGGGTGAACACATCAAAGCCCAATATGACAGGACCTTGCAGCCAGGAAGGTAAGGTTTTATTACTTGAGGATGTGGCCCATGCTTTGAGTCACCAGTGAGCTAATGCTCAAAGACCTGGCTCCCCAATGGCTTCTTGGGAGAAAATTATTAATCATGCTGACTAAGGAAATTAAGGGTACGATCAGGGTCATGGTCTCTACTGATTGGTTGGCACAAGGTATAGATAGTTGTTACAGTAATATAATGTTATAGTAATTAAATATATAGAAATATAGAATATATATAGAAATAAGTTAGGATATAATATTAAAAGCCATTAAGGCAAGTGAATAAGGCTATGTCGTCTGGATAGAAGTTAATCTAGTGTGTACAGATATGTATGATAGGCAGACTCTGCCTTTCACACAGGGCCCAATTAGTGTGTGCGTGAAGTTATATATAGATAAAAAGTGGCTTGATGTGCTAACTCTGTAGGTTAACATAAACAAGGAGCTTCCCTAGGGAATACCTTAAAAGTGGCTTGATGTGACATTTCAGTAGATTAACAGAGAAAGGGCTCCCTGCTAGGAAATCCCCAAAAGGTGGTTTGATGTAATAATCCTGTAGATAAAAACCTGCTAGCAGGTGTAGGCCAGAAAAGTTACTAAAGCTAAGGGCCTCCTCCTACTTAGGTAGTCGCCCAGACTCCAAGGCTGCTCTGACCAAGGACAGCTGAAAGGAGCAAATCAATGGGACCCCCTTAAGCTGTACCCAGGGACACCATATGATTTGTGAGTAATAAACTGCCTGTGTGATTCTTGCAACTAACTTGTGTGTCAGTCATGTCTTTTCTCCAGTAGCAATTGGTCTCTGTACCGATAAGTAGAATTCCTCATAGCTACCTCAAAAGTAGTCTGGAAGAGGCTGCCAGCCCTACTATTTAGCAGGAGTGTCCCATTGTGCAGGGAGGTCTAATCGGGGACACCAGACTGATGTAGAGCTCAGGCTCTACTGAAACAGTAGTTGATCACTGCATCTGGTTTTGATATTAGCCTTCAACTGTTTTCACCAATTTTATGGGTCTAGAGCTGTAACAGCTGATGCTATCTTTAATTTGACTGAAACTCTGTTTCTGTGGTCAATAGAACCGAGTTCCTGTTCCAAAGATTATTTGATGCTGTCCAAGGCCTCATTGTCCTGAAGGCTTAATAATTAAGGAAATTGATGTTCAAGGGAGGAAGAGGAAGAAGATGAGTTAGGGTGTTGGATGAGGCCAGTTTAAATCAAAAGGAAAGAAAGGAGACAAGGTCATATAAAGGACATAAAGATCTACATGGTTACAGAAACAGTTCCTGAAGAAGTTCACCTGGGCATATGTCACATGCAGATTTGCTGCTTTCCACACCTTCTCGATATAATGGTAATTCTATTGCCAGGGGTTCGGAACAGCCTAGTTTTGCAGAAGCTATATTAGTATGTCAAATGCTGGACCTTTCAGAATGTTTAGACACCGTTCCTGGAAGAGGCTCTCATATTTATTTTGTTACTGCAACACATTTTACAGAACAATGCTGTGAGTTCTGCCTGAATACATTTATTTTATTCTCTTGTATTTTGTGTGTGTGTGTGTGTATGTGTGTGTGTATTTTTAATTGCTTTGAAACCTTTATCATTTGAGGAAGGCCAAGGAGAGAGTCTGGTCTCTAGATCAAGGGAGGAAGTGATCTCACCTGAAGCATTCACCTCCATTTTAAAGAAACAATATCTAGTTTTTTTTTTCTCCTGCCCTTTCTCCATGGAGGGTGGGGCCTCATGGGGAACATTTAATCAATAAAATGGAAGTGAAGAAGTGATGTTTTAACTGAACACTTAGGTAAAAGAGAAGTTGAGTTGGCAGCCCAAAGCAGCACCCTGCAATTTGATCAGCCTGTCTCAGGGTGATATGAACCATCTAAACTCTCAAAAGTGGCATTGCAGATATCATTCTAATAAAAATAGAGGCACAGACAAGTTAGAGAGTCTTCCTTAGAAAAATATTAAACAATCATAAATATTTAATGAAAATAAAGGGAAAAAATAAAAGAAGACAGCTATCTCAAAGTAAACTTTATTTTTTTAAAGAGTTTATTTCCTCACTTGAGAGAGAGAGAGAGAGAGAGAAGGGGGAGGAGGAGCAGGAAGCATCAACTCCCATATGTGCCTCGATATGGCAAGCCTGGGGTTTCAAACCTGCGACCTCAGCATTCCAGGTCTATGCTTTATCCACTGTGCCACCACAGGTTTGGAACAAAGTAAACTTTAGGAAATTCACCATTGATGGATGGTTTTGATCCTATGTGAAAAGTTATTTTGGGGTTTATTTTGAAGATTTTTTCCCCCTGAATTCTTATTCTTTTAAGATAGTTTAAGACTGAAGTCCTAGAAAATGCTTTCCAAAGTCACAATCTATCTTTCACTGGGCATGTTGCGTGAAGCTATAAATTTAAGGAGCAAAATAAAACTCCATTTGTCTCAAGAAAAAAATATAATAGACAGATACTCTTTGGCTAATGTGATTTAGGGCAACTGATGGCTCAGGTTGTGAATGTCCATTTCATAAATCAGAAAATAATACCTCTGACATGGTGATTTGCACTAATTTAAAAACTCAGGTCTAAAACAAACCAGACCTTAATTTTGGCTTTTCTGGACAAAACTTACAGAAATGCCATATATTCTAGTTTTTAAAAAATACCTGTGATATGCAGAGGTCAAAACCATCGACTCACCGTTCATAGGTAGCATTTCCATAATTCAGTCTTTCACTCATATGCATGAATGTATCCATTTCTTTACTCCACTCAACTCCATTGCAGTCCTAATACCTGCTACGCATTGTGCTAAACCCAACAAAAACATGCTTGCTACCCTGACTCTGATTATTCTTACCCCAGAGCTCTGGTCTCCTTCTTCTCCATGTAGTCCTTGATGACATTTTATAAGTGTTTATTTTATTGATTTTAAAGAGAGAGGAAGGGAGGGGGAGAGAAACGGGACCATCGTCTGTTCCTGTATATGTCCTGACTGGAGATGGAACCGGTAACTTCTGTGTTTCAGGACAACACTCTAACCAACCAAGCTATCTAAGCCAGGGCCTTGATGGAATTTTTGAACCAATCTGAATAACTCATGCAAGTTAAGCTTCAAATCACAAATAACCAAAAGATAAACTATCTTATTTTCATATGTACTAAAAAGGGCTGAATCATTTCTTCTTATGAAATTTAAGTGGGGGGGGGGCACCAAACAAAACATTGGAGGGAGAGCTGCATCTCTGTAAAGCAGGTTACGTCTTTATCCTGCCATTGATAAAATATATTGTGTTTGATTGCTATTTCTTTTCTTTTCTTTTTTTTTTTTTTAGGTGAGAGGAGGGGAGATAGTGAGGCAGACTCCTGCATGGGCCCCTACTGGAATCCACTTGCAACCCCATCTGGGCTGATGTTCAAGTACCGAGCTATTTTTGGTGCCTAGGGCCACTCTTGGACCAATCGAACCAGTGGCTGTGGGAGGGGAAGAGAGAGAGATGGGGGAAAGGAAGGAGGCAATAAGCAGATGGTCGCTCCTCCTGTGTGCCCTGACCGAGAATTGAACCTGGGATGCCCATATGCCAGGGCCATGCTCTATCCACTGAGCTACTGGCCAGGGCCTTGATTACTATTCTATTTTTAATTTTACCTCAACATTGATTAACTTCACAAATAAGATACTTTGACAAAATTCAGAGGAAAACTTAGAGTTTGGTGAGTAACCACAGGTTTCCTTTGTTTCCATAATTCCTTCAGATTCTTTTCAAACTAAAACACATAAATATTACTGTTTTCTTTTTATATATGTTTACATCCAATGTTTTTTCCAAATTATAAGTAGCATAAACAACATAGCAAACTTGTTAGGAAGATTAATTACTTTTTATTTAAAAAACATTGCTCACTCCCTCATTTCACACCAATGATATGTATGCATTAGTAGAAGGTGATTTTTTTCTATGTATTTGTTTTTGCTCATTCTGTTATAAATACTTCTAATTACTTATTCACCTTATCACGCACACATTCATTACAATTTAATTTCTGCTTGTGTGTTATGAAACAGTAAAATATGAGAATAAAATAATATATCAGCTAAGCCCAACACATAAAGAACTAATCCAGAAAGATTCTGCCTATTATTATGAAATGTCTTGTGTTATTAAGGTTAGAATTCTCAGCCTTGTGCTCACCGAGTAAGTTATAATCCTTCTTTGATAGAAATGTAAGTCCCTGAAGGAAGGATAAGCAAGTAATAAACATATTGTTTCTTCACTGTCACAAATCCAAACCTATGAAAAAGCCAAAATGATAAAGTAATTCAGAAAATTATATAATGCAAGCAAATTTAGGAGGAAACTTAAATTTCTAAAAGTCGATGGGAGGTTTTAATATTACATAGTTATTAATAGTGCAATATATAGACCAACCTTATTTGGAAAACAGCAATCAACTTTTAAATGTGAAATTTAACTCTTTCTGAATACACACTACATGGTAAGCATTATAAGAGGATGAAGACAACATTTGTACCCTCGTCTGTGTTGTGTTATTCCTAGTCTGTCCATAACTCCCATTTCAATTTCTGAGCAGCCCGAGGCTAGGGCCTCTAACTTGACTTTTCCATCCTGAGTCCCCTAATAATATATAGAGGTCCAAATGGCATTCTGTCAGTGTTATTTTATCATTATGCTAAATTGATTAATATAAATACCCACACTGTTTTACATTTTGTTGCTAATATTCTATCTCTTGTGGTCAGTGCATAGGATTCTATACTCAAAAAATGAGCAAGGTCACTAAAAGTTTTCCTTGTGAGACTATAGACTGACAAGAACAAAACAAAAAGCAACAAGTCATAAAAGAACATCCATGACAAGAATAATATTTTCATCTTCAGAAAGCCCGTAATGTGGTACTGTGTTAATATCAAACCAAAGGCAAACCTAGTAGCTGAAATTGTAGGCAACCCTTATAGTAAAATGTAGAACATTTATCAGAACAAGCAGTTTTCAGTGCTAGGCACGTTTACATGTTTTTAGTAACTGCTTATTTATTTTTTTTGCTAATATTGCAAATTTCACTTAGAAATTTCTATTGTTTCAATAACTTTCTAAAAAAGAGCTATCATATTCAATCTAGTACCTACCATTACTGAGTAACTCAAAACCCCCACATCCAACCCATTCATTACCTGGATACTTTGAACTGTTTCATTATAAATGAGACTAGAACTGAGAATGTTGACTTTTCTGGGCAAACTACACACCTGACACCACTGTGGATGCACCGCCCTGGGTTACAGTGTCTCTCTGTCATTTCTCTAGGAAGACGGAACAGAAGGTCTGGGGAAACAGGGACCAGGATGGGGCTTGTGATCTGTGCTCTTAGTAGCAAGATGAAAAGAAAATAATGTAACTAACCCCCGACCTTGCCATCTATCTCATACAAGAATTGGCAGTCCTGAGACAGCCTTGGCCACCATCCAGCATGGCAGATGTGACTCTCAAAACTGTGGATTGATGCTGGCAATGAAATTCTCAACAAGACATTTTCTGCCATATGTTCTGGGAGTGCCTAGGGCATCAGGCTTCTAATGACAGTGTAATTGAAAGGCTGAAAAGTACCTTAACCATATTTCTTTCCAGAATCTTCAGACTGGGAGATAAGCACGGCATGAGATCCGCTTCTGCATACTGGCCATTGACTTACTTGAACTATGAACCGCCTGGTTCTGTCCCATGGACACTATCCTTTTGAGATATTGGTATTACTGAGTTATTTCATTTACTCAGACTAGACTATCAACTGCTTTTGTGGGAAAATTGTGACAATTATGGTGAAAGAGAAGACTTTTTTTGGAAGTTTAATCTGCCTCTGTTCAATCTTAAATTGACATTATCCACCACCCCACAACCTTGCATTTATTACTGAAAGGAATAAACCTATAATAAATAACTTATAATACAATGGTTGTTCTCAATAATTAACTGTTTTGCTTCATGTGGTTCCTTTACATCAAAATTGAAAAAAAAAAAAGTAGGCAAGGGTAGCAGAGAGAGAGATTTCTTCCCCCCTCCTGTCTCCACAAATGTGAATTTTAAATCTGTTCTGCATTCCTTAAACCTTCTCTATCACCTGTGTTCTTAGGCCACTTATAAAATCTTTATAGCCAGAAATATTGACATCACCATCCACACCTGCCTTATCTGTGGCAGTGAGTTAGATATCAAGTTTTAGCAATTCCACCGGCAAAATAGCTATCAAATCTGACCTTTCCCCTCTTCCTATGATCACTACTTCAGTTCAGTTGTCCAGCATATCTCCCCTACCCATGTTGGATGGCTTTTATATTAATGCTCTTTCCTTTATACTTCCTGAGGTGTATTTCCCAAACTGTGGATATAGTTATTTTTCCAAAGCCAAATATGATCATATCATTTTCCCTTTTAAATGCTCCTGATAGTTTCCTCTGGAACTGGCAGAATAAGACTCTAACTTCTTACCAGGGCATATAAGACATTACTATGTGACTGAAACATATCTACCTAACACACTGTGCTCCAGTAATATGAAATTTAATCCCATAGCTTTGTGCATTTTTAACAAGTTCTTCATTCATTAGAATGTCTTTGCTTCTTTTTCTACCTAATGAAAGAATTTCTTCTCATAAATTCAAGGCATGGCTCCAAAGTCACCTGTGACTGACTTTTCCCATTTCACTTTCCCCGTGCATACACATTAGTTATTCATTCCTATATTGTAGCACACATTCAACTTAATTGTTATCCTCTGAGACAGTCTTTACCATTGCTTGATAGGAAAGGTGCCCTCAGGTGGACTTTGATGTTGGAAAAGCTTATGTACTAATTGGGGAGATAAGGTTAATTTATATGAAATATTATGGCAATGATACAAAACAATGACATGTCAATAATGGAACAGACACTGATGTTACATGCTACAGAAGTTAGAACAGTAAAACATTAGGTAGAATTTTGAGGAAAACTCTTATTAATGAGTTGAATATAATTTAGTATAGTATAGTCTCTTTGACCCAGAGATTTTAGATGTGTGTTAAATCCAAACAGAAAAAAGTTGAATGAATGATAAATTCTTATCAAAATAGCTATAAAATATGCCTTTAATATACCTACATACAAGAAATACTATAATGTAAGGGACACATTTAATAAAATATATCTAAGCTCAAAATTTAAATGCTTATTTTTCTGTACCAGAACTCAAAAGGAAGTATGAATTGGCAGAGTAAAGAGCAGAAATGGTAGGCCTGCTGTGTTCTGGGTCCAAAGTAAACCTCTGTAGCACAATGTAAATAAAGCTTAGTCACACACAGAACATTTTTTAATAACAAAAGCCACAATTTGCAATGTTATGAATATCCATGCACTAAATAACATCGTGGCCCCTTTAAAAGCAAAAGCTACAGGCAATATGAAAAGACATAGGTAGAAACACATTATTAAAAAGAAACTAATGTACTACCTAATGTACCTAATGGACAGCACAAATCATGTGAACAAGAAATTTTAAGGTTATAGAAGACCCAGAACATAGTGAATAAGGCATTACTTGTTATATACAGTCATACAATTATGTATCAAATGTTATACACAAACAATGAAAAAATACAGCTTCTTTTCAAGCACACATAGAGCATTCACAAAAAATAATCATATATAAAAAAGAAGTCATTAGTAGGTTCAATAAAGTAGTAATATTTTAGGCAATACAGTGGTCCCTCGTCTGTCGTGGGGGTTAGGTTCCAGAACCCCCCGCAATAGGTGAAAAATCCATGAAGTAGAGACCTTGTATTTATTTTATTATTTATATATATTTTAAGGCTTTATAAACCCTCCCCACACTTTTAAAAACCTTTCCCACACAGTTACTAACCTTCCCCATATTTATTTTGTTTATTTTACCGCAAAAATAATTAAAATAATCAATACATAAAAATACCTATATACCACAAAATCCTGTGATATAGCAAAAAATTTACGATACAAAATTAGATATATACAATTTAAAAATCCATGATACAGTGAGATGCGAAAAGTGAACCGCAATATGGTGAGGGACGCCTGTACTTTAACCACAATATAATAAAACTAGAAATTAATATTAAGTAAAAACCAAAAAGACTCATCTGGAAATTTACAAAACCCTATCAACAACTTTTGGGTAGAAGTGGAAATACAAATAGAATTTACACAATTTCTAAAAATAACAACTTATCATTTAGGATTTCTCAATTACGTTTATAGTTACTTTACTAGATTTTAGAATTTTTAATTTCATTCTTAGGAGAACAATACAGACCACAGAATACTATTTTAACTTTGTAATAATGTGACCTGCATTTTATGTGATTGAATTCTTGGATTACTTATCAGAATATGTTGGGGTTTTAGACTGCTTCATTATGTGATTAAAAAACGATTTCTTTATTGTTCTACTAATAGAGCTTTAGGCCATTTCTGACAGAGCTGTTCTTAATATTCTTATCCAAGTCTCCCTGTGTTTATGCAAAACACTTAAATTGCTCTTTTAAAGTATTTACAGCTTCAGTTATATGTTGCCAAATTGCTATCCAAATTGACTTTATATAAATATCATTTTGACCAGTAAAAAGAGGACTTTCTCTTTGGTACAGTTTCACCAACACTTGGAGATAAGGTCTTTAGTTTTTGCCAAACCAAAGAATATGAAATAATGATCTTATTAGGGTGAGAAGAAGAGGTGTGGTTCAGTGACCCGACAGGCAGGCTGCCTTCATACAGCACCTGTTCTGCCCCTTAGTCACTATGTTATCCAGGTAGGTTACTTAGCTTTCTGGTGCCTCAATTTCCTCATGTGTACAATGAGGATAAAAATCCCGCTTAACTCCTAAGGCTCTCTTGTGAGGATTAAATGAGTTAATATAGATAAAGGACTTAGGACAATGCCTGTTCTATAGTAAGTACTATTCAATGCTTGTCAGTTACACATTATCCGGGTAATTTCCTTACAGTACAAGAAAATCCCTGATCATGTGCTGCATTGATTGTTATGTCTCTTTCAAGCCCTCCAATCTGGAATGTTTCCTTAGATGGTTTGTCTTTTATGGCATTAATATTTCTGAAGACTATATCCTATCGTTCATCAGTTTGGAAAGTCTGATTCAAGTTGCACATTGTCTGTTCTCAAAAAAGACCTCTTCTGCCCCTCCTTATGGAGATCTGGAGGTGGGATGGCCTTTCAAAACTTTTGAGTTTGGTTGAGGGGGCTGGGTCTTTCTACTCCTCAAAGAGAAGGGAGTGTGTGACCTTGGAGAAGACAGTTCTGTTTAGCAGAGAGTAATTTTCAGAGGCATGATGGCTAAGGTTTTCAGTCCTGTTGCTCCCAGCAGCTGGGCAGAAAGTCCTTCAGCCTTGAAGGTGGAGCTGGGAGGTACATTACAACTTCACTACATGAATGATGCCAGTTGAAGAACAATATGAAGTATATCATATCTTTTATGTAAAGTTTAAAATAAGTAAAGCAATATTATTATCAGGTCCCTGCATGTGCAATAATACTGACATGAGCACTAAGTTCACATTATTGGTTATGACTGGGGTTGGTGGTTAATGGGATCCCTGAGTGTCACCTATATAAATAATAAATGTTTAAATCAAGAAAAAAAGGATTTCTTAAATTAGTTGAGAACACATGCTTTTAGTATTATTTTTGTTTATGTTTCAACATATCTAGAATATTTCACAATAAAACTATTACATCATTATATCATTTTAGCATTTCCTGGCCACAACAAATGATCCATGCTCACATTTAAATAACTTTATTTTAATTAGCAAAGTAATTTGTGCTGATGGTAAAACATTAACAGTGCAGAAGTGCATTAGGTGGAAAATAATAGTGTCTTTCCATTCACACGTGCTTTCAGTGTCCCAGAATGAAACTTTCTAAAAAAATGATTGTTTCTTTCCAGACATACTCTACTCTTTTCTTTGATAATCTATGTTTGAATTTGTATACACACTTTTTTTTATTTACTTACTTATTTTTAAGTGAGAGGAGAGAAGATAGACTCCTGCATGCACCACGACCTGGATCCACCCAGCAACTGCTGTTGATTGTCAAATCAACCGAGCTCTCAACAGTGCCTGAGGTTGATGCTCAGACCAGCTGAGCCATTGGCTGTGAGAGGGTAAGAGAGAGAGAAAAGAGGGGGAGAAACGGATGGTCACTTCTCATGTGTTCTCATCTGCCTTATTAGAGATCGAACTTAGGATGTACGCATGCCACACTGACTCTCTGTCCACTGAGCCAACACAGCCAGGGCCATATATACAATTTTAAAACCACTCTTTTTGTCTTTTTTATTTTTGTATTTTCCCGAAGTTAGAAGCAGGGAGGCAGTCAGACAGACTCCCACATGCACCCGATCTGGATCCACCTGGCATGCCCACCAGGGGGCGATGCTCTGCTCATCTGGGGCATTGCTCCATTGCAGCCGGAGCCATTCTAGCACCTGAAGTGGAGGCCATGGAGCCATTCTCAGCACCCAGGCCAACTTTGTTCCAATGGAGCCTTGGCTGCGGGAGGGGAAGAGAGAGGTAGAGAGGAAGGAGAGGGGGAAGTGTGGAGATGCAAATGGGCACTTCTCCTGTGTGTGTGCTCTGGCCGGGAATCGAACCCAGGACTTCCAGATGCTGTGTTAATGCTCTACCACTGAGCCAACTGGCCAGGGCTCTTTTTTTTTTTTTTTTTTTTGTATATTTCTGAAGCTGGAAACAGGGAGAGACAGTCAGACAGACTCCCGCATGCGCCGGACCGGGATCCACCCGGCACGCCCACCAGGGGCGACGCTCTGCCCACCAGGGGGCGATGCTCTGCCCCTCCGGGGCGTCGCTCTGCCGTGACCAGAGCCACTCTAGCACCTGGAGCAGAGGTCAAGGAGCCATCCCCAGCGCCCGGGCCATCTTTGCTCCAATGGAGCCTTGGCTGCGGGAGGGGAAGAGAGAGACAGAGAGGAAGGAGGGGTGGGGGTGGAGAAGCAAATGGGCGCTTCTCCTATGTGCCCTGGCTGGGAATCGAACCCGGGTCCCCCGCACGCCAGGCCGACGCTCTACCGCTGAGCCAACCGGCCAGGGCCGCCAGGGCTCTTTTTGTCTTTATTAATGAGTAAATCTTGAGCATATTATTTTATTAGTATGTATATACCTAATTTATTCTTTCTAACATCAACATACTTTATGGAATGCCTCCACTATTTTGCTTTTAAATGTTTCTCAATTGATGGCATTTAAGTTGTCTCTAAATCTTTTATTTTTTTATTTACATATAGTAATATGTTCATTTATGTGTTACCTAATCTCAATTAAAGGGTGATCATTCCTTTCGTGTGAGAGTGAATGACAGGGTATGAGGATGTATAAAGTGCTTAATATCTTTCTCATTTCATGGTATTACCATTTCATCTTTAAAAGTGTCCTGATTTCCCCATCTTATTTAATCTCAAATGAGTTTGATATTTTTCAGCCTTTAGAGAATACATTTGTATCTACCAAGAATACAAGAAATGTTTGTGTGTTGGCTTTTAAAATGAGAGCATTTAAAAAGACTTTGTGCGTTCCAGGGAGACAGGGGTGGGATGGTTAAGAAACAACCGTATTGTCATCAGGAATCCACGCTTGTCACCTAAGTTTGTAACAGGCATCTTCATAGATGAGTCTGCATGTTTTTGAGGTCATTCTGATGCATTTCTGCTCATCTCAGTGATAAACACACTGGGCTACCACTGTGCTCCGTATCTTATATTTGTGTTGGCCCTGATAATGGTAACCTGTAGGTCAGAATTCTGTAGAGTAGATGCTCAAAAATAAAATGGGATAGCTATTAGGTAATATTATTAAGGGTGTCTTTATATTTTAGACAATTTACTCCTGAACTACAACACCCCAGGTTGATTTGACTAGGCTGATTTATGTAAATCATCATAAAATGTCAGAAAGGAATGAACACTCTAGATCATTTGGCTTCTCAGTATTGATTGACTGTAGAATCAGACAATAGTTGTTCCCCTTGAAGAACTTTTGTATAATCTAATAATTCTGTTTCATAGGAGATACAAAGAGAGGCTGAACAAGTTACTAAAGGTTTCACAGCTAGTTAATGGCAGAATCAGGACTAGAACCAAGATCACCTGTCTCCCAAGTCAATGTCTCATTGTCTTGAGTTTATTCATACTTCTGGCATCAGTAAGCCAGAAAACTTATGTAACCGTTATAGGCTAAACTAATATTATTATTATTAAAACAAATAATTTATTAACTACTTTCTTGTTAATTAAAAATAGTTTTGTGTTTGTTGATTTTAGTGAGAGAGGAAGAGAGGCAAGGAGAGAGGGCGAGAGGGAGAGAGGATGAGAGAGGGAGAGGGAGAGAGAGTGAGAAGGTGAGAGGGTGAGAGGGAGGGAGAGAGGGTGAGAGGGTGAGAGGGTGAGAGGGTGAGAGGGTGAGAGGGTGAGAAGGAGAAGGGGAGGGAGGGAGGGGGAGAGAGAGAGAGAGAGAGAGAGAGAGAGAGAGAGAGAAACAGATCAATCTGTTCCTGTATGTGCACTGACCAGAGAGCAAACCGGCTACCTCTGAGCTTCGGAGTGATCCTAACCAACCACACTGTCCTGCCAGGGCCTTGTTATTTTGGTCATTTTAGACGCAGGTTTAAACTGCCAAAGTATCTGATTGATATCCTACAAGACAAGGTCATACAGCAATTTGGGGGAGGAATTCTCCAGGAATAATCACTTCATTATCCAACTTCCATTAACAATTTTCAAACTGTTATGCTGCACTTTAATAATAGTATGAAAAGTCATATACTAGTCCCAGTTTTAATGAAAGGGCTAGAGTATGGTCTGGCAATTACAACTTGATTGTAATTAATATCTGTGGCCTGTATTTTAGAAGGAAAGCACTAAGGGCAGGGGAATAAATTGAATTTGTCTTGCTAATGGAAAAACCCACGGTAGTATAGAATTGAAAGTCCTATCATGCTGTCTTCTTGTGAATGAAACACACAGATTGAAAGCTGGGGATGGATTCAGCCATAGCACCTAAATCACACAGAATTATAGGTTTGGTTCACACACTGCTGTTTAGGATTACATTTACATAATGACAAGTGATGTGCTGTGCTGAGGACAAGAAAGCATTTACTCTCTCTGCGTCTTGAGCACAATGTCCCTGATACCTGATGGAAATCACTTAGAGTCCACCCTAATAACTTTCTATATGAAGCCAGAATTTGAATTTTGGACCTTTAATTCTAGAGCTGAGGTTTGTTTTCAGTATGCTATATTTCCTGTTTGGGGATCATTCATCTGACCTGTTTGATATTTGTATAGTTTCCTGCCCCTCTTTGGGAAGAAAAGCCTCTAACCCTTTGCTGATTGATACTGTGAAGTCTTTGCAATACCTGAACTTCTATTTCATGTTGTTTCTCTTCAGGATGCCTGAGACAGAATCTCCTTTTAACTACTTCCTGTTCCAGCTATCAAAGTCTTAGCTACTGTGTTGTCTACAAGCCAACTTGTGAAATGATTGACCCTAGGATGAGTATGTAGGAGTAGTGTGTGTAGCAATGTAGATTCTATCGATCTACACTGAGACATCATCGTGGACTTATGAACATCTGGGTACAGCCACCTCTCAGGAGCTGACATTTACCAATGGGAAGACTGGGACTATTGTACTTGCGGTGACTTCTGCTGGTTTCCTCAACCTCTCTAATCATTTCCCTCATCATCAGGAGGTTTCAGAACTTCTCTCCAAGCTATCAGCACCATTTTCCGTCTTGAAAATGGACTAGCTTAAATTCTTTCTCTCTCTTCGCTCTAACAGGGTGAAAGCCAATTTAAAGTTGCAAAGAAGTCTTAGTCAAAGAAAACATAAGCCGTAGTATAAATTTCTGCTTCCACAGTCACCTAAAAAGTGCTCGAGTTATGTTGCCAGAATCAGTTTAACTTCAGCTTTCTTCTAGGATAATGTCCAATGCTGGGACATCACAAGTGATAATTTCTATAAACACAGAGTCATTTCTCTTACTTAAATGTGGGTAGAAACTGCTGTATTTTTTGTTAGCATATGGGGATATTTTCTATAATTATATAATTTTAAAAATAGAAGCTGTATATCTAATGCCATCAAAGTTACAATGTGCTTCTGTTCAGACCTATCAGTCATCACTACTGCAAATGTTTATCTTTCATTCCAAAGAACATAGTAATAAAAGTCAAAAACACTGTACATAAAAGTGCCTATTGGCCAATGTAAAGGGCACTATGAGTGGTGTCAACACTGTTGTCATGGCCTGGCCATGCTAATATTATTATCGTTGTCATCAGACTAGAATTGATAGATATTTTAAGTTCTCAGGCATTACAGAATTTATTGGAAAACACTCCTTTAACTAATTCATTTCTTATGAACCTTTTTGAAACACGCCAAACACTGTCTATTGTTCTTATGATCAAAATCATTAGGGCAGGGACCTTGTCAGTTTTCCTCCTCAGCGTCTCTCCAGTACCTAGCAGGGGGTCTGGCCTACAGTCAATGATCAATACAAGTTTTCTGAGTTTATGAATTAAATATCTTCACATAGGACTCTGGTGTATAGCTGGGAGGTTTGTTACACTGACAGACATAACTCTGTATTTACAACAGCTCTTCTTTTCAGAGTTTGAACTATTGCTTTCATGTCATACTTCAACAATGAGTTATTCTCTAAACAATGGACACACTGGCAGTCTGCCTTTGTAGTTATCTGGATTTGGCTGGGTCTTAATTTAGGAGGAGTTCAGACTTATGTGTAACCAGTGTATTTGGCTGGGTCTTAATTTAGGAGGAGTTCAGACTTATGTGTAACCAGTGTACGTTATTTGTTTATATGCCTGCTTCCCTCACAAAATCCCAATCTTCTTGAGATCTGAAATTCTTACTCCTACACCTCTTGGGACTTGGCAGACACAAAGTTGCAAAATAAATAAAATGTGTATGTCTGTAGTTTCTTCCCTAGGATAGGTTATATCTTTAAAGCTTTATTTACTTAATGCTGAATAAAGTAGAGAAATAAGCCATAATAATTGGAAATCTTCCAGGTGGTTCTGTCTAACACACAATGTCAAAAGTATCACTTCAGATTTTGTTTAGAAATACATATTCAATGACTTTATTTAACTGCTTGGAGGTCAAATGAAATTGAATATTGCCAACTCAAATCTCATCTTTGTTTGAGCATATGTCTCCGTGGGTTTCCTCTTGCTAAGGTAAACTGGGAAGAAGTTCCATTGCAAGAGTTGCAGGCAATGTGACTTTTAGATGCTGACAGGGTCTGTGTGTCATGGACCTCAACCTCACTGAGCTCATGGAAGGACCTGAAATGGAAATGACACCGATCTTTAGATTCAAGTAAGTTCTTTGGCTTTCATTAGTTTTTATTCTTTCTCTATTTTCTATTTTTAGCTTTTTTTTATCCTCACAAGTAACAGTCTACAGCTTCAGAACACTTAGTATGTGCAAAGCCTATTAGATCTTTTAAACAAAGATATGTGTAAGCCCTTAACATCAAATATCTTATAATAAATATGTGTATGCATCTGTGTGTGTACGCATGTGTGTGTGCATGTGTGTGTGTGTGTGTGTGTGTGTGTGTGTGTGTGTTTTGCTGTTGGACAGGGAGTGAAGAACAAAGGGAACCCACCACATTAAGAAATATAATTCTAGACATTCTCATTGGTCTCTCAGCCTCCTCTACAACCCTGTCGAGGCTCTTTTCTTCATTTTCAGAACATTATTTCTTAAAATTCACTTCTTATTTGGTTTCTTTGATCAATGAGTTTCAGGATAAGGTCCTTGGCTCAAGACAAACTTATGTGCACTATCTCTCTAACCTCTGTCTTCAAATGTGGCTGTAGCCATTCAGTTATAGTCCCTAACTCCCCACTTCAAACTTTAATAGAATTTGCATGTGCCATTTCCCTACCTGGAATGTTCTCTTTTATTCTACTAATTGTATAATCACCTTTTAAAACTAAAACTAAACTTTTCTCATTTTCCTCCACTAAAAAACTGGTTAGCTGCTCTTTTCCAGTTTTTCTATGGCACAACATGTTTATCTTTACACAGATTATTAAGCACTTGTATAGGTTGAACAATATAATTTTATTGTGTGTGTGACAGAGACAGAGAGAGAAAGACAGATAGGAACAGACAGACAGGAAAAGAGAGAGATGAGAAACATCAATTCTTCATTGCAGTACCGTAGTTGTTTACTGATTGTTTTCTCATATGTGCCTTAACTGGGGGGCTACAGCAGAGTGAGTGACCTCTTGCTCGAGCCAGTCACCTGGGCTCAAGCTGGTGAGTTTTGCTCAAACCAGATGAGCCTACGGTCAAGCTGGTGACCTCTAGGTTTTGAACCTGGGTCCTTCCGCATCCCAGTCCAACACCCTATCCACTGCACCACCACCTGGTCAGTATATAAAATTGTTTTTTTGACAATTTTCTTTCATTAAAAAACAACAAAGGACTATTTTATAATTTAAACTAAGTATTATTATATTCAACATTATTGTTGCTTTAGTTTTGAAGACTAGCCACCATTGGCAGAGTTTCTGCCATCAGTAAGTCAGGGGGGAAAGTGCAGTAGTCTCCACCGTAATATACAAGCGCTAAGAATTTCACATTTGCCCTTTGAAGAGCCTTTATCAAGCTATTTCGGGTTTGTTCTATCTTTAACCATTTTTTAATTGGCTAGGCTATCCTATTTCATTTAAATCTAACCCCCTGAGGCTGGGGATGAGAAGAGGGAGAGCTACAGGTATAAAAGTGGAAAGTACTGAATACAGTGTCAGTGTGGAGAAAAGGATCTTCACATTTCCTCCACATTCCCTCCCTCCCTTGGGTGCAAAGGCACCCAAGGAAGGTCTCAGCTGTAAGAAGATACCCCAAATAAAGAGACTGTGAACCTAGATAACTGGGATAAGACTACAAATAGGTATAAAACCATGGCCTGATAAAGGACACTAGGTCCTTTGCTGCAGCTCCTTGTAAAGATGTAAGCCACCAGCTGTGCCCCAAATGTGGTGTGAGGCCCAACAGGTAAAGCCTTTGTGGCCTATGGCTTAGCCTGAAAAATCAAATACAGCTTTTTAACCAAGACTATTACTTTTCAGCTCTTTCTTGGGTTCATGCTGGCACTCTTTTAGGCAACATACTTAGGAGAACCTAAGGAATATTTGGTTCAGATCTCTTTTATGTTTTCTTCACTAAACTCTGGAAATGTAGCTAGTTTCCAATGCAGCTTTCTCTTCTGCTGCCACTAGAGCAGGTGGTCAGCAATAGGCTTTGGCATTTAGCTCCTTCAGTCATGGACCTCACGGTCTAATGTGGTGTCATTGAAGCCTTTCACCTTGAGTTCAATGCAACAAGGAAGCATCCATTCCCATTCCTTCTAGGAGGGGAACATTATGCTAAGTATTGCTAATTTTTCTAAAGAAATTCTTACTCCAAGTTCCATCAACTTCAACAATTCTAGAACTATGAGATGAGTATAGATCTAAGGGTTATAAAAAACAATTTTTTATTATCTTCTTTGCAAGTGCTGCATAATATGTGAAGCCCATATTATAAGGATATTATGACATTATTTTATGCTTATATTTTTTTGGAAAACTGGCCAAAACTAAGATAAGGTGCAAGCATCCAAATATACTGAAAGCACTGCTGAGAAGGAAATAATTTTTATTCAGTGCTGACTTTATAACTAAGAGAAATTAAACCCAAAGAAGTGAAATAATGTTTTAACTAATATTGTGCATTTTATCACAATATTAGTTGTGCTTTTGATGGTTCCCATTTAAATTCCTGCTGTCATCCTGATTCTAGTTTTACTAATAGTATGATTGGGTAGATAATATATATGGACTTTAAGCTTCATTTCCTCATTTTAACCCAATTTTCTGTTAAGATCACAATAAATAATGTAAAGAAAGTGGCTAACAGGGGGATGATCCTGATCCATTGTGAATCCAAAAAGTATAATTACTCTCTTTCCTTACTACTTTTCTCCATGTTCCCTCTCTAAATTCATATGTATTGTAAAAAAAATCTAATATATTTTTAAATAAAATATAAATTCATTTATTCTTTTCATTTAAAATTAGTATAAACGTTGAGACCTCTTGTTCTTGGGTCCTAGGGAAGGACTGTGCCTGGAGGGAGGACTACTGCATCCAGAAATGAGAATAGGGGAAAACACCAGATAACAAATCTTGTGGGGGTGAGAATCCAAAAGGGGAATGGAATGTCTCAGATGGAGCCTCCAGTAGCAGTAAGGAAAAGGTCTTACTTAGCACAGCACTGAAAACTGTCAACTGCAGAGAGACCAATGGTCTCAAGCAACAAAGGATGAATCTGTGAGCAGGGATTTTTTTTTTTGTAAATAAATGAACCAGAACACCATTAACTGTAATAGTTAGAACTCTAAAATAAGTGCAGATCAAAATATAGGAAATATTGGACAATACAGCTGAAGAATGACAGTGTCTGGATGATATCAAACCTATTATTTATTTAGCAGATTATCAACATTTGCTATAAGTAAATGCTATATCACAGTAAGTGGGAGAAAACTGAATTTCTTGTTTTTTATTTTATTTCTTTAAATATATAAATATACATAATAATAAAGAAGGAAATATATATCATCTGATTAGAAGGAGAAGATTATTTTTGGTTCTATAATATTCGCTGGTGACCTGTGAAGAAAGGATTTTGGAAGAATTACAGCCCACTGGGAAATTTCAGGTATATATAAATAAAATATCTGGAGATCATCTCAGAAGAAAGATGTAGTTCCAGTGTGAAGTTAATTCTGAACCTGTATCATTTCTAGTCCTAAGTTTCTGCCAGGTTTAAGTAGGTACAGCAGGAACAACAAGTTATATTTTCCTGAAATGCCAATTTCTTTGTCATGTCTGGATCAAAAATTTAGTATAAGTCACTATAACAGTAAATTATACTGGGCTTGTCTTTTGACACCCTCCATAAAATGGCTTGTTTGTTCTGATGAAGTTATCCTTTCTGGTATTTCTCATCTTTCTTTTGTTAAATTCAGAGATGCTGTTTTAACAATGGTGCCATGATAAGTGGACTCAAGTATTGATCCAAGGATCAGTTATTGGTCTAATTTGATGTCAGTCATGTTTGTCCATATGGAAAGAGCAGAGGAGAGAGTGAAAATAAAATCTGTATTTTATTGGGGAAAGTTTTGTCTAGACATTGGACAGTGCTGTAGGTAATTTGTTTGCCTTCTAACTGCATCAAGATAGCATATGCCCATAATCAGTTCAGAGGTGGATCTTTAGGCCTAGAAGTTCTGCTCTGAATGGCTAGATCACAAAGCTCTGATATGGATACTAGAAATAAAAATAACAGTGGATAATGTCAACAGATGAATGAAGGAGACACATAAAAAAAATAAGTGAACTGAAAGAAAAATAAAAACTCAATTTGAAAAAAAAGTAAAAATAGACTGCAAAATAAAAAACAGTGAGGAGACTGGCAGAACTATATGACAAAGGCACTAGAATTTGTGGCACTGAAGTCTCAAAAAGAAGAGAAGATAAAGGGCAAAGTTGGAAAAGTACTCAAAGAAATAATGGTTGAAAATTTTCCAAATTTGACAAATCATAAATGTACACAATCAAAAAGCTAAGTGAATCCCAAAGAGAAGAGAGCTAAAGCAATACATGCCAAGACACCTTTTAGTCCAGACTCTGAAAAGTGAAAACAAAAAAAAAAAATTGTGATTTAGTGAAAGAATAACACTTTCCCTTTAGTTAAAAACAATTTGAATGACAGTAGATTTCAAATTAGAAATTTGAATGACCATGATGGCCAGAAGGAAGTGAAAAAATATTTTTGTATTAAAAGAAAATTATCTGTTAACCTAGAATCTTATATGCAGCAAAAGTGTCATTGAGGAAGAAGAGTCAGATAGAGGACAACTAAGAAAATTATGTAGTTGCTAGCAGGCCTACCCTGAAAGAATGGCTTTAGGAAGATATCTAACTGAAAGGAAGCATACAAAGGAATCTTGGAACAGCATCAAAAAAAAAATCATGATAAACAAAAATATGGATAAATACAATAGATTTTTCTTCTGTGTGAAGTCAATAATTTATGTTTAATGATGAAGTAAAATGTAGCACCGTAGAACTATATGGTTCTAAATATAAAAAGAAAATATTTAACACAATAAAATTATAAATAGGAGAAGGTAGAGGAATGCAAAGGGAGGTAAGCTTTCTATATTTCATTTAAACTGTTGAAGTAATGACATAAAAAGACTTGGATAAATTGTGCATACATAATATAATCCTAGGCAACCAGTAAAACAGCTATACAAAAACACTACAAATAAATAGAAATGAAATTCTAAAATATGTTTAAAAAACTCATATGAAGTAACTAAAAATAAAAGGCATAAATACAAAAAAAGTGGACAAAGAGAAAACAAAAAATAAAATATTTAATTCCTAATCCATTAATAATTACATTATAAAATTTATAAACTTTTGGAAAGACAGAATAAAGCACACAATTTATTAATATCAGGAATAAAACAAGGATTTTGCTACAGATATTGCAATTATGGAAAAGGTAAGAGAACACTATGAATAACTTTACGTACATAACTTTGACAATTAAAAATCACAGATTAATGGATCAATCCCTTGATAAAACATACATTAGCAAAATTCATTCAATATAAATTATATTATTTAAACAGCTCTATACTATCAGAACCATAAATTAAACTTAAATATGCACCCCCCAAAATTTCTTGGCTGAAATGAATCCAGGTAAGAATTCTTACAAATATTTAAAGAAATCACAGTGTTACACATCATTTTTTAAAGAAAATTGAAGAGCAGTAAATCCTTCTCAATCAATTTAATGGAAAAAAAAATGTTATCCTGATAACAAAATGAAACTAAGACAACATAAAAAAAAAGAACAAAAGAAAATAGAAGATCACCAATATCCTTTAGAATATAGTTGTACATATTCTTAAAAACTGTCATCACCCTGGCCAGTTAGCTTGGTCAGAGTGCTGTTCCAAAGCACTAAGTTTGCAGGTTCAGTACTTGGTCAGGGTACATAGGGGAAGCAATCAGTGAATGTATAACTAAGTGGAACAACAAATAAGAGCTTTTTGCTCTATCTCTCATTCTCTCTCTCGCTCCCTTTTTTCTCTGTCTTCCTAAAATTAATCAATAAAGAAAATTTAAAAAAAAACTATTATCAAATATAATCAATCAATATATAAAAATAAATACATACCGATCAAGAAGAGTTTACTTGAGGGGAGCAAGGCTACTTCAATATTAGAAAATAAATCAATGTAATCCATCATATTAACTATGTTTAACATATTAAACCATGTAAACCATATTAATAAGATAATGAAGAAAATATACGGTAATATCAATCAATAAAGAAATACCACTTGATAAAATTTAACACCTATTTATAATTTAAAAAAAAAAATCTCAGTAAATAGAGGCCCTGGGCGGTTAGCTCAGTGGTAGAGCGTCGGCCTGGCGTGTAGAAGTCCCGGGTTTGATTCCCGGCCAGGGCACACAGGAGAAGGCCTATCTGCTTCTCCACCCCTCCCCCTCTCCTTCCTCTCTGTCTCTCTCTTCCCCTCCTGCAGCAAGGCTTCATTGGAGCAAAGATGACCCGGGCGCTGGGGATGGCTCCTTGGCCTCTGCCCCAGGCGCTAGAGTGGCTCTGGTCACGACAGAGCGACGCCCCGGAGGGGCAGAGCATCGCCCCCTGGTGGGCAGAGCGTCGCCCCCTGGTGGGCGTGCTGGGTGGATCCCGGTCGGGCGCATGCCGGAGTCTGTCTGACTATCTCTCCCCGTTTCCAGCTTCAGAAAAATATAAAAAAAAATAATAATAAAAATAAATAAAAATCTCAGTAAATAGAAATAAAAAGCAACTATGCCTGATAAAGAGCATGGACAAAACAAATCAAAGCAAAATGAAACAAAACCAAAAGACTGTGGTTAACAAAATACTTAATGGTGAAAACTAAGTGATTTCTGCCAGGGTTCAGAAAAAAAAAAGGCTATCCCATCTCATTTCTCTTAATTAACATGGTGCTAGAAGTTCATTTACAGGTGGAATTTTTAAAAAAAATAGAACATATGAAATCCAGCATAATAAGCTTAGAAAATAATATGACAGATATATTTATTGGAAAGAAAAAAATAAACTCTTTATTTGTGGATATTATAATTGTCTATATAGAAAATTCAAGGAATTTACAAAGGAAAAAAAAACCTAACAAAAAAATGCAGACCATTTCAATAACTAATAACTAAGAAGTGAGCCAAGCAGTGTTCAGGATACAAAATTAACATGCAAAAATATAAGTCAATTTTATTTCTATATACTAGCAATGTAACCTAAATAAAAAACACAATATATAATTTTATCAATCTTCTAAAAAATGACCTTTATTAGGTGTGTGTGTGTATATATATATATATAAAACAAAACAGAAACAGAACACTTAAGTTCAAAATTGTAAAATGCTAATAAAATAAATCAAAGAAAGTTTAAATAGAGACATACATACCTCCATGTCTTCATGAAGTTCATGGTTTAGAAGATTTAATATAATGCAAATGTGAATTCTCCCAAATTGATATACAGATTTAATGATTTTTAGCAAAACTTGCTAAGATTTTTTATGTGAATATATACAAGATTATTCTAACATTTATGTGAAAAGTCAAATGAACTAGAATGTCAAAATCAATATTTAAGAAAATAATAAAGTGAGAGTAATTAACTCACCCTATTTTAAGAGTTATGACATAGTTTCAATAATTAAGATGGTGTGGTAATAGCAGAAAGAGACACATCTGTCAATAGAATGGCATAGCGAAACTTGAAAGACATCCATAGATATGCCCAGTTGAATTTTTAAATTTGTGTATTTTTCAATTACAGTTGACATTTAATATTATTTTAGTTTCAGGTGTATAGCATAGTGATTAAACATTTATATAGCTTATGAAGTGATCCTCCCAATAAATCTAGCACTCACTTGACATCATATGTAATTATTGCAATATTATTCACTGTATTTCCTATACTGTACTTTACATACCTGTAACTATTTTGTAACTGCCAATTTGTGTTTCTTAATCCCTTCCCTTTTTACCCTGTCCCTAGACAGATACATGCAAAAATAAAAATTGAAACTAATCCTACTTTCTTATACCAAAAACTCAAAGTGACTTACAAGACTTAAATGTAAGACCCCCAAGCTATAGAATTCCTAGAAGAAAACATAGGCAATGATTTTTTTTTTTTTTTTTTTTGTATTTCTCTGAAGCTGGAAACGGGGAGAGACAGTCAGACAGACTCCCGCATGCGCCCGACTGGGATCCACCCGGCACACCCACCAGGGGCGACGGTCTGCCCACCAAGGGGCGATGCTCTGCCCCTCTGGGGCGTCGCACCCGCGACCAGAGCCACTCTAGCGCCTGGGGCAGAGGCCAAGGAGCCATCCCCAGCGCCCGGGCCATCTTTGCTCCAATGGAGCCTTGGCTGCGGGAGGGGAAGAGAGAGACAGAGAGGAAGGAGGGGGAAGGAGGGGGGGTGGAGAAGCAAATGGGCGCCTCTCCTATGTGCCCTGGCTGGGAATCGAACCCGGGTCCCCCACACGCCAGGCCAATGCTCTACCGCTGAGCCAACCGGCCAGGGCCGGCAATAAAATTTTTGACATTGCTCTTAGTAATTTCTTTTTTCTTTCTTTCTTTTTTCTTCTTTCTTTCTTTCTTTCTTTCTTTCTTTCTTTCTTTCTTTCTTTCTTTCTTTTTCTTTCTTTCTTTCTTTTTCTTTCTTTCTTTCTTTCTTCTTTCTTTCTCTCCCTCTCTCTTCCTCTCTTTCTTTCTTTCTTTCTTTCTTTCTTTCTTTCTTTCTTTCTTTCTTTCTTTCTTTCTTTCTTTCCTCAGTAGTATTCCCTGAATGAATATACCATTGTTTAATTACTCACACATTGAAAGACATCTTGGGATACAGTTGGAGTTATTATAAATAAAACCACAATGAACACTTATATACTGGTTTTTGTGTGAACATAAAGTTTTTAATTTTCAGGAGTAATGCTTAGACATTTTTGATTGTTAGAAAATAAGTTAGTCATAGTTTTAGTTTTATGAGAAACTGCCAAACGATCTTCCAGGATGAACATGCTATTTTACATTACCACCAACTATGTAAGAGTTAATCTAGTTTTCCCCATCATTTGCCAGTGTTTGGTATCCTCACTATTTTTATTTAATTTTAGCCAATTAGATATATGTATAATTTCTGTGTGGTTTTTATTTACATTTCTGTAATAACATTAACTTCTGTGTTTATTTTCTACTATTAGATTCTCTTCAGTTCATGAAGATATAAGGAGATGCATACTCCTTATATCCTAAATAAATTATTTATTTGCCCATTTCCTAAATAAATTGTGCAGGAGGGCATAGGAGATAAAAGTTGATAGACAAAGACTTGACTTGCGGGGTAAACACACAAACCGTGTACAGAGATGTATTGTAGTATTGAGCACCTGAAACTTTTATCATTATGTTAACTAGTGTCACCTCAATAAATCCAATTAAAGAAGAAAAGAAAACTACAATAAAATGATACCACACACCTATTAGAAAGGCCAAAATCTAGAACAATGACTATACCAAATACTGGCCAGGTGAACTGGTGGTAGGAATGCAAAATGGTACAGCTACCTTGGAAGATAGATGGTTTGGAAGTTTTCTGAAAACTAAATTTACTCTAACCAGAAAATAAGGCAATTACACTCTTTGATATTTACCCATATGAGTTGAAAATTTATGTTCTCACAAAAATCTGCACATAAATGTTTATAACAATATTCATAATTGCTAAAATATGAAGGCAACCAATATGTCCAATATGTCCTTCAGTACATGAATGTGTAAACAAACCGTAACACATCCAGACAGTGGAATATCATTCAGCATTTAAAAAAAATAAACTACCGGGCCTGACCTGTGGTGGCGCAGTGGATAAAGCATCGACCTGGAAATGCTGAGGTCGCCGGTTCGAAACCCTGGGCTTGCCTGGTCAAGTCACATATGGGAGTTGATGCTTCCAGCTCCTCCCCCTTCTCTCTCTCTCTCTCTGTCTCTCTCCTCTCTCACCCTCTCTATCTCTCTCTCTCCCTCTCTCTCTCCTCTCTAAAAATGAATAAATAAAATTAAAAAAAATTAAAAATAAATAAATAAATAAATAAACTACCGAGTTAAGAAATGACACAGAGGCCTGACCTGTGGTGGCTCAGTGGATAAAGCGTCAACCTGGAAACGCTGAGGTTGCTGGTTCAAAACCTTGGGATTGCCTGCTCAAGGCACATATGGCAGTTGATGCTTCTTGCTCCTCCCCCTACACACCCTCTCTCTCTCTCTTTCTCTCTCCCCCCCATAATGAATAAATAAATAAATAAATAAATAAAAAGAAATGACAGAGAAAAACTTAAATTTATATTACTAATTTTTTTTTTAAAAAGCCATTCTAAAAAGGTTACAGACCATTGATTTCATCTATAAGACATAGTATAAAAGTCTACAATTTTTCTTGAGCTGTGAATTTTATGTTAATCATTTTTTTAAAATTATTATTGTCTTTCATCTAATAAAATGAAATTTCACAAATTTTATCTTTCTTCAGGTTGTGTTTTTTTTTATTTATTAATTTTTAGAGAGGAGAGAGAAAGGGAGAGGCAGAGACAGAGAGATAGAGAGAGGAGAGAGAGAAGGGGGGAGGAGCTGGAAGCATCAACTCCCATATGTGCCTTGACCAGGCAAGCCCAGGGTTTCGAACCGGTGACCTCAGCATTTCCAGGTCAACGCTTTATCCACTGCACCACCACAGGTCAGGCCAGGTTGTGTTTTTGATGAGTATTTTTATTCACCCCCTTTGCCCGCCTTAGTTTCTATATTCTCAGTTCCCAGTGAAAGCCGCCTTGTTTAGGTTAGTGAGGAAGGCGGAGCATTTCTTACTCCCTATTTCCTTCGGGGTTTGATTATATATTTAGCCAATTTTTCGCTCAACCATACCTTCAGGTGTATTGCGAAACATCTGGAGGCTCCAAGGATAGGTTTTTCTGTTTCTGGTTGAAGATCTTGTTGAGTTTTGGGGGAGATTTATCGGTATCGCTTCCTACCGCGCCATTACTCTTGATGAGTATTTTTATTGATAATTTTCACTTGATCTGTAATTAACTTTCAATTCTCTAAGTAAGGAATCTGTAATATCTAGTTGAAAATATTTATGGAGCCTATGCTAATAGAAGGTTGATCACTTTTATGATTTCAAGTTTTAAAAATTTAAGCAGACTATACATTGGTTTTATTATTTTTTTCTTTTCTAAGAATTTTTCCATTGACTGAAAGAAGGAAAGAGAGAGAGAAGCATCAACTCATTGTTCTACTTAGTTCCATTTACTTGTATACTTACTGCTTGCTTCTCAAATGGATTAAAGCCATGACCTCACTGTGTCCTGATGGCACTTTATCCACTGAGCAAACCAGCCAGGGCCTGATTCTTTACTACTGCATAATGGATTACTGCAAACATACAGAATCAAAACTAGCCTGACCAGGCGGTGGCACAGTGGATAGAGCGTTGGGATGTGGAGGACCCAGGTTTGAGACCCTGAGGTCACCAGCTTGAGCGCAGGCTCATCTGGTTTGAACAAAGCTCACCAGCGTGGATCCAAGGTCGCTGGCTTGAACAAGGGGTTACTCAGTCTGCTGAAGGCCCACCGTAGAGGGACATATGAGAAAGCAATCAATGAACAACTAAGGTGTCGCAGTGTTGCAACAAAAAACTAATGATTGATGCTTCTCATCTCTCTCTGTTCCTGTCTGTCTATCCCTCTCTCTGACTCTCTCTCTGTCTCTGTTAAAAAAGAAAAACAAACTATATGGATTTGTTATCTCATCGTTCCTGTGGGTCAAGGATGTTGGCAGAAATATGTGGCTCTTTTGCTTCAAGTTGTCGTAAGAGTTATCCAGAGCTGGGGTCTCATCTCAAGGTTCCCCCGGAGAAGGACCTACTTCTAAATTCTCATGAATTTTGAAGAATTTATGTCCTTTTGACCACTTGAGTGAGGGACATAGCTTCTTGCTGGCTGTCAGGTGGGAGCCATCCTTAGCACCTTGCCATAAAAAGTTCTCCAACATGACCACTTACTTCATCACCTCCAGCAAGAGAGAGAGTCTCCCAGTAAAATGAGCATTCAAGTTGTATATAATATAATGAGGGAAGTGACATCCTCCCATCGCCTTTGTTGTGTTCTTTTGGTTTAAAGTAAGCCTCTCGTCTCAACCTGAGAAGGGGAGAAGAATGCACTAAAACCAGGAATCATGTGTACCGCCCTATAGCCTGTCCTTCACAAACCAGTCTCTGAAGCTTTTAAATTTCTTTTTTTCTTTTTAGCCTTTCTTTTATTCGCAGCACCATTTTCTAATTATAATTGTATCATAATTTCAACTTATAACTTTCAATGATAAAAATATTAAAGTATTAAAACTATAAAATTTAAATATGTTTTTATTATACACTAGCAATAAACAATCCTAAAATAAAATTAGGAAAATAATTTCATTTAAAATAACATAAAAATCACCCTTTAAAGGTGATTTTTACAAGGAATAAAAGGTGATTTAAAGGAATAAAATTTACAAAGGATTTTCAGGACTTAAAAATTAAAACAAATTAGAAAAGGTTTAAATAAATGAAAATACATCCCTTGTTGATGGTTTGAAAGACTTAATGTTATTAAGATGGCAATATTTCCTAAATAGATTTACAGATCCAATGCAATCATTACCAGTGGCTTTTTTCACCCTAGAAATAAATAAGCTGTCCCTTAAATTTATATGTAATTACAAAGACCACAAATAGTTAAACTAATCTTTAAAAAAAAAAACAAAGTCGGAGAACTTAAATTTTCCAATATTCAAATCATTACCAATTTTTTAATTAGCCGTATAGAACAATCAAATAAAATTAGCAGTTCAAATGATTTTCAACAAAAGTGCAAGACTACTCAGTGGGGAAAGAACCATCTCTCTAACAAATGCCAGGAAAACTAGATATTCACATGCAAAAGAATAAAGTTAGAGCCTTACCTCACACCATGTACAAAATGAAATAAAGATAAATCAAATAGCTGAACATAAGAGTTCAGATTATAAAACTCTTAAAAAATTAGGGGAAAATATTCATAAGCTTGAATTTGGTGATAAAGTCTTAGATATGAAACTAAAAGCACAAACAATAGCAACAACCAAAAAAATAAAAGAGATACATTGAACTTCAAAATTAAAACATTTTTGTACATTAAAGGGCACTTCCAAGAAAGTGAAAAGGCAACACATAGCTTGGATATTTTCCAATCATATACCTTACAAGGGGCTAGTATAAAGAATTCTTACAACCTAACAGCAGAGAGAGAAACCAATAAATAAATGAGCAAAAGACTTGAAGAGACATTTTCCAACCACATACAAATGGCCAGTAGGTATATGAAAAAGTATTCAATATCATTAGTTATTATGTAAGTGCAAAAAAAAAAAATGAGATACCACTTCACACTCACTAGAATGGTTAGAATAAAGGACATGTAAAATAAAATTGTTAATAAGAATAGGCAGAAATTAGAACCTGCATTCACTGCTAGTAGGAATGTAAAATGGCAACTGTTGTAGAAAATAGGTTGAAAGTTCCTCAATATGTTTAACATAAAATTACAATGTAACCAGAAATTCCTCTCCTAGGTATACATCCAAGTAAATTGTAAGCAGGTGTTCTAGTAAAAAAACTTGTGCATGGATATTTATTGAAACATTATTCATGATATTCTAAGAGTGGAAACAATCTATATGTCCACCAATTTATGAACAAAATGTATAAACATACTATGCAATACTATTTAGTCATAAAATGGAAGGAAGCACTGATACATGCTACAGCATGGATTCACTTTGGAAACACTATCCTAAGTAAAAGGAGCCAGACACAAAAGTCCACTTGTTATGATTACATATCCAGGGACATAAAAATATTATGTCCATAGAGACAGAAAAAAACATTAGTGATATCCATTGTCTTACTGGGGGTGGCGGTAAATGAGTGCTTAATAGCTACAGGGCTTATTTTTGGAGGTGTTGAGAATGTTCTGAAATTAGATGGCAGTAACAGTTGTACAACACTTTGAATGTACTGAACAGCACTAAATTGTACACTTCTTAATGGTTACAGGACTGAATTTCATGTTATATGACTTTCACTTGTTTTAAATGATGGGCAATCCTGTGAAGGGTGGTATGTCATGCATGCACACCTACAACTGGTCAAATGACCTCCCAACTTGCCTGCTTTCACATTTTTCTTCCCAGTAATGTGAAATTTACCATGGAAGCATATACCAGAATTAATAACTCTGAATTTGGGATTAGCTTCTACTAACAATCGAATTTATCAGGAGAGACAGAAAGAAATGCAAGTGGAGTGATTAGACCTTTTATGTTAGTTTATAAAACTAAAACATTATCTGGCAATACAAAACTTTGTTGTTGACTGAGTATTTTTTTATGCACTGTCAGGAGGCAGGGGGAGAGAATAGGAAGAGGAAGAGAATAGGAGGAATGAGGGATTTAGAGCCAGAAGGCCTACAATTTGAACTGAAAGTTCACTTAACCCTCATTTGCAGGATGGGGATGCACAGTTCTGTGATTTAATGATTGGCAAGGGCCACAGTAGTCATTGCTGTTAATTGTTTTTGTATAGGTTTTTTTCTCCATGGCAACTTTTGGAACCAGGCAGCTTGCTTTTTAAAATTAATTAATGTCAATATTGAAACCTAGAGAGGCTATTGCCCAAGGCTATGCAGTCTGAAATTTCAAAATCTGAGGCTTCTGGTTGACAGCTTGGGTTTATCATTCATATCTTCCTATGGAATCCATAGCACCTACCTTGAAAACTAATAAACCTTCAGGTAAATGGCACTTTTTTTTAATTGGACTCAATGCCTTGAAAGCTTTTCTTCCTCCCTATGTCCCTTCTTCACTTTTCCCCTCCCTCCCTTCCTCCCTCCTATAGATCAGGGACACAATGCCCTGAAAATAGTTCTCTTTAATTTGGTAAACAAGGTTGCACAATTCAAGACATTTTAAAGTCTCTTTTCTTCCTTCTCCTTCTCTGGCCTGGACATACTTTAAACCTAGAGCACATCTTTGAAAATAGTGAACATATACTGTATTATGATCAATAAGAGTGAGTCTGTATGGCCATGGTACCCTCCCTATAGGTGTGTAGGCATCCATTGGCACAGGCTCCTGGTACCCAACTCCTTCCAGGTGACAGTGTGCTCCCGGAAGGTCCTGAGATCAGACACATCACAGTGGGAAATGACACTGACCTATTTAATGCCAGTGGTTGAGGCCAGACAGGTTCTCATTGAATTTGGGCAGACGGTAGAGAAACTGTGGAGCTGGAAAGCTTAGGGCCATACCTGTTTATTGGAGGTTCGCGAAGACAGGAGAGCTAATAAATAACAAAAAGGAAGGAAAACCTACTTTTCACGGTGAAGGGCAAGGGAGCTGGAAAACCACACCTTGCAGTGGTGGGGGATTGATCTGGGAGAATCACCTCCAAGGAAAAGCACCATAGCCTTACACAGCCCATCCACACGTGGTGTTGCCATGTACTCATGCACTCATCACACAAAGTGCTTGTAGCTGGTAAACCAGCAAGGAAGTCTAACGCAGTTGTTTTTCCCACAACTATGCTTTACTAAGTAGGATTTGCTACCTTTAAAATGTTATCAAACATTTTAAACTGGCCTTCCCCAGTTGTACTAACACCTTTATTCTATTGTATTCACTTGATGTGAGTTTACTCTAACATGTGATGCTAATCTTGAGATGTAAGGCAATGTCTTCAAACTTGGGGAGTTACGCTGGCACCCTTAGTTTGTTAATCTTTGAAATAAGGCTGAATAGAATATTATACCTGAGATTAATTACTAATTTTCTATTCTGACACGATAATGCACTGATATAATATTTTCATATTAATTTTCAGTTTCAACAACACTTCAATCAAATTGACATATTCTAGAAAAGAAATTTGAGATAATTATTTTTAAAAAATGTTATAGTTTCCTGACTCTAAAATGTCTATGATATTAGAAGACACTGTTGTTTTGATAATAGTTTTTCCAGGAAAAAGATTCACACTCAAAAATAAACAAAAATATTATCCAATTAGCTGACAACATTATTGACACAGTAAGTATGATTTTAATCTTTAATATATCCTAGTCTACAATTTTTTAGCACCTAAGATTTCTTTACATTGAAGTTCTAAAATGAATTCACATTTGATTCCTGACTGTTCTGCAGGGAAGGGCACCATGGCGGCAGACCGCTTTTTCAGCAGATTTGAAATTACGACTCATTTCGTTCTGTACAATTAACAAAAGAATTGTTGTAGCACAAGGAAGAAGATTGATATTTATCTATATCTTTAATTGAAATCAAATAATAGGGTTTCTTTTATAAGTAGAAATATGCATCACTAAAAATGGAGGCCACTGGTAACTTTTGGCAGATTTTTTATTCAATTCTATTACTCATTCACTGTGTGAGAATCAGATCAGGCACGTCAATCTCTCCAGTTTTGCAAATGTTTAGTCTATCCTGAAAGCTTTGACATTAAAATTGCCCCTTTTTTTGTTATAATATTAGAATTTTTAATGATTACCTATCAACCTTGGAAAATAGTTCAAGTTTTGTTTATGATTTCTAGAGGCATCAGTAAAATATGACCTAGGTCAAGCTAGTCTTGCAAAATAAGCTAACTTAAGCTTTTTTTTTTTTTTTTTTTTATATATATATAATTTTATTTTTTTAATGGGGTGACATCAATAAATCAGGATACATATATTCAAAGATAACAAGTCCAGGTTATCTTGTCGTTCAATTATGTTGCATACCCACCACCCAAAGTCAGATTGTCCTCTGTCACCTTCTATCTTGTTTTCTTTGTGCGCCTCCCCACCCCCTATCCCTCTCCCATTGCCCCCTCCCCCCCCGTAACCACCACACTCTTATCAATGTCTCTTAGTTTCACTATTATGTCCCACCTACGTATGGAATAATACAGTTCCTGTTTTTTTCTGATTTACTTATTTCGCTTCGTATCATGTTATCAAGATCCCACCATTTGGCTGTAAATGTTCCGATGTCATCATTTCTTATGGCTGAGTAGTATTCCATAGTGTATATGTGCAACATCTTCTTTATCCAGTCATCTATTGATGGGCTTTTTGGTTGTTTCCATGTCCTGGCCACTGTGAACAATGCTGCAATAAACATGGGGCTGCATGTGTCTTTACGTATCAATGTTTCTGAGTTTTTGGGATATATACCCAGTAGAGGGATTGCTGGGTCATAAGGTAGTTCTATTTTCAGTTTTTTGAGGAACCACCATACTTTCTTCCATAATGGTTGTACTACTTTACATTCCCACCAACAGTGTATGAGGGTTCCTTTTTCTCCACAGCCTCTCCAACATTTGCTGTTACCTGACTTGCTAATAACAGCTAATCGAACAGGTGTGAGGTGGTATCTCATTGCCGTTTTGATTTGCATTTCTCTAATAGCTAAAGAAGATGAGCATCTTCTCATATATCTGTTGGCCATTTGTATTTCTTCCTGGGAGAAGTGTCTATTCATATCCTCTTCCCATTTTTTTATTGGATTGTTTGTTTGTTTGTTGTTGAGTTTTATGAGTTCTTTGTATATTTTGGATATTAGGCCCTTATCTGAGCTGTCGTTTGAAAAAATCATTTCCCATTTAGTTGGCTTTCTGTTTATTTTGTTATCAGTTTCTCTTGCTGAGCAAAAACTTCTTAGTCTGATGTAGTCCCATTCATTAATGTTTGCCTTCACTTCTCTTGCCATTGGAGTCAAATTCATAAAATGCTCTTTAAAACCCAGGTCCCTGAGTTGAGTACCTATGTCTTCTTCTATGTACTTAATTGTTTCAGGTCTTATGTTTAATTCTTTGATCCATTTTGAGTTAATTTTTGTACAGGGGGAGAGACTGTAGTCCAGTTTCATTCTTTTGCATGTGGCTTTCCAGTTTTCCCAGCACCATTTATTGAAGAGGCTTTCTTTTCTCCATTGTGTGTTCTTGGCCCCTTTATCAAAAATTATTTGACTATATATATGTGGTTTTATTTCTGGAATTTCTATTCTGTTCCATTGGTCTGAGTGTCTATTTTTCTGCCAGTACCATGCTGTTTTGATTGTCGTGGCCCTATAATAGAGTTTGAAGTCAGGTATTGAAATGCCCCCAGCTTCATTCTTTTTCTTTAGGATTGCTTTGGCTATTCGGGGTTTTTTATAGTTCCATATAAATCTGATGATTTTTTGCTCTATTTCTTTAAAAAATGTCATTGGAAGTTTGATGGGAATTGCAATAAATTTGTATATTGCTTTGGGTAATATAGCCATCTTGATTATATTTATTCTTCCTAGCCAAGAACAAGGTATATTCTTCCATCTCATTATATCTTTTTCGATTTCCCTTAACAATGGTTTATAGTTTTCATTATATAAGTCCTTTACATTCTTTGTTATGTTTATTCCTAAGTATTTTATTTTTTTTGTTGCAGTCGTGAAGGGGATTATTGTTTTGAGTTCCCTGTCAGTTGTTTCATTGTTGGCATATAGAAAGGCTATTGACTTCTGTATGTTAATTTTGTATCCTGCGACCTTACTGTATTGGCTTATTGTTGCTAGTAGTCTTTTTGTGGATTCTTTGGGGTTTTCGACGTATAGTATCATATCATCTGCAAAAAGTGATACCTTTACTTCTTCTTTTCCGATATGGATGCCTTTTATTTCTTTGTCTTGTCTGATTGCTCTGGCTAGAACCTCTAGTACCACATTAAATAAGAGTGGAGAGAGTGGACAACCCTGTCTTGTTCCTGATTTAAGGGGGAAAGCCTTCAGTTTAGTGCCATTTAATATGATGTTAGCTGATGGTTTATCATATATGGCCTTTATCATGTTGAGATATTTTCCTTCTATACCCATTTTGTTGAGAGTCTTAAACATAAAATTGTGTTGTATTTTATCGAAAGCCTTTTCTGCGTCTATTGATAAGATCATGTGGTTTTTGTTCTTTGTTTTGTTGATATGGTGTATTACATTAACCGTTTTACGTATGTTGAACCATCCTTGAGATTCTGGGATGAATCCCACTTGATCATGATGTATTATTTTTTTAATATGTTGTTGTATTCGATTTGCTAGTATTTTGTTTAGTATTTTAGCATCTGTATTCATTAGAGATATTGGTCTGTAGTTTTCTTTTTTTGTGCCATCCTTGCCTGGTTTTGGTATGAGGGTTATGTTGGCTTCGTAAAATGTGTTTGGAAGTATTGCTTCTTCTTCAATTTTTTGGAAGACTTTGAGTAGAATAGGAACCAAGTCTTCTTTGAATGTTTGATAAAATTCGCTGGTATAGCCGTCAGGGCCTGGACTTTTATTTTTGGGGAGGTTTTTAATGGTTTTTCTATTTCTTCTCTACTGATAGGTCTGTTTAGGCTTTCTGCTTCTTCTTGACTCAGTCTAGGAAGGTTGTATTTTTCTAGGAATTTATCCATTTCTTCTAGGTTGTTGAATTTAGTGGCATAAAGTTTTTCATAGTATTCTACAATAATTCTTTGTATATCTACGGTGTCCGTGGTGATTTCTCCTCTTTCATTTTGGATTTTGTTTATATGAGTTCTTTCTCTTTTTTCCTTGGTAAGTCTTGCCAAGGGTTTGTCAATTTTGTTGATCTTTTCAAAGAACCAGCTCCTTGTTCTATTAATTTTTTCTATAGTTTTTCTGTTCTCTAATTCATTTATTTCTGCTCTGATTTTTATTATCTCCTTTCTTCGGCTGGTTTTGGGTTGTCTTTGTTCTTCTTTTTCTAGTTCCTTAAGGTGGGAAGTTAAGTGGTTCACTTGGGCTCTCTCTTGTTTGTTCATATATGCCTGAAGTGATATGAACTTCCCTCTTATCACTGCTTTTCCTGCATCCCATAGATTCTGATATGTCGTATTGTCATTTTCATTAGTCTGTATATATCTTTTGATCTCTGCACTTATTTCTTCTTTGACCCATTCATTCTTTCAAAGTATGTTGTTTAGTTTCCACATTTTTGTGGGATTTTTTTCCTCTTTTTTGCAGTTGAATTCTAGTTTCAAGGCTTTATGATCAGAAAATGTGCTTGGTACAACTTCAATTTTTCTGAATTTGCTGATGTTGTTTTTGTGGCCCAACATATGGTCAATTCTTGAGAATGATCCATGTACACTGGAGAAAAATGTATACTCAGTCACTTTGGGATGAAATGTCCTGTAGATGTCTATCATATCCAGGTGCTCTAGTGTTTTGTTTAAGGCCACTATGTCTTTGTTGATTCTCTGTTTGGATGACCGATCTAGAGCCGTCAGCGGTGTATTAAGGTCTCCAAGTATGATTGTATTTTTGTCAGTTTTTGTTTTAAGATCAATAAGTAGATGTCTTATATATTTTGGTGCTCCTTGGTTTGGTGCATATATATTAAGAATTGTTATGTCTTCTTGATTCAGTGTCCCCTTAGCCATTATGAAATGGCCATTTTTGTCTCTGAGTACTTTTCCTGTCTTGTAGTCAGCATTATCCGATATGAGTATTGCTACACCTGCTTTTTTTTGGATGTTATTTGCTTGGAGTATTGTTTTCCAGCCTTTCACTTTGAATTTGTTTTTATCCTTGTTACTTAGATGAGTTTCCTGTAGGCAGCATACAGTTGGATTTTCTTTTTTAATCCATTCTGCTACTCTGTGCCTTTTTATTGGTGAGTTTAATCCGTTTACATTTAGTGTAATTATTGATACTTGTGAGTTCCCTATTGCCATTTTATATCTTGCTTTCTGTTAGTTTTGTGTCTTGTTTGATCCTTCTCTTTTGTTTTTCTATCTTTTGTTTTTATTTGGTTGTATTCCATACATCTTTCCACTGTTGCTATCTTTTTTATCTCATGTGCTTCTGTGGTGGTTTTTTCAATGGTGGTTACCTTTGAATAATGAAAAGGGTCCCTACCCTGTTCATTGTAGCGAACTAGTTTGTGAGCACTTTTGCACTCCATCGTCCTTTGCTACTGTTAATCTCCATCTTCTCCCCCTCTTTCTTTTTGTTGTTGTCACAGTTTAAATTTGGTTTTATTGTGTTCTTCTTGGAGCTTTTACTTGTGGCTCTGTTTTTTATTTGTTCTTTGTATCTGATTGGAGAACCCCCTTTAGTAATTCCTGGAGTGGGGGTTTTCTGATGATAAATTCCCTCATCTTTTCTGTATCTGGGAATGTTTTTATTTCTCCTTCATATTTGAAGGATAGCTTTGATGGGTATAGTATTCGTGGCTGAAAGTTCCTCTCTTTCAGGACTTTAAATATTGGGGTCCACTCTCTTCTAGCTTGTAGAGTTTCTGCTGAGAAATCTGATGATAATCTAATGGGCCTTCCTTTATATGTTGTATTCTTCTTTTCCCTGGCTGCCTTGAGAATTTTTTCTTTGCTGTTGGTTTGTGTCAATTTCATTATGATATGCCTTGGAGTAGGTTTGTTGGGGTTAAGAAAACTTGGAGTTCTGTTTGCTTCTTGAACTTGAGGCTTTAGTTCTTTCCACAGGCTTGGGAAGTTCTCATCTATTATTTGTTTGAGTATGTTCTCCATTCCATTTTCTCTCTCTTCTCCCTCTGATATACCTATTATTCTTATGTTATTCTTTTTGATTGAGTCAGATAATTCTTGTAGGGCTATCTCATTTTTTTTAATTTTGAGTCTCTTTCTTCTTCTCTCTGTTGTGCCTCAAGTTGCTTGTCTTCTATTTCACTAATCCTCTCTTCTATCTGACCTGTTCTATTAGCTAAGCTTGTTACTTCGTTTTTCAGCTCGTGAATTGAGTTTTTCATCTCTGTTTGATTTGTTTTTATAGTTTCAATTTCCTTGGACATATATTCTTTGTGTTCATTGAGTTGTTTTCTGAGCTCCCTAAATTGCCTTTCTGTGTTTTCTTGTATATCTCGGAGGATTTTTAGGATTTCTATCTTGAATTCTCTGTCATTTAGCTCCAAGGTTTCCAATATATTAAATTTTTTCTCCATAGATTTTTCCTCATCTAGCTGTGTTACCTCTCTTTCTTTTGTATCCATGATATTCGATTTTCTCTTCCTTAATGGCATCTGAGGGTGGTTTTGTTGATAGTATTAATGAGATTTAATAAAGAATAAAAAGTTTAAAAAAATAATAAAAAAAAATCGAAAAGAGTTGTTTTTTAAAAAAAAAATTAATAATGAAATAAAGAAAAATAAAATAAAATAAAAATTTAAAAAAAATAAAAAAAAAAAGGAAATTATTCCCCCCCTCTTTTTTTCCTCTCCTCTCCTCTCCCCTCTTTCTTGATAAAATCTTGTGGTGGACTGTGAATTATAACAAACAATGCCTGTGATGGAGGGCCTGAATTGGGGAAAAGTAATAAAGGGGAAAAAAAAAAAAAAAAGAAAGAAAAAAAAAAAAAAAAGAGCGTATGGACCCACAAAAAGCAAATAAGGAAAAAATTTGGGTCAAGAATAAAATGATTTGCTTTTAGGTGTTGGTTGTCTAAGAGTTATGATGAGAGGATTAAGAGGAAAACGGAAAAATGGGGGGACAGATTAAAAAATTACTATTGTATTTAGTGGAACAAGAACTAGATAATATGGAGAGCCAGGGATGGGAGCACTGCTAGTGAGTTAAAAAGGTGAAGTAAAAAAAACCCAAAATGCCACAAACATAAGTTTGAGTCCCAGATAAGATAATTTGTTTGTTATTGAGGTTTGAATGAGAGGAGATGTAAAGGAGAAAGGAAGAAACTAATATAGAGGGAGAAAAGAAAGAGAGAGAGAGAAAAAAAAAGAGGGAACCACTAAAAGAAGAAAAAAGAAAGGAGAGAGAGAGAGAGAGTTAAGGGTTTTGGAGTGCAACCCTCATAGAGAGAAAGGAAGAGAAGAGAAAAGATAATGGGAGATGTAACACTTATGGGTAGTGTAGTTCAAGGAGAGGAGAGAGTAAGACCGGTAGAGAGTTAATTGGCCAAATTGGAGGAGGAAAAAAAAGTATCAAGAATGAAGATAAGAGAAACAAACGAACAAATATAATAAAATGGGATAGGTTATAAAGTCTGCAGATTATTCTTGATTTTGAGAGGTTATCTTCTTGCTTTTTCTTTTCTCTCCCTCTTCCTGGTCGGTGACTCTGTACCCCGGGTTTTGCCCCTTTGCCACACTCAGGTGGAGGTTTGCAGTTGATAAGTCTCTATGGCAATGTCATGTATTGTGCTTTAGTCTCGTTGGCAGTCGAAGCTATTAGCATTTATAGGCTCCGACAGTGAGAGAGTCCGTGTTCCTGGAGCCTTTCTCCTAGTCTTTCCTTCCTCAATTAGTAGTCTGATAATCCAGCTATGGGGTTGCTGCTGCCTCTGCCTGGATAGTAAGAGGCTCAAAGAGCTGGCAACTCCCCACTCTATTTCCACTCAGCACAGGGCTCTGGGTAAGGCTCAGTCAGTCAGAGCTGCTAGCATAATCAGGCGGGCTTTCCGGCCATTCAAAGACCTCTGGCTCTGCCACTCTGTCCGGTAACACAAGCGGGCGCCCACTTCTGGGGCGCTTGGAGGAAACTCTCACTCACTTGGCTGCGCGCGCAGACCAGGATATCCGTCCAGCAGTCTCACGCTCTGAGTGAAACCCCCAACCGCAGGGAAAAGTTGCAGCATTGGAATTGAGTCTCGCTCCGTCCCCTTGCGCGGCTTTTGCAAGGCGCTGGGGCGGCCCGAGATTCCGCTTTGGCCCACACAAAGGCCCCTGACTCTGCCCCTCTGTGCGATAACACGGGCGCGCACTGCCGAGGCACTCGGAGGAATCGCTCACTCCTTATCTGCACGCACAAACCAGGATATGAGGCCGGCCGCGTTTCCCTCTGAGTGAAACACCCTCCAGTACGGAAAATCTCCACCGTTGGAATTAGTTCTCACTCCCTCCCGTGCGTGGCTTTCCCAGGGCGCTGGGGCTGCCCAGAGACTCTTCCCTCGGCCCACAGAAAGGCCTCTGACCCTGCCTCTCCGTGGGGCAACACGGGCACCCACTTCCGGGGCTTAGGAAGAAATCTCTCGCCCACTAACTGCGCACCAACCAGGAGACCGGGTAAAATGTCCGCGCTGCTTGTCTTTCTTTGTTTGGGTTTGGCGCGAGTGTTAGCTTGTATTGCCCGGGTTGCCACAGGATCAGATTTTCCTTGGCTTGGATCTCCATGCCACAGCCTGGTTCGGCCGTTTGTTTCGCGGCCTGGATGTATTCACCCCCTTTGCCCGCCTCAGTTTCTATATTCACAGTTACCAGAGAAAGCCGCCCTGTTTAGGTTAGTGAGGAAGGCGGAGCATTTCTTACTCCCTATTTCCTTCGGGGTTTGGTTATATATTTAGCCAATTTTTCACTCAATCATACCTTTGGGTGTATTGCGAAGCATCTGGAAGCTCCAAGTATAGGTTTTTCTGTTTCTGGTTGAAGATATTGTTGAGTTTTGGGGGAGATTTATCGGTATCACTTCCTACCCCGCCATTACTCTGACGTCATCTCCAACTTAAGCTTTTTTTGTATGACTAAACTGGTTTTATCTGCTCAGGGAATTTTCAAGGCTAGTCTCTGTTTATTTTTTTAACAATATTTAATATTTGATTTTTCAAGAGTTCTGCATTCACAGGATGTATGCATATAAATGAAGTGTTGCTCTTCAAATACCCTAGTTGACTTTTCCAAGTTAACTGCTCCAACTTCTCATAGTTCTTTCTTCTTTTTTTTTTTTTTTTAATGAGAGGAGCGGAGATAGAAAGACTCCCGCATGCACCCAGATCAAGATCCACCTGGCAATCCCTGTTTGGGGCAAATGCTACTGAGCTATCCTCAGCACCTGGGCTGACACTCAAACCAGTCAAGCCACTAGCTGAGGGAGGGGAACAGGGAGAGAAGCGGGAGAAGGAGAGAGAAGCAGATGTTTGCTTCTTTTCTGTGCCCTGACTGTCAAACCTGGTATATCCACATGCTGAGCTAACACCCTATCCACTGAACCAACTGACAGGGCTGCTGCTTCTTCTCTTTCAAGATATTATTTATTTATTTTAGAGAAGAGAGAGAGAGAGAGAGAGACAAAAGTGCAGGAAGCATCAAGTCCCATATGTGCCTTGACTGGGCAAGCCCAGGATTTTGAATTAGTGACTTTGGCATTCCAGATCGATGCTTTATTCACTGTGCAGGGCTTCTTCTTATGGTTCTTTAAAAAGTATTATTGAGTCTCAGTTCCCATCATAAAACTTTTGCCTAAGTATCCCAACCTCTAGCATCAGAGTGCCAGAGAATATAATGCAACCATTACCAATCCTTTCTCAGAGTACATCTTTACTTTTAGTATTGACATTATCTTCATGATACCGATGCTATCAAACAAAAAAATAGCTTTTAAAACTTTTAGAAGAAAACCTTTTAATATACACTTATTTTTAGTCTTTTATAATATTTTTATAATTTTCTAGAGGAAAATTATCTTTAAAATACATATCAGAACTTCTGTTGCAGAAATAAATGATTGCAACAAAATATATTCTACATATAATTAACAATTTTTTGTGGTATTTATAATAATAATAAAACTTTGTATGTATCCCATATTATCCCCAAAGCTAAAATTTTATACAATAAATATTATATAAACAGATAATTCTGCAATAGCCTTTAACTGCTGTATCTGGAACATCAAGAAACACTATAGTATCTTAATGACAAATGGCTCCATCAGTCTTAGGCATCTTTCCTTTTAAAGTTTTATGAAGTATTCGGTTCTTGCTTTTTTTGTTTTGCAAGAGAGAGAAAGAAGGAGAGACAAACAGAGAAGGAGAGAGATGACAAGCATCAATCCATAGTCGTGGCACCTTAGCTGTTCAATGATTGCTCTCTCATATGTGCCTTGATGATGGAGAGGGAGAGCTCCAGTCGAGCCAGGGACCCCTTGCTCAAGCCAGCGATACTAAGCTCAGGCCAGTGACCTTGGGCTTCAAGTCAACACTTGCTCAAGCCAATGACCCTGAGCTCATGCTGGTGAGCCCACGCTGAAGCTGGCTACCTTGGGGTCTCAAACCTGGGTCCTCAGCATTCCAGGTCAACATTATATCTACTGCACCACTGCCTGGTAAGGCTGATTGCTGCTTTTTAAGATATTTTGTAAGTTGATTATTCTTCCAGTAATATAAATTTGCTTTCTTTTTAAAAGTAAAAATTGCTTACTACTTTACTGCTAAGCTCTTTTGTATTTATAGCACATTTTATATATTCTATTTGTAGTGCTGCATCTCAGTGTGATTTTGATAAAATGTTTTCAGAAGTGATGATATAAAAATATAAATTATAATTCAATTGCATGTGGTGATTGCTGTGCAAATAGCTGAATTGAGGGAATACTATCAGAAGCAGATACTTTTGTTATGTGGCCAATTCCTGTATGCTCATCACTGAAGCCTATATGAGCACTTAAATCTTTTTTCTAGGATTGGTAAGATTATTTTTACAGGAACTTGAACACAGACATGTTAGTCTGGGTATAGTTAGAATGTGGGGAAAGAGTGTTTTAAAATAAAAAAAAAACCTGAAAGTATAAATGCATGCATGTGGGTGGTATGTTTATTATTTACTACTACTACTACTACCACCACTACTACTATTACTGTTATTGGACAAAATGCCTTAACCATAATGTAGAAGCTAATTTTGAATGAGAAAATGAAGCAAGATTCTGAGAGTCATTAACGGTGCAAGGCTCTCTCCAGGCAAAATGGTGAGATATTCTGTAGGTCTCTCGTATCTGTATTCTTGCTACAAATCTTTGCCTCTATTTTCTTTTCCATTAAACATACATATTCCTTCTTCTAAAACAATGTTCCTCAAAGTTCAGTGGTTTTTATCTAACTCATGCAATGCACAGCTAGCCACAAACTCTGTAAAACACGACTTGCAATCAAATAGATTCAAATAGATTCTCCCGTTCTACCCCCACCCTCAGTTCCAGCATTGTTCAGCAAACACAGAAACTCATACTCTGTTGCAGAATTGATAGCAAAGGATAGGCACAAAAGAGCATTTTGGCTTCAGTTCTCAGTACCTAAACACAATTAAGTTTTAAAAATTGTCTGGAAAATGGACAAGCCCTATATTTCACTCTCTACTCTTAATAATAGTTCTTGAACAGTATAGATTACTGATGACAACAATATAACAGTAGATTGGAGGAGGGTACATGGAGTTAAATTATTCTGAAATCCTTCCATTGACTTATTAGTAGCAAAATTATTCACTCCTAGTAAATCTCAACAAGCCAAGGTTGCCTGTTATAATTTCTAGTGTAAAAAATTAACTCAAAATGGATCAAAGATCTAAACATAAGACCTGAAACAATTAAGTACATAGAAGAAGACATAGGTACTCAACTCAGGGACCTGGGTTTTAAAGAGCATTTTATGAATTTGACTCCAATGGCAAGAGAAGTGAAGGCAAAAATTAATGAATGGGACTACATCAGACTAAGAAGTTTTTGCTCAGCAAGAGAAACTGATAACAAAATAAACAGAAAGCCAACTAAATGGGAAATGATTTTTTCAAACGACAGCTCAGATAAGGGCCTAATATCCAAAATATACAAAGAACTCATAAAACTCAACAACAAACAAACAAACAATCCAATAAAAAAATGGGAAGAGGATATGAATAGACACTTCTCCCAGGAAGAAATACAAATGGCCAACAGATATATGAGAAGATGCTCATCTTCTTTAGCTATTAGAGAAATGCAAATCAAAACGGCAATGAGATACCACCTCACACCTGTTCGATTAGCTGTTATTAGCAAGTCAGGTAACAGCAAATGTTGGAGAGGCTGTGGAGAAAAAGGAACCCTCATACACTCTTGGTGGGAATGTAAAGTAGTACAACCATTATGGAAGAAAGTATGGTGGTTCCTCAAAAAACTGAAAATAGAACTACCTTATGACCCAGCAATCCCTCTACTGGGTATATATCCCAAAAACTCAGAAACATTGATACGTAAAGACACATGCAGCCCCATGTTTATTGCAGCATTGTTCACAGTGGCCAGGACATGGAAACAACCAAAAAGCCCATCAATAGATGACTGGATAAAGAAGATGTTGCACATATACACTATGGAATACTACTCAGCCATAAGAAATGATGACATCGGAACATTTACAGCAAAATGGTGGGATCTTGATAACATGATACGAAGCGAAATAAGTAAATCAGAAAAAAACAGGAACTGTATTATTCCATACGTAGGTGGGACATAATAGTGAAACTAAGAGACATTGATAAGAGTGTGGTGGTTACGGGGGGGAGGGGGGAATGGGAGAGGGATAGGGGGTGGGGAGGGGCACAAAGAAAACAAGATAGAAGGTGACAGAGGACAATCTGACTTTGGGTGGTGGGTATGCAACATAATTGAACGACAAGATAACCTGGACTTGTTATCTTTGAATATATGTATCCTGATTTATTGATGTCACCCCATTAAAAAAATAAAATTATATATAAAAAAAAAAAAAGTCCCAACAAAAAAAATAATAATAATAATTTCTAGTGTAAAAAAAAAAAAAAAAAGATTAGTGCAAGTATGCATAAATAAAAGCTAGCCAAAAACACCTTAAATAAATAAATGACAAAGAAAAAAAGAGTATAGAACAAGATTGTGGATAAGGCCTGCCGGGGGTGAGGACGATGGAGACTCAAAGACCCAACTCCGGGGACAGGTTCAGTGATGCAGATCCACTTTATTCAGGAAGCAAACTAGCTTATATACACAGGTTCAGCCTATAGGGTGTTACAGCATGTTCTTCAAAGCCAATGGCTGAAAAGGTCAGGGAGCTGCCTGGTTGGCACTGAGTCACCTCCCCACAGCAGGCAAGCTCCCTCCTGGGTGTCCCTAGGAGGGTTTAACCTTGCTGGAGTGTTCTCACAGCATTGCATCAGCCACAGCTGCTAGGAATACACTCTGCACTCTACCTACACTTCCACCTTCTCTTTTAATTAGGGCCAATTGGACTTGATGAATGATAGCTTGCTGTTGTTGTAGCTTCTAAATGCTACACATTATGCAACAGAACCCTAGTAGAACTAAAACAAGTATAATTAAACAATGACGCAAGCTTCTGTAATGTTTGACTACTTAGGAAATATAATGGAGGTCTTAAACAGGGGATTCCTCCTAGGGGTCAGGATGTCATTTCCCTCCCATTGTGTTACAGAGACCTTCCAGGTGCCATTAAACAGAGTTCCATTTTGATTGTAAAAAATGAATGTAGGTCCATGCATGCCCCCTTCTCACAAAGGTCTCAGCGTCCAAACACAGAACAGATGGCTTGCCACAGGCTGCGCCATACTATATATGGTTGCATTCCATCTCTCAGCTTTCAGACCAAACTCCGAGGTTGATGGTCTGCGCATCCGGGCCAGAGGCAATGCGGCAGTCTCTCCAGGGAATTCCTTCTCTCAGGAGTGTTCTTAGATCTTCGTCATACAGGAATGGACAAAGAGGAGACCCTGGGAAGGCAAGGTTAGCGGGCGGGCCCAGCTGTAGCTAGGGAGAGGAGGGCTTGTAGGCCAAGTACTGACCTTGGTTTATAGTACCATTTTCAGCAAAGTCCCCCATAGTATGATTTTGCAGGAGGACCCACCCCTCTGAGGGGACAGTGTTATTATTCAGAGTAAACATAAGTAGCATTGGGTCACTGAGGTTACCCCATATAGTGCCATTCCACTATTGGGATTCCTGGCCACTATTGTCACAAGGGAGACTAAGGGAGCAGTTACTGGAATATACTGCTGGAAACTGTGGGCTATTAACTTCAACAGGCATAATTATGCCAGGGTGGGGAAAAGCAGCCCAGACGTGGAGGTCCACCCATGTCTGGGAGTCAGCAGTCACTATAGCACATAAGCAAGAACAGAGCACCAGGGCCTGGAGGCCTGTCAGGGGCCACTCTCTGGGCCCACCCTGCCAAAGCCTCCACATCCCCCCAGGTGATGGGGCGTGCACACCAGCCGTGAGGTCTTCTTCTGGAGCACTGAGGACCTCCTCCCCTCAGGCATAGTCGGTGTGGAGAAGGCCAGGGCTGTGGCTTTGGACCGGTGAAGACTAAACCACTTAGTGTGTGCCCAAGAAACCCTGCCAAGCAGGTTGGGGGTTCCTGGGATCCAAATTGGTTGAAAAACACAAGCATAACCTCTCCCTTGTATTAGAAGAGGGTGTGATCCCTGCCACTGTGCTGTGGCTGGGTCCTTCCAGCATCATTTCAGAGAGAGAGAGGAATGGGAGAGAGATAGCAAGAGATACAGAAAAATAGACAAGACAGAAAGAAAAAAAGACACATGGTGGCATATAGGCTGGCCTACGGGTCTGTAGCAGGAACATGTGTTGGAGTTAAAGCTGGGGTAGAAACTGGCATCTGAGAGGCTGGGGTGGGGCACTGAGCCCCGGTAGGTAATGCAGAAGTAGCAACTTCTGCTTTCTCCGGGCGGCAGAGCTGATGGCACAGTTACCAATTTGGTTGGTTTCATTCCTGAGTGCTCAGCCGCGATTTTGTCAAACTCAGAGGCTAAACTACTTTCCTCCTCAGTGGAGGGGGGCAAATAAGAGGGGGGCTCCCCAGAGAGAGGGGTAGCCTGTAATATTTTTGGCACTGGTGGAAGGTCCCCAGGAGGAGCACCGGTCAGGCAGGCATGTATTGCTAACAGGGCAGGAATGAGGCGAGAGGGAAGGCCCGTCCCTCATAGACTTTGGCCAAATGGATGCGCCAGAAAGCTTGGGCCCAAGTATCGGGGTCCCAAAGAGGCGCATCCCAGACCTAGGGTTGAAATCTGAGAGGATTTCCCAGTAGGTACAAATCCTTTTCACTAACTTTAACTCGCCTACTCTGCAATAGGGCATAGAGGGCTCGAGTTTGCGGGGCTCAGGAGTGAGGGAGAAGGTTTCCCATTGCAGAGAGTCACTCACCCGCCTCTTGGATGCTGGTTGGATCCCTGTTCAGGCGCGGTATGTGGACAAGGCCCACTGGGGGTGAGGACAATGAAGATACAAAGACCTGACTCCGGGGACCATGTTTAGTGATGCAGATCCAATTTATTCAGGAAGCAAGCTAGCTTATATACATAGGTTCAGCCTATAGGGTGTTACAGCGTGTCCTTCACAGCCAATGGCTAAGATCAGGGAGCTGCCTGGTTGGCACTGAGTCACCTCCGCACAGTGGGTGAGCTCCCTCCTGGGTGTGCCCAGGAGGGTTTCAGGTGCTGAAGTGTTCTCACAGTATTGCATCAGCCACAGCTGCTAGGAATACGCTCTGTGCTCTACCTACACAAGAATATAACTAGAAAATAAATAATAAATGACTCATTAAAAATATATCAATATTTATATCAAATATATTTTTGATGCCAGTTTACTGAACTGTAATGAAAAATAAAAGGGAACCGAGCACAGTCTGCCAACAGTTGCATGGAGAAAACTTGCAATACCTCAGACACAGTTTGTAGCCATTTTTATTAAACAAGATGCCTTCAGTTACATGAGATGAGGCACTCATCATTTCAGCTTAAGGAAAATACCTCCTTTATTTCTCACTTACCTTTTATACTATGCTTGTCACACAGACCCATTGGGAGCAAGAGGCATTGCATAACCCTTCCAGTGGTGCTAGCTACAGTCACAGGCATCCACTGGGGTTCTTGAAATACATCCCCTGCATCTAAGGGGTGATCACTGTATCTTGTTTTTCCTTAATAGACCATCCTGGACTTATCTTCAAGAATTTGTCTAAAATCTTTTAAAGCTGTCTTGTTTCTAATTTATCTGTGTATTAAAATGAAAATACTAGATTTTTATGACAGTTGAAAACAAATAGCATCTAGAATTTCCTTGAGAAAGCCCATTTATTCCTGACCTTTTAAATTATACATGAAATTCTTAGAGCTGTGAGCATCACTTTATCAGCAGTGTATCAACCCAGATGGATCAATAACGTTAAACATAGCATGAATAATGAGAGAGACATTCCCAGAAAAAAGCTACAAGGGGAATTCATTATCTATGCTGGAAAATTTATCCAGAAGTCTTCCCTGGGGCTCAGTTAATCCTCAAAACAGGTAAATCTATTAGCATCAATGCTATGTCACAAATCAACATCCTCACTCACAGCTGTATGCATCCTCGCCCCTGCAACAAGAGCCATTTGTAAGAGATGAAAGTCTCCATTACTCTCTTCCATTGAGGAATGAATGTCACCAGGCAGACTAGTCATCTCTCAATGAAGGAAACTTCCATTGTTTTTTATAGATTTGGATGTCCAAGACATTTAGATATGGACAGAAGGAAAAAACCAGAAGAGCTGGGAGCTAATTCTTTGGGGATGGGTTTCTTTCCTCCTTAAGAAAACTTCAAAATAGGTACTGCTAGGTAAGCCACAAAAAAGTAGTTCCTTGCCCTAACAGTTACATCAAATTTAACAAATGTTTATCATACACAGATTACAACTATTGCAGATGTTTAAAAAAAAGTTGAAGATCTGATTGCCTGAATAAAGTTACATCAAAAGTGAATATAGAGCTTACAATATTAGATTTTGACACAGAATGAATCAAAGTAGTAGCAAGGTCTATATAGTTGAGATTGGTATAGTTTTACAAAAGTAAGCTAGCCTAACCTGTGGTGACACAGAGAAATAAAGAGGCCACCTGAAATGCTAATATCACCGGTTTGAAACTCGGCTTGCCTGGTCGAGGCACATATGGGAGTTGATGCTTCCTGATCCTCCCCCACTTCTCTCTCTCTCTCTCTCTCTCTCTCTCTCTCTTTCTCTCTCTATCTCTATCTCTCTTTCTTCTCTCTAAAATGAATAAAGTCTTCACATTTTTTTTAAAAAAAGTAAACTAATTTTATCTTTTATAAGGTAGTATGCAACTAGGTAAGAAATTGGTATATGGAATTAGACAATTCTAGGTCTGATGTCTGGGTAATGGCACATTTTGTGGCTTAGGGAAGATTCTGGCTCAAAATACCCTTTCTCCACAGAGCTACCTTCTGGGGAAAGGATGGGTATTTTGGTATCAGGGCTGAAGAACCTCATTGTTGGGAAGTGATTAATTGTAGTCTGAACCACTTCCTTTTTGAAATTCAATGTGACAGAACTTTTCTAGTGTGGTTGAGGTGCACTGATAGGAAAGAATATGGAGGACCCCCAAAGATTTTCCCACTAAGAAACAGGAAATAGTATTGGTGAAAACATTAAGGCCATGAAACCTGTGGGTCAGTGGCCGGATTAGAAACAGCATGTAACTGAGGCCAGAGGCTCTCTGTGGTCCCAGCCGCTCTTCATTGGCAGAAGGGCTGTGGGAGTGGTGTTTGAGACAGTAAGTCATCATGACAAGCACTGAGCACCCAATCATGCATTCTGTTCTGTCCAGTGCAGGATTCTGGGCCAGTGTGGATGTGATTGAAGCAGAGACAAGGGGGAAAAAACACATTTTATGGGATCAGTTTTCAACAGTCACTGTGTGGTTCTTGTTCATTGGAAAATGAGCCAGGAATGATATGAGACAAAACTCTACTTTCCCACATCAACTGAAGGAAGGCAACCTTTGAGGAAGGGACTCTGAAGCTTAGATTCTGTGTGCATGTGTGCGTGTGCGTGTGTGTGTATGTGCGTGTGCGTGTGTGTTCATTACAAAAGCATTTACTGGGCCCTGTATAAAAATATAAGCACGTTCTTAATGGCTGATGAATAAGAGAATAAGTTGTAGCTACACACGTGTGCTCACCCAATGTCATGTTATAATTTACTTTTACAGACATTATCTCATCTTATATATATACAATTATTTTATTTTCCAATGACGAGTGCAAGGCTTAAGGAATGGAAACAGCACATGGCCAGGGAGAGGAGATGGGACTGGGGTCTGCTTATCAAAGTTCAGTGTCCTAAATTTATCTTTAGCATTACATAAACCTAACCAGCTTGTCAGTGTTTAATCTCCAAAAGAGCTGCCTGTTTTCATTAGAATACATAACAGCACATGCAAGAAAGGTTATCCTGGTCTGCTCCCTGGGAAGTGTTCCAGGCTCGTGTCTGGCCACTCTCCCAGCCCCCTCTCCTCAGGGACACTGGCCTTTCTGCAGACACTCAAACCTAGTCCCTTAGCATCTTGCACTGCTTCATGAATCCTGACACACTTGTTTTATTATTAGTCCCTAGTACTTATATATTTAATGTCTGACTCCGAGCTGGACTGTGTTGGCAATTTCACATTTATATTGTTGACTCCACCTATGTCCAGTGCCTCACACAGTATTTGGCACATAGGAGGTATTCACTACAATTTTTTTAAATTTGCACACTAACTTAAAACTCCTAAGAAAATCATCCTCCTATAAACTTGTATAGCCGTTGTGCCAATGCCATCTTTCCAATATTGAGCAGACCACATCCCTCGTCGTGGTTAGCCTGGGAAACTTCCACTACTTCTTTCCAATCCAGTTTAAGACTCCCAGAATAGCCTGACCAAGCAGTGGCACAGCGGATAGAGTGTTGGACTAGGATGCGAAGGACCCAGGTTCAAGACCCTGAGGTCGCCAGCTTGAGCACAGGCTCATCTGGTTTGAACAAAGCTCACCAGCTTGGACCCAAGGTCGCTGGCTCGAGCAAGGGGTTACTCAGTCTGCTGTAGCCCCTTGGTCAAGGCAAATATGAGAAAGCAATCAATGAACAACTAAGGTGTTGCAGTATCGCAACGAAAAACCGATGATTGATGCTTCTCATCTCTCCGTTCCTGTCTATCTGTCCCTATCTATCCCTCACTCTGACTCTCTCTCTGTCTCTGTAAAAAAAAAAAAAAAAAAAAGGATGAAAGACTCCCAGAATTGTTGTTTCTCCCTCTTCTCATATTTGCTGTTAGAATCCCACAATTAACACTGATTATATTCATTCTCTTTTTTAAAAATGTATATATTTTATGATTATATCTTCTTTTACTTCAATAGGATTTAAGATATTTTAAAAAGAAATTCTGAAAATCTTTTTCTTTCTACTTCTTTCCAGAGCCTGAAGTTTGCTGGGTGCCTTAAAGGTGACATATAACAATGTGCTAACATTGACTTGCAAGGCACTGAAGATTTAAAAGATAAAGGTTTTTGATAGAGCATGTGGTATGGAGCTGATCAAAGAGAGGGCTGAGGAAGACAGACTGTTTTCTTCAAGAGGCTGCATGTCTAGGGATTGTGGTAAACATTTTGAAACATATACAAGTAAATAACAGAGTAGATATTTGTCTCTCAGTATGTACCTGTGAGCAATGCACTGGCTCAGTCAGTCTGAAAACTAATAAGAAAGTCAGAATTAATAGGAGGCATATTGTTTGAGCACCACAAACACAATATTCACAGAAGTTCTAATTTAATCTCATATAAAAAAGCAGCACAGAAAGTGAAGCATAACCCACTGGAATTTAAATCACTCGCAATCATCTGTGTATTTGGCCTTTTTTATTCAAATAACTTTGGAGTTTTCAAACATTGAATTTAATCAACCCAACAGTACAAAAATTGGCAATCTGACAGAAAGAGAACAACTGAATAGACTTTCTTCTTTCAATGTGAATAGAACTTGCAGATTGAGGAAAACTATTTGTTCCCTATTCATTCCCTGTCATAAATCTATAGAACTGAATAACCTTGTTCTGAAAATCTTTTTCAGACATTGAACGCAAGGCTCTTAATCTCAAAGTCCTGTGACCCAACCTGTATTAACTGAAAGATTTGCTTTTTTTTTTCTTACTAAATTGTGAATTCTGTGGCCCTGAGAATTTTTTGAGGGGGATGCCTATTCATTGTGTAGTGTCTGTTTTTTACAAGGCACATTTCAAAAGTGAAAGTATTGAATATAAAAGAAGAAATACAGGAAGATGCTATTGTGGACAAAAATATTTTCAAAATTATATTTGACAAAACATGAAAATTCCTCAGCCACAGTTCAACAAAATGCATCTTTAAACAGACTTGACCTGAATAGAAACAAAGATGAACTCCTTGTTTCAATGTATTTCCAGACACAGCTTTCTCTTTCTTGCTTCATTCAGCTTTGAGTAAAGGCATCACTGGTCCCTGTTGAAGTATTCATCTGGTATCAGAGAGATGAATAATACATTAAACCAGTGGTGGAATTCAGATAATTTAACAACCGGTTCTCTGCCCTAATGATCATTTTAAGTATAAAAAAACAATATTCTGAAAGGTGGTTTATTATTTTGTGCATTAAACACTTAAATAAGAACAATAAAAGAGACACATAAAATTAGATTATGTTATGAGAGTTTTAAAATATTAATAAAAGACTGTTAAATAATACCTTACAAAAAACAATAAAACTGTTATTTATGATATTTCCATATTCCTTCTTGATTGGCATCCTCACTCGTAATTTTTTTTTTACCTGTGGATGGAATGAACATTTACAGGCATTTAGAATACGTTGTTGCACAGATGAATGTTAAAAAAGAATAAGGAATGGAAATTTGTGAATTCTACATTTATAGCCACGCACATTAGAGAGAACCTGATTACAACTGGTTCACAGAACTCAGCAAAAAATTAGGTATCAGTTCTGCCAAACCAGTGTAAATTGGCTGAATACCACCACTATTTTAAACCTGTATCTGCTCCATGAATTAGTGTATCAAATAAACAAAGACACAATTAGTTGTAGAATGGAAACAGGTGAGATACACTTTGAAAAGACACAAGGGAATTATGATTCTGAGCTTATCTTCTGTGAGAAAATATTTTATGATCACTCCAAGGCAAGGAAAGAGTTATGAAAGGGACAGAGATAGAAAAGGCCAAACTTCCCAGCCTCCTTTTGAAGTAGACCCACCACAGACAAATTAGCTAAATGGCATGACTAGGTTTTTGAGTCCTTATTGGCTTAGGATACTTTGATGTGAGGTGGGAAGGAATTGCAGAAATGAGAAAGCAACACAGAAGTGTCACTGTGTGCCACAGGAATATATATATTTTTTCTCTCCAAGGCTTGAGATTATCTCCTTTCATGATTAGCGACTCACACAGTGATTTTTGCCTTGTCTAAACCTGTTTGAGAGCTAGAACTAAGACCATATGCACAAAGTTTTTCAAGTCAGTGTTGGGTCTGTGGAGGAGCATGAGCTATGTGCATATGGTAATGATTTCTCCATTCATAAAATAGTGATCAATCTTTTCCTTGGTTTTATTTTTCTCTCAACTCCATTCCCTTCCCCACCCAGTCCAAAGTTTACACTGCCTCATTACTGTTACTTTTTGATGTAGACAAATTTGTGGGTGTTCATCAGTTATACTATGCTTCCAACTATTACAAAATATGTTTTTCCAGAAATGTTGGGTGGACATCGAGTGGAGGTGGAGGGGGGTGTGCAGCACAGGCTTCCTTGCCTCCTTCCCCATTGATTCTGGAATTTCTAATGTGACTAGCCCTAAAATATCTTGTTTTAATCCCACAACCTGTGAATATGATGAGATATACCTGTGAATATGTTACCGTAATAGGAAGACGGACTTTTTAGCTTAATAAGCTTACTAATCAGTTGACCTTAAGGTAAGATTTACTGAGTTTGCTGGTGGGTGCAATAGAGTCACAAGTACCTTTAAAAGCAGAGATCTTTCTCTAGCTGGTCAACAGAACAGGAAGGAAGAAGTGGAGGGCAGAGAGATTTGAAGAATGAAAAGGATGTCATTGTTGATTTGAGCCCTGGATGAATCGGAAAATTTCTTAAGCCTGAGGGAGTCAGGCAGCAGTGGGAACAGTGAACAGGACAGAGCAAAATGTTCACCAGTCTCTGGACCTGACCAGATGGGAAGAAAGCAGATGTTTTAACATCAAAACAAGTGACATAAGTAATTTTTACAAAGGGCTGAGCTTTCAAATTCTCAGGTGGAGGCTGTTTTTGTGGCTTACAGTTAACAGTAATATTGTCATTATAGAAAATTATCATAAATCTTCCTGTAGACAGTCCTGTCCATTCCTCTTACCAATCTATTATTTCCCAGAGTCAATCAGAGGTTCCCTGAAAGAGTGCTCTTAGTAATCCATTCATTGTTTTTATGGCTGTTAGGGCAAAAGAAATGCTGAACAGTTTTATTTATTAAGTAGTCATAGGTCAAAATAACTTAAATGTTTATGTTCTAGCCACTTAATAGTTGTTTGAAAAAAAGCACATACACATAAATTAAAAGGAAAATAATATATTAATTTTACTTTTTTAAAGAATGTCAATTATCAATACGATGTGTGTGTCTATTGGGCACTTATCGATTTTTTTAAATCTTGGAATCAGATTGAACACACAAATCTCATTGCGTGTTCTACATTGATCTCCACATGGTACTTGTTGTTTGTTTTGCTTTTTAAATCACAGCATACATAGAGAGCCCAGTTTAAACAGAGATAGGCCATAGGAAGTAATGTACTGTGATCTAATATTGAAACTGAAAATTACTTTAAACTAGTAATTGCTTGGATTTGGACAGATGTCAAGTATCACTCTTTCTCTCAGAAAATAGAAATACCCTGTGGAACTCTGCAAAGCCTCAACACAGTTGGAACTGCAGAATGTGAAGTGAACTTGCTCACATCAACAGACAGGGCTGGGATTGACCCAATTCTCCGTGAACTAAAACCAGAGTTTGGGCTCTTGTCATTTCCAGTGATCACATCAGTAGGTAAAAGGGTGCCAGGATAACCATGGCCAGTTAATGTCAGAGAAGATTTCAGGTGTATCACATTTTCCAATAATTAACAGCATTAAATTGTGCATAGTCAATCCTCATAGTTACTCAAATATTTATTGACTGTGGAGTCTATGGAAAGGAATAATAATTTTTAAAATCTTCCTACTTTCTAATTTATAATCTCTACTTGAAAAAGTAACATATATATTTAAAGTTTAATTGAAGCAATTGCTAGTACCAAGAAGCTAAAAGTGTTTGTCTTTCTTTTATGAAAGCATTTTTTAATTTTCAATTGTAATTTTACTTGCAGAAAAGTACTATTTATGCCCACAACAAAATGTGTTAGTTTAATTAAAAATACTGAGCTTTAAACAAATGACTACTTTGACTATCTCATGAATTTTATTCATTTTAATGTAAATTGCCATTTAAAACATTTGTTAAAGACAAGACAACGAAAAATAAAGATCTTTTTGTTTTAGAGCATGATTGCTTTAGTAATTTGCTCAGCCAAAGCAGCCATTAATAATGGGAAATCCCATGAGCTCTAGAAATTGTTGATCTTCTGCTAGTTTGCTATATAATTTACTTATTACCAAACTATTTTAAAATAGAGTTATTATCAAGAGTCATTAATTCAACACACTTTATAAACATTTTCTTGCATCATTAATGAAAAGGTTTGATGTAGTCTTTTATAATGCAATGGATAGCAGTATTTTCTGAGCAACTTTTGTAATACATGCATTTTAAATGAAATTGGTTCATCTAAGCGAAATAAAAACCACTGCTTTGCAAATTGATTTTCCATACTATCTTGGTGTGAATTCCCAGCACAGTGCACACAGAAGATTTGAGAGAGAGAAGCTTGCAACCAACACAGAACTTTTCGGATCATTTTTTATTTCAAGTGCTAACTGAGAATTGCAATCTCAATATTTATCAGCACAGCACCAACCACTCTCACTGCAATAATTTTAAGAATTGAAATTAAGTTGCATAGCTTATACCCTGTCTTAAACTGCACTTTGTAACTGTTTCCATGTGTTTAAATGAAACGTTTGTGACTTTTATACAGTGTTTGTGCCAGGGTTCCAAATAATAAACCATATTTTTCTGCATCCCATCATTTTTTTCTAGTAGTCATTAGTAATCTATAGTGTTTATTATATTAAAAATCAAATAATTTATTTTCATGAGGAGAGAATGGCAGTGGGTCAGTGGATTTGTCAATGGGAGTTATTGGTGGGGATGAAAGCCATTATTTTGCAATGTAGGGCTTTATTCTTTCTTTTCTTTTTTTAAATTATTAATTTTAATGGAGTGACATTGATAAATTGGGGTACATATGTTCAGAGAAAACATCTCCAGGTTATTTTGACATTTGATTATGTTGCATACCCATCACCCAAAGTCAAATTGTCTTCTGTTACCTTCTAACTGGTTTTCTTTGTGCCCCTCCTCTCCCCATCTCCCTCCCTCTCCTCTCCCCCACCCTGTAACCCCCACACTCTTATCCATGTCTCTGAGTGTCATTTTTATGTTCCACCTATGTATCTGATCATATAGTTTTTAGTTTTTTCTGATTTACTTATTTCACTCAGTATAATATTATCAAGGTCCATCCATGTATTAATAGTAAATGATCCGATGTCATCATTTCTTATGGCTGAGTAGTGTTCCATAATATATATATACCAAAGCTTTTTAATCCACTCATCTACTGATGGACACTTGGGCTGTTTCCAGATCTTTGCTATTGTGAACAATGCTGCCATAAACATGGGGGTGCATTTCTCCTTCTGGAACCGTTCTATGGTGTTCTTGGGGTATATTCCTAAAAGTGGGATAGCTGGATCAAAAGGCAGTTCAATTTTTAATATTTTGAGGAATCTCCATACTGTTTCCACAGTGGCTGCACCCGTCTGCATTCCCACCAGCAGTGCAGGAGGGTTCCCTTTTCTCCAAAACCTCGCCAGCACTTATTCTGTGTTGTTTTGTTAATGAGCACCATTCTGAGGTGTGAGGTGATATCTCATTGTGGTTTTGATTTTCATTTCTCTCATGATTAGTGATGTTGAGCATTTTTTTTTTTTCATATGCCTATTGGCCATCTGTATGTCCTCTTTGGAGAAGTGTCTATTCATTTCTTTTGCCCATTTCTTGATTGGATTTTTTGTCTTCCTGGTGTTGAGTTTTACAAATTCTTTATAAATTTTGGTTATTAACCCCTTATCAGAAATATTGTTGAATATGTTCTCCCATTGTGTAGTTTGTCTTTTTATTCTGTTTTTACTGTCTTTAGCTGTGCAAACACTTTTAGTTTGATATAGTCTCATTTGTTTATCCTGTCTTTTACTTCACTTGCCCATAGAGATAAATCGGCAAATATATTGCTGCGAGAGATGTCAGAGAACTTACTGCCTATGTTTTCTTCTAAGATGCTTATGGTTTCATTACTTACATTTACATCTTTTATCCATTTTGAGTTTACTTTTGTGAATGGTGTAAGTTGGTGGTCTAGTTTCATTTTTTTGCAGGTAGATGTCCAATTTTCCCAACACTATTTGTTAAAGAGACTGTCTTTACTCCACTGTATGCTCTTACCTCCTTGGACAAATATCAGTTGTCCATAAAGTTGTGGGTTAATTTCTGGGTTCTCTGTTCTGTTCCATTGATCTATATGCCTGTACTTATGCCAGTATTAGGCTGTTTTGAGTACAATGGCCTTGTAGTATAACTTGATATCAGGAAGTGTGATACCTCCCACTTTATTCGAGTTCTTTTTTTTTGGTTCCATATAAATTTTTGAAATATGTGTTCTTTTCTTTGAAGTATGTCATTGGTATTTTAATTGGTATTGCATTGAATTTATAAATTGCTCTGGGTAATATGGACATTTTAATCATGTTTATTCTTCCTAACCATGAGTATGGTTAATGCTTCCACTTGTTTGTACCTCCTTTGATTTCTTTTATCAATGTTTTATAATTTTCCGAGTACAAGTCTTTAATCTCCTTGGTTAAATTTACTCCTAGGTACTTTGTTTTTTTTTGGTTGCAATAGTGAAGAGGATTATTTCCTTAATTTCTCTTTTTGACAGTTCATTGTTGGTGTATTAAAATGCCTCTGATTTCTGAGTATTAATTTTATATCCTACCACCTTTCTGAATTCATTTATCAGGTCCAGTAGTTTTTTGACTGAGACTTTAGGGTTTTCAATATCATAAAATCTGAAAATAATGATAGTTTTACTTCTTATTTTCCAATTTGGATGCCTTTTATTTTCTTCTTGTCTGATTGCTGTAGCTAGGACTTCCAGGACTATGTTGAATAAGATTGGGGGAAAGGGGCATTCCTGCCTTGTTCCTGATCTTAAGGGGATTGCTTTTAATTTTGTCCATTAATTATGATGTTGCCAGTAGGCTTGTTACTGATGGCCTTTATCATGTTGAGGTATGTTCCCTGTATTCCCACTCTGCTGAGAGTTTTGATCATGAATGAGTGCTGGATTTTATCAAATGACTTTTCTGCATCCATCGAAATTATCATGTGATTTTTCTCTGAGCTTTTGTTTTTGTGATGAATCACATTGATTGATTTGCAAATATTGTACCAGCCTTGCCTCCCCAGAATAAATCCCACCTGATCATGATGTATGATTTTTTTCATATATTGCTGGATCCGGTTTATAATATTTTAGCATCTAAATTCATCAGGGATATTGGCCTATAATTTTCTTTCTTTGTGTTGTCTTTGCCTGGTTTTGGAATCAGAATTATGCTCACCTCATAAAAGGAGCTTGGAAGTCTTCCTTCCTTTTGAATTTTTTGAAATAGCTTGAGAAGAATAGGAGTTAGTTCTTCTTTAAATATTTGGTAGAATTCACTTCTGAAGCCATCAGGCCCAGGACTTTTCTTTTTTGGGAGTTTTTTGTTAAGTGTTTTAATCTCATTTGTTGTAATCGATCTGTTTAAGTTTTCTGATTCTTCAAAACTGATTTTTGGAAGATTGTATGTTTTAAGGAATTTATCCATTTCATCTAGGTTGTCTAGTTTTTTGGTGTACAGTTCTTCATAGTATTTTCTTACAATATTTTGTATTCCTGTTGTGTCAGTTGTTATTTCTCCACTCTCTTTTCTAATTTTATTTATTTGAGTCTTCTCTCTTTTTTCTTGGTGAGTCTGGTTAAAGGTTCATTGATCTTGTTTACCTTTTCAAAGAACCAGCTTCTGGTTTTATTGTTTCTTTAGCATAAATGTTTCTATGTCATTTATTTCTGCTCTGATCTTCATTATTTCCTTCCTTCTATTACCTCTGGGCTTTACTTGCTGTTCTTTTTCTAGTTCTTTTAGATGCAGGGTCAAGCTGTTTATTTGAGTTTTTTCTAGCTTCTTAAGGTATGCCTGTAATGCTATGAACTTCCCTCTCAGAACTGCTTTTGCTGTGTCCCATAAATTTTGAGTTGATGTATTCTCATTATCATTTGTTTCTAGGAATTTTTTTATTTCTCTTTTGATCTCATAGTTAACCCATTTGCTTATTTCATAACATACTATTTAGTTTCCAAGTGTTTGAGTAATTTTCAGTTTTTTTGTTGTGGTTGATTTCTAGTTTTATGCTATTGTGAGCAGAGAAAATGTTTGATATGATTTCAATCTTCTTAAATTTGTTGAGACTGCTTTTGTGCCCTAACATGTGGTCTATCCTAGAGAATGTACCATGAGCACTTGAAAAGAATGTATATTTTGCTGATATAGGGTGAATGGTTCTGAAGATATCTATTAAATCGAGTTGATCTAGTGTGTCCTTTAAGTCTACTGTTTCTTTGTTAATTTTCTTTCTTGAGGATCTACCTAGTGATGTTAGTGGGGTATTGAAATCCCCTACTATTATAGTATTGCTGTTGATCTTGCTCTTTATATACATCAAAGTCTGCTTAATATATTTAGTTGCTCCTATATTAGGTGCATAGATATTTATAATGAGTATATCTTCCTGTTGGATTGCTTCCTTTATCATTATGTAGTGACCTTCTTTATCTCTTACTATATAGTCTTTGTTTTAAAGTCCATTTTGTCTGATATAAGTATTGCTACCCCAGCTTTTTTTTCATTTCCATGAAATATATTTTTCCATCCTTTTAGCTTCAGTCTATGTGCATCTTTTGTTTTATGGTGTGTCTCTTGTAGACAGCATATAAATGAGTCCTGTTTTCTTATCCATGCACCTTCCCTATGTCTTTTGATCGGATCATTTAATCCATTTACATTTAAGGTTATTATTGATATGTAGTTGTTTATTGCCATTTTATTCTTTAAAGTTGTGTTCCTCTTTTGCTATATTCTTTTCCCCCTCTGATTTGTTTACAACAGGCCCCTTAGCATTTCTTGCAGCATTGGTTTGGTTGTAATGAATTCCTTGAGTTTTTTTTTTGTCTGGAAAGCTTTTTATTTCTCCTTCAATTTTAAACGATAGCCTTGTTGGATGAAGTAGTCTTGGTTGTAGGCTCTTGTTCTGCATTACTTTGAATATTTCTTGCCATTCCATTCTGGCTTCAAGTGTTTCTGTTGAGAAGTTGGAAGTCATCCTTATGGGGGCTCCTTTGTAGGTGATAGCCCTTTTTCTCTAGCAGCTTTTAATATATTCTCTTTATCACTTAGCTTTGGTATTTTAATTATAATGTGTCTTGGTGTAGATTTCTTTAGGTTTCTCTTTAATGTAGTTCTCTGTGCTTCTTGAACTTATGAGTATTTTTCTTGCATTAATTTAGTGAAGTTTTCAGCTATGATAGGATTGATCAAAGTCTCTATCACTTGTTCTTTCTCTTCTTCTTCAGGAACCTCTATGATGCAGATGTTATTTCTATTTATGTTGTCACAGAGCTCTCTTAGTGTTTCCTCAGACTTTTTGAGTCTCTTTTCTTTTCCTTGCTCTGCTTCCATGCCTTCATTTATCTTGTCCTTTAAGTTGGTGATTTGATCCTCAGCTTCATCCATTCTGCTTTTAATTCCTTTCATGTGGTCTTCATTTCTGATATTGTATTTGGCATTTCTGACTGATTCTTTTTTTAGTATTTCAATGTCCTTTTTTATATTTGCTATGTCTTTATTTAGGTGTTCATAATGACCATCTATTATTGTTCTAAGATCTTTGAGCATCCTAACCATCGTTATTTTAACTCTGCATCTTGTAATTTGGTTATATCTGACTTATTCAGGTTCTTTACTGGGGATTTCTCTTGATTTATTTGTGTTGCATTTCTCTGCCACCCATTTTGTCTGTATATAAGAAGATTTTGGCCACTTGATTCCAATAGTTGTGGCCTCTGTGTTTCGTAGGTGTGGTCTGTCTGCTGGCCCACCACCCCCTCTGCTACTGCTGCCTAGGGTGTTTGGGTAAGGGCATTGCCAGTGCCAGGCTGTTGGTGCTGTTGCTGTGGTTTCTGCCCCTCCTCCACAAGAGGGGCTGTGATCATGTGCCTGGGTCCACAAACCTCGGTGGCATTGCCCTTCACTCCACCCCCACAGGTGGGGCTATGTGCCATGCCCAGGCTGCAAGCCTCCGCACTGCAGACAGGGCTGAGCACCTTTGCTCAGTTGCGGGTCTCCGCCTGTTCCAGGCTTCATCCCGCCCCCATGGGAGGAGCCCACTCACTGGTAGACTGCAAGTCTTGGCTCTACAGGCTGGGCAAGGTTGCTCACCCATGCTCAGTCACGGGTCTCCACCTGCTCTGGACTTTTGACCCACCCCAGTGGGGAGGAGCCAACTCATACATCCAGCCGCAAACCTGGGTTCCGTGGGTGGGGCGAAGTTGAGTCCTGCTAGCCCTTGCTCAATGGCTGGTCTCCACCCCTTCCAGGGGTCCCACCCTTTCCCCGCAAGCAGGGTTGCAGGAGTTCCACAGCTGGGCCTGACCACTTTCGCACTTCCCCTCTGCCCCCACTGGGCAAGACTGAGCTCACACCTGGGCCTCAGTGGTGGCCAGCTGACTTCTGCCCTTGCTGATGGAACTACATTTCCGAGTCTCTCCACCGCCTGCCCTCAGCCGTGTGGGTGGGGGCACTGCAGCTCAGCCACTAATACTCAATACTGTACTCCCGAGAGCTCCCTCCTTCTAAACAACTCTGCTCTGAGTGCCATGGGAGAGTTTGTTTGGCTGGTGTCCTGCTTCCCTTTGCTGGTATTGCTGTTTCCAGGGGAAATATTCACTTCAGATTTGGGGAGTGACTCAGCCCAGGGGTTAGGGTGACTCTCCCTCAAAGTGTTTCCTCCCTGTGCCTCCTAGATTACACTCTCTTCCTGCTGCTTTGGTCTTCTCTTTTCTCCTCGTCCTCCAGAGCCCCAGGTGAGTGGTTGTGAGAGAGGTGTTCTGCACGGTCCCTTTAAGAAGAATCCTGGGTCTGAGAAATCTGTCTCTTTCTCACAAACAGTATCCTGACTTGTTTCGCAGCCTCTTCTAGGCTCTGGGGCTGCAGGCTAGGGCTTTGTTCCTGGGGCTCAGGACCCTCCCCTCTCTGCTAAACTCACTTCCTGCCACGTGAGTCTCTCCAGGCTACGGTTTGCTCCCAGGAGCTGAGCAGCCCTCTCCATGTTTTTGCTTTTCCTACCCATCTCGGTGTGGCTTCTTCAGTGTTCCCTGGTTAAAGAGTCCTCTTAGTTTAGTTCAAAGTTCGGTTTGGCTTTATTTATGCTGAATGGTACTTTAAGAAAAAAAAAAGCTTTAAGATTTAATTTCAAACATAAAGGTTCTGGAAGGCCTGTAAATAGGGACTGTCTGCAGAGGCGTACTTAGGGAGTTGAACCCTCTCTACAAATGCAGAAGCACAAGGTGGATCAAGTTTCATCACTTTAATTTCATAAGAAAATCACAGAACACTAGATTCATGACTCTGGTTTGACTTTATAGGACGGGTCACCTCATGAGACATGATTGACTATCCTAATTAAGTTGATTTTGGGTTTTTATATATATATATATTTCTCATGTTTGTACTGTAAGTACAAAATTTTCTAGGCAATGTACTAAGGGAAGTGCACAGCATGTTAGCTTTGGAGAGTAAAGCTCTGTTTTGTCATTTATAATGACAATATCCTACTGTTTCTTTATTATAAATTGTCTAATCAAGACATGGATGCATACTGTCCTAATCCAGTGTAAACAGATGTTAGCTTTAGGAGAAGATTTCAATGGTTGTGAGGTAAGACATGAAGAATGAGTACATTCAAAATGCAGAAAAACAGTGCGCTCATTTTGAAATGGAATGTATGCCAGCAAGGAATCTCACTGGAGATAGTCAGCTAGGGCAGTCAGACCCCTCACGGTGTCATAGGACAGGCAGGCACGAAGACAACTGAGAAGTCAAAATGAGAGGGAAGCTTATATGAGAAGGTTGCTGGCCCCTTATCCTCAGTGAGCCTTGGATTGACTCCCTCTTTTCATGTCAGTGTCACCTCCCATGTTCTAGATTTCTTCTTTGCTTTCCCCCACCCCCAGATATCAGTTTGCTACTTGTCCCAAATCTTTAGCAAATCTGTAATTTGATACTTCTAATTAAATAAATTAATTTAATAAGTGACACTGTAATATTGTATTTGTAATATGCACACACATGTGCACACATGCTCATACGTGTGTGTACGTAAAGGAGCAATGTCTTTACATAAATGTCACAGTAATATAATGTTATAGTAATTTAGTATATATAAATGAGTTAGGATATAATATTAAAAGCAATTAAAGAAAGTGAATAAGGCTATGATGTCAGGACAGGAATTAATCTAGTGTGTACAGATAAGATAGGCAGACTCTGCCTTTCGCGCAGGGCCCAGTTAGTGTGTGTGTGGAGTTATATATAGATAAAAAGTGGTTTGATGTCATAACTCTGTAGATTAACATAAACAAGAAGCTTCCCTAAGAACACCTTAAAAGTAGCTTGATGTAACATTTCGGTAGATTAACATAAAAAGGGTTCCCTGTGAGGAACTCCCAAAAAGGTGGTTTGAGGTGATAATCCTGTAGATTGACACCTGTTAGAAGGCGTTTGCCAGAAAAGGTACGAATGTGAAGGAGCCCCCCCTGCAGCAGTAGTGACCCAGACTCCAACACTGTATTTAGACTGGCTCCACACTGCTCTAACCAAGGACAGCGGAGAGGAGCATGCCAATGGGGCCCCCATAAGCTGTACCCAGGCACACCAAAAGGATTTGTGAGTAATAAACTGCCTGTGTAATTCTTGCAACTAACTTGTGTGTCAGTCATGTCTTTCCTCTGATGGCAATTCGTCTTGGCACTGATAAGTAGAATTCTCACAGCCGCCTCAAGAGTAGTCTTGAAAAGGCTACCAGCCCTGCTGTTAAGCAGGAGTGTCCCATTGTGCGGGGAAGTCGAATCAGGGATGCCTGATGGACATAGAGCTCGGGCTCTACCGGGACATATGGCAGAGCAGGCAGGGAGGGAGTAAAATCCTTTAGGAAGAAGGGTTTGCCCTTCTTCAGAAAAGGTTCACACAGAGTTGGTTGATATTGGGGGATGTTGGTCTCATCCCAGTGATGGAGCTGTGACTGGAAAGAAGTGGGAGTGATCAAGGAGGGAAAGAACTCCACTGGGAAATGCAGTAGTCGTGGCTCAAACTTTTCTGGCCAAGTAGACTTTCCGCAGGTTTATTGATTTTCTTTTTGAAATACAAATTGAAAGGCTTCTCTCAACTTCGTGAGTGAGAACATTTTTAAGCAAGTCTATGGTAAAGATATGTTTATAGTTAATACTATATCACTTCCCAGTTTATGGTATCTGTTTAGGGAATATGTTTATATTCTTCTTAGTGCTGGCATTTACCAAACAAAGATACCACTTGGAAAGGGCGACTTATTTATTACACCATTATGTTTTGAAAGGCTTTCAGATTACAAGAAGTCTTTGAAATTAGAGCCTACGATTTTAAGATATATAAGAGTAATTACAAGGCTCTGTTATAGCAAAAAAAAAAAAAAAAAAAAGCTATAGCTGACCTGTGAGATTAAAGACGAAAGGTCTGTGGTCCAGGGGAATAATAAAATCTTGTTCTTTCTGCAAGAACAGTCAGTAACAGAAAGACATAGCCTTCCTGGAACATACACAGCAGCAATGAGTTGAACTTTTTTTTCTCTGAAGCTATGCTGATTCTCTGAAACACAGCCCTGAAGACCAATTTAGGTCATAATCACTTTTGTTTGATCTTTTTTTTCTGTGATGCTAACACTCACTTGGGAAATTAGGATGGTTTCAGCCCTTTCTCACCAGCTACATACTTCAAAGTTTGTAGTGATTTAAAATGCTCCCTCCAGTGGCTGCAGCCCACAGACCTGCCATCGGGGAGCTAGAAGTGGCAGGGGCATTTATTTCTCTTGATGAGCAGAGACTGGATGGTCCACTGATACTTTGAGAGAACAAAAACTGTCCCCCACAAAACCTTTTAAGCATTTATAATATTGAAAAATGGCAAATTAAAAACAAACTCTAATGAGATTTTTCCATTAGCTTATCTTTTTAGGGGCCCCTTTGGGAAGAAGCAAAGTGAAAAGGAAAGATAAATAAATGGTGTTGAAAACATCTCGGGAAGTGAGCTAGAATGGCATGGATAAGGAGGTAAAGACAGACAAAGTTTGTAAAAGAACTAAGGAATGACCTGGAAAAACAGAAAGATGGAAATTAGGAGAGAGAGAGATACGGATGAGAGGAAAGAAGAATCAATTGACAGGAAGGAGTAGTAGGAAAATCTGGCAGCCCTGATTGACAGGTAGTAAAGACGGTAATGAAAAAGAAGTACATAGGAGGGATAGAAAAAAATGGCCCCCAAATGCAATTTCTTTTTCTACTTCATCATCCTCTTTACTCAAAACAGGGACGTGGAATTCAAGCTCAAATACAGACTCACAGAATTTATCAACTGTGCTATTTAGTAAGGAAAGATGCATTTAGATATATGAAGATGGGAAGGTTATATTTAAAATCGTTCTTCAGGATACCTGAGAAAGATAATAATGCCAAGTCTTATGTATACCGGGACATCAGGAAGCTTGGATTTGGAAGGTCATGCAGGGTACACAGTGACTGGGGAGTATGTACCTTGTCACCTCCTCAGCAGACATTCCAATTCCTCCCTGGTTTTTATTCATGACCATCACCCAATGAACTCTGGCATCTCTCTATTCCTGCCATCATCCTTGTCACCACTCACCAACTCTGTCTTTTATCTTTGTCCCTCCAAATTCTCTCTTTATTTTATTTGTTGTAGATTCAATTATGGTTCCCAATTCATCACCTTCTCTGTATACAGACTTTTTGCCATGTGATTTTTCAGTTCCTCTCATAAGAGGCAAAGTGGACACTTTCTACAGTTGATTTTGTGCGTGGCTTTGAAACTTCTTTGAATGAATGAGATGTTAGTGGATATGATGCAAATGGTGACTACAAGTATACCTACATGAGTGAACTTTCTCTTTGTTCATTTTATTCACATTGAAAGAAAGAAATACACAATTAAACAACAAGTTTTGTCAACTGGTAGCATAAACCAGTTCCTTTTTATTTCTCTAAGTTCTGTTTTTTCCAGAGTATTAGGTATAAGAAGTCCATAGAGTTGGAAAATCTGGCTGTAGTTCAACTGTGCTGTTGTTTTCTGTCACTACTGACATGCCACTCACACTGGGCTTCAGTTTTCTAATATGAGAACTAATACTGCAAATCGGCATAAAAGCCTTTTAAAACAAATAATAAATGTGATAAATGATCAATAATGATAATTATGGTTAATTGGCCACTCATAAGATTTAAAAATAAGTACTGTATAAAGCTTTACTAACTAAATTCTAATTATTTTATTAACTATTTATAATTATAATGAATATTCAATAAGTAATAAGAGTGCTTTTAAGCGTTTCATAAACTATAGATTTTCTTCTACAACAGGAAATTTGCAAATAATTGAAAAGCCAATCTATTGACAGATGTGATGCAATTTATCCAGGAAAACCTGACAATCTGGAGGAGTTAATTTGGCAGACAGTGTTCTTCATCCATATCATTCCATATAATTCTACCACATGACCTTGAATCAAGTCTCTGGAGAAAGGTTGAAATAAAAAATAAATTAGGAAGTTGGATAGAATATAGGGGTAGTATGTTTGATTTCACCTATCACTCTTTGATGACCCAGCATACCGTTATTTGTATACATGAATTAGACTTATACTTTATTAAAGTACTCATGCCTCTGTGTGTTCCATACTCACAAAAAGAAGGTAATACCATGCTTCAGAGGAATGGTTAGGCAAGAAGTTGCATGAGATTTTGACTCAGTTATCCTGTGGTTTGGATTCTATTTACTATTTTTAATACCTTTGAGAATCTACTTAACTTCTCTGAATCTAATTTTTCTCATCTTTCTTGTAGAATAATAATACCCATGTCATAGAATTATTGAGGGTAGCAAGAGAGAATCATATGTACACAGAAATATGGAGTGCATCTACTAACACACAGTGAGTATTCAAAAATTTGTTATATTTAAATAGTAATAAATAATAAGAAAAAATAAGAAAGTACATGAAAATAAAAGGACAAGAAGAAAATTGCAAAAAAGGATAAGATTTATAAAGAATTAGTTTGTAGCCCTGGCCAGTTGGCTCAGTGGTAGAGCGTCGGCCTGGCGTGCAGAAGTCCCCGGTTCGATTCCCGGCCAGGGCACACAGGAGAAGCGCCCATCTGCTTCTCCACCCCTCCCCCTCTCCTTCCTCTCTGTCTCTCTCTTCCCCTCCTGCAACTGAGGCTCCATTGGAGCAAAGATGGCCCAGGCGCTGGGGATGGCTCCTTGGCCTCTGCCCCAGGCGCTAGAGCTGCTCTGGTCGCAACAGAGCGACACCCGGGATGGGTAGAGCATCGCCCCCTGGTGGGCAGAGCATCACCCCCTGTTGGGCGTGCCAGGTGGATCCAGGTCGGGCACATGTGGAAGTCTGTCTGACTGTCTCTCCCCGTTTCCAGCTTCAGAAAAAATACAAAAAAAAAAAAAAAAGAATTCGTTTGTAAATAGAAGGATTAGTTCTGTTTCCATAAAAATAGTTCATAAAAATAAAGAAAATTTAATATCTCTATAAGATCTCAAAAAAATGGAAACCATCTACAGGTTATAAATTCATTATTTTACCCGATTATTTAAACATTTTTGGTATGTACTATGTATTTGGCAGAGTAGAAGCCAATGTGACAGTTACAAAGATATATGAGACATGTACTGGGCCATTAAGAACTTCCTATTCCAGTAAGAGAGATGAGACATTGTTATAAATAACTATTAGTCAACATATCCCAAAGAATCTATCATAAGAAATCTAATCTCATGAAATGCAAAGTTCAATAGCAAAATTAGTTTAGAAAAAATGTACAGTGTGCTTCTCAACCACCCCTGAAAATTCATAAACTGAAATTCCTCTGAGTCCTCTAAGAATCTTGTGTAACTCATACCATATTATATATAGAAAATTAATGTTCATTGTTTTATGTCTCTTTTTCCCTCAACTATAACCCTTATGAATAATTTGTGCAAATATTGTTACATTCCATACATTTTAAAAGTATTTCCATAAAAAGAGGTTTAAAGTAATAAGCAGCATTGGAGAGAGATCAATAAAGTAGCCTGCTATAGTCACAGGACCCAAATCTGGGGGAAAGGGCTTCACTATGAGAGGAGAAATTGGAGGGGTATAGAAAGAGCGACACGAGAGGGGGGTCTGAAAGTGTGGGTAAGTTATGTAAAAGTAGCAATCAGCTGAAAAAATGTCTGAATTAAAAGGAGACATGAGGTTTATAAAATCTGTATGGTCCAAAATATTCATCTATTATGTATAGAAAAGGAATCTGGTTTATTTTGTGTGGCTCTTCAACAACACCAAGGAGACAGACTTTAAATAAACATGAAGACATTCTGAGGAAGAGAACAGCATGCAAACAGAGAAGGTAGTAGGTTTCTTGACCCTGATAGCTTGTCGGTGGGGATGAGGCCATGGAATAAGCTCACATACAGACTCATGTGCTAGATTAATGCTGGGATGAATAGATGTCCAAGGACAGTCAACGCTGATTCAGTCTTTAATTCTATGAGTTAAAAGTTTATTTAGCTCTGAGAAGCTGTTAAAACTTTTGAGCAGAAATACTGATGATCTACATTGTATTTGGAAAGATTAATGATGTAGCTCTGTGTTGGATGTAGTATTAGAAAAAGACAGCAAAATGGCAGAGAGGCCACTATAAAGACTCACATTAGAGTACCATAGTCATCTTTTCCAGTGAAGATGCCATTCAGATTCTTCCTCCCACCATCCCAAGAAGGAGCGGGGCCTTCATTCTAGAACTGGAAGAAAGATGGGCTTGATTTATTTGCCTGATCATCCACAGAATTCAATTCAGAATTTACCATGTAGTTTGGTATTAAAGTGGTGGGTATTTAATTTTTGCAATGTCTACAACTTTGTCATCTATTAATGAAATAGAAATTATTGCTAAAGCTTATCAAGACCCTTCAACAACATTTCTTGTTTTGTATAATATTTTGCAATAAAACCATTTATCCAAATATAAAACATGCTGGAAGTAACAATATGGTCACATGAAGTATTCCTCTTAATATCTGTGAGATTTAATTTCCATTTTTGACAAAATTCTTGATAATTATATATTCCTTCAGAATACTAGTTAGTTGTCATTTATCAATTGCTGACTAAACATTAGGCACTATGCATGATGCCTTATATTTCTTATAATCAATATTAAAGTAATATCAATGATGCAGGTTTAATGTTCACATGGAGCAGGACTAAGGCAGGATGGTAGGACAATAAGTCACCCCAAGAGTGGCTGTGAGGAAATTGCACAACAATTGCAGAGCAAGACTCATGACACCATTTTATTAATAAAATATAAAAGGACAAAGAACTAATTTTGGGCACTTCAGTAAAAACAGGACTAGGACACTGCTTAGGCTCAAGGTTTAAAGATGGCTTCTTTTCCCTTTTCTAATATTTCCCTAGCTCATATAGACATGCCAAGCCAGAAGCATTATTACCTTTCAACTTTACTCCCCAAACCAACATCTGTTACCAGTCAGAATGCACTCATTTACTATCTATAGGGTGCTGGTTTGGGAAACTCAAGTTTCTTTACATGATCATTGGTTTCAGAAATTTCTAGTTAAACTCTCCCACCCCCAACTGCTCAAAGAACAGCTCTCTGGACTCTTAGTGAGACCATATTAAACAGACTTAGTCAAATATTCTAGTCACTTTCAAACATAGACTATAAAGGTAATTATTTATCTCTTTTTTGATAACCTTTATTCAAAACCAGCTATGTGCCAGGAACTGTAGTCAGGGGAGCACTTATAGAAATCAGGAAAATCAGGCTTCGTGCTTCTGAGAAATAGACAAGAAAAACTGTCACATAGTTATGGTTTAGCTGTCATCTAATGAAACATTTTCGTTTTACAGACTCAGGCACAAAGAAGGCCACTGACTTGTCACAATCACACGGAATGTTAGTACTGTGACAGGAATTAAAACTCTAGTTGACAAGCACCCGGACCAAGGCTCTTTGAACTCTATATCTCAGGGCACATGTTGTTCACTTCCCTCCTCCTATGCCTTTGCTTTTATACTATTTATTCTTTTGAAAGAGCCACTGGTCTTTCTTCTGCACACTAATCTGACCCTCACCTACCCTCATGTGTTCACTGCTCTGTCCCTGATCAGCTCCTGGGCCCCTTTTCTCCTTCTCATCTGAGTCCTTAGAGTTTCTGAGGATGTTTGCTTGATCACTATTTCATCATTGGCTCGGGCAGATGAATGTCAGTCGAGCCAAGCTGTCATTGTTCCCAAGCTGATTGCAGATAATGCTGCCTCATCCTTTTGCCTAAGTGAGAGGAATGTACATTAAATAATAATTGGCTGTGTCACATTTATCTCCCTTAACTATGCAGTCTCTGACACTTCCCAGACCTCTGTGGTTACAAACATGCAATTTTCACATCTATTACTGCTTCCTTGGATGCTTCATTCTGATTTTAAAAATCCCACTGTTCACATTTCCATCTCTGACTGAGCTTTCTGTGCTGGAATTGATGTAAAGTTCTTCCTGCCCCGGAAATGTGCGTGTTCACTCACTTGCTAAGCCTATTGTTTAATATTGTTCAATAATCAAAGGTGTGATAGAGACCTGTGTCAGGATTTAAACCATTTATTTTCCAGAATATTTCAGTATGATGATGGTTTTCTCTTTACTTTCCACTCACTTTAAATAAGTCTCAGCTATCAGACAGCAAATGCAATACAATTACTTGATCTCTTCCTTTTGGTCTTCATTCAAAACACATCTATTACTAGGAACTCTCATGCTTAGGATGGGCACAGAGATAAAAGAGATATTTCTTGCACTTCAGTTTTGTGGGGAAGAGAGACAAAACAATCGACATTAACTTGATAATGTAATACACACTATAGTGGAGTTAAAGACAAAGTGTTATGATGAAAGGGAGGAGAGATAACAGATTCTTGAATCCTTTCCAGGGTGGGAAAATAAAGCCTTCCAAAGTAACAGACACTTCAACAGAATGCTGGGTGTTGACAGAGAAGAGAGAGTTACTAACAAAGAGGGAATACTGTGCCATTTTGCAGCTTAGAACATTGAAGGGCAAATAAAACACTACCTTCCGAGTTTTAGGTACTGTCAGGTTTTTAAATTTTTCTCTTTTCTTTTCCTTTCCTTGTCCTTTTTTTTTTCATTCCATTCCTTTCTTTTCCTCTTTCTGTTCACTTTTCATTCTAATAAGTGTGTAATAGTATCTCACTGTGATTTTAGTTTGTATTTTCCTAATAATTAATGATACTGAGATTCTTTTCAGGTGTCTAATTACCATTCATGCATATTTTGGGGTGAAGTGTCCATATCTTTTGCTTTTATTTGAAAAATAAGTTTTCTCTTTAAGAATAGTTTTTGATGAGCAGGAAAATTGAGAAAGTAATATTAAGAGCTTCAGTAGGCCCCTCACCCATATTCCCCAATGATTAACATCTTACATTATTAGCATGGTACATACATAACAACGCACCAATATCTATGTATTATTACCAAGTAAAGTCAACACTTTAAGATTTCCTTAGTTTTTATCTTCAGTTTTTCTTTTACAGGACCCCTTCCAGGATAACACATTCCATTTAGTTGTCATGTCTTCCTTTGTGACAGTTTCTCAGATGTCTCTTTATTTTTTATTTTTTTTTTATTTTTTTAAATAAATTTTTATTAATGGTAATGGGATGACATTAATAAATCAGGGTACATATATTCAAAGAAAACATGTCTAGGTTACCTTGTCATTAAATTATGTTGCATACCCCTCGCCCAAAGTCAGATTGTCCTTCGCCACCCTCTATCTAGTTCTCTGTGCCCCTCCCCCTCCCCCTAACTCTCCCCCTGTCCTCCCTCCCCCCACCCCTGGTAACCACCACACACTTGTCCATGTCTCTTTTAATTGATGATCTTGACAGTTTTGGGAGTACTGGTCAACTATTTTTAAAAATTCTCCTCTATTAGAATTTGTCTGGCATTTTGCTTATAATGAACTTATGAATTCTGGGAGTGAAGACCACAAAGTAAAGTGATGTTTTTATCAAATTCATATCAAAGGAAGGATCAACCTGATCCATGACTATTGATGTTGACCTTGAACACCTGACTAAGGTTGTGTTTGTCTGTTTTCTCCAAAGTCATGTTTTTCTCCCCACACTCTGCCTCTTCACATTGTATTCTTTGGAAGGAAGTCACCATGCACAGCTGACCCCTAAGAAGTAGGATATTATGCTCTTCTTCTCAGGGTCAAGGTATCTAAATAACTTATTTGGAATTTTTCTTCATGGAAGATTTCTCTTTACCCAACCACTTAATAATTTTTTCAATCATTTATTTCAGTATAGACACATAGATATCATGGATATTTACTGTATACTTTGGATTATCATCCAATTGATTTAATTTGTTGCCAATTTTTTTTTCAGCTTTTGTCATTATGAGATCTTTCATTTCGTCCCTTTGTTCCTTTGACATACCTCATCAGTGTATTTTTAAAAATTTAAAACTTCCTTACTTCCTGGAACTTTAAATTGTTTCAGGCTCATTTTGTATATTTTCTACCATAAATCTAGATTTTTGTCAATTTTTGAATTGGCCTGTTTTCTTAGTAGTGCTTATTTTCCTTTATGGTATCTTTCATGAAGTAAAAATATTAATTCTGGCGAATTCTGATGTATCATTTTATTTTATTTTTTATGGATCATACTATTGATGTTCTAAGAGCTCATTACTTACCTAATATACCAAATTTTTCTCCTATTTTTTTCTAAAATATTTTTTTAAATAATACTCCATTATATACTTAGGTATATGATTGGCTTTAATAAATTTTTGTTATGTATTTTTGTGGTTGGCTTTAATAAATTTTTGTTATGTATTTTTGTGGTATAGTTTAATTATTTACATATAGATATTCAAACACTCCATCATCATTTAACAGATTTTTTCTCTTTATTAAATTGCTTTTGCACCTTTTCAAAAATTAGTCATATTTGTTTAAGTCTATATTAAGGATCTCTATCCAGCCCCTTTGATCTAGTGTCATCCCTTTTCTAACCACGCTGTCTTAATTATTACAGTTTTATAGTAAATCTTAAAGTATTGTGTGAGTCTTGTAGCTTTATTCTTCTTATTTCAAAATATTTGGGCTGTTCTAGTTTCTTTGTGTTTATAGTAAATTTTAAAATCTGTTCCTCAATATCTTTAAAACATTCTTCTTGGATTTTGACTAACAATGTCTTTAATTTATAGATAATTTTGTGGAGAATTCACATGTTAATTATCTTGAGTCTTTCAATCCATTAAAATAGTATATGTCATGTTGCTATTTATTTGTTTTTTAAATTCTTTTTTTCTTACTTGAGGACATCATTGTCTGGAATAATCTAGCACTAATCTCTGTTCTCTTAGCACTCTAAGATTATGTACTGTTATAGCCTCCTAATACCTTTCACTACTGATAAAATCTACACAGTATTAATTGCAATTTTTCCCTTACTATATTTTACTTTCCATTACTCATACAGTTATATAGTAATTTTCCTCGTTGATATTTAATATAAAGATGGGCTCCAAAATATCCCTTAAATTGTCTGTAGATCCTAGGTAGTTTTGTTTGTTTGTTTCAATATCTTATAATATCTTATAAGTAGGAGCTTTATGTCACAGGTAATGAAAACTTTGAACGAGATTTGAAGGTCTCAACAAGCCTCTAAGTTCCATCTTCTTCTCATGGGCATATATGGCAAATTTGTAAGTTTACTCTTCTAACTGCTTTTTTGTGGGTTGTGGATTTGTGTAATGATGGTAGGGTAGATTAGTCAAGGTTTTCCAGAAAAAGAGAACCAATGGGGTATACATGTACAAACAGATACATAGAAATATATATATTAATAGTAATGGAAATATACATACACACAAGGTAGAGCAAAAGTAGATTTACAGTTGTAAGTATGCAAAACATAGAGTATATTCTTGTATTATTATTAATTATTATATTATTTTCTACACAGACATTTGTAAACTTACTTTTGCCCCACTTTGTATGTGAATAGACTTACTACAAGGAATTAGGTCATGTGAATATGGAGGCAGAAAAGTTTAAGAATCTGTTGTCTGCAAACTGGAAAACCAGGAAGGCTGATAGTGTAAGTATCAGACCAAGTATAGAGGCCTGAGAACCAAAAGAAGCAAGAGAATTGATCATGGAATTCCCAGTTCAAGGACAGAAGACTGCTGTCTTAGCGCAAGAGTCAGGCAGAGGAAGTGAATTCTTCTTGTTACATCTTTCTGTTCCATTTAAGCTCTCAACAAATAGGATAATGTCCACCCACATTGAGGTGTGCAATCTACCTTACTCAGTTTACTGATTCAAATGCAAATCTCATCCAAAAACACCCTCACAGACAAATTTAGAAATAATATTTAGCAAAAATATCTGGGTACCTTTTGATCCAATCAAGTTAACATATGCAATTAACCACCACATAAAAGGCAGTAAAGAACAACAGAAAAGGCCCATATTCTGCAGTGTTAATCAAGCTAGATATCATGCACATATTGCTTGTAACATCAGTTCTTTCAAGGGTATGAGACTGCAAAAATAATTATATCACCTGAGCTTTCGTGCACCAACCTCTTTCCTATGTTACCCTAAGACTCCAATAAGAAAGAGCTATAAATAAAAGGAACGGGTTGTAGTAACAAAAACTGTCAGTAGAACATAAAGTGCTTTGACATTTACTTGCTAGTTTTATTTCTAAGACAAATAATGAGAATATGGAATTGGAAAATGTTAATACCTTTGCCTAGAGTTTTACTAAAATCATGCTACAGCTCAAATCTAGATCTTCTGTCCCTAATGTAATCTTCTTTTTACTGTAACAAACTGCCTTTCATATTTCTCTTATCTGAAACCTTCATATTTTTGAAGACTCAAGTTAGTTTATTCATTCAATTATTGCAATTCCTCAATTCATTCAATTTATGAATTTAAATCAACTCATTCAGTTTACACATAAATTCAATTTAATTTTTAGTTTAATGAATATGTTCAACTTACTCAATTTTTCAATTCATGAAAGAATCTTTAAGAATGACAGAACTGGCGGTGACGTCACGGAAATGGCGCCGTGAGCAGCGCGTCCGACAGATCTCCCCAAAACCACAACAAATTTATCAACTAGAAACAGGAAAATTTATCTTCGGAGCAAACTGAAAGCAAAAGGACTGTTATCACTCGAATCTGAGAGACGAGGGTGTGGAGGAAGCTACCTCAGGGGCGTTCATTCAAGCCGCGAGAAAGTGCACCGGTGGTAAGTCATCCCGCACTCAGAAACCGCCGCCGCCGCGAGCGGTGGGTCGGTTGCAGAGCCAGCGGCAAACAGCCGCTGGCGCGCTCCCGGTCTGGTTGCAGACCGAGCATTGCAGACCGAGCACCGCTAACGTTCCCAGCGGCCCGCGCACGGGGAGCGGGAGAGGCCCCAGGGCGGTATTCCCTACTTGGGAGATTCTCTCCGCGGGCGGGGCACCTCACCCAGCCATTCAAGCTAACAATCAAGCGTTGGGGGAGGGGCCCGCGCAGGCAGCCTGAAATACCTTCGGGAGCACAGCTGCGACCCAATTACTGAAATTAACTTAACCCGTGAAATCTGCGCACCCTCGGTTCTGGTTGATAGGATCTCTCTCAGTTCACAGACCCGGGACGGGAGGCGTGATATTTTTTGGTGCCTCACGCTAAAGGGGCGGGGGCAACTTCTGATTGATAGAGCCTCCATATTCAGGGATAAACGCTGACAAGAAGGACTTGGCAGATAATAAGATCTATACCACACTAGTCGCAAGCAGAGACTGGTGCCTCTTTTTACCGGCCAGGACAGGCTGCAAGGTGTGGAAAGCCTGGGTTGAGAGGTCCAACGGAATGCTAGGCGCTGAACAATCACCTTGACAACAATTGACTCCCACCCCCGCCTGATTGTACTGGAGGCCCTGACTGTCAGAGCCCTTCCCAGAGCCTTGCACTGAGTGGGGATAGAGTGGGGATTTCCCAGCTCTTTGAGCCTCTTACTCCCCAGGCAGAGGCAGTGGCAGCCTTGGGGCTGGATCGCCAGGCTGCTGGTTTGGGAGGGGGGGACTGGGAGAGAGAATCCACGAAGGCGAACTCTCTCGTCGTTGGACCCTGCAGACGCCGGCAGGCCTTGACTACCAACAAGACTAAAGCCAATTGTGTGACATTGCCATAGAGCCCCATCAACTGCAAGTCCCTGCCTGGGTGTGGCGCAGGGGCAGGGCCTGGGGTGCAGAGTCGCCGACCGGGAAGAGGGAGAGAGGAGAAGGAGGAAGAGGTTGACATCTCAAAATCAGGAAAAATCCACAGACTTTGCAGCTTGTTCCACTGTTTGTTGATTTTTTTTTTGTTTGTTTTTTTTTTTTTTTGTAGTTGTTGTTGTTTGTTCCTTCTATCTTATTGCCTTTATTTCCTCCACCTCAGCCCTTCTATTCTCTGCCCATCTTATGCTTCCCTTTTCTTGAACTACACTACCCATAAGTGTTACATTTTATTTCTCTCCTTCATCCTGACCCTCCTTTGGGGTTATACTCCAGGACACTTAATTCTCACTCTCTCCTCTTTTGTTTTTTTTGCCTTATTTTGTTTTTTTCTCTTCCCTTTTTATTTCTTCCTTCGTTTTTCACTTTTTCTTATTTTTTCCTTTCTATTCGTTTTTTCTTTTCTCGTTTTACTTTCCTCCCATTTAATCCTCAATCACGAACAAATTAGTTAATTTGGGACTCAAGGTTTTTTTTGGCTTTGTTTTTCTTTTTCGGTTTTGTTTTTGTTTTTTTCTGGTTGGTTTGTTTTTGTGGCATTTTGGGTCCTCCCAACCCAGGGTCTCCATTGTATTTGGTCTTTGCTCCACTTAATACAACGTATTTTTACTTATTATTTTTATTTTTTCTTCTTGATTATTCCTTTTTTTGGTCCTTTTTTCTGGTTCCCTCTTGTCCCTCTCATTATATCTCTTGGTTGACCGTCACCCGCAGGCAAATCAACTTATGCTTGTCTAAGATTTTCTTCCCTTTTTTTTTTTTTTTTTTAATTTATTTATTTTTATTTTTATTTTTTTTGCCCCCTTGAACTCTTCACCGCAAACCAGGCCCTCCATTATAGGCACGATATTTCCCTGAGGAGGGGAGAGGAGGGAAGGAGAACAAAGAAAAAAAAAAAGGGGGAAATAATAAATTATTACTGCTTTTTTTTTTGTGGGGTGTTTTACCCTTTGCTTTTTTTTTGTGTGTGTGTTTTTGTTTTTGTTTTTGTTTTTTACTTTTTACTCTTTATTAATTCTAATTAGTGCTATCAACAAGACCACCCGCAGATGCCAATAAGAAAGAGGAAATCGAATATTATGGATACAAAAGAAAGAGAGGTAACACAAATAGATGTGGAAAAATCTATGGAGAAAAGACTTAACATATTGGAAGCCTTGGAGCTAAATGACAGAGAATTTAAAATAGAAATCTTAAAAATACTCAGAGATATACAAGAAAACACGGAAAGGCAATATAGGGAGATCAGAAAACAACTCAATGAACACAAAGAATATATTACCAAGGAAATTGAAACTATAAAAACAAATCAAACAGAAATGAAAAACTCAATTCACGAGCTGAAAAACGAGGTAACAAGCTTAGCTAGCAGAACAACCCAGATTGAAGATAGGATTAGTGAAATAGAAGACAAACAACTTGAGGCACAACAGAGAGAAGAAGAAAGAGACTCAAAAATAATAAAAAATGAGAAAGCCCTACAGGAATTATCTGACTCCATCAGAAAGAATAACATAAGAATAATAGGTATATCAGAGGGAGAAGAGAAAGAAAATGGAATGGAGAATATACTCAAACAAATAATAGACGAGAACTTCCCAAGCCTGTGGAAAGAACTAAAGCCTCAAGTTCAAGAAGCAAACAGAACACCGAGTTTTCTTAACCCCAACAAACCCACTCCAAGGCACATCATAATAAAGATGACACAAACCAGTGACAAAGAAAAAATTCTCAAGGCAGCCAGGGAAAAGAAGAGTACAACATATAAAGGAAGGCCTATTAGATTATCATCAGATTTCTCAGCAGAAACTCTACAAGCTAGAAGAGAGTGGACCCCAATATTTAAGGCCCTGAAAGAGAGGAACTTTCAGCCAAGAATACTATACCCATCAAAGCTATCCTTCAAGTATGAAGGAGATATAAAAACATTCACAAATACAGAAAAGATGAGAGAATTTATCACGAGAAAGCCCCCACTCCAGGAAATACTAAAGGGGGTTTTCCAACCAGATTCAAAGAACAAAAGAAAACAACACCACAAGTAACAGCTCCACCAAGAACACAATAAAACCAAACTTAAACTGTGACAACAAAGGAAAAAAAAAGGGGGGGAGAGAATGGAGATTAACAGTAGCAAAGGACGATGAAGTGCAGAAATACTTATAAGATAGGGTACTACAATGAATATGGTAGGTACCCTTTTCATTACTTAATGGTAACCACCCTTGAAAAAACCACCACAAAAACACATGACTTAAAAAAGGTAGCAACAAAGGAAAGAAGTATGGAACACAAACAAACAGAAACAAATGATAGAAAAACAAAAGAGAAGAATCAAACTAGATACAAAACTAACAGAAAGCAATTTATAAAATGGTAGTAGGGAACCCACAAGTATCAATAATTACACTAAATGTAAATGGATTAAACTTACCAATAAAAAGACACAGAGTAGCAGAATGGATTAAAAAAGAAAATCCAACTATATGCTGCCTACAAGAAACACATCTAAGCAACAAGGATAAAAACAAATTCAAAGTGAAAGGCTGGAAAACAATACTCCAAGCAAACAACACCCAAAAAAAAGCAGGTGTAGCAATACTCATATCTGATAATGCTGACTACAAGACAGAAAAAGTACTCAGAGACAAAAATGGTCACTTCATAATGATTAAGGGGACACTGAATCAAGAAGACATAACAATCCTTAATATATATGCACCAAACCAAGGAGCACCAAAATATATAAGACAGCTACTTATTGACCTTAAAACAAAAACTAACAAAAATACAATCATACTTGGAGACCTCAATACTCCGCTGACGGCTCTAGATCGGTCATCCAAACAGAGAATCAATAAAGATATAGTGGCCTTGAACGAAATACTAGAACACCTGGATATGATAGACATCTACAGGACACTTCATCCCAAAGCGACAGAGTATACATTTTTCGCTAGTGTACATGGAACATTCTCAAGAATTGACCATATGTTGGGCCACAAAGACAATATCAGCAAATTTAGAAAAATTGAAATTGTACCAAGCATATTTTCTGATCATAAAGCCTTGAAACTAGAATTCAACTGCAAAAAAGAGGGGGAAAAACCCACAAAAATGTGGAAACTAAACAACATACTTCTAAAAAATGAATGGGTCAAAGAAGAAATAAGCGCAGAGATCAAAAGATACATACAGACAAATGAAAATGAAAATACGACATATCAGAATCTCTGGGATGCAGCAAAAGCAGTAATAAGAGGAAAGTTCATATCACTTCAGGCCTATATGAACAAACAAGAGAGAGCCGAAGTAAACCACTTAACTTCACACCTTAAGGAACTAGAAAAAGAAGAACAAAGACAACCCAAAACCAGCCGAAGAAAGGAGATAATAAAAATCAGAGCAGAAATAAATGAAATAGAGAACAGAAAAACTATAGAAAAAATCAATAAAACAAGGAGCTGGTTCTTTGAAAAGGTCAACAAAATTGACAAACCCTTGGCAAGACTCACCAAGGAAAAAAGGCACAGGACTCAAATAAATAAAATCCAAAATGAAAGAGGAGAGATCACCACAGACATCATAGATATACAAAGAATTATTGTAGAATACTATGAAAAATTATATGCCACCAAATACAACAATCTAGAAGAAATGGATAAATTCCTAGAACAATACAACCTTCCTAGACTGAGTCATGAAGAAGCAGAAAGCCTAAACAGACCAATCAGCAGGGAGGAAATAGAAAAAACTATTAAAAACCTCCCCAAAAATAAAAGTCCAGGCCCAGACGGTTATACTAGTGAATTCTATCAAACATTCAAAGAAGACTTGGTTCCTATTCTACTCAAAGTCTTCCAAAAAATTGAAGAAGAAGCAATACTTCCAAACACATTTTATGAGGCCAACATAACCCTCATACCAAAACCTGGCAAGGATGGCACAAAGAAAGAAAACTACAGACCAATATCTCTAATGAATACAGATGCTAAAATTCTAAACAAAATACTGGCAAACCGAATACAACAACATATTAAAAAAATAATACATCATGATCAAGTGGGATTCATCCCAGAATCTCAAGGATGGTTCAACATACGCAAAACGGTTAACGTAATACACCATATCAACAAAACAAAGAACAAAAACCACATGATCTTATCAATAGATGCAGAAAAGGCTTTTGATAAAATACAACACAATTTTATGTTTAAGACTCTCAACAAAATGGGTATAGAAGGAAAATATCTCAACATGATAAAGGCCATATATGATAAACCATCAGCTAACATCATATTAAATGGCACTAAACTGAAGGCTTTCCCCCTTAAATCAGGAACAAGACAGGGTTGTCCACTCTCTCCACTCTTATTTAACGTGGTGCTAGAAGTTCTGGCCAGAGCAATCAGACAAGACAAAGAAATAAAAGGCATCCATATTGGAAAAGAAGAAGTAAAGGTATCACTTTTTGCTGAAGATATGATCCTATACATCGAAAACCCGAAGGACTCCACAAAAAGATTATTAGAAACAATAAACCAATACAGTAAGGTCGCAGGATACAAAATTAACATACAGAAGTCCATAGCCTTTCTCTATGCCAACAATGAAATATTAGAAAACAAACTCAAAAAAATAATCCCCTTCACGATTGCAACAAAAAAAATAAAATACCTAGGAATAAACATAACAAAGAATGTAAAGGACCTATATAATGAAAATTACAAAGCATTGTTAAGGGAAATCGAAAAAGATACAATGAGATGGAAAAATATTCCTTGTTCTTGGATAGGAAGAATAAATATAATCAAAATGGCCATATTACCCAAAGCAATATACAAATTTAATGCAATTCCCATCAAAATTCCTATGAGATTTTTTAAAGAAATGGAACAAAAAATCATCAGATTTATATGGAACTATAAAAAACCCCGAATAGCCAAAACAATCCTAAGGAAAAAGAATGAAGCTGGGGGCATTACAATACCTGACTTTAAACTATATTATAGGGCCACAATAATCAAAACAGCATGGTATTGGCAGAAAAATAGACACTCAGACCAATGGAACAGAATAGAAAGCCCAGAAATAAAACCACATATATATGGTCAAATAATCTTTGATAAAGGGGCCAACAACACACAATGGAGAAAAGAAAGCCTCTTCAACAAATGGTGTTGGGAAAACTGGAAAGCCACATGCAAAAGAATGAAACTCGACTACAGCCTGTCCCCGTGTACTAAAATTAATTCAAAATGGATCAAAGACCTAAATATAAGACCTGAAACAATAAAGTACATAGAAGAAGACATAGGTACTAAACTCATGGACCTAGGTTTTAAAGAACATTTTATGAACTTGACTCCAATGGCAAGAGAAGTGAAGGCAAAGATAAATGAATGGGACTACATCAGAATAAAAAGTTTTTGCTCAGCAAGAGAAACTGATATAAAAATAAACAGACAGCCAACTAAATGGGAAATGATATTTTCAAACAACAGCTCAGATAAGGGCCTAATTTCCAAAATTTACAAAGAACTCATAAAACTCAACAACAAACAAACAAACAATCCAATAAAAAAATGGGAAGAAGACATGAATAGACACTTCTCCCAGGAAGAGATACAAATGGCCAACAGATATATGAAAAAATGCTCAGCTTCATTAGTTATTAGGGAAATGCAAATCAAAACTACAATGAGATACCACCTCACACCTGTTAGATTAGCTATGATCAACAAGACGGGTAATAGCAAATGTTGGAGAGGCTGTGGAGAAAAAGGAACCCTCATTCACTGTTGGTGGGACTGTAAGGTAGTACAACCATTATGGAGGAAAGTATGGTGGTTCCTCAAAAAACTGCAAATAGAACTACCTTATGACCCAGCAATCCCTCTACTGGGTATATACCCCCAAAACTCAGAAACATTGATACGTGAAGACACATGTAGCCCCATGTTCATTGCAGCACTGTTCACAGTGGCCAAGACATGGAAACAACCAAAAAGCCCTTCAATAGAAGACTGGATAAAGAAGATGTGGCACATATACACTATGGAATACTACTCAGCCATAAGAAACGATGACATCAGATCATTTACAGCAAAATGGTGGGATCTTGATAACATTATAAGGAGTGAAATAAGTAAATCAGAAAAAAACAAGAACTACATGATTCCATACATTGGTGGAACATAAAAATGAGACTAAGAGACATGGACAAGAGTGTGGTGGTTACCAGGGGTGGGGGGAGGGAGGACAGGGGGAGAGTTAGGGGGAGGGGGAGGGGCACAGAGAACTAGATAGAGGGTGGCGAAGGACAATCTGACTTTGGGCGAGGGGTATGCAACATAATTTAATGACAAAATAACCTAGACATGTTTTCTTTGAATATATGTACCCTGATTTATTAATGTCATCCCATTACCATTAATAAAAATTTATTTAAAAAAAAAAATAAAAAAAAAAAAAAAAAAAAAGAATGACAGAACTGTTAGTTACCTTACTCATGCAGCAGTATCTGCCATAGTTACCTCAACATTTATTAAGCACCTAACATATGTCAATCACACTTTAGATCCCAGGAATACAATAAGTAGAGTTTCTTGCTGTGATGAGTTATGCCATCTAGTGAGGAAGACTGAGCAGAGAGACACACAAAAATTAATTAAACATAAAGTACATGAAATAGAGATGAGTATCATGGAATAAATTAAAGTGTGAAAAGGATATAGGAATTTTTATAGGCTATACTTTTAAAATAAGATGATGAGTTGAAGGCTAGCATGAAAAGGTAATATCTGAATAAATTCCCAAGGAGATGAAGCAGTGAACAACCTAGAAACCTTGCAGAAGAGCATTTTCAGGTGACAGAGAATTCAGCAGAAATGTCCTGTGTTACAAACATCTCTGATATGTTCAAGAACTGGCAACCAGATCTTACATGCTACAGTGGAGGAAGCAGGAATGAGCACAGTGGAGATGAGGTAGGAGAGGTGTCACAGGTGAGCAGGAAGTGGCAAATTCTCTGCCTAAGACTTGATTGACATTGTTGGGATTTTGTGTTTTACTGTGAATGAACTGAGATGATATCTTTGAGCAAAAAGGAGATTCAGTTTCTGTTCTTGGCCTAAAATCAAGTACGGGAGAAAGACTTTAATCAAGTAATCATAAAAAATAAATGTAAAAACAAAAGTGATAAAAGCTAAAATTAAAACCGGTCAATTGGATTAAGTTTAATTTAAGAATTGACATTAGAATTTGGTTCTGAAGGATGACTAGAAGTTAACCAGTAAATGGTATAAATTTAAATAATAACCGTGCCTTATTGAATTTATCACTCTAAAAACCATCATCTTCAGCATTTTTGGATGAAGAAAAATTTAATCTTTATATTAATCCTATAACAAATTACAGTTATTATTTTTAAAGAGGAAACTGAAATATATCAAAGTCAATCAACATGCCCATCTTCTCATACTTAATAAATGGGGGAAAATGAGACACAAAACCAAGAAGGCAGGTCAAAGGAAGGCTGCTGACCTTAGATGAAGAAAAAGATAAAATTTATGGTCCTCATCCTATGAAATTCTTTCATCATCCTCCTTCACCCACTCTAGCTTTCTAATTCATACTCACATTTCAATGGCTCTCTGAAATTTTCTCCTGTCTGAAACCTTTTCCTGTCTATCCAGCCATCATAGATAATCTTTCTGAAAATCCTGTAGAAAGAATTCTGTGATCTTTAGTTGATAAATAATTATACATTATTGTGTAGCATCTCTTACCAGTTACAAAGAGTTTTTAATCAATTGTTTTTGAAGATTCATGCTTTTTATATTAATATTGCAAATTAATTGCAAGTTCCTAAGGATTTGAGCACAGGGATGATTGAGTATTTGTGTTTCATATAGTGTTTAATATGTAGTTTTGCAATAATATTTGCTATAAAACAGAAAGAAAAAATACCAGAAAGGGATAAAGGAGAAAAAAGGAATCTCAGAACCGAGGCTGACACCTTCTTTTTTACATATAAGATTGTAGATGATGACAAAACCCTTTTCTATTGGCTCTAAGGCATGTGATAGTTTTCAATCCATATAAAATATTATTTATACTGCTTTTTAGGATTTAAAGTGGTATAGGAGTCAGAAACAGAGTCAGTGGAAATTAGATGTCCCCCCCCCCCCAAAGCATCAAACTCCAACAGGAGACACTTGGATACAAGAACAACCAGGAATCCAAGGCAAATGATGAGAAGCTAATGCCAACAAGAGAGGAAGGACACGAAGCAAAGCAACAGGGAAATGTCAACTAAGTCAAGTTTCTGCCCTCTGCTCTCCAGTTCATTGTGGTGCCTGTAATCCAGTGCTTTTCTTACAGACAGGCAATCAGTGGCGCCTGGAAAATGAGAAGTGTAGGACGAGTGGATTATTCAACTGATCCTGGCATAGAAACTACTGAGAGTTTGGGTTCTGGTTTTATATTCAGGGATCAGTGTGACTCTGTCTTAGTCATTTCCCATTTTGGGGGGAATATAAATTTTCTATTAAGGTGAGAATGTTACTGCTTCTATTTCTCATATTCTGTACTTTATATACTTCAAAGATTTCTTTCATAACTTGAGTTTTACTCTTTTTTATACCAAATAATCTTGAAATGTCTTGGAATATTGTTTCTAATCAACTTTCTGGGACTGAATTGGGACTGTCATTGCCAGTACAAAACTAAAAGAAAAGAGGCAGAATTTTTACTATTAATCATTGTATATATCTGTTCTGAGGGGGCATTTACACCCTGCCACCTTATAATTCACCATTCTTTTCTTGAGGGGGATATTGGAGACAACTATCTTCCTCTCTGTATCCTGAAGGTGGAGTAACTTCTCTGTTTGGTGAATTTAGCAGAAAAATTAGGTGTGTATAGAAAAACTTGTTTTTTTCTATATCCTGTTACAAGTGAAATGTCCATAAAGGATGTATAATTCTCTTTCCCCATCCAGGATCTAGGGTTGCTGCCTGGGGAGTCCTGCAGCACTAAGCTCTGCTGGGTGACATCTGCTATTACTGGGGCTCAGTACTAGGAACCCAAATATCATCGCAAATATAACACACTTCTGATAACAACTTCATTCATAACAAAAGGGTTATTTTTGGCCCCATATGGTTTGTTTATTTGTCTTATATTTTTTTATAAATTGCAAGGTTTTAATTTATCTGAGTTTAAAATGCATCTTAAAATTGATAGCATATAAAAGTTTACTAGAAGCATTTTCTTTCTTAGCAATAAATAAAATAATGGCATTCTTAATAGTTGGTGGCATCTTCTATTCAATGAAATACAATACAATCACAATTTATTTAGAAACAGAATAGAGGCACATAGTGCAAATTTTTGGCTCCAATCTTGTCATGTCCTACAGTTAATAAAACATGGCAGCTTTTGTGTGGTGTCAAGGATAAACACATTCATTTGGAGACTAACCATGATTGGATATGTTCATGGTCCCGCCAAACTTATTATTTTAAATAAAATTCCACCCCCTGCTCATCCCTCATGCCTAGATTTTCAATTCATAGATGTGTTGCTTATACAAATAGAGACAAGGCCCAGGGGTTTCTAAATGATGCTGTTAGTAAGAGCTGTCAATTATCTTCAGTGCACTGAGTGAAATATATTACCTGTTAAATGATTTTTAACACTCTTTGTTTAATGACTAACACAAGGTATATAACATGTAGGTCTATAACATCTTGTAGTTCAATTCTTGTTTTCTTTTAAGGTAGAGCTCTTTCTTATTTAATGAAATTTGATCAAATAATAGGCCTTCATTTTCTGTATATTCTCCTGAAGTGCCAGAAAAGAAAGAGAGAGAGACACTTAACAGATAATTTGTTTCAAGGTTTTGGTACACACTGGGAAGAGAGGTGAGTATGTGAGTTTTCATGAGACAATGAAGAGAGTACCTAAGTGGAGTCAGGTGATTGTGGGTTTAGCACTGGATCCTGGAGTAATTGACTAAAATATTTACTAGGTCACACTACCTGCTGTCATTGTCACCTGCCCCTGAGAGATGGCTGTTGGATTTGGATCATGGCTAAGATCCTTTTTGTCACTCTGCTTCTTTCAAAGGCCCAAATCGGAGTGACACACAATGGAGGGGAATATGTGAGCAATGCATGAAAAAACACCTGTAAGAAACACTTGTAGGTTGAAGTTTCAATCGTGGGTGTACCGAATATTAATAGCTATTGTAAACCTAAAATAATTTTTAAAATGTCATAGGATGCAAGAAAAGATGATAAATTAAATGATGTAAAATGCTCTGATATCAGCTAGATTTCTTTAAAAGATGATGATCCAATTAATAAGAAAGGTTGAATTACTCTGGAGGAGATCCTGGATCAATTTCTTCTTATGTGTTTGTAAATCAAAATTTAGACCTTCACATCTTACAGTATGCTCACATAAATTTCAAATGAGTTATACAGTTAAATGTCAAAAGATAAAACAAAATATAAAGGCTATTGTGAAGATACGACCTGCAAGTGTAGGAAGGCACCAGAGGCAGTCATCCTCAGTTTCCTATGGCATTGTGCGTGATGTTTTCTGCCAGAGCTTCCAGTTTAGGATGGAAAAATAAAAATATCTTCCCTCTTCTTCCTCAATTGCTCAAAATTTTCATTGAAAGGAAAATGAAAAGAGTTAAGGATAATATACTCATAAGTGTGAGGAAAGACAGGATATCAGTGGATTAGAGATTTGACAAGTTTCTGGAAAATAAAAATGAATTAAATTATGATAGACAAATTGTAATAAGCACCATAGTCCAGCCCAGGTCCTGAAGGCTGTTCTTTAATGCAATGCCAGCCTCCAAATCCAGAGTCACAAGGTGACAGATTCAGAGTAGGTAATAGCGATAAATAAAAATGATAACTGAAGAAATGCCTATCTGGGAAGGTTGCCTCTAAAGTGCAGTAGATTTTATAACAAAGACTCTCACTATGGAAAATGAATGAGGTACCTAGAGAAACTCCAGTGGTCAAGTAATGTTTGTTTGAGCTTATCTTTGGAATAATGGGTAGGAGAAATGAAGAGAGCAAACCTGTTTTCTACACTCATATACCTAAAATAAAACCTGATGACTGGTAGGCTCAAATCTCAAAAAACAGTGTTCCTTGTCAATTCTCCCATTTAGATGAAAGACATAGTGGAGGAAATAAGATTTCTCATGTGGTAAAGAAAAACGAACTACTTTTTATTCAGGCATACGAATAGGCAGGACATGTTTTGGGCATTCTGTTGTCAAAGGAACATCATAAATCACCTTTGCCATGCTGATTTTGACAATTACTGAAAAGCAAGGTCAATGACTATTAAAAACACAGATTCCTGAAGCAAACTAAAGAATAGGACACCCTTACTGGTTGCCTGGGTTGCGAGTGGGAAGGGGCAGTGACTAAAAATGGGCACTGGGGTTTTGGGGGGTGTTAGAAATGTTCTAACATCGTGTTGTGGTTATGGTTGTTCAACTCTGTAGATTTGCTAAAATTCCTTGAATTATATACTTAAAAAGTATAAATTTTTGGTATGTAAATTATACCTCAATTAAACTGTTTTTTAAAAAGAAATATTTCACCTCAGATGTGAGTAGGAGATATTTGTAATCCTAAATTACAATGTATTGAGATCAAAAGGTAAGAGAAAGTGGGACCTAACAACTGAGACGGATGAAAACAACAACAAAAAAGAAATAACACAAAGCTTTTCAGAAGGAAATAGGAGCAGGTCCTCCTATTCAAACTACACACACCTGCAATACTTCAGGTGTGAAATACCAGGTTCTATAAATAGTAAGTGAGCAAGAGACTTGACTTTTTATAATTTTAAAAATGACTTAAATCCCAGGTCCTTATCTCTATTCTCACACCTTATGCAGAAAAAGCAACTGTCTTTTGCACTTCCAAATATTTAAATTCTAGAGAAGATTAGACATGTAGCTTGAGAAGAGGAAAAACCAGGCACAATGACAGGGTGGGATTAAGTTATAGGCTTAAAACAAAAGGGCTTATCTCTACCTCTACTGACTGCAGGTTAGCTTGGTGCAATTCAAACTTTCTACACATAATAAATAGAAAAACGTAGACAATGTGGTATTTGATTGACGGAATTAAGAAGTTACACAGACACTGAGCACTTACAGCGCCCAAGATTCGCTTGAAAGGAACACACAGACATGTGAGCCCGCTACACAGTGTTGCTCTTGTTTTTGAATGTTTGCTGACACACAAATTGTATATGAGAGGCTGAGAGACTAAGCAGAGATTTTTCAGACCCATGGGTTAGAGGAAAAAATTACAGTGAAAGATCCACCAAGAAGCATCCTAGGTAAACATCTCAGACTTTTAGTTGGAAGGCTTTGAAGAATGACAATGAAGGGTTAAGACAAACCTAAGCTTGAAAAACCTAATAAAAACTAAAGCCCAACTGCAAATCAACTCAAGTTATAAAATATATGGTGGCAATGAGTCCTCTACTGACAGAAGCAAAAGCCCTTTTCTGTAGCAAGAAAACATCAAGAACTTCAAATTAAGAATTTGACTTCAGTTATCAGTGATTAATACACAACTGTATTACCTTTGAGTACTTCTCTGCGACACTAAAATTTTATCCCTTCCCAAATTTTGCTTCATCTTTTTTTTTTCACTTAGTCTTTATCTCTAACATATCATTCAATTTAGTGTTTGTCTTGTTTTTCTGTCTCTCCCACTACATTGTATTCTGGACATGGGCAGGGATGGTTTGGTTTTCATAGTATCACTAATACCTAGAAGAGCACCTGGCTTAGAATTTGCACCCACAAATATTTGTTAAATAAGAGAATACATATTAATATTCATTTATACAATATCCTCACAGATATATAGGCCTGAAGGAAATATACTAACATCTATCAGGGGTTACAGGTTGGTGGTGAGAAATTGCATTTTTTCCGATATTTATTTATTTTTCACATTTTCTACCATGTATTACCATATTTTTCACTCCATAAGAGGCACATGACCATAAGACACACCTAGGGTTTAAGGAGAAAAATAAGAAAAAAAATATTCTGAACCAAATGGTGTCTTAAAATGTTTAATAAAATACCATATTTTTCGCTCCATAAGATGCACAGGCATTTTCTTCTCCACTTTTGGGGGGAAAAGAGTGCGTCTTATGGAGCAAAAAATACAGTACTTCTTAAAGCACCTCCTAAAAATGTTATTTAACTGAAGAGAATCTGACTTACAGCAAATCAGTTACCAAGTCAAAAAAAGTCAAGGTCTTTCTCTCTTACAGACTTAATTCATAAATACACTAAAACTCATAAATGAATTAAAAAGAAAAGAAGTATGATCCCTTAACAAGAGCATGCTGTGTATAATCATATAACCTCCTGGGCTATTCATTTTGATGTACCTGTAGTTAGCAGTTAGGATGAATGACTGTGGTCATGGGACAGAGCAAAGATAGCCAGTCTGTATCAATATTACCTCCTCTGGCTTGTTTTCAGAGTTTTGGATCTTCTCATTATATTCTAAGATGTGGATAGAGAATATCAACCCTAAAATAGATTCTGATCTAGAGAATATCTAGTACATATGCTGCCAATTAATTTTATTATCACATGTTCATTTATTATTATTTTTTCTTCTTCATGGATTGGGCATTCTGAAATATTTAATTTAAAAAATAAAACCTAAATTAGCAATCAGTAATTAATCACATTAACACTACCTTATCAATAGGAAATGACTATTATAACTTCATTGAGTAGGAATAATTACAGTATAAAAATGATGTTTCAGTGAATTGTGTAGCTAAATGAAAATTTTATGACATTTTTGAAATATTAGATGTATCTTCCAGATTAAAATTATTATGGTGGGGATTGTCAGTTGGAAATTAGATGGAAGTCAGATTTTCTCTGTTCACATTTTTACTGGCAGTTAGACTTCCAGGCACCACCTATATCACCCCAAAACTTGACCTCCACATCACAAGCTGGCAGAGTTTGAAAGATGACTCAAGGAGGAAAACTGCCATTCAAGGAAAATGCTTACACACCCTAGACTTAGTGGTCCTCAAAGAAAGTGGTCAAAGCTGATCCCAATGTTCACTCTACGTTTAGTTTTAGTCAAAAAATCACTGCCTGCCACCCAGAGTTTCCCTAAACAAACAAAAAAGAAAAAAGAAAGAAAGAAAGATAAAAGAAAGGAGGAAAGAAAGAATAAAAACACAGTCCACCAGTTATTTGAAGCACTTGAACAGAGTTTCTAAAATGAAAACTAGGCACAAAATAAGTCATATAATCAGAAACTTTGAAAAATAGAAGTGCATCACAAACTAGAACACTTTGATATATATTTTACTCTATTGCTGTAGAAAAAAATATATTTTTGCCTGACCAGGTGGTGGCACAGTAGATAGAGAGTTAGATTGGGATGCAGAGGACTTAGCTTCAAAACCCCGAGGTTGCTGGCTTGTGCACGGGCTCATCTGGTTTGAGCAAGGCACACCAGCTTAAACCCAAGGTCATTGGCTTGAGCAAGGGATCACTCTCTCTGCTGTGATCCCTTACCCCCCTCCATCAAGGCACATATGAGAAAGCAATCAATGAACAACTAAGGAGCCTCAACAAAGAATTGATGCTTCTCATCTCTCTCCCTTCCTGTCTGTCTGCCCCTCTCTCTGTCTTTCTCTCTTTGTCTCTGTCACACACAAAAAAGAAAAATATATCTTATTGATTTAAAAGAAAAGAAACATTTATTTGAAAAAGAAGGTATTGAAAAGAATGAAAAAGAATTCACATGCAAAGTAAATTGAGGAGTGAAAAGAAAAAGTTGATGAAATATTTCATTCAGTAGGCAACACCATAGAATAAAGAGATAGATATTCTGTAAATAATTTTTTTTGTATTTTTTTTTTTCTGAAGTGAGAAGCAGGGAGGCAGAGAGACAGACTCTTGCATGCGTCCAACCAGGATCCACCCAGCAAGGCCACCAGGGGGCAACGCTCTGCCCATCTGGGGCCTTGCTCTGTTGCAACGGGAGCCAGTCTAGCACCTGAAATGGAGGCCATGGAGCCATCCTCAGTGCCCAGGCCAACTTTGCTCCAGTGGAGGCTTGGTTACCGGAGGGGAAGAGAGAAAGGAGAGGAGAACGATGTAGAAGCAGAAGGGCGCTTCTTCTGTGCACGCTGGCTGGGAATTGAACTCAGGACTTCCACATGCTGAGCCAATGCTCTACCAGTGAGCCAACTGGTCAGGGAGAATGATTTTTTTTTTAATTAGGCAAATAAAACCAGGGAGCCCAGGATAATATCAACAAGCATTCCAATAAAAATACAGAAACAAAAGAGTAGAAATGATAAACCCTAATTAGATAAAATTTTTCATACCTGAATAACTTAGTTCTAAGCTAAAGTGTCCTAAAATTGCTATCTCAATGAATGGAAAATCCCTCCCTATAATAAACCCTTCATTATAATTGTTCAAAATATCAGAGTGGAGAGAAGATTCTAGAAGCTTTCAGAGAGGCAAAAGACATGTCACATTTAAAAAAGAGAAAATGAAAATATCATTTAGCTTTTTAGAAGTAAGAGTAAAGCTAAAATACAAAACGTTTAGAAAAACAAAATAAAGAAATTTCTTCAAAATCTTGAGTAGAAATGATTTTCAAACTGTAATTTTGTACCCAAATTATTTCTCAAAAAAAAGAATAGAAGCTACTTTAGTATGAGTTCTAAAGGATGAAAGACAAATTAACAACGAGGCAGACATAGGATCTTACAGACTGGGTATTCAACTAGGAAGATAAGGGGGGCTATTTTCAGGATGATTATTATACAGGGAAGTCTTGGAACAACAGGGAGGCAGCAGAGTTATAAAGCAGCCAGCCCAGACTAGCTCCCAAGGCTGTAGAATGACTAATAGGATGTCTCAAGGCTGGCAGTTTGTGATTAAAGTATTTTATTACTAGAGTTGACAGAGAGAAATAAGAATAGGTGAAATAAACAAAAATAAAGTAAAATAGGCAACAGTCAAGAACCTACTCTTGCACCCCCTAAAATACAGCTGTTCTTGAATGAGGTGGCCCACCTAGTTTTATATAAACCTAGTTTTTATAAACCTTTGAGAGCACACATGCCTTTAGAAGTACAAATGGTTTAAAGAGATCGAGTAAAAGAAATGTGTACAAATTATTGTGTTAGGTTAGACAGTCTTGATAACTGCAGAAGGATAACCTAAAGAACATATAAGTAAACATAATATATGATTACACAGATAACAAATTCCTAAATAAATTATTTATAAACTCAATTTTCACTGTACTCTAATAAAAATAAGTAGAATAAATTGGGTGTATCTCAGAGTGTACCAATGCAATTCATTATATTAACATAGTAAAAAAATCCTATAATATAATTAAACTGTATTAAAAAAGTAATGAATAAAATTTTAAATTAAGAAAAACAGTATTCAATAGGGTTCAAAACTCATTATAATTTATATAAGACTTAATTAAATGGAGGAAGGAATGATATTCAGTAAAATTCAAACTCATTCATAATTAAATTTTTTTAAATAGCTAAGAATGGAAAGAAATTTCTTTAATCTAATAAAGGTATCTACTTACCATTCCCTTCTAAAAAATAATAAAGCATTGAATGTGTACCTTTTAAGACAAGGAAAAATGACAGAAATATCAGTATTATGCAAATCAAGGGTTGATTACTACATTTAAAAGAGGAATGAAAAAACATATAACAACTATAAAAATATAAAATATTGTAACTTATAAATTAAATCTTAGAAAGTATGAGGTATTATATAGTCAAAGAATTAAAACTAAAGTGAGTCCAGAAATATAGTTGGAAAAATTCAACAAATAAAAGATAACAATTTTCAAAAACAAACCATATCCACACACATATATGTACTCACACAGAGTAGGCAAAATTAGGCTTACAGTTATGAGTATACAAAACATATCATTTACTTTTTTATTAATTATTATTATAATATTTTCCTACAAACAACTCTTAACTTACTTTTGCCCCACCCTATATTATTTATCATCTATAATTTCTTGGGATGGAATATAAATATATATTTTATAAACTTATGGAGAAATTTTCAAAATGCTATTGAGAGCATAGGAGAAAATCTAAATAATTTTGAAAAATGTGTACTTGAATTCAAAGTTTCAATACTACAAAGACATGTTTCCACAAATTAAACTTAAATGTCAGTCATTTTAATTATAGCCTCAATGGTGATTTCCATGGAATTTCACAATTTAATTATAAGGACAATATGGAAAAATTAAAGACTGATCAAAAAGTGGACAAGGATTCAAGAAAATACAAACTCACAGAAACTGCTAATAGTTTAAAGTGGTACAGTCATACTGGAGAAAATTTTTTTGTGTTATCAAATCAATTTGCAGATAAATAAAAATGGCACCCCCAAATACAGTGTAGAGAGCCTTTTTACATGTACTAAAAGACTATGATTTAATTGCAGAGTTATTTGCTATCACAACAGCTTATCAATATAAATGTTTATCAACAAAAGAATCTATCATTTCTTATAAAATATTCATAGGCTGTAAAACCACAGAATAACTCAAGTAAATAAGAAGTATCAAATACCTTATGTTGGAATAAATAGGAAAGATCAGAATGATATACAGAGCATGATAGATTTAATGTAGATTTAATGGCATGCAAAACAATGGCAAATTTGTTTATGAACATATATAAATGTAATACACTATGAAAACATTTACTGCAAAGAAACAAATCACTTTTATAATAGTGATTGCCTCTAGGGAGGAAAAGATTATTTGAATCTGATGAGAATATAAAAGGTTCTTGAAAATATGTCTTGTTTAACAGTTTTGAAGGAATTTGTTAAATATCAGACTGAACGTTTGATGTTTTCAACAATAGTCTCCATCATTTTCTGAATATGTGAACATTTTAATTAAAATAATAAGTATAAATTATTAATTTTCTAATTTCAGTTTAAAACTAAAAGACAATGTTGTTGTAGTTGTATCACAGTCTTGTTTTGTGAATTAGGGTTTAAACAAAGCTAAAGATTATCAGATGGTGAGTTTAACAATAGGCCTACATCCACAGTGATCAAAGGAGGGTCTTAGGATCATTTTATAGGTGGTGTGTTCTTTACAATGCTAGGAAAATAATAGATGGATGCTTTGGCATCTTGTGCACCTTGTATATTCTTCATCTGTAGTTTTGAGTGGATCATCTAGCATTTCAAATAAGCAAAAAAATGGACTAGTTGTGAAAAAAAAGTAGCAATGTATACAGTTTGCTGTGCTCATCTTTCATTCTGGACAGATGTTGCCACTCCTTAGAAAATGTATTGCATCCAGTTTAAATTTCATGGTGATTTAAACATACTTGGTATCTGTCCAGGACCACCTGAGAATTGACTTCATGTTTTAACAAATGTAAATTTGTTGGAGGTGATCCTTGGACTGGTGTGACCAAGACTAAATTTACTCCTAACTTGATTGCCTTTCATATAATCCGAGGCCTACTACGAATTTTCCAATCGGAGTATAACAGTTGCTATTTAGTTTGAAAAGTGTCCAGTTTTCAAGTTTGAAAAGTATCACTTCAACGAGGACATTTTTAATGCACTTATAACTAAGAAAATGACCCTGGACAGTATAACATTGAAAAAACAAAAAAAGAATTTAGTGTTATGCTAATGAGGGCTTTGACCTAAATAATTGGTTCTGGAATTGTCTGCTCAGGCTCAATAACCACAAGTCACCCTGTCTGCAGGCCTCTGGTAATCTTTTTAGAAATCTATGATGATATCTCTACTTAGGTTCTACTTACAATCAGTCTTTGTTCTTATGATCAGAGTTATTGTGGTAAAAATGCATTCCATTAGAGTTAATTCTTCAACAATAATTAATGACAGTATTATCAGTCTTTCTTTCCAGACTTTTAGTATAAACAAAACTAAATATTTTAGGGTCATTGAGATGAAAGATGCAGGTCCAGAATGGGCTAATGCAGTAGCTGAAAATTGACTTGGCATTTGACCAAAAGACAGGAAAATTCAAAACTTTCAACTGTGTGTGTGTGTGTGTGTGTGTGTGTGTATGATACACACAATAGTAAATAAATAATAGATAAAAATAAACCACGTATTTAAAAACAGGAATGAAGGTTTATTATTTTGATCATCCACTGAGTTCATCAAGCAAAAATTCTTTAATATTTATTTATCTAATGATAGATTATAGAGAGACTAAAAATGTTTTATGACACTCAAATATGTATAGTCTGTGACTATATTCAAGAGATTTTCTCATGCTCTGTGGAAAGCAGAAATAGTGAAAAGATCGTGAACTATAAAGTTAGAGAAATTATGTGACTCTATGGCTTACCAGTTATTACTCTGAAATGGGTCCCAAGACTGTTGACTATAATTTTTATTATCTGTAAATTGGGGATAATATTTTAGTGGTTTGTTTTAAGTGTTACATTCCCTAATATTGTCTTCCCCCTAAGATAATATAAGATCAATGACAACGTGATTCTTAAGTGTTTTTTCAACTGATGCATCCCCATTATTTATAATATTGCCAGGCACACAATGGGAGAGTTGGTGACTATTTATTAAAGAAAAGCATATGTGTATATGTATATATATATACGATCACAGTGGCAGCATCTAATGTGTGTGTGTGTGTGTGTGAGAGAGAGAGAGAGAGAGAGAGAGAGAGAGAGAGAAGTTCACTAAATTAGAAAAGTGGAAGAGCTTGATCTGTGGTGGCGCAGTAGATAAAATGTCAACCTGAGATGCTGAGGTCGCAGGTTTAAACCCCCTGGCTTACTGGGTCAAGCCAGGCACATATGAGAAGCAATTATGAGATGTACTGTGAGTTGATGCTTCCCACTCCCCCACCCTTCTGTCTCTCCTCTCTCTAAAATCAATAAACAAAATATTTAAAAAAAATAGGAGAAGCAAGATGAATAATACAATTATCATGCTTATATAGACATATAGGTACAGTTACATATGAAATGTGTGTGTTTGGCTATGGTTAGACTTGTTGCTCTGAAATCTTGAGTAGTCTTAATGGACCAAGAAAATTCAAAATTCAGAAATAATTAGGTTAGGTTCAGGGGTTACAAAAGACATAATAAACTTCAACCCTCTCCTTGGGTCTAAGGGCTTCTCTTGTTATTCATGCTTAAGTGTCTTTTTTAGTCTGAGCCCTAAGAATCAAACCAAAACCTCTGTGAGTATCTTACAGTCAGCTGGTCATGAAGGTTAGAGACCATGGCCATTCAGCTGCTCTTGGAGAGAGCTCTTTCCAGTGCTGATGTAAAGTCTACATAGCAATTGTTTATTCTTTTGTTTTTTGACAGAGATAGAGGAGTCAGAGAGAGGGACTGATAAAGACAGACAGACAGGAAGGGAGGAGATGAGAAGCATCAATTCTTTGTAGCGGCTCCTTAGTTGTTCATTGATTGCTTTTTCGTATGCGCCTCAACTGAGGGGCTACAGCAGAGCCAGTGACCCCTCGCTCACCCCAGGAACCTTGGGCTCAAGCCAGCAACTTTGGGCTCAAGAAAGGGACCATGGGGTCATGTCTATGATCCCACACTCAAGCCAGCGACCCTATGCTCAAGCTGGTGAACCCTGCGCTAAAGTCAGCAACCTCAAGTTTCAAACCTGGGTCCTTCTCTGCAGCCCAGACCGACACTCTATCCACTGCGTCACTGTGCCACTGACTGGTCAGGCTACATTGCAATTGTTAATCAGTTATTTTCAGGAGTTAAATAATTGAAGAAATTGCTGCAGATGAGTAAAGAATGGAGTGCAGCAAAAACCACATATGATGCAAAAAGAAGAAACTGTTTTTATTTTTAAGGGCAGGATTTAGTGAGGAAGCCAGTCATTGTCAAGGGTCTCAGCAGGTTACCAAAGACTTTTATCACTTTCGATTTTATGCGATGAGATACCAAAATAGAAAAGACAATCAACATAAAAACTGCAAAGTTAAATTGAACTACTTGGGTGAGAAGATTCACATATTATTGAAGATTGCTTTTATAGAGTAACTGAGCTCCATGTGTGCGAGGTACTGCTAAATGTTTTTGGAGGAGGCAGAGTAAAGCTGCATCCACTCACTGCCACAGGCGACTGGTGATTAACATCTTTAAAAACGATGCTTTACATTTTCAATCATTTGATGTGTTAAAAATCTAATAATATATCACAGCTGGAGGCCACAACTGTTTCTTCAATTGATTTGATGTTGTGCTTTATCTTAAAAAAATAATTTAAATGAAAATCAGTTGTTATTTTGGTAGAATGATACTAAAACACCCTTGATTCAGATAGTTGTAAAGTACACGAAAGATATTGAATTAGTTACACCTCCTACTGCTAAAATTATAAAATTAGAATACTAAACAAGCAAGATCGAGAAACACCTTATATGTAAAATTCAGAAACATTTCACAGTACAGTGTTTTCTTTATAAGGCTTTACGAAATACTAACCAAGAGACTGTTATTTTGATGTGCTTAACTGTGATCCTAAAATATTGACAATCGCCTGAAGAGCCAAGTCAACATCTGAGCTTTTGTTTACTTTATCTCTCAGTAAGTTAACATGGAAAATTTAAGGTGAGAAACTTACCCTTTACTCATCTTTACTATCACTCAGACTTTCTCAATTTAGCTTCCTTATTGAGGTAAATCTAGCCCCTAGATTTGAGGTATTTTTGTGTGCATAGCCACATTTATTTGCAGAGATAAAAAACAAGGCAAGGAAGAAAAAACTAAATAGTTTCAATCACTAACATAATTTATATTTATACAGATGTTTTTGTAATCATGTATCGTATTTATTTAAAGAAAATCACATTATTTTCTCCCATTTCAACTTCTTTGCTTTTTAAGTGTATGTATTTTCATGCAACCTGAATTGAACATTTTGAAACTTCTACATTTCATTGCAATCATTAATAATAATATATTAAATGTTTTAAATTTTTAAAAATAGCCATAAAAGTACAAGAAAAGAGAATTTCCAAAGATTAAACTGAAAAATGACTCTACCATGTTAAGTTGTGCATGAAACCTTTTGCTACAAAGGGAAGGAACTGACACAATTGACCCAGCATAGGAACCTGGACCTCCGCATCTATGCTGAGTCTGGTACAAATTTCTGTAACTTGTTACAGAAGTTAAAAATTGAGTTCATTGCATAAAGTTAGGAATTACCAACCCAGAGATAGGGATAAAATAGCTTAGCCTTGTTGTTACCCACACACCATTTTTTTAACATTGTTTCTGTTAATGATGAGCTGCTAACTAATATATAACCTCAGATAAACAGCCTGTATGCTTAAGAATTCCAGGAACAAAATTCAAAAGAAGCAAATCGCAATCTCTATGCATTTAGGAGATTTGCTGATTTTCAACCATAAAACAAGATAGAAACAAAGGCGGGATCACGGAAAATAGATGGACAGCTGGGAAAGGGACGGGGAAAGGGGACAGGGTCAAAGAAGGTGAAAGGATTAGACAAAATCTTATATACATGACAAGTATATACAGACTACAGGGTAACAATAGCCAGAAGGAAAGGGGTGGTGGAGATAGGGAGAGGGGACAAAGGAGGGGAAGTGGAGGTGGAAACTGACTTATCATGGGACATGCAAGGGCACATGTGGTGTGTAGAGGGCGTTATATTGAGTGGGGCACTTAAAACCATGTTAATACAATAAATTAAAGATAAAAAATAAAAATAAAAACAGTAGGATGATGAAAACCAGACCATCGCGTGACCAGTTATCTGAACTACTGTGCTGACCTGCAGTAGTCCCCTGCATGGAGAACCCTAAAGCCATCCCCTTCCAATTCCTTTGGTTCTGAATTTCTTTTTTTCTTCCCCCTCTTTATAAAACCCCTACTCAAATCCAGTTGTTAAAATGCCATCTGCCTCCTTGCTCCGCCTTCTCTCACGCTGCCAGCTCTTGAATAAACCCACTTTCCTCCCACCAGCCCCGGTCTCCGGATGGCTTTCAGCATGGCAAGCAGCCAAGCGCAGGTTCGGTATCATTGTCACTCCCACACACTTACCCCAATCTATGAACCGAGATAAAAGACAAGGCGCCAATTAGAATATTATTGTAATAATTTTAATTACAATATATAATTGACAAAATAATGGTCTACAGATTATATAAAAGATACCTACAAATCAATAAGAAATTAACTCAAAGACAAAGTAGTTCAAGGATATAAATAAAACGTTCACAGAAAACAAATCCAAGTGCCTCTATATGCATGTGTTTACCTTCTCAGGTTCAGGGAAAACAAGTTACTGAAACAGTGATTGTACCATTTGTAACTATCAGAGTGTAATTTTATATTTTAATTTGCAATATTAACTGTTAGGATTAGCCAGAACGCGGGGCGTGAGGAGGATGCTGTCATTCACTGCTAGTGCAATATCTAGAGATGACCATTGCTATATATGATTACTTATTCATAGATTTGCAAAGCTGGATGAAATATACTTAAATATACTTAAAAAAAGTTATTCAAAAGGCATAGAACATTTTAATAAATCAAATATGTTGAAATAAATTGAAAATAGACTTCAAAAATACTGTAAAAAGGCAGTCAGCTTACATAATTTTAGGATCAGCTTTTAACTAAACCACCCAGAATAAAATATTTCTTTAATGTGACATATTAACCATATATAATTTTACTATTCTGCCCACGAAAAAAGTGTTGTGATATTAAAATTAGCAGAAGAAATAGCATGCAAAATGTATAAAACAAAAAGGTATATACCGAGGTGCAAATGTTTCAAATACAGTATTTTCAAAATAAAATGTTCAGTTTATTAAAATAAGATATGAAAAAATAGAGATTATTTTAGTGACAAAATGATACTTCAGCATAATTTTATTAAAATATAATACTAAAATAATAAAGAGTAAAGCATATATGATTTCAACAGTTGAAAATAAGTATTTCATGTAGTTCAACTTTTATTTAAAAGCTCATAATAAAGAATTTTAAAAATATTTATGAAGAAATTACACACATATAAATATTCAGCTTACCATATATATATTCAGCCAAATTTTTTGTAAAGGATCAGATAGTAAAATATTTTAGTTTTATAGTTCATACTCAACTCTGCCCAACACTGTAGCATGAAAGCAGCCGTAGGCAGTATGTACCATATTTTTCACTCCATAATACGTACTTTTTTTCTTCCAAAAGTGGAGGGGAAAATGCCCATGCATCTTATGGAGCAAATGCTCATTTATTATTTTTTTTTAGCTGCTTCAGGGCACTGCGCCGGTAAACGTATGTAGACTGAGCTCCAGCAGGAGTGTAATCATACCCGCCATGGCAGAGTGCAGAACCTGGCATCTGCTGAGTGATCTCCTGGTTCTGGTTTCCACAGTTGCATGCAGCACAGGAGGGAAGGAAAGTGACCTTGTGTGGGTGCATTGATCTGGCATCAATGAGGGCAGACGTGTGAGGCGCGCTACAACTGCTGGAGCTCTGTGTGAAGCGCTGAGGTAACTTGCTGCCTTATTAGTGCTTGACCAGTTTAGAGCACATACTAGTGAAACCACAAAAACAAACAAACAAACAAAAAAAAAACTTAAAAGAAGTGAAGACTCATCTAGCTATAATTTTGGGAGGTCTTACCAGCCGGTTGCAACCTCTCGAAGTTTTCCTCAATAAACCATTTAAAATCTTTATGTGAGAAGAGTGGTACAAATGGATGGCTGCCGGTAATCATGATCTGACACCAACTGGGTGAATCAAGAGACACACCATCACTCAAGTTTGTGAATGGGTGAAAAACCTCATAGTCACTGAAGAATGAAACCGTGGTACTGTCATTCAAAAAATGTGCCACCTAAGGCATTAGCAATGGCATTGAAGATGGTATCATATATGAATATAGCAAAGAAAGTGATTCCAGTGATTGTGAAAAACTGAGCTTCTTAAATTCTGACACTACCAATGATGAGTTCCTGGGGTTCCCAAACAGCTAGAAGAGTATTTGAACATTAAAGTTTCTTCTCATTTGTTAATAACAGAACTAATGGTTGTTAATACTGCTATTGAGTTTACATTGTTGAAATATTATTGTGGTATGTTTTATTTTATAAATATTTTAACACACCATTTAGTTCACAATATTTTTCTTTTCTTATTTTCCTCCTTAAAACCCTAGGAGTGTCTTATGGTCAGGTGCATCTTATAGAGCAAAAAATACGGCATGTAAATGTGGGCATGGCTGCATTCCAAGCTGCTGGGCCCTTGGTTTTCCTGAACCCTGTACTAGTGATATTCTGCCAAACTTAAATTTATGAATGAACAGTTAGAAATGTTGCCAGGAAATTAAGAACAAGATATAGACATCCACAGTTAGTACCATTGTTCAACACGGTTATAGATTTTCTAGGCAGTGCAGGTAAAGAAACAAAGAATTATGTGTTGAAAACAAGGAGCAAAAGCTATCATTGTCTCTAGATGATTAGATTGACTAACAGAGAATCAGTTGCAAAAGTATTAGAAAAAATAAGATTTCAATAGCAGAATAACAACACAAAAAAATCAATATATTTTGTATATGTGAGCAATTAGAAAATGATATTAGAAAGGGATCCCATTAGCAATCATGCTGAAACCCAAAATATTTTGGAATGAAACTAATCAGAAAAGTTCTTTAGTAATACTTTTTGATTCTCTTTGGGAGATTTAAGATGGCAGTCACCAGAGATTTTCGGTAAAATAGATGCAGTCTTGAAATAAGAATCCTACTACATATATTTTTTTCTGGAACTATTAAAAAGAATAGTTCCAGAATTCAAAACTTTTATATGATTCTTTAAAAATGCCTTATTGTTTTTACAAATTTTACCTCATATATTTTCAATTGCCACTTTTATTTCTTTGATCATACTTAGCATGCTATATAATATTTTGTATCAGTTGATACAAATTTATAAAGTTCTTATACATTTGAATCTGGTATCTACATTTTAAATTTATAAATTATTTTTAGTTTTATTCCTGGTTTTCTTCTTTGTGTGTGTGTTTAATTTTCATATTCAGTAGAATTTTATCTGTGATGAATCTTTGAGGCCCATATTGACCTTTTGATATTTCCAGAGAAAATTTGACTTTATGTTTTCTATTTGGTTTACTTTAAGTTTTGGATGGTGCATATAATTTAAATTCAGGTCCTAAATATGCATAAAGCCTTACCCATATCATACATTCTAAGTGGAAGTTTTGATTCCTTGTATCCAGAACCAAGACAGATACAGATAGATTTTCTAACTGCCTGCCCTGGTAAGGAGATTTCTAGTCATGAATGCTATTGCCTTTCATGAGCATTAACTTTGTACTGGAGTCTCAGATTCCATATTCCTTCATGTGTGCAGCCAAGCCTTCATAACTGTCCCCATGTTTACGGACATGTGTCATAACAGGAACAATTAAAACCAGAGCTCTAGGACCCGGCTCTTAGGAAGTGTCTCATGGCAACCAAAATTTAATGGCTAGAATTCAAATTTTGGCTAACATCTTGACATCAGAAGAGATCTAGTACTTCAAGGCCATCTATGTTTATATATATATATATTATTTACATATTATTTATCTGTATTTTAGGTGTTTTTTTGATGCATATTTTCAGGATAAATAAACCTAAATTATGGCAATAAATAGGAGGGGTTTTTTTTTCCTTTAATTATATACCAGGTAGAATTAGGAAAGTTAAAATATCTTTTTTTTTTTCTGAAGCTGGAAACGGGGAGGCAGTCAGACAGACTCCGCATGCGCCAGACCAGGATCCACCCGGCACGCCCACCAGGGGGGCAACGCTCTGCCCACCAGGGGGCGATGCTCTGCCCCTCCGGGGCAACGCTCTGCCACGACCAGAGCCACTCTAGCGCCTGGGGCAGAGGCCATGGAGCCATCCCCAGCGCCCGGGCCATCTTTGCTCCAATGGAGCCTCGGCTGCAGGAGGGGAAGAGAGAGACAGAGAGGAAGGAGAGGGGGAGGAGTGGAGAAGCAGATAGGCACTTCTCCTGTGTGCCCTGGCCGGATATCAAACCCGAGACTTCTGCATGCCAGGCCGACGCTCTACCACTGAGCCAACTGGCCAGGGCCAAAATATCTTTTACACTACTTGATATTAAATAATTAGACATATACTTTGATTTTGTATACATTTGGATATAAAAATATTATTCCACATGATGACCTTCATAAAATCACCCTACATGATATTTCTTTGAAGGACTAATCATTATATTTTCTTATTATAGGTTTAGTAGTTAGTGTATTTATTGTCTCTGTGCTTTATTCTCTGCTATAGCCCCATTACCCAATGTGGATCTCAGCAAAAAATGCTTAAAAATATATGTTATTGACTGGACCAAGAACTTTCTAATTCTAAACACAAATATAGCTTGCTGAGTTACTATAGATGCATTTATAAGTCCTTCAATGTGAAATAACAAGCATGGATTATTTTCTTAGATACCTATATCTGAGATCAACTTTTCAATCCTCCTACAAATATTGATTGACTTACAACCTATGCAACTTACGACCATTCGACTTTACGACCACAATCGCTAGCCACGACTGCTCTGCATCTGGCATTGCAAGCGTTGCCCAGCTGGGCATACAACAGTGCAGACCAGCTTCCAGCAGCAGTACCATCTCCGCATGCACCATTTCAACTGTTATCCCAGATTCGGTACAGCAATTTGTGTTTTGTGTCTTGGATATTTTTCATCAAACCCCTCCCAAGATGTCTACCAAGAGGAAATTGTCTTTGCAAATATTAAACCAGTTGTACTGGTAATGCAGTGTTTTACTTAAACCTGATGAATGTAAAAATAAGAAACAAAATGGTATAGAGATGATGCAAATGGCATAAAATGAACAAAGAAAATTATGATATATAACAATAATGAAAGAAAATTATGATAAAATATGACTTAAAGATTTTTATAACATCATTTCACTGTACTGTACATTTAGCCTACTCAACTTACGACCAAATCGTGTTACGACCAGTCTGTCAGAACCAATCTTGGTCATAAGTCGAGCACTAGCTGTAATAGAAATATTTACTTATAGTTGAAATGAAGAAAAGATACAAGTTTGAAGTTGTCCATTCAATGTGACAGTCACTAACCACATTTGGCTATTTTCCCTTCAATTTAACTTAATTAAAATAAAACAAAATTATAAAAGTCAGTTCTTTTAATCACTCTACCTACATTTCAAGTATTCAATAGAAACATGGTGCTGCTGCTACCATATTAGACAACACAGAATACAGAACCTTGTAATAATTCTATTATCATTGAAAACTTCATTGGACAGCTTTGGTTTAGAGTATTCTGGAGATCAGAGGACGTAGTAGAGGAAGACAATTTTTTTTTTTGCAGTTCGATTAGTGAGAGTATTTGGACATTAGTCCTAATGAGTAAAGACAAAGAATCCAAGATGAGAGGATTTTTTCCACTTTTGCCACCAAGACCACTTGACAAAAATATTTGGTAATTTTTATCTTAATAATGCTGACAGCATAATAATTATCAAACAGAATTTTACTTAGCTCTTCTGTATGGAAAGAGTTTTTGAGGTTTATTATTTTTTTGTATGTTTGTTCTTGCATCTAGTTATAATAGTTAAATAGCTAGTTAAACTAAAATAATTTTTCTTGTTCTTACTATGTATTTTTCTAAACCACTCAATATGTATATTCAATCATCTTTGTGGTGCTAAAACTGATAAAAACTGAATGTTAAATGTTTTTATTAAAAAAATTATTTTAATTTACATTTTAATAATAATGTTAAAAAATTCAAGGGACGGGTCTTACTGTAACTTGGTCGCAATATTTATAACTAAATTGTTGTGATATTCTCCTATTTTGTTCTAAATAGGTGAACTCGTTTGTCTAACCCAGGATAGTCAACCTTTTTATACCTACCACCCACTTTTGTACCTCTGTTAGTAGTCAAATTTTCTAACCACCCACGGGTTCCGCAGTAATGGTGATTTATAAAGTAGGGAAGTAACTTTACTTTATAAAATTTATAAAGCAGAGTTACAGCAAGTAAAAGCATATAATAATAATTACTTACCAAGTACTTTATGTCAGATTTTTGCTGTTTGGCAGAATAAATCTTTATAAAACAACTTACTATAGTTAAATCTATCTTTTTTATATACTTTGGTTGCTCTGCTACCACCCACCATGAAAGCTGGAATGCCCACTAGTGGGCGGTAGGGACCAGGTTGACTGCCACTGGTCTAACCCCAAGCTAACTTGGTGTTCCCTATCATCTCCAACAAGGATGTGTAGATGTCATTTCTTTTGAACACAGCTTTCCACACTTTGATAATTCACCATGTTTAAGTCCTGCTTTGTCAATATAGAATTCAAAAACAAGGCACTGCCCAGCCTCCTTTTTTTCTTGCATTTAGGATCCAGATAATTTTGGTTTGTCTTCTACTAATCAAACATATAACTTAATTCAGAACCTAGTAATATGAGATAGCAAGCTAAGTCAATGGCATTTTTGCATTTTTGTTGTTGTTGCTGCTGTTGTTGTTAGCTTGGGTTTGGCAAAGGCAGCTACTTTCTAGAGCAAACCACTGGGGAGACAAATCTTGAATTCTGAACTTTCCGATCATGATAAAGAAAGCATCGGTACTGCTTCCAGCAAGAGTGAGTGTGGCTTCCAGTTCTTGTAGCTTCCAAAGGATGGAAGAGGGAGTGCAGGGGGAACAGTAGCTATGGAACAGCTTCCTGATGGGGGTGGGGGGCAGGGAACAGTGTAACACATACAGGGTGGAACAAAAGTAGGTTTACAGTTGTGAGCATGTGAAATAGTTTATTCAGGTATTATTAGTTATTAATTATTGTGTTATTTTCATAAAAACAACTGTAAACTAACTTTTGCCCAAAACTGTATAGTACTGTAGGAAAAATATACTCACAAAATCATATTAAGTTTATAACTAACAGTATACAAGGGTTACATCAACATAAAATAAAATGAAAAGACTGACCTTGTAGTCAAATTCAGATCAATTCAGTAGTGGGAAATTATAAGCTGAAATATTTGTTAGCTATAAATATAGAAAAAATAGATATAGTTTGTTCTTAAAGGTAATTATGAATACCACAGTTGATATAAATTCTCTTTTGCAGGTATAGCCAGATTCTGGTCTTTCCAAAGGAATCCTCATCACATGCAGGCTTCTTCCCCCATACTGGGTAATCTCTGTTGAGTAAGCCCTCCACGTGATTCTGCTGCATGCTAACCTTTGAATCCCACTAACCTGAGGAACTCTTTTGAAGATACAACCCCTTAAAAATTCTGACAGTATTTTTTAGTGGAAAAAATCACTCTTTCCTTTATATCATAATATTTCTGGAAATGTTACTATCTTTTACTTGTACAAGGGCAAAAATAAAGGACATGCTCGCCTGTCCCCAGCCTCATTGTACATTTTGATTATTGCACAAATCCATGAAAATACAGGATTTCAGGTGTATTACTCCCACGGACATCTTACACCGGGTGTTTTAAAATGCCTCCTGTAAGCGACAGTGTGAAGAGGTTTTTTTGTTTTGTCTGTTTTTTTTTTTTGGATACCCAAACCTACCCAGGATGATTATAAAGATAATTTTTTTCTCCCCTTTCTCAAATACAAAACCTCTTAATTCTCACTTTATTTTCATTATTTTTTTTATACAACTCCCTTTTGCAGAGTAATTGGAGTTCAAAAGTCTTTAAAACTTTCTGTTCGCTGCTTTCTTAACCTTTGCTCTGTAACCATTTAAACACAACTGTGGGTAGTTTACATCTTAATTAAAGTGCTTCCACAAGCAGCTATTAACAAAGGACAGGAAGAGGGTGTTTTAGGATGTAATTTTGTTTTCCCATAACTGAAAACAAATTCTCAAGTAAGATTTTTTGTTTTGAACTTCCACATCTCTAAGATTAATTTCTGAGGCTCTGCTACTTCAGAAACAAGGCTTGAGAATTTCCACCATTCTCTGCACAATGTTTTTCTTAATGATCAATGTACAAGTTTCAAGCTGGGAGGTTAAAAGGTGACAAAAGGCTAAACTAAAACTATTCTCCAGTACAGTGTTCCACTTAATGATAAATGACACTGTTTCAACTTGGGAGGATGAAAGATTTTACATTTACTTTGTAACAGAAGAAAAGCCAAGTGCTACTGATTAATGACGTGTCTAAGAAAGTGAGGGTAATAGCGGAGTACAAGCTACTATTACACTGAGAAAATGTCATTATTTTTTCTTATTTTCTGGAAGACACATCTGTTGCTACCTAAGAAATCATTTATATTGTTTTCCAGAGAAGAAAATTCAAACAAAAACATAAAATTAAAATTATTAGTTATCATTTAAAAAATTTTTTTCAGAGATAATTTTAGAAAAACAGAAAGAAGAATTAACCAAACCATTAACATCCTATTCTCCAAAACTTTATGCTTCTAAGTATTAGTAACATGAAACATACCTCAAATAACTTTTCCCTATTTTGGTCAAACATACCACACTCATACCATGAGAAATTATTTTACAATTTGTTGACCTGATTCTTATGTCTATAGAACTTAAAAATATAAAGATGGTTTGTTTTTAGCTGAAGAAAAGGACAAGCAAGTAAGAGGACATGAGCTACCATTTGAATGTATTGGAGTGTCATGATGACTCCCCTCTCAGATGTACCTTCATTTTCACAGGGGGGATTTCCTATTTCTTGAAAATATCTGTCAGTTAGCTGATGTTCACTGACACAGGACCAAAACTATCAGAGTGAATGGAGTACATGGAGTCAGTAGTATTCTAAAAAAAATGTTACCATTAAAAATTACAGTATTAGTTACTTAGAGATTCTAAACAAACTGAAAATTAAAAAAATAGGACTGCCTGGCAAATCTAAACTTTTGCACGAATGAATACAGTGGTTCTCTGTTATAGAAGTAACAGAAGTACCTGTCAATTTATGCCCATTTAGCTCTAGTTCTTACTGTAGTGTAAATATATATATATCAATATATATATATATCGATATGATATATAGATGATATGATATATATATTTATTATATCACCCCGATCTCTCTCTCCTGGTTCAATGGCTTCAGTACTTTCAGTACTTCTTGAGTTCCTACCATCATACACCCCAAACTTAGAATTTAAGTTCCACTATTTTTCTGTGCCTACAACTTTACAGACTAAATAGAACAAAATGAAGGACAAGAAAAATTACATTTGCTTTGTGACCCAGAGCCATCAATTCCCAGTTGTGATGTAATCCCCACAGTATGACACAAACGCAAGCCCTCTTGTTCCTACAGAAACCCGCCTGGCTTCCAAATTGGATCGCTGTCAGGAATTCTGCTGCCCTGCTCCACCCTGCAGCTTTGAGGGCTGTCTGACTTGGACCTGGTTTTGCTCTGCCTTTGAATAAGCATCATAGTCTGTCGATGGAGTCTGGTGTGTTTTCCCAAAGCTGACCTTAACCTTCCTAGTCCAATGGGCTTCGTTTACTGTATTCATAGCTGCTTCACTCTTAGAAGAAACTGTTCTCAATTATCTTGTTGTTACATGGGCAGATAGTGGGTTTAATGTAATTATATCAGTTACATGTAATTTAAGAAGTTTCTGGTTAGTTTTCTCTCCTCTTTTGCTTTCTTCTCTACTCCTCATCCCCTTCTCCTCCATTCCCTTCTTTTGTTTTTTCTTTTCCGATGCGCAGGCTAGGTAGGATGAAGGTGGCAAAATAGTGAAAGATACCAAAAAGTTATTATTAGATTTTTAAATATTTCTCATTATACAAAGAGCCTAAGAGAAAGGAAGACATAGCGTAGCTATGGTCATTGATTCTTCCTAACATTTGTTTATTATTATGCTAATTATATGACCAAGATTTCTCCTTTAAGTTGAAAATAAAATAATATTCAATTAGGATACTTTATAATATTGCAACCTCTGCTAATGATCAAGCTTCTGCTAAAATAAAATCTATATATAATAAAGATATGTGTGTATATATATGTATATACACATAAATATGCCTATGTATACATGAGAGTAGATATAAGTATATTTATTTTCCCCATTTACTCTGTGATGCATGCTATATATAACATGGCATGACAGCAAGAGCCCCTGTAGCAGTGTAAGCTTCATCTCATAGCAGCTGGAGCCCCCAGCTCCCAGGTATCTTTGCAATTGTTTGGCTAAGCAAAGTTGCCTCCCTCAAGGTAATAGCCCCTCCATAAGAATAGGCTGTAACAAATGATTAGTCAATGTGGGAGCACAAATGCTTGCCTTCTCACCCCCAAAATGGGGAATTCTGAAGGACAATTTGTTTTTCAGAGTTGCCTATTGCCCATTGCTTCCCTTTGAGAAATTCTGATTTCTTTCTTTACCTTCTGGAAGGAGGTAATTGTTCTAGGAACAACGCTTGTAAATTTCCTGCATGCTAGTCTTTATTTCAGAGTCTGCTCCCCAAGGAATTTATGCAATAATTCACTTCATTTTTTAATACTTTAAAATACTTGAATATTATTATTGTTAAATATTTCAAAGTGAAGCCTTTATTTTTATCTTCAGGAAGAACTCAGCTAAGATAATATTAATAGAAGCATTACAACTCCGTTTATATAAAAATTAACTAAGGTATATAGGTATGGAAAACTAAGGAAGAAAAATACATGGGTCTTCTCCAAGGATAATGTAAAATACAACATCAGCCACATTACTGTAATCTAGCTTGGGTAGCTGCCAACAACAGACTAGCAAAGAGAGAACAGATGTCCATATGGGACCTGAGTCCCGTTTTGTGTCAGATGTTCCTATTCAATTCAGATACTCTGGGGAAAAAAAATTTAGGACTTGAATTTTTACGCAATGCTTTTGTTCCAAGGGAGTTTAACAGTTTATTCATTTCTATAATAATAATATTTCTAGTCAACATAAAATAGTAATATTCATTAAAAGGTTACTAAGTGCCAGTTAGATGATCTTAATTATTGAATGGTAAGAACAATTGTCTAAACTATTCTGAATAGCTATATTGTCTTCATAAGTTACATTGGTAAGCTGAGGCACAGAGGCATTAAGCAATTGGCCAAGTGTCACCCAGTTAGGAAGTGACAGACCCAGAGCCAATTGTGTTAGATTCCTGCCTTCAACATATAACTCCACTGTGTTCTGCTTCTCAACAGGCTGTAGCACCGCCTGTCTAAAGATGCTGAAGGTAATGTTTACTGAAAAAAAGGGATCAATTCTGTCTTCCACAATGAAAAAGGTTAATTTTCCAATAATTTAAAATGTCAAGAGAGAAAAGGAAAAAATTTCTCATTGGGAATCAGGAGGACTGCTGTGTACTCTTCTTACTGAGCTATGTCGATGCTCAGTTCTGTGTGTGACCTCACACCTCTTCTTTCCCGTCATTCTAAACTTGTATTCCCTCTAATTCTGTTTCAAGTTCCAGTTGGTCCAAAACGTTATCCTAGCTTGTTCCATTTTATAATGATTGATGGACAATATATTTAAACTCACTGTCCTCTGCCCAATGTCAAACTAAGATTCATTTTGAACATAATTACATTCTAGAGGTTTTTATAAACATTGTCTCCTTTAATCATAACTAAATCATTTAAAGGGTGGGCATTATTATTATTCGCAAGTGCAGTGAGGGCATGGAGACACAGAGGATTCAGTCACTGGTAAGTACGCCATGGAACATGGTTTTAAATGCAGGGCCTGACTCCACCACTCTTGTTTTGGTTGCAATTTCCCTATTGTCTGTTCCCTTGATGATCTACCTTCTTTTAATTATATTAGTGCATTTAAAAATTTTAAATAACTTAAATTATGAGCTAAACTAAAATTTATACATACAGATTTTGTGTCTCAAATATTAGCTTACATTCACTAGGTTTCACCTTCTCCTGATCACTCACAGGCCCTCACAAGCCTCTTTAGTAGATAAGCAGCCAGGGAATCAGCCCATGTCAGGCCACAACTCAAAATGTGGATGCTTTAGAAAATTGCCCTGCATATGAAACTGAGACTATGCATACTTATAAATCAAAGGTTTATACATTTGTTGTTTTTTATTTAAAATATTTGCCTTTTCCATTCTTAAGTCATACTATCCTGGTCATCTCTGTATAGAGGGGGATACGGGCAGCGGCCCAACACTACTTATGTCTACATTATGCCAAACTCTGAGGCATCCTCACATAGCTTCAGAAAGGTGAGCATTGCCTGACCTGTGGTGGCGCACTGGATAAAATGTCGACCTGGAATGCTGAGGTCACTGGTTCAAAACCCTGGTCTTGCCTGGTGAAGGCACATATGGGAGTTGATGCTTCCTGCTCCTCTCCTCTTCTCTCTCTCTCTCTCTCTCTCTCTCTCTCTTTCTCCTCTCTAAAATGAATAAACAAAATCTTTAAAAAAAAGAAAGAAAGATGGGCATATATCTTGCTGATAACACTCCATAAATACCTGCTGTCCTAAACTGACGGTGAGTTCAAACTCATTCATAAAAAAGTCATAGCACTGAATTAAAGTGAGATCTCTGGAGGAAATGGAGGCTCCGATTTAACTTAAAAACAAAGCTTCTTTGATTAATTTTAAATCCCAATGAGTCAGATGGGAAATTTTGACAAAAGTCAAATGGCTTATTTTGAAAAAAAATTTTTTTTTTTTTTTGTCTAGACTAACTTTAGATATGACTATTGGGAATGAGAGATAATATACAGAAATATCACTGCCTTATTTTCTGTGGTCTCTGCAGTTTAGCTGTGGGTATTGTGCTTAAAACGTGGGAGATTTACTCCACATATCACAGGGTATTGAGATTCTATTTTTGTCATCAATATACAACTGGGTTTTTGTAGCACACTGTGGAACACACTTTGTTTCCCAAAACCACCATTGAGACTGACTGCTCAGCAAACGACTAAACTGTATTTAATCACTTACTATAATGCCTTTTAGTAGAATATCAAGATGTCTAATTTTTATTAGCTTTGTTGGCTCTTTGCCACCTTGTTAGGCTCAGGCTTTCTTCAGAAAACAACTCAACATAACTGGTGGTTATGAGAGAATCCCAAATTTTGTTTTTGGAAAGATATATAATCATAAACCTAATTAGAACATGTGGAATTTGGGATTGGGAGTAAATGTCATTGGGAACTTGCTGACGGTAATTCCTCACTAACACATCTCCCTGTCTTCCTGTTTTTGTTTTGTTTTCTTGTTTGTTTTCTAGCCGAATAAGGACAGTGTTTAAGAGGTCGAGTCTCCTGAACTCCTTTTTCCCCTTAGGAGAAATGTACTGAGCTTTGATTTAATAAAATTGGACAGACACTATGAGGACCCCACTGTGCACACACAATCCTATATATCAGCTTCTTTTCAAAAGATAAAGTCTATATAACACAGTTATTTCTTCTTAATTTTTAAAAATGTTATCCTTTTTTTACTCTTTTTTTTCCAATGTGTATTCTTAATGTTCAATTCTCTGCTTTTCACGAGCTGGTAATTTCTGTCTTTTTGGATGATACCAAGTTTGATGCTATAAAAACAGAAACGGAGAAAGAGAGAGAGAGAGAGAGAGAGAGAGAGTGTCTGGTATCAGTTAAACAAAAATGAATTTGTTTTAACTGAATTGGAAAGATGTGAAGTCAAACATCTAGAATCCCAAGGTAGTGTTTCTCAGACTTAAAGCTGTATAATAATCACTTGGAGGGCTTGTTAATGACAGATTTCTGGATCCTATCCACAACCTCCAATGTTTGGATGGGTCTGAGAATCTGTATTTCTCTCAGGTTCACTCCTGACACTGATGTGATGGTACCAAGAATGTCACCCCGAGGATGACTGCTTGGAAGTAGCTAACTGTAGACATATTTTGTTTTGTCTCATTCAGTATACATTTTAAAATACTTGATTTCAAACAAATATGACCTAGAAGATCACACATAAATTCTTTTCACAGGTTTCTCTAAAAATAAAATGGAAGCACTAGCAGCATGGGTCTTGTATTCCCACAAGGCAAGAACGTGGAACTGAGGGACAGCCCTCCCTCTCAGAGATTTTTCCTCAGCTGCATCATCTTGCTTGTCTTTAATTTCCAGTGTTGTAGTCCCCTTTTGATATGCAAATTTTTCATGAACACTTATTTCTGACAAGTCACATTTTTTTTTTTTATATTTAACTTTATATTTAACTTTTTTTAAAAAATTTATGTATGATTTTTTTCCAGGTAAATCTTTGGTGCAGTTTTTAAGTAATTTGTTTTCTTATTGAGTTTTGAGAGTTCTTTGTAAATTTTAGATAAAAACCCTTTTCAGCTGTGTTTTTGCAGATATTTCTCCTAGTCTCTCTGACTTGTATTCTAAGTCTCATGATATTGTCTTTTGCATAGTAGAAATTTAAAATTTTAATCACATTCACTTATCAAGTATTTCTCATACAAATTGTCTGGGTTTTGTAGCTAAGAAGGCATCATAATATACAAGGCATTAAGGTTTTCTCTGGTATTATCTCCTAGAAATACTGTCGTTTTGCATCTTACATTGATATGTATAATCTACTTGAGTTGATTTTTCTGAAGGGAGTAAGGTCAGTGTCTAGATTCAGCACCATATGTTGGAAATTATCTATCTATCTATCTATCTATCTATCTATCTATCTATCTATCATCTATCATCTATCTATATACTATATTGCTTTTGCTTTTTTGCCGAAGAAGAGTTTATATCTTTATATATAAATAAATTATATATAATTAAACATTTATTTCTAGATCATTTATTTTTTTCTATAAAAAAACAAAATGACCCATGTTTTTAGCTGAGCAAAAACATAAAAAGTAAACACCAAAAAAAATAAAAATATATCTTTAAAATAAATTATAACATTGAAATCACACCATAATTTTCCTCAATTTAAAACAATTAAGATAAAGAATACACATTTTAAACATAAAAAATATGCAAAATCAAATGCAAAAGAATCTGATATATATCAGAGAATTCAATGTGCAATTTAAAATCTTTTTAATTTTCCAAAGTTGAGAAAAGATGAATACTTTTTCATGAAAATTTAAGTGACAAAAATGATCACAAGGAAAGATGAAAAATTTTAATATGTCATTAACCATGGGAAAGGACATATAAAATTTGGTTATATATTAACCTTCTACCTAAGACTAAGCCCAGATGATTTTATTGATCATTTTAATAAAATCTTAAAAAAATGAGAATTTCTAGGTTAAGCTTTTCCAGATCATAGGAAATAATGTAAAACTTAAAATCACCTGATCTGTGACCTAATTCCAAAAAAAAATTTTTAACTAAAACAGGTAAAATTATTATTAAATACTAACAAAATGATTTCATGGACATATTTTTAAATAACACATTTCAACCAAGTAAAAATTCTTTCTAGAAAGATGAGGTTGGCTCAAATTTGGCAGATCAGTTAAAGCAACTTATTTTATTAATATCATAAAAATAAAACTAGGTACTAAAGTAAGAGGACTCTTCAACCAAGAAACACTGAAGAAGTCACACTGAGACTGAGAAAATGTGGAGGTAGAGAAATGCAACACAAATGAACCAAGGGAAATCCCAGAAAAGGACCTAAATGAATCAGATATAACCAAATTATCAGATACAGAGTTTAAAATAATGATTGTTAGGATGCTCAAAGATATTAGAACAACAATAGATGGTCATTACAAACACCTAAATAAAGAGATAGCAAATATAAAAAAGGCCATTGAAATAATAAAAAAGAATCAGTCAGAAATGACATATACAATATCTGAAATAAAGAACACAATGGAAGGAATTAAAAGCAGGATGGATGAAGTGGAGAATCGAATCAGCGAGTTAGAGGACACAATAAATAAAGGCATGGAAGCAGAGCAGATAAAAGAAAAGAGACTCAAAAAGTTTGAGGAAACTCTAAGAGAGCTCTGGGACAACATGAAGAGAAATAAAATCCGTATCATAGGGGTTCCTGAAGAAGAAGAGAAAGAACAAGGGATAGAGACTTTGTTCAAGCATATCATAGCTGAAAACTTCCCTCAATTAAGGCAGGAAAAGATCTCACATGTTAAGGAAGCACAGAGAACTCCATTAAGGAGAAACCCAAAGAAATCAACACCAAGCCACATCATAATTAAAATACCAAAGCTAAGTGATAAAGAGAAAATATTAAAAGCTGCTAGAAAAAAAAAAGACTATTACCTACAAAGGAGCTCCCATAAGGATGACTTCTGACTTCTCAACAGAAACAATTGAGGCCAGAAAAGAATGGCAAGAAATATTCAAAGTAATGCAGAACAAGAGCCTGCAACCAAGACTACTTTACCCAGCAAGGCTATCGTTTAAAATTGAAGGAGAAAGAAAAAGCTTTACAGACAAAAAAAAAAACCTCAAGGAATTCACTACAACCAAACCAAGGCTGCAAGAAATGCTAAGGGACCTGTTGTAAACAGATCAAAGGAGAAAAAGAACATAGCAAAAGAGGAATACAGTTTTAAAGAATAAAATGGCAATAAACAATTACATATCAATAATAATGTTAAATGTAAATTGATTAAATGATCCAATCAAAAGACATAGGGTAGCTGTGTGGATAAGAAAACAGGACCCATACATATGCTGTCTACAAGAGATGCACCTTAAATCAAAAGATGCACACAGACTGAAGATAAAAAGATGGAAAAAATATTTCAAGCAAATGGAAATGATAAAAAAGCTGGGGTAGCAATACTTATATCAGACAAAATGGACTTTAAAACAAAGACTATAGTTAGAGATAAAGAAGGTCACTACATAATGATAAAGGGAACAATCCAAAAGGAAGATATAACTATTATAAATATCTACACACCTAATATAGGAGCACCTAAATATATAAAGCAGACTTTGATGGATTTAAAGGGTGAGATTAACAGCAATACTATAATAGTAGGGGATTTCAATACCCCATTAACATCATTGGATAGATCCTCAAGAAGGAAAATTAACAAAGAAACAGCACACTTAAAGGACACCCTAGATCAACTCGATTTAATAGATATCTTCAGAACCTTTCACCCTAAAAGAGCAGAATATGCATTCTTTTCAAGCGCTCATGGTACATTCTCCAGAATAGATCACATGTTAGGACACAAAAGCGGTCTCAACAAATTTAAGAAGATTGAAATCATATCGAGCACTTTCTCTGATCACAATGGCATTAAACTAGAAATCAACCACAACAGAAAAACTGAAAAACACTCAAACACCTGGAAACTAAATAGCATGTTATTAAATAACAATGGGTAAACAATGAGATCAAAGAAGAAATTAAAAAATTCCTAGAAACAAACGATAATGAGCATACATCAACTCAAAATTTATGGGACACAGCAAAAGCAGTCCTTGAGAGGGAAGTTTATAGCATCAGAGGCATACCTCAAGAAGTTAGAAAAAGCTCAAATAAACAACTTGACCCTACATCTAAAAGAACTAGAAAAAGAACAGTAGGTAAAGCTCATAGATAGTAGGAGGAAGGAAATAATGAAGATCAGAGCAGAAATAAATGACATAGAGGCTAAAGAAACAATACAGAGGATCAATGAAACCAGGAGCTGGTTCCTTGAAAAGGTAAACAAGATCGATGAACCTTTAACCAGACTGACCAAGAAAAATAGAGAGAGGACTCAAATAAATAAAATTAGAAACGAGAGTGGAGAAATAACAACTGACACAACAGAAATACAAAATATTGTAAGAAAATACTATGAAGAACTGTACGCCAAAAAACTAGACAACCTAGATGAAATGGACAAATTCCTTGAAACATATAATCATCCAAAAATTAATCTGGAAAAATCAGAAAACCTAAACAGACCAATTACAACAAATGAGATTGAAACAGTTATCAAAAAACTCCCAAAAAAGAAAAGTCCTGGGCCTGATGACTTCACAAATGAATTCTACCAAATATTCAAAGAAGAACTAACTCCTATCCTTCTCAAGCTATTTCAAAAAATTCAAGAGGAAGGAAGACTTCCAAGCTCCATTTATGAGGCGAACATAATTCTGATTCCAAAACCAGGCAAAGACAACACAAGAAAAGAAAATTATAGGCCAATATCCCTGATAAATTTAGATGCTAAAATCCTCAACAAAATATTAGCAAACCAGATCCAGCAATATATGAAAAAATCATATGTCATGATCAAGTGGGATTTCTTCTTGGGAGGAAAGGCTGATATAATATTCACAAATCAATCAATGTGATTCATCACATAAACAAAAGGAAGGAGAAAAACCACATGATAATTTCAATAGATGCAAAAAAAACATTTGATAAAATCCAGTACCCATTCATGATCAAAACTCTCAGCAAAGTGGGAATACAGGGAACATACCTCAACATGATGAAGGCCATCTATGACAAACCTACAGCTAATATCATACTCAATGGGCAAAAATTAAAAACAATCCCCTTAAGATCAGGAACAATACAGGGGTGCCCCCTTTCACCACTCTTATTCAACATAGTTCTGGAAGTCTTAGCCACAGCAATCAGACAAGAAAAAGAAATAAAAGGCATCCAAATTGGAAAAGAAGAAGTAAAACTATCATTATTTGCAGATGATATGATATTGTATATAGAAAACCCTAAAGTCGCAGTAAAAAAACTACTAGACCTGATAAATGAATTCAGCAAGGTGGCAGGATATAATATCAATACTCAGAAATCAGAGGCATTTTTATACACTAACAATGAACTGTCAGAAAGAGAAATTAAGGAATCAATCCCCTTTACCATTGCAACCAAAGAAATAAAGTACCTAGGAATAAATTTAATCAGGGGATTAAAGACTTGTACTCGGAAAATTATAAAACATTGATAAAAGAAATTAGGGAAGATACAAACAAGTGGAGGTATATACTGTGCTCATGGTTAGGAAGAATAAACATCATTAAAATGTCTATATTACCCAAAGCAATCTATAAATTCAATGCAATACTGATTAAAATACCAATGACATACTTCAAAGATATAGAACACATATTCCAAAATTTTATATGGAACCAAAAAAGAACACGAATAGCCTCAGCAATCTTGAAAAGGAAGAATAAAGTGGGAGGTATCATACTTCCTGATATCAAGTTATACTACAAGGCCATTGTACTCAAAACAGCCTGGTACTGGCATAAGAACAGGCATATAGATCAATGGAACAGAACTGAGAACCCAGAAACAAACCCACACTTTTATGGACAACTGATATTTGACAAAGGAGGTAAGAGCATACATTGGAGTAAAGACAGCCTCTTCAACAAATGGTGTTGGGAAAATTGGACAGCAACCTGCAAAAAAATGAAACTAGACCACCAACTTACACCATTCACAAAAATAAACTCAAAATGGATAAAAGACTTAAATGTAAGCCATAAAACCATAAGCCATCTTAGAAGAAAACGTAGACAGTAAGCTCTCTGACATCTCTTGCAGCAATATATTTGCTGATTTGTCTCCACAGACAAGTGAAATAAAAGACAGGATAAACAAATGGGACTTTATCAAACTAAAAAGCTTCTGCACAGCTAAAGACAATAAGAACAGAATAAAAAGACAATCTACACAATGGAGAATATATTTGACAATGCATCTGATAAGGGGTTAATAACCTAAATTTATAAAGAACTTGTAAAACTTAATACCAGGAATACAAAAAATCCAATCCAAAAATTAACAAAAGAAATGAATAGACACTTCTCCGAAGAGGACACACAGATGGCCAATAGGTATAAGAAAAAATGCTCAACAACTCTAATTATTAGAGAAATGCAAATTAAAACCACAATGAGATATCATCTCACACCAGCCAGAATGGCACTTATCAATAAACAACACAGAATAAGTGCTGGCGAGGATGTGGAGAAAAGGGAACCCTCTTGCACTGCTGGTGGGAATGCAGGCTGGTGCAGCCACTGTGGAAAACAGTATGGAGATTTCTCAAAAAATTAAAAATCTATCTGCCTTTTGACCCAGCTATATCACTGTTAGGAATATACCCAGGAACACCATAGCACTGTTTGAAAAGAAGAAATGCACCCCCATGTTTATGGCAGCATTGTTCACAATAGCAAAGATCTGGAAACAGCCCAAGTGTCCATCAGAGGACGAGTGGATTAAAAAGCTTTGGTACATATATACTATGGAATACTCAGCCATAAGAAATGATGACATCGGATCTTTTACAACAACATGGTTGGACCTTGATAACATTATACTGAGTAAAATAAGTAAATCAGAAAAAACTAAGAACTATATGATTCCATACATAGGTGGGACATTAAAATGAGACTCAGAGACATGGACAACAGCGTTGGGGTTACAAGGTGGGGGGGAGGAGAGGGAGGGGATTGGGGGAGGGGAGGAGCACAAAGAAAACCAGTTAGAAGGTGACGGAAGACAATTTTATCAATGTCACCCCATCAAAATTAATCAAAAAATAAAAAATAAATAAAACTAATATAAACCTCAAGGGAGGAAATTATAGAAGTAAGAAGATTGAGACATATGGTGTTTAAGAAATCTGTTCAGAATAGATGAGAATACACACGACAGAGTTGAGGTTTAATTGCAAGTGTTTTTGACTTGGATAAATCTCTTTATGTCTTAAATAACACAATTTGGTTGTTGCCTGGGTCTCAAATAATTCTGGATGATTTGAGAAATTTTCTCAATAAAATAAATGGTAGAATCATTTGCAATACCACAGAAAACTTAGATAAATGTTTCTCTCATCAGGAAGCTAAAACTTACCTCGGAAAACCCCCAGCAAGCAACTTTATATATCTCATTGACCTCAATTGGCTCAGAGGAACAGCCCTTGTGGGAGGCGACCAGAGTATAGGAGGCTAGGGGTACCTCCGGGAAACCACGCTATGTCTACCACAGTGGCATTATTTTTTTGATGGCTTTCAAATAACTTTAATTCATTTCTGCCATCTCCTGTGGGCCATTGTGAAAGCGTGCATGGTGAGGGAGAGAGAGGAACCATGTACTGTTTAGACAGAGTCCATTTATTTCCAGTCATTTCTCTATTCTGAATTGTTTCCATGACACATTGGCATCCATAATGCAGTCATGGATGCCAATGGGAACTGCTGGTTTGGCAAATGTTTAAGAATAATATATTTTACAAGGTAATCATTCATCTAAAAGCCAAAGGAAGTTTTATTGAATTAGATACTTAAAATAGTTTACGGTCAGCGGATATTGGAGGGCAAATCTCCAGCGGTGGTGATTAGTCTCAAGTGATGTGCCTCACATATCAGAAGATAAAATAATGTGAATATGGGAACAGCTAAAGTGATATATGAATGTTCTAAAGCCATTGTAGGCATTTGCGTCATTCTGGAATGTCACACACTTAAAATAATGTTTTATGGGTATGTGACATGAAAGGAATGCCTTATGCTATGGGGTCCTATCTATTTCCTTGAAAAGCTCATGTTTGCACTATGTAACCACAGACCAATTTGGAAGATGTTTTTAGCTAAGTCTGTGTGCTCACTCCTCCACTGTCATTCATCTAAGTGGTCTTCAAATCAGCAGAATGAACAAGGCGTGTTCCTGCCACTGTTGCGTGAGTTGTATTTTAGTGTGCTGTGTCTTCCACTGAAAATAGATTTCTTTCAGTCTTCATCTGACTTTATTTTATAATTACTAAATAAGAAGTAGAGGAGTTCCTTGTTTTAAGCTAGATTTTCAAGTTTTTAATCTCAATTGGTCAAACAAAGGTGGATTAGAGATCTACTAAATGTGCATTGCAGAGAAGAACATCTTACTTAGATGCTTTCTTTAAGGGAGTGTGGAAGGCAGAGATGTTAGGGTCTGCTGGGCAGAGAGAAATTTTAGTGGGGTGAGTAGATGCTTCTTGCCTAAGGGCAAATATGTTGAATATTTCTTCCTAGACTAATTAAAAACAGTCATTTTGTTAATGTGACTCAATTAGAGTGGCCTGATAGTGGTGGTGTAATTATAAGAGAGAATGGAAAGAGAAACTGAAGCATTTGCTATTTTTTTGACATGATTGTATTTCACTCTTTGTTCTGTCATCCTTGAGCCTTACACTCAGCCTCTACTCCCTGAGTGATCTTCATTTCTATTCTGAGTTGATGGTTGTGTTGAGCTTTGTTACAACTTATCAGTCCCAGGCAAGTGTTTGCTGTGTTGTGGTCATAAGGGACATCCATCAGAAGGATTGATTCTTTAGTTAAAGCTTCCTTCTTCTGCATAATCAGGTTTTTTTTCTCTATTTGATTATATTTACTAGCATACCACAATTCTGCAGTAACTTACTATTTAAAAACATAAGCAATGCCTTAGCTCATCACTTCTGAGCCCCACACACCATCTAGCATGTCTTGTCTGCTTCCTTTCATCACACTCTGATCAGGGCCCTTTTATCCATCACTGGAATTGTTGTATTAGCCTCTGTATCCTTTTGTAGTCTTAACTCCGACATTCTTAAAATTTATTTTCTATGCAGCATTCATAGTTACGCTTTCATAAATCAGACCACATCGTAAAGAATAAATAAATAAATAAACTCCTTTCCCTTTACTCAAGAATAAAATTCAACTCTTCACATGGTAAACAAGATCTTATATTCTTTGGCCCTTGATCCAATCTCCAGTGCTATCTCAAACTATGCTGCCCTCCAATAACAAGCACCTAATTCACTGTCTTTAAAATTCACTCATTACTCTTCTGTCACTTGAATATTTCAAGATATTTCTCATCTAAATTTGCTGTTCTTCCTTCTTGGATTGCTTCCTGTCTTGCTTTTGGGTGACAGATGTCTCCTCATCCTTCTATTGAATCTCAGCTCAGCCATTATCTCCACAAAGTTAGTTTCATCACCTTACCATATTAGAATTATAACCCTCCTTCATCACAACTACTGTCATGGAACACATAAAATTGTTTATGATGCTTACTGATTTCTTAATTTATATTGGTGGCTGTGGCAGTCACACGCCATGCAGATGTGAAGCTCCGTGAAGCAATCACTCAGTCTGTTGGTTCACTTCTGCATCCCTACAAACAAGAAAGATGTTTGACACATATCAAACACAGTAAGTATTTTTTGAGTAAATACATCTTGAAATGTGGAATGAAATAAAAGGAAGAAAAGTGATGCCAGAGAGCACTCAGATAAATAATAAACACTAATGTATATGCATGTGTGTGTGTGTGTATGTGTGTGTGTAGGAAGCGAAAGTTATAATTATGTGTTATAGAACATCATGCAATGTCCTAAACACCTTAATGTAATAATACAGTTCATCTTCAGAACAACCTTATAGTGTGGTGCTTCTAGCATCCTTCTTTGAAGAAGATAAAGACCAAAGAGGTCTATCAATAACCAAAGGTTATAGCACTAATATTCCAGTCTAGAAAGTCAACATCTCTTTTTTTAACATATTAAATTACATCCAATGCTTTCTATGTGTGCCCCCAGAGTGACTGTCTCATGGAAAGATACAATGACTTCTATTTTGGAATTTTGGGAATCTAGATATTGCAGAAGGTTCAGCAGGTGCCAGTACTGGCATTAGTAGGTCACTGGTCCACTGTAAATGAGGAACTGGCACACATAAGAGTAAACTGAACAGATAATATAATTAATGATTATAAACAATAATAAAAATCATAAATAATTTTGACTTATCTCAGTGTGGCCAACTGTCACTGTTGCAGCAGGTCAGAGATAAGGATGTCTAATGTCATTATATGCTTCAGCAGCTACTAGGGCAGAGATCCATCTTAGATGCAGAGGTGGGAAGAAAGAAGTAAACATCTTCCCATATGTAAGTGCAACCCATTCTAATCCATTTCAATTTGTTTCACTACTCCCAAACTTTACTCACTTCATCCTATCCTATTTCATTTCATCTTATTCTGTTTAGTTTTATTTATTTAATCACTACTAAATACTTTTGAAGTGTGGCTTTTTATTTAATGCTGAGAGTAAGGGAAGAGAATAAGGATTCTAAACATAAATAAAATGTAATGCCTGCTTTCAAGAATGTTAAAATCTAGGAGGTAAATTTTTATGTCTATGAATCAGAAATCTTTGTATTCCAATCATTAGTCTATCAGATAGCCAATCATGTTGAGCCTCAGTTTCTTTAAGACACTAAATTTTGATTGTGTGTATATATAGGTATATAATTATGTTTAATACTAGATAAATAAATTTATTAGTATATACAAAGAATTTAACATAGTGAAACATAGGATTTTAATTTTCTTCCTTTTTAAAATTTCTACAATAATATAACAAATAATAATAATATAGGCTAGCGATAATGATTTCTAGAATTTATGTCAGAAATGAAGTTTTCCTTTTCAAAAAATTAATTTGTTGAATATAATTTTATTACATTTTAAGCTTCTCACTAAATTAAATAAATTAAGGAGACCTCGCTTTTTAGAATATCTGCACTGGTATTTGAATAATCTGCCAGCTATAAATATGACACAAAGTAGAATAAATAAATGGAATACAAGGTCCAAATTGAAGAACGAATTTAAAGGTTCCTTGGTTAATTGCCAACATTATACTTAACAAGAACTCTAAGGTTAAGAAAGTGTAAATGAATTTCCAAAAATTACACAGTGATTTAAGGATTAGTCCATGTACTTTATTCGCTTTGTTGTACCTTGCCGGTTGCTGTTTATCTCTTAAAATTCCAATAAAACACATTTATTGGTTTGTAAGAACATTTTTAGTCCTTTATTATCTCTTGCATAACAATGTAAAATTCAGGGCTTATCTATTAAACTGTTTCTGAAACAGTTTATTTCAATCATTTATCTTTTACTGAGATCTTCCTTATTTTCCTTTCTTTCTTCCTCCCTCCCTCTCTCCCTCCCTTCCTCCCTCTCTCCCTTCCTTCCTTCCTTCCTTCCTTCCTTCCTTCCTTCCTTCCTTCCTTCCTTCCTTCTTTCCTCACTCCCTCACTCCCTCTCTCTCTTTCTTATCTCCCCTTCTTTCCTTCCTTCCTTCCTTTCTTCCTTCCTTCCTTCCTTCCTTCCTTTCTCCCTTCCTTCCTTCCTTCCTTCCTTCCTTCCTTCCTTCCTTCCTTCCTTCCTTCACTTAACAAATATTTTTAAGCACTTATTTTCTGATTCTTTTTCCGAGATCCTAGTCTCTGTCTTTGTCAAAGAAAGTTATTAAGACCAAAACCATTACCACTGCACCATGGTGCTACAATTAATTCATTTATAAACTAACTAAACACGTATCCAAAGACATAGTTACACATATATACCTTTCAAAAAAAATTCTTAAGGAAGATATAAAGGTTTTAAAGCAAAATCTTGGACTTGTGGAATCGATATTAATTTATTAGTAACTAAACAGAACCAAGTACAATGGTTACAAAATGTAAATTAATTACCATAGTAGTTTCTTCATTAAAATACTAATATATAGTTATTGTTGACTATTTATTTATTTATTTATTTATTTATTTATTTATTTATTTTTTCTTAAGTGAGAATCAGACAGAGAGACTCCCACATGCGCCCGACCGGGATCAACCTGGCATGCCCACTAGGGGGCGATTGCTCCACTGCAACCAGAGCCATTCTAGCACCTGAGGAGGAAGCCATGGAGCCTTGGCTGTGGGAGGGGAAGAGAGATATAAAGAGAAAGGAGAGGGAGAAGGGTGGAGAAGCAGATGGGCATTTCTCCTGTGTTCCCTGGCTAGGAATCGAACCTGGGACTTCCACATGCCAGGCCGACACTCTACTGCTGAGTCACCCAGCCAGGGCCTACTATAGACTATTTAGGTAATACTGGAAAACTAAAAGGAATAATATAAATTATCTATAGATTCACTACCGAGAGCAATCACTTTTAAAATTCATTGATTTTTAGGTATTTTTCATGTTTTCTTAAGAGATGGCTCAAACTACAATATATTCACAAATTTATACACTTTTAAAAAATTTAACTTTATGGTGAAGCATTTACTTTAAACTCTTAGTGTGCATTTTAAAATACTATTTCATTACCCAAGTGTTCCATTGTTTATTTAGTCATGCCCTTAACACTATATAGCTTCCAATATGCACTAAAATTTTTTAACTTTTATTTCAATCCTTTTTATAACTCAGTACTAGGAAACTGGTTATTGATAGCACGGTTCAGAAATATAGAAAAGGAGAAGCAAATATCAGAAATTGTTTGAGTTCTGATTCCTGGAATCATTGCATCCTCACTCAAAGGTTAAGTGTCTCCTTCATGTTTAGCATCTATCACTACCTTGAACAGGAGATTTTTACTAGACTCCAATCAAACATTCTAATTTTGACAATTACTGACCTTGCCATTTCATTCTGTTGGTGTGTGTGTGTGTGTGTGTGTGTGTGTGTGTGTGTGTGATCAAAACCTTGTATAACTTAGTTGGAAAGATCTATTTCTTTTCAGACATGAAGTTCTGCCTTATTCTTACCAGACCCCCTTTAGAGATGTTGGTCAAATTTGCTTATGTCAACAGCATCTTGGCTTAAATTTTTAATTATTCTTTCATAGATTTATTCATTAGCAGATAAATATATGCATTCATACAGTCATTCTCCTCAAAACTTTCTAGGACTCTTCCATGTACCAGTTACTGTGCTAGCCGCTGGGAATATGCAAATGAATAAAGCACAGTCACATATATTGTACTTATGTCTTTGCTGACATATATATGTGTATATATAACTATATATATGTATATCTACCTTTCATCCAGCTAAGTATCTCCATCTCTATATCATATGGAGAGAGAAAGAGAGCTATCATTGGATACGATCTTAAGATGAGTCATTTTCAAAAATCAACAAGAAACATTTAAACACACACGAATATTGATGATTAGCATCTAAAAACACTATCTCTGGACAAAAGTGTCTTAAGTACTGAGGGTAGAGATTCAGCCTGAACTTCAATATCCCATAAATGAAACCGTGAGACCAAAATAGTATCTAGAACTTTCAAGGAAATCAATCAAGTCAGTGTTCTGAAATAAAAACATTGTGAGGCAAAGGAGTAAAAATAGAAGTTGAGTCCTGTGTAATTGGATACAAAAGGCAGGTATGAAATTGGGAATCTGAGTTTATAAGCTTCTGTGTCAGGGCAATGACATTTATTCATCTATCTATTCATATGTATTCAAATATTCAGTCCTTCATTATTCAATGTTTATTGATACACAGGTAGATGTTCTGTCCTCACAATGTTGAAACTAAGATCAGAAGGATGGAATGTAAAAAAATAAACTCACCCCTGTGAGGTCCCATGACACATGCTTATTTAGAAAAAGGAACTGTAAGGAGTTCATTATGGTTAGATCATTGTGTGGCCGGGATTGAGGATGTTGAAGGCCATGTTCATATTTCAAAGGCATTCTGACAATACCTCATGAATAACTTAAAATTTGAATGGACAGATATTTTGAAAAGCCTTCATCTTTGATATTTATTTTTGAACAGGAATGTCACATATTTTATTATAAACTTATATCTTGATCTTTTTTCATTTTTAATTATTTTTTATAAAATGAAATGTCATACTGCTACTCGTGCCACTGAAAGGTTAACCTTTATTTTCTTTCACCTTATTTAGCATATTTTTTACTTTTTCTTATGTTTTATTTAGTCATTGTTTTTAGTAACTCTTTGTAGGAAAAAATATCCTTTAGAAAAATAAGCCAATAAAGTGGAGTAGTACATTTGAGTGTTATCTGGAGTATAGGTTTGCATTTTCCACAAATGAAATTCAATATAAGAAATATTAGTCAATAATTAATTATATTTGGTACTTGTCCTCAAGAAGTTTCTCATTGTGCCAATCAGAAGAACACCTTGAGATCTGATGCTAATTTAGTTACAGGAAGAGATGTCAATAGGTAGGACTGTGTCTGGCATAGAACAGATGGAAGGAAGATAATCTAGGCACAAGAAGAAGGGAAAATGGTCTTGGCCGGTTGGTTCAGTGGTAGAGCGCTAGTTTGGCATGTGGATGTCTCAGGTTCGATTCCTGGTCAGGGCGCATGAAGGAGTCTGTCTCTGTCTCCCCTCCTCTCACTAAATAAAATTTTAAAAAAAGAAGAAGAGGAAAAAGTAAGGAAAACATGGAATGTTTTGGGAAACTGTAAGTACTGTGCGGACACTGAAATAAATTATATATGTTTTGAGGGTAGTGAGATGGGCAAGCTTTAAGAGGAAACACTAAAGCTGAGGGTAGAGTGAGAAGGTGCAATCTCACACAGAAAACCATTTTCTACTAGATTGTAATTCTTTGAGAGCTGATAATAGGTCAAATTTGTGAACTGCTATATTTCCATTATGCAAACATACATTCCTTAGTACTGTAGCTGCTAAGTTTTGTCATATCATTAACTAGTGAACGAATAAATGCTAAGACCTAAAAGGTGGAGAATAAGTGTTTAGGCAATGTTATCACATGGAGAGAAGTAACAAAGGAAATTTTTTAATCTTCTGTACTTAAAATTATTAAGTAGCAGATGGTTAGAATCCACATATATCTCAGAAAGACAACTCTGTCTCTATTTGCAGTTTTAAGGAATGAACTTTTAGAGCTCTGACTGGTTGGCTCAATGGTAGAATGTTAGCCTGGAGTGTGGATGTCTTTGGTTCTATTCTCAGTCAGGGTACACAGGAGAAGCAACCATCTGCTTCTCCCCCACTCCTTTTCTACTTTCTCTCTATCTCTCTCATTTCCTCCTGCAGCCATGGCTTGATTGGTTCCAAGAATTTAGCCCCCAGCACTGAGGAGAACTCCCTGGAGCTTCCTACCTCAGGTGCTAAAAATAGCTTAGTTGATGAGCAATAATCCAAGATAAGCAGAGCATCAATCACCCTGAAAGAGTTTGCCAGGTGGATCCTGGTGGGGACATATGTGGGAGTCTGTTTCTCTGTCTCTCCTCCTCTGACATTAAAAAAAAAGGGAGATGAATTATTAAAGAAAAAGATGAGCCCTGGCCGGTTGGCTCAGTGGTAGAGCGTTGGCCTAGCGTGCGGAGGACCCGGGTTCGATTCCCGGCCAGGGCACACAGGAGAAGCGCCCATTTGCTTCTCCACCCCTCCGCCGCGCTTTCCCTCTCTGTCTCTCTCTTCCCCTCCCGCAGCCAAGGCTCCATTGGAGCACAGATGGCCCGGGCACTGGGGATGGCTCTGTGGCCTCTGCCCCAGGCGCTAGAGTGGCTCTGGTCGCAACATGGCGACGCCCAGGATGGGCAGAGCATCGCCCCCTGGTGGGCAGAGCGTCGCCCCTGGTGGGCGTGCCGGGTGGATCCCGGTCGGGCGCATGCGGGAGTCTGTCTGACTGTCTCTCCCTGTTTCCAGCTTCAGAAAAATGAAAAAAAAAAAACAAAAAAAAACAAAAAAAAAAAACAAAAAAAAAAGAAAAAGAAAAAGATGAGGTTAAAAGACCAGTTAGAAGTCAATTACAACTTTGTTGTTGAAGAAATAAAATTCTAGCCAATAAAAGCACAATGGTATAAGATATTAGAAGAAAAAGATTCATGAATGAATGGAAAGAAGAAATCAACAGCATTTAGAGGTAGAAGTGCCTAAGGAAAGAGAAAGGCCTGGTAGAGGATAAAATGGCCCAGGACACCCTGAGGAGTGGTGTTCACTAAAGAAGAAAATAGAAGAAGGGATGATTTGTCTTCTTCCACATGTCCATTGGACTGTGTCCTCACATGAAAATCACTTTTGTGGAGTAGAAAAATGTCTAAATTTTACCAAATATCCATATGTATTTAGAGCACAATACCATTATTTTACTTTAATTAATTTATATTAAATTTTTAATTGTTTTAAAATATATGTTCTGTTAACAGCAAAGATTATAACTTTGACAGATATATCTTACTACTTTTTGCATACTTAGCACTTCACAACTTTCCTTTCATAGAGCAAATATTTATAGATCTTTCATATATGTTTTTATATAGATATATTTGATCTTAGCATGGTCCTGATATTTTCTCCTTATTATTCTAAATATTAAATTATTAACTGTCTAATAAGTGTCTATAAATCTCTGCACTTTGACCACACCTCCTCTATCTATCCCTTTACATAATCATGTCAGTAAGGAACTACTGAGAACTCTCTTAATTCATGTTTTGTTATCTAACTACCATTTTATTTGGTCCTTATTTCATTGCTGTACCCCAGATATTTTGTGACTAACCTAGAGGTTAACAAGGATTAAGCATTTTGACTAATGATTTATGACTGCACATTTTATAATACTTTGCTTTTTCCATAAGTTTAAAAAAACAGTTCAATTTTATGACACTGACAAGTTTTGAACATTTTAGAGCTTGGCATTTTTAATCAGAAGTACAGCCAGAATTACAAAAGGTTATCTTAGTTCTCATCTTTCTGAAATTTTTAGGAATATGAACAGTGGAATAATTACGTGGTTTTGCAGGTGTCAGATTTGGTGTTATCTAAGGTGAATTTCAAGTCACATTTTAGCCATCCCTGAACATTATCAAATGACAGATTTTTTAGCTGAGTAAAAATTGTAATTTCCTAACCCTAAGGAGAAATAAATTATTTTTTCTTTAAGATGAATTCAAGAATATGAATGAGTTAAAATGAGTTTTGAGAGTAATCATCAGTGCTTTTCAAGTTATAATTTATATTATGTTACTTTTGTTATACATTATTATTTTCTTCTCTGTGTTACATGCAAGGTATGGCATGTAATCTTAGTATTGCTTGTCATTCCATTTCTGGTTCCTTTTTCCACTGAGAAGGATAGTACATGGCCTATGTGTCAGTTTTCCTTTCATTATATTATATAACAAATGTATCTTGAGAACCTACTATTTGAATAGTCAAATATTACATGAATAATTAAATAATAAATTTGGGAGAAGGGCTTCCCTCTATCTTTACTTGCTTTCAAATTTCTGGGTTGTCTATTGTACTTTACATGTTCTATATATGCATACTTTGTTTTATATATGTGCATATTTTATTTGTCATCCTCCAAAGTTGAATTCTTCTTTTGAATTCTTTCTTTTTGAATAAAAAAGGGAAAAAATGTTTGGATTATTTTTACATGAAATTATAGAAATCACAGGTGGAAATCTCACTATCAATCATGATATAAAATCATAATCTTTATAGCTAATAAAACCCAAGAAGATTCATAATAATATCCACGGTAACAGGCACATGGCTATGATGTCTTATACAGTCCCTGAGACTTGGGGAAACGTACTTAATTTCAAGGAGTTCATTCGTCCATAAAAGTCAAAACTCTGATATTTTCCCATTTCCACCTGAAATTTCTGTAAATGGTTTAGAATTAGTGTTCTCTATTGTGCACACTGAACTCAGAGCAGAAACACAGCAGGGCAAGACTGAGCCCAGTGACAGCAATTCTCTTTATGTGAACTCTTCTGGGTTCTACTTCTAGGTCCTACTAAAAGTTTTTATTTATATATAAATTATCACTTTATTAGCTACAAAAACAATAATTAATATAGAATTTTGCTAGACCCATAAAAGGCCACAAAAAAAGAAATTATTACCTGTAAATTTTTTGCCACTTGCTTATTATAAATTAGACAAAGGGAGATCATGGCTTGATTTAGAGACTAGTGTTGATCTAATAAAGTTGATATCTCACTGAAATTTGATTTGTTAACAATGTGATATCTAAATACTGTATGTTGGTCTAACATTATAGTAGACGAACCAGGATTATTACTAAGTTTCAAATATTTCTCAGGTAATTCAGATGTGCTTTAAGGATTAAAAATTACAGTATTGCTAAAGAGAGCCTGAAATTCTGGAGTTATTTCCTCTAGTTAATTGACTTAACTTCTTAGAATTCTTAATTAAAATGTTACAATAAAAAAATTATTAAATTTTATCCAAAATTTTTTAAAACAAAAAAAAATAGCAACATTGAAGATCAGGTTGAGAAAATATGCATTTTGTTTTAACAGCAATAGGAGCTATATTAACTTGTAGTGAAGGGATATTATTTTAGGCTCATTTTATTTTTTAAAAGTGTTTTATGAGTTTTGAAGAGTACATTGGATTTAAATTATTTAAGAATTATTGAATTGATCTATGATCAATTATAGCCAATTAAAACATGGGAGCCATAAAATAAGTAACAGTATTCTAAGTAGATTATGGAAGGAGAAAATTTGACAAGACATTTGTCAAGGTGGTCTGCATCAGATAAACTTGAGGAATTGTTAATGTGCAATTTCCTAGTTCATATTTGACCTACCAAATAAAAATATTTGGGAATGTCACAGTTGGAGCTATAATTTTAACAGTCATCCCAGATAATTAAAATATGTTCTAAGAATTGAAAATTATAGTATTTCTATTTGCAAATGAATTCATTGCATTTTATTCAATATATTTAAAATTTTTCAAAAAGAGGAAATATCAACATTAAAAATCAGGTTGAGGCCCTGGCCGGTTGGCTCAGTGGTAGAGCATCGGCCTGGCGTGCGGGGGACCCAGGTTTGATTCCCGGCAAGGGCACATAGGAGAAGCGCCCATTTGCTTCTCCACCTCCCCCCCTCCTCCCTCTCGGTCTCTCTCTTCCCCTCCTGCAGCCAAGGCTCCATTGGAGCAAAGATGGCCCTGGCACTGGGGATGGCTCCTTGGCCTCTGCCCCAGGCGCTAGAGTGGCTCTGGTCGCGGCAGAGCGACACCCCGGAGGGGCAGAGCATCCCCCCCTGGTGGGCAGAGCATCACCCCTGGTGGGCGTGCTGGGTGGATCCCGGTCGGGCGCATGCAGGAATCTGTCTGTCTCTCCCCGTTTCCAGCTTCAGAAAAATACAAAAAAAAAAAAAAATCAGGTTGAGAAAACATTTATTTTGTTAAATTCATAAAAATTAAAGGATTTCCTTTGCTTCAGTTATTTTTAGAGCACTTCAGTTTCTCAAGGTGAAATTTTAACTGTAAAGAAATGTCAAGTAAAAAAGTTAAGAATAAATTTTCCTTAAAATGGATTAGATTCATATTAACATTATTATTATTATTATTATTATTATTGTTTAATCACATTGTGTAATATCATAGCAATATTAACCCAAAATGATGTTTGAGAAGTGACAATTTGGGAAACAAAAATCACTTGGAAAATAAACCTGGAGTCTGATTTTAGGAAACATTAGGTTAAATATTAATATTGAATAGAAACATTTCAATATCATGTAATGACCGAAAAGACATAACTTACCAGAAAAACAATGTTGTTATGTGGAATATAAAACTGAAAGCAATAAATGTACAAACAAGAAAAATAAACAAACAAAAAAGTCAGGGACACAGAGGACAGTATGGTGGTTGCCAGAGGAAAGGGTGGAGGGAGTAAGGGGTAAAGGGGCCAAACATAGAGTAACAGATGATTTGACTTCGGGTGATGGGCACACAATGCAACATACAGATCATGTATCATAGAAATGTGCAACTGAAACCTATTTAATCTCATTAACCAATGTCACTTCAATGAATTTAATTTGAAAAATTAAATTAACTCTTTTAAAAATAAATTCTAGGAATATTTGTGGCTAGCACCTCAGGGCAATGCTGAGAGAGGGGAGAGGACTGTGTAGGACTGTAGTTTATGTCTCACCTGAACACAGTAAGGAATTTTATAGCTGGGGAAAATATATCTCTCTCTAATTCAATATTTATGTACCCTGTGTTTTCTTTTATATTGGGATCACAGAAGATGGGTATCAGTACAAATTTGAAAAATAAATATTATGGTATATTTTATTCAGAGTACTTTGAAAAGTTAAGCAACAAGTGTTTTTTACTGTAGAGCCTAACATATTTACAAAATTATCTTGGCAAAATTTTGATAATCTTGTAATTATACTTTTATTTTTATTATAAGAAATGTAAAACAAAATAACTTCAACTGATCATATACAATTTTAAGGGTTCTGACCCTGACAGGCACTGTCAATTCTTCAGGTTTGAGTCCTCAAAGTTCATTAATTTCCATATACATAGCCCTGATTCTTAACCCATAGCCTTATCATGATTTGGATTGGCTTATACATCTCTAGAACTGTATAAATTTTTTCCTGTAGTATAGATCTTTCACTTTCATGAGATTCTTAAAGATTCCATAGCCTTACCAATTTTGCAATTAACCCAACTGCACCACATTATCTTATTGTAGTATGCCATTTGTTATATAAGATAAGGTGACCAACATTTTTACAATGAATGGACAACAAAAATAAATTGAAGAAAACAATATCGTAAGTAAAAGAAACATTTTATTTATTCCAACGATAATACACTATAATGTGATAAATGCATAATAAAAACATTTGTAATATTTATATTGTAATTATGCTTACATGCCTATTAATTTTTAATAATAATTGTAAGACAAAAGTACTAATTTAGTAAAACTAAATAACAAACAAAACCACTAATTTGGAGTGATATTCGGCTGTATTTATCATTTTCTAATTAAAAAATGTCTGTTTTATGCAACTATTTAATAAAAATGTGTTATTAATAGATATGGTTTGAGGTTAGATTTCCACTTTAAAACTCAAATTTTGGGAAAATACTTGTAAATAAAATTATATGTATTTGAAAATTATTAAATAGATAATGAATTGATCAAACGTGAATTGTGCTTACTTGTCTATGATTGCATATTCGCTGAGAAACAAATAATTGTGAGTCTACAATGTCGTATGTGCCGTGTTGTGTTTCACTAAAAAGTACCCTGTACACAAAGCCATTTGCGTGCTCAGTATATCACTCGCTCTCTCAAGGTCTCCCGTGTGAAGTGCACGCATCTCATAATCGTGTCCACCTCACTGCACTGATCCTTGATTAATCGTCATACCAAATACAAATACATCACATCACATGCAATGGATCGACTCTACATCCATCCAATACGACATTTACAGATTAGTTTTCCAATATCAAAAAGGAGGACATGTAGGAGGACACTTTTCGAAGGAGGATAGAACTTACAAAAGGACTGTCCTCCCTGAAGGAGGGAGATTGGTCACCTTATATAAGAGGAAGTGAATTTAGTGTTTATGCTCTTCGTAAACTAAGGAATCCCAAACCCATTGTTCCATTTACTCAAATTCTATTTCAAAAATTTTACATGACATATTCTATTTTTTTTGTTATTGCCTTTCCAAATTCAGCTAAATTTGGTCAAATTACTATCTCTCTATTCTTTATTTATTTCTAAATTATCATTTATTTTACTCAATATAAGGCCAGTGGCCATGGTCATGCAGGTTCACATTGGATTTGGGCAGACAGTAAAGAAACAACGGAGCCAGGAAAATGGTGGGCCATTCCATTTCACAGTCTCACAACAGCAGACTAGCAAGCAGGCAGGAGAAATGGCTTCCCTCGCTCTCTCCAGACACTCCAGCTAAACAGGCCTGGATGGAGGGGAACCCTTTCCCTGGTAAACAATAGCAAACAATGGCCCCTCCTAAGCAGGAATGCAATCTACAATTTGCAATCTGCTGCCCTGAGGGGCCTAATATAACACATTTGGCTCATGCACCAACCAAACAAAATACAAGATAAACAAGCCTAACACACTTGTTTGCCCAACACTCAGTAAACACAAAAGAGATTAGTTTTTTGTTAACATTTTTTTCTATTTGATATTTTAATGCTCATTGCTTTTGGTATTGTTCATATTCTTTACTGCCATCAGGAAAATAAAGAACATGAAAATAAGGCTTCCATGGCAGTCAAAGATTAGGTGCTGAATCAATGTTTGCTATTAAATATTATTATTTAGTAATAATAAAAATATTAATATTAAATTAATATTTGCTATGTTTACAACTATACAACACATTTCTTGTTGTGTCAAAGTATGGCATGTTTTGACAAAGATACTGCCCAGTCAGGGTCGACTAAGACAGGCTAATAATTTTGCAAATTTTGAATTGGCTTTGCTTAATTATTTGTTCAGTATTTATATAAAAGTTTGAACACCTACTAACTGAAACTCTTAATCAGAGCTTCAGTAAAAGATACTGTTTTTCATATCAGCAATGTCATCAGATGTAATTTAGTACCCATTATAAATTGGCATTCTAGGCCATTTGATTGCCCTGCCTTCTAATTTGGCAAAATCTATAAGGGTTAAATTGGTAAGGGTGAAGTGAGATTAGACCTCAACTAATCTATCATCTAGAGCAGTGGTCCCCAACCTTTTTTGGGCCATGGACCAGTTTAATGTCAGAAAATATTTTCACGGACCGGCCTTTAGGGTGGGACGGATAAACGTATCACATGACCGAGACAAGCATCAAGAGTGAGTCTTAGACGAATGTAACAGAGGGAATCTGGTCATTTTAAAAAAATAAAACGTAGTTTAGACTTAAATATAAATAAAACGGAAATAATGTAAGTTATTTATTCTTTCTCTGCGGACCGGTACCAAATGGCCATGGACCAGTACCGGTCTGCAACCCGGGGGTTGGGGACCACTGCTCTAGAGGGGGGTTCTTGCCTGCTAATATGCAATAACACACACCACCATCCCTGCATCTATGATTTTGCTCTCTGAGGTTTCAGTTGCTAAGGTCAATCCCCATTCAAAATTAAACGCAAAATTGCAAATATAAACAATTTATAAGTCTTAAATTCTGCATTGTTCTGAGTAAGCTTCTGAAATATCACATCATCTCATTCCATTCCACCCAATACATGAGTTGTCTTTTTGTCTAGCATCTGCACACTGTATATGCTCCCCATCCATTAGTCAATTAGTGTTACAGTAATATGTTATAATAACTAAATATATAGAAATACAGAAAAATATAGAAGATATATAGAAATAAGTTAGAATATAATACTTAAAGCCATTAAGGCAATTGACTAAGGTTACGCCCTCTGGGTGGGAGCTAATCTAGTGTGTACAGATATGATAGGCAGGCTATGCCTTTTGTGCAGGACTCAATTAGTATGTGTGTGAAATTATACATAGATAAAAAAAGCTCCCCGGGAGGAACTCCCAAAAAGTGATTGAGGTGACAATCCTGTAGATTGACACCTGTTAGAAGGTGTTGGCCAGAAAAGGTACTAAATCTGAGGGGCCCCCAGCTACAGTTAGTCATCCAGACTCCAACATTGAACAGCCAAGAGGAGCGCGCTGATGGGGCCTCATTAAGCAGTACCCAGGGACGCTAAAAGGATTTGTGAGTAATAAACTGCCTGTGTGATTCTTGCAAATAACTTGTGTGTCATCGTGTCTTTTCTCCGGTGGCAGTTGGTCTCGGTACCAATGTAGAGCTCATGCTCTACTGGGACAGTTAGTAAATTAGGAGCATCTTGGTTATCTGATCACTGCCATAGTATTACAGAACTTGTGTTCAAATAACATTTATGTTATTTAATAATCATATCAAAGTGCAAGAGTAGCAATGCTGGCAATTTGGATATGCCAAAGAGAAGCCATGAAGTGTTTCCTTTAGATGAAAAGATAACATTTCTTCATTAAAAGGCATTTTATCATCTCATATCAACATAAGAAGTGTGAATACAGTAAAATTAGATACTTTGAGAGAAAGAGAAATATCACATTCATATATCTTTTATTACAATATATTACAATTGTACCTTGTATTACTAGTTATTCTCATTAAACTCTTACTGTGACTAATTTATAAATTAAAATTTATTTATAAAACTAACTTAAAAATTAAACTGTATAATAAAGAACATCATATATATAGAATTCAGTAGTATCCTCGATGTTAGGCATCCACTGGGGGTCTTGGAAAGTATATCCCATAGATAACGGGGAACCACTGTAGTCATTAATGGTCAGTCCTAAGGTGAGGCCTTGAGAATCATTCCATAGTCAAAGGGCAAGGATCAAGCAGAGCCAGTAATTCTCCAGGTATCCAATACAAACAGCACTACAGTTCTCAGAGAGCTCTAATAGATTTTGTTGAAAACTTGTTTGCTGTCTGCCAGCTTTTATGGGTCTTGCCCTGGGCACTAGAGCTTCTATTCCAAAAGCATGATAAAATAACCCTGTGGTTGTTGATATGTCTTCAGGGAAAGAATATTTTCAGTAAATAGTAAAGTGCCTTCCAGGCATCAGAGATTTAAAGGAAATCTAGTATTTTCCTGAAAAACTCAGAACACAAAATGCATGTCTTCTTAATGTTATTTATTTATTAACAAGATAGACATTAAGTGCCTATCCATAGCAATTGCTATGAGTGCAAGATAAATATAAAGTAATGCATCATTCCTTCTGTTAAAGAGGTTTATATCAATAGTGTAAAAGGGTAGAGCTGGCAAATTATAAAATATTCCACAGCAGTGCCATCAGTGTGATATAAACCAGCAGATGGACCTAGCAGAAACACGTGAGGAGGAGAACACTGCGTTACAGGGATAGCACAATGTTTCTCCCCATATATCACAATAAATGTGACTTAACCTGAATGAAGGAAATACCAAGGAATTAGTTTGTTCTTAACTTCTCCCTGAGGTTAATTTATCGTACTCCATTTTTAAATCTTTCTTGTGAAAGCAAAACCTAGGAAACAAAATAGTCGTGTAGAAGGCCTGTTTTGGGATCCAGATTGTGGATGGTATACGTATACAACAGGATATTTCTGCACCTTGAGAAGCTCTTGTCTCTCTGGAGGAATGTCAGCATTGGGCAGACAGGTAAGGGAACAAAACTCAAAGCCACAGGACCTGGAGTCCTGCTTCTACTTCAGTCAGAGTGGCTTAGACTCATTGGTTCATTACATTAAGATGAGATGTCAAATTTCAATTAAAAGAATTTTTGTGCATATGTGATAAAAATAAATGTAAAAAGGCCTAATGTGAACAAATTAAAGCAAACTCTTACTGCTCTAACTCTTTTCTACTTAATAATTTTGTCTCAGTGCCTTAGGCTGCATCTCAAGGGCTTGTACAACTTGTCTCCTATCTGCCCTTTCTGGACCATTACTTAGCCTCTTACCTAACGTCATCTCCTACAACAATCACTTGAGAGGCTGTTACATCTATTTACAGATGTGTACACATTTTGTATTTTCATATTTTAAAGCTAACCAAACATGTTAAAAACAAATTCTGCTTTTTCAATCCTGCTCAAAGACTTTGAGGCTGTTTAGTGTTTACTGTAACACATCCACATTTTTTTTCTGCTTGTTTTTCACATAAATGATATTTAACATTATCTGATTTGAAGTAAAATAGTGGCATCTAACATTTCACGTAAGTCAGAGCCAGCATTTTACAGAAAACTATCTTCCTTTCTATTCACAGGATTTAAAGTGAGCAGTTAACTTTTATCTCACCAAATGATACTGGAATACTATTACAGTATGTCAAAACTCTTGAGGTCAGCATATAGAAAAACTCTCTGCTTTAAGACTCTCAACAATAGAATAAAGAGTGACTATTCATTATTATATTTGGTTGATTGTTCCAGTCAAGTAGTGGATAAACTATGAAAGAACAGCTGTCTAGATCATAATTTTATTTTTCTCTCTCCCAAAAGAATGCTGGTAGAGAAAACTACACACGGCTTTTATGTAGTTTATGTATTTTAAATAAAAAAGTGCAAAAGCTAAAAATATATTTTCTTCAGTAGTGCCTACCTGAAAATAGAAAAGTAAAAGTCATGAAGAAAGCCAAACATTGCAAGTAATGAAAATGAGAAATGTTAGCATGTAATATTTGATATTATATCAAAGTTTATTATGATATAATTGGGAAATTAATCAAGAAATAAATATTCCTAGGAAGTAAGAGAGCAAAGTCATAATTCTCTTATACAAATTGCAATGAAAAAGCAATTGAGCAGCATTATTCACAACAGCTGAGATATAGAAATAACCCAAATGAATAAAAAAAATGGGGTATATACATGCAATAGAATATTATTCAGCCTTAAAAATAAAAAAATTCTACTATTTATATAAATGGACCTGAATTATATTATGCTAAATGAAATGTCAGTCACAGAAGGACAAATTTAAAAATGGCCTTACTTATATGTGTAATCTAAAATAGTCAATATACTAGAGGCAGAGAATAAAATGGTAATTGACAGGGATGGGGAAAGGAAGAAATGGGTAGTTTGTTCAGTAGATATAATACTACATTTATACTAGATAAATTAGTTTTAGAAATTTACTATAAAACATCATGGTTATAATTAATAATAAGGTGTTTTGAACTTAAAGTTTGTTTAAGAGGGTAGATATCAAGGTAACTGTTCTTACTACTCACACACACAGGGTCAAGAGGATACAAGAAATGTTTTAGAGGTGATAGATATATTTATTACCTTGATAGTGGTGATACTAGTACAGTTTATACATATGCCCAAGCTCATCAAAATGCATACACTAAATATGTGTAGTTTCTTGTTTGTTAAGTTTACCTCAATAAAGCTGAAAAGAGAAGAAGTAAGACTCCCACTTCTGGAATGGCAACATGAGCTGCTCCACACACCTGCTTGTCAGTACATGGTAGTGAGTTCAATGCAATCTTCCCAAAGTTCATATTCACCCAGAACATCAGGATGTGATCTCCTTTGAAAATTGTGTTTTGCAGATGTAATCACAGTAAGGACCTTGAGATGAGATCATCCTGGATTTAAGGCAAGCCTAAGTCCAACGATTGGTGTCCTTATCAGAAGAGTAAGGTACACATACAAAGACACAGAGAAAATGGCCATGGTAAGTCAGAGCAATGCATGGAGTGACATTGCTTCAAGCCCGGAATGTCAAGAGCCACCAGATGTTGCAAGAGATAAAGAAGAATTTTCCTGTAGAGACTTCAGGGAGATCATGGCCCACTCAACACCTTAATTCTATATTTCTGGCCTCCAAAATTATGAAAGAATATGTTTCTGTTGTTTTATACTTCCCAGTTTGTGTTTATTTGTTATGATAGCCCTTTGAAACGAATACACAACCATAATTAACTGAGGAAAATTATTTTAAAATTCAAAATATGTGAAAATTGTACTAAGGATATAGAAAAATATTTTTAAAAATCTTAAAATATTTACTAAATATAGGAAATAAAATAAAGTTTCTGTAGCCCTTGAGCCATGATCTGCTCTCATTTTTATACTTAGGGTTTTTTTAATATATAATTTATTTTTAAATTTATATAATTGGTATACAATCTTATATTAGCTAACTAGTTTAAGATGTACAATATAAATACAATATAATGATTCAACATTTTTATACCTTACAATGTGATCGCTCTACTAATTCTAGTAAGTATCTTTTACCACGTAAACTTATCACAATATTCTTGACTATATTCCTCTTTGCCTTTTTACCCATTTTCCAACATTTTCCTTTTTGGTAACCATCCCCAGAGAAACCATCTCTGTGTCTCTGAGTCTGTGTTTTGTTTTGCTATGTTTGTTTTACATTTCACATATGGGTGAACCCATATGGTATTTGTCTTTCTCTGCCTTATTTATTTAACTTAGTATAATACCCTCTAGGTTTATCCATGTTGTCACAAATGGCAAGATTTCCTTCTTGGGTCTTGTTGATAGAAACACCACTCTTAGTGCCCGTGGCCAAGAGGATAGGGTTTCCTACCTTTTCAGCCATCGTTCAAGATATACAGACAGTAGTTATGATACAGACTCTGGTGAATCTACCTCTCACACAAATCAACTACCATGTATATAGTATCTTCAAAGTCTATGTACATAAAAATATCTATTAAGAGAATAATGGGCAAATAAAAGAAAAAGAAAGTAACTTTATTTTGACTATGAGATTTTGCAGAATAGATGCTGAGAGATGAAATAGATGAGAACTTTTAAGAAATGTTGTAACCCATTTCAAATTTTAACAAGTAACAAGTGCTGGTTGTTGTACTCAGATGTAGATTCTGAGAGTACAAAATTTTATCCTTGAGATTACTGAGGTTAATGCTACCTGTACAATTATGACATGTGAAGTCGCTACCACCCTGGCACATAAATCCTAGAATAATTTTGTGAAAGGAGAAGTCTTTCCTCTAAAATTCTTTTTTCCCAATGCTCAGAGCATGAAATTTTTCTGTTGTCTTTGAAACTTCATCTGCAAACTGCTGGAAGGAGCTCGCCCAAGGGAGAATAGAGTGGGTGGGGTTGACCATGGCTGGGTGCAGGCATGGCTGATGGCATCTGCAAGGCTATTTTTTAATTCTTAAAGAAGTTGAAGCCAAATGCTATAACATAATAACTAGAATTATTATTATTATATTTAGCATATTTTATTATATGTTTTATAAATAAACAGAACTAATAGTATGGAAATGTTAATATTTGTAATCATTTTATCTACTAATAAAATTTTTTTTTTGGAAAGGTGGAGAATGATGGAAATCAGACTTTCAGAAAAAAATTGAGTCCAAGTTTTAGAATAAGCAGGTGCAGAATAAGCAGAATACTTATAAACACATTAATGACTTGCATGCTAATAAGAATGATTGGAGAACCTCATGGCCAGACTTTTCATCATCCTAAACATAAATCGCTTCAAATAATTACCATTTATTTTTTCTTTCATGTTAATTATTCACTGGGGTTACTTTTCTATGTAAAAAATGAAACTGAATGTCTTTCAAAAAGAACTGTTTAGACTTTATAGGCTAATTAAAAGTGGAATAGTTTGAATAGGGTTACAGATTGGAATTATTATCTTACTTACTAAAGATCCAGATTGTCAGGAACAGAAACAGTATAAACACACATGAATACACATCTAGAGAGATTTACCCAATCTGTATATATACACACAGATGTTTTGAATTCTAGCATTTTATAGGTCCATTATTTGTATCCCATGCATTAATTGAACAAGTTCATGTTCACAACATTCTTTGTCAACCAAAACTTTAAACACAGGTAAAAACAAAATGAAAACTTGGTCATTTATTTCAGAAGTTAATGTATTTATGAATATTTATAAAATGCTTACAATTATTACTAGAGCCTTGACTATTGGCTCGATAAAATTAACAAGAAAAAGGAGATTCAATTCTACACAAATAGAAAAATCAATGAAATTATATATGTTAAAATAAGAATTTGTATTCCTAAAATAAAATGTATTGCATTCTGAGCATTTCTAGTTTTCCTTGAATATATTTATACTATTTTGATTAAGCCCACATGAAATATATTGTATATGTACTATAAATTTATAATAGAATGGAAAATGGCAACAGAGTAAATTTAGCTAAGGAAAAAAAGAACACTACTAAAATAGTCTTTCACCTTCTCAGTTTATTCTGTTATTGTTATTCACCATTATGTATTTTTAAAAATTTATTTAAATTTGGCTATTAATTCTTAGAGAGAGAGGAAGAGAGATGGAGAGAGAAACATCAATTTGTTGTTTCACTTATTTACTCCTTTATTGGTTTATTCTTGTATGTACCCTGACTGAGGATTGTTGGCGTACAAAGACAACACTTTAATCAGCTGAACCAACTGGCCAGGGCCATCAATATTTATTATTAATCACAATTTACTTCAGTTGTATATGGACATAATTTGGAGAAGGAAAACATCTATTTAATAGAACATTTTACATTAGCTTCTTTGGTTTCTAGAGACAAGCAAAATAATTTCAATTTTAAGAAAACTGATTTCAACCATGCTTTTGCCAACATATTTTATACTATATTTTTAGAGAATCGAAAAAGAAAAGAAAAGAAAAGGCAAGCTGAATAATTTTACTGGAAGTTGGATTGTAACTGCTTGAACCATTTTATCTGTGGAGGTCCTGGGGACCCAATGGTAAAGGTTAAATACCTGACTTTACCTGATATCTCAGTGGTTGTGTCCAACTGGGTTGGGCATGAACACCTGAAGCTACATGGAGAGGCTGGATCTCCCAGTAACAGCCATCTGCTTGATCTTGTTTCTTGAATGTGGGCTTTGAAAAACCTCGTTGTCTTCATAAGGTTCTCTTCCATTAGAATGCTTCACCATAGCCCAGTTCAGCTCAGGTCCACAGGGAGTGGTTGGCTGTATCCTTTGAAATTTTCAGTGTTTCTCACTTTATTTCAGGTTTTCCTTCTATTCCCAGTCCCATGTTGTTGTAGAAGAACTGTGCTCTGTGCCCAAAGATATCTGAATTTTAAAAATGCCGTGCATTTTTATTTACAATATATTATGTAGTTTATAATTTTGAAATACCTTTAAAAGAAAATCCGATGATGTGAACAATGGGAAGAAAAGAGAGAGAGAGAGAGAGAACTAGAAAAGGAAAAAGGAAGAGAAGAGAGCAGGTAGAATGAAAAGAAAAAGGGAAGCAATAAATGAATGAACAAAGGAACAAATGGATGAGTGAACATGGCCTGAAACTACAAATACTTGGATTAAAAGAAAAGAGGAAGAAACTAAGAGGAGGAAGAGAAACAAAACTAGCATTCATTGACTTTATGTTTCAGTCACTGTACTAGGCAACTTCACTTATAAATGAAATTTATATTTTACAATTTCCTTGTGAGCTATTTTTTTGTGTAGTAGAACTAAAATTCTCTACCTGGTCAGAATCTGAATCTCAGAGTTTTTATACTAATTCAACACAGAAAGTGAGCCATATTCATTGTCAAATCTAGACAGCAAGCCTTTTTTATTCTTAAACTTTTCCACTAACCTAACTATATGATATATAGTCACATGCTTGGAAATTACAAGGCTAAAGTTTTCTCTCTACCATTTATATTGCCCTTATGTCTTTTCTAGGTTGTAACTTGCATACTATCTATCTATCAGGTCAAAATGTGAAGAATCTGTGTGGTGTCTTAAATCAGTTATTTTACTGATTTAATCAATAGTCCAACCCTGGTAATATTTAACAGGGAGGCAGAGAAGACAACATTGATTTGCAGCCTTTCTTCCTAGACAGATTTTCTGTGTGAACTGTATGCCCAAAAATGTTGAAAAGAAGATAGGGAGAAAATATACATTGTGTGATCATGAGAACCACAGAAAAATCCAGTCTCCTCTGAAAGACACCAGCTCACAATTCTATCAACCTGTCCTTGAGAAGTACACAATGCACTCTGCGGCACTGTTTTAGGACAGAGCCCTGATTAGGTCCCAGAAAATTCTGAGGGAAAACAAAACAGTTCATAACTTTGTTGCTTAAAAATAGCATCTGAAAATAAATCAAATTTACAAAATGTAGAAAATTCTATTTTAAATCTTTAAAACATTGATGTGTTTCATAATAGAAAATTAGCAATGGACCCCCCCACACACACACAGACACATCACCACATCCAATTTTCTATGCTTGCAAATGTTAATGAGGAAAAAAGAAATACAATGTAGGTAAGCAGTAAAAAGATGAATTTAAAAGGGTAAAAAAAAAAAAAAAAGCCTGACCTGTTGACCTGTGGTGGCACAGTGGATAGAGCATTGACCTGGAACACTGAGGTCGCTGGTTTGAAACCCTGGGTTTGCCCGGTCAAGGCATATATGGGAGTTGATGTTTCCTGCTCCTCCCTTATCTCTCTCTCTCTCTCTCTCTCTCTCTCCTTTCTAAAAAATGAATAAAGTTAAAGTAAAAAAAGTAAAAATAAAATAAAATAAAAGGGTGTTCTCTTTGTCAAAGTCAATGAAGTCTTTTGTATTTGATTCAGTTGGAATAACTGACCACTCACTTATAGAAATATATTTTCCCATGACTTTGAAATCCTCCTAAAGTTTCTCCCACTTAATTGGCTTTTTCTTTTCAGTTTTCTGAGCTGATTTCTCCTGATATCCTTACCCCTCAATATTGATATACTACAAAGTTTGAATGTAGTGTCTCATGAAACATTTTTTTCTCTGAACACAATTATTAACTCACTGTATCTACTCTCATGCCTTACTTTTTTTTTTTTTTTTTTTTTTTTTTTAGTGAGAGAGACAGGCAGACAGGAAAAGAGAGAGATAAGAAGTATCAACTTGTAGTTGCAGCACTATAGTTGTTCATTGATTGCTTTCTCATATGTGCCTTGACTGGGGGCTCTAGCTGAGACCCTGACCTCTGGCTCAGCCCGTGACCTTGGGCTTCAAGCCAGCAACCTTTGGGCTCAAGCCAGTGACCACGGGATCATGTCTGTGATCCCACGCTCAAGCCAGCAACCCCACACTCAAGCTGGTAGGCTATGCTTAAGCCAAATGAGCCTGTGCTCAAACCAGCGACCTCAGGATTTGAACCTGTGTCCTCAGCATCCCAGGTTGACTCTATCCACTGTACCACCACCTGGTCGGGCTCATGCTTTTATTTTAAACATCATTTTTAAGGGCCCTGGCCGGTTGGCTCAGCGGTAGAGCGTCAGCCTGGTGTGCGGGGGACCCGGGTTCGATTCCCCGCCAGGGCACATAGGTGAAGCGCCCATTTGCTTCTCCACCCCCCCTCCTCTGTCTCTCTCTTCCCCTCCCGCAGCCAAGGCTCCATTGGAACAAGGATGGCCCAGGCGCTGGGGATGGCTCCTTGGCCTCTAAAGTGGCTCTGGTTGTGGCAGAGCGAAGCCCCGGAGGGGCGGAGCATCGCCCCCTGGTGGGCAGAGCCTCGCCCTGGTGGGTGTGCCGGGTGGATCCCAGTCGGGCGCATGCGGGAGTCTGTCTGACTGTCTCTCCCCGTTTCCAGCTTCAGAAAAATACAAAAAAACAAAAACAAAAACCCCATCATTTTTAAGATAATGACTTGCAAACTTAAATCTCTAATCAAGCCATTTTTTCTTAACTTTGGTTTTATAAATCTAGTGACTACCCAACACATCCATTTGGATGTCTAATTTGCATCTCAAAGCTCATTTGTCTAAAACTAGGCCACTTATATCCCTTCCTCACACTAAATCAACTTTACCTAATACCTTCTACTTAAGGTAATACTCCAGATTTACATTTTCTCAGGCTTTAAATTCATTGTTGACATCTTTATTTATTTTAAAATCAAAATTCAGTCCATCAGCAAATTCTGTAGGTGCTACCTTCAAATTACATCCTGAATCTTACAACTTTTTACCACCTCAAATAAACCATTTTTCTTGAATTGTTAACAAATCTTCTGGTTAATATTTGTGCTTCCATTCTTTTTAACTAATAAGTTGTTCTTCACGGAACACTGGGTCATCCATAAAAACTGCTACATATGATTGCAGATAGTACAGTTGCAGAGAACAACATTTTCACATGACTCATTGTGAAATCGTCCATCTATTATGACAATGCTATGACAGATTGTTAGTAAACTGCCTTGGGAAACTAATGTCTTCTTTTAATGATTGACACAAAGGAGGCATATGAGCCAGCAGTAGCCTGAGAGCTTTAACTGTTCATTACACTGTCTTATAATGACTATCTCACCAATCTGGATGAAAGTCCTATAAAGCCTTTATGTAACCCAGCCCCTCACTGTGTTCATCTCCTAATTTTGTCATCTCCTGATTTTGTTTTGGCTCAGTGATTCTGAAAATTTTATCTACATGAGATTCACCTTTTGTCAAAATGTAGTCAGTCTGGATAGGGCCTTAGTGTTTGCATTTCCACTGAGCTCTCAGGTAATAGTGATGGATCGTCCTGGTCTGGGGTCCCTGTTTATCTGATCTCTTTGCTCATGCTGTCCCTAATTATGCCTAAAGACACTTGTACTTGTTGCTTCTTTTACTTGAGCAATCTTTCTTCTAGTGTCCTCAGGATTTACTCTCTCGCCTACTTCTGGTTATTGTTTTTTCCCCCTTTAGTCAAACCTTTACTGTTTACATTATTTAAGTTTTAATCCTCTCCTCCACAATCTAATTTTTATTCTTTTGATAGATAATTTGCCTTCTCTTTTTGACTGGTTTTAACACATTTTCTTTTTCTGTAATATTTTAGTATAATGTTATAGCTGTATGTTTTTATTAAATTATCCTGTCTAGAATTTATTTTAGGTTCCTGAATCTGAAGATTATTGTCTTTTATAAATTCTAAAAATTCTTGATTATTATTTCTAAAATATTATAATTCCTCATCTTTTTTGAACTATATAAAGATGTACATTTTTTAATGTTTATTTTATTGATTTTAGAGAGAGGAAGGAAAAGAGCAGGAGAGAGACAGGAACATCTGTTCCTGTATGTGCCTTGATGGGGGATTGAAGCAGCAACCTCTGCACTTCAGGATGATGCTCTAACCAACCAAGCTATTCAACCAGGGCTGAAAAGGTGTATGTTAATATAGATTTTCTCACATGATCTTATACTTACCTCCATGTTACTTAGTCTTTCCTGAACACTTTCTAGTGGTTATTCTGTGCTGCTTTTTGGATAATTTATCCAGGTTTTTCTTTATTTAACTAATTAACTCTAGTTGTGGTTAATCTCTACTTAACTATCGATTTAAAACGTGTGTGTGTGTGTGTGTGTGTGTGTGTGTGTGTGTGTGTGTGTGTAATTTCTAGGAGTTCAATAGATCTTAAAAAGTCTACCATTCATTTTTGATAATGTCTTTTATTCTTCCTCAAATTCTAATATAATACAGTTAGGTCTAGGAATCTTAGGTATTTTTATAATCACCTCAAAATATGCTGTGGTCAGCCTAACCAGGCCATGGCACAGTGGATAGAGTGTTGGACTGAGACGCAGAGGACCCAGTTTTGAAACCCTGAGGATGGCGGTTTGAGCACAGGTTCATCCAGCTTGAGTGCAGGCTAGCAGCTTGAGCACGGGGTTGCTGACTTAAGCATAGGATCATAGACATGACACCATGGTTGCTGGCTTGAGCCCAAAGATCACTGGTTTGAAGCCCAGTGTTGCAGCCCCCTTGGTCAAGGCACATATGAGAAAGCAATGAATGAATAACTAGAGTTCTGCAACAAGTTGATGCTTCTCGTCTCTCTCCCTTCCTGTCTGTCTGTGCCTATCTGTCCCCCTTTCTGTCTTTCTTTGTCTCTGTCACACACACACAAAAAACATACTATGGTCAGAGAGTTCAAATTCTTTAAAAAAAAAAAGAAAGTAAAAGGAAAAGAGAAAGAAAAAAAGTTTTAAAATTAGAAAACATTTGGAAGAATTGTGAAATTTTGCCAAATGTATAACACAACAAACTTTTATAATAGAATTATAGATTAAATATCATATTTTTAAATATCTAGTTTATTACACTATAATACACCATATTTCCCCATGCATAAAATACACCCTTTTTCAAAAAATTTGGGGTTTGGTAACAGGGTGCATCTCATACAGTGTTTGTGGCATTTCAAATGCCATAGATGAAACTGAGGATGAGGCAATATATGAAGACAGTAATTCGTCATCAAAGATGAGGACAAGCTAATAGATGGGAATTTTGATAGTGATGAGGAGTTCTATCAATTTTATGATAAATAAAACTTGAGTTCAATAACTTTATGTAATATTTTTTTTTCAAATTTCAGGCACCAAAATTTAGGTGTGTCTTATACATGAGAGCATCTTATACATGAGGAAATATGATAGGTAGAAGTTTAATTTAATTTAGAATCTTAGGGTTGTTTTCTAGTTCTTAGGTAAATTTTACTTCTCATCTTCAATTTTTTCTCAACTATAATATTGAGATAGGAAAATCCAGAAGAATGCAGAAGATGGGGGCCTGCAAAGTCTGGTGTCTTGTGCTCCAGCCTGTGAACTGAGTGTTCAAGACTGAGGGAACAGGAGAAGACAGAAAAGTTTGAAAAATAACAAACCACAGCGGTGAACCTTGCTTTTTATCAGTTCCTTGAAATGAACTCGCAGCTCCAGAGAGAAGAATAAATAATAAGTCAAGGACAGACCCTCCAGCCTCCTCTCTTACCCCTTCCCCTCCCGGAGACACAGAAGTCACATAAGCCTGCAAACAAAGACGACATAGAAATCAGGCATTTGTCACGTGAAAGCTAAAGCTGTAGAGGTATATAAGATGTAGGAAATCTAACTTCAGGGAGCACATGTTTTGCTGCCTCTTTTGGGATCACGCTGCTCTGCCGGCTATAAAATCCTACTTCCTTCATCAAGTTGTCTGGGCGTCTTTGTCCTCCTTTGATTCCTGCTACAATATGGATCTAACAATGTTTCTGTGCCCTCATATATATATAGATATATATATATGGATATATATATCCATATATATATATTGTATATAGATAGATAGATGATAGATAGATAGATAGATAGATAGATAGATAGATAGATAGATAGATAGATCTGTCTCATACCCATGCACCGGAAAGTATGCCATATATATGCTGTTGTCTATATCTTTTGCAACCTCAGGTTGTGCAAGTGGCCCAAATCCAAGCAGTTGACTCAGCTGGGAAACCTCAGCAGCTGCAGCTGTCCTGGGGGTCTGCCCTTGCTGCCTTCAGCCGTGGGACTTCTCGGAGTTCTCCAACCTGCAGGTGCAGTTCTCCTTCCTGCCTTCAGCGCCTCAGAGGGAGGATGAGGGGTGCTGGCACAGACCCTCTTAGAGCTTTGCCCAGCCTGGCATGAATAGGCCCCACCTTCCCCTTTCTTTCTGTCTTCTCTGATTCTTTTCCCCAAAAACAGTCCTGGAGAGGTCATTGTTACACAGGCTCCTCCTGTCTGAGTGGGTGGGAGACACTTCTGCAGCACACCTCTGTTTGGAACCTGAGAGGGCAGGAAGTGCAGGCCAGCAAAGCAGACACCCAGACACAGGCCCTTGTCAGAGGAGAGGAGCAGTCCTCATTCTGCTGCTGTCCTGCCTTTCTGGATAACAGGGGTTTGGGACACACAGACATTAGGATACTTTTACTGTTCTCCTGTGCATTAGAGAGGCTGTTGTCCCAAGCAGGCCAGCCCTTCCTTTCTTAGCTACACTCATGTTGCTCAGACTATATTTTAAATAAAAAAATATTTTTACCGGTAATAATAATTATAATCTATAACCTATATATTTAATGTATTTTATTAAACCCTAAAATAGTTTCCCTATCTTGTTGTGGAGATATGTAATTATTTCTTTTACTATTCCTATCTTTTTTATTCTTCTTGATCTCATTTTCTGAAATTATTTACATGTTAATTTATTATCTGTCTCCTCCTCCCCATACACCCTTCAACATGCCACATAAGCAAGTTTTAAGTACTTAAGGTCCTGCCTACTTTATGCACTGCTGCATCTACACGTAGAAGGCAACCACTAGCACATTTTAAGTTAAAAATATTACTGCATGAATGAATAAATATCTGAATGTTGCTGAGAGAAATAAAGAGAATTATATTCTCAATGAACATTAGGGGATGCTGAAGACAGATGAAAACAGTTTGTTCTTCTCAGTTCAAAGAATGAAATTTGAGCATGTATAAAAATAATTTAGAAAAACCACAGGATATCAAGATTTGGAACCTGAATAATTCACCAAATAGTAAATCTGGGAATAGGTTTGCTTGAGGTTTAAAGTTTAGTTTTTTGTTTGCTTTTCTCTGTTTGTGTGTCTTTTTACAAACCAGAGGATCTTGCTTTTAGCTTCAAAGAAATTTTGCATTACACAAAATACCATATGGAGACATCAGTCATCAATGATAATATTTGCCAAATTGGCTCAGCACACTTTAGCAGAGAATTACTAAGCCCTTGTCATGATAAAAAGAAAATTGGAAGGAGGTCAAGTGTTATTTTCCTCCTGTACATCAATCCAATGATGAAGTTTTGGATGATTTGCTGTAAATTCCTTTTTCTATATTGTCATTTCTTAAGGTTCAGATTGTTTGCTAACTGCGAGGAGGCATGTAATTTAAGGGATATAAAAGGAAGCTCCTTGGCAAAAGAAATTTATTAAAGACACAAAAATAATTACTTTATTTGGGGTTGTACAATATTTTTTAAAATGCCATATTACGGTAGATAATGTACAAGAGAAGCATATCAGATCGTGGCTTTTTGTGATAGTTCAGGAATACTTGCATGTAGTAAGTACAGTTAGGAAAATCCTGAAAGTATAATAAGAAAGGGTAAAATCTTGTCATACATTTTGATACTCAAGACTTTAATGAGGCTGCAGTGAAGGTATCATTTGTTGAATGCTGAAGTTCTTAGATTTCTCAAGGGTATAGAAACGAACAAAATCCAACTGGCCATCTTTATATTAAGTAACAGTGCAAAACACCTTATATTGTTGTCTAATTTTGTTGCTCTCTAATGATATTTTCACAAAAAATTACTGATGACACTGCATTACTATTTTATTTTTACTATCAGATATTGTATATCTGTCTACATGCAATTATACATTGAAAAAACAAAATTATAAGTTATATATGATTCCCTTTCCTAAAATGTTTCCTAAAAAAATTCTCAATAATTATTGATTTTTTAATATATTAAATAAACCTGGTGATTTATTTGAAATATTTTCTCCAGTATTATTGAGAAATAATTGACATATATTACTGTAAAGGTTTTAAAGTATACAGCTTGCTATTTTGATTTACATATATAGTGAAATGATTATCAAATGCTGATGAATGAAGACTTGACTTGGTGAGGGGAGCACACAATTGGTGTACAGAGATCTGCTATAGAAATGGACACCTGAAACCTGAGTAATTATGTTAAATAGTGTCAACCTAATGAATTCAATTAAAAAAATCCATCTTCTACAGAGTCGATAAAAAGAGGAAAGAGCAAATAAAGAAAAAAATAATTCTCCTTGTGATTTTGAATATGTATATTTTGAAACAACTTTCCTATACATCCTATCACAATGTTAGGTATACTGATCATGCTGTAAATTACATCCCTAGTACTTATCGATCTGATAACTGGAAATCTGTACCTTTTGACCACCTTCCTCCAACTTCCTCTCTCTCCATAACCCACTTCTGATAACCACAAGTCTGATCTCTTTCTCTGTAAGATTAGGTTTTTTGTTTGTTTATTTATTAGATTTTAAAGAATCCACATGTAAGTGAGATCTTACAATATTTGTCTTTCTCTGCCTGACTCATTTCATTTAATGTTACACATTCAACTTCCATCCATAGTGTATATAGTAAGTGGTGGATTTTTTTTATTTTTTATGTTTGGATACAATGGTGACATTCAAAAAATTTAACAACTGGTTCTCTGCTCTAATGATGTTTTAAGTATAAAAAATGGTGTACCAAAAGGTAGTTTATTATTTCATGCATTTAATACTTAAATAAGAACAATAATAGAGCTACACAAAACTGAATTATAAGAGTGTTTTAAAATATTAATAAATATATTAAATAATACCTAAAAAAACAATAAAACTGTTATTTAAGGTATTTCCATATTGCTTCTTCATCTTCACCTGCAATTTTTGGGTTTTTTTTTTTTTACCTATGGACAGCATGAACATTACTATGGACACTTAGAATATGCTGTGTTGCACAGATGAATGCTAAAATACAGAATAAGGAATGTAAATTTGTGATTTCCATATTGTGTGGTTGCCCAGGTGCCCACTGTAGAGAGAACCCTAATTACAAGTATCATTTTAACAACCGGTTCACTGAACACAACAAAAAATAAGGTATGGGTTCTGCTGAACTGATGTGAACTGGCTGAATGGCTGAATTGCTAAATTCCACCACTGGCTGGAGATTATACACACACACACACACACACACGCACACACACACTGTACATGTCACAACTTTTTAATTTATTTTTCTATTGATATACATTTAAGTTATTTACAAGTTCCAAGTCTTGGGTTATTATAAATTATGCTGTTTAACATGGAAACATCTTTCTGAGTTAGTATTTTGTTATATTTTGATATACAGTATTCTCAGAATTTAAATTGCTAGATTATACGGTAGTTCTATTTTTAATTTTCTGAGGATCTTCCATACTGTTTTCCATAGTGGCTATTTCAATTTATAATTTCACCAGTCACCAACAGTGCACAAGGCTTCATTTCTCCACATCTACCATAGTATTGGCTCTCTCTTTCCTTTTTGATGATAGGCATTCTAATAGGCATGATGCCGTATCTCATTATTGTTTTCATTAGCATTTTCTTAATGACTAGTGATGTTGAACATTTTTTCATGTTACCTGTTGGAGTTTTATATATCTTCTCTGAGGGAATGTCTAGTCAAGACTTATTCGTTTTTCAATTTGAGGGGTTTTTTCTTCTATTTTTTTCCCCTTCTACTTTTCTAAGTGAGAAGAAGGAAGATAAAGAGACAGACTCCCCACATGTGCCCTGACTGGGATCCATGCAACAACCCCCCATCTGGGACAGATGTTCTTCCCATCTGGGGCCATACTTTAACCCAAGCTATTTTTTAGTGCCTGAGGCAGAGGCTCCACAGAACTATCTTCAGCACCTGGGGCAATCCACTCGAATCAACCAAGCCATGGCTGCAGGAAGGGGAAAAAAAGAAAGAAGGGAGAAATGGAGGGGTGGAGAAATAGTCACTTCTCCTGTGTGCCCTGACCAGAAATTGCACCCAGGACATCCATATGCTGGGCCAATACTTTACCATTGAGCCAACTGGTCAGGGCCTTTTTTTTTTTTTTGCTATTGAATTATATAAATTTTTATACATTTTGAATATTAACCTCTTATCAGATGCATAGTTTTTAAACATTTTTTACCATATTTTAGGTTGACTCTTCACTTTGTTGAAGATTTATTTTGCTGTATATAATATTTAGTTTGATGTACTCATATGATTTGTTGTTGTTTATTTGTTTGTTCCTTGTGTTTTAGGTGTATTATTCAAAGTATCATTAAAAATACTCATGCCAAGAAGCTTTATCACTGCTTTCTCTTAAGAGTGTCATAGTTTTAGGTATTAGACTTATATCTTTAATCTATTTCAAGTTAATTTTTGAGAAAGATGTAGGTATGGGTTTAGTTCCATACTTTTACATTTGAATGTCCAATTATGCCAGCACCATTTATTGAAGAAACTGTCTTTTTATTTCATTAAGTATTTTTGGCTTCTTTGTCAAAATTAGTTGACCATACTTGCTTGGGTTTATTTCAAGGCTCTCAATTCTGTTCAATTGGCCTGGTATCTGTTTTTGTGCCAGTACCATTCTGTTTTGATGGTTATAGTGTTATAATGATATAGTTTGACATCAGGAAGTGTGATAGCTTCTGCTCTGCTTTTCTTCTCAGAATTTATTTATTCAGGGTCTCTTCTGGCCCCACATAAAATTTAGAGAGTTTTTTTTCTACTTCTATAAAAATGTAAATTTGATAGGAATTGCATTGAATCTATAGATGGCTATCAATCATATTGACATTTTAATGTTAATTCTACTAATTCATGAACACACGATGTTTTTCTTTTTCTTTCTTTTCTTTTTGTGTGTGTGAGAGAGAGACACACAGAGAGAGGGACAAACAGAGACAGACATACAGGAAGGGAGAGAGATGAGAAACATCAACTCATAATTGTGATAGTAAAGAAACTGTGGAGCTGAAAAATAGTGAGTCATTCCATTTATTAGAGTCTCACAATGGCCAACAAGCAAGAAGGCAGAGAGAAATGTTTCCCTCTCTCAGGGCTGATAAGCAAACAAGGCAGGGAAAAAAATCCTCTTCTCCAGGAAATAATAGCAAAAAAAAAAAAATGGCCCCTCCTAATGGTGGCAGGCAATCTGCAATCCACAATCTACCACGCTGAGGGCAAGTACCTGTAGCCGTACACAGACTATACACACATGGTTCAGCATGGTTCAGCCCCGTGCTCATGCACCAATCAGGCAAAGTACAACTGAGCAAGCCTAAAACACTTGTTTGCCCAACAATAATGCTGGTCCATAAAATTAGTTTGGAAATATTTCTTTGACTTTGATATTTTGAAAAAGCTTGAGAAAGATTGGTGTTAATTTTTCTTTTTAATGTTTGGTAAAATTCACCAGTGAAATTATGTGGTCCTGGGCTTCATTAGGAGATATTTAATTACTGATCCAATCTTCTCACTAGTAATTGGTCTATAAAGATCTTATGTTTTTATCTGATTTAGTCTTAGTAAGTTGCATTTTTAATAATTTTTCCATTTCTTCTGGTTGTCCAGTTTTGCATATATTGTTGTTTACAGTAGCTTCTTATGATCCTTTAAATTTCTGTGGGAGTGACCAGCGTTCCCTGCCCTGCTCTAGGCTCAAGCACTACTGGGTTGTGCAACTTCTAAACGTTGTCAGCAATCCTTCTGTTTAGATGATGTTAGAAGGCGCTTTCCATAGTAGGTTAGGCTGTGACTCATCAGCTTGCTTGGAGATGAGCACACTGGGCTATAGAACTGGCAGAACAACTTATTTTAGGATCCAAAGCATGCTGATCTGCACCTTGCTGCTCCCCTGGTCAGAGTATACTCCTGACTTGTTTCTGATGATGAGCAAGATCACTGGCTGGAATTACTACTCAGGCACTGCAGGTATGAATTCAGTCAGCCAAGATCTATGTCAGGGGTAGTCAACCTTTTTATACCTACCGCCCACTTTTGTATCTCTGTTAGTAGTAAAATTTTCTAACCGCCCATTGCTTCCACAGTAATGGTGATTTATAAGTAGGGAAGTAACTTTACTTTATAAAGCAGAGTTACAGCAAGTTAAAGCATATAATAATAATTACTTACCAAGTACTTTATGTTGGATTTTCGCTAAGTTTGGCAGAATAAATCCTTATAAAACAACTTACTATAGTTAAATCTATCTTTTTATTTATACTTTGGTTGCACCATGAAAGCTGGAACGCCCACTAGTGGGCGGTAGGGACCAGGTTGACTACCACTGATCTACGTGTTGTTTGCAACCCCCTCCCACACTTTCTGTCACAAATTATCAGTGGCTGGGACCTACAGATTCTTTTGCAATCCCCTGATGTGAGAACAGAGTAAATGTGCCCACAAAGTGACCCACAATGCTGGGGGATGATATTTGCCCCCTCCCAAAGCTTTTTCCACTGGTGGAACTAGAGGTTCAAGGGAAATCTCACAGTGTGGTGCTGCATTGGGCTGGGAGAGGAGCAATGCATTTGAACTGTAGCCATATTGCTTAAAGGTGAGTTTAAATGGAACATCAGGCAATGGAATTATTAAGCGCACTTTTTTTGATTGGTACTAACAGTCTGAAAATATAAAAAGAAACAAAACAAATGAGACCTAATTATATATTGCTCATTAAAGTCTGACCCTGGAGGATTGCTACTTAGTGACTCTTCTCTTACGTCTATTTCATTTAATTTACATACATGAAGGAAGGAGAATTACATTTTCAAACACATATTTTTAAATCTATTGTGTGGATTCAATTTAATTCAAAAGAGGCTCCTTTCATAGGGGCAGTTTCCCCGGTAATCTGGTCCATATTCAGATCATTTAGATAGAGTTGCTCACATAGGCAGCTAGCTAGTTATTAACAACAACAAAAAAAGAGCAAATGGAATCAGACATTAAGCTGGATTGGTTGGAAAAGGGCAGCTTCACTGGCTTTCCAGCCTCCTCAGGGAACAACTGGCAGTTCCCAGAGACTAACGGGGGGAGGGATAAGCAGCAAGGAGGAACTTCCTCTGCTGAGGCATGTGCAGTAGAAGCTAAGATGATGCAGGGGGAGGTACTTTCACTAAGTACATGACAGTAGGAGCAAAAATGGCAACTGTAAAGGGAAGGAGAAAAACCTGGAAAAATGATCAGAAAAGCTTAGAACATGAAGCCCAAGAAAATCCAGGCAAGAGATTGGATAGTTTGAAAGAAAGATTATCCCAGCCCTGGCTAGGCCACTCAGTTGGTTAGAGTGTCATCCAGACACACCAAGGTTGGGGTTTTGATCTCCAGTTAAGGCACATACAGTGATACCTCGGTTCTCGAACATAATTCGTTCCGGGAGAACGGTCGAGAACCAAATTGTTCGAGAACCGAAACAATGAAACCCATAGGAAATAATGGAAACTGGATTAATTTGTTCCAAGCCCCAAAAATATGCCTATTTACTGGTGCTTTCTCACAAATAACGACTTCATTGATGCTGTCACCTGCTAACTCTTTTTCTTTAATGAAAATAAGAAGCAGCTTCTCCATTTCCTCCATTATCTGAGGCCTTTGCTTTGTTAACAATGTAACACCTTTGGCAACATTGGCAGCCTTTATAACAGCTTTATTCTTAAGGAAAGTTGAGATAGTAGATCTTGGCATGCCATACTCAGCAGACAGATCTGAAACACGTGTGCCCTGTTCATATTTGGCAATGATTTCTTTTTTCAGCTCAATCGTTGTTCTCACAGCTTTCCGCTTACCTTTGTCTGCATTACCACTTCTGGCTTTCTTTGGACCCATGTCTAAGGGTTAAATTCAGTGTACAAAGCGTGCACAAAGCGTGAGTCTCTCCACAAAGCGTGAGTCTCACCACAAAGCGTGACTCTCACCACAAAGCGTGACTCTCTCCACAAAAACGTGATTCTCTCTCTCCACAAAGCGTGACTCACACTGATGACGCAGGCAAGGCGCGCTCGGCCGAATGAACGCCATTCGGCTCAACTCGGCTAATCTCGGACGTTCGAGTTCCAAATATTTGTTCGGATTCCAAGACAAAATTTTCTCGAATTTCCTGGTCGAATACCGATTTGGTCGAAAGTCAAGGCGTTCGAGAACCGAGGTATCACTGTACTAGAATCAACCAATAAATGCGTACGTAAGTGGAACAACAAATTGATGTCCCTCTCTTCGTCCCTTCCTCTCTCTTTAAAATCAGTCAATAAATAAATAAATACATAAATAAATAAATAAATAGAAAGAAAGCTTACTTGTATGGCCAGTAGCCATGGCCACCATCACAGCCACCTGGTCTGTGCAGGTTCGCATTTGATTCGGACAGATGGTAATGAAACAACAGAGCCAAGAACTGCTGGGCCATTACCTTTCATCCTAGCTCACACCCAGTGAGCACAAAAATACACACAGTGGGAAAAGACTTCCCTTTCCATTCAGGGCTCACAAAGCCACTGACTCATCCGAGTATTCCTAGAATCAAAGGTTTCTACCTCACCAGCCTTATTCACCTTTGTTCTCCATCTCCTTCTCTTTGCACAAACTCTGCACAAACAGGCTTCTTCAGCACTCTGCTATCTTGGCTGCCTCTGCTCTGCAATGCCAATGGCAGGAACTCAGAGAGACTGCTCCCGGTCTGCCCCATTTTATAGTGTAGAAATTAAAGCCTTTAAGCCAATAAACAAATAAATAAGTCTCTGATACAAAGCCACTCATCTGAGGCATAAATGGGATTTGTCATAAGAGTGTACCACCCCACACCAAGCAACAGTCAAGGGTATAAGGAAAAACTTAGTGTTGAGAAGATCTTAGTATTAAAAAAGGGTGGGAAAGGCTTAGTCTTAAAACTAAGCCTTAAGCTATAAGGACCCTGCCTGCTTATAGCCTGTCCCCTACACCCAATGCAAACTATAAGCGAGCAAACATATACATCATATTTGCAAACTTATTTGACCCACATTACCTCTTCCCAAACCCAAAGAAATGTAATCAAAGCTTAACAAAGGCCCATCTCAGTAGCACCAGCGAGGGCTTCCTCTCTTTAGCGGCCATACATTACAGATTGTGAGCTGGGGAAACAGTGACTGTACTGGTCTGAACATGACAAGCTCAGGAAAAGCCTGCATGGTGGCCTTGCAGACTCAGAGACCTAAACGAAGCACACCGGATGGCCTGAAATGAAAACTTTCCAACTAAAAGCAGTTCATGGTGGGTAGTCACATGATAGGGAGGTATTTTTCTCTAGCAAAGGTCAATGCTTACTTTAAGCCTGTCTGTCATCTTTTGCATCTACAATACTGTACCTGATAACATGCCTTTGAAATGTAAGGGTAATCTTTTCCTGCCCTGGTCAGTGCAGACATCCCACCAGAGTAGAAACCTGCAAACCTCCTCATTGTTGTTACTATCGTGTTAATTAACTATTAACTATCTTATACTCGCTTATGTAAGTTTCAATATATACATCTTTACTTTTTATCCAATCCCAGAGATTTCTCCGTTTTGCTTTCTTCTACCTCCCTAACCTATCACCAGTCAATTTCATGTAACCCCATTATGTCTTCCCCTTTGATTCTAATGTATAAAATAAGTATTGAGACTGCCATTTTCTGGAGCACTTTCTCAGTCCATTGAGACTTTGCTTTGCAGCAATTGTCAACAGTTTGGCTCATATAAACTCATAAAAATTCTTACAGGTTTGGACACTTCTTATGTTGACACTGGACTACAGGAGCCTTGGATGCCAAGGTAATGGCATGGCAGCTCTGGGTCCTGGCTCTCCTCCTGGGCTTGGTGAGTACAAGAGGGGCTGAGGCAGACTTCTACAGCGATATGCAGCTGAGCACCCTGGTCGTTGATGAGGCAGTGAGGCAGCTTCATCAGTGGCATCTATATCCTGTGTGCCTTCTATTAAATCTTGCCACTATTTCTCAAATCTTCCTATGTGTGTGCATGTGTAAAGCCAGTAGCCACGGCCACCATCACAGCCACCTGGCCCATGCAGGTTCGCATTTGATTTGGACAGTTGGTAATGAAACAATGGAGCCAAGAACTGGTGAGCCATTATCTTTAATCCTAGCTTGCACCCAGCGGGCAAGTAAAAACACACACTGGGCTCCAAAACCCACTCATTCAGGGCTCACAAAGCTACTGACTTACCCGAGTTTCCTAGAATCAAAGGTTTCTAGCTCACCAGACTTATTCACCTCTGTTCCCCATCTCCTTCTCTCTATACAAACTGCACAAACTGGCTTCTCCTTCAGACATTTTGGCTGCTTCTCTCCTCCACGTGGCCTTACTCTGCTCTCCTCCTTGCTTTCTGCCCTCCTCCTACAATGCAATCACTCTTCTTCTGGAACAATGTGATCTCTCTTCCTTTTAAAACCTTTTGGTGTGAAAGCCCTCCCCCAACACATATTAACATAATCACGCCCATCCCAAGCAGGAAGGGCAACTAATATCATCACTTGGGAGACAGGCTTCCATGTGACAGCGCCATATTTAACAAAGTGAGCATAATATATTTTATCTGCCCAACAGCATGCAAAATTTATTTCTCTTGACACCTTGAAAGAATCCTATTTCTTCCAACAGCAAAGTTGCTGAAAGGCAGAAACTGCAAGTCAAATGAAAAACACAAGACTAGCATGTTTGAAAAAAAATTTATTTTAAAAATGCTTGGGTGCAGGCCCTAGCCAGTTGGGTCAGCGGTAGAGTATCAGCCCAGAGTGTGGAAGTTCCAGGTTCAATTCCCAGTCAGGGCACACAGGAGAAGCGCCCATCTGCTTCTCCACCCCTCCCCCTCTCCTTTCTCTCTATCTCTCTCTTCCCTTCCCACAGCCAAGGCTCCACTGGAGCAAAGTTGGCCGGGGTGCTGAGGACGTATCCATGGCTTCCACCTCAGGTGCTAGAATAGCTCCGGTGGCAACAGAACAATGTCCCCCTGGACAGAGCATCACCCCCCGGTGGGCATGCCGGGTGGAGCATGGTGGGGTGTATGAGGGAGTCTATCTGACTGCCTCCCTGCTTCTAACTTCAGAAAAATTAAAAATAAAAATAAATAAATAAACCACCTGAGTGCTGGCAGACTGAGACCAGCAAGGGGTGTGGGCCCTAAGGAGGGGATGGAGCAGGGATATATGGATTCATCAAAGGGCCCTGGACAAAGGCAGCTGCAAGATAACTTTCTGTTTGTGATTGTGAGTGACACCACAGTTCCTCAAAATTGTCTGTACCCTGATCCAATGGTCCCTTATCAGCATCCAGCTGCAAGGGAGGTCTGAGCCAGACTATAGAGTAGGCAAATCCTTCTTCCTCCTTCAGGTCTGCATGGTTCTTAAGAAAGATGGTAACTGAGTAGCCATTTTATCTATGTTACCTCCTTAACTGCCAACAATAAAAGCATCAACCATTGTTTTCTTACCTTGAAAATAAACAGAAAATTTTTAAAAATAAATAAAAAAGACATAATAAAGCATACATGCTCTGTATCTCAACTATAGCAAGATAGTGATGCAGTCACCTCTTTTAAAAACATTAGCATTGTCTTTATAAAAAACCAAAATTTAACCAACTCAATTTAAGAATGTGATTGGCTTTATTAAGTAATTTATGAATCCAGCAGCATCTCACTTAGAAACTAGAAGGGCACCTCAATGGGTGCTGAAACTGAAAGGTTTACTATAAGGAGGGTGGGGCAAAGGAACTATTAACAAAAGAAAGTTTTGTTTTTTTTTAAACAGGACTTTTGAGAAGAAGGGAACAGCAAAGTTCTTTGTTTTATCATGCAAATTGCTTCTTTTCTCTATGGGGGATGGAGAGACCCACATGTCAGATTACTTCATTAGTATGACCACAAAATTCCAGAATGGCCAATTAAGATTATATTTCCAAGAGAGGCTAAAAATCAGCCATTATCCAAGTCCAAGTTCTTACTTCTTTCTGGAATGCAAAGAAAGTATTGTTAAGGGCTTGATAACATTAGCAGACATAGGAGAAAACTTTGGAAATACTTGCAGCCACAATCTTGCTTCTACCAACAATAGAGAAAAACAGTGAAACACGATGATAAGTAAAATATCCCAATTCCAATGTCATTTTTTAAAGAAATGGAGCAAAAAAATCATCAGGTTTATATGGAACTATAAAAAACCCCGAATAGCCAAAGCAATCCTAAGGAAAAAGAATGAAGCTGGAGGCATTACAATACCTGACTTCAAATTATATTATAGAGCCACAATAATGAAAACAGCATGGTATTGGCAGAAAAATAGACACTCAGACCAATGGAACAGAATAGAAAGCCCAGAAATAAAACCACATATATATGGTCAAATAATTTTTGATAAAGGGGCCAAAAACACACAAGGGAGAAAAGAAAGCCTCTTTAGCAAATGGTGCTGGGAAAACTGGAAAGCCACATGCAAAAGAATGAAACTCGACTACAGTTTGTCCCCTTGTAATAAAATTAATTCAAAATGGATCAAAGACCTAAATATAAGACATAAAATAATAAATTACATAGAAGAAAACATAGGTACTAAAATCATGGACCTAGGTTATAAAGAGCACTTTATGAATTTGAATTCAAAGGCAAGGGAAGTGAAGACAAAGATAAATAAATGGGACTACATCAGACTAAGAAGCTTCTGCACAGCAAGAGAAACTGACAACAAAATAAGCATATAGCCAATTAAATGGGAGTTGATATTTTCAAACAACAGCTCAGATAAGGGCCTAATATCCAAAATATACAAAGAACTCATAAAACTCAACAACAAACAAGCAAATAATCCAATAAAAAATGGGAAAAGGACATGAACAGGCACTTCTCCCAAGAAGAAATACAAATGGCCAACAGATATATGAAAAGATGCTCATCTTCATTAGCTATTAGAGAAATGCAAATCAAACATTGGTACTTAAAGACACATGCTGCCCCATGTTAATTGCAGCATTGTTCACAGTGGCCAAGATGTGGAAACAACCAAAAAGCCCTTCAATAGATAATTGGATAAAGAAGATATGGGGACGACGTCAGAGTAATGGCGGGGTAGGAAGCGATACCGATAAATCTCCCCCAAAACTCAACAAGATCTTCAACCAGAAACAGAAAAACCTATACTTGGAGCTTCCAGATGCTTTGCAATACACCCAAAGGTATGATTGAGTGAAAAATTGGCTAAATATATAACCAAACCCCGAAGGAAATAGGGAGTAAGAAATGCTCCGCCTTCCTCACTAACCTAAACAGGGCGGCTTTCTCTGGTAACTGTGAATATAGAAACTGAGGCGGGCAAAGGGGGTGAATACAAACGGCCGAACCAGGCTGTGGCACGGAGATCCAAGCCGAGGAAAATCTGATCCTGTGGCAACCCGGGCAATACAAGCTAACACTCGCGCCAAACCCAAACAAAGAAAGACAAGCGGCGCGGCCATTTTACCCGGTCTCCTGGTTGGTGCGCAGTTAGTGGGCGAGAGATTTCTTCCTAGGCCCCGGGAGTCAGTGCCCGTGTTGCCCCACGGAGAGGCAGGGTCAGAGGCCTTTCTGTGGGCCGAGGGCAGAGTCTCTGGGCAGCCCCAGCGCCCTGGGAAAGCCACGCACGGGAGGGAGTGAGAACTAATTCCAATGGTGGAGATTTTCCTTGCCGAGGGTGTTTCACTCAGAGGGAAAGCGGCCGGCCTCATATCCTGGTTTGCGCGCGCAGATAAGGAGTGAGCGATTCCTCCGAGTGCCTCGGCAGTGCGCGCCCGTGTCATCGCACAGAGGAGCAGAGTCAGGGGCCTTTGTGTGGGCCAAAGCGGAATCTCGGGCCGCCCCAGCGCCTTGCAAAAGCCGCGCACGGGGACGGAGCGAGACTCAATTCCAACGCTGCAACTTTTCCCTGCGGTCGGGGGTTTCACTCAGAGCGTGAGACTGCTGGCCGGATATCCTGGTCTGCACGCGCAGCCAGTGAGTGAGAGTTTTCTCCAAGCGCCCCGGAAGTGGGCACCCGCTTGTGTTACCGGACAGAGTGGCAGAGCCAGAGGTCTGTGAGTGGGTAGAAAGCCCGCCTGATTATGCTAGCAGCTCTGACTGACTGAGCCTTACCCAGAGCCCTGTGCTGAGTGGAAATAGAGTGGGGAGTTGCCAGCTCTTTGAGCCTCTTACTATCCAGGCAGAGGCAGCAGCAACCCCATAGCTGGATTATCAGGCTACTAATTGAGGAAGGAAAGACTAAGAGAAAGGCTCCAGGAACACGGACTCTCTCACTGTCGGAGCCTATAAATGCTAATAGCCTCGACTGCCAACGAGACTAAAGCACAATACATGACATTGCCATAGAGACTTATCAACTGCAAACCTCCACCTGAGCGTGGCAAAGGGGCAAAACCCGGGGTACAGAGTCACCGACCAGGAAGAGGGAGAGAAAAGAAAAAGCAAGAAGATAACCTCTCAAAATCAAGAATAATCTGCAGACTTTATAACCTATCCCATTTTATTATATTTGTTCGTTTGTTTCTCTTATCTTCATTCTTGATACTTTTTTTTTCCTCCTCCAATTTGGCCGATTAACTCTCTACCGGTCTTACTCTCTCCTCTCCTTGAACTACACTACCCATAAGTGTTACATCTCCCATTATCTTTTCTCTTCTCTTCCTTTCTCTCTATGAGGGTTGCACTCCAAAACCCTTAACTCTCTCTCTCTCTCTCTCCTTTCTTTTTTCTTCTTTTAGTGGTTCCCTCTTTTTTTTTTCTCTCTCTCTCTCTCTCTTTCTTTTCTCCCTCTATATTAGTTTCTTCCTTTTTCCTTTACATCTCCTCTCATTCAAACCTCAATAACAAACAAATTATCTTATCTGGGACTCAAACTTATGTTTGTGACATTTTGGGGGGTTTTTACTTCACCTTTTTAACTCACTAGCAGTGCTCCCATCCCTGGCTCTCCATATTATCTAGTTCTTGTTCCACTAAATACAATAGTAATTTTTTAATTTGTCCCCCCATTTTTCCGTTTTCCTCTTAATCCTCTCATCATAACTCTTAGACAACCAACACCTAAAAGCAAATCATTTTATTCTTGACCCAAATTTTTTCCTTATTTGCTTTTTGTGGGTCCATACGCTCTTTTTTTTCTTTTTTCTTTCTTTTTTTTTTTTTTTTTTTTTTTTTGCCCCTTTATTACTTTTCCCCAATTCAGGCCCTCCATAACAGGCATTGTTTGTTATAATTCACAGTCCACCACAAGATTTTATCAAGAAAGAGGGGAGAGGAGAGGAGAGGAAAAAAGGAGGGGGGGAATAATTTCTTTTTTTTTTTTTTTTTTTTTCTAATTTTTATTTTATTTTATTTTTATTTATTTCATTATTAATTTTTTTTTTAAAAAAACAACTCTTTTCGATTTTTTTTTATTATTTTTTTAAGCTTTTTATTCTTTATTAAATCTCATTAATACTATCAACAAAACCACCCTCAGATGCCATTAAGGAAGAGAAAATCGAATATCATGGATACAAAAGAAAGAGAGGTAACACAGCTAGATGAGGAAAAATCTATGGAGAAAAAATTTAATATATTGGAAACCTTGGAGCTAAATGACAGAGAATTCAAGATAGAAATCCTAAAAATCCTCCGAGATATACAAGAAAACACAGAAAGGCAATTTAGGGAGCTCAGAAAACAACTCAATGAACACAAAGAATATATGTCCAAGGAAATTGAAACTATAAAAACAAATCAAACAGAGATGAAAAACTCAATTCACGAGCTGAAAAACGAAGTAACAAGCTTAGCTAATCGAACAGGTCAGATAGAAGAGAGGATTAGTGAAATAGAAGACAAGCAACTTGAGGTACAACAGAGAGAAGAAGAAAGAGACTCAAAAATTAAAAAAAATGAGATAGCCCTACAAGAATTATCTGACTCCATCAAAAAGAATAACATAAGAATAATAGGTATATCAGAGGGAGAAGAGAGAGAAAATGGAATGGAGAACATACTCAAACAAATAATAGATGAGAACTTCCCAAGCCTGTGGAAAACACTAAAGCCTCAAGTTCAAGAAGCAAACAGAACTCCAAGTTTTCTTAACCCCAACAAACCTACTCCAAGGCATATCATAATGAAATTGACACAAACCAACAGCAAAGAAAAAATTCTCAAGGCAGCCAGGGAAAAGAAGAATACAACATATAAAGGAAGGCCCATTAGATGATCATCAGATTTCTCAGCAGAAACTCTACAAGCTAGAAGAGAGTGGACCCCAATATTTAAAGTCCTGAAAGAGAGGAACTTTCAGCCACGAATACTATACCCATCAAAGCTATCCTTCAAATATGAAGGAGAAATAAAAACATTCACAGATACAGAAAAGATGAGGGAATTTATCATCAGAAAACCCCCACTCCAGGAATTACTAAAGGGGGTTCTCCAATCAGATACAAAGAACAAAAAAAAACAGAGCCACAAGTAAAAGCTCCAAGAAGAACACAATAAAACCAAATTTAAACTGTGACAACAACAAAAAGAAAGAGGGGGAGAAGATGGAGATTAACAGTAGCAAAGGACGATGGAGTGCAAAAGTACTCACAAAATAGTTCGCTACAATGAACAGGGTAGGGACCCTTTTCATTATTCAAAGGTAACCACCATTGAAAAAACCACCACAGAAGCACATGAGATAAAAAAGATAGCAACAGTGGAAAGATGTATGGAATACAACCAAATAAAAACAAAAGATAGAAAAACAAAAGAGAAGGATCAAACAAGACACAAAACTAACAGGAAGCAAGATATAAAATGGCAATAGGGAACTCACAAGTATCAATAATTACACTAAATGTAAACGGATTAAACTCACCAATAAAAAGGCACAGAGTAGCAGAATGGATTAAAAAAGAAAATCCAACTGTATGCTGCCTACAGGAAACTCATCTAAGTAACAAGGATAAAAACAAATTCAAAGTGAAAGGCTGGAAAACAATACTCCAAGCAAATAACATCCAAAAAAAAGCAGGTGTAGCAATACTCATATCGGATAATGCTGACTACAAGACAGGAAAAGTACTCAGAGACAAAAATGGCCATTTCATAATGGCTAAGGGGACACTGAATCAAGAAGACATAACAATTCTTAATATATATGCACCAAACCAAGGAGCACCAAAATATATAAGACAGCTACTTATTGATCTTAAAACAAAAACTGACAAAAATACAATCATACTTGGAGACCTCAATACACCACTGACGGCTCTAGATCGGTCATCCAAACAGAGAATCAACAAAGACATAGTGGCCTTAAACAAAACACTAGAGCACCTGGATATGATAGACATCTACAGGACATATCATCCCAAAGTGACTGAGTATACATTTTTCTCCAGTGTACATGGATCATTCTCAAGAATTGACCATATGTTGGGCCACAAAAACAACATCAGCAAATTCAGAAAAATTGAAGTTGTACCAAGCATATTTTCTGATCATAAAGCCTTGAAACTAGAATTCAACTGCAAAAAAGAGGAAAAAAATCCCACAAAAATGTGGAAACTAAACAACATACTTTTAAAAAATGAATGGGTCAAAGAAGAAATAAGTGCAGAGATCAAAAGATATATACAGACTAATGAAAATGACAATACGACATATCAGAATCTATGGGATGCAGCAAAAGCAGTGATAAGAGGGAAGTTCATATCACTTCAGGCATATATGAACAAACAAGAGAGAGCCCAAGTGAACCACTTAACTTCACACCTTAAGGAACTAGAAAAAGAAGAACAAAGACAACCCAAAACCAGCCGAAGAAAGGAGATAATAAAAATCAGAGCAGAAATAAATGAATTAGAGAACAGAAAAACTATAGAAAAAATTAATAGAACAAGGAGCTGGTTCTTTGAAAAGATCAACAAAATTGACAAACCCTTGGCAAGACTTACCAAGGAAAAAAGAGAAAGAACTCATATAAACAAAATCCAAAATGAAAGAGGAGAAATCACCACGGACACCGTAGATATACAAAGAATTATTGTAGAATACTATGAAAAACTTTATGCTACTAAATTCAACAACCTAGAAGAAATGGATAAATTCCTAGAAAAATACAACCTTCCTAGACTGAGTCAAGAAGAAGCAGAAAGCCTAAACAGACCTATCAGTAGAGAAGAAATAGAAAAAACCATTAAAAACCTCCCCAAAAATAAAAGTCCAGGCCCTGACGGCTATACCAGCGAATTTTATCAAACATTCAAAGAAGACTTGGTTCTTATTCTACTCAAAGTCTTCCAAAAAATTGAAGAAGAAGCAATACTTCCAAACACATTTTACGAAGCCAACATAACCCTCATACCAAAACCAGGCAAGGATGGCACAAAAAAAGAAAACTACAGACCAATATCTCTAATGAATACAGATGCTAAAATACTAAACAAAATACTAGCAAATCGAATACAACAACATATTAAAAAAATAATACATCATGATCAAGTGGGATTCATCCCAGAATCTCAAGGATGGTTCAACATACGTAAAACGGTTAATGTAATACACCATATCAACAAAACAAAGAACAAAAACCACATGATCTTATCAATAGACGCAGAAAAGGCTTTCGATAAAATACAACACAAGTTTATGTTTAAGACTCTCAACAAAATGGGTATAGAAGGAAAATATCTCAACATGATAAAGGCCATATATGATAAACCATCAGCTAACATCATATTAAATGGCACTAAACTGAAGGCTTTCCCCCTTAAATCAGGAACAAGACAGGGTTGTCCACTCTCTCCACTCTTATTTAATGTGGTACTAGAGGTTCTAGCCAGAGCAATCAGACAAGACAAAGAAATAAAAGGCATCCATATCGGAAAAGAAGAAGTAAAGGTATCACTTTTTGCAGATGATATGATACTATACATCGAAAACCCCAAAGAATCCACAAAAAGACTACTAGAAACAATAAGCCAATACAGTAAGGTCGCAGGATACAAAATTAACATACAGAAGTCAATAGCCTTTCTATATGCCAACAATGAAACAACTGAGAAGGAACTCAAAAGAATAATCCCCTTCACGATTGCAACAAAAAAAATAAAATACTTAGGAATAAACATAACAAAGAATGTAAAGGACTTATATAATGAAAACTATAAACCATTGTTAAGGGAAATCGAAAAAGATATAATTAGATGGAAGAATATACCTTGTTCTTGGCTAGGAAGAATAAATATAATCAAGATGGCTATATTACCCAAAGCAATATACAAATTTAATGCAATTCCCATCAAACTTCCAATGACATTTTTTAAAGAAATAGAGCAAAAAATCATCAGATTTATATGGAACTATAAAAAACCCCGAATAGCCAAAGCAATCCTAAAGAAAAAGAATGAAGCTGGGGGCATTTCAATACCTGACTTCAAACTCTATTATAGGGCCACGACAATCAAAACAGCATGGTATTGGCAGAAAAATAGACACTCAGACCAATGGAACAGAATAGAAAGTCCAGAAATAAAACCACATATATATAGTCAAATAATTTTTGATAAAGGGGCCAACAACACACAATGGAGAAAAGAAAGCCTCTTCAATAAATGGTGCTGGGAAAACTGGAAAGCCACATGCAAAAGAATGAAACTGGACTACAGTCTCTCCCCCTGTACAAAAATTAACTCAAAATGGATCAAAGATCTAAACATAAGACCTGAAACAATTAAGTACATAGAAGAAGACATAGGTACTCAACTCAGGGACCTGGGTTTTAAAGAGCATTTTATGAATTTGACTCCAATGGCAAGAGAAGTGAAGGCAAAAATTAATGAATGGGACTACATCAGACTAAGAAGTTTTTGCTCAGCAAGAGAAACTGATAACAAAATAAACAGAAAGCCAACTAAATGGGAAATGATTTTTTCAAACGACAGCTCAGATAAGGGCCTAATATCCAAAATATACAAAGAACTCATAAAACTCAACAACAAACAAACAAACAATCCAATAAAAAAATGGGAAGAGGATATGAATAGACACTTCTCCCAGGAAGAAATACAAATGGCCAACAGATATATGAAAAGATGCTCATCTTCTTTAGCTATTAGAGAAATGCAAATCAAAACAGCAATGAGATACCACCTCACACCTATTCGATTAGCTGTTATTAGCAAGTCAGGTAACAGCAAATGTTGGAGAGGCTGTGGAGAAAAAGGAACCCTCATACACTGTTGGTGGGAATGTAAAGTAGTACAACCATTATGGAAGAAAGTATGGTGGTTCCTCAAAAAACTGAAAATAGAACTACCTTATGACCCAGCAATCCCTCTACTGGGTATATATCCCCAAAACTCAGAAACATTGATACGTAAAGACACATGCAGCCCCATGTTTATTGCAGCATTGTTCACAGTGGCCAGGACATGGAAACAACCAAAAAGCCCATCAATAGATGACTGGATAAAGAAGATGTGGCACATATACACTATGGAATACTACTCAGCCATAAGAAATGATGACATCGGAACATTTACAGCAAAATGGTGGGATCTTGATAACATGATACGAAGCGAAAGAAGTAAATCAGAAAAAAACAGGAACTGTATTATTCCATACGTATGTGGGACATAATAGTGAAACTAAGAGACATTTATAAGAGTGTGGTGGTTACGGGGGGGAGGGGGGAATGGGAGAGGGATAGGGGGTGGGGAGGGGCACAAAGAAAACAAGATAGAAGGTGACAGAGGACAATCTGACTTTGGGTGGTGGGTATGCAACATAATTGAACGACAAGATAACCTGGACTTGTTATCTTTGAACATATGTATCCTGATTTATTGATGTCACCCCATTAAAAAAATAAAATTATATATAAAAAAAAAAAAAAAAGAAGATATGGTACATATATACTGTGGAATACTACTCAGCCATGAGAAATGATGACATTAGATCATTTACAACAACATGGATGGACCTTGATAACATTATACTGAGTGAAATAAGTAAATCAGAAAAATCTAAGAACTATATGATTCCATACATAGGTGGGACATAAAAATGAGACTCAGGGACATGGACAAGAGTGTGGTGGTTACTGAGGGCATAGGAGGAAAGAGAGGGATGGGGTGGGGCACAAAGAAAACCAGATAGAAGATGATGGAAGACAATTTGACTTCGCGTGATGGGTATGCAACATAATCAAATGTCAAAATAGTCTGGAGATGTTTTCTCTAAACCTGTGTATCCTGATTGATCAATGTCGCTCCATTAAAATTAATAAAAAACAAATATCCTGATGGACTTCTGATAGCTATACTGTACTTGAAAGCAGACAATTGAAAAAATTAACCTATAGACTATAAGTTTATATGTTAGGAAATGTGAGTCTCATTGGTGACCTAAAAAATGTCATCAATACTGGGACATTAATCTGGGTAAAAAAAAAGGATATTGATAATAATTGTCAGAAACCACAAAGACAGAGAGTCACTTCTGTGTTTGCAGGGGGATCAACTTGAAGTAAATGTGACTGTATGCTATGTCAGGACTGCTAACTAAGGAAGAGGAAAACCAACATTCTTATAAAATGGTGGATATGATCATTTTTGCAAATTTTAAAGCCAGTAGCCGTGGCCACCATTATAGCTGCTTGGACCATGCAGATTCAGGTTTGATTTGGACAGACAGTAATGAAACAATGGAGCCAAGAACTGGTGGGCCATTAGTTTTAATCCTAGCTCTCACCCGGTGGGCAAGAATACACACAATGGGGAAACACTTCTCTTTCCATTTAGGGCTCCCAAAACCACTGATTTATCTGAGTTTCCTAGAATCAAAGGCTTCTACCTCACCAGCCTTATTCACCTCTGTTCCCCATCTCCTTCTCTCTGCACAAACTGGCTTCTCCTTCAGCACTCCACCATATCGACTGTTTCTCCTCTCTTCCATGTGGACTTTCTCAGCTCTCCTTCAGCATGGGTTCCTCTGCCCCATTTTATAGTGTAGAAATTAAAATCTTTAATCCAATATGCAAACAAAGAAGTCTCTGATACAAAGTCACTTAGGGTGTGAAAGGTTTAGTCTTAAAACTAAGCCTTAGGCTATAAGGACCCTGCTTCCTTTAGCCCAGGGGTCTCAAACTCAACTCAGCATGTGGGCCGCAGAGCAAGATCACAGCCATTCGGCGGGCCGCACTAGGTCTACAAAAGGCAACTGTTACGCAACACTTTTCTCACTGCAGTTGAAAACAAAAAAAAAATCAGTACAACAAGCACAATCGTACATGCAGTTTACTCAGTGTCACAAAACGACCAGAAACTGTAGTTTGCATCACAACTGCTGTTAACTAAGCTAATATCTAGCTAGGATGCTAGAGAAATGAAAAATACAAGTAGGCCCCTAGGCTTACTTAATTTTATCCAAAATATTTTGAACTTCGTGGATTAGTCTGTGGGCCGCACAAAATTGTTCGGCGGACCGCATGCGGCCCACGGGCCGCGAGTTTGAGACCCCTGCTTTAGCCTGTCCCACAAACCCAATGAAAACTATAAGCAAGCAAACATATATGACATATTTACAAACTTATTTGACCAACATTCCACCCCTTTTGCTTGCTTCACAATCTAAAGTATAGGTATTCCTGCACAAGGAAATTAGGCACATTACACAAATTACAACAACATGACAAAACATACAATTTCAAAAATTACAAAGGTACATTTCACCAGTCTCTGAGCACTTTGCCAAAAACACAAAATGTCCTCGGACTTCTTTCTAGCCATGGGAAAAGCTTCCCGGGGCAGAGGGAAGGAATCTAGTAAGCTGCCCCCCACCCTCATCAGGGTGGTTTTGGGATTTCATATTGTTTAAAATCCATAAGTCCATCCAACAAAGGAGCCAGTGCCCAGGTCATAGTCCAGGAATCAGTCCATGCACATGGGTCCTCAGCCACCCCCCTCATCCTTGCCATCCTGGCAAGTCTTACACTGTCCCAAAGAGGACCACGTGGCAATGGCAGTCAGCATTTCTATCTCTGCTCCAGAGAGCATGATGGCATTCACCCCTATGTCCCAAAACCACAGACCTACCAGCGGCGTAGTAGGTGCTCCTTGCAGCTGGGCTCCCATCTTATGAAGACTGCGGATTGCAACTCCAGCCTGATTCTCCTCATCCTCCAAAGAAGAACTGAAAACACCAGCTCCCACTGCCAAGTTTGAGTGAGTCCCGGCCTGCTGCTGCCTTCTGCTCCATGGGCCTTGAAGCCCCGGCCCCAGCCTCAGCCCCAGCCTCTCGCCGCTGCTGGCTCTCCACAACATCCAGGGAAATGTGCAACTCATGAACCTGTGATTTCTTCCCCAGCGGCTGTTCTATTTCCAAGCAAATCTCACAAACCTGGTCGGCCTCCTCCAGTGCTTGCTCCAGCTCCAGGGTGGGCATCTCTTTCTCTCACATTTGCTCCAGCTTCTCCCACTGTTCAGTTTGCAGGTCCTGGGAAACCTCTTCCACAGAGCTCTTGGTTTCCTCTCGCATGGCTGTAAAAGTCAGCCAGCCTACGGTCCCCAAAAGGTCAGCCATGGGGAACTATAAAGGCAGCCAGTCCTCTACTCCACTGCTCAAAGGTGATGGTGGCTCCATATCGATCTGTATCAAATCCTGCCACAGACTGCGCCAAATGTAAAACCAGTACCATGGTCACCATCAAAGCCTCCTGGCCCATGCAGGTTTGCATTTGATTCGGACAGATGGTAATGAAACAACGAAGCCAAGAACTGGTGAGCCATTAGCTTTAGTCCTAGCTCTAACCAGCAGGCAAGAAATACACACAATGGAAAAACACTTCCCTTTTCACTCAGGGCTCCCAAAACCACTGACTTATCTGAGTTTCCTAGCATCAAAGGCTTCTACCTCACCAGCCTTATTCACCTCTGTTCCCCATCTCCTTCTCTCTGCACAAACTCTGCAAAAACTGGCTTCTCCTTCAGCACTCCACCATAATGGCTGCTTCTTCTCTTCTCCACATGGCCTTTCTCTGCTCTCCTTCAGCATGGGCTCCTCTACCCCATTTTATAGTGTAGAAATCAAAACTTTTAATCCAATATACAAACAAAAAGTCTCTGATACAAAGTCACTTAGGGTGGGAAAGGCTTAGTCTCAAAACTAAGCCTTAGGCTATAACCACCCTGCCATACAGCCAGTCCCCCACACCCAATGCAAACTATAAGCGAGCAAACATATATATCATCTTTACAAACTTAGCTGACCAACACAAATGTTATTTTTTATATTTATTTATATGGATATATTGCCAGTAGCCCCCGCCATCATGGCCATGCACATGCAGATTCACATAAAATTCGGGCAGATGGTAAAGAAACAGGGGAGCCAAAAAGTCCTGAGCCATTCCTTTATTCAAGACTTGTACTAGCCGATGAGAAACACACAGGGAAAAACATTTCCCTTTCACTCAGAACTCACAAAGCTACTGACATTCTTCAGTTCCACAACCACAGAATCTTCTCTGAAGTTTTTTCTAGAATCAAAGGCCTCACCAGTCCCAGAAAAACTCACAAAAGCCCCTCACCTCTGGTTCCCTATCTGCACACCTTCTGTTTCTGCTCTCACTCTGCAAAAATGGCATCTCTCTCTTTCCTTGCCATCTTGGCTTCTACACAAACTGGCTGCTTCTTCTCCTTCTCTCCTTTTTAAAACTTTTCTGGTGCCAAAACCTCTCCTCCAGCACATATTAGCATAACAATGGCCCTTCTCAAGCAGGAAGGCAATTAGCAATTTCACAGATCACTTACCTGGCGCTGCCCAGCATCAAGTTTAACAATAAAAGTGAGCAAACTTAAAAATTATATTTTACAAAATCATTTGGCCAACAATGAGATTAGTCTTACAGATATATATATATATATTATATATATATATATATAATATATATATTATGTATATAACTATGTGTGTGTCTTTATAGATAGATAGATAGATAATTCTGAGCATCTGGAATTTGAAATAAGTTTCTTCTGTCTTAAGCTGTGTGCATAAAGCATGAATAAATATATAGTTTTTATTCCATTGGTTCAAGCTCAGACAGAAGAGCTTGTGTGTTCACTAAGCCCAGCTTTTGCATCTAAACTAGTTTCAGATGAAAAGGATACTTATTTTATAATAGATACAAATAAAACATTTATAAAAAACATTCTCATATGGAAGACAATTCCTCCAAGGTAAAAGAAGTTGTCAAATAACTTTTACAACACTTTGCCTTTTCTTATTTCTCTTGTAATATAACCCACATTTAATTTCCCTCCTGCAAGTCAAATTTATATTTTATACACAATCTCAAAAATATATAAATCAATTTCTCTCAGATCTATGTGATTTTTTAGTTCCTAGTTGACTTAAAGTATGGTACCATGGTGTACCTATCGTGGCACCTAAATTTTCCATGTAGAAGGAATATTTAAAATGCAAGAATCACAGCATTAACTCTGAACTTCTGATTTATTTTCTGATCAGAAAAGACATCATCAGTAAGTTGGATATATAAACCTTTTAAATATGTATTAGTATAAAACATGGAAATATCTATATACAGAGAATAATGCAACAAGAGGTGTATATACCAGATGAGTCAGGTGAAACAGAGGGACAGTCCACCATGAGTTAGAACACCAAATGAGAGACGTGTTTCACCTACTTGAACTTTGTCACTGGCGGTCCTTAACACTGTTACTCATCTCACACTATGCTATGTATTTATTCATTTATGTAAGCTTAATTTAAATATTGTTGAGAACATGTGTATCCAGCAGTGTGCTCTGCATTAAGAATAAGGATGCAGTGCATGAGCTAGTCTGGAGATGGTTAGAAAACAATGAAACAGCAGTGAGAAAGACAAAACTCAGTTTGCCTTTGGCAATCCAAGTAAAAGCAAGGCAAGAGCTCGTGGGTCTCTGATAAATTTTATTTTGTTTACATCATTCTTGAAATGATTCCTCCCTCTCCTCTTTATCTTCCTCATCTAGAAAAAAAATTAAACATTTATGCAACAGTAAATACTACTGATTTTTAGTTTACTGTGTTTCCACTACATTAGATATTAGATCTTTAGAAATTTCCCTTTAAATGTATGTTAGCTTTTTTCTTCTTCCTCCCTCCCTCCTTCCCTCTTTCTCTTTCTTCTTTCTTTTCTTTTTTTTTCATTATTTAGATTAAGAATATCTTTACAGTACAATTAAATGCATGTGCAAGACTTTATAGAATTGAAAAGCTGTGCAAGCTTGGGTTTTAAAGAAGGTGAAGGACAGGAATTGGCAGGAGCTAGAAACAAGAGGCCTAACCAGAATGCACTAGCCCATACAGAAATCTTCAATAAAGTCCTGGCACAGCCCTAAGGAACTTGTCTTCTGCAACTAGGAGAAGGTTATAGGATAGAAAGTAAATCCACTGGGAATATCTCCATCCATCTTCATTCTTGTGTTTATCTTCTATAACTAGAAAGGTCTCTAACAGTACACATTGAGACAGTAGTAACCAAGACACAGGGCTTGGCATAATTGAGATCTGCTTTGAGCACTTACAGGCTTATGTAGATAACATAAGAGAATAATATAGTGAATCTGCTTAGGATTTCCCAACTCAATCATCCTTCAGTTTCATGATGCTGTCTCCTTTCATAAGCTATTAATAAACCTTATCTCTCTTACCCAATCTCAGTGAAGCTAATTAAACTGTGTGTGAACTTCATCTATATTGTTGAATAAATTGCTCCTTTTTTATATTTATTTTATTTATTCTAAAGATCTCAGACTCTTTAGGAAAATATCTCTGTCTTTCTGCATGAGTTTCCAAGTGGCATTTCCACAGAGTAACACAACTGTCATTCCTGGAGGACCTGCTTGTCATTGGTCCTTGGAAAAAATATCTGAAGATATACTGTACTATGACATTTAATTTAATGAGTAAATGGTAGTCCCAGAGGTATTCATTGCCATGAACAAATATATGATACACTTGTGTACGAAGGTGGGACTCTCTAGTAAATAATTTTCCTAGAACATCACAAGCACTGTTTAATTTATTCTTTTATAGTGTTGAGAAAATGTGAAAGAGATAGAGAGTGATTTGATTACAATGTAGGTTTTGTTCAGGAAAGGGTTAACCTTGGCTGAGGAATACCCGAGTTTTGAATAAGATCAAAAAGGTATTTTTTTATATGTTTCCTTTTAAAAAGCCAGATGGTGGATGTAAGCTAATGTTGCTCAAAGAATAGCAAGCAGACTAGCCCAGGGAATAGAGGATCTGTGTTGGGATAGCGATAATCAGAGTTAATTTTAATGCCAGTCTCAGTGGTAGTCAAACTCTTTATAAAATTACGCTATGTGAGACCCCCCTTAACTCACTGAAGCAAAACCTTTCCAGGCAATTTGGAGCAAAAAACATGGTTACAATCACTAAGATTGATACTTCTACATTTTATTTGTGACACTGACAAATGGTGCAGGAGCCAGTACAGATGTAGGAAGTGTCATCCCTACAACTTTACTAAACACCTTAGGACATTGAATCCACAGAAGAAGACACTGAATAAGGATTTGTAGTAGGGTTACCCCTGAAACCTTAATTCAGAGACAGAAAGTTCAAATAGACTATTTCTTGATCTAAGGAAATGGGTCTAAATGCTATTCATTTAGCAGTAGTTAAATACCACAAAGAAAAGAAGAAGCTTATGTGATAAGGTGCCAAGAAATTGCAAAACTTGCTAACATTAGTGTTTTAAAAGGAAGAGGCAGGCCCTCTTACCCTCCTTTCTGAGGAAGAAAAAATAAGAAGAAGAGCTTACAAGGGGCAAAAATCAGCTAATCGTAGTTTACCTATAGTTCTCTGGAAGGACTGATGCCACTTGCTAGACAGAGCTAAGAAGGTAGAACTTATCTGAAAATTTCTTCTTTCCCTTCCTTAAGAACCTTTAGGAGACAATATTTACATATCTTAATTAAAAATTTCTACACTGATCCTAACTCTTCCTCCCCTCCTGGAGTCAGGAGAGTGACGTGTACCTCTAGACCAGTGGTTCTCAAACTTATTGAAGTTGGGGCACATTAAAGATCCTACAAATAATTGTAGGCACACTATATACAAATTTATGAGAAACATGTTATAATAATTAAGTCAAATACTAAAGAAAAAATATAAAGTCCAAGCATGCTTTTATGGTAATTAAACAAAATAAATACAACAAAATTAAATTTATTATGACATAAAAAAACATTTTTATATTACAGTTTTTGAGTTATGCTTTTTAGAATTCATTAAAAGGGGTGTTAAAAATTTTTAAAAAGACAAAAAAGTTATCTTTTTATATATAGAGATACTTTCTTAGTAAGGTTTAGTAAATTCAGCAGGTCCCAGTGCGAATGTGTTAAGTTTTTTCATTCTTGTGTTTATGAGAAACATGACCTGATGTGTCCTAGTGATTTCTTCAATGTTTGGGCAAATATTTGAAAGGCAAACTCTCATTTCCTTGTCAATACATCGAAGAATTCCTCTCTTTTTACTCTTAATTGTGTTGAGTGCAGAAAACACCCACCATACATATCATCTTAACTTTATACCAAATAAAGGATAGAAGAAACTAGCCTCCAGTCTTTCCAGGGAACATGGGGGGTAGTGTAAACAATCCAGCAACACAGCTTAACAGCCTTTTGCAACCTAATCAGGCAAGTGAGGTGGGGGGTTGGGCCGACTGTCAGCTTCCAGCCAATTCTCCATACCTCTGTCCTCCCAAAATCTAAACTCTAAAAAACCTGTTGTTTTTTGGTCCACAACAGGCACATATTTCTCTGAAATACCATAGAGCGCACCTGGAAATCTTCTAGGGCAGTGGTCGGGAACCTATGGCTCACAAGCCAGATGTGGCTCTTTAGATGGCTGTATCTGGCTCACAGACAAATCTTTAATAAAAACAATAATAACATTAAAAATATAAAACATTCTCTTGTATTACAATCCATTCATTTTCTACCACTCATGTTCATAGTTGCGGGTGGCTGGAGCCAATCACAGCTGTCCTCCAGGACAACACCAAATTTTTATTGGATAATGCGTAACATACACAAGTGATTGTGAGATCAGAAAGTAAACTTTGCTCCTTTTAATCAAGTAGTCAGCTAGCTAATTGCAGAAACTCTTTTGATGAAGAAGATGGCTAAAAGAAAAAAGATGAGGAGTTCCATACTTTTCAGCAGGAATGGACAGAGGAATTTGCCTTTGTGTAGAGAGCAGGTTCTGCAGTGTGTCTAATATGCAATGATAAAATTGCATCGATGAAATGGTCAAATATAAAGTGGCACTTCAACACACGCCATACTTTGCATCGAAATATCCAGCGGGAGACAGCAGGAAGAAAGCATGTCAAGAGCTACTGTGCAGAGTGCAAGCTAGTCAGCAGCAACTCTGTGTTTGGACCCAACAAGGTGACTGGAATTCGGCTAGCTTTGCTGGTGCTTTAGCAATTGTGAGAAATGGAAAGCCATTCACAGTTGGGAGTATGCCAAAACATTCATGCTTGATGTTGCCAGTGAACTTTTTGATGACTTTTTGAATAAAGACATGATAATCAAACAAATAAAATACATACCTCTGTCAACAAGAACTGTTCACGATTGTGCCATCATGATGGCAAATCAAATTGAGGCAACACAAGTGAAGGACATAAATGCACACCATTCTTTTCTCTCGCTTTGGATGAGTCAACAGACGTAAGCCATTTATCTCAGTTCAGCGTGATTGCAAGGTATGCTGTCGGGGACACACTACATGAGGAAAGTCTTGCTGTTTTGCCTATGAAAGAGACTACAAGAGGGGAGGATTTATTCAATTCTTTCACTGAGTTCGCTAAAGAAAATAATCTACCAAAGTATAAATTTATTTCGGTGTGTACTGATGGTGCTGCATGCATGGTGGGGAATAACCGAGGATTCAAAGCGCTTCTTCGTGAACATGAAAAGAGACCCATCCTAAGTTTTCACTGCATCCTATATCAGGAGGCACTTTGTGCTCAGATGTGTGATGAGCAGCTTGGTGAGGTGATGTTGCTGGTCATTTCGGTGGTCAACTTTATTGTTGCCTGAGCTTTAAATAATCGCCAGTTTAAAACACTGCTGCATGAAGTTGGGAATAATTATCCTGGTCTGCTTCTGCACAGCAATGTGCATTAGTTGTCAAGAGGGAAGGTGCTCAGCCATTTCGCGGCTTGTCTGAGAGAAATCCGGACTTTTCTTGAAATGAAAAACGTTGAGCATCCTGAGATAGCTAACACTGATTGGCTCTTGAAGTTCTACTATCTTGTAAACATTACTGAACATCTGAACAGGCTCAATGTGAAAATGCAAGGCATTGGAAATACAGTCTTATCCCTTCAACAAGCAGTGTTTGCATTTGAAAACAAGCTGAAACTCTTCATCACCAACATTGAAACAGGTTGTTTACTACACTTTAAAAAACTGGGAGAGTTTAAAGATGCATGCACAGCAAGTGACCCTGCTCAACATCTTGATCTCCAGCAGCTAGTGGGCTTCACATCTAATCTCCTGCAGTCATTCAAAGTGCACTTTGGAGAATTTCATGAGCGCACTCATTTTTTTTTTTTTTTGTATTTTTCTGAAGCTGGAAACCAGGAGGCAGTCAGACAGACTCCCGCATGCGCCCAACCAGGATCCACCCGGCTCGCCCACCAGGAGGCAATGCTCTGCCCATCCGGGGCATCGCTCTGTCATGACCAGAGCCACTCTAGCACCTGGGGCAAAGGCCAAGGAGCCATCCCCAGTGCCTGGGCCATCTTTTGCTCCAATAGAGCTTCGGCTGCGGGACAGGAAGAGAGAGACAGAGAGGAAGGAGAGGGGGAGGGGTGGAGAAGCAAATGGGCGCTTCTCCTATGTGCCCTGGCCGGAATCGAACCCGGGACTTCCACACACCAGGCTGACACTCTACTACTGAGTCAACCGGCCAGGGCCATGCACTCGTCTTTTTAAGTTCATTACCCATCCACACGAGTGTGCAGTGGACAGCGCCGACCTGAGTTACATCCCTGGTGTCTCCGTCAGAGAGTTTGAGCTACAAGCTGCTGACCTGAAGGCCTCAGACATGTGTGTGAATAAGTTCAAGTCACTGAATGAAGATTTGGAAAGACTTACACAACAGCAAGAAGAGTTGGCGAGCAAACAATAGTGGGGAGAAATGAAAAAACTTCAACCCATGGATTGTCAAAACTTGGAACACACTTCCTGTCACATACTACACACTGCAACATGTGAGTATTACTGTACTGACAATATTTGGCTCTCCATATGCATGTGAGTAGTTTTTCTCACATCTAAAGAATGTTAAGACCAACCTACCATCATGTTTGATGGATGGAAGTCTCAACGCCTGTATGAAGCTTAACCTCACCACGTATCAACCAGGCTACAAAGCCATCAGCAAAACCATGCAGCACCAGAAGTCGCATTAATAGTAAGAAGTACTTTATTCATCATTGGTTAGCAACAGCATAACAATGTTATTAAAAAGAATTCAGAGACTTATTGTACTTTAAAAGTGTTGGTCTTACATAAAATGCACACATTTACTTGTATTTAGTGTTAAACATAGTGTATGGCTCTCATGAAATTACATTTTAAAATATGTGGTATTCATGGCTCTCTCAGCCAAAAAGGTTCCAGACTCCTGTTCTAGGGCACACCAGTGCGCCCCGGCACACACTTTGAGAACCACTTCTCTTGACAAAGGGATCATCAGCTCACTCCCCTTGCTTGAAAATCCTGTATTCTGTAACATTTTGTATGCTTTCTAAGAATCATCTCTTTTGAAATTCTTTATATGTATAAAACTTATAAACTAAGCAAGTAGGTACTAGCTTATTTAGTGTCCTAATAAGCTAGCCCCAACACTCTTTTATTTTTATTTTTTCCTTTTTTGTATTTTTCTGAAGCTGGAAACGGGGAGAGACAGTCAGACAGACTCCCGCATGCGCCCGACCGGGATCCACCCAGCACGCCCACCAGGGGGCGACGCTCTGCCCACCAGGGGGCGATGCTCTGCCCCTCTGGGGCATCGCTCTGTTGTGACCAGAGCCACTCTAGCACCTTGGTCCGAAGCCAAGGAGCCATCCCCAGCGCCCGGGCCATCTTTGCTCCAATGGAGCCTTAACTGCGGGAGGGGAAGAGAGAGACAGAGAGGAAGGAGAGGGGGACGGGTGGAGAAGCAGATGGACGCTTCTCCTGTGTGCCCTGGCCGGGAATCGAACCCGGGACTTCTGCACACCAGGCCGACCAGCTCTACCACTGAGCCAATTGGCCAGGGCTAGCCCCAACACTCTTAACAAAAGCAATTTCATTTATCTTCTCTCCTTACCCTAAACCAGGGGTCTCAAACTCAACTCAGCATGTGGGCCGCAGAGCAAGATCACAGCCATTCGGCGGGCCGCACTAGGTCTACAAAAGGCAACTGTTATGCAACACTTTTCTCACTGCAGTTGAAAACAAAAAGAAATCAGTACAACAAGCACAATCGTACATGCAGTTTACTCAGTGTCACAAAACGACCAGAAACTGTAGTTCGCATCACAACTGCTGTTAACTAAGCTAATATCTAGCTAAGATGCTAGAGAAATGAAAAATACAAGTAGACCCCTAGGCTTACTTAATTTTATCCAAAATATTTTGAACTTCGTGGATTAGTCTGCGGGCCGCACAAAATTGTTCGGCGGGCCGCGAGTTTGAGACCCCTGCCCTAAACTAAACATTTTATTTCCCACTACTGTAGCAACAGGGATAGGTTTTAAACCCTAGAAAATTTAGGAATGTCTTTGAGATGTAAAACATTTATCAATACTGTGTTGATATGTAAAACATTTATCAGTACTGTGCTATATTGCGGTCTTGATGTGTAGAAATTTTTCCTTTCAATAGATCTTATAGATAAATGTTGTAAACTTATCAATAAATGACTTTTGTACTGTATTCCCCCTTTTTTTTACCCCCTAACCAGTATGTGATCATGTCTATATGACCAGCCTCAGAGCTTTTTTCTGGGCTGCATGATTTGGGTTAGCTATGCCCCATATATGTAGCCAGCTCATTAATAAAGCTCCTCCTAATATTTCTTCTATGAATTATCTTGATGTCTCTATGTAACCTGTGAACTATACTACTTTATAACACTTAAACATATAGATAGTATTTGAAAATTTTTTAATTAGCTTCCATTTTCATTTTCAATCTTATCTCTTCTTTCCATTTTCTTTAGTTTAGATTAAGGGTGTAAAAATGCCCATTACAAGACCATGTTTTATTGCTTACTTTATCAATGGCTGGGAGAACATTTTATAAACTTGTTTTCCTTTTTATTTTCAGATGCAGTTTCTCATCTATTTATTATATACCTTTTATAAACCTGTGATGTATTTTGAGACTTGGTTTAGGAGACAACAAAGTCAAAATGTTATTTGATACATTTGAACAACTGAAAGAAATACCTTTAATAATAGAAATACCAACAATTAAACTAACTGTTGGGCAGATAAAATATATTATGCTCACTTTGGTAAAGATAGCGCTGCCCATGTGGAAGCCTGTTGCTTGGGATGGGCATGATTATGTTAATATGTGTTGGGGGAGTGCTTTTGCGCCAAAAGGTTTTAAAAGGAAGAGTGATTACATTCTAGGAAAAGCCATGTAGGGAGAGCATAGAAAGGCCACGTGGAGGAGAGGAGAAGCAGCCAAGATGGTGGAGTGCTGAGGGAAACGCCAGTTTGTGCAGAGTTTGTGCAGAGAGAAGGAGATAAGGAACAGAGGTGAATAAGGCCGGTGAGGTAGACAACTTTGATTCTAGAAAACTCAGATAAGTCAGTGGCTTTGGGAACCCTGAATGGAAAGGAAAGTGTTTTCTCACTGTGTGTATGCTTTTCCCGCCAGGTGCAAGCTAGGATAAAGATGATGGCCCACCAGTTCTTGGCTCTGTTGTTTCATTACTGTCTGTTCGAATCAAGTGCAAACCTGCATGGGCTAGGCAGCTGTGATAGTGGCTGTGGCTACTGGCTTTACATTTGGGGTAGTCTGTGGCAGGATTCAAGTTAGTTTGGTATGGAGCCACCACCACTTTTGAGTGGTGGAGTAGAGGACTGGCTGCTGTTATGGTTCCCCAGGCTGTCCTTTTGGGGGCCATCGGCTGGCTGACTTTTACAGCCATAGTGAGGAAAGTGAGAGCTCTTTGGAAGAGTCTGCCCAGAACCTGCAAACTGAGCAGTGGAAGATGCTGGAGCAAATGTGGGAGAAACAGATGCTGACCCTGGAGCTGGAAAAAGCACCAGAAAAGGCCAACCAGGGTCGTGAGGTTTGCCCAGAAATGATGCAGCTGCTGGAGAAGAAATCACAGGTTTGTGAATTGCAGATTGCCCTGGACGGTGTGTAGAGCGAGCAGTGGTGGGAGGCTGGGGCTAAGGCCAAGGCTGAGGCTGGGCCCGAGGCTTGAGCCCAGCAGCAGGAGCTGATGTTTTCAGTTCCTGTTTGGAGGATGAGGAGAATTGGTCTGGAGTTGCAATCCACAGTCTCCAGAAGGTGAAAGCCCAGCAGCAAGGAGTACCTGCTATATCCCTGGTATGCTCTCTGGACCACAGATGGAAATGCTGACTGCCATTGCCACGTGCTCCTCTTTGGGACAGTGTAAGACCTTCCAGGACAGCAGGGATGAGGGGGGTGGCTGAGGCCCCGTGTGCTTGGACTGATTTTCTGGACTATGACCAGAGTGGGCACTGGCTCCTTTGTTGGATGGACTTACGGATTTTGGACAATGTGAAATACCCTGATGGTGATGGGAGGGTTGCTTTGCTGGAGGCCTCCCCCCCCCAGGAAACTTTCCCTATGGCTAGAAAGAAGTCTGAGGACATTTTGCGCTTTTGGCAAAGCGCTCAGAGACTGGTGAAGTGTATCTTTGTAATTGTTCAAATTGTGTGATTTGTCATGTTGTAATTTGTGTAATGTACCTAATTTCTTTTCACAGGAATGTTAGTGGTGTAGATTGTGGGTAGTAAAGTGAGCATAGAGGTGGATTATTGGCTTTACACTAAGTAAGAGATTAAAGAAATTGCCCTTGTAAAAGTATTACTTTAGGGTCATTCAAAACAAACATTTTTATTGTGGTAAAATATACAGAACAAAGTTTCTCATTTTAAGCATTTTTAATGTACAAATCAGTGACATTTATTATATTCACAATATTTTACAACCATGACAGCTATCTTATTCCAAAATATTTTTGTTACTCTCAGTGAAAACCCTGTTCCAGTCCCGGCTAGTTAACTCAGTCAGTTAAGAGCATTGTCTGGAAACAAGTTTGTGGGTTTGAACTCCAGTCAGGTCACACACGAGAAGCAACCAATGAATGCACAGCTGAGTGGAACAACCAATGAATGCTTCCCTACCTCCTCCCTCTTCTTCCCTTTATTGTTCTGTCTCCCTAAAAATCAATCAATAAATTAAAAAAAAAATTGAGCCCTTGGCAGGGTAGCTCAGTTGGTTGGAGTGTCATCCCAGAGCACAGAGATTGACAGATTCTTTGGGCAGGACACAGAAGTGCAGCTCAATGTTCCTGTTTCTCTTTCTCTGCCTCTCTCTCAAAAAAAGGAAAAGAAAAAGAAAGAAAGGAAGGAAGGGAGGGAGGAAGGGAGGGAGGGAGGGAGGAGGAAGGAAAGAAAGAAAGAAAGAAAAAGAAAGAAAGAAAGAAAGAAAGAAAGAAAGAAAGAAAGAAAGAAAGAAAGAAAGAAAGAAAGAAAGAAAGGAAGGAAGAAAGAAAACCCCGTTCCCATTAAACAGTTACTCATTTCCCCATTTCCCCTTCCCCATTGTGAGGGACAAACACTAATCTGATAACTGTGTCTGTGGATTTGCCTCTTCTTGGCAAACATGTAAATGGAATCTGGCAGTGGTGGCCTTTAGTGTTTGGCTTCTTTTACTTAGCATATAAGAGTACTTCATTCCTTTTTATGGTTAAATAAATTCCATTGCGTGTATATACCTTTTGTTTATCCATTCATCACTTGGACATATGGATGGTTTTCCACATTTTGGTTGTTCTGAATAGTGCTGCCGCAAACACTCATATGTAAGTTTTGTTTAAATACAAAATTCCAATTCTTCTGAGCATATACTTCAGAATTGGAATACAGTTGCTGGATAATATGGTAACTCTATATATTTACTTTTTTGAGGAACTCCTGAACTATATTACACAGTGACTGAACCATTTTAAATTCCCACCAACATGTGATGCTTTATTTTATTATTTATTTATTTAAATGGAAATTTTAACTATATTAATTATAGTGAAGATGAAATGGCATCTAATTTTAATTTTTATTTGCATTTGCCTAATTAACTATACTGAGCATCTTTTCATGGAGTTGTTTGCTATTCTTATATTTTCTTTGAAAATAATCCATTCAAGCCAGTCCTTCACCTAATTTTTATATAGCCCCTTTTATTACTCATTGTATACTTAGGTATAAGAGTGATATATAGATATTTTAGATACTATACCCTCATCATATATTGATTTGTAAATACATTGTCCCATTGTTTATGTTGTCTTTTTTTCTTTCTTTATAGTGTTCTTTGATGCTCGAAGTTTTGAAGTTTGTTTCATGTTATATTGTATTTGTGTGTGTGTGTGGTTTGTGCTTTCTAAGAATCCTTGATTGCTATAAATACTGATTCAGTGCCAGAGTTTTAAAGAAGTAGAGTATACAGTTTATATGAGCATAATCATTGTGCACTCTAGTGTCTTGTCAAAATTGATACGAGAATGGTTAACCAAGAAATAGACATTTTAACAAGTAGTACTATTATAAAGCTTGAAATAAAAAAAACTATAATGAAACAAGAATCATAGCCAATTTAAAACTGTGGTATAGCTTGATACATTCAGTAAAAGAATCTAGGTTGACGTTTGTAGAGGTACCTAAACTACCTAGACTGCGGCTTAATTTTCAGCACTGACTTCCAATTACTTTGTTAATATAGAGTTCAAACTGTGTTCTACCTATGCCCTGTTCTCTATAATTTTTTACCTTGTTTCTTTTTATTATTTATTTCTTTCAACCTTTGTGTTTTATTTTTTTGCTGTTGTTCATGGCCACTTGTGTTGAAGCAAGTCCTCAGTGAAAAGTTTGGCTAAAAGGGAAATGGCATTGGTGGATGACTCTGCTCTCATCCCACAAAGTGGGATCATTTTAAAGTGAGATGAGAGACCTTCAAGGTACAGACACAGGCATTTTTGTAAGTCAAACAATATTTTCATGAATTCCTTTCAAAAACAGAAACTATTTCTGAGATGAGCAAACAAGTCAGAAGAGCTCAAGGGCCCTTTGTTCAGTCTCAAAATCAGTAAAAGGACAAAAGACCAGAAGTTAAAAATCTCCTCCTCATTTCTTAGCTGACATTTTATTTTCCAAAGTGAGTAATTATCTGTATAAATGAAAAATATCTTAAAATAGGAAATGATATAGAAACCAAAAACCAAGTTTGAATAATGAAACTCATTTTATTTTCACTTCTGTTAGTTATAAAAACTTGGTAATATGTACAGGATTTCAATGTTTTGTGAGGAAAGAAGAAAACAATGCTAAAATCTAATTTATATAGAAAATTTAGAGAATTTTTCCAGTTGTGGGACACTAATCTGGTGTTATTCACAACTTTACCCCATAAGTCTAAGAATTAAAGGTGAACTGACATATATACCTGTAACTAATACATCAGATAGGAATTTTGTAAAATGCATGGCTTAGTCATAAGAAGGATTTCTTTAACAGCCCATTGTATATAAAATAGAGAAATACTTTCTACAAGGAATTGATGAACTAACTGCTCCATGCCAAGAACCTGTTTATGAAGAGGTACTTGATTCATTTTTATTTTTTCCTTTGTCTCCAAGTTCCTCTCCCCTCAGTGGAGAATCCATGAGGAACTTCCCACACAGGCCCAGCCAGATCATTTCTATAGTTCGCTAATACCTGAGTGACATCTCTGGTTCAAAGGGAATGTATACCTACTGTAAGGTTTCTCACAAAATCTATGTACTGCAGGTTCCCAGGATCTAGCACTGACCTTCTGCAACTGAATATAGGGGAGTAAGGGCTAAGAAACAACACTACAATTTGAATAATCCCTTGAGGATATCTAAATGCAGTATACAATTTTTGCATTCTTGGTAGATGCATGTTTCCAACAAAATCCTTTCTTGATTTCATTTCAATAAATTATATGCATTAATTAATTTAAACAACAAATTTAACATTTATTATGTTACTTAAAATGAATGTTGATTCATGGCAAATTATTGTAACCCTTTGATGTAAAGTGAGCTAGATGACATATGCATGAACAGGAAGTGGTTTCATTTCTCCCCACTTTCTATTCTGAGCTTCAGTTCATGTGGTTCTCTTGCAAACAAAGCAGAAAAAAATGACCCCATTCTTGGACACTATCTGTTTTTTGATACAGCTAAAGTCTTGTCTCCTGTTTAACAGTCTCTCCTTTACTTCATACCTTTTTTCCTGTATCCATTTATTTCACTTAAAATCCTCACTGTAGAATTTGGAGAGAAGCTGAAAGAAATGACAATGGGAGGGTTAAGCTACCATAGAGAGTAAAAGCAGGGAGAACTCATAAACCAAGGAGCAGCAATGTCTGTGGACTGTAGTTTTAATTGCACTGGATTCTAATATTAGAGCTTCACATTCTGGGCATCCAGTTAGGAATTGTGCACATTAATCCACTTATGCAATGAAATAAGCTCTCTAAAAATGAAAGTACTCATGCTGATAAGTATGTAATAAAGTGGCCCTCCTAGTTTATTTGCACACACAATTATAAAATGCCAAAGGTCCAATCACCTTTATCTTAAAAACCTGGGCAGAAATGTATACAGTTATTCATGTTGTTGCAGATATTAGAAAGTCAAGACAATTTTCAGTACACATAACACACAGTTTATTATTTCTGCAGTAAAACCTATGGATATGCCATAAACGAGAACAAATAAAGTATATAATTAGCTTCTGAGAAAGTAAAACAAAAGCAGTCTTTCACATCCAGAAGCTGTTGTGACATTCACAGCAAGACCACGTTATGGTCCTTTATCTTATATTAACAATCCCACAGAACACAAACCTCAGACAAGGTTACTGTGATCTCATAATAAATGGAGGTTAAACATGGCTACTTCATGATTGTGACTAAGTACATGTAAAAACAATGCCAAACACTCACTTTCTGAACTAAGCCAAATGATCGTTTATTGACAAAGCTTTATTCTCACTCTAGTCTGCTCTTTTTATATATAATATTTATTGAGCTACTTAACTATGGAATTGTCCACTTCACTGTTATCTACCATTAAATTTAATTTCTAAATCTAAAAAATTATTCAAGATAAAAAAATAAAAAATGAATTGTCCCTACTTTCTGACAGCATTCAGTCTATAGTTTACCCGCTTCCTTAGACTCTTCTCAGCATCACCCAACCAAAGCCCAAAAGTTATAATAGGTTCTCTCTACAACCTCTTACTGCAGTAATCCTAGATTCCTGAGTAATAAACCCAACCTTTTCACCTGCAGGGGTGTTCCTAGTAGTTTTGGACGGAAGGCATTGACACCTCACAGCATCTCACTTCAGGTCAGATTTCAACCTCAATGTGTACAGGTAAGTAAGGTTTTCTTCAGTAAATGAGTTGTGCAAAGACCTGTAGCTTTCAGAGCATTTGGATTTTACAATAGAATTCCAGATACGGTTTTGTATACTTTATGGTATTTTCTGAAAACCATTTGTCAATATGTAAAGTAGCTTTAGAAATATACACATGCTATATGACAAAACCTCAACTAATATCATACTCAGTGGTGAAAAATTAAAGCTTTTTTTCTTAGATTAGGAACAAGAACAAGAGGCCCACTCTTGTCACTGTTATTAAACATAGTACTGGAAATCCTAGCCAGAGCAGTCAAGCAGGATAAAAAAAATAAAGTATTCCAAATTGTGAATAAAGAAGCACATGATTCTACATATAACAAACCCTAAAGATTTCATCAAAAGACTTATTAGAAATAATAAACAAATACAGTAGTTTTAGGGTACAAAATCAATGTACAAAAATTTGTTCCCATTTCTATTCACTTATAATGAAATATTGAAAAAAGAAATAAATAAAACATCACATTTGTGATTGCATAAAAATAACAAAATATGCAAAGATAAAATTAACAAAGAAAGTAAAAGATTTATATGCTTAAGTCTACAAGACATTGTTAAAAGAAATTGAAGAAGACATAAAGAAATAGAAATAATTTTGTGTTCATGAATTGGAAGAATCAATGTAGTTTAAAATGGCTATGTTACCTAAAGCAATATACAGATTTAATAAAATCCCCATCAAAATCCCAAAAGAACAAAGCCAGAGGGACCATACTTCCTCTCTTCAAATCACACTACAAAGCTAAATAATTAAAACAGTGTATAGTATTGCCAGGAAAATAAACACATGGATCAATGGAACAGAATTGGAACCCTAGCAATAAGCCCAGACATATATGGGCAAGTACTTTCCAGAAAAGAAACACATACAGTGGAGAAAGGAAAACTTCTTCAGTAAATGGTATTGGGAAATTAGAAAGCCATATGTAAAAGAATAAAACTAGACTTCTATACTACACCATACACAAAAATTAACCCAAAATGAATTAAAGTCTTTTATATAAGACCTGAAACAATAAAATATATAAAAGAAAATATAAGCTCTAAACTTATGAACCTTAGTCTCAGAAGATTTTTGTGAACTCAGACCCAAAGACAAGGGAAGTTAAAACCATAAAAAGTGATGAGAGTACAGCAAAACAAACCATTAGCAAATAAAAAGGCAACCAAATGAATGGAGAAGATATTTGCAGATAATACCTCCAATAAGAGGCTAATATATAAAATATATTTAAAAACCTCATAGAGCCGAACAACAAAAATAACAATTCAATTAAAAAATTGGCAGAAGACTTTAACAATTTTTTCCCCCAGAAGATATAGAAATGGCCAACAGATATATGAGAAGATGCTCAACTTCACTAGCTATAAGGGAAATGCAAATTAAAACCACAATGAGATACCACCTCATACCTGTTACAATGCTTATTACCAATAAGACAGGAAATAACAAGTGTTGGGGAGGTTGTGGAGAGAAAGGAAAACTTATTCACAGCTTGTGAGAATGTAAATCAGTACAATCATTATGAGAAACAGTAAGAAATGCCTCAAAAAGTTAAGAACAGAGCTATTGTATGACCCAGCAATTCCTATTCTGGAGATTTACATACAAAATAAATGGAAAACATTTATTTGTGAAGATGTATGTACTCCTATATTCACTGTATCATTGTTCTTAGTAGCTGAGACATGAAAACAACTTAAATGTTCTTCATTGGGTGATTAGATAAAGAGGATGTGTCATATATATATATATATATATATATATATATATATATATATATATATATACACACAATGGAATACTATTAGCCATACAAAGGATAAAATACCGTCATTTGTGACAACATGGGTGACTCTAGAGAGTATCATGTCAAGTGACATCAGTCAGACAGAAAAAGGCAAAAAACTGTATGCTTTTACATATATGTTGTCGGGAGCCGATCCACTAATGCTGGCTAACTAGGTCACAGCAGAAGAAGATCCACAACTGCTGGCTGACAAAGTCACAGCAAAAGAAGATAGAGTTACCGCAGTAAAGACCAAAAGCTGCGGGTTGACAAAGTCACCGCAAGGAAAGGCACGATACTTCCCCCTTTAATCTTTTGAATTAATCTGGCCTTATATCCCCCTTTTTCTGGGTGTGTGCTATTATTTGTGGCACAGGGATAATAGTACCGTACTTTCCCTGTAGATTTGTAGTAATTTCTTTGGAAATGAGACAGAAGGTGTAAGTTCCACAGAAAAGCCTGTAAGCCCCTTGAACTGGGCTCATAGATATAAGAGGCTGGCTATGATATCCCTCGTAAAGGGTTAAGTTTGTAGGAGAATTTCTTCTTATTAATCATATTAGAAAGAATATAGCCAGAACTTAGCTAGTGTATGAATATAGTAAATAAATAAAGTTTAACCAGACAATAGAATCTTAGATAAGGTGTTATGGAATGGCCTGTTGCATGGCCTGGGATAGGAATGCAGTCAGCAAGAAAAGGATGTTTTGCTAAGAGAATTGTTTTATGACTGAAGGCAGTTGCTGGACTTTCTCAGTGAGACACTCATGAGATTTATAAACTTTCCCAAAAATTCTTTCTTCTGATAATGAGAGGTATGGCAGGGGGCATCCATAGAAGCAATAGCAATCAATGTCTTCTGAAATTATGTTGCTACTAAGCTATCTTGCGAGTGCACTCTATATATCTTTAAGTAAAAGTTACTCTTAATGTTAAGTCAGTTTCTCAATGGGCAAGCCTTTTGTTATCTTGTGAGAAAAGCCAGGACACTGCATAAATTCCAGGCCATTTGCCTGAGCAAGCGGTGGTCCTTTGCTAGTCCTTAATGATTTTGTCTGTTAATCTCTCTCTGCCCCTTGACTCACAACAACAGTAAAGTTGAGTTATTAGTTAGTACTAATCCTTTAAAAGCTTTTACCGATGTTATCGCTATTCAAGTTATTTTTTAGTTGTACTTTGAATGATTTACCACCTGATCTGTAGTTTACAGATGTAAACTAACTGTTATCTGGAAACATGTAAACATAGTGAAACAGAAGCAATGATTAATACCATGTAATTGTAACTTGGTGTGTGGGTATAAAAAAGGAGCTGTACTAGCATTTGGTGGAGATGCCTGGCAGTAAATGCTAACTAGAGAATAAAGAGAAAGAAAAGAATTCGGCTCTCTCACTCGATTTCGCCGACGCCGTCTCTTCCTGTGGGACCCCTGGATCCCCCCCGGGGCTGGACCCCGGCATTTGGCGCCCGATACAGGGACCTACAGGTAATCCCCCCTCGTTGTCTCGGGACGGCTAGGACTCCACTCAGGGTGCTGCAGACCCCCCTGTAAGAAAGACAGGGTGAGGATAGGTGGAGAATTTCAGAACTTAAGATTTTGAGAAGTCATGGGCCATACTGAGTCTAAAGAAAGAAGACTCTTTATAAAAGTCATTAAGTATACACTTTCCCAAAAAGGAGTTAATGTTTCCTCTAAACAAGTAGCTCGTTTTATGAAATTCGTACAAAAATGTTCTCCATGGTTTCCAGATGAGGGAACGCTTGATTTCGAGGAATGGGTTCAAGTTGGAGAAGATTTAAAACTTTATTATGAGGTACATGGACCAGAAAAGGTTCCAGTTGATACAGTTGCTTTATGGAGCTTGATTAAAGATGCCTTAAATCCAGAACATGAGATGCATAAACTTTCTAAGGCAACTGCTCCTCCAAAAGAAGAGACTCCATTAATTAGAAGTAAAAGGCAGTCTCAAGATACTACAAATCATGCTATGGCCTCTTTAAAATTAAGTAAACATCAGGATGATAGTGAAAATCTTTTATCTCCAAAAGATGAGGCTGAATTAGAAGATGAGGCAGCTAAAAATAATAGGGATAATGAGGATTGGAAATCAAAAACAGTCTTGCCCATATTATATCCCTCCAAGACTGACAAAAAGGATGAAAATAAGGCTATTAAAATGTCCTTGCCTCTACCAGTACAATCACCAGATGATAATGAAAAGAAAAAATCATCAGGGTTAACAGGGTTGCAGAAGGCAATTCAAGCTTCTTGCGACCAAGGGGAAACTGATTTGGCATTATGTTTCCCTGTGGCTGTGGCTGGTGAATTTGATGATGAGGAGGATCCTACATGGGAGCCGCTTTCTTATAAATTATTGAAAGAGTTGAAAATGGCTTGCAGTCAATATGGACCCACCTCTCCTTATACTATGTCTTTGGTGGAAACAGTTTCTCATAATTGGATGACTCCTTATGATTGGGAACAAGTGGCTAAAGCTTGTTTATCTGGAGGAAATTATCTCCTTTGGAGAGCTGAATATGAGGAGCAAGCTAAACAACAGGCAGTTAGGAATCGGAGGACTCATAATCCTGTGATTAGAGAAATGATTACGGGAGAAGGAGAATTTGCTGATGTTAGTGAACAGTTAAAACTTTCTAAACCGGCTTTGATACAAGTGAATAATTGTGCTATATCAGCTTGGAGAAAGTTGCCAGCTTTGTCTGGTGGAGATGTTACTGTGGTAGGAGTAAAACAGAAAGGTGATGAACCTTATGAGGAGTTTGTTGCTCGGTTGATTCAAGCAGTAAGAAGAGTTATTTCAAATGAGGCGGCAGGAGATATTATAATTAAACAGTTGGCTTATGAAAATGCTAATTCCACTTGCCAGGCTATGTTGCGGTCAGTGAGGAGAGAAGGAACGATAGGAGATTTCATCAAAGCCTGTCAGGATGTAAATCCTGCTTTTGTTCAGGGAGTAACTATTGCTGCAGCTTTAAAAGGAGAAACGTATCCTCAATTTATTAAGACTATGTATCAAGGAAAAATGCCTTCTGTCAATGAAGCTTCCTCTAAGGGAAGTCTTACTTGCTTTACTTGTAATCAAACGGGCCACTTTAGCCGACAATGCCCTAACAAGAGTGGGCAAACAGGCCCAGGAGTGCAAGAAACAGCTCCCATAATTAATAATGCTAATAATAATGTCCCATTGCCTAAGACTTTGTGTCCACGCTGTCAAAAAGGATTTCATTGGGCAAAGCAGTGCCGTTCTAAATTTCACAAAAACGGACAGCTATTAAGACCAAAGTTAGGAATAGAATGGCAGCCCCCACATAATTTAAATCTGACAAGTAATCAAAGTAGTAATCAGAGAAACTGGCAAGGGGGCCAGCCTCAGGCCCCGATAACAATTGGGGCCAGCCTGAATCCATTTGTCAACTCCGGTCTGTCTCAGACCTCACCCGGGCCTCCCGCGTGGCAGGCAGGAGTTCTACCACTGAACCACCCATGCCTCCATGCAAAATATGAGAAGCAAGCCTCTTGTGGGGGTTGAAATGGAGGGATTCCGGCTGCCGGTTGCAGCAGCTATTAGAAGTCAAGAATGATTAGAAAACTGAGATGAGTTTTAAAGTTGTGTTATTATCTGATTGTCTTTAGTAAAATAGAAGGACTTAAGAGTTTGGAAAAATTACAGGTTTTTTTGTTCTCCTCTTTCTCTCAACTCATTTTATTTCTTTCCTGTTCTATGCCTGAAAAGAGGGCAAAGGGAACACCTGTTTGGATATGGCTAAACAAAATCTCATAAGCGGCCGTTCTTGAAACTTTTCAAGAGAGAGTTCTGTTTAGTTTCTATCCAATATGTTCCAATCAAAATAGCCCTGTGTAAAAATCAAGCAGGCCATACTCTAATCTCTAAAATCCCGGGTTTCTCTCTAATTTGTCTGATTTGTCTACTTTGTCTGATTCTTGTTTGTGTTTGGTCTTTGTTTAATGTTGTCTAAATGTAATTTTTTAAGTTTTTGCATGCAAAAATTGAATATGCCGGCTCTAATATTATAAAAATATCATTCCTACAAATTTATAATTTTAATTGAAACAAGTAAAGCGCGCTCATTTAAATTTAAATAGTATGAAACATGAATCCTAAAGACTTGTTAATTTTGACTAAACTGCTTCAAGCTTCAGGCTCTTGCTGCCACTGCAGAGCATGAAGCAGAGTAGATTTACCTAACAAAGGTGTAGACTTTTTAATATAGAAAAATAATGAAAGCCACACTAGAATTTTCCAGCTTTAACGTATTCTTTAAATTGCCTGTTAATTAATGGAGTAGAAATGTTTTTATGAATATAGAAAACTCGTATACTGGAACTCCTGCAAATCTTCTTTATCATGCTTTTTACTTTAAAAAAATTTCTTTTGAATGCTGATATACAGGATTATTCAACACCTGAGACACTGGAATCTGGATCTGGATAAGCCTAAACCAATGGCAAAGTGGAAGGATTTATTGACAGGTCAATGGAAGGGACCAGATGTAATTCTAACCCAGGGGAGAGGGTATGCTTGTATATTTCCACAGGACGCTGACTCGCCTCTCTGGATCCCAGACCGGCTGATTCGCCATGCCTCGCCGGAGGTCTCCGCTGCCGCTGCCGCCCCCTCCTTATCTCCCTCCTCCTCCTCCTTATACACCATCCAGTCCGGAGGAGACTTCTGTGCCACCCGCGTCATCAGTGACTTCCCAGCAGAGGTCATCAAGGAGCTCTCCGTATGATCCTGTTACTCGAGGGATACAGCGATTGTCACTACAGGGAGCTAGACGACCTCCCTATCAACGGATGGCTCGCTCTACTCGAACTGTCAACCCACCAACCTGGGGCCAGTTGAAGGCGTTGTCTGAAAGGGCTGATTCAATTTGTCGTCAACAAAATATAGAGCGTAACCCTGTTAATATGTTTATTGCTATGCTAGCTGTACTTTCAATTCAGGTACTTAATGTTGAGGCTACTGGACAAAACAAATCTTATTGGGCTTATATTCCAAATCCACCATTAGTTAAGCCTGTTACTTGGGGAGGAGATGATATACCTGTGTTTAATAATCATACTAAGTTTTTGGGAGGATCATGTAGTTCTTTTATTATACATAAAACTAATTCAAATTTCTCATTTCATGGGAAAACGGATAAGGTACCTATATGTTTTATGTTTAATAATACTCACAAGATTTCTGGGTGTTTTCCTACTACACTTAAGACTATTTTGACTGACTCTCCTAAAAGTAATAAACCTGGACACCCAACAAGAGACTTATAGTCTCTCACAATTTTAATGCCTGGAGGCCCTGACACCCATGAGTATAATCCTGTTACATTGCCTCCTAAGGGATTTCACCCATGTAAACTTTATCCTCCAAAAAAGGCAACTCAAGAGCCTTACTGGTGGTCTGTGGAGAATAGATTTGGTTTTCCCCCATGGCAAGAATGTGCATATTACAACTATATGAATTATACTGCATATGCTGTTAATTTCACTGTACAAGATTGGTCTAGTCCTTATTCTGAATATGATTATAGAAAATTAGTGCAGAAAATGAGAGACGATTACAGTTGGTCAGATAAATATAATCCTTTAAATAAAATCGTCACACGTTGGCAGTCTGCTGGATGGATACCTGCACAGCTGACTTATCAGGATGAATTAACCACCAGGTATCAAACAAAGCTTTGGCAGCTAATTGCAGCTGCTGCACCAGCATATTTGGTTAGGCCTTACCCTTATCCTGTTCAGAATATTTTTGTTCAGGCTTGTGTACAGGCTCCTTATGTACTCTTGATTGCTACTATGGACAGTAATCTTTCTGTTAGTACTTATAATTCTATGTTTAGCATTTCCTGCTCTCGCTGTGTTTTAACAAACTGTCTATCTTATGACACCAAAGCTCAAGTTATGTTTATTTTGCGGCAGCCACCTTATGTGATGTTACCTGTTAGTCTGTCTCAGCCTTGGTATGATGACCCAGGGTTGCATGCACTACAGGCTGCTTCTGAAGCGCTTGCTCACCATCGAGGAAAGCGATTTGTTGCCGAATTGATTTTGGGAATTACTGCTCTTATTGCTATTATAGAATCTGTAGCTGCTTCCACCACTGCTTTAGCTCAATCAGTTCACACTGCAAATCATGTGGATAGTTTATCTCGTAATATATCTCTTGCATTAGCAGTACAGGAGACTATAGATAGGAAGTTAGAAATGAAAGTGAATGCTTTAGAGGAGGCTTTTATTCACATATGTAATGAGCTGTTAGCTATGAAAGCTAGAATGACTCTTAGATGCCATGCAGGATTCAGGTGGATATGTGTGACTCCTTTAGAATACAATCAGTCTATCATAGCATGGAATAATGTACAGAATCATTTGTTAGGTGTATGGAATAATAGTGATATTAGTTTAGATTTGAGGGAATTACATCAGCAGATACAAAACTTAGGACATTCAGGCTCTTTAGTCTCTACCTCAGAAGTAGCTGATCAATTTGTTGAAAACATTAAAAGTATGTTTTCTATGCATGGCCTGACCTCTCTGGCTACTGATATAGGCATAATAATAGCTGTGGCAATTATCACTCTTCTTGTCCTTCCAGTCATGTTCCGACTCTTAAACAGCAATCTCAGGAAAACAGCGGTGAAAATACAAAAGCTTTATTTAAATAATAAAAAAGGGGGAGATGTCGGGAGCCGATCCACTAATGCTGGCTAACTAGGTCACAGCAGAAGAAGATCCACAACTGCTGGCTGACAAAGTCACAGCAAAAGAAGATAGAGTTACCGCAGTAAAGACCAAAAGCTGCGGGTTGACAAAGTCACCGCAAGGAAAGGCACGATACTTCCCCCTTTAATCTTTTGAATTAATCTGGCCTTATATCCCCCTTTTTCTGGGTGTGTGCTATTATTTGTGGCACAGGGATAATAGTACCGTACTTTCCCTGTAGATTTGTAGTAATTTCTTTGGAAATGAGACAGAAGGTGTAAGTTCCACAGAAAAGCCTGTAAGCCCCTTGAACTGGGCTCATAGATATAAGAGGCTGGCTATGATATCCCTCGTAAAGGGTTAAGTTTGTAGGAGAATTTCTTCTTATTAATCATATTAGAAAGAATATAGCCAGAACTTAGCTAGTGTATGAATATAGTAAATAAATAAAGTTTAACCAGACAATAGAATCTTAGATAAGGTGTTATGGAATGGCCTGTTGCATGGCCTGGGATAGGAATGCAGTCAGCAAGAAAAGGATGTTTTGCTAAGAGAATTGTTTTATGACTGAAGGCAGTTGCTGGACTTTCTCAGTGAGACACTCATGAGATTTATAAACTTTCCCAAAAATTCTTTCTTCTGATAATGAGAGGTATGGCAGGGGGCATCCATAGAAGCAATAGCAATCAATGTCTTCTGAAATTATGTTGCTACTAAGCTATCTTGCGAGTGCACTCTATATATCTTTAAGTAAAAGTTACTCTTAATGTTAAGTCAGTTTCTCAATGGGCAAGCCTTTTGTTATCTTGTGAGAAAAGCCAGGACACTGCATAAATTCCAGGCCATTTGCCTGAGCAAGCGGTGGTCCTTTGCTAGTCCTTAATGATTTTGTCTGTTAATCTCTCTCTGCCCCTTGACTCACAACAACAGTAAAGTTGAGTTATTAGTTAGTACTAATCCTTTAAAAGCTTTTACCGATGTTATCGCTATTCAAGTTATTTTTTAGTTGTACTTTGAATGATTTACCACCTGATCTGTAGTTTACAGATGTAAACTAACTGTTATCTGGAAACATGTAAACATAGTGAAACAGAAGCAATGATTAATACCATGTAATTGTAACTTGGTGTGTGGGTATAAAAAAGGAGCTGTACTAGCATTTGGTGGAGATGCCTGGCAGTAAATGCTAACTAGAGAATAAAGAGAAAGAAAAGAATTCGGCTCTCTCACTCGATTTCGCCGACGCCGTCTCTTCCTGTGGGACCCCTGGATCCCCCCCGGGGCTGGACCCCGGCAATATGTGAGATAGAAATCAGAAAACAACAAAAGAACAAACACAGCAAACTCTTAGACAAAGATAATGGTATGGTGGTTAGCAGAGGAGAAAGGAGTAGGGAGAGAATGAAGAGGGTAAAGGGGATCAAATATACAATGACGGAAAGACACTAAACTTAATTAACATATAGAGGATGTATTATAGAATTGTACATTTGAAACCTGTATAATGTAATTAACCAATGTTACCCTAATAAATTTAATTTTTAAAAATGTACATATTTTAATCACATAATATATTAATGGAAAATCTCAAATTCAAATATCTCTTCTGGCATTTATGAAAACAGAAATTAAAAAATAAAGTTAATATGCAAAAATATGATGATGCATACATTCAATAAACTATTATACAGCCATACAAATGATTATAAAAGTTTTGCTGAAATGTTTATGATATGAGGCGAAGTCTAGGCAAAAAGTAAAATTGCATACACAATGTAATGTGATGAAAATTTGCCACACTATAACAATGACCAATTTGTCTATTTTGTGCTTCTTTTTTTTTTTTTACTTTTTCAGTGTTCTAGACTTCTACATTTCTTCCTTAATTGCTGTGAGCATGAATTACTCTTTTGAAAAAGTAAATATTTTTCATGTATAGTTAGTAATTTATTATTTTCATGTAATCTCTTTGGAAGCCATATGAGAAATAGAATTTAATCATTCCTAAGAAGCTAACAGAATAAGAAATATGGTGAGGGAATATGATATTGAAACAATTAGATATAAAACAGCCATTTAGCATTGTAATGATATACATAATGGTGAGATGTGAAGCAAGTAGGAGGGAGTAGTTTGAGGCAAATATATAAACATACATATTTAACTTAGGGTGCATAGCTTGCTTACCACGAAGAGAAGTAATGTGGGTCAAAGGAATAAAATTAAATTTGATCTTGCTTGCATTATTTCAATTTACTGAATAAATCAAACCAGTGATGGTATAATTTTTCATTTTTTTCTTTTCTTTTTTTTTTTTACTTGCAAGCAAATGACTTTGACATGAGAAAAACAATATTTTAAAAGAGAAGCTGTATTTACAAGGGTTAAATAATTCAACTTGTCAACAGCATTTCTTCCAAAATCTATTTGAAGTACGGAAATCCTTAGGCAATTTACACTTCCCGATGAGCATCTTCCTTTGGCATATTATTCTTTGTAGTAATTCTATTAAAAGAGTACAATTTATTGCAATCTGTCTTTGCAGATTTTAACAATGTTGAAACCTTTAAACTGAGAATGGGATTAAATAAACCCCATTTACCAGTGTGATAAAATATAATAGACATCCAACCCATTAAATGGCCAGCAAAATCAATAAATTCTCTTGGTAGCAATTTCCAGAAGATAAGGTAGAGACCTTCTGTTCTATTTGATAGATGAATAAACTTAAAAAGAAGAATCTACAGTAGACTCAGAGTGTACCTTGAAGGAACGTTCATTATTCTCAAATTACCTTCTCATGCCAGTAGATTTGTGGTTAATAAACAGAGAAGCCACTTATACTTCCCCTTTGTGCGGTTATAGAGGATGCACTGCACAAGTAACTGATGTGGAAGTCAAGTGACTGTCTGAAGCTACTTAATAAAATAAGACTTCAGCTGAGATGAAAAGATATTTATAAATTTTAATTGAAAATATTTTTAAGATTTCCTATTAAGATATTATAGGATGGACATGTGCCCATTTCTTAAACAATTTTATTTTACTAATTTTATTTTTTATTAAATTTTTTGAAATAATACTGGTTAACATAATTATACAAGTTTCAGGTGCAAAATTCTAAACACATCTCTGAACACCATATTATTTGTTCACTTGCCAATGTAGCCCCTCCTCCTGTCAGCCTGTTCTCTAGGTATGAGTTGGTCTCTGTTTTGCTTGTTAGTTCATCGTGTTAATTAGATTCCACATATGAGTGAAATCACATGGTATTTGTCTTTTTCTGACTGGCTTATTTTACTTAACATAATGCTCTCCAGGTCCACCCATGCTTTCACAAAAGGTAGGGTTTTCGCTTTTTTTATGGCCATGTAGTATTTCATTGTGTAAACATATCAAAAAGTTTTTATTCACTCATCTACTGATGCATATCATGTGCCCATTTTAAAAAAAAACATTAAATTGGTTCTGGACAGTGGCTCAGTGAATAGAGCATCACCTCAGCATATGGACATCCCAGGTTCAATTCCACATCAAGGCACACAAGAGAAGCAACCATCTGTTTCTCTCCCCTCCCTCTTTCCCTTCTCTCCTTCTTCCCCTCCCACATCCAGTGGCTTGATTAGTTCAAGCATGGTCCCAGGAGCTAAAGACAGCTTGGTTGGTCTGAGCATGTTAGCCTCAGGTGCTAAAAATAGCTTGGTACTGGGGCATCGGCTCCAGAAGGGGTTGTCAGGTGTATTCAATTAGGGGCTCATGCAGGAGTCTGCCTCACTGTCTCTCTTCCTCTCACCAAAAAAAAAAAAAAGATGATATAATAAAATTTAACCCATGGTTTTTATAGGAGAATATTATATAATGGATGTAAAACACTTAGCTCACTGCCTGGTACTTAATAAGTGCCCAATAAAAATGTATGCCTTAATACTGTGACTATATACAAATAAATACCTATGCATAAACACATAAAAACATTTAGTCTTTATAGGTATATAGACACTCTTTACATGTATACATATAATATGCATATATTTGTAATGCATTTAAATTGTACATATGTGCATATACATATAGTATATGTATATATCTTACAGATAATTTAAATATATATTTTATATTATTGACTTAAAAATCTATGTAAAATGCTGTATCCTAATTTTTTGACAAAATAATATAAACATGTTCAATTTTAATATATTAATAATATTTTTTAACAAAAGAATTTTTCAATGGCTATACAACACTCAACTCGATGAATAGCTCAAAATTTACTTAATCATTTACCTACAATTGGGCATTTAAAAAAATTTACAATGTTGTAATAAATATCTTCTGTATGAATTTTTTATTTACCTATTTTGAATTATTTTCTTAGGGTAGGATAGTAGAAATTAATTGGTTAAATGTTATAAATAATTTAAAACTAATAATTTGTATTATAGAACAATACAATAAAATTTACATATATTTTGGAACACTTAACATTGCTTATTTGGAAATATACAAGCTTCATACTTTCTTCCAAAAATTAGTTCGACATAGTTTACATTAGAAAAAACTGGATCACATTAATCAAGCTCTGGAAGCCAAAGGAAAGATGTTAGCATTCACCCAGGATGGGCAAGATCTCTTTTCACACTGTAGAGATTTGAAGCCTACAGAGCATCTGTACTCTTCCCCAAGTTATCACATTACTAGGTAGCAGAAAGAAGATTTGAATTCAAATTCAAATCTCCACTTCTCTACAGGAGAAGCATAAACAGAAATGTCCTGAACATGCAAGGCCTTGAGGGCAACACCCTTCCCTGCTGCACATCTGCCATGAGCTCTCCCTGAATCAGTCTCTTCCTTTTAGCAATATGTTTCACCTGGAAGACTGCGGACAGAAAGGAAAGATGAACATTAGTTTTGTTATGCCTTATCTAAGGCTTCAAAGTAGAAGCCAGAATCTAAATCAGAAAAATATCCGAGTCTAGTCTAAAGTTCTCTGTTAATGTTTTATAGATTTGGAAAATGCATTAGAAATCAGAGAGGATGATGGGTGGATATGGAAGAGCAGGGAGTGTGAAAGTGAAAGTTGCTTTGGAGAAGTTTCAGTGGTGCCTTCCATTTTGGTTCTCTATTTCTGTGAAAAATTTTCTATTTCCCATTGTCAAGTTTAATTTTCTTTGGATTCTTTCTGTTTTGTTCTCTTTTAAATTCATTTCAGTGAGAGAGGAAGGAAAAGAGAGAGAGAGAGAGGGAGAGGGAGAGAGAGAGAGAGAGAGAGAGAGAGAGAGAGGAACATCAAGTTGTTCCTGTATGTGCCCTGATCGGGAATTGAACCCGCCACCTCTGCACTTCTGGACGAAGTTCTGTTCAACCATGCTATCCAGCCAGGGCTCTTTCCTCCTTCTATTTATATCTATTTTCCTACCCTGTTCAGCTATATTTACATGCAAATGTTATCTCATGCTCTTTCTCTCTCTCTCTTTCTCTTGCTCTCCAACTCAACTCTAGGTATATTTTTTTACATTTGTCAGAATGAAACATATTAAATTTTTACATGTGTTTTGCTTCTGTTTGAAAACTATTCTATCATATCCTCATTATATAACTTTTTATTAAGTGAGAGGCGGAGGCAGAAAAATAAACAATTAGATAAACATACACCCGGACGGGCATCCACCTGCAAGTCCACCCAGGGGTGATGCTCTGCCCATCTGGGGCCTGCTCAGTTTTCATCAACTGAGCTATTTTAGTGACCAGGCAGGCCATGGTGCCATCCTCAGCACCTGGGGCCAACTTGCTTGAATGAGTCATTGCTGTGGGGGGCAGAGGGAGAGAGAAAAGGGGGAGCTGTGAAAAAGCAGCTAGTCTCTTCTCCTGTGTGCCTTGACTGGGAATTGAATCCAGGACTTCCACATGCCTGGCTGATGCTTTACCACTGAGGCAAGTGGCCAACGCCCTCATTAAATAATTATGTTTATTAAACACCAGGGCCAATCTTAGACAAAGAAGATACAACTCTAAAAAAGGATTAATGCCTGACTTAAAGGAAAAATAATAATAATAAGCAATCATTCATTCACTCCTTCAGTTATTTCACACATATTTATGGTGAGAATTATTGCTATATTCCCAATGGTTAAATAGTTCCTAGTACAAATTAGGCATTCATTGAATATTAACATATTATTTAATGAAAATAGTAAGTATTGGAAGCCTACATGAAAAAATGTAGGGTATTTAACATGAGGAAGGAAATGGAGACGAATACGGAATTATTGTAGAGCTGATATACACTACTAATGGCTAATTGGGGGAAAATTATTCTGCAATGGAAGGGATATATTTTAGAGTTTGTTTAAAATGGCTGAAAACCTGGACTGTGAATAATTGGTTTCTACTCCTAAAGGAACTTAAAAACCTTGTTTCCATAAACACTTTAAGAAAAAAACAGAAATTATTGCTTGTGGATGATTTTAATAACCTTACCTGAGGGTACATTGTGTGAAATCCTCATGGTACCTCAGAGTGGGGTTAATGTCCTCATTAAATACATGTAGCTATTTGCATCTAAATCTCTCCTTTATCTTTTTTGTCATCTTTATTTATAAACTGCTGAAATATAGGGTAAAATAAATGATTCCCCAAAGGAAAACCAGGATATTAAGTACTGAATTTCATAAATGATTTTCTTTTCTTCTGCATCTGGCAGAGAAAATTTCTTGAAATATAAAAACATTGTTCCCGCATTTGATATAAATAGAATACTTATGAATTTTAAATATTCTCCATATGCTATTTATTTAATACTCTAAACAAATACAGTACTTCTTAAAAAAATGCATATTAAGTCCCAGAAAAGAAGAAAAGGAGTTGTTTCCTCTACATTTATGTATACTATTTAAATATCAAACAGTACTATTTGAGAGTTCTCAGTTCACTGTAAGATTGAATGACTCTCTTCAAGGAGCACCTTGAAGATGGTCACTCTTAACTAGGCAAAGGAATTTTCTTTACATGTGGTATCATTTGAATATGATATAGTCTATAATAAAAAAAATCTATAAATAATCCATGGTCCTAGAGCATTGAGTAGGGCCAAAGGCTATGAATCACAGTTTGGAAAACCTGAACATGGTTCCTGCAGCTGGATGGTTCAACACAGTGCATATCCTGAGCATTCAAAATGAAGAATTCCAGAAGTTTGACTGCTGTCATATTTTTATGATGGGGTGTTCTTTAAAAACTAGTAATATATAAAATCGTTTGAAAATATTTAAACTATTTCTTTTGCTCTAAAGATATTTTTCTTCATAAGGAAACCCTATTTTTCTTAATAGGTAGAAACTCTAAAAGCATTTCTACTAGAGACATAACAAAAAAAGATCGCCTCTATTATTATTAATTATTATTATTATTGTTATTCTGTTACCCAGTACAATTAGATAAACAAACTTAAAATTTAATTATTTCTAGTAACAGAGCTAGCAAAATTAGTATTTTTTAAAATCTTGGTAAACTACAAGAAAAATCTGGTTTCTATTGCTTTGTAGCAAATCACCCAAAATTTAATGACTTAAAACAACAATCATTTATTTTTATTCATGATTTCTGTGGGTTGGGAATTTGGAAGCTTTATTTGTGAAATCCTGTCTCTGGCTAGTCGTGGAGACATTTTAGAAGCTTCTTCATTCATGTGACTGGTACCTGAGCTGAGAGCTGGATCATTCTCTCTCTCTCTCCTCTCTAAAATGAAAAAATAAAATGAAAAAAAATAGAAGAGTTCCTAAAATTGTACTTCAATCAATAGGACAGAGACTTTCCTCTTTAATCAAACTTGTGCAGCTATATTTCCATAAGTATCTTCACTGACCAATCACAGAAGCTCCATTCTGACCAATTAGAACAGTGTTTTTTGGAACAAACTGTGAAGTTTGGAGTCCTCATTTACATGAAAATGGACCAATTAGAGACCAGGGCTGAGAACCCTGTATATAAATCTGCTCCCTCTGACTTTGAAAGTGCATCTTCTCTTTCCACTGAAGACTGAAGGCTGTTTCCCTGGCTGGAGCTGAAACACTGAAGATGTCTCACCAGAGCAGAACAGAGTAGACTTGACTGGAGCAGAACAGGGCTGTGTGGTGGGGACTGTCCTTGACCCAGGAACACCTTTTATCCATTCTATTTCATAGCCATGCTGTGTCACAGTTGAATTACTTGCACTGAATATTAAGTTTCCCTTTCACTGCATTCCAAATTTGGGTTTCTGTTGGCTGTGAATTGGTACCAACTACCATTCCTTTATATTCCTAAGATAGTGACAAGGTAGGTATACTGCTTACCTGGTGATTCACTATTCTAGAGGCATTTCCTGATAGAGAAAGCCTGGTGGAAGCCATATTGTAGGTATTACTTTAAGAAAATCATGTAATTATCTTTGAAAGTATAATTCTTTTTAGAGGACTGTTGGTCAATTTCTTTCAAAATTGTAATTGACTTCACAATTTCACTTTAGGGAATGCTTTTTTGTGGTTGGCAGAATTTTAAGAGTATCCTTAACAACATATGTGCACATATAATTATAGCCTATTAAATGTAGGCTGGACCTATAACTTGCTTCTTAACCAAAAATATATGATAAAAGTAATGGGCTGTCACTCCTATGATTATTTCAAATTATAAGTCAACCATTAAGAGATTTTGCAGATGTAGTTGAGGCCCCTAATTATCTTACTTAAAGTTAATCAAAAGTGGGATAATCTTGATGAGACTGACTAAAAAGCAAAGTGCAGAACCATGCTGTGGTGTACAATCAGTTAAATAATAAAAGAAGAAAAGAAATATAGATTCATATTTTCTTATTAAAGCAAAAAAGAACCCTTTGAATAAATAAAAAATAATAGTAAGTATTTGCTCTGGCAGCTGGAAGATAGACTCTGACGTAAAAGAAGATAGTTGTAGGAGGTAACCTTTTATTGTGATTGTATTATTCATATGAAATATTTTTGATATTTATATTTTAAAGTATAAATGAAAAGATCCATAATCATCTTAAGGAATATCACCACACACAGAAACATATGAATTAACAGGAAACATGAAGACAAAGAAGATTCAAGAACATAACAGAATGTAAGAGAGTGGACAGGACAATGATAAGAGGGTGCAAATTGAGGGCAAATAGCACATTGTGGGTTGTTGGTCTAGTCAAGTACTGGATGTGGATATATATCTGTGATCATGAGACTGTTGATTGGTTTTGGAGTGGGCACAATGAACATAGTGATACGAAAGAAGCAATAGTCACTTATACCAATGTTGTGTTGACAGCCAAGTCTGTTTTCTACGTAGATGTAACCCATTCAGGCCAACTCTCTTCAGTTCTCAAGCCCTATGTTGCCACAAAGTCACACCTTTATCTGTTTCCAGGAAGATTTCTTGCAAGTCACATGGTGTTTTCATGGCTTTGATGTAGTGTTGCCAACATGAGAGGTCCAAACTGTTGAGAACAGGAGTGAATTTCCAGTGTCTGCACTTGAGGGATCTCCTAGCTGCCTATCTGTTCAGCATCTCTGCCCATGGTTTCCTAATGACTCATCTTTTATTGCCAAAGTGATACTTGACAGCATTTTTTGAAACAAATCCAGGCCAATATAATATGTAGATGATTCTATTGTCTGTTTAGTGAGAGGATTTAGGCCTTTAAGTGGTGAGACTATAGACACATCCCAACAGTGCTTTCCATTTTAAAAGAACTTCTGTGACTTCAATTTATGACACAGGCATTGTCAGAGCAATGACATTTGCAAATCAGGTACAAAGAATATGAGTGACAAAATCCCTTTGGATCATTCAGTGTGTCTCTGCGATGTTTTCTATGCTGGGAAGCAGTGGGGAGCAAGTCTGAAGCTGCTGTTGCTTGCATTTCATCTGGTACCATTGGAGTACTGGCCCCAGCTCTGTCCTAAGCAATGGAATCCAGGGTATTTTCACTCTCCATGATTCATTATAATTTCTCACTATTAAAGCTGCAACTGGGGAGTCATTATGCATTTTGGGGAACTACATTAGCTATATCGGGCCACGAGGGATCTATGTAGTGTGTAGAAGCTATAATTTACAAAATACCCTATGGAGAAAGGAAGGAGGGAGTAGAGCTTGCAAAGCACTTTCTTTTCTGTGGTGGAGATTATGCACTGTGGGGATTAAAGTCAGCAAACCATTTTAGCACAACACCTTCATAAATACAAAGAAGTCTTTCTATTGTGCAAAATAAGGCCGTTTGGAAATCTCTTGTCCTGTTTTCAAGTAAGCTATAGTTTTAATAAACACACATTCTCATGGTTCTCCCCATAACAATGGAAACAGTATGTATTCTTTGGGTAATTCTTAAAACAGATAAATTTTACTTGCTTTATTCTCCCATCAAAATAAATAGCCAATGGAGCTTTGTGGATATTTTTTTTTTGTTAAAAATATTATATTTTTGGGAAAGTAAATGACTAATAGATGTGAAATAATTATAATTTTGTTATGGATATTCTCAGTGTATAAATAAATCTTTGCTAAATTGACTGCTGCTAACAAGAGACAGGTCTTTTATTTCTACCTGTTGAGAGATGGCTTGGTTACTCTCAGGTTTTGGTGAGTATATATGAAGCTGATATTAAAAATTAGAATGCAGGTATTTGTGTGGATAAATTTTCAAATCACTTGGGTGAATACCATTTGCTGCATTGTATTGTAGAAGAATGTTAAATATAACTTTGTAAAAAATATATAAAACAAAAAACCACTACATTGTATTTTAAAGTGACTGCATTCCCCCCCACCAGCATTGAATGAGAGTTCCTGTTGCAGTTCGCCTTTGGCAAAATTTATTGTTGTCAGGGCTTTTGATTTGTTTTGTTTTGCTATTCTAATAGATATGCAGTAGTATCTCATTGCTGAGTGTTTTTTTGTTTTTTGGTTTTGGTTTTGGTTTTAGCAAGAGAAAGAGGGGGGGGGGGGGACAGGGACAGACAAGCTGGAAGGGAGAGAGATGAGAAACATCAATTCTTCACTGCAGCATCTTAGTTTCTTAGTTGTTCATTGATTGCTTTCTCATATGTGCCTTGACCTGGGTGGGGAGGCAGTTAGAGCAGAGTGAGTGATCTCTTGCTCAAGCCACAGCCTTGGACTCAAGCCAGCGACCTTAGGCTTCAAGCTAGCAACCTTTGGGCTTTAAGCCAGCCACCTCTGAGCTCAAGCCAGCCAGAAAAAATGGGGTCATGTCTATGATCCCACCCTCAAGCTGGTGACCCCATGCTCATGTTGGTAAGCACGCAGTGGGATAAGCCCATGCTCAAGCCAGCGACCTTGAGGTTTCAAACCTGAGTCCTCAGCTTCCCAGTTCAACACTCTATTCACTGTGCCAACACCTGGTGTAAAGCCAGAAGCCACAGCCAGGGCCACCATCACAGCTGTCCGGCCCATGCAGGTTCGCATTGGATTCGGACAGTTGGTAAAGAAACAACAGAGCCAAAAACTGATAGGCCATTAGCTTTAATCCTAGCTTGCACCCGGCGGGCAAGTAAAACTCACACTGGGCTCCAAAACCCACTCACATTCAGTGCTCACAAAGCCACTGACTTATCCGAGTTTCCTAGAATCAAAAGTTTCTAGCTCACCGGCCTTATTCTCCTCAGTTCCCCATCTCCTTCCTTCTCCAGCGTCAAACTGCACAAACTGGCCTTTCACTCAATAGTCCGCCATCTTGGCTGCTTCCCCTGGCCACATGGCCTCTTTCTGCTCTCTGCTCTGCTCCCTCTGCTCTCTCATGCTAATCATCCCAGGAACCAAGAGAGCAAGCTCTCGTTCTACCCTCATTTTATAGTGTAGCTTCACAACCTTTAATCCAATATACAAAATAGGGAAGTCTCTAATACAAAGTCACTTCTCTGAGGCATGATTGGATTGTACCGCCCCATATCAAAAAGGGTGGGAAAGGCTTGATCCCAAAACCAAGCCCCAGGATACAAGGATTCTGCCTGCCTTTAGCCCACCCCCAATACACATTAATATCACCTGGGCAATGGCCTCCACGTGGGCAGCATCATCTTTAACAAAGTGAACATAATATATTTTATCTGCCCAACACCTGGTAAGGCTCATTGCTGTTTTAATTTGCAATACCTTAATAATAAATTAGGTTGAACATCATTTTATATGTTTATTTACCTTTTGTTTTTTACCCTTTTGAATATTTTATTTGATTAGTTTTGTATTTAGTTCTATTGCCCATACTTTAATTTGGGTTGTATTGTTATTCCTAAGTTTTAAGAGTTCTTTGTACATTTTGGATACTTGTTCTTTATTAGATATGTATTTTTCAAATATTTTCTTAAAGAAGATGGTATATGTTTTCATGATATTAAATTACTTTGTTTGCAGAACATAAGTTTTAAGTTTTAATAAAGTCCAACATTATTTTCTCCCTGTGTAATGTGCTTTTGGTGTTGTATTTAAAAACTCATTACCAACTCTAGATAATTTTTATGTTTTCTTCTAGAAGTTTTCTATGTAGATTATTTCTGGGTTTTTTTTTGTTTGTTTGTTTTGTTTTGTTTTTCATTTAGACCTACTATTTTTGGGGGGTTAATTTTAGTGCTAAGTTTAAGAATGTGTCTATAGATTCTTTTTGTTGTGTCTTTGGATAACCAGCTAGTGTCTTTTCTTTCTTCTTATATAGTTTTAATATATTTTCTTGTCATATTTTAGTAGCTAAGGCTTCCAATGCAATGTTGAATAGGAATGCAGAGGCAATATCTTTGTCTTATTTCTGATCTTAGAGGGAAAGTATATAGTTTTTAACCATAAAGTATGATGTTACTTGCAGGATTTTTTTTTGTAGATATACTTTATCAAATTGTGAAACTTTCTCTCTATTCCTAGTTTACTAAGAAGTTTTATACTTTTAAACCATGAATAGGTGTTGAATTTTGTCAGTATGTATTCTATTTCAATTCATATGATCATATGAGTTATCTTCTTTAGCCTTTTGATTTAATGTGTTACATTAATTAATTTTCAAATGTTAAACTAGCTTGTCATACTTGGGAAAAAAATTTCACTTGGCCATGGATTACAATTCTTTTTTTTTTTTTTTTTTTTGTATTTTTCTGAAGCTGGAAATGGGGAGAGACAGTCAGACAGACTCCCGCATGCACCCGACTGGGATCCACCCGGCACGCCCACCAGGGGGCGATGCTCTGCCCCTCCGCGGAGTCGCTCTGTTGCAACCAGAGCCACTCCAGCACCCGGGGCAGAGGCCAAGGAGCCATCCCCAGCGCCTGGGCCATCTTTGCTCCAATGAAGCCTCGGCTGCGGGAGGGGAAGAGAGAGACAGAGAGGAAGGAGAGGGGGAGGGGTGGAGAAGCAGATGGGCGCTTCTCCTGTGTGCCCTGGCCGGGAATCGAACCGGGGACTCCTGCACGCCAGGCCGATGCTCTACCACTGAGCCAACTGGCCAGGGCCGGATTACAATTTTTGCGGGGTATTTTTGAATATTTTATTGATTTTAAAAGCTGTATTTATTAGAGATATTTGTATATAGTTTCCCATTTAAGTAATGGCTTACCTGACTTGGATAGTAGGGTAATCCTGACCGCATATAGTGAGTTAGGAAGTGTTCTCTCTGCCCTGTTTTTGGAACATATTATAGAGAATTAGTATCTATTTTTTCTTAAATTTGTGGTAGAATTCCCCAGTGATGTTATCTGAGTCTCATGATTTGTTAAAAATGTTGCTATTTATAGATTCACCCTATGTACTAAATACAGACTTTTCAGAATATGTATTTCTTCGTGTGTGAGTTTTGTTAGTTTGTATCTTTTAAAATTTTGGCCCATTTTGTTTATCAAATTTGTTATTAATAATTATTTTAAATGTCCCATAGAAAATTCTAAATCTTTGTCATATCAGAGCTTTGGTCTATGTTTGCTTATGTCTTCTAGCTGTGTCTTTTTTTTTCTTTTAGCCTTCTTTGTAATTTTTTGCTGAAAGCCAGAAACAATGTATCCGTAAATAATATCTGAGGTTAATAAGTCTTTGCTTTGAAGTTCAATGGTAATCTGGTTAGGAGTTGGGCTGTGTTGTTTGCTGGTAACTTTAGGTGCTTTATATTCCTCAAGTGTACTCATTTTTGTCATTACTATTGTCTCTGGATTTCTCTAAGACCTCTGTAAATAGAATTTTTACTTTATACCTCTTTTAGCTATAATCCATTATAATTATGTTGGATCCCTGTTAGTGTGTTATTAGGTGCAGGAAGGAAAGATTTTATAAAGTTATGATTAAATCTCAGTGACTTAGTGAGCTTGTGTTCATGACCAGTCACCTTTTTAAGAGTTTCTTAGCTTCCTACCTCCTTAGGTGAAACAGGAAGCCTAGATAAAATTGGTCATGGGTAAATGTTCATCTCTGCAGGTTGCTAAGGCTCTCTTCAAGTCTTTCTCCCTGGAGAACAGGCCTTTCTTATAGAGAATGCTTTGAGAGAATTTCAAAATTATTAGTTTCCCCCTCCCCCTTCCAGCAGTATAAGGGGATTTCCTTTGACCTTTTTGAGAACCTAGTATGTTACTAAGTAAAACCATTAGAGTATGATGGCCCCACTGAAGACTATAGCCTTCAGAATGTTTTCCCTTTCACACTCAACTGCCAGCATTTTTTCAAAATTAGCATTAAATGTTTCTACCAGATTATGGCTCTAGTGGTTTCTGCTTCGGGTTAATGTCTGCTATGATTCTCTTACTATTTGCCTGCTCCTCTAAATATTAGTGTCATTTTGCCCTATGATTTCCATTCTCTGCTTAGTTCAAGAAAAGTCATTGATGTTTCAGTTTGTTCAGGTTTTTTGTTGTTATAAGATGGGAAGAACAACTTTCAAGCTCTGTACATGCTGGAGATAAAACTGGAAGAGACAAGTATTTTTCTTAAAGAAAGGAAAAAGAAAATGCATTTTTAAATGTCTAGTCCCTTCTAACTACCATATGCTTGTTTTTCAATTTATCCTTTGTCTTAATACTGAACTTTTTGAAAATAATTTATACACTCTTATTTTGGCAAGTAAAACCCAAGTCATACTGAGAAAATGCAACATGACCCTGTAGGTCTGTGAGGACATTTGCTCAGGAAAAGCTCATAGATAAAGTTGCTATACTTGCAACGCCAACACATCTGAATGTGGATGTCCCTCAAACTTGAGAGACTTCAGAAAGTGAAGTTATGGAACACCAAATATGCATGATGACTTTTACAAAAATCATCGCTGTGTCTGCATTGTTTATATTTTCTGAACAAAGAATTATAACATGTACTGAAGAAATAGTATACGTGCTTAGCATTTCAAAACCTCATGTACCTACAAGGGCCATGCAGGAAACATCAATGTGTAACTCACTCTGGTAGTAACAGAAGATGTGGGATGTGTGGATGAACTAATAAATATGTCACATTAATGTAGATAGATTACAAATTAGGCCAAGAAAGAAAGGACATCTGTGGACTCTTGACCAACAATTTTTCATCTGTAATGTATGTTGCTGATTTATTTATTGGGTTCCTACTATATAGGCTTAATATAATAAAATATCTTAGATAAATAAATAGGAATTTTTCTTTATGACAAGGGAATTATGATTTTTAAAAGGAAAGCAGATTTTTCTGTTATCCTATACGCACAAGAATTTGTTAATAACTGAATATTTTGCTCATGTAGGCAACAAGATTTGACAGAATATCATCCAAAGTATCTGGTTGGTGGTCAGACCAATTTTAAAAACTATGAGCTTATTGTCACATTCTTCAATTTCTTCTAGAGACAATTTAATTCAGGTTGCAGGAGAAAGCACATAATTTTTCAATATAATTAGACAACAAAATAATTAGAATAAATTATTCCTTATGTTCGACTTAGCAATTCTACTTTAAAATTTATCCTTAAAAGCTAATATAAAACACAAACCAATATTTATTCAGAGATGTTCCTGGTCTATAAAACAAATATACAAAAGATGTACATAAACAACAATCTTAATATAAATAAAATTATGAAATATTAAAATGATTACATATAATTTAATAGTCCTTAAAATTATGTGTGCAAACAAACAATAAAACACAAAAATATGTAAGTATCATGTTAAAAATGTATTTGTGGCAATTGAAAACAATATTCACTTGGGTGATGGCACATAACATAATCAGTAGTTCAAATGCAATAGAGATATTTACCTGAAAAAACCTATGCATACTTATTGATCAATGCCACCTCATTAAATTTAATTTCTAAATAAAAATGTATGTAAATAAAAATATGAAATAAAACAATATGCATAAAAGGAGGAAAACATACCAATTTTTTTTTTAATTATGTGAGAGGTGGGAAGGCAGACAGACAGACTCCTTCCTGCATGAGCTCCCACTAGAATTCATCCGGCAAGCCCTCTGTCCCACGATGCTCTAACCATCTGCAGCCCCTGCACCATTGCTTGGCAACTGAGCTATTTTAGTCCCTTATGCAAGGCCATAGAGCAATCGTCAGAATGAGGGGGCCAACTTGCTTGAACCATTCAAGCCATGGCTGTGGGAAGGGAAGAGAGAGAGAGAGACAGAGAAAAGGGAGGGGGAAAGGTGGAGAAGCAAATGGTCACACTCCTGTGTGCCCTGACTAGGAATCAAATCAGGGACTTCCAAACATCAGGTCAACGTTCTACCTCTGAGCCAACCAGCCAGGGCAAAACATACCAAATTTTAAAGACAATTGCTCTGGGCTTAGTAGCATGTTTTATTCTTTTATCTATATTTTCTGTTATAAACAGACAGCATTTCCATGATCAGAACAATAAAAAATAGTTACCAATTCTGGCATATGTCCTTAAAATATTTTATAACTTCCAGATATTTCCCATAACATCTTTTTAAATTTTCCAAAATTAACAAAATTACATCATTAATTAGCTGAAATTCCTTTTCACTAACATGAAAAGCAACAGTTTTTAAGTGAGTGTCATGTGGAGGAAATTTGAATCTCAGAAACCATGATTCCTGTCGCTGTACATCTTCCCAAAGGCTGTGTGGGGGACAGGGGGTGGGGACAGCTCTGAACCTGCTGCTAAACAGGATGTGGCTGGAGGCAGCACTGTACAGCAAGACCACTTGCCTCTTTAACCTGGGTGTGCATGTGTGGATTTTGTCCTGCTTTGTGCTGGGGGTCGGGGGGTTCCAACCTATGTGTCCCATGGGGCTCGCAGGTGAGCTCGGTTACCTCTATGATAAGCTGTGACAGTACAGGAAAGGACACCAGCGTTGCATGCTTGTATGTGAGAAGCTATCAATGCACATCTCAGTAAAGTAAGGATGCAGGTATCCCAAGGGAGAAATCAACCTGCTTACTCTCAGGAGGAGGGGACTCAGTGGCGCCAACGGGGCAATCAAGCAGAACTGATGCAATTATAGTTTCCACACCAGGAAAGAGGGACTTGGGAGCAAGTGACATAAGAGTCCTCGTGTGAGAATGATGCTGGTTCTATGCATTTCCCAGACTCCTTAACTTCCCAGAATCTGAGAGCATGGCATGGAACTCATGTTTCATTGTGCATTACACTCTAAGCCCACAGAAATTGCATACGATACTGATAAGTTTTCCAGTTGTGAGGACAAATTCTCCCTTCTGCCTCAGATTATATTTTATATTTTCCACATAGTCACATATATTTCAGAATGAAAATTTTAAAAATACTTGATATTCCGCCAGGTTGATGTAACATGGTTTATGTATTTATCATACTGCTATCAGTCATTGATGTTGTTTTTCAATATTTTATCTTCAGAACTAGGAACTAAAATTGTCTTGTTTCCTGTAGAACAGCATCCATTAGGTAAATTCCTAGAAATAGAAATGCACCATTTCTCTTGATTTGGGTTTGTAAATCACTTTACAAAACATTTCTAACAATTTATAAAGATATTATTATAATAAGGGTGTTTCGATTCTGCTTCACTCATGACCATTGTCTTAGAGCTCTGGTTACCATCACGAACTATATCATAGCTTAGATGGCTTAAACAATAGAAATTTATTTGTTACAGTTCTGGAAACTAAAAGTCCAAGGTCCAAGTGCCAGCAGAGTTGGTGTCTGGTGAGAGCTCTCTTCCATGGTTGCTACTTTCTCACTGTGTTCTCACAATCACAATGCCATTTCCTGGGTGTGTGCAGCTAGATGAAGAAAAAAGGAGAGAAAGAAAACATGAATGAAAACACAAGCTCTCTTGTGTCTCTTTTTTGTTTGTTTGTTTGTTTGTCTTATGTCTCTCTATAAGGGCACTAATTCCCTTGTAAGAGCCAGTTTTACCTCTACTCATTTAGGTTTTCAGCTGCAACTTTAACAAAATGACAGGTTAGCTAGAGAAAAACATGCATTGTTTAAAATGCAATGTGTGCAGAGCACATCACAGGACTAAACCAAACCAAAACTGACTCCAAATGATGGCTTAGAATTCCAGCTTATATAAGATCTTCAGCAGGAACAATGCAGGACAAAGGAAAGCAAGGTGGAAAATTGTAGGAAGGTAAATATACAGGGAAAAATTAATGGAGTTAAAGTTTGTTTATAGATTCCTATGGTGCCATCTCTGAGTTAATAAAACTCACTCTTGTAAAAGTAGAATTTATGAGCCCTAGCTGGATAACTCAGTTGGTTGGAGCTTCGTCTCAGAGCATAGAGGTTGCCACTTTAATTCCCTGGTCAGAGCACATATACAAGAGCAGCTTGCTGTTCCTGTCTCTCTCCTCTCTGCCTCTCTCTTGCAAAAAAAAAAAAAAAAAAAGGTAGAATTTATGTTCTGCCATTAGGTACGAAAGGAAGAGTTTTGGTAGCATTAGCCATTTTTTAATAGCTTTTCAGTATGCAATAATTTTGATATCAAAGAGGCATATTTTGGGATGACATATTCTAGTTTTTCTTAGCACTATTCTCCTGATCTTGTCTAAGTCGAATTACCTCCCAAAGTCCAGTTACTTAAATACCATTATACTGGGAATGAAGATTTCAACATAAAAATTTTTTTCCTTACACTATTAATTTAATTTTCTGTGTTGTTCTGTTATTTCAGTTTATATGAAAGACACTTCTCTCTTGTAGTTGAATCCTACATACACTTGATTGACTCTAGTCTTTTCAATTTCTTCATGGGGTCCTCCCCTTCATTAGAACTCTGCTAAGATTTTATCTTCATTTCTTCTCATATTGTGTTTATAATAACCAGCAAATGTCTATTGAGTTTTATTATTAACCTGGAGCATATTGTAGACATGCAGAATCAAAATTCCTGCCTTCATGAAGTTTACATTGTAGAGGACTAGAGAGATACAAAAAGGAGCCAGATCTGTGATGGCACAGCGGACAAAGTGTCAGGCCTGGAATAACGGGGTCGGAGGTTAGAAATCCCAGGCTTGCCTGGTCAAGGCACATAAAAAAGTAGCTAGGAGTTGATGCTTCCTGCTCCTACCTTTCCCCTTTCTTTCTCTAGCTCTCTCCTCTCTCTAAAATCAATAAATAAAATCTTTAAAAAAAAGATATGAAAAGTACACAAGTCATTGAAATATAATATCAGATAATGGTATGTGCTACTAAGAGAAATGAAAGCAGAATATGGACATAAAACATGCTAATTAGAAGTTGTAAGTATTCATTTAAGAGATCTTCATTATTTGTTGGGGACCAGGCATTAATTCCAGGTTTATAGAAATGTTATTAAGGTGAATGCTATTAACAAGGCTGTTTGTTGTTCTGTCCAAATACTTTGTTACTTTATATGGTTATCGAAAACATGCTGTCGTTTGATGTTTGATACAAAATACAGTTGAAATAGTCATCTCGTGTTGCCTATTCCTTAAACAAATGCTTTTTTTTTTCTTAATATGAAACTAATTTATCTTCAAGTTTCTTAGACTTGCATAGACTTCTGAATATCTGAATTTTTTTAAGACAAAGATAAATATTTTGTTTTTTCTTTGCTAAGCCATGTCATTGTGATTTCAGAAGTGCTGTAATAGTCTAAGATTTCTAGTGTGTCTTTTAGATATTAGACATGCATACCCTTTTTTTAAAGGACAGGAAGGGAAAAGTGTTCATTAGGAAATCCTCTGTGGGGATTGTGCAATCAGAAAGGTATATTCAAAGAGCTTCCAAATAGACCGCAACTAAATCTAAAATATAATGGAACAAAATAATAAAATTAAGTCACTAGATCATAATATAGCTTTTTTTCTTTTTTTGGTCAGACCGTCAAAAAGAAGTTGGACTGTGTTGTATGTTTGAAAACTCCTAAGAGAATAAATCTTAAAAGTTTTTATCACAGAAAAATATTTTAGCCTGACTGGGTGGTGGTGCAGTGGATGGAGCGTCGGACTGCGACGCGGAGGACCCAGGTTCGGAGACCCGGAGGTCGCCAGCTTGAGCGTGGGCTCATAGGGTTTGGGCAGGGTTCGCCAGCTTGAGCCCAAGGCTACAGGTCCACTGTAGCCCCCCCCCCCCCCAGTCGGGGCACATATGAGAAATCAATCGATGAACAACTAAGGAACCGCAAAGGGGAACTGATGTTTCTCATCTCTCTCCCTTCCTGTCTGTCTGTCCCTATCTGTCCCTCTCTCTAACTCTCTCTGCCACAGGGAAAAAAAAAAAAAGAAAAAAGAAAAATATTTTATTACTGTGTATAGTGATGGATCTTAACTAGACTTATATTTTGTAACACATACAATTATTAAAATATATAGTTCCACAAAAATATATAGTTGCACACCTTAAACTAATAAGTTGTGTATTAATTATACCTCAATTGAAAAAAGACGTTAGGATGCCTCTAAGCATAAGCAATTTAAAGATAGTCTGGATTATTTGCTTACCTCTACCTTTTATGTCACAGTCATAGTCTTCTACATTTCTACTTCAATGGGTCTGTTCTGGTAGTGAAAAAAAAAATAGGTAAGGCAGAGATAAGAGCCTAAATGATAAGATGTGATTTCAATGGCCTAAGCAAGTTAACCTAGACCAAATAAATAAATAAATATATATATAGCTCTGGCTGGATGGTTTGGTTAGGAGCATCCTCCTGAGATGCAGAGATTGCCAGTTTGATCCCCAGGCCTAGTTATGCTGCTTTGATCCCTAGTCATGTAGGTTGGATCCCTGGTCATGCTGGTTTTATGGGATTGATGTACCTCTCTCGTTCTCTTTTTCTTTCTTTCTAAAATCAATACATTTATATATATATAAAACTCCCCCATATATATATATGGGGATCTGGGTATGGCTGGACATGGATCTGGGTATGGCTGTGGATAAATAGAAAAAAAATAGATTATTTTCTCACATCTAAAAGTTGCCTGAAAATAATTTAACATGAAATAAAGCACTTTAGATTCCAGGTCACGGAAGGGTGAATTCCAAGTGAGAACATTTACATAGATTATGATGTTAATGATTCCCTCTACACTTGTTCAAATTAGAGAAAGGTAAAAAAACAAATAATTTGATGCAAGAACTAACTAACACTAATGTGTAGGTGGTTTGTGGGTTAAATCAACTCCCTGTTTTGTTTTGGTTGGTTATTACAGTGCTTATTAATATTATTATTTTAATTTGAAGGTTTTGTTGCCAGGACCTCTGCTCTCAGTTAGTTGTAGATACTGCTTATTCACTCTTATATTTACTTTTTTCTATCTTGCTATTTAGAGTATTTAAATTTGAGTGTGTAGGGTAAGAAAAGTAATTTGGCCTTCTACCCTTCTAAGTAGAGTTTGGGGACCCTGAAGTAAAAACAGATTAGCAACAGGAATTGATTAATGTGTACATCTCATACATACAAGGGCGTTCTAATAAAACAAATGAAAATAAAAGTAGTTGTTGAGAAGCTTTAATGCTAATTGTACAAAGAGTAGTAAATTATGAAACTACTATAAGACAAAGGAACAGTTAATGGTCAAAAAAGAAACTAAAAGGTGAGCAGTAGTTTAACAGTGAATTCTTCTGGAATGATACTAATCTAAAGTCCTCTTATGTATGGAGATTTTATATCAATAAAAAAAAGACTTTTGGCTGAAAGGAGAGAAGATGGAGCAAACTCTTCTTGCATTTGTTGCTTCTTCATTGTCTTCCACTCAGAATATTTATTTCCAAGAGGTGTATTTGAGGGTAACAAATTCTGGTTTCTCTTAAGAACACTGATACAAATTCATGCATTCATCAATACATGGACATTTCTCAACTGGCTACCAAAGGTACAAGCAATATGCTTGGTTGGCAAAGTAAAGAATACAGAAAGAACTCAGATGTGAGCCCTGCCTTTAATGAGCTTAGACTTCTAATGGTGTGTTTTAGAGAAAGATGCTGCTTCCTCATGTCAGGGGTGTGGAAAAACCCAATCTACTTCTTTTGTGTTCTTATTTATTATTGACTAATAATAAATTTGATACAAGTCCATATTAATATGAGAAAAAAACAATTAATCCATATGCATGGAGATCATAAATGATGTTCAGATAAATAATTGAGGTAGGCAGCTTTTTATACATTTTAGACAAAGACATAATACATTTGTGAAGAACTGACAAAACAAAAAAAATTAAGTTTGGGTGCTCATTAGTAAGGAATCCAAACAGAAAGAGAGCTTGAGGAGGCAGATTAGTCAAGGTATAACAAGATTTGTTTAAACAGATTTCTCAGCCCTGAGTTCCTTAACTCTAGGATAAGGGTGTCTTTCTCAGATCCCCTGAAGCAAAGAGCCCACCATTCAAAGGGGAGATTTCCTGCTTTCAAGGAGGCTCGGAGAAAAGGTCAATGTACCATTCTTGCCCTGGGCTTGTCAAGTAGCTTTAACTGAAAGCAATCAATAAGACATTGCAGAATATTTTAGAGTGGCCTATCTTGGGTCCCAACACTTCTAACATAGTTAATAATTATTTGTTTAAATGTTTCTTAACACTTAAGAAGTAAATATAAACCTCCCTTTATACTTGTTATATTCCTTGATGTTGAGTCACAAGGCAGTGAATATGGCATATGTACAAATGCAATATAATGACTTGTTGAATTGGGGGGTAGCTGTAGAAGCCATGGCTGCAGTCATGGCATTGAAGAGAAGCAGAATATGACCCCCAGAATGTGCCAGTATGGTGGGTAGATTGCTTCCAGCTAAAGACCATCAGGCCCAATGTTATTAGAGCATTTTACTTCCCTCAGGAATTAGATAGGGGACCTGTAAAAGAAGGGGAACATTCACCAGAGATAACTTTTTATATTGGAAAAACTTATCTGCATGGTTCTTCTCAACTTTCTGTGAATTGTCATCCTTCTCTTTGAAGTCTCAGACCACTACTTCCTTCTTGTTAGTTCACAATGGTACTTAAGTTTAAATTACTTGACTGCTTGTGAACCTCACATTTTTATGGGGCTCTCTTACATAAAAAAATGTTTTTCTCTTATTAATCTGTCTTATTACAGCTTAATTATTAGAGCAGCTGAAGATGCTAGAGGAGAAAAGGAAACCGTTTTCTGCCCTATATCACAGACCATCTGATTAGCATGATGGCATCCTCTGTTAGACACCACATGCTGCAGATATGCCATGGTAAGCACTGGGCACTCTCTCCCCATGTTCTCACCATCACACTGATAGATTCTGATGCAAAACTTTTTTTGTGTGGTACATTTTCATTTTAATTTCAAGCCACATACTTATATCCTAGTTGCAAAATGTTCTGGAAAATTTAATATCTGACCTTTTCATCTTCTATACTGGAACAAATTTTTTTTTATATATATTGGGACAATCTTTGCCTCCCAACAATATTCAGATGTATAGAAAAACTTTAAATGTAGGATGAACACAATGTTTATTTATCTAAGCCATTTAATTATGAGTACTTTGACTTAGGCTTTATAAGTCCTTGCCTAAAATGCATGAAAAGCATTATACTCTTTTTGCTATTAACACATTTGAATTGCCCTGAAAAACTTTTGTTCCAACTTGTGTTCTAATCAAGCCTACGTTTCATCCATCTCACCCTCTCCTGTTTTTATCTTCTGACTTCACAAATAACCTGTACATATTTAGAAAGCTGTGCTTTATAGATCTTGTATGTTGAACTAGGAATCAATTGTCTGCTGTTCTTGAGTCAGCCAAATCTGCCCTTAACATAACTTTGTGAAATTGTAAAAAAGCAACTTTTTTAATACTAGATGCTCTAATGAAAAAAAATGAGAATATTAGTTTAACTACCATTAGTATCATTTCAAACTCTAACATTTTATGAAATATTTTTATAAAAAGTTATAACAGTAACAGCTCTGGTACCAAAATATTTTATTTTACGCAAGTGAATCTATATTTTTTGTGCAAATATTTTTCACAACATATCAAATGTTCAAAAATTTTAATACATTATTATGTTCTTTTTATAGGTTTTTATATAATGTTCTAAAATTAAAATTATATTAGCATTGAATTTATATTAAAGTAAATTAAATTTTATTTTATGTTTCACAATATTTTCAGGAAATGTCATCTAAGTTTTGGGGACCATTAACAGATTCTTATCATGAACTTCTGTAGCATCATCCTGGTCACTTAAGAGCATTTGTTGAAATTTTTTTTTTTTTTTTTTATTCATTTTAGAGAGGAGAGGGAGAGACAGAGAGAGAGAGAGAGAGAGAGAGAGAGAGAGAGAAGGGGGAGACAGAGAGAGAAGGGGGAGAGGAGCTGGAAGCATCAACTCCCATATGTGCCTTGACCAGGCAAGCCCAGGGTTTTGAACCAGCGACCTCAGCATTTCCAGGTCGACGCTTTATCCACTGCGCCACCACAGGTCAGGCGCATTTGTTGAAATTTAATACAGTAACTCCAGATAGGCTTACAAAGTTATTTTTTTATCCAATTGAATTTAGAAGCTAAAACAGATATTCATTTTGAACTTTAATTTTTATTCTTGTGATGATAAGCACTGCCAAATGTCTGAGAACATGCTTAGAAAATCAGTAAGATTATTTCAGCAAGACTGACTAGATTTTCTCTGGTTTAGTAACTTCATTTAATTTATAATTTATACTTTTCTAAGAACCTTGGAAGAGAACAATGTATCTCTGCACTAGTCATGTTTCCATTGGTGATTTTCCCAGCTGTTGACCTCCCAGCTGTTGTACCTATTAGAGCCTATGAATACTTTTTAATGGAAACCCTACCAAAATAACCCAATCAATATATACTCAAAATGTTCAATTTTAGCAAGATTGAACAAAGTGATTGAACTTTTTTTTCTCAATTTAATGAAAGATTTTTCATAAATATAGTTAGAACTATTTAAGCCTCAATTTTCTTTCAATTTTATTTTAATTTCTAGCTACCTCTTTTAGGTATGCTTCTATATTCAGTTGGAATAGAAATTTTTAAGCAAATGAGAAAAAATATTAAGGATTGTTGTGATTCTATTAAGGTCATTTTATTAAGCAATTAGAAATCACCTGACCAGGCTGTGGCACAGTGGATAGAGCATTGATGTGGGACACTGAGCACCCAGGTTTGAAACCTCAAGGTTGCTGACTTGAATGCAGGCTCACCAACTTGAGCTTAGGGTCACCAGCTTATGCGTGGTTTCATAGACATGACTCCAAGGTTGCTGGCTTGAGCACAAAGGTCGCTGGCTCGAACAAGGGGTCACTGGCACAGCTGGTGCCCCCTGGTCATGGCACATATGAGAAAGCAATCAATGAACAACTAGAGCGCTGCAACTATGAGTTGATGCTTCTCGTCTGTTTCCCTTCCTGTTTTTCTGTCCTTTTTTGTTCCCCTCCCTTGCTAAAAAAAGAGAAAAAAAAAAGAAGTTATTCATCAAGCTGATCCCTGTAGGGGAGTATTAGGGAATGGACAAGTAGGTTCTGCAATTTGGATGTTTATTTGGAGGATAACTCTACCAGGCAGACTAATATTAGTATGATGTATTTATAAAGAGTCTATATATGCCAACAATATATTTTATTCTTATCTCATGTGATCTTGTTCAACAAATTTTTTAATTAATATTGTCATATTTATTGTCATAATGAAATATAAAATCCACATAATCTGAGAAGCTTTGGTTCAAATCCCATACATTTTAAGTGATGTGGGCATTATTCCAAATCATGGTTGCAGTATTCTAAAGCATACCTCTCTGTGCCTAACTCTCTACTTGCCTACCCTTAGACACATTTAATTCATCCCCAGCAGAAATAGATATTGGTTACCCAGTTTCCACTAGCATCACCTACATCCAGAGATAAAGGTTTTGTCTGGAGTTGCTGTGAATTTCCTTTATAACTAGTGCATTCTCTTTAAGGATTCAAGTGCATTAGTGCCTCTTTAATCACAGATTTGATGAGCCATGCCATTTTGTTTATATAAGCTCAAAAGTACACAGTTATTAAGGCAGGCTGGTGAGAGAAAATGTTGGTTTATGAACCAGGACTAGATATGTGAGGAGACATTTTTAGTACAATATCCCAATTACAGCCAAGGCTTTGATTCTGTAACCCCATATATCTGATGCAAAGAAAAAGGATATTTGAAAGGAGAGATAGTTTTGCTTTTTCACTATCAGGAATTACATCTTTTATATTGAGTAGAGAGTAAACAATGTGGGGTGTGTCCTAAGTGCCCTAAATAATACCTTTTTTTCTTACTAGTCTGGTACTGGGCATTGGCCTATCAAGGCACTTTTAATATGAAAAAGTAAAAAAAAGAAATTATTCAGATATTCCAGAGGTGGTGTAATATATATTGCTTGGGCCACATTCATTTATATTTTATCAATCAGTAAAATTATTTATTAAGGTTATAATATATTCTGGCTTCCATTATTGTAAAGTAGATAGAGAAGATAAATGTTAAAAGACCTGTCTACTTTTAAAATACTTATAATTTATTGTGTAAAGTGGATATATAAACAAATGATTATAATAACTTATAGTCTGGAAAGTTTTAATACATGTTGTCTCCAAAATCTTGAAGCAGTTCTAAATTTTAATAACTTCAAAAGTCACATAAGTGATACAAACTTAGAAAAATAGTCTGAAAGTTTATTTTAAGTTATTATGGATTTATTTAGTTTTATGAATTTGGTATAAAACATTTTTGGTTCATCTGAATAAAAATAATACATACTGACTAAAAAATTAAAATTAAAACTTCCATGAGAATATGCAGAGTTGAAATGCCATACCTTCTAATTAATGTTTATGTGAAGTTTGTAACATTTATATTTAACAACATTAATGGACTTAAAACTGCTTCCCATCCCAGGCATGGCTATCATTCTCACTGCCTTCAACGTCTGTGTGGATGATGTAAGTAATACACAAGACTCTTAGGGCATTTCTCTCCAATTATCCTTCACTACTTTCTAACTTTACCATCAAGTTCACACACATTTTGGATATTGTTTGTCTTCAGAACACTTACCCTCAATGAGCTCTCATATCTCATTCCAATGACCACTTCTTTTCCTCCCTGATCATGTGCAAAAATGTCTCAAAGGAACTTTGTGCCCTGGCAGGGAATCGAACCCGGGACTCCTACATGCCAGGCCGACGCTCTACCACTGAACCAACCGACCAAGGCCAGAATAGTACATTTTAAATGGACAGATTTATGGTATAGAAATTATATTTCAATAAAGCTGTTTAAAAATATCAGGAGCGATATTCCAAATATTTAATAATAGTAGTCATACCACTGTACTAACTTACCAGCTGCTATCAGCCTGGGTGGTAAGTTCCAGTCTCCTGCAGGAATATGATCTGAAGTATTTTAATCAAATATTATCCTGCTTCATTTGCAGAGTGTCTGCATTTCAAAAACTTGGAAAAATTACTTTAAGTATGTTTAGAGCAGAGAGTCACAAACTACAGGGTTAAATTTTGCCCCTCTTCTTGTCTATAATACACATCAACCTTTCCAAATTTGGCTGCATAGCTCGTTTAAGGATCCAAAAAAGCAGCCCCTCCATGGAATTAGGATGTGTGCAGTGTGCGGCAGAAGGCAAGGGCACCAGGAGACACTCTGCCAGGTTGGTTTGCTGGCAGGCAGTCGGCCAATGACCACGCAGAACTGATAATCACAGAAACAACAGATGACACATGAGACAGGTGGTGATGAGACAATTCAAACACAAATTCAGCAAATACTAAATTAGTATTAATTTCAAACACTCCCAAATTTCTAGAATAATAATCATAAGTAAATCCTAGGATATCTAAGTAAATGCAATATAAAATTAGTAAGCACTTCGCATGCAAGAAAAAATTACCCCTACATATACAAGGCAGGGCAAATATAGGTTTACAGTTGTTTGTATGGGAAATAATGCAATAATTAATAAATAATAATCAAAAAATAAACTCTGTGTTTTGCATACTATTCTCACAACTGTGAACCTACTTTTGCTGCACCCTGTACACTTAATCAGAAAACAGTTATTTTAATCAAGTTTCTAGTTCTAATTAATCATTTTTAAAAATTGATGTAAGGTTATACTGAAGGATATGGTGTATTTGGGGTGTTTTAAATTTTCTCAGTTGCTTCTCCATGGAAGATGGAGAAGTTAGTTTCATCTTTCACAAGTTGGAAAAGAACACATAACAATTTTGCTGGTTATGGGCTAGATGAACCATATCCTCTCTAAGTGCACGGTATCTCTTTCTTCCATTTGTTTCTGCAGTGTGTTTGATTGGCACTTCAGTCTCCCAAACTCTATTTGGTACCATGCTTTGTATTTGCTTTCTCAAGTGACTGCAGAAATGGAAGCAGCTGGTGTTTCCAACAACCGCTGGGAAGCACTCACCTCAGGTTCAGATTGCAAATCTGTCACAGGTTGCTATTTTTCTGGAAAATGGCATAGAACTCCTTCTGTTGCTTTTCAAATTTTGAAAACTTATTTTTATTTTCTTGATGTGAGAAAATGGTTTAACAAAGAATTAACTGAAACTGACATAAAGGGCATTTTTCTTGTTAAAGATGTCTGTAAAATGTCTTTAAGTAAATATGCATTTCAAAATAAGAAAAACTTGCATCATCTCTTTTCTGCAGAAAAAATAATATGATAGGCAGATTAAAGAGATCTAAGGGAGAAATGTGGTATGTGTACATTTTAATATGAGATTTCAGAAAGTCTGATCACAATAAACAAGAAAAAGAATTCTTATGAAAGAATTGACTACAATGTTGACAGTTTTAACAAATTAAGTATATAACTTTGACGGGAACATACTAAAAGCAGCTGTGTTAAGAAATTTATAAATTTTATTTTATTTCATTATCACCTCATTCATACAATAAGGTAAGTATTATTTCTATATAAATGAGCATCCTTAACAAGACCTATGGTTCCAAACCAGAAGGATTTAGAAATCTACTTAGAAGATGATGAGTACATGATATAGACAGATGCAAGAAGGTTCAATTTTCTCTAAGAAGAATCCTTATTGTTCTCAAACCTACATTGTGTGTGTCTTTATTTCTTAACAGAACTGTGGTGTATTAGTTTGCTATGTATGGCTGTTGTAACAAAATAGCACAGACCACATGACTTTAGCAGCAGAAATAGATTTTCCCATAGTTCTGGAGTCTGGATATCCAAGATTAAGGTGCCAGCAGGGTGAACTTCAAGGCTTCACTCCTTGGTTTATAAATGGCTTCCCTCTGTTCAGGACCTCTGATGTCTCTATTTCATTTTTAAGGGCACCATTCAGGCTGGATTGGGACCCCAGACTATCTGTTTTATTGTAACTTAGTCACCTCTTTAAAGACCCTATCTTTAAATATGGCTACATTATGAGGTACATTGAAACTAGAGGTTGGGAGCTTAATGTATAAATTTGGGGAAAAACAATTCCGCCTATAACATCAAAAATTTTTAGAAAATTGAGAGTTTCAGATCAAAATTCACAAATAAACTAAAAAAGAAGTCCTACATTTTCTAAATTCCCTTGTACATAGGCAGAGTATCTGATATACTTCTCACTGAAGAGATGGAAACAAAAGTATAGAGAGTCTTGAATTTACAATGGTTTCTCTTATGACTTTTTGACTTCATGATGGTATGACAGTGACATGAATTAAGTAGAAATCATACTTTAAAATTTCATGTTTTTCTGGATAGCAGTATGTGATACAGAACTCTCTTGTGATCCTGAGCAGCTCCCAGACAGCCACACAATCTGGAGTGTAGACAATCAGTCCTCTACAGTGTTAGATGATTTTGCCCAATTCAGCTAATGTAAGGGTTCTGAGCACATTTTAGGCAGACTAGTCTAAGCTATGATGTTTGGTAGGGTAGGTATACTAACGGCATTTCAACTTAAGATATTTTCAATTTACGGTGAGTTTGTCGGAATATAACCCCAATGTAAGTCATGTAGGATGAGGCTTTTATTATTTTAACACAAGTACATTTAAAAATCAGACAGAGATGTTAAGTAACTTATGCCCATTATGAAACTGACAAGGATGGAAACTGGGATATGTCTTCTGATATGTAAAACCCCAACCACCCATTAAACATAATCATAATTAATGGTGTAAAGTAGTAGAAATCTAGGAAGACTAGGAAAAAGGAAGCAAGTTCCTGTTTGTTCTCTTATCAAGTTGGCGTTAATTATAGTCTGCCTCCTTCTCAACAAGTTACTTATCTCTTTAATAAAAATCACATAAAAATATTTACTAATATATGGTATGTGACTCTATGTGTCTGTGTATGTATATGGACATGCACAAACTGAAAGACTTAATTAGCTAGAATAAGGTAAAATATTTACCTGATATGATTTGAGTATTTCTTAAAGTGTCATCAGCCCCCAAATATCTCTGCAATGTGAAATTTATAATACTTGTATTATATTTGTCAGTAGAGAAATATCTCTTTAATATTTTGTACTTTTTATTATTACAGAAACATATATTATCTAGTTATACATTATACAACTATGTATTAATATTTTATAGTAGATTAATCTACCAATTAACCAATAAGCACTTTTGATACTAGCTAGTAATACCCACTGGGAATGAAACAACAAATGAATACACTTAAAATGCGAGGTAAGGGTGAGGAGAAAAGTGTAGGAAGCAACACAGGAGAGTGGGCCAGATGAGAGTGGCTGAAGGGCTCAGTTATGGAGTCCTCAAATAAAACACATAAAAAGACTATTAACAGGGAAGTTGATGTAGAACCAAAAACTTGCCTGTCAGTTATTAAGATCCAGGGTTTAAGGCAATCAAGATGAAACAGATAGACAAAAATAAAAGCTCTACCTTCTTTAGTTAGGCACACTAACATACTTTTAGAACTAATATGCAAGAAAGCATATGCCTTGTGCCACTTACTGTGAGGACACTAATAGTAGAACAGTAGCAAGATAAACATTGTATTTGTTACAGTGAGTCATGTTGTATGTTTTTTTGGGGGGATTAAATTTTCTGAGCTCCTTCATATAAAGATAGAGAAGTCAGTTTCATTTTTTTTTCACAATTTGGAAAAATAAACACAAATAGCCATTTTTGGCTGGTTATGTAATGGATACATTTATATCCCACTAAGGAAAATGGTATTTTATGACTACTTAAAAGCACAAAGAAATGTTTTGAAGGAGTATAACTAAGGTAGGTGCCTGGTGAATTTTATCCAATTAGGAATTTTATGGAAGTTTTGTTTAACAGAAAGTGCTTCAGTTAGACTGAACAGGTGTATAAGGATTAGCTAAATAAGCAGGTGGTGGTGGTGGTAATGAGGGTGGTCTGTAAGGATCATAACAAAGTCCAAAATATCTGAAGATCACATCATAGAGGTAATAAAAGACTACAGCATTGAATAGGGACAAAAAGACATGAATAGGATTATAATGAGAAACTAAATGATACAAGAGGAGTTATAGATAAAGGCAGGGACAACATTATGAATGAATTCATGGTTAATATTAAAAATGGTTTTCTTTATTTTAAGTGTATTAGAAAACCATTAAAGGATTTTCATCAAAAGAGTCAAGCAATTTAATATTAAAAATGATTTTTCTTGTAAAGTAGTACAACCATTATGGAAGAAAGTATGGTGGTTCCTCAAAAAACTGAAAATAGAACTACCTTATGACCCAGCAATCCCTCTACTGGGTATATACCCCAAAAACTCAGAAACATTGATACGTAAAGACACATGCAGCCCCATGTTATTGCAGCATTGTTCACAGTGGCCAGGACATGGAAACAACCAAAAAGCCCGTCAATAGACGACTGGATAAAAAAGATGTGGCACATATACACTATGGAATACTACTCAGCCATAAGAAATGATGACATCGGATCATTTACAGCAAAATGGTGGGATCTTGATAACATTATACGAAGTGAAATAAGTAAATCAGAAAAAACCAAGAACTGCATTATTCCATACGTAGGTGGGACATAAAAGTGAAACTAAAAGACATTGATAAGAGTGTGGTGGTTACGGGGGGAGGGGGGAAAGGGACAGGGAAAGGGGGAGGGAGAGGGGCACAAAGAAAACTAGATAGAAGGTGACAGAGGACAATCTGACTTTGGGTGATGGGTATGCAACATAATTGAAAGACAAGATAACCTGGACTTGTTGATCTTTGAATATATGTAACCTGATTTATTGATGTCGCCCCATTAAAAAAATAAAATTATAATAAAAAAAAATGATTTTTCTGGCTTCAATATTTTAAATACTAACTTTAAAAAAATAGAGACTTTAAGGAGAAAACCAGCTAGCAGGCAATGACAGTAGCCTACATAGGAGATAAGGAGCCCTGGCCACTGGCACAGTGGATGGACTGCTGCACAGGAGTGCAGAGGTCGCTGGCTCCATCCTGAGGTTGCCTGCTGGAGCCCAGTGTTGCTGGCTTGATCCAGAGGCCCCGCATCAGGACACATATAAGAAGCAATCAATGGCACATCTGAAAAAAAAGGAATGAACGTAGCTTTTTGACTAATGATAATAGCCGAGAAAAATAGAAATGTAAAGACAAGTCTCAGTCATTGGATTTTGTGTTTGTATATAAGAGTGAAGATGGTAATTTTGTTTTCTTTGCTTGAGCAATTGGACTGGTGTTTAATATTTGGGGAAAATGACACATTTGTTTTTATATGTGTTGAATCTGAGTTCTGCAGAATTTTCCAAGGTAAGATGTGGAGTATTGATTTGGACGTAGAAATTGAGAACTCAGAAGAGCATGCGGATATAGATATACAAGTTTGGAAGCCACTGGCACATAGAAAATAAAGTATTAGAAAAGACATTTTTAAAAAATGTCCAAAGTTTCAAAAATAAGGGCAAAGAATAAAGCCATAAGTAACTTTCTCATTTAACAACTGATAGAAGAAGGTTGGTAAAGGATCCCAATGATAGAAGGCAGTGTATGGAGGCAAGGCATGAAAGTACTTTGGTAATCAAAAAATGGTCCACTTTGTCAAATGCTAATGAGTTATCAAATGAGATAACTGGAGAATGTAACTTAGAGATCAGGACTTTGTTTCTGAACTTAAAGAGGGAGTGTTGCAGGGTTAGAGTCAAGGTATACACTGTTTAAAATATGCGTATTGGTGTGAGAAACTCTACATTGAATAATAGCTTGCTTTCTCAGCAGCTAATCCATTTAGCATCCCTGCACGTGTATGTATACACACACAGTCCTCCTTCCTTTGTGACTAGCATTTCTCTCACAGCAGAGGTTGCACATATCAAATAATTGTCTTCAACACTAACCTTATCATGTATGGGCCGATGACCAAGTTCTGGCCATAGGATCAAGAGTTGAGTGCTTGCTAGAGGGATTTCCTCCCTAATGTAAAGAAATTTCTGAGGCAAAACATTTAATTCTTCTCTGCATAAGTCATGTTTGCCTCTGATATATAGAACTTCTGTGACAATCTAGGGACCAAGTGCATGATTTTCAGATTTTTTTCTAGTGATTGATTTCTGGTTTCATACCATTATGGTCAGAGAAGATGCTTAATCTAATTTTGATCTTAAATTTTTTGAGACTTGTTTTTTGTCCTTACTTGTAATCTATGCCAGAAAATATCCCATGTGCACTTGAAAAGAGTGCACATTCTGCTGCTTTGGGTTGAAATGCTCTAATGAAATCAATTAAATCTATTTGATCTAGTGTGCCATTTAAGGCCGCTGTTTCCTTGTTGATTTTCTGTCTGGAAGATCTGTCCACTGATGTCAGTGAGGTTTTAAAATCCCCTACTATGACTGTACTGTATAACTGTTGATTTCTCCTTTTATGCCCATCAAGATTTGCTTTATATATTTAGGTGCATCTACCTTGGGTACATAAATGTTTACTAGAGTTATATCTTCTTGTTGGATTACTCTCTTTTTCATTATGTAGTGACCTTCTTTGTCACTTATAGTCTTTGTTTTAAGTCTACTTTGTCTGATATAAGTATGGCTACCCCAGCTTTCTTTTTTTCATTTCTATTTGCATTATACATCTTTTTTCTATTCCTCTATTTATAGTCTGTGTGTATCTTTCATTCTCAAGTAAGCTGCTTGTAAACAGCATTTATATGGGTCTTGTTTTCTTATCAGTCTAGCTACCCTGTGTCTTTTGATTGAAGCACTTAAGCCATTGGCATTTAAAGTTAATTATTGATAAGTACAATTTTATTGCCATTTTATTCTTTATAACTATGTTCCTCTTTTTTTCTTTTTCTTCTCCTTAAAAAAGATCCTTCAATACTTCTTGTAATACTGGTTTGACAGTAACAACCTCTTTTAGTTTTATCTTGTCTGGGTAGCTCTTTATTTCTTCTTTGATTTTAAATGATAGCTTTGCTGAGTAAAGTAGTCTTGTTTGTAGGTCCTTGCTTTTCATTACTTTAAATATTTCATGCCATTCTCTTTTGGCCTGAAATATTTCTGTTGAGAAATCATCTACCAGTCTTACGGAAACTTCCTTAGAGTTAACTCTCTTTCTTTTGCTGCTTTTAAGAATTTCTGTTTGTCTTTCATCTTTACCATTCTAACTATGGTATGTCTTGGTGTGGGCCTCTTTGGGTTCATTTTGTTTGAGACTCTCTGTGCTTCCTGGACTCGTGTGGCTTTTTCCTTCAACAGGTTAAGAAAGTTTTCAGTCTTTATTTCTTCAAACATGTTCTTGATCCCTTGTTTCCTCTATTCTTCTTCTTGAGAAGGTGTGTGGGGATGGAAGATGAGATCTAGAGTATATATAGGTTATTAGTGTCAAATAACAGAAGGAAATCCCTTCTTTTATAGTAATAAGGAGGAAGAAAGGATGGGTTAGAATCTGGTAGTTTTAAACATTTAAAAATTTCTGGTAATCCTGATCTGATTACCTTTATTTATCCTGTTAAGCAAAAAGTAAAATTAATGGCTGCAACTAATACAGGATCAGGGAAACTATAGAGATGAACAAGGAGAACAGAGCTGAGTAGCATGTTGGATCTACAGTAGATTATTAACAGAAGGCTTGCGTTATACTTTATTTAAGCCTACCTTGGAATGAAAGTTGACTTGTGTAGAAGGAGGGTCAAGAGTTCATTTTCTCCTTGCTCTCTGGGGATGGGTAACAGTTGGCTACTTGGAGTTGGCTTTTTCTTTATTATCTTTTTATTTGAGGAATACCATTTAGAAGAGGTTGTCTGCAGATAACAAAATAGAGATAATACGTGCTTTTTGGTAAAAGATGTAAAGAGCAATATAATTTTAAAGATATGTTGATTTACATGGTATACATGATGAGATTAATTCCTAGGTAATTATTACACTTAAAATGTTTTAAAAATGACATTATGGTCTTCTGACTCATATAAAATGATACTTTATTGTTTACACCAAATATTTCAGAAAGACATAGTATATGGATCTAAGCTTTCCTTCATTTCAGAGGGAATGCTATTTTATATTTATAGTAAGTACAGAGAAAAATGAAAGGTTTATTGGGGGATTTAGAGCTTTAAAAAATAAAATAAGAATGTTTTTAGCAAAGAACTATTGCAATGAGAGTCAACAAACAAAACAAAACTTTTGAAATGAATTGCTCAGCTTCTGTCTTCTAAAAAGATGTTGGTACTAGATGGGATGGTGTTTGGTATTGGAAAAAAAACAAGTATGAGTTTTATAGAAAAAAATGTAAATTTTTATTTTATTTTTATTTTTATTTTGTATTTTTCTGAAGCTAGAAACGGGGAGATACAGACAGACTCCCGCATGCGCCCGATGGGGATCCACCTGGCATGCCCACCAGGGGCGACGCTCTGCCCACCAGGGGGCGATGCTCTGCCCCTCCCGGGCGTAACTCTGCTGCGACCAGAGCCACTCTAGCACCTGGGGCAGAGGCCAAGGAGCCATCCCCAGCGCCTGGGCCATCTTTGCTCCAATGGAGCCTCGGCTGCAGGAGGGAAAGAGAGAGACAGAGAGGAAGGAGAGGGGGAGGGGTGGAGAAGCAGATGGGTGCTTCTCCTGTGTGCCCTGGCCGGGAATCGAACCCGGGACTTCTGCATGCCAGGCCGACGCTCTACCACTGAGCCAACCGGTCAGGGCGAAAAAATGTAAATTTTTGTGTAGAGTTAGGCAAATAGGCCTATAAATTTAGTAATTAGATGGGGATAAAGAAATGTCAAGGGACTATATATCTAAATTACTCTAAATCCATATAGAGAGGAAATACATAAATCAGGTTATATAAAATAAGCAGACAATTCCCCACAATTTCAATACAATAAAAAACTTCAGAGATTTAATTTATAAAGTGACAATTTACCATGAGTATGATATTTGGAGAACAATCAAATAAAACTATATATTTTTGAAAAAAAAATAGTCCTATATATAAAATAAGCCATGTTATTTGAATGATGAAAAAAGCAGCAACAGTTGACATTTGTTCTTATTTTTCCATAGGATTTGAGGGAAACAGTGTTTGCAAAAATGCAGCAACTGGTCATAATATATGGTGCTTCTGGAATACCCCCAAAATAAAACATTACAGCTTGCTGGGGAAAACCATCCAGGCCCCAGGAGACCTGAGGAAAATTATGTATCAAGTTAACAGGTGAAGATAATAATGATTTATCTCTGATAAACTTGATATTGCTTTTGCAGAATCTCAGCCTACAAGTATGGTTAGAAAATTAACTTATAATATAAATAGTTTGAAGACAAGATTTATGGCTGGGTAATTTATTTTCTTTCTTTTTCGTTTTGTTTTTTGTTTTTTTGTTTTTGTTTTTTTCATTTTGACATGCCAACAATCTCACGCACTTTTGATTCCTTATAAAATTTTCTTTTTAAATTTATTTATTGATTTGAGAGAAAGAGAAAGGAAGGGAGAAAGAGAGAAACATTGATTTTTTGTTCTACTTAGTTGTGTATTCATTGGTTGCTTCTTGTATGTGCCCTGACTGGACTCAAACCCACAAACTTGACATATCAGGACAATGTTATAGCCAACTGAGCTACCCAGCCAGGATCATACTTTGATTCTTAATGGAACATTTTTTTAATCAAACTATTGCTTTTTAGTTAATAATCATTGACTATATTTGTCTATAAATGCTTATTTAATCTTCCTAGAAAATAAAGTCTTCTTTCAGAGGGTAACAACAACCAAAGTGAACATAATCCAGTCTCACCAAGAAAACCAGCAAAAACAATTCTTTAGAAGGGTCTGTACAAATTTAGTGGGTCTGCTTATTCTTTGAATACATGTATTGCCCATTAAAATTAGCACTTGAAGGTGTAAGGCATTGATTTGATTATGAGAAACCAGTGTATGTTTTTTAAATCAGTATAGTCTTGTTCATTTATAGGCACACCTCATAACCATTGTTAACTATATAGCAGGAGTCTCTGGAAAGTTGTTTGTCATGTAATTGGAGATACTATTAGTTTTTCTAATTAAAATGAATAGATTTCCTATTTCACATAAAGAAAGAAGCTTATAATGGTGATTCTGAAATGGAGATTTGTGTGTATAAGCATCAAATATAGAATATTTTCTTAGTTGTGTGGGAACTTTTGTTTTGTTTTGCACTTTTTTAATCTTTTAAGGTGAAGCTCTTATTTTGACTGGTGGATCACAATAGCATTTTAGGCTCCTAGGAATTAGTATTATTTCAGAAGCAGGGAATAGCAAACCCTGAACAGCCTCCATATTTATCATACATTTCTACCATAAATAGCCCTAACTTATTTGGAAAAATATCTTGGAGGAAGAGTTACCATCAGTACTTTTGGTTGTCTTTTCCTCAGTGGGCCATCATTTTAAGCAAAGTGTTCCAGTCAATAAACTGGCTTAAGATGGAAATCTGAGAAAGAAGCCAGGACTCTCCTTTATGATGACTCAAGTCAGGCTTCTAGGGACCAGATCTAAAGTTTCCCCTGTTATATAGATGCATTAATACTGTAGTAGACATACCAGTGGCCCCCCAAGGGCACCCTAGGATTTGATAACTTGCTATAGCAGTCAAAGGACTGAGAAAAGCTGTTAAACCAGTGGTTAGCATTATTCACAGAGAAAGGTGAGAGATCAGTGATGGGAAAAGATATATGTGTCAAGTCCAGGAGAAACCAAGGGAAAGCTACAAGGCACCCATTTCATTGGAGTCTCATGCTTAATTCTGCCAGCAACAATATGTAACAATTACATTAACTATTGCCAAATGCGGAGCTCATCATAACCTTGGCGTTCAGTATTCTTGATGAGGGTCAGTCATACAGGGACACAGTCAGGTGACTGACCACAGCTACTCCACTCTACACTTACTCTCAAAGCAAAAGTGGATGTTCACCCTGTGTCAGATTGTTAGGCTAAACTCATCTGATCAAACTGAAATAGGTTATTTCCCAACAGCTAGTCAACTACCAGTCCTGGAAACATGCATTCTTTGAAATGGGCAGAATTTGTGCAACAGAGACTTACTGAGTCAACCTTTTTATTGTCTGGTAAGTTTCTCATCTGTATTATTTTTAAGGGCACCACGGTCATTAGGCATTGGAAAGAGCTCTGTAGGTTGCAATATCTGCAGTCTTGCTGCCTTTACTATTATCATTCATGTTTTCTCTAGAGTGTCATAGCTGGCATACAGCCCTATGTAGGTCAGAGAGTCAATCTCAATGATGGCACCTCCACCATCATTCCCAGCCTTACAAGGACAAGATGAGTATGAGGAGGTGATGTTCACTTCACTAATGCTTCATATTAATAAAACAAGTGCCCACTGGCTTTCTCTGGGGATTTGGTGTGTATTTGTGTGGGTGTATATTTATGGGGAGGCTATTTATAGTTCACACATGGAAGCTTCACATCATTATTTCTATTCCCCCAAGCTTTTGGAATTCTTCCTCCATAGTAGGCTTGGGAATTTCTGGCATCTCAGTCTTATTAAAAGTAGGTCATCATTGAGTTCAAATTCTATCCAATCAAGCCAACTTTTGAGGTGTTTCTTGTTATGTGTGATAGCATAATACTTCTGGAATTACAATGAATGAATTAAAATGAATTAGTAATATCTTGCATCTTTTTGTAGTATAAGCAGTTTCATCGCAAGTCAGGCTGGGCATTTGTCCCTCTGGCACGTATGATCTCATTGCAGTTATAGCACCAGAAGCAATAAAGTGTTGTCGGAGTATGTCCTGAGAAGAGTAGACATCCTTCTATAAACTAATTTGCTTAAATGATATTATTCATTGTCCTCAAATTAGGATGACAGATATGAGCATGCAGACTGCTATATTGGCAAAGACATCTAAGAGAAATTTATGATTCAAGAGTCTCAAGTTTGTCTCAGTATACACAGGTATCCCAGTTGAAAGCTTCTGGATCTTACTTGCTGATATAATATGTCCTTATTTTACAATAAGGAGCATGGCAAGGTTGTGAATTCAACATTCAACTTCTATTATAAATCTGTTACCAGAAAAAATGACTTTGAGTCTGGTTTTCATTTATGAGAGAACTGCTATTACAACCATTAAAAGATCATTTTACAGCTACCATAGAAAAGTTCAGGGTCTTTTACCAAGATTTGAACTGAGAGTTTAAAATGTGCTTAGTATTTGTTTCTTTTTTTATCTCTCTAGTGCATTCAGAAATAAAAGTCCCACTACTAGTTCTTACAGTCTTTTTACTGATATAGATTAGATTAATGTGCACAAGTTACTTGGTCTCTCTAGTGTCTCCCTTTATAATAGGCTCTTGGTTTTGGAAAAGTACAGGTGATTTTCCAATTAGTCACAATGCTACTGCATGCCATGTGTTGTTTATTTATTTGTAAGTATAATTTATTGGGGTAATATTGGTTAATAACATTATATAGGTTTCAAGTGTACAACTCTGTAATACATCATTTGTATTGTGTGTTCACCAGCCGAGGTCTAGTCTCTTTCTCTCACCATTTATCCCTACTTTAGCCTCCTCTACCTCCTCCCTCTACTCATCCTCTCTGGTAATCACCATCCTGTTATCTGTGTCTATGAGTTTGTTTTCTTCTTTAACTTCTTCACCTTTTATTAAAGCAACATTTTTCATTGCATTCAACACCAAGAGTTATAGCTATATTAATCGTGATTAAATATTTTTGAGTCTGTTTCCTACAAGCATTCCTTGTACCAAGTAGATATTGGTTATTTGTAAACATTGTTCATGTCCTGTTCATACCTCTCAGGCTTTCCTATGATAGTACAGTGTGGGTTCCACATCCAACTGCTTGAAAATTTTCTCTAGAGGACAAAAATTTCTCTACCTACCCTCCCAGCTGGCCAGAAAGGTTGAGAAATTAATAATTCCTAGTAAATAGCCATCAGGTAGTGATTGACAGGAATTGGTGCACAAATATCCTAGCTCACTGGTCCCTTTACTCAGTCATGCATTCTAGACCAATTCCCAGAGTTCCCCAGGCTGATTTTGCTCCCACAGTAGTAACTGGCTTGGTAAGTACTATTTATTGGCTGCTTCTCTTTTACTATTTTCCTACTGCATTCAGGTATTTTCCAAGATCATCCCGAATTCCCCCTGTTGACATAAAAAAAAAAACAACAACCAAGAATATAGTAAGCAAACATAAAAAGAAGTTTATAATTATTCTCCTTTAAATAAAGAAAACTATTTTAGTTTATATAATTTTAAAAATAACAATAATCTTGAACACACGGCACCTGGCTTTTTCACTTTCCTGCTCGTGAAATTAGAGAACAAGCTTAGATGAAAAGGTTAAGTTACAAAAATGAGTATATCGATTAAGTTTATCGATTACTCAGAGAGGTAAAAAAAAAAATGAAGAGAAATGTATCCCCAGACCACTTTGATAATCTAGCAACCCTTTGAAAAATATAAGAGAATTACCAGAGAAGAAATATAGATTTTACAAACATATTAAAATAACATTTGCATGTAATTTATATTTAACACTTTGTCTAAAACATTACTTTACTTACTAAGATACACAGATATTGAGCTGAGTAGTAAAACTTAAATTCAAGTTCTTTAACCACATTTTTTTCTTTCTTTACATGTAGAATTGCTCCAAAGCAAACAATATTTTATTTAGTAAGTACCTATAATAACTTTGCTTAATCAAACCAGATATTTTCTTAAGAGTCTATATCCAAATATCTACTATTACATGTACAAACACACATACATGATACACATATAAATTAATTAAATAAATATTTATTGTGAAGCCCTGGCCGGTTGGCTCAGCGGTAGAGTGTCGGCCTGGCGTGCAGGGGACCTGGGTTCGATTCCCGGCCAGGGCACATAGGAGAAGCGCCCATTTGCTTCTCCATATCCCGCCCTCCTTCCTCTCTGTCTCTCTCTTCCCCTCCCACAGCCAAGGCTCCATTGGAGCAAAGATGGCCCGGATGCTGGGGATGGCTCCTTGGCCTCTGCCCCAGGAGCTAGAGTGGCTCTGGTCGCGGCAGAGCGACTCCCCGGAGGGGCAGAGCATCGCCCCCTGGTGGGCAGAGCGTCGCCCCTGGTGAGCGTGCCGGGTGGATCCCGGTCCGGTGCATGCGGGAGTCTGTCTGACTGTCCCTCCCCGTTTCCAGCTTCAGAAAAATACAAAAAAATATATATATTTATTGTGAATATGTATGACATAGATTATTAACACAGAAATGGCTTTTCTTGCCTGACCAGGCAGTGGCTCAGTGGATAGAGTGTCAGACTGGGATGTGGAGGACCCAGGTTCGAGACCCCGAGGTTGCCAGCTTGAACGCCGGCTCGTCTGGCTTGAACAAGGCTCACCAGCTTGATCCCAAGGTCGCTGGCTCAAGCAAGGGGTCACTTGGTCTGCTGTAGTCCCTCAGTCAAGGTACGTATGAGAAATCAATCAATGAACAACTAAGAAGCCGCAATGAAGAATTGATGTTTTTCATCTCTCTCCCTTCCTGTCTGTCTGTCTTTCTCTGTCTCTGCCACAGACACACACACACAAAAAGAAATGGCTTTTCTCTAATAGCTTAACATTTATTTCCTATGGTTTCCTAATCAGAGTATCTGTAAACACCTTGAACCTATTGAGTATGATTATCTGATTGTATAATACTCACATAACTACATAGTTAGGGGTCACAACCCACACAGACTGCTTTCCCTTGCAACACCAGGAATAAGTTCAGGTGGTTTGCAAAATAACCCTCGGTTTAGAGAATCTGCTAGAAGGACTCAGAGCACCCACTGAGTTATACTCACAGTATAGGTTATTTCCTGAAAAGAATATGTACTAACATTGAGAGAAAAGATACCAGAAGAAAGCAGGAGAGGGAAGTCTGAAATGTCTATGATCTTACGCTCAAGACAGTGACTTCATTGTTTTGGAGCGAGGGAGCAAGGGCTGACTGAGAAAATTTGAAAAATAAAAAATCACAGCTGTGGTCCTTGTTATCAGTTCCCTGAAATAAACTTGCCACACCAGCAAGAAAAATGGATTATGTGAATGGGTAAGGACAGATGGTCAATATCTCTTCTCTTACTCCTCCCCTCCAGGAGACACAAAAGTCATGTAGGGTTGCAGACAAAGAAGTCAAAGAAATCAGGCACTTGTCACAAAGAAAATAAAGCTGTAAAGATACATCAGACTCAGAAAAACTAACTTTGGGAAGCTCGTGTTTTTGTTGCTACTTACCTCATGTGCTCTGCCAGCTACTAATAAGTCCTTCTTCCTTGATCAAGTTGTCTGGGTGTCTATTTTCCTCCGTTTGCAGCTAATTCCTGCTACAACATCAGCAAAGGGAAGAGACGCATAGGGCATATCCTGGAAGATTTCCAAACATGGAGGTTCCAGAAGTCCTCTTCCCATGGAGTCATAGACAACATTAACTACTGCCAAAAATGATATGTGAGAATACACATAAAGTATTGTCAACCAGGGAAATTCCCCTGAATCTTGGTATGCAAAGTCTTTATTGGAGCTCCATCAAATTAGCACAGTTAATTGCTCACATGCTGAGCTTAGTTTCTACACCCATAGGAGGTCCAGATGGAACTGTGTGACCCAAAGTTCTCACCATATTATTATTAGCAGACTGTCTCAAGGGCCACAGAGAAAGAAAGACTCCAATCAGGCATGATATTCCAAGGACTTAGACATTAATCTCCCTGAAGCCAAGGACAAAGATTAGAACTCTCTTTGGGCAAAGTTAAACTCTTTATCACATAAGGGGTTTGGAATGGGACTAGAAAAATAATCCAGATAATTTATGTAGCTTGCTTAGCACTGGTTTGTAAACTGGCATTTTGGAACCACTTCTTCAAATTACATAACTTTCCTATCTCACTGCAATCTAGGTTTCAGTATAATTTTCTGGAAAAAAATTTTTGATTGCATAAAAGTAAGTTTGAATACTGTCCCTTTTAGTCTTTTTATGAATATGTAATTAAAATAATTTAAATTGATGACATGTTGATACTTTAAAAAATGCAGGGGAAATATGAAAAATGCAAGAAATATACAACATGTGCATTTAAAAAGGAAATTTTGTTAATTAAGCCATCTGGCATATTGTCATACATAGTAGTTATTTAAAAATTCACATATCACATTGGTTTTTAACATAAAAAGAATAATTTAAATTCAAAGATATGCTGATGTTTGGATAAATTATGTTTTTATTTTAAAGGAAAACTCATGTTGAAACTAGTGATCTTAGAAATTGTCTAGCTCAATGTCAAAATTATTAAATTAGGACCTCTAGATATGGAATGACTTTCTTAGTATCACATTTTGAACTGGGATTGCTTATTAAAAAAGCCCACTGTACTGGCGTAAGCAAGTCAATATTGACTTCTCATATATGAAGAACACTAGAGGCAGAGCCCAAGCTGAAAGTGAGTGCTCTAGGCAACCATTAAGCACTAAGAGCCATACTGGCTTCCTGCTCCATCACCCTTAAAGTATAGTGTTTTTATTCATGTTTCCCAAACGATACATAGTGGGGAAAAGAGAAGTACAAAAAACTGAGTGTGGCCCTTTCTGGAATAATTTGACTTATATTAAATGAGACAAAACTATGACAATGATGCTCATACAAAAGACTGTTGAGAAATAACTACTGCAATTGGGCCCATAATAAATAGCAGAATCTCAACAACAACCAACCAACCAACCAACCAACCAATCAAGCAAACAAGCAAATAAACAAACAAAAAACAAGATTTTGCCAGTAAGTGAAAAGGGGAGATTGGATATTGTATGTATATATATCTGTATTTGTTGCATGTTTCTTCAACAAATATTTATCAAGCATCTATTTGTCCTAGGCTTAGATTACAAAATGTTGAATAAAACCATCATAGCCCCTAGCCCTTAACCTCATGGAACTTATGGTAATGGGAAAAAACATACAGTAAGATAGCAAGTATACCAACTCATATCATTACAGACTGTGATAAATGTTATAAAAGAAAAATATTCTATGAAAAAGTGTATTTGAGTTGTAGGGGAGGCATGATTCACTTCAAGTTGTGTGAGCCAGAAAGGCTATTTTAAAGGGATGACATTACAACTAGATTTGAAAAGGAAGTATCAGTTGTGTGAGGGGAGGGGTGTTGAGGACGTGAGAACAGAATGTATGAAAGAGCTGAAATTCGAAGAGATTGAAACACTTAAGAAAATGAGGATAAGCCAATGTTTGGGAATATGACATACGTGAGAGAGAAGCTGTAAAAGAAGGCAAATATTTGAAATTTTAATGCCTTGGTTCCCCTCCTTTCTTTAAATAGGTAGATTTTGAGATATCTGATGCTGTAGAGAAAAGACGTGATAAATCAGGAATACAAACAATATGTTTTAGTTTCCAAGACAAGGCTAAAAAGTGATGAAATCTTGATAGAGGAGAACAATGTCTTATCCTAGATGTTAGAAAACTTCCTCAGAATTGATGGTAAAAAAAAAAGGGGAGAAAGATCAATGGGGCTCAGGATGGTGAGGCCCAAACTTTGGAGGTCTCATGGGGAGAAGCATCCAGTGTTCGTGGCTGGAGGCTGCCCAGTGGTCCCCAGTGGGAGGCTAGGGGATGAACAATGCCACATGCCTCATACCCAGAGCTACCGACAATGTAAATCAGTACCTGTTGTTCCTCCAGACTCCATCTGGGAATGCAGCTGGCAGGGTCTATGGTCACCGTTTGTGTCCTTGTCATTCACCAAGGTTCTTTCTTTCCCTTTGGAATATATGTCTTATTGATTAGCCAAAAATAATGTCTACTCATGCCCTCCAGTTTTTGCTCTACATAAAAGGCATATTGTCATACATAGTAATTATTTAAAAATTCACATATCACATTGGTTTTTAACATAAAAAGAATATGTTAAAAATACACGACTTTGTGAAGAGAGTATAGCCACTAAAACATGATCTCTTTTCTCCTTCATTTCTTCATAATCCAGGAGCAAGAAGGAAAGAAAATAAGAAAAAGAAATGAAAAAAAAAATAATCATATATTCTATAATTGCTGTGTAATTTAATATAATTGAGTTTTCTTTTAAAATTGACTTTTCATTCATTAAACACATAATTATTTAGATATCTTGTGAGTAAAGAAGTTATTAAGAACTTAGGAACATATTAGAAGACACATTTTAAGTCGGTTGTGGGATTCATGGCAAACACTGAATTTCTTTACTTGCATTTTCTTTACTGTCAGCTCTTAGCTGCCAGGATCTTTATTTTAATCCTAATCAGCTTCTCTAGCTCACACACGCAGTCTTTTGTGCCATTCTTCTATATTGAACCTGATGCCATTAACAATGTTTCCCCTACCTCTACACATCTCTTTTGATAGGGTCTGGAAGTTCTGTCTTTCATTAATGCTAGTGTATATCTGCAGGCCAGACAAAGGTCTTTTGTTTTGGGGGCTGTGGAAGGGCATCATAAGCAGCACTACAGCTGATGTTTGTACCACTTTGTGTGGCCCCACACAGAGGATTTTGTCATAACAGTCACTAGTTATGCTTGTCATCATTTTATCAGTATCTGTCAGGCAGGAACACACACTGTTTTGTATGACACCACTATGCAGCTATCTAGTGATAATGCTACTATCCCCACGGGCGAGCACTTAACATTGATCATGATGCTGGTGCTGAGAACTGCTCATCACCCTTTCGCGGATCACAGAAATTTCAACTTTGACTCACGTTTCATTTTTAATATGATTTCAAAATGCCTTGAGATGCCTCAGCATGACAAAATCCTATTGGATTTAGAGTTGCTTTTGTTGCAACTCTGAACAATCAAATATGTGGATTCACCCCAAAGTGACTGTGAAAATCATAGCATTTCTAAAGAAAATATGGAAGCTTTTTATAATAATAGCCTAGCAACTAGTCACATCAATTACACACACACACACACACACATACACACACATATGTATGTATTTTTTATAAAGAGCAGATTTTTCAATATAAAATTTTATCAAATCAAACATATATATTTTTTACTTTGTGACAAAAATAGAGAGAGGGACAGATAGGGACAGACAGAAAGGAAGGGAGAGAAATGAGAAGCATCAATTCTTCATTGCAGAACCTTAGTTGTTCATTAATTGCTTTCTCAAATGTACCTGGACTGTGGGGCTACAGCTGAGAAAGTGACCACTTGCTCAACCCAGAGACCTTGGGCTTCAAGTCAGTGACCATGGAGTCATGTCTATGATCCCATGCTCAAGTCAGGAACCCTGAAGTCAAGCTGGTGACTTCAGGGTTTCAAACCTGGGTCCTCCACATTCCAGTCTGACACTCTATCCATTGCACCACTGCCTGGTCAGGCGAAAAATCAAACATATTTTTATATCTTTGTATATTACTATTTGATATCCAATCTTACGTTCTTATTTGAAACACAAAAAATATTTAATAGAGTTTATTTCCTTAAAATTTCAATTATTTCCAAAATAGTAGTCTAAAATTTAGTTGTGCTTTGGCTCAAAAGAAATCTATACATTAACAAAATGGGCTATTTAATTGATCTCATGGATTTTATTCTTGAAACTATGTATTATTATAAAAATAGACAAAGCACAAGATGAGGAGGAAGCACTTGTAGGTAGTAGAGAAATACTCTCTGCTCTGGGTTGAGAAATTCCATCCACAGTCCTACCTATAACACTCACTTATGTTTGTTTTATTATTTTAAAATAAAGGTAGTGATAATTCCCTCTATCTGATTTCATTATGACATGTTTTCTGAGGGAAAAAATGTATGTAATAATATGCGTAATAAATATTATACACATGAAAGAAAAATATTCATAGTTGGTGTACAACTATTAAACAGAGTTGAATAGGCATATTGGTGAATTTAAACCCACATTAGGCTCTGGCTGACTAGCTCAGTGGTAGAGCATCTGCCTAGTGTGTGGAAGTACTGGGTTCAATTCCCAACCAGGCCACACAGGAAAAGCACCTATTTGGTTCTCTACCCTTCCCCCTCTACTTCTTCTGTATCTCTCTCTCTTTCCCTTCTGCAGCCAAGGCTCCATTGGAGCAAAACTGGCCCAGGCACTGAGGATGGCCCCATGGCCTCTGCCTCGGGTGCTAGAATGGCTCCCATTCCAATGGAGCAACACCCCAGATGGGCCAAGCATCGCCCCCTGATGGGCAAGCCAGATGGAGCCCTGATGGGTGCACGTGGGAGTCTGTCTTTCTGCCTCCCTGTTTCTCACTTAGAAAAAAAAAAAAACATCAAAATTGTACTAATTTTTTTTTTTGATGGAGACAAAGTCAGAGAGTCTAGTTTTTTAAGATGAAAATTTAGGTTATTAATTTTAGATCATTCCTCTTTTCTAATATATGTATTCAATGTTATAAATTTTGCTCTAAGCACCAATTTCATTTCCTCCCACAAATTTTGATAAGTTGTGTTTTTTATCTTTTAGTTCAACAGACATCTCAACTAAGAGGGATTCATCAAGAACCAGTATTTAAGGATCTGGTCCTTCCAGTCTCCTTAAAACTCAGGTGACTTGACCCAGATGAGTGAGAATGATATGTGGTTACATCTTTTCTAATTTTGGACCCCAGTAAAACTGGGCTTACTATATTTAAGACAAGAATAATTACAAAATAATGAGTACAGACAGAAATCAAGATGCTAGAGCTTGTAAGAACATGGCATGATTCTACTTTTTCCTTTCATCTGTCTTACTTTTGATAAATAACTTTCAATACATTTTATAAAATTCATATTTATTTCCATGGTAAAGAAAAGATTTTTACTTGGAAATGACTAATATATACTCTGGCCTGTATTGAATATTTCCTAATGGTCTCCTGGCACTGGACTAGCTTGAGAGATTAGAAATGTTTAGCCCAGAAAAGACATTAATTAGTCATTGCTTAATGTTTTACAGAGTAGTACAATAAGGACTAATTTTTCCCCTAAATTGTGCTACAAAGCAAAATCAGAAAAAGAGGGAAATAGTTAATAAAATAATGTGATTTCTGCTTAATACACTAGCGTACTTTTGAAACACCTTACTTCCTATTATGTGGATGAAAGAACATTCCTCAGATAAAATGATGTTATTTTTAAATTGGGTGAGATTTTGGTCTAGAAAGCATCTAAGGTGCCATGGAACTTCACAATTATATCATTCTCTAAGAAGAGTTGGCCAGATATTTTAAGTTGGTAGTCATTAGTCATTCAAAGTGAAGAAACTCTGCATGGCCCCTGGCTGATTGGCTCACTGGTAGAGTGTCGGCCTGGCATATGGACGCTAGGATTTGATTCCTGGTCAGGGCACACAGGAGAAGCGACCATCTGCTTTTTCACCCCTCCCCCTCTCCCTTCTCTCTTTCTCTCTCCCTTTCTTTCCTTCAGCCATGGCTCAGATGGAGCAAGTTGGCCCCAGGTGCTGAGGATGGTTTCATTGCCTCACCTCAGGCACTAAAATAGCTTGGTTGCTGAGCAACAAAGCAATGGCCCCAGATGAGCAAAGCATTGCCCCATAGGAGCTTGCCAGGTGGATCCTAGTTGCGGTGCATGTGGGAGTCTCTGTCTTTCTTCTCCCTGCTTCTCACTTAAGAAAAAAAAAAAAAAGAAGAAGGAACACTGCATATGGAAGAGGCTGGGAGAGAGCAAGGATGATCCCATAGGAAGATCATTGTCTTTGAGATAAGATACACCTCACTCCCAAGAAATTTCTGTAGGGTTCAGAGCCAGAGTCTTATCATCAATAAAACTAATAAAACCTACTTTTCATGGTGGGGTATGTCACGAAATTGCAGTTATTCATTATATATTAGTTAAATGGTAATATAGTAAAATCTTTTTTTTTTTCTCCACTGAATTTCACGGTATAATAATGAAAAAGGACTTGAACAACAGCTTCCTAACTCTGCTGATTAGGGAAAGGAATATTAATGGCATCCACAACTTTCCTGTCCCTTTTAGGTATAGAACCATTATTGAAACAAAAGAAAGCATCTTTGTTTTGTATGTCTGTTTGTTTATTATACATTTTTTTGCTAATTGCTTTTTATGTTCTCTCATGGCAAACAAATATGTAGGGACAACTTTATAGTAAAGACTAAAAAAAATTAAATATTTACAGCTTTTTGTTTCTAATGGCCAATAGATGCATACAGATAATCCTACTACCAAATTTTCTGAAGTCACCATCCTCCTCTTAACTGCAGTATAGGCTGTGCTGAAGAGATCAAAGAAATAACAGCATCCTGCTCACTACCCATGGACTATCTATCAGAGAAAAATCTCTGCCCTTTTATCTCTTCTTCTTAAATTTTCTTTTTTTGTTGTTAAAAAAGCCTCATTGGTATCTGTATAACTCTGTGATACATTTTCTCACTGACACTGCTTAAAGTTTGTGCTTTGATTTTATATTCAACAATTCAATCCAGGCTTAGCAATATTCTTATTTTTACACAGCATCTCAAATGCCATCTTTGACCTTGATTAATGTAATTCAGGGATTTTGATCCCTGGGAAACAGAAAGGCTTTTTAATTTATCCTAACATCTCTCTACAAGTAGCAGATCTGAGGTAGAATTGAGGAGTCCTCAAAATAGAAGGTTAAGAATATCAGGTGATTAGAACTATTAGTAGCTGCAGTGTCAAGGGTATGGTTATGAATGTATCACACTGGAAAAGAAATAAAAGATATGACCAGAGCTTGAACCTCTGAATTCTTGATGGGATTTCTGTTGTTGAAGCTGATTTTCAAAGAAAAAGCAAAGAAGAGACACACTAGGAAAAATCATTTTCTATTTTTCTAATAAAAACAACCTTCATCGAATTATTATTCTAGTTATTATTGGAGAATTTTTGACAACAGAAATATTTTCAGAATTCTTGGCATAGATCTATCTGGATAATTACTTTAAAGTTAGAAAGATCCCCGTTTCTAACTTTCAGAGAGTCAATAATGTTTGTACAAATATGACAGTCTCCCTCATATTGTAGGAAACAAGTCACCCCCTTTCCAGTTTCTTTCCTAGGGATATGAATGTGAATATTTAAATAGGTTTAAATATATTAATATAGCACGATGCGTCATATAAATTCTACCCATCAGCACAGCAAAGGCATCTCTAGAAAAGGACCACATTCTTAGCAAAAACTAACTACCTCTATTTGAAAATTAAATGCCATTTCTCAATGCATAAACTTGCTCAGGAGAAGTGTGGCTGCCATTGCACTTTGAGGTTTCATACGAAGCCCAATTTAACTTTGAAACTGTACGTGTATCCTTTTAAAACTTAGGTATTTTTCAGATTATAACATAAACAAAAAATTTTGCATGGGATTATGCCTATGGTAAATTCAACTTTTACAACCTCTGGGGAGAAAAACTACTTTACAAATCACAGACCTTTCTGCATGTCTAGTTTGCTAATTCATACATTTCTTGTATATTAATACATATCTTTTGTGATTAATACAGAGGAAAATAATATAGATAGCTCTAAAATAAAACAGATAAGGAGGTATATGCTCAGAGAAAAAGTTCAGGAGAAATTTCCCTGCATTACTATATATTTTCTTATTTCAAATGCCTACCTGCACATCATAACCCTGTTTTATGTTCAAACATATGTGGATGCCTACTGACTAAATATTAATCTTATGCTCTTGATAATTGCCCTCTAGGGCCATACTCTATTTACACAGCCCTCAAGAACTTGCTACCATCATACTGAAAAGGGATAAAGATGAGGCTTATAATAAATAGAATAAATAAGGATATTTTCGCCTACCAAGACTTTAGCTAAGCTACTTTATGATATTGCTTCTCTAACATTCATTTTATTTAACCAAGAGTCCTCGGGGGGCTTTGAACTGACACTGGTCACCTCATGCAACTGCATTCCCCAGATAAAGCCAACAGATAACAAGTAATTGTAGGAGTCCTGGGTTCGATTTCCTACCAGGGCACACAGGAGAGGCTCCCATCTGCTTCTCCACCCCTCCCTCTCTCTCCTTCCTCTTTCTCTCTCTTCCCCTCCCACAGCCAAGGCTCCATTGGAGCAAAGTTGGCCCAGGCACTGAGGATGGCTCCTTGGCCTCTCTACCTCAGGCACTAGAATGGCTCTGGTTGCAACAGAGCGACACCCCAGATGGGCAGAGCATCGCTCCCTGGTGGGCATGCCGGGTGGATCCCAGTCGGGCACATGCGGGACTCTGTCTGACTGCCTCCTCGTTTCCAACTTCAGAAAAAAATAAAAAGTAATTGTGAATTCCTGATATGAAGTCTCCTACATACAGTTCTGTGATCAACAATCTCCTTCACCTCCCAGGGCCTTCCCCTTATGCACTCCTCCTTAGACAAGAACCCTGGAGAGTTTACCAAAACCCCACTTTTTTTTTTTTGGTTTGAATTAACCAATTTGGTCTTAGCCTGAGCACCTGAAAGCACTCCACCCATGTGCTTTGTGGTTCTGTCTCTCTCTCGGCCTGCACACTGCCTCTACCACCAGTGTGGGCCCTCGAAGCATGTAGTTTACTCTTTCCAGGGCCTGTGAGTAATACGGTACTTTATTTCAGTTTCTCATGTAGTCTTTTATTGGGCTATGGTCCTTGTGCTCCACTTAATAGATATTAATCTAACAAAATCTTAACATCTCTTTATCATGTAAGGTAGAAGCTTAAACCATTTGCTCCATGCATATGTTACTCTGAGGCTCACCTGAATTTCTGCCTGGCTCTCAGGCTTCAGGCTCGCCCTCATAATAAAGAGGACCTGCATAGATCTTTAAGCAATATTCATTGAGAGGAATTCATCTTCAACTCTTGAGAGTCTGATAGGTATATGTGAACATACTACAAGAATAAAACAACTTTTACCCCATGGTGTAGTCACAACCTCAACAGGAATAAAACATTATTATTTTCCTATGAGAATTGAAGAGGTAAACTAAAGAAAAGCTTATGATTTCCTTAAAGACAAGGAGAGATCATTTTGGGCCAAGTAAACTGGGAAATTCTCTAATTCATTAATAAAGACTGAGAAAATTTGTAAAGCAAAATTCCTATTTCAGACCATTAGTTTAGAGAGTATGTTAAAAAAAAATACCAAAAAACAAAAAACAAAAAAACAGCCGTTGCCAGTTGGCTCTGCTGTAGAGTGCCAGCCTGACATGTGAAAGTTCCAGGTTTGATCCAGTCAGGGCACACAGGAGAAGGGACCATCTGCTTCTCCACCCCTCCCCCCTTATCTCTCTCCTCTCTCTCTGTCTTCCTTTGCCGCAGCCATGGATCGAATGGTTTGAGCAAATTGGCCCCAGGACCTGAAGATGGCTCTATGGCCTCACCTCAGGCTGAAATAGCTTGGTTGCCAAGCAACAGAGCAACTGCCCCAGATGGGCAGAGCATACCCTATAGTGGGCTTGCCGGGTGGATCCCAGTCCATGCGCATGCAGGAGTCTGTATCTCAGCCTCCCTGCCTCTCAGTTAATAAAAAACAAACAAAACAAAAACAAATCAGATCAATTGATAAATAAAGCTTTAAGAAAATTTTAAAAATATTCCAGCAATTTTGTAAAAGAAAAAAAAAGTTTTATTTTTATTCTGTCCCGAGGAACTCATATAATCACATTCACATAAGCTACACAATTAAAAAATATTTCCCTTGGTCAACATTATTTTAGATGTCAGGATAGCACAGTATTGGTTTTTAAAAATTTAATATTGTTTTAACTGAAAAGCTAGGGGCTATTGTCAAGCTACTCTGTGGTGCCCTCTCTGAGAGTTCCCCTGAAGTGTTAGGAGATCATACACAGGATTCCTTCATCTGCAGGTGATTGTTCACTGCATTGTTATCAGTGGCACTAAATCGGGTATAGTATTATTCTGTTTCAAAATCACTACATCAGTCTTTAGACACACTTATAAACATGGATATGCAGACTCTGTGCTTTTCAGATAAACCCGACCTAGTACAATTTGTGAAATCTGAAACTTGAACTCAGATCATGAATATTTGGCTTTGCTGCTTTTACTTAAAAATCTCTATTTCACTTAGTATAACCTCTAGTTCTGTGTTGTCACAAATGGTAAGATTTTGCTCTTTTTAATGGATGAGTAATATTGAATTGTATATATACAACACAGCTTTTGTACACCTGAATATAATACAAAATAATATTGATTGTAAACTGTGCCTGAAAAAAAAATTGAAAACAAACAAAATTTGTATTTAACAAGTCTTTGCATTTAAAAATTTTTGTTAAATAAATATATTAGGAACTGCTTTACCTGGATTATTTTGTGTATCAAATTCATTAATGTGGCAAGGAATATTAACTGTAAATCACTATAATGATGGTAATTATTATTTAGTGGAACTCAAACCATTCATTCCTCACACAACAAGGACTGTCTACCTATTGTCCTTTTATAACACCCATATCTCCTCATTATTTTCTTCCTTTGGCTAAAAAATCAAAAGTTTCATTTAAAAATATAACCCTCCAGTTTAGAAGCAATGATTCCATAGCTATTCCAGTCCATCAAAAATGGGACTTTAAACCTACTAATGTTCATTGACTGTGGCTATTTTGTCACATAATTTATAAATATTTGCTGTAAAATGACTGTGCAGGGAAAGAAAGGCAACACAAGCTAGATAGAATTCAGGTTGCAAATAGCATCCAGGGAAACAAGTAGCAATTTTCCTCTGTGGTTATATGAAATATTTTTAAAATATTTAATTCAAAAATTAATGATTAGGAAAATTTCCAAAGAAATTGGACATCTAGCTGCTTTTAATAATTAAATTAGAAAAATGTGAAAGGAAGTGACATGGTTTTCAGAAAGCAATCAACCATACAAGCTGAATGTCAGCTCCCACTGGATACTCTTAATCTGCCACTATTCCCTCTGCTACCTCTTGCTTTTCCACTAAAGTACATTATATGTCTTGTTTCTGGACTAGAGTCTCTTAACTTCAATTTTAAATGCACTAAAAAGAAATTTTAATTGACTGACACAGGCCAGGTATTAACCACTATTCTAATGTTCTCTGTCTAAAGTCGTGGGAACAATGACTGAGCTGTGCTTCTATGTCTCTGAGATGTGTGTGCTAAAGCAGTGTAGAAAAACTTTTCTCTACGCTGACTTTTTAACATCTTATGATGAGGTTGTAAAGAGGCACGATATGATGACCTCTCAATATTTACGTCAGGTACATGTCCACAAAAATAAGGCATGCTGGAGCAACAGTAGGCAACGAGAGGGGAGAAGTTGCTCATACAAACCAAGCAGGTTAGACAAGTAACACAGGTATGTTGAGGAATTGTACTTAGTCATAGACCCAGAGTGCCATGTGGAAATTAGTTATAATGTTCCAAGTGTGGACAAGTCCTGTGGGGGGTGGACGACAGAGACTCAAAGACCCGACTCCGGGGACCATGTTCAGTGACACAGATCCACTTTATTCAGGAAGCAAACTAGCTTATATACACAGGTTCAGCCAATAGGATGTTACAGCGTGTCCTTCATAGCCAATGGCTGAAAAGATCAGGGAGCTGTGTGGTTGGTGCTAAGTCACTTCCTTATAGCAGGCGAGCTTCCTTCCTGGGTGTGCCCAGGAGGGTTCTGGGAGCTGGAGTATTCCCACAGCATTGCATCAGCCACAGCTGCTAGGAATGTGCTCTGTGCTCCACCCACACCAAGGGCTTCCAATGAGAAAGGAAAAGGAAATAAATATTAGGTTCAGAATTATTAATGAAATTGAGCAACCTGAAAATATTTGTGTAAAACTTTGACTTTAAGGCAGAGTCCATGTAGCACTGGGAGAAATATATATAATTATATATATATAATAAAACATAAACAGAACAGCCCAATAGTATTCAGTAGGAGCTGATTAATTAACAGAACAATTAAAGAGTCTAAAATATCTTTTCTTACATGTAGAGGATCATTCTCAATACCTGGAATGACTGGCATGAAGAGAGGAAAGGAGGTGTCTGGTTTAAGGAGAGAGACGGTGTAGGTCCACCCCCTTGGAAGCCCACTCAGAAAAACAGGAGCCAGGGCATACACTTTCTGTATTAAACAATCAAAACTGTCTCCACACAACACACATGCCAATCATCTTTAGTGATTTAACTTTAACACAAGTCAAAAATACGTCCATGGGACAACACAGGACGTGAGCTGTCAAAAACAGTCACCTTCCTCTTGCCCATGCTTCATGTTGAGCAGGGTGTCTCAACTTCAGCACTATTGACATTTGGATCCAGATCGCTCTTTGGTTGTTGTTGGTGGGATGCTATTCTGTGTATTGCGGATGTTTAACAATATCCCTGGTCTCTATCCATTGATGCCAGCAGCACTCTCTTTTCATTCTCCTGTCTGTGATGATTAAAATGGTCTTCAGACATAACCAAAAGCCCTATGGGAAAAACCATCTGCAGTTGAGAACTGTGGGTGTGAGACATGAGATTAAAGAAAACTCAATCCTTTATAGAAAAGCTATGCAAATATACCAAGATCTAAATATCTGTTAATTCAAAGTAGATTTTCCTCTCATTCCATCCTGTTTCTGAAGGTGGTATTTTTTTTCTTTTCATAAAATGCCAGTTGAAAGTCTGCAGTATCTTGAAATAAGTTATGGTAACAACCATAAGAATTTAGTTATTAAAATTATTTCATAGTAGAATGTTTTATGCCATAGAAAATATTCACAGAATATTTATAAGTGGGAAAATTATGGTGCGCAATAGTATTGATGTGCAGCTCTGGAACTCCCTTTTTAGGGGAGGACTGTCTAGGTGTGCCCACTGAGAGAAGTATTGTGGCTTCAGATTGCTTGACGGTTCGTCACTCAGAAGCAGTGTGGTAGTCCCCCTATATCCAGGGGGATATGATTCAGGATCCCCAGAGGAGGCCTAACTTAATACTAAACTCTGTGTGTATATATACTATGATTCATCCTCAACATACCTACCTATGATAAAGTTTAATTTATAAATTAGGCAATTTTACAGGTACTTTTGTTCTTACCACAGATCTTAGTAATCTTAATACATGATTTTTTTTCTCTTTTTTTCAGTAAGTTGAGAACACTTACCTTTTCATTTAAAGAAAGTACTTGACAGCCTGTTATTTGAAGTTCTTCTGTGGCTTCTAATTGTCAGCATCACTGTTCTTGCACTTTGGGGCCATTATCCCAATAAAATAAGGGTTATTTGAACACAAGCACTGTGATACTGTGACATTTGATCCCATAACTAAGAGGGCTACTGAGTGACTAACAGGCAGGAACAGTACACAGAGTGGAGACCCTGGACAAAGGGCTGAGTCGTGTCCCATGTGGGACAAAGCAGGGCTGTGAGCGATTTCATCACTCTACTCAGATGATGCATAATTTAAAACTTGTGAATTGTTTATTTTTGGAAATTTCTATTTCATATTTCTGGCTTCGGTTGACTGCAGAAAGTGAAACCATGGATAATGGGCTTGGGCTAGTGTACTCGGAGAATCTTTTACTAATTTGTGCTTGTCTCTGTGCAGCCGTGCTGACCACTGAAGTAGGAGAGCCAATATAGATAAGCAACTTCATAACAACATCACAATCAGTACTTTGACCAGAGACAGTTGCAGTGCTCCACAAATCCTTAAACATGTAGGCTATAATATTCTTATGTATAAAAAGAAAAAAAGAAGAAAAACCTTTTCTTCGTTCTCTTTTTTGACTAATCATGACTAACATATTTTTGATGGAAAGTTATTATATCTATTTCTGCCATTTATTAAATATGAGAAGCAACATCATATTTTTGGTAGGATTTACAAAGTGCATTCTTTGAAGAAATACATTAATTTATTTATAAAAATTTGGCAATTTATGCTGGGCTTGTAGATAGAATTATATATTGTTATCTTTTATTGACATCAGTGACCATTTAAGGTCACCTGGGTGTTTCCAGCCTTTTAAATGTTATCCCTGCACAGTAATATGTTTTGCTATTGTGTGTGTGTATGTATATATATATATATTTATATCTATGAAATATTTACATCTTTGAATTTGTTGTTTCAAGTATGTAATATTATCAGTTGTGCTTCTGGTTATATTATATCCCAGTAATGGGTGATGTTAAGAGAGAGTGTGTGTAGTATACACAGGTCCGCTCCAGAATTTTAATTCTGGCCTTATTTTATGGCATTAAAGTTTACTTAATTTTAAATTTTATCTTGACTTATCTTCTCACATTGTCTAAAAAATTATTATTTTATGAACAGAAAAACACTTATTTTAAAATAATAAATATAATGAAATACTTTAGAACTAGATAGAGTTGGTGGTTGGAATAAATTGGTATTGAACTGTTCACTTTAAAATGGTTAATTTTATGTGAATTATACCTCAGTAAAGAAAATAAAATTTTCATTGAGTTTTTAAAAAACATTTTAAAGAAGGTGTATACTTATGTGTATGTTCAATATGTAATAAAGACAATCACAAATCAGGAAGTATCAAATCTAACAGAGTCACTATTTAATATACCTACATATGTAGAAAAGGATTTCTACTGCTGACCTGTTTTGTCAACTACCAATCTAAATCAAACTTTCATTTAGCAAAAAGGACTTTAAGGCCAAAACAAATATGTTTTATTTTTTTCCCAAAGTCACATTTTAACAAAGCCACAAATAGAATTTGTATCTCTCAATTCCCAAGTAAATACACTATTCAAAAAACAATTATTATCAGCACAGTGTGTGTGTTAAGACAAAGAATGGATCAAAGCTGTTATGATGTAAAGAATCTATCAGTAAAGAGTGTCATCTTTTAAACCTCACACAGATTTCTATCTAACCAAGATATGCTCTAGCTATTTTCTTTCCTTTTCTTTTCTTTTTTCTTAAGTGAGATGAGGGGAGATTGACAGGTTCCCACATATGCGCCCAACTGGGATCGCCCCAGCAACTCCCATCTGAAACCAATGCTTGGACCAGCCGAGTTATTCTCAGTGCTTGGGGCTGATGCTCGAACCTATCAGGCCACTGGCTGCAGGAGAAGAAGAGGGAGAGATGGGTGAGAGGGAAGGGAAGAGAAGCATATGGTCACTTCTTATGTGTGCTCTAACTGGGAATCAAACCCAGAATGTCTGCACGCCAAGCTGATGCTCCACTGACCCAACCAGCCAAAGCTCTAGCTATTTTCATACCAAAGGAAAATTTCAAACCTGGCCTTGGGTTTACAAATTCTATCAACTCAGCACTTTGGTTACAGAATACTAGAGTACCAACAGTGATTAAGGTATAGGATTAGCACATGGAATGTTTGATTAGTGCCTACTTAAAAAGTGTATGTCATTTAATGCTGCTGGAAATATGGTCAAATGCCTGCAGGGCAAGGATTATAAAATGCCAAGAAAAGCAGTTGGGAAGTTCTGATTTCAAGGTAAATGAGCTTCCTTAGGCTTTGATTATAGGTTTCTTCTTTCTTGTTTACAGAAAAACATCTTTTGGTGCTTATTAGGTTACCTCTCTGCACATTTAAATCCCCAAATTATCTTCTCAAAATATTCCCCGGTGAACTAACAGAAAAAAAATACAGGAGTCAAGGCTTTTATGACTTTACTTTAACTTTTACCAAAAGGCACTATGATGGAGGAGAAAGGTTGTCTACCATCCTCTACAAAATTCTGCACTCTATCAAGGTTTTAGTATTGCTATTGCTGCATAACCACACCCAAAATTCAGTGCTTTAAAGCAATAATTTTATAATATTTATAGATTTTATAAGTCAGGTATTTGTGGTTTTTTCTTTTCCCCCCTCATCTTATTGAGATATAATTGTCATACAACATTGTATAAGTTTGAGGTACAGTGTGATGATTTGACATAAGTATATATTGTGAAATTATATTAAAGTTGGTTACTATATCCATCACCTCACATAGTTACCACAATCTGGATGTAGGAGTGAGAACTTTTAAGATCACCTCTTTTAGTAACTCTCAAGTACACAGCACAGTATTGTTAACTAGAGTCACCAAACTGTATATTAGATGCCCAGAACTTGTTCATTTTCTAATTGGAAGTTGTGTCCTTTAACAACCACCTCCCTCATTTCTATATCCCCTGCATCCCCTTCACCTCTGGGAACCTATAATCTACTCACTATGAGTTCATTTTTATTTATTTTTTCTGTATTTTTCTGAAGCCGGAAACGGGGAGAGACAGTCAGACAGACTCCCGCATGCGCCCGACCGGGATCCACCCGGCACGCCCACCAGGGGGCGACGCTCTGCCCACCAGGGGGCGATGCTCTGCCCCTCCGGGGCGTCGCTCTGTTGCAACCAGAGCCACTCTAGCGCCTGGGGCAGAGGCCGAGGAGCCATCCCCAGCGCCCGGGCCATCTTTGCTCCAGTGGAGCCTCGGCTGCGGGAGGGGAAGAGAGAGACAGAGAGGAAGGAGAGGGGGAGGGGTGGAGAAGCAGATGGGCGCTTCTCCTGTGTGCCCTGGCCGGGAATCGAACCCGGGACTTCTGCACACCAGGCCGACGCTCTACCACTGAGCCAACCGGCCAGGGCCGGGTTAATTTTTATAAAAAAATTCTACATACAGTGGACTGTTTAGCAAAGCTTCCAGTCTTGGCCCTCTGAGTTTAGCTGCAGATGCCCAATGACCGTGAAGTACATTCTCAGGAAGAAAACTAAGACATAGCCCTGACCAACTATTGAGCAAAGCTTCACATAACCAGTGACTTTGAGTTAACCTCAAAACCCAGCCTAATGTATCACATCGTTGTAGAACACAACCATGGTCTTGTTCAATTGCTGAACACATTCTGCAGCCCTGCTCAGACAGAGAGCTCAGCCAGTGACCCTGCCCACTGGAACATAGCCTGTGGCCCCATTTGACCAGGAACCCCAATGACCCCATTAGACTGTGGAACACAATCTTCAACCACATCTGTTTTAAGGTAGAGCTAGAGGCCACACACAACCAGAGAGCCTAGTCAGTAACTTTGGCCAATAGGAGAGCATAACCAATGGATTACTTGATCACAAAGCCCAGCTATGACCATGCCCAAACTTAGGACACAGGCTATGATTCCCTAGCTTAAAGTCCAGTATGACCGTGGAGCCTGGGCTGCAGCCCCACCTGAACGCAGAGTCCAGCAGTGATACCATCCAGTCAGGGAGCACAGCGTGAGGTGCCACGAGACCAAGAGCAATAACACAGCCTCAACCACCAATCTTCCCAACTGTGGAATCCAGCCAGTGGCACTACCTTGTTAGGAAACACAGCCTGCAATCCCATAACCAGAGGTGATCAGAGGGAACACCTAGTGGCCTGTCTGAATGTGGCATAGAGCCAGAACCCAGCTCAATCAAAGAATGTACTCAGCAGCGTCTACTGAGGACTGAGCAAGGGAAATAATCTCACCCAATAAAGACCCTGAGAGCAAGCCCTGCCTGCCTTCAGATGCTAGCAGCCCACTGTCCAGCACTTCAAGGTGAGCTAAGTGATGAAAAGGCTCACTCTACCCCATCTATCAGTAGGGAAACATGCAGTCAGCACAGACTCCTCAGCTCCCTCATCCCAGCCCTTTCTCAGGTTTTATGGGTTTGATGCTTCTTTTTCTTTGAAAGATAAGGTTAAAAATAAACAAGAGGAATTCGCTCTCACCATGAAAATCTTGGACCTGCTGTACTTAAATGGCTTTCACCAGACTCTTTTATAAATAAGCTTAACATTTAGCAGCTAGCTAAAAATCCATAGTAATATGGGAATAAAATTATGAAATCAAGAAAAACACTGCAATTCATTTGCAATGGAAGCCTACGATTGAAAATGCCCTAACGAGAATCAGAGATCTTAATCAGGGTGGTCGGGACTGAAGTGATAATAACCCATAGAATCTGTACAATAATTTATAAATTTTAAAACACATTTTTACACCAACCTTGTTAAACATATATCAGACAATCTAAAGTAGACAGAATGTTAACATTATCTTGTACAGATCAAATAATTAAGGATCAAAGAAATCAATAAACTTGCCCCAAGGCAGCACAGATGAAAATGAGAGACTTGAGATTCCTTCGGTTCAGGTTTCTGACACTCCTTCATTGCTTGTTGCACTTCAAACACTAAATGAGGTGATGAGAGAAATTTTAAAGCAGGAATCACATTCCTGACCACTCGAGTTGCATAGAAAAGATCAGCTTAGTCAGATTAAGCACAGTTAATAACTTAACAAATAAAGCTTTAGAAATAGGTGCTTGGTTCTTACCTGATTTCGGAAGCTAAAAAGTAGTCAACTAGAAAAAGAATTGTGCATAAAAATCTCAGAAACTAAATACAGTAAGTCACCTGAAATGGAAACCCAGAAGATGATGAGATTAAAGAGAACACAGGAGGGACTGGTAGAGTACAAGACCAAGCCAGATATAACCGTCTGAGATATGTCTAAATAACAAACATACAAACAAACAAATATTCAGACCTATTAAGGAGATATTTTATTCAAAAATGTTATTTCAGGCCCTGGCCAGTTGGCTCAGTGATAGAACATCAGACCGGTATGTGGATGTCCTGGTTTTGATTTTCAGTCAGGGCACACAGGAGAAAACATTCATCTGCTTCTCCACTCCATTCCCCATCTCTCTCTTTCTCTCTCTCTCTCTCTCTCTCTCTCTCTCTCTCTCCCCTCCCACAGCCATGTCTCAATTGGTTTGAGCACATTGACCCTGGGCACTGAGGATGGCACTGTGAAGCCTCAGCTTCAGGCACTAAAAATAGCTCAGTTGCAAGCATAGCTCCAGATGGGCAGGGCATGGGCCCCACAAAGGTGTTGCTTGGTGACACTCAATAGGGGTGCATATGGGAGTCTCATTATCTACCCTCCTCCCGTTTGGAAAAGAAGAAAAAAACAGTTTAAAAAAGAGAAAATGTTGTAATCATAATATATATTTACAAGCATCTCAAACACTAGATGAAAAGGAATTTTCTCTAATATGGAAGAATAAGCAAGGATACAAAGAACCAGGTTTGTTTGAAGAGGATGAAGTGTAGCATTATCAGATAAATGGCCAGAAACACTTATCTGAAAGCCAGCCTATTTTCAAGAAGTACAGTATGTTGACTTAGGCTAATGAAGGTGTGTCAAAATTCAGGGGCCTGAATAAAGGAGGTCTTTTTAACCCAAGTTTAGTTAACAAATATTCTGTCCATATTGAAGCATAGGGTCAAGCTATGACCAACAGATTTATATAAAGTTGCTAAAGGTCACTAGCTATTAAGGAAAAGCAAATCAAAACTACAAAGAGTTATCATATCACACTTGTTAGAATGGCTATTATCAGCAAGACAAGTAATAACAAATGTCAGAGTGGTTGTGAAGAAAAAGAAACCCTCATTCATTGTTTTCTGTTGTTATTTTTTTTTTTTAATTCAATGAAGGGAAAGGAGGCAGAGACAGACTCCGGCATGCGACCTACTGGGATTCACCTGGCAAGCCCAGTAGGGGGCGATATTCTGCCCATCTGGGTGTTGCTTCCTTGCTCAGCAACCAAGTTCTTCTTATCGCCTGAGGTGGAGGCCATGGAGCCATCCTCAGCACCCAGGGTCAACTTGTTCAAATTGAGCCATGGCTGTAGGAGGGGAAGAGAGAAAGAGAAGCAAGAGAAGAGGGGTGGAGAAGCAGATAGGTGATTTTCTAGTGTGCCCTCATTGGGTATCAAACCTGGGACATCCACATACTGGCCAATGCTCTACCACTGAGCCAACTGGCCAGGGGCCCTCATTCATTGTTGGTGAGAATGTAAACTAGTGCAGCCATTATGGAAAACAGTATGGAAGTCCCTTAAGAAACAGAGTGACCATATGACCAAGCCACCCCTCTTCTGGTTATAAACTCAAAAAATGTGAAAACATTTTTTCAAAGATATATGCATCCTTATTTTCATTGCAGCATTTTTTACAGTGTTCAAGACATAGAAACAATGAAAATATCCTGTGATAGAAGATTGGATAGAGAAGATGTAGGACACATGTACAATGGAATACTAAGAAAAGATGAAATACTGCCATTTGCAACAACATGAATGGACCTTGAGAATATCATGCTAAGCAAAATAAGTAGATCAGAAAAAGCTAAGAAGCATATGATTTTACTTACACACATATGAAATATAAAACTCAAACTCATACTCAGAGACAGCAGTGTGGTGGTTCCTAGAGGGAAGTGGGTAGGGTGGTAAAGATGAAACGGGGCCAATTATGGTGATAGAAGATGATTTGACTTTGGAGATAACCACACAATGCAATATAAAGACCATGTATCATAGAAATGTACACTTGAAACCTGTATAATGTTATTAACCTATGTTGCCCCAATAAATTTAATAAAAAAGAAAACAATATATATTTTTAAAAACATATTTGAACTGGGCACAATAAAACAGGGATTTGAAACTTGAACTTTCTGGTTGTAAAGCCCACAGTTTTGGGGTATTTTATACTACTGCCTTTAATTTCAAGAAGCCTGAGGATCTGGGAGAAATTTACATGTATTCTCAGAGGTAGAAAGGATTCAGTCTGAGAGAACATATTATTGACAGAGGCAGCACGGTTGTTTCAATAACATATTCAGCTCTACATCTCTAGTATTTAGACTTCTTGCTGTTAGTCTTTTTTACCAAATGATTGCATGGATTGAAGTTTTCCTGTAGAAGAAAAATAAATGATAAAAACTTTGAAGAGTCCTTAGAAAGTAAAGAAAGAAATCGCAAGAATACTTTAAAAGAGACAAAGCAATAAGCAATAATGAAGTATGATGAACCCTAGCCAGGATATTTGACAGGTCAAGACTAAGAGATTTGATTAGCTAGCTCAGGGGAGAAAAAAAAATCAATAGCAATGGTAAGCCATTTGAAATCATGAATTGTGGGAAGCCCGAGTTCAATCTGGGGCAGCGATTATTTTTTCTGAGCCACATACATACTATTTTCAGCTAGATAGATTTAGAAAAAAAAAAATCCACTTGCTCAGTCACCAATGAACTCATATATGTTTACAATCTAAAAGAAAAAAAGAGTTTGGAATAAAAATAAAACAATGCCTCTGAATAAATTAAATACCCTAAAAGTAAGATATTTATACAGATTAACCTTTATTGAACTTTGTATTGGTAAGATGATACAAAAGATAAATTTAGGGCCACAAAAATTATTCAGCAAAATATTGATTAAGTTAAAGAGGAAATGAGGTCAAGGATAATTAAGGAAAATGAACTTACAATGGTTTATTAAGTTACTGAGAAGAAAAGACTAGACAAAGTAGGTTCTAAAAATCCTTATGTATTGATTTCTGTTTCACTTAAACGATTTTAAGAGCTAATTTGACACAGGTTATTATTTCATCTTGTTAGTGCAAGTATCATAAAGACCACCTGAACCAAATATTCTAGATAAATTATTGATAGGTGTTTGGAAAAAAATTATGTTGATCAGTGAATATTGAAATTTTTTACAAAATTAATTGTGTCTTTAAGAAACAAGAGCTTAGAAGCAAAATTAGGCTTTTTGGACTAATCACCGGAACAGTCTTCAGAATAATAATCAAGTTAACCCACTGATTTGAAGCTTTGATATATTCCCTTTCAGTGCATTTCAAAAATACCTATGTCTGCAGACTTACTAATGTAAAACCAAATTTGATGAGTCAAGAATGTTAAAAATGTTTATTGAATTGACTTGTATGCAGTTTATTTCAAAAAGCAGAATGTTAGTGACTAAGAATTTGAAAAAAACCTAATTAATAATGCTTTTAAAAATTATTTTTTTTTTGTATTTTTCTGAAGTGAGAAGTGGGGAGGCAGACAGACTCCCACATGTACCTGACAGGGATCCATCAGACATGTCCACTAGGGGGCGATGCTCTGCCCATCTGGGGCATTGCTTTGTTGCAACTGGAGACATTCTAGCACCTGAGGCAGAGGCCATGAAGCCATCCTTGACGCCTGGGCCAACTTTGCTCCAATGGAGCTTTGACTGTGGGAGGAGAAGAGAGAGATAGAGAGGAAAGAGAGGGGGAAGGGTGGAAAAGCAGATGGTCACCTCTCCTGTGTGCACTGGCCGGGAATCAAACCCTGGACTTCCACATACTGGGCCGATGGTCTACCACTGAGCCAACCAGACAGGACCATGATGCTTTTTTTTTTTTTTTTTTTAGCAATTTTTATTTAAGAATATATTTAAGAGACATTTTAGCCTCCCGTGTATTTTAAATTCACATGAAAAAAATGTATCTTTTTAAATAAGCATAAATTATCTATAAATGTGTTATAATATTTCAAGATTATTCTATTAAAAGATTAGAAGTTACCTTCAGTATTTTTTAAACTCTTTGGCAAACATTAAAACTACATTAAGGTCCAGTGCAAATTTGCGCTACATTTGCAGTGGCTCAGTGGATAGAGTGTTGGCCTGCAATTCCAGGACAAACAGGAGAGTGACCATCTGTTTTTATCCCCCTCCTTATTCAAGCCCTTTTCTCCCTCTTCTCCTGCAGCTAGTGGCTCTATTGGTTCGAGAAACGCCTCATGCACAGAGGTTGGCTCAGTTGTTTTGGTTCCAGCACGTCTGCCTCAGGCACTAAAAATGGCTAGGTACTGGAGCATCAACTTCTGATGGGGTTGCCGGGTGGTTCCTGGTTGGGGAGCTGGCGGGAGTCAGTCTCTCTATCTCTCCTCCTCTCACTGAAAAAACAAAAACAAAACAAAACAAAAATTACATTTGCATGAAGTTTCTGAAGTCTTTTATTTTCATCCAGAAATATTTCATCCTAAGAAGAATTCACATGTTCAGCAGATATTTATTGAGAATTTACTGTGTGTCAAAATCAATACTCTGGATGTAGCTCTAAATGATAGAGGGGACCTAATAGGTTCCTTCTTTCTGATAATGTTCAGTATAATGAAATATCAGATACTGAATATAGAATTAATCGATTTATGTTTAATAATGTTATAAATAATAAATAATGTAAAAAAATGTAAGTGGTGACCTAATCAGATATTTATAACTAGAAGGTATACATCCTACATTATTTTGCAATCATTTAAAAATACTAATGTCAGACTAAATGACTATTTTTATTCTAAGTTTATTTTAACTCTGCTCTGAGTTTATCAGAGTGTCTTATCTAGAAAATAACAATGTAAATCTAATTTGAGACATATGAAAATAGCTTTGGTTATTAACTTTTCCCATTGTTTCATTTGAAGGAAAATAGAAGGAGAGTTATTTATACATTTCTAGATAGGTGACAATAAAACTGAAATGCTTTATAAATTAACCAAAATACATTTTTTGAAATCCACAACAAAACAAATGAAAGATCAGTATCTAAGTAATTTACTAACACTTAGAAACGTGATTATGCATTACAAGATGATATTCAGTTATAATTTCATCTGGCAAAATATATTTATATATAAAACTAATTTAGAAATTTCTAGAAAAAGAAACTTCCCTTGTAAAAGTTTATTTTGAAGTTATATTTACTAAAACCTTAGATCCTTGCATAAGACTTGTGAAGTCTATTAACAATACTAGTTACAACATAAATATATAAATAAATGTGAAAGCTTCATATATCATTCAACAAAAATATATTACAGATAATTTAAAAATGTAAGTTTAAAGTATAAATAAAAGTTTATTTATAATAAAAATTTAGTCAAGTTTTATAAATGCGGTAAAAATAATTTTATTGGCATAATCAGAAAAGTCAAAGTAAAAGATAATTTAGATACCGAAGATATAAAGTGTCTGACTGCTGTTCTGGCAATGTTTCTGCCTGACCTGTGGTGGTGCAGTGGATAAAACGTCAACCAGGAATGCTGAGGTTGTGTGTTTCAAACCCCAGGCTTGCCTGGTCAAGGCACATACAGGAAGCAACTAAGTTGATGCTTTCTGCTTCTCTACCCACATTTTTTTCTCCCTCTCCTCTCTTTCTAAAATTCAATAAATAAAATCTGAAAAGAGAAAATAAAATGCCTGTATTTCAAACTATTAAAATTTTAAAAATCATGTGAAAAGTGTTACTCACACAAGAGATGTTAGCTAAATAATTTTAATAAGAAGTTAGTCTTCACCAATAAATTAGACACTTTGAATGAGACGAAGGGGAAATGAAAGAAACTATACAATTTGGCAGTCCATACAAAAAGACTTACAAATTGCAAATGAACATTTAAAATAACATTCAGTATTTCAATCAATAAAATGAATACAAATAAAAATAATTTTTGTTTTTCAGCAAATATTTTTGAACTTTACTGTGCCAGATCCTGTTTCTCTGCTTTAAGACTTACTTATGTAAATATATGTTTCAGTATTTAAAGGACTAGGAGGAAGTAAATACAGAGTAACAGAGTAACGAGTGTGCATTTGTGTGTGTGTGTGTGTTTGTGTGTGTGTGTTTGTAGAGGGATGAGAGGTGAGGAACTTTGCTATAGATACGGTAATAAAAAAATTCAATTTCAAGGAGACTGTATTTGAAATGGAACTTGAAAGATAAGAAAAGGAGCCATGCATATAAAGAGCTACAGGAAGAGAATGATCCTGGCTTAGGGTAAAACAACTGAAATATGATAAAGTGCCTAAACTATTTTATAAATAGATAGGAGACAGATGAGGCAGATGTGAAGTAAAATAAGAAAAATGTTGAAGAAAGTGGGGTTGACTAGACAGGCTTTCAAATTAGGGGGTGGGGACAGCAGTTTGGAGCTCAGGGAAGGACTTTGGGTTTTATTCTGTCATAGGAAACCACTGACTGAGTTGAGGCTGGGGCAAGGCTGCTGTGTGGAGTTCATTCTGTTAAGGTGGGATGACTCAACATTTAGACAGAAAGACAAGCCCATATTTGAAATATGTCACAACTTGCAATCAGGTGCTGATTGTGGAGCTACGGAGAAGCAGATTTAAATTCTATTGTAAGAGTAGTAATAACAGAACCTGAGCAGTTAGATATGATTAGAGAGAAGACAGAAATCAGAATAACACATTTTCTTTTTTCCTAAGCAGTTAGATCAGCGGTTCTCAACCTGTGGGTCGCGACCCCGGCCGGGTGGCCTAAAGCCAACGGAAAATACAAAATGCATATCAGGTATTTACATTCCGAATCATAACTGTAGCAAAATTACAGTTATGAAGTAGCCACCAAAATTATTTTTTGGTTTGGGGTCACTGCAACATGAGGAACTGTATTGTGGGGTCACGGCATTAGAAAGGTTGAGAACCACTGAGTTAGATGGAAGGTTGTACCATTCATTGAGATGATTCTGGCCAGATTTTTTCCTTCAGCTTCACTGAATCCTGGGTGGCTAGCTCCAAGGGGCATCAGTATGTTCCGAAAGTCTCTCATAGCAGTGTGATTGGAAGTGGTAGAGGCATATGAGAGTTAAAGTTCCTTTTCATAGGTGCCCACTGGTCCTCTCATATTCTCTTTGTCCTTGCTTGTGTCCATTTAAGCTTGCCTTCCTGATTGTTCATCTAGTGACCTGCAGTGAATTAGTCTGAACACCAAATACAAGACAGTAATTTTGTATAGTTTTCTCTACAAGCTCCACTAATTGAATATGGTCTAAGATCTTTAACACATTCTTTAATTTTCTTATTACTTGTAGTTTTTCCATGTCTCTGATCTTTACTCTGAATGATACATATTCTTTCATTGATTCAAAAAAGATGAGAAAAATATAGTTAGAAATAAGGTAGTTTGTCAGGTATGGTACAAAGAAGGATTTCTTGTGTGCTCTCATTTTCTCAGTGAATTGTGAGGCAAGGCCACGAGCTTGTTCTTGGCAGAGAATGAGAAGATGATACGTGTCTGAATGGGGAATATGCTAACTAGGGAAACATGTCGGGAAATCTGATCAATGTTGAGTGATCGTTTGAGGTTTGGGTAATTAATTTAAATTGAGAGACTAGATTTTGAGATTCTTTTTGTTACTAGTGATTTTCAGTTACTGAAGTTTCACAAATTAAAAATATATAGCAGAGGCCTGACCTGTGGTGGCACAGTGGATAAAGCATTGACCTGGAATGATGAGATCGCCAGTTCGAAACGGTGGGTTTGCCCGGTCAAGGCACATATGGAAGCTGATGCTTCCTTCTCCTCCCTCCTTTTCTCCCTTTCTCTCTCTCCTCTCTAAAATGAATAAAATCTTAAAAAAAAGTAAACAATAAATTAAAAATATATAAAATAAATAAATAAAGCCCAGGGACTTTTAAAAAACTAAAAATAAATAAATAAATAAATAAATATAGCAGAATTTATCATTTCGGTTTAGTAAATAATGAAAGGATTTGTAATAGTATAAAAAGGGTTTCAAAAGCTGAGACATTACTTCTGATTTTATTTTAAATTGATATCACTTTTTTAAAAGAATATTATATGATTCATATACTTAAAACCACTTTTGTAATTTATATTATCTTTAAAAAGACTAATTTGATTGGGAAAATATTTGATTATTGATTTTTAAAGTTTTAATTTACAAAACCATTTGTACTAGGAAGATAATCTATTGAGTGATTGAATGACAATGCATCTTTTTTTTTTTTTTTTTTTTTTTTTTTTTCTGAAGCTGGAAATGGGGAGAGACAGTCAGACAGACTCCCGCATGCGCCCTACCGGAATCCACCCGGCACGCCCACCAGGGGTGATGCTCTGCCCACCAGGGGGCGATGCTCTGCCCCTCTGGGGCGTCGCTCTGCCTGGACCAGAGCCACTCTAGCGCCTGGGGCAGAGGCCAAGAAGCCATCCCCAGCACCCAGGCCATCTTTGCTCCAATGGAGCCTTGGCTGCGGGAGGAGAAGAGAGAGGGACAGAGAGGAAGAAGGGGGGTTGTGGAGAAGCAAATGGGCGCTTCTCCTATGTGCCCTGGCCTGGAATTGAACCCAGGTCCCCCGCATGCCAGGCCAACGCTCTACCGCTGAGCCAACCGGCCAGGGCCGACAATGCACCTTGATACAAGAGTTTATGACATTTTTAGACGACCAGGTGAGGATTTGGATTTTCATATATACATATGACAGCACAATACAATAACAAACTAAAAAACAAATTCTGCATGTGCAACACATGCACTCTGCACATCAATTTATCTATATATAGCTAAGCAGATCATCTCACAGCGCTTATGGTTGTGTGGCAAGTGGAATTCTTCAATCTAACAAGCAAGATTCTATTTTGAAAATATACGGCAACCTCTTTTATTTTTATACTTCTGCTGTGATCTCCATTTTCAGATAGGACATGGAGTAGTTAATTTCTCACTTCCTTGCCCTTATAAACATTCAAAAATATGTTCATCTCAAATCCTTTTACAATTACTGGTAAATACATACCTTAAATAATTTCATCCTCAATTTGAAAATGATGTTAATATATAATATCAAATTAGATGCACAACGAGCATCACTGTGAAATTCCCAAGAACTTCATCTAACTTTTAAACTAATTTAATTATATGATTAGGAAACACATTTAGAAACAAGGACACAGATAGAAGTCTATTATTTTGAAAGTAAAAAAGAGGAAATAATGATCTATATATGAATTTGTGCTTATCAGTCAAGCATTATGATCAAGCAGCTTTTCTTCTCTAAGAGTAAAGTCACAAAAATCCCTAAAAAACTGATTGTAGATACCCGCACTGGTTATAATTAGCATAGATCTGAATTATAAAAATCAAATAATTCTTTATTCTAACACTCTGATTTTTATAGATTTTTTTCTGGTAAATATCTATAAAAATGCTTTTTTTCTCACAAATTATCCTTTGACTTTGGTCAATGGTAGCATTTAACAGCATTAGAATCCTTTCAGATCAATTTTCTTATGTATAAAACAAATCCTTCAAAGATATTTAATGGAAAGAATATGCAAACTGTTAACAATGTTTATTTTAGGCAATAATATTGATATGAACTTTTACTTTGGGTCTTTTACTTATTTTTAATTTTGAAAAAGTAATCAAAAGTACAGAAAAATAAAGCATATCAAAAAAAGCACACATGTACACAAAATCTAGAATTTCAAGCATTGTATATGCTCATGTCAGATATTATAATTTTTATTTTCATTTGTTTAGTCAACAAATTTTATTATATATAACAGGGCCATTGTATTTATAATAAGAAAGATGACAAATAAATTGAAAATTACATAAAATAAGAGATTGTCAGACAAAGATAGAAATACAGACCTTTATTTCCACAGCCCTATCCTGTGGTGACACAGTGGATAAAGCATTGACCGGGAACGCTGAGGTCATGAGTTCGAAACCCTCGGTTTACCTGGTCAAAGCACATACATGAAGCAACTATAATGATTTGATGCTTTTCTCTTCTCCCACCACTCCCCATCTTTCTTTTCTCTAAAAATCAATGAATAGAATTTACAAAAGAAAAAAGAAAGAAAGAATAAGGTATTCCAAGTAGAGTTAAGGAGTCTGACAGGTTTGGGGAGTGGTGAGAAATTGCGTGAATTAAAAGAGGATATGGCTGTTAGGGAAAAGTGGCTTAGAGAGTTTTGGTTCTGTCAGAATGTTGTGAGGTTTAGATTCCAGGAATGGATTCTAAGCTAGAATTTTATTCTTAGGCAAGTAGAAAATAGAGAGGATTAAATTTTATGCTGATCAAATTAGAAAATAAATGGGCTAATGAAACAGTAGTAGAGAACAAAGATTGTGCAAATGAACAGGTAGCCTCAGGTTACACACAGACTGTTGTTGTTTTAAATGTTTATTTTATTGATTTTAGAGAGAGAGAAAGAGAGAGTGAGAGAGAGATAAGAACTTTGATCTGTTTCTATATGTGCCCTAAGGCAGATCAAACAGGCAACCTTTGTGCCAAGGGACAATGTTCTAACCAACTGAGCTATCCAACCAGGGCAGTCACCTAAAATTTCACCAGAAGATAAAAAGTACAAAGCTAATGTTTCCTAAATTTAAAAATTGGTCTTTCTTTTATTAATATTATAGGAAACTCCAATTTTCCAATAAAAATGTAGTTCTTTTGAAAACCTCCATAATTTTTCCCTTGATTTCAAAAATATGATGATATAATTGTTCTCTTAACAGGAAATATTCTAATTCCTTTTAGCGAGGTATCTTTGAGAAAGTCAGTAGATATTCAAAGATAGTTTGACTGAAGAAAAATTTTAAATCTATTTGATGGCCCTTTCTAATCATAAGCAGACATTTACTTTATTCCAATTTTTTTTTGGCCATTTATCTTCCCTATTCTCTGAAAATCCTTCATGTCTTATTGCCATGTTTTGTCTTTTATAATAGTTCTTAAAGATTTTTTTATATATTCTGGGTACATACTTTCTGTAAATTTTATGTGAAAATTTTTTTCAAATCCTATAATCAAACACTTCATGGTATCTTTTGTTGAAATTACATTTTAATCTAAATATAATTAAATTAATTATTTTTTCTGTATCAGTTATCATTTTTGTATATTGTTTAATGATGCTGGGGAACAAAATTTTTGTTGCATCCACAAAAACATTTGTTCTTACCTAATTCGAGTGTGCTGATCTCAAATCTGACATAGTTTTTCTCTGTAAGCTACAGGTTTTTTGCAATTCAAGGTTTTAGGTTTTCATCTTATTGTAAAATTTTCAACATTTAGTTTAACATAATGAAGAAGAATGTATTCTTGGGCATCATCTTTGTGAAAATATAATAATTTATATAATGCAGTAAATACACTAAAAGATATGATTGCATCAAAATTTGTCTACAATTTCAAAATATTAAAACACTTATTTTAAACATAAAATTTGCGCAAAACTTATTTAAGTTCTGTTCAGGCAAAAATTTGCGTTTGTAACTCTTGCGTATGTGTACTTGTTGAGAACAATCTCCCTTGATGCTCTTGCAGTAGTCTGCTTATCACTAACAGCTCCAAGATTTTGGGGAAACTTATCAAGGTGACTGTTCAGGAATCTTAAAGTTTATGTTATATCCAATGTCGTGGAAAGCCAACAGCATCCTTTGAACCAGAAGGACATAGTTTTCTGCTTTTTTGTTGCCAAGGAAGTTCTTTGTAGCTGCCACAAAAGACTACCATGCTGCTTTCTCCTCCTTATTCATTTTCCTGGCAAATTCTTCATCACGTATGAAGTTTCGAATTTGAGGTCCATCGAATATACCTGCTTTGATCTTCTCGAAAGACAAGACAGGAAAAGCAGAAATAATATGTTGAAACATTCATTTTCTCTATTCAAAGCCTGAACAAACTGCTTCATTAAACTAAGTTTGATGTGAAGTGGGGGAAAAATGATCCTGTCTCGATTAACTACAGGTTCATTCACAATATTTTGCATCCCTACTTCCAGAGCTTCACATTTTGGCCACTCCTTCTGTATCCAGTGTTTCTCCTGAGCTAGGCTGTCACAAACACAGAAAGCAAGGATACTTTGTGAAACCTCTCCATTGTCCTAGCAGGAAATTTACCATTTTAAGATCCACACAAATGATTCAGTTATGCTCCTAATACTTCAGAAAGTCGAAGACAATTTTTATGTCATTCTTACTAAGTCATTCAATTCAGGTTGGCTAAACTGCTGAGGGGTTAATGATTGCTTGGTATCAGAAGAAGACCCTTCAGATTCTACAACCATTTCCTCATGCATCTTATCAAAATACACTTGATCACCATGTTCACTTTCTTCGTCCTTAGAGGAAATAATACTATTGAAAACTGGAACCGGGAGTGTCTCAAAGTGTGGGATAGGTCATATTGCTGAAGGAATATTAGGATATACAATCATATGCTGTTTTTTCTTGCCGATGCCCTTTGTATGGATCAGACAGAAATAACAGTCACTGTTGTGGTCCTTAGGTCCACGCCAAACAATGGGAATACCAAGGGCATTTCTTTGCATTTTCCTTTTGTCTAGTCACGAAGCATTTACTCACAATTATGACACACAATATGAGAAGCCCAATTCTTGTCTTGCTTGCCAAGGGGAACTTGAAAATAGGCAATATATGCACGTGTCACAAATGATGAAATATTGTGCCTTTGACATTGAAGTGTGTAACAGCCACATAGATAACAGAAGGTGTCAGAACTATTCTTACATTTACGCCTACTCGAAGAAGCCATGATTCAATCTTAAAACAAAATAAGAGGGTGTTTTTATCAGATAATAATTTTTTACATTTAAAAACAACTACAATTATGTAAAAGTGATGTTTATAAAACATTAATTTCCTTGTGGTTATGTTCAATCCAAGAGTCGTTGCCCTTTAACTCCAATTTAAAAACCAATGCATGCCATTAACTGTAACAAAAGAAATTAAAATTGTATAAAAACTAGAGCATGCACCAAAAAACGGATTTCAGACTTGGAATCAGAGATGCAGAAATATATAGAAACAGTTCTGAAACATCATGCAACAAAAAATGAAAATAAAATTGTTCCCATTACTCTATAGGCAGAACTTACTAAGATGTCCTATTTGGCTAAGGTTGGCTTATAATCAAGGGGAAAAAGCAAAAATAAATGGAAGAGAAAAGAAGTCAGAAAAGTAAAAGAGACAGTGGCAAAATATAGAAAATTAGTAGAAAAGATGCAACATAGATGGGAAAGCCACAAATTTCAACAGCTGTTGCTTTGAGTTCTGTCTGTACCTTAACCTATTTACCTCACTTATGTTGTCCATTAGTCTTTGTGACTGACATACACCTTTTAATTTCATATTTATTTAGAGTGTACCTGTGCTGGACTACATTGTGTGCCTCTCCAGTGGCTACTGCCTGAATTCTAGCTGAAAGTAACGCACCAAACTAGCCCTCAGCAAAATTAATGAAGCCGCAAAGCACCTTCTCAAAGACAATTACATCTCTGGAAACTCATTTTATTACCTTCTTATAGGATGAGGGTACCCATACAAACAAATCCTGGAGAAATTTTGTAATGTGAGAACCCTGTAGTAACCCAAGGCTCATCTTAGTAAACATGAAGGTGATGATACTGAAGTCCAGAGAAGTGTAGCAGCCTTGGCTATGTGCTCAGTGAGCAAGTGTTTACTGAGTGCCTGATGGGGCCTTGAACACTGATGTGACTTAGATATTAACTACTGAGATGGAAAGATGAGAATCCTGACCTTGAGGATGCTATCATTTAGTAAGAAAAATATACAGTAAAAAATGAATTCTTTCAATATTTATATTTTCTATTCAATGCTATAGATTAGAAAGTTGTTTTAGAGGAGCAAAGTAAATGTTTTAGGGCTTCACCTAAGAAATATACACTTTTTATCTCGAGTCTGAGTCTTCACCTCTATATGCAGCTCTTTGTTTTGAAGCATAGGGTTTCCTTGTTACTTAGAAAGATCTACACTAATTACTTGCCACAGTATTTTTCTGATGGCCCACTTTCTGGTCCTACTATGCTATGAGTCTAGTCTCAATTCGCAGACCTTGTTGATACAGATTTACTAGTTGTTAGCAGAATCCTCATTAAAATATATATATATATATATATCTTATATTTCACTTATAAACAGAGGCATGAGATTCAATCTTATCTCTATTAAAGATTCTTTTTTAAATTAATTTTAATTTATTGTGTTGACATGGATTCAAGAGTCCCACTTGGCCCTGGCTGGTTGGCTCAGTGGTAGAGCGTTGGCCTGGCGTGCAGAAGTCCCGGGTTCGATTCCCGGCCAGGGCACACAGGAGAAGCGCCCATCTGCTTCTCCACCCCTCCCCCTCTCCTTCCTCTCTGTCTCTCTCTTCCCCTCCCACAGCGAAGCTCCATTGGAACAAAGATGGCCCGGGCACTGGGGATGGCTCCTTGGCCTCTGCCCCAGGCGCTAGAGTGGCTCTGGTCACAACAGAGCGACGCCCCGAAGGGGCAGAGCATCGCCCCCTGGTGGGCAGAGCGTCACCCCCTGGGGGGCGTGCCAGGTGGATCCCGGTCGGGCGCATGAGGGAGTCTGTCTGACTGTCTCTCCCCATTTCCAGCTTCAGAAAAATACAAAAAAAAAAAAAAAAAGAGTCCCACTGAATATAACACTCTCATCCCCCTCCCCCGTGCCCTATTTACACTCCTTTGTCCCCGTCCCCTTAACTCCTGCCCCCCTTCCCTCTAGGATTTGCTGTCCTGTTATCTGTATCTCTGTGTTATGTATATATAATTTCACTAATCCTTTCACTTTCTCTGATCCTATCCCCTCATCCCCCCTTCCCTCTGACAGCTATCCCTCTGGTCCCTGTGACTTCATTTCTGCCAATATTTTGTTCCTCAGTTCACTTTATTCCTTAGATTTCACATATAAGTAAGATCATATGATATTTGTCTGTCTCTGCCTGGCTTATTTCACTTAGCATAATAATCTCCAGGTTCATCCATGCTATTGCAAAAAGTAAGAGTTCCTTCTTTTTCACAGTCACATAGTTTTCCATTATAAAGGTTCAAAATATTATACATAAAATATTGTATTGTTGGTCTGGTGCGCAGAACTCCTGGGTTCGATCCTGAGTCAGGACACAAATGAGAAGTGACCATCTGCTTCTCTCCCTCTCCCTCTTCCTCTTCTCTCTCTCTTACCTTCCTATAGCTAGTGGCTTGATTGGTTCAAGTGATAGCCCTGGTCACTAGCTCAGTTGGTCCAAGCATCGGCCTAAAGAACTGAGAATAACTTGGTTGATTCGAGCATTGGCCCCAGATGGGGAATGCCAGGTGGATCCTGGTTGGGGTATATGTGGGAATCTGTCTATCTCCCCTCCTTTCACTTAAAGAAAAAAAAAAGAGAAAAAGGAAAGACTAAAGGTGTCTTTGGTTGTACTACTCCTGTTCAGGCTGGTTTAGTTAAGTATCCTGCACAAGTAAGAATTTTATCTAATTCAAAGTGCCAATAGTGTGATTGAGTAAAACATATATTTCATTCCAGGACTGAGGAGTTAGGGAGCTGTATTTTTTTACTTGTTATGGCTATGAAAACAAAATAAAGAAAATATTTCTGCCTGACCTGTGGTGGAACCATAGGTAAAGCACTGACCTGGAAGGCAGAGGTTGTCAGTTTGAAACTCTGGGCTTGCCGGATCAAGGCCCATACAAGAACAACTGCTACAGAGTTGATGCTTCCCACTCCTTCCTACCTCCTTTCTTCCCCTCTCTCTTTACTCTCTCTAAAAATAAATTTTAGAAAAAGAACTGCTCAGCAGATAAGGAGAAATGGGAGTTGATGTAGATGTTGCTATATCAATTTCATCATATTTACTGACCATAAAATTATAGAAAGCTCCATCTATACCATAATTTTTCAGCATTTTACAAGGAAGAAACCATGGGACTTATATATGAAATGACTTGGCTATATTTAATTATAGAGGAAATGCAAATACCTCTTATATCTCCTGATAGTCTTATTAGGCACATACAACAATCAGGAAATATTTGATTCCATTTCATTCTATATTAACAAGTTAACAAAGATTAAATATATGTTGTGTGTGTGTTTGTGTATGTGTGAGTGTGTATGTGTGTGAGTGTGTGTGTAGGGCATGTTGGAAGTATAGGGCAACTGAGTTTTTGTAAAAATTATTTTTTAATTTTAATTTATGTTCTTATATCTTCTTGTTTTTTTGTTAAATATACACTTTTGAAAAATTTTTTGTGCTAGCTACATAAGTACGATATTAACTACTCAAATCTTTACAAAAACAATGAATAATATTTTCCAATCTTCAGGAATGTTCTTTGTAGTGATGACCTCTTTCCTTCTCTAAATAAGCACTTTAGAAAATAACATTTGAAGAGACATTTAAACCCTTCAAATTTTTATCCTATAAAACTATTTTGTGGTATGTGTAATGTAGTGTTTGTGATTTCTAATGTAATAAACTTTAAAAATAGAAATGATTTTGTTGCTTTTACCTCCAAGTAAGAAGGGAAAGTAGATAACGAGAAGAATAAATTAGAGCTCACGGGTGCCTTCCCCTCAGCATGTAAATACCTAATAATGTAAACACCTATGGCTAAAATACGCTTAAACAAATCTTCAGGTAGTCAATAAGAGTCATTAATTTTTCTGGTATTGGCCTGAGGCAAAAATGAGTCACTGAATCTAGATTGTGAAGTCACAAGGAAGTAGAAATGTTTGTTGGCTAAAAACAATCATTAGAATATATGATTTAAATAGGAGTATAAACTGAATGGAAGCTAAAATCCACACTAGTTTTTTTTTCCACTACATTTGGTAACTTGTGACTATTTAATATCACTAAAATATAATTCATTTTAAGAGGAAATATAGAATTAAAAAAGTAGCAACTGAGTATTGTCTAAACACTTTTTGTTGTAATGAATTACAATATTATGACTAGAGATGGTGATTATGACTGTTTTCTTTATGAAACTTTGGAAGTTGCAAAGTTGCTATTATGCACTTTTGGAGCTTTCTGTACTGCCTGAGGTAAGCACTTAGAGGTTTTTACAATTCCCATCATTTCTAGGTGTTTCTTAAACATAAACTCTATATAGGAATCTACCATGCAATGGTAATACTAAGGTTTTTTAATTATCTGAAATCAACTGAAAAATGAGTTCATTTATATAAAGCAAGGAATACCAAAACAGAGAGCAATGTTAAACATGAAGTCTATGGCATAGACCGGAGTCTGGCAGAGGTTCAGAGGAGGGAGGAATGATCATGGTCTTTATAATAGAAATATATCCTTTATAGGATGGGTTACATAGGTGTAGTAGGTGGTTTTTTTCAATAGTGTATGGTGACATTACATTACAAAATTGAGTTATCATCCTTTGGTTCCTTCAACTTTTCAGTTTTAGTAACAAATGTCTCTTATGCAGAAATAGGCTAAACTTAAAATAAATACTTCTAGCCAAGTATTTTCCAGAAGACGAAATAAAATAATACAAAATCAACTGCAATCAAGAGGTATGATCAGTGAAGAGAAAAAATAATACTTGAATGGGGAATAAAACCAAAAGGGGACTTAATGTGAAACATCAAGTTTAGGAGATGAATAGTGAGGCTCTTCAGTCAAATTTACCTAATTGGGTGAACTTCTTAATTTAAATTTTAATTACTATATAAAAAGTTAAATATTTGATTTTGAAAAACATTCAAATTCAGAATTCACTAATAAACTTAAAACACTGAGATTCAAACTTCAAAAGCCATGAAATTTTAAATAGCAGCCATGACATTCTCATCAGAGAACCGAATGAGCCAGTCTTACACACCAAAGAGGCCTATTAATTTTTTAAGTTTATTTTTTTAAGAAGCAAAAACAAAAACTAGTTTGTCCACCCATTTCTCCTAACCCCCAACTGCTTGCCTCTGTCAACCACTGATTTGGGTTTTTCTTTTATTTGTTTTGTCTCATTTAGATTCTATAAATAAGAAGGGTTATATGGTATTTGTTTTCTTCATCTGGCTTATTTTATTTAGCATAATGCTCTTATAGTCCATCCATGTTGTTGCAAATGGCAATATTTCACTGTATTTTATGGCTGAAAAATATACATACCACAACTTATTTATATATTCATCTATAAATGGATACTTCAGTTGTTTCTAAGTCTTGGCTATTAGAAATAATTCTGCTATAAACATGAGGGTGCAGATACATTTTCAAAGGAGTGTCTTTGTTTTCTTTAGGTAAATACACAGAGGTGCAAAAGCTGGTTCACATCTTAATTTTTTGAGGACCCTCCATAATGTTTTCCCTAGTGACTGCAATAATTTATATTTTCATCAACAGTGTACAAAAGTTTCCTTTTCTCCACATCTTTGTCAATATTTGTTGTCTCTTGTCTTATAGATAATAGCTATTCTAAAGATCAAAGATGATATGGAGTAGGTAGAAGGTATACTTTCTTCCTTCCAGGACCAAACTGGAATGACAACTAAAATATAAAACAATCAACCTGAATAACCTCTGAAAACTAGCTGAACAGAAGAAGTCTTATAACCAAGGATCTGCAGAAAAAGCCACATCAAGATTGGTAGGAAGGGTGGAGAAAAAAAAATGGCTGGCCTCACTCCCATGATAGTGACTGCGATACTGGAGGGATATCTCAGCTGTCAAGTTTCCCTGAGGAGTATGGGGTCTCAAGGTCACACTGGGCTCCCCAGCCTAGAGTTCCAGAGCTGGGAAGAGGCACCCATATAACACATGGTTGTGAAAGTAGGCGGGAAGTCTGTCCACCAGACAGGAGTCTGCTAGAGGAACAATTGCTCTCTTAAAAAGCCAACACCCAAAATCTTGTTCACATCCACTCACTCTTGGCTCTGGCAAGGTGTGAAGAGAAGCTGGAGTCTGTGTCTCTGAGGAGAGAGCTGAAGAGATAGCTGCCAGGATCCCTATGCTGCGTGCTTCTCCCACACAGCAGACTTCATCTTATTTTGGTGGAGATTCCCCTCCTTATGATATCAGCCTGGGGAATGCAATGGCCTCAAACTCTGGACTCTCTGTTACCTTACCCTGCAGAGCTCAAGTCCCGCTGAGGATCAGATGCCTGGCCAGGGTGTAGCAGTCTGGGCAGAGTCAGGGTGTGCCAGTGACTGAGTTGTGCGGTTTTAGAACAAAAGTCATTCCCTCCACTTTTCTTTAAGTCTGACCTACCTCCTCATCCTGAGAAATCCACTACCCCACCCACCTTCCCAACTCTCAACTCCTGGCAGAATCTGGGACAGAATGAGTCGTGTAACTCCAGGCCCAACCATTTTTTCCTTGCATACCTGACTGCTGCAGAGTTTTCCCTTTACATTGCCAAATCCTGAATCTTTTTGAACCACTGAACTCACTCTGATGATTGCCTGAGACCTTGCCACACCACAGAGGATCTCAGGCACATGGCAGGTGGCAGCTAAAATTGGTATACCTTAGGACTTTTGCTGAGTGTTCTCAGACTCAGTACTGGCATTGAGATTGAACCTGTATCAGTCTGGTAAACACTACTCACTCCTGTCTGATGACTCTCTGAGAACTTTCCTCCTGAAAGTCAAGTACTGTACTGCCAGAGACTCTCAATGACTGAGCCTAACAGGCAGTCACAGGTAGAAGCAAGCAGAAGAGAACCTCAGGCTGCTGTGGGCCTTTTGTTGACCTGCCCCCAGAATTGGTGTTAGTGGAAGCCAAGTTTGGTGCACAGCTTGGTACTTCTGCCATCCATGCAGGACCAACAGAGGCAGCCACACTGTGGATTGCTCTGTAGCTCCAAAGAGGTAGCCCAGAGCCAGGTACAGGCAGCATCTAACATTGGCCTGCAATAGAGTCCTTACCAAGAGGTTCCAGTACCAACAGACTCAAAAGCTAGCTTGAGACAACACAGATCAAGACAGAATAAGCTTCACAAGTGGTATATTCCAAGGGAGATCTCAGCAGGAGATCTCTGCTGAGACATATTCTGCTTTGGGTGGTCAGCACTTGCACAACAGCTTGTACACAACGGTCGAGGTTAATCCTCATAGTCAGCCCACCTGAGGGTCAATCCAGGCATGAATGGGCCAGTACCAATCAATTATAACAGGAGGGCTCACATAACCACACGAGGGACATTCTTAGAGCACTCAGCGCAGGCAATCAAGGAGAATGTGCCGTGTATCCTACAAAAGACTTCCTACACAAAATCACACTACCAAGACTGGAGACAAAGAAGATCTACCTAATACCTAGAAACAAACACAAAGAGGCAGCCTAAGAGAAGATACAAAGAAATATCTCCCCAATGAAAGAACAGAGAAATTTCTAGAAAAAGAGCTAAATGAAACAGGCAAGTAATTTAACAGATACAGAGTTAAAAAAAATGGTTATAAGCATGCTTAAGAAACTTAGTAAGAACTGCCAGGAACTTAGTGAAAATTGTGAGAGCATGAAAAAGAACATACAAAACAACCAATGAGAAATGAATAATACACTATAAGGAATAAACAGCAGGTTGATGAAACAGCATGGTGATTACCAGAAGGGAAGGGGGTGGGCGAGGTAGAAGAAGGTAAATAGGGGATAAATGGTGACAGAAGAAGACTTGGCTTTGGATGGTGAACGCACATCCATGATACATTATAAAACTGTCCATTTGAAACCTATATAATTTTATTAACCAAGGTCATCTTAACAAGTGTAACACAATTTTAAAAAAAAGTTAATAGACATTCACACAGGTCTGAAGTGATATCTTGTTGTGGTCATGATTTGCATTATAGTCTTTTATATCTTCTAGCCTAATGATTATTTTTATCTGACAAATATTCCTACTTCTTTGTAGTTTATCTTCATAATCAATATTCAACTACTTGCTATATATTCCATGTTTTTTATTTTTTTCTTGACTCTTAAGACCATATCAGTTAGTACATTTTGTTTTTTAAAAGAGATGTTAATTGTAAGTAGAGGAAATAAATAATTCAATGACAACTAAAATATTAAAGTTCAACAAAAAGTGTAAACCACCAGTGTTTTGATTTTTAGAAGTCAGTCAGATTTATTTTCATATTTTTACAATATAGTACTAGCTACTATAAGAGAATCTATAACCTGACACCAACTGTTGTACCAAAATGCAATTCAATTCTGATGTCAACCACCTGATTTTAGCTGGTGTTAGAATTCCCAGGGTTAAGGGCATGGTCCTACAAAATTACCCCTACTTCAGATGGTAGTCATATGTGGGATCCTTACTGGACCTGCACTTTTGACCAGGTGGCTACAAATCCAGGGGTTTCCAGGGCACCCCTCAGGTTTGATTCTTTACTGGAATGACTCACAGAACTCTTCTTAAAACAATACTGTCCCACTATAAACCCCTTTTAAAAACTTTCATTCATATGTAATCTAAAGTATTTATCTTCTTTAAATGATTCTTTCTTTGACCTTGGGCACAGTTCATCATTCTGTGCTACTTTTGAACCTAGTATGGAATTTTTCTATTACGCATTTTGTTATAATTCTGGTTTAATTGCATGTGTCCCTTAATAGAGTCTTGCCTCTTTGAAAACAAGGTTTATAATATTTTTAATTTTTCATGCTCTGTAATGTGTCTTTCATACACAGAACATGAATACTGTGTCTTTCAAACACAGAACACATATATTCCCAATTATATATGTATTTATCTAACCATCTATCTGAATATATGTGTGTATGTGTATATATGTGTAGAATGTAGATGATATTTGTCATGAACAAAGGAGTATATTTGAAAGGAGTCATTCACACACATTTGCGTCTTTGCACAATGCCAGGTTTATTAGGAGAGAGCTCCCCAGTTAGCCAGTAAAGTCACATACAGGTTACATACAGATAGGGAGAGCTTATAGGACAAAAAATAGCAGAGTGAGCAACCAGTAAGAAGTTCTAGTCATTGGAGGCATCTGCAGGTGGAGAGGAGAGCATAGGTCTCAAGCCATGCAGCTACAGTGCTGGCGTGCATCCAGTGGAGTTCAAGTCCAGCAAGGCTCTGAGTGTGACCTGTGGTATAGTCAATCTCGAGCATATTAGAGGTTGGGAACTCTGAGTTTCTAAAACTCACAAGAGGTGGAGGTCCCATTCATATGAATATCTAGATGAAGTTTTTATTCAACTGTCCAGCCTTGTTTGGGGTATTCCAGCCTGCTCCTAAAGGTGTTTGCATAACACCCAATTACCTCATTCTTAATATAGCACTTGACATAGCTGTCATGGCTGACATTGACTCCGTAGTGGATTGTCAAAGACGTCCAAAAAGTTTGCTCTGCTCTTGCACTGTAACATCCTGAAGTAGAGGTGTTTCCTCAATTATAAAGTCCAACTATTTCTACTTTCTTGCTTGCTACTTTCTTAACTTCTCTTTCTTTTGCTATTGATCATTTGTATGAAATACAGAAAATAAAGGTGATCATTCTCTGCTCCAGCATCTTGAAACACTTGCAATGCCTACTGATTAGAAGCTTAGTCTTCACAACCAAGGCTAATAATATCTAATAGGTTCCAAACTCCAGGAGAGATTTTATTGATTTTTGTGACAGTGTAGGAAAAGAAAATATTCTGAGGATGATTATAGTGTAGAAACGCTCTCTTATTTCTCCTGAAGTGATTTGTCTTTTTTTTTTTTTATCTTTTTTTGGACTCCTACTCTCTTTTCTTCAAAACAATGAAGATGCAGAAAAAAAATGTATTAGGCCCTTTGAATTTCAGTTTCCAAATAGAATTAAATGGTTTTTTATCATTATAAATAATAATATGCAAGATTGAGAAAGATACAATATCTAGCATTTGGATTAAATGTTGAGCCCTTGCAAGGAAGTTTATTTCATAAAATGCAAGTGATTTGTCCAGGTAATTAATCATGCTTCCTTGCATACCCTTCAACATCCTAAAGCAGATTTGGGCACCCAAGAAATATGATTACCTGAGAGATTTTGAATAACTATTTAAATAAAGTCCTATCAAGGAAATTTATATACTGGTAAAATTAAGAAGTTTTCTGAAAAGGGGTGAAAGTACACTTTCAAAAAAATAGAGAACAAATAAAAAAGAGGAAAAATAACATTATCTTCAGTTTGAAAATTGCTTGACCCATAACAAAGCTTGTTAAATGTAACTTCAATGTGACATCAGTCATCCATAGTCTGATAGCTTGTATTGTTAGTAAACTTCTGAGAATATAGGTGTTCATGTTAAAGTGAGTTTTGAGAAAAAGTCAGTGAGGCAGGGGTCATGAATTTCAACAATGACCAACTTTCAGTTTTCTAGGTGCTTTGGAGCTATGTAGGAATTTTACATGAAAAATCACTTTTGGAAGGAGAATTTAGCTTGAGATTTACTGTTAAAAAATTGTAGAGAATCACTTCTTACCTACTGGGGCTCTTAACAGATACCTGATTCTGTTGTACCATATCATTAACAGATCTGCGAGGAATACACAGGGGATTGTCTTTCTTTGAAGTAATTAATGGACCAATGTAGCTAAACCCCAAGGGAGGCAGCTTTAATTAGATGGGTGATCTTCTCAAACTTGATAGTTATCTCCCAGAATATTTTTTTCTTAAATTAGCCAATCATGAGAGTTCAAGTTTTGAGAACATTCTACAAATTAAAGAAACTCAACTATATTAATCCATTTTTAAAGACAGATGGTAATGCCCATAGTGCTGAAGTGAATTACTGCATGCAGCCTGGTGTATCTGCTAAAAGACAGTGGCAGTGAGAGGAGAAAATGCATTGGACAAGGTCAGATATCCTGAAGTTCACTAGCCTCCTCACAGAGAAAAAAAATTCCCATAATTTTTTTTTTTTTGAGAAATAGACTAGATGGGTTTTCATACACAATTCTGAAATCTTTAGTACTATGGTATTTATCAAATATGTTAAATTCATATTGAAGCATTAAAGTTAATGTATCTAATCAAGTACCATTAAACTATAATTTCTTTAATTAATCTCATTTTAGAAGACCAATATCAACTATAGATTATTTTTAACTAATACACTTCTTTTGGTGGTGGTTGAAGTAAAGGATAAAGGAGGTCAAATATATTATTTGAATTTGGGTATTAAACTGAATGTAAAGTATAGATCTATCATAAAATTCTACACTTGAAACCTATGTAATTTTATTAGCCAATTTAATAAATTTAATTTGAAAAACATGAAATACAATAATAAATGAATAAAAAGAGTTCTGGTTTACAAAGAAATTGAATAAAGAGTATAAAATCTCTTTATACATGCTTTCCATCCATATAGGTTATTATTAACTAACATCTTAAATTAGCACAATAGATTTGTTACAATTGACAATATTGATGTGTGTTATTAACTAAAGTCTCTCCATTACATTAGGGCCACTGTATGTTGTAGTTTCGTGGATTTTGACAAATATATAATGTCATTTATCCACGATTACAGTGTCATGCAGAATAGTTCTGCTACCCTGAAATGCCTTGTGCTCTACCTAGTCATCCCCAACCACTCCCACCAAAACCTCTGATGACACTAAATATTTTACTCTGTAGTTTTATCTTTTCTAGCATGTAACACAGATGGAATTATATAATGTGTAGCCTTTTCAGACTAGCCTCTTTCACTTAGCAAAATGTATCTAAATTTCCTCCATGCCTTTTTATGACTTGATAGCTTCCTTACTTTTGTTGCTAGATAATATTTCATTGGAGGAAAGTACCACAGTTTTTTTATTGACTTATCTGTAGAAAGAGATCTTAGTTTCTTATAGTTTGGGGAGTAATATAGTAAGTTGCTACAAACATTTGTGTCCCAGATTTTTTTAGATTATTTTCAACTAATTTAATAACTACTTGAGACGAAATTGTTGAATCATATACTGAGACTGTTTTTAGCTTTCTTTTTTTCTTTTTTTAAAAATAATTAATTAACTTTTTCACTTCTTTTAAATTGGATTTATTGGGGTGACACTGGTTAACAAAATTATATAGGTTTCATGAGTCTAGTTCTACAACACATCTCTGTACACCATGTTGTATGTGGAGCCCCACCAGGTAATCTTTGTCCATCACCATTTATCTTCCCATATTGTCCTCTACCTCCCCCTCCCAGGCAGTTACCATACTGTTGTCCATGTGTTTTGTTTTCTAAAAAATTGCCAAACTATCTTTCAAAATGATGTCTTTTTTAAAATTTTTACCAATAATAAATAAGAGTACCTGTTACTCCACATTCTCACTAAGACTTGGTGTATCAGACTTTCAAATTATAGCCATTCCAGTAGTAGTATCTTGTTGTTACTATAATTTGCAATTTTCTGATGTATATAATGTTGAGTATATTTTTAATATTTATTTTGTTGATTTTAGAGAAAGAAGGGACAGTGAGACAATAGATAGAAATATCGCTATGTTCCTGTATGTGCCCTAGCAACCTCTGTGCTTCAGGATGACGCTCTAACCAACTGAGCTATTCTGTCAGGGTTTGAATACCTTTTTATGTTAACTTCCCACTTAAATATATATTTTGATGAAGGTCTTTTAGCTTATAGTAATTTATATTATTTGTTTTCTTTCATTATTGTGTTCTAAATGGAGCAAACAATTTTATTTTTAATGTTCCAATTATCAATATTTCTGTGTAAATTATGTTAGATTGACATACCAGCAAACCAATAATCACCTACTTTTCTCCTTTGCTATATTTTAAAGATTTTTTTATTTATTTTATTTATTTATTTTGTGGCAGAGACAGAGAGAGTCAGAGAGAGAAGGACAGATAGGGACAGACAGACAGGAAGGGAGAGGGATGAGAAACATCAATTTTTCGTTGCGGCTCCTAAGTTGTTCATTGATTGCTTTCTCATATGTGCTTTGACTGGGGGGGGGGGCTGCAGCAGACTGAGTGACCCCTTCCTTGCTCGAGCCAGCGACATTGGGCTCAAGCTGGTGAGCCTTGCTCAAAGCAGATGAGCCCGTGCTCAAGCTGGAGACTTCAGGGTCTCAAACCTGGGTCTTTCACATCTCAGTGCAACGCTCTACCCACTGTGCCACCGCCTGGTCAGGCTATTTTAAAAGATTTATAATTTTTCATTTTATATTTAGATCTAAGATCCATTTTGTATTAATTTTGAACAATTAATTTTTATGTTTAAATTTATTGTTTTTACATGTAGACATCCTGTTATTAAAGCATCATTTGTTAAAAGTCTATTCTTTCTGTACTGCATTGCCTTTACTCCTTTGTTAAAAATTAATTAACTATATTTGTGTATCTATTTCTGGACACTGTGTTTTGTTTCATTGATCTAACCAATAGAAATAGATATATCAATTTTACTTGTCATTTTAAAGATTCAGATTCTGTTTGCATTTTTAGGGTTTTATTCTATTTTTATATAATTTTGTTTTTTATTACTTCCTTTATTTTACTTGCTATTTAAAAATGCTCCTTTCTCCTAATTTCTTGAGTTGGAGGCTTATAGCATTGATTTGAATTCTTACATCTTTTTTAAATTTTATCTTTAATGCTGAAGAACAGGAAAACTATGCTTAAAAACTACACAGCAGACAACAATAAGTAGTATGAATAAGTCCTTTTTACCACACATCCATTTATAGTTGTTTTTAATAAACATTTGTTTTCCCTCTTCTTTTGTTACCATTCCAGCATCAATTTCCCTTATTTCTGGTATCAGTTCCTTGATTTTACCATAAAGAATCAGACTATCAATAAAGGCACTCTAACCCTAGTCCCGAGGATGGAACATTTGCTCATATTGACTGGACCGTTCCTTACTACGCTGACACTATATCCCAGGCATTGACACAGGCACTGGAGATCCCATAGTAAACTCAACAGAAAATATTCTTTCCTTATCGCCCTTAAATTCTAATGTGGGATTCAGATATGAAACATATAAACAGCTTTTTATACCAGACATCCAGGTAGAGAAGAAGACATAAGATTCGATTTAGGAAATTTAGACAAGAAATGTGAATATTAAGTAAAGCAAGGCAAGGACAAAAATAGCTGGAACTTACTGGGGTTAGCAGTTTTTAATCCTCTCTATGTAGTCAGAAATTCTTTGATTTTTGTTCTGTATGGTGACTGAATTGTTCTTCGATATGTTTGATTTTGAGTTTCACAGTAGCTGTCCTATCAATTTCATTTTGCTAACATTATTCAGTATTGGACTCTGTTGTATGGTGCAAACTACCTTAATCAACACAATGTTGAAAATAATTCTGAGTGTGATAGACTAATAAAATGTTGAAAGGTGAACCTGACCAGGCGGTGGAGCAGTGGATAGAGCGTTGGACTGAAATGTGGAGAACCCAGGTTCAAGACCCCGAGGTTGCCAGCTTGAGTGCAGACTCATCCGGTTTGAGCAAGGCTCACCAGCTTGAAGCCAAGGTTGCTGGCTTGAGCAAGGGGTCACTTGGTCTGCTGTAGTCACCCTGGTCAAGGCACTTAAGAAAGCAATCAATGAATAACTAAGGTGTCACAATAAAGAATTGATGCTTCTCATCTCTCTCCTTTTCTGTCTGTCTGTCCCTCTCTCTGTCTCTCTCTATCTCTGTCACAAAAAAATAAAATAAAATAAAATAAATTAGAGAGTAAGAAGCTTTAAAACTTTCCCTTGCTTCATATGAGTCATTCCAAAAGAGTCATTTCAGCCTGACCAGGCGGTGGCACAGTGGATAGAGCATCAGACCGGGATGCAGAGGACCCAGGTTTGAGACCTTGAGGTCTCCAGCTTGAGCGCGGGCTCATCTGGTTTGAGCAAAAGCCCACCAGCTTGAGCCCAAGGTCGCTGGCTCGAGCAAGGGGTTACTTGGTCTGCTGAAGGCCCGTGGTCAAGGCACATATGAGAAAGCAATCAATGAACAATTAAGGTGTTGCAACGCGCAATGAAAAACTAATGATTGATGCTTCTCATCTCTCCGTTCCTGTCTGTCTGTCCCTGTCTATCCCTCTCTCTGACTCTTTCTCTGTCTCTGTAAAAAAAAAAAAAAAAAAAAATTGTAACCAAAAGAGTCATTTCAATGAGCTGGGAAGAGTTGTTACAGAAAGTCTATATATTAAATTTTATATACCAAAGCCCTTGTTCTAACTTCTGAATGTAGCTTATACATCACTATTAAGATTATTCCTACCTTATATCAATATAATACCTAATATTTTGAGTAACTGTCATATCTTAAGTTTTGTTTTTCTAGAGTGTATACAAAATGAATCACTTATCTTTACATGCCAGTTTCTTTAGGACTATATGTAATGAAGGATTGATGTTCAATAAAGATATTTTGGAGCAGACAGAAAACAATAAGATACCTTTAATAAAACTTTCCCGGCTTCATATATTAACATTTCCCTCTCCTCCATGATCATTCACTACTAATACTCTAGACTTGTGTGCATAGTAACAGTTTGCATATCTTTCTGCCTCTCACCTAAATCAAAATAAATAATGGAGTAATCTTGAGATTTAACTAGGTGTGTGTGGGGGAGGGAATGGTATATTTATTTCAGTGATATAAACAAGTCAAAGTACACTCAGATTATTCGGGTGGGCAGTTTAAAGCCAAGTGACTCCATGGTCTTTTGGAATCAGCGTTTTTGTTTGTGTTTGAAATTGTGCTGACACTAAAAGGATGACTTTAACTGTCTTAAGATAATTAAAAAAGAAAATAAGTAAACTTAGTACATAAAAGATGAGTCTGTGCCAAGTGATATCCAATTGATTCAAAGCATGCTTTACAAATAAATTTTCCATAGTCCCTTGAATAAAGAAATGGGATGAGAAATTGAGTTCTCCAAGAGCCTAGGGAGTGGAGGAATGCTGACTCAAAAGAATTTGCACCGGTACATTAGCATATTTCTATAGTGAGTGGCCATTTAGTTTAAAAAATCCGTCCACTGACATTTTTAATAAGTGTGGTTAATTTGAATTTTATTGTAGCTTTTCCTTTTATTTAATGTATGCATTTGTTTTAGTTTTATGGTTGTATATAAACTATAACATTTGGAGTTTATACTTTGTTTCATGTTTATATAAATTTAAGTAACTTTATAATCAAAATAATTTAACATCATTGGATGACTGAGACTATTTCCCTTTTCACATGTTCTCATATATTAAATTCAAATTAAAAAAACAGTATCTTAGACTATCATCTTTATTTCCAAAGTCAAATGTTCAAACAACAGTAAGAAGCAAGGTCCAAACTCTGAAATACCTATCTCTCCTACCAGAGATTCTTGGACAAGAATGTGCTGGAACTTCCTGTCTGTTGTGATTTATTTAATCATATTCTAGTTAATCTGTTACCTAATATTACAAATAAAATATAACTTTAGTCACATCAATTAAAATTTTATGACTTATTTTTCATATTATTTTTCATATTTTATATAAAAAATCAGTTTTTCCCCTTGAGATATTAAAATTTTTATTGCTCTCTAAAGATAAAAACAATACTGAAAACACTTTCTGCCTTCTGAAAAAGAGTACTTTTATCTGTATGTCTCCTCTAGTATGTATTAATTCTTACTGCATACTGTAGCAAGCACCCCCCTCCTGAAACAGTGTTGTTCACTCTGCAACCAGGCCTACTTTGGTGTTTGTCAACTTCAGAACCAGTTATATAACAAAATTAGGAGCCTTATAGAGTTACATTTTTTTCCTATGGGACCAATGAATTTAGAAAACAAGTTTATTTCAAGACCAAATTAATTCTGAGTACATTACAAACCTATACATAAAAAGTCTCTTAGCTTAGGAAATATAATTAAAATCTAAATTAAAAATTAATTTAAAAATTGTTTCTATAAATCTGTGGAGCATTAAGTTGTATAGTGACTAAGTGATAGGTAATTTGAGCATTGGCTGGGGGGAGAGGGGCAGAGGCAGGCATGATGCAGACATGACTGACATCGACAGTGCTGTTGATGTGGTGACAATGCTGTTGACAACAGGAAACCTGGTATGACAGCCACCTATGGCACTGATGTGGCTGTGCACGTCATAACACTGGTTGGTGCTCAGATCGTTTCTTCCAGAGGCAGTGGCAGGGCAGATATGGATGCAGCATCAACACCAGGATCCTCAGCAGCTTTGTGGCAGACATTGTTGCTTGACACCAGGTATATTCACTCACAGCATAAAATTGACAAGATCAGTGTACAATAATTATGAGAAACAAAAAAAGTGGAAATTGATAGCTTAGCTCCTTTTTTTTTTCTTCTCTCCACTGGACCCTTTGAAATCTCAATGTCTCAGCTTTCTTTTTTCATTTAGAAATCATATCAGTTTCAGATGATAGAGCTTGATCTTCATTCTTTTTTTCTTTTTCTTTTTTATTTTTAGTGAGAGATAGGGATAGACAGGGACAGACAGACAGCAAGGGAAAGGATGAGAAGCATTAACTCATAGTTGCAGCATATTTACAGTAGTTTTCCACTGATTGCCTTCTCATATGTGCCTTGACTTGGAGGCTCCGCTGAGGCAGTGACCCCCCTGGTTAAGCCAGTGACCTTAAGCTCAAGCCAGTGACCGTTGGGCTCAAGCCAGTGACCATGAGGTCATGTTTATGATCCCATGCTCAAGCTGGCTACCGGCACTCAAGCCGGTGGACCCATGCTCAAGCCAGTGACCTCAAGATTTTGAACCTGGGTCATCAGTTTCCCAGTTAAATGTTCTAACCACTGCACCACCACCTGGTCAGGCTCCTAATTCTTGAAAGTCAATATGGAATTATCAATAATAAGATGATGCAGTTATTATATATGTTTTAAACAATAACTAAATGCTGAATGTTTCTGAATTTTACATTCACCCAAAAGACAAAAGGTGAAAAGTATATAACAAGTGCTAGCATGAAAGATGTTTGCATTTTAGAACCTACTGGTATTAAGAATTCTGAAGAGCAATCTGGCAATGCTTAGTGAAATGAAATATGTTAAGTCAGATGCAAAGTGAATCCACATACATTTCCATACAGATTATTAATAAAATGCACTGATTTTAGACATGTGAAGATGATGGTAGCCTATGCTTTCGTTCTAAGGGGGCAAAGGATATAAGATGCAATGATGTGCTTCATGGAATACTCTATCTACAACAGAGAGGACCCAGAAACTATGTATACTTTCAGTTCATAAAATATGTATGAAAGAAGAGAAGAAATGAAGAAGGAAAGGTCGCTGAATGGGGATGGAGAATAAAAAAAAAAATAGATAAGAGAGAAATTTTACAGGTATAAGTTATAATAATATATTCTGAACTGAGGAGTATTTTTAATTTCACTGTCTACAGTTGATTTAACTCTTATTTTATTTAATGTAAGCTTCTCGCTGCTTTGTGTGTTTTCTAAATTTACTACATAGAGAAAATAAAGTGTACAAAAAGAATACCCCACAAAAAAATAACAATTTTATGGATAATGTAAAAGTAACTTAGAAAGAGAGAGAAAGAGAGAGATGAATTTAGGTATATGATCGGCCCCAGAAATATTTTAGCTTCCTCACCAGTTCAATTGTTGATGGAAAATTGTTGTGCAACCAAGCAAGAAATTACAGTAGGCAAGAAATTGTTTTCTGAGTGATACTTTAGACTAACCTTTTAAAAATACTTAAGGTTTCTTTGAATTGTTGTTGATCCAAATTGATTTTATTATCCAAATAATAAAAGCCAAGACTTATACTTGAACAATAGAAAGATAAGCAGAAAAAGAATTCAAGTCACAACAAGTTCTTAACAAATTATTTTTTCTTCTACTTGAAAATTAAATTCCTTTTTAATAAAATTTAACTTTCAACAAAATAGAAAAGGTATTTTTTCTTCATAATTTTTAGTGACTTTATTTTCTGAAAAGTTCAGAACCTACAATTTCTTTAAGTCACTTTACAGTATAATATTAAATTATGCTACTAAGCTTGATACATATCTGAAGGGCTATGTGTGAGTGACAGGAAGGTCAAATGACACGTAAAGATGCTAGGACAGATACAGGTGAAACAATATCATTCCTCCAGTACCATTATCATTATTATACTATTATCATTACTACTATTATTATACCAGGAAGAAAGGAGATTATTATGAGTATGTGCGTAGAATTCATTAAGAATTATTTGAGAACTTCCCTTTATAGCTCTATGGTAATATATTGAAATATAGCTTTAGACTTAAGAGCAGAATTGAAGGGGCATTATGGATGGTTTACCAGGTGCCAGTCCACTTTGCCTCAGGTGTGTTGCAATGTGGTTAAGGGGACAGTCAAAGGAGATGCAGTCTAGTTGGCAGGACAGATGGTTCTGACGTTGGAACAGCAGCAATCAGGTGATGGCAGTTTTGTTACTTTGGGGACCAGGAAAATTAGCAACTAAGTTATCTAAAACTATACTGCTCACAAAAATTAGGGAATATTTCAAAATGAATATGAAATAATAAAATGTCCCCTAATTTTTGTGAGTAGTATAGCTACAGAGACAAGTCTTAATTAGCTTAGCTACTCATTGTATTCTCTTCTCTGTTATCAGTAAAAGAAAGGCTAATTTGAGCCACTGAGACACAAGAAGAGTTTGGCTGGAAGTATTTAGGAATAAAACTGTTTTCTCCATAGGTAAAAATCAGAGGAGACTTTTTTCTTCCCAATACAAAATATGTGTCTAATGACGAAAGAAACATTGACATTATGTCTACTGGCAATTATCTGACGACTATGAGAAAAACCATGGAAAGTGTCCACACAGAGAGAACTACAGAGATGTGGAGCCAGTGACTTGAAACCTACTATAACATAGGTTTTCAACTGTGATGCCGGATGGAGGGGGTTCTACTTGTACTTTACATTCAAAATTTTTATTGCTTATACTGTTTTATAAAAATTAAGCTCCAAAATATAAAGACATTTTAACTGTATAAATTTTAAGTGTATAAATTAGTGAAAATTTTTGAATTCACCATCCAGAATTAGATTGCTTTATTGTATTTGCTAAGTTTTTATAAAAATATAAAGGTGATTAAAATGGACTTTTTTTATATAAACTTTTATGATGCTTTTTCTGTTCCTTCTTACATAAATCTTTTGTATATAATTCTACTCCATATTTTATCTATTTAGCACATATATGAAAGAGTGAGAAAATATTAAATTCTGGGAATTAAACAGTGTTATTTGTTAAAGCACAACATGCAAGGATTTACAATTATTTTTACTTGTTAATGCATTTTTCAGATTTACCAATGTGCTTCAACTTCATTGCTTTAACTATTGAAGATGTTCAATAAAGTAAAATATCACAATGTATAAATATTTTATTTTTCCCTTATGAACAGACTTTAAATTATTCTTTATTGTTATTATCAACAATGGTGAAAAGAAGGAACTTGAATATGTAAACAAAGACCATACAAATTAATATAGAATTTGATATATAATTGAAAATTGGTAAAGCACACACAGCTTTATGAATTTCAGAAAAGTTCTCCACAAAGTTTTAATTTTATGTTGCATTTCTCTAGTTGGTTTTTTAGATGCTATGTTCTCTACATTTTTTAAACTTGCTAATTTTTGACACGTTAGGTAACTCCTTATACTTCTCAATGTCTTTGTATTACTGAGATAACCCAACTTTGCCATGATTTTTTTCTAGAAATATATTTGTATGTAAAATTAATATTTTTATAGGATTTGTGCATGTGTGTCTTTGTATTAGTAAGATTTGCCTTATTTAATTTGCCTTTTACCTCATTTCTGTTTTCTTATCATACTTATAGTAGCCTCATAGAATGATATAAGTATTGTTTACTTTGACTTCTCTGGATTATATAAATAGCCATGTCTTAAAAGTTTTATAAAACTTGCTTCTAAAAGTTTCTGGTGATATCCATTCTGATGAAAGATTTTTTCTATTTCTTTCTCCTTTTTTTTCTATAAAATTTATACACTTTAAGTCATTTTGGTCAATTCAGATTTTTCATTTATTCTTAAATCAAGTTTATTCATTTATTTTTTTGTATTTTTCCGAAGTTAGAAGCAGAGAGACAGAGAGACAGACTCCAACATGTGCCCAACTAAGATCCACCCGGCATGCCCACCAGGGGGCGGATGCTCTGCCCATCTGGGGCGTTGCTCTATTGTGGCCAGAGCCACTATAGCACCTGAAGTGGAGGCCGTGGAGCAGTCCTCAGGGCCCAGGCCAACCTTGCTCCAATGTAGCCTTGGCTGCAGGAGGGAAAGAGAGAGAGAAAAAGGAGAGGGGAGAATGGTGGAGAAGCAAATGGTCACTTCCCGTGTGCCCTGGCCAGTAATTGAACCTGGGACTACCACACACTGGGCCGACTCTCTACTGCTGAGCCAGAGCCTCAAGGTTATTCTTTTTCATAAAAAATGTCCACTTTATCTAGATTTTTAAAAATGTTGTTCAGTTTTATAGTTCATCAGTATCATAGTTTCTAGGTTGTAGCTCATAAAAATTATTGCTGACATTGGTATTGTATTGGACATATATTAGTTTGTTGTGGGGTTTTTTGGGCATTATTTTGTGTTTGTTTATTTACTAACACAAATGGCTCTTTCAGAAGTCTTGTGGAATTCCTGGGTTGTAGAAGTAACACAAATAGTGTTGAGAGGGCTAAACTCTATTTCCAAATTTGCTGGACTCTAAGGTATTCAATGTTCTGGTAGCTGTTTGTACTTTACTTTGTACTCTAATAGCATTATTTAAGAATTACTGTTTTTTCAAGTTCTCAGAAAATTAGGGCACATCATTTTACGTGCTGTAGACTAAGATTCGGATTTCTTGGTTTGATTTCTTCCCATGACTCATTCTGTACCTAAAGAAAAAAATGTGTACAGTCCAAGGGAAAAAATATGAAGGTTGTCCAAAAGGAATTGATTTTCTATTTTGGAGGCAATGGTCAGATACAATGTAGAATAAAGTATATCCCTTGTGTATCCTATATGCTGTCAAACAAATTCTCCAGATGCAACTATTATTTTCTAGATTCCAACTTTAAGTTGGGTGTCAAATACAAAGCCAGGGCTGCAGTTTTTATTGCTGTGCTATGAGGCATTTAACAGTCCCAACTTTTAAGTTGTGATTTGATTTCTGTTTGCCACTTAGAGCTATCCATTCCTTGATTTTGTTCTTAGCTAAATCTTTATAATGTATCTGTCCACTTAGGTATTGATAATTAACATACCTACATCTTGAAAAGACTGAATGGGACTTCCAAAAGTTAGGTGGTCTACCACTTTTGTTTTTGAAGTTCCAAAAATATCTTGATTTATTATTTATTTAACTTTTATTTAATCTTTAATTTACATGCACTTTACATTTTATTGCACATGACATTGTTCTGATCATGTTCCAATTTACTTAACAAGACTTTCCCATTCTGTAAGCATCTCATATCCTAGTCATAGAAGTAGTTCAATGATCTTTACCAGGTATTGACTCAGTGGATAGAGCATCAATCTGGGATGCTGAGGACTCAGGTTAGAAATCCCGAAGTAGCTGGCTTGAGCACAGGCTCACGAGCTTCAGTGCGGGGTCTTCAGGTTGAACATGGAGTCTCCAGCTTGAGTGTGGGATTATAAACATGACCCCATGGTAGTTGTCTTGAAGCCCAAGATCACTGGCTTAAGCCCAAGGTTACTGACTTGAGCAAGGGGTCACTGGCTCAGTTGGAGCTCCCTGGTCAAGGCACGTCTGAGAAGCAATCAATGAACACCTAAGTTGTTGCAACAATGAGTTGATGCTTCTCATCTCTCCTTTCCTATCTGACTAACCGTGTCTGTCTGTCGGTCTCTTGTTCTTTCTCACTAAAAAAAAAGAAAAAGAAATAGTTCAATGAGCATAACATTAAACAGTTTTGTAACTTCTATCATTCTGACTGATTTCTTCTTCATCTTATGTATGTTGTACCTTTTTATTTTTGTGTGACAGAGACAGAAAGACACAGAGAGACAGATAGGGACAGACAGACAGGAAGAGAGAGAGATAAGAAGCATCAATTTTTTATTGCAGCACCTTAGTTGTTCATTGTTTGCTTTCCCATATGTGCCTTGACGGGGGGCGGGGGGGCAATAGCAGAGTGAGTACCCCTTGCTCAAGCCAGCTGGTGACCCTTGCTCAAACCAGATGAGCCTGCGTTAAAGCCGGCAACCTCGGGTTTGGAACAGACAGCATGTAGGGTACACATGGGATATACTTTATTCTACATTGTGTCTGACCATTGCCTCCAAAATAGAAAATCAATTCCTTTTGGACAATCTTTATATTTTTTTTCTTTGGTCTTCCACATCCCAGTCCGATGCTCTATTCATTGTGCCACCACCTTTTCAGCCTATGCTGTACCCTTTTAATATTCATTTCTCATTCCTTATCCTGTGTAAAACCATCATTGAATTAATCACATAGTGTTACCTTCTGTATGAACATGATCATATCTGTTACAGTAATTAATATATTTTGTTGTAATCTTTGCTTGTATTATTATTTGAGAAAAGGGCAAGATTTTATTGTTTTATCTATATATGCATACATCATCCAAGACAAATCATAAATATTTAGGAAATAAACTTAAAACTAACAATTCAATGATTTGCTTTACAGATTTTTTTTTTGTATAAAGCTCTTCACTTTCCTTTCATTAGCTCTTTTATCCCTTATATAATCAGGCTTTCCACTTTGAGGCTACTTCATTTGGTTTCCACGTGTATTTCCTACCCAATAGATTCAAGGTTATTTTTGCATGTGAGGTTTTAATCTCCCAGCTCAGCATTACAAGTTAACCGTAGCTGATAGCCTGCTCTAATTTATTACCTTGGATTCACTCCAAAAAAGTGTAATGATTAGCACTTCCTCCAATGAAAGTCAATACCTCTACTCTGAACTTTTGAGAAATTATTAGCAAAGAAGAAAAATGTACAGATTCCAGGTAAAGAACTTAAATTTTCCAAGAGGCATTCATTTTTTATTTTGGAAACAATGGTAAAATATAATGTAGGACAATGTATATGTTGTTATATTTGCATATGACCCATTTTGATATTTTTACTATTCCCTGATATCTATAATCAAGCAACACTCCTGCTCTCAGTATTTTATAAACTGATTTAGATGCAGAGGGTTTCCTCCCAAGCCAACTTGTCTTCCTCAGCCTAATTCTGAAAACATAAAGTGGATTATTTGCTAAAAGTCAAAAAATTCTGGCACATTTTTAGATTATTCTTTATTCTGTGGTGTAGATAATATGTATTTTGGCCCACATAGAAATTACCCTTTACAATATCCTATTTCTATACAATTCTCACACACTGAAGGAATTCTTCATACTGGTGAAACCGTTTCAGATGCGAAGGCGGACCACTTGGTGGTGATGTAGCAGAGATGACTGGCTGCAGCGCTGTTCTATGCAGTAATTGAAGCTTCTCACAGGAAGGGTGCATGAGAAAATTTTTAAAAATTTAATAACAACAACAGTAAAGCAAGTTTGGAATGTTTGCTTTGTGAAAGGCACTAGGTAGAAAATTTACATATATGATCATGTTTATTCCTTGTAAGTATTTAAAGTTAATATTATAATTGCTGCTTTATTTATGAGGCAGATTAAGTCTTTTAGTAGATGAATAATATTTCTGTGGTCATAGAGATTCAAAAAGTTCAAGCAGATAAATGAATCTAGAGCTTTTAGATTTTAAAAACTACCCTTATTACAGAACATATAGACTTTATAAAACTGACTTATTCACTTTCTAAAATTTTTAGAGCATAGAGTATATTTTTAAAAAAATATCTGAGCTTTGTGAAAAGTTATTTCTTGCATTATTACAAAATCTGTTATAGCTAAAAATTTCACTATTTCTAATTCATAAACATATACACTAATAGTGACTCTAGAATACCACTGTTAAAAAAGAGGGTATTCAGTTTTATATCTCCCATATGAGAGACATCATATGGTTCTTGTCTTAAAACAACAAATTAACAAAGAAGGCAAACAAACAAAAACTCATAGACACAGATAATGGTAGAATGGTTATATGAGGAAAATGAGGTAGTGAAGTACTAAAGGGTAAAAGGGGTCAAATAAATGGTGACAGAAGATTTGACTTTGGATATTGCTTGCATAGTATATTGCACAGATGATATATAATAGAATTGTGCACTTGAAACTTATATAAATGTATTAACCAATGTCACCCCAATAAATTTAATAAAAAAGTCATTCATCCAAAAAATAGGGTATTCCACCTAAAACTAATATAACATTCTTTGTCAACTATTACTAAAAAATAAATTTTTAAAATTATATATAAAAAAAGAAGGTACTTCTTTTTTAAGAAGACTTATGACTTCAATGAAAAAAGTTTAAATTTTTTTAGTATTTTACATTTGGAAAAGATTTACTTGAACCATCTATAACAGTGCACACTTCTCAAACAATTCTAATTTTGACAATGACTCTGAGAATTAATTGTGAACAACAGATTCAATTGGCCCTTGTGATTGAAGTATTTCTATATCCTCATCTTTTACTGCTTGAAAACATTTAAGGAAAACTGTCAAAAGGTATTAGATTCAAAACTCAGAAACAAAATTTGGCCCAAAAATGTCTTAATACCGTTTGACTATTAGGACGTTTAAGTGATAATGAACTGAGCAGATAGCTCAGCTTTAGACATATGTTCCATGCTAACTGTTGTAGAGGCTGAGTTGTCTGTATTTCTCTTGTTGCTATCTTACATATGTTTCCACTAGACTAAAATCCCAGGTTGTATATAACCTATTAGTCATGCCCTAGTTGAATTCTTGAATTATAAAGCTGTATAACATTTTGAGGCCTTAATTAGATGCTGCTGCTTCCTGGAAAAACAGTTTTAATGTTTAAAATAGGAGGTTAAAAAGTAGACAGAACAACTATGCCAAAATGAACAGACAGGGGAATTTGTTTTCATCTGTGTTTAAAAAAAAAGAAACAGACAAAAAAGTTTTCCACAGCAAACTTAAGCCAACAAATCAACAAATATTTTTTAGCTACTTCTTTTGGGGTTGACATTTCTGGAATATTGCAACGACTCTGAATTTATTGTGAACTACAAAGTCAAACAGTCTTCTTAATTTCAGTTATTTATTTTGTATCCTCAATTATCATTGCTTAAAAGCATTTGGGCCTGACCAGGCAGTGGCACGGTGGATAGAGCGTCAGACTGGGATGCGGAGGACCCAGGTTCGAGACCCTGAGGTTACCAGTTTGAGTGCAGGCTCATCTGGCTTGAGCAAAAGGCTTGTCAGCTTGGACCCAAGGTCGCTGGCTCCAGCAAGGGGTTACTCGGTCTGCTGAAGGCCCGCGGTCAAGGCACATATGAGAAAGCAATCAATGAACAACTCTGTCCGTTCCTGTCTGTCTGTCGCTATCTATCCCTCTCTCTGACTCTCTCTCTGTCCCTGTAAAAAAAAAAAAAAAAGAAGAAGAAGAAAAAAAAACATTTGGAAAGAACTTTAAAAAACTGTCATATGTGAAGTTTTGAAAAGTTTGTCACCAGTAATATTTTCCATGTGTTCACATTTGAATACAAAATAAAAGGATAAAAAATTGTATCACTTCTAATTGCAAAAGTAGTCTCTAGATGGGAAATGTGCATGTATTTCTTCTGTAATATCACTTACAGACACCCAATTGGCAGATTTATCACATTATATAAACAATATATTTAAGGAAACTAGCATAAAATCTTCAACAGCAAGATTTCAAAAGTTGCACTGGAGGGTCTTTAAGGTTTTTCCAGTTTTAAAGCTTTGTGATATGTCAGATTCTGAGGGTTCTTCTTAGAGTCTAAAATGAGACTCATTGCACAGAAACAGTTATAGAATTATTTTGTTGAGAGAAAGAGAAGGTTCATGCAACAATTCAATAGGGAAATCAGAATAACAATATAATTTAAAAATGAGCAGAGCCTGGCCAGGCAGTGGTGCAGTGGATAGAGGGTTGGATTAGGATGCAGAGGACCCAGGTTCACAACCCCAAGGTAGCGGCTAGAATGTGGGCACCAGCTTGAGTGAAGGATCACTGGCTTGAGTATGGGATCATAGACATGCACGCATGGTCTCTGGCTTGAGTCCAAAAGTTGCTGGCTTGAAGCCTAAGGTCACTGGTTTGAGCAAGGGGTCACTCACTCTGCTGAAGTCCCCCAGTCAAGGCACATATGAGAAAACAATCAATGAATAACTAAGGTGCCGCAATGAAGAACTGATGCTTCTCATCTCTCTCCCTTTCTGTCTGTTTTTTCTACCTGTTCCTCTCTCTGTCTCTCTCACTAAAAAAAAAAAAAAAAAAAAATGGGCAGAGAATCTGATCTGAATAGACATTTTTCCAAAGAAGTCATACAGATGGCCAAAACGTACATTAAAAGTTACTCAACATCATTAACTATCGGAGAAATACTGCTCAAAACCATGAGATATCACCACAGAGCTATTAGAATGACTGTTATCAAAAAGAAAAAAGAAGAAGATGAACAGAAGTTCAAGTGTTGGCAAGGATATGAAAAGAAAGGGATCCTTGTACACTGTGCACTGTTGATGGGAATGCCACTTGGCACAGCTACTGCAGAAAACAGCATCGAGGTTCTTAAAAAATTAAAACTTGATCTAGTATAAGTTCCAACAATCTCATTTATGATAATATAACCAAAGAAAATCAACTTGAAAAGATGTATGCATTCCCATTTTTATTGTAACATTATTTAAAGTAGCCAAGCTATGAAAATAACCTAAGTGTCCATCAATGGATTAATGGATCAACAAAATATAATAAAATGGTATTAAGACTTAAAAAGAAGAAAATCTTGCCATTTTGACAAAATGGATGAACCTTAAAGACCATTACACTGAGTGGAGTAAGTCAGAAAAAACAAATACCATATAATCTCACTTTTATGTAGAATATTAAAACAAACAAACAAACAAACAAACAAACAAAAAACAGAAACAACGAGAAAATGAGCCCATGAACATGAAGAACAGATTGGTGGTTGCCAGAAGCAGAGAATAGAGGGTGGGAGAAATGAGTGAAGAGAATCAAATGTACCACTTTCCAGTTATAAAAGAAATGTCTTGAGCACTGTATACAATGACAGGTTTTTACCAAGACTTATTGTGGTAAGCATTTCACAATATATACAAATGTCGAATCATTATGATGTACACTTGAAAGTAATATATTTATTATAACCAATAAAGAGTAAGTTCATATCAACAATTCACTTGTCTTTTAAATATTTGTTTTTAACTTAAATAAATGGATTTAATCTGTCCATTATAGTTGTAGTATAGTTATGGTTATAGTTAGTTAGAGCTGTGAAAAAGCAGAGGGTATCCTGTAACCATTGAGTGATGAGTGCACAATGTTTTCAAATATGTTGCATTTATATTTCAACAAAAGAGATCCCTTAATTGTACACAGACTTAGCTTCTGGAAACTAAACAAATCCTTCTGTCAATGAGCAATTCTCTTTCCAACATCTTTTATTTCTCTGTCACAAAAGTTTGAGAAATAGTATTGCAACTGCCCCATTGCATATGTAATTTTCTTTGCCCTTCCTGCCAATATATTCAAGATTGGATTCTTCCAATTTTCAATAATATGAGTTGCCATAGAACCAAATTTTGAGAGTCAAGAAATGAAAAACTTATCCTTCCTTTCTTTAATTTTCTTTTCCTCTTTCTTTATGGTCTGAAGGTATAAGTTTAGAGATACCATTTATTTATGAGATGTTTTTCGGGAGGGTACTAGAGAGCTGATGAGGGGCACAGGGTGAACTGGGTAAAAGAAATGAGACCCTGACTGGTATGAACTATGGATTTCAATAAAAGGAACTAAAAGCAGGTTCTTTAGTTTCCATTTCTCCCAAGCTCACATCAACAGGATACATCTTAAAGAAAGTTTTAGGAAAGACCAGTCAGCTAGAAGTAATGTGCATTTGATTAAAGTTACCCTGCACAGTGTTTCTTAGAAATTCCCTCAGAAGAAGTAGAGTAGGAGTAGAAAGTGATGGTTAAAGATGATATTCTTTCATCACAACATGTCACCTATGTTATGAGTAAGGGTCTACCTGAAAAGATCATATATGATCCAAGACCTGAAATTCATCAGGAAGGCATCATATCAATATTCAAGTGGAATCAGTGTTTCAAACAACATAGAGGAGACCCATGTGGCTAGTGAGGACATCTGAGGGGAGGGTTGGGGAATGAGTTAAGGGAGTTGGTCTGAAATCAGAACACAAAAGATAATAAAGACCATATTAAGGATTTAAAAAAAAATCTTTGAGTTAGTTAGGAAGCAAACAGAAGGTTATGATACAGGAGTGACTAAACTTGATTTATGCTTTAGGAAATTATTCTTGTCCTATATAGAAAATAGCTGGTGAGTAAAGGGAACAATGAGGGAGGCTATTTAGGAGAACAAACATAATAGACCTGAATCAAGATCATGAGGCACTGATCAGGATGATAGAAGAGAAAGGGTCAGATTCTGGGTTTATACTGAAGCAGTGTCAATGGCATTCTCTTAATGAATTAGATATATACCACAAAAGACTAGTTGAGAAATGTTGTACTTACTGAGCTGGGAAAGACCAGAAGTATCAGCTTTTTTATTATTTTTTGGAAGATTTGGATATAAGAAATAAAACTTAAAAGTTCAATTGTGGAAATATTTAATTTGAAATAATTCTTAGATTTACTTTAGGAAAGTGGTCAGATATGAATTTAAAATTTTGTGTATGCTTTGCTTTGCACATAGCATTAAGAATGATGTTGAGGCCCGGACTGGTTGGCTCAGTGGTAGAGTGTCAGCCCAGCGTGTGGATGTCCCAGGTTTTATTCCTGCCCAGGGCAAACAGGAGAAGCATCTATCTGCTTCTCCACCTCTCCCCCTCTCCTTTCTATCTCTCTCTCTCTTCTCCTACCACAGCCAAGGCTTCATTGGAACAAAGTTGGCCCAGGCGCTGAGGGTGGCTCCATGGCCTCTGCCTCAGGTACTAGAATGGCTCCAGTTGCAACTGAACAATACTCCAGAGGAGCTGAGCATCGCCCTCTAGTGGGCATGCCAGGTGGATCTTGGTCGGGCACATGTGGGAGTCTGTCTCTCTGCTTCCCCACTTCTTACTTCAGAAAAATATCCCTCCAAAAAAGGATGTTGAATAAGATCTTATGAGAAGTGAGCATAGAATGAATGTTGTGCAAGACTGAATCATGGCATAATCTCATGCTTAGAGGTGAGGCAAATGAGAAGAAACAGCAAAAAGAGAGAATGAGACCTAGAGAGGAATGAGATCACAGAGAAAAAGGGGGTGGAAGAGATAAATAATAGATGAATAGACAGACAGACAGATATGATTGATATAGATATAAATAGATACATGATAAATATATATTGATAGATGGAAGATAGATATGTGATAGATTTTGGACTGATTCAATCCAAGTTAAGATCATATTTAAAGGAAAAGGAAAGAATAAATTGGTCCACTGCTGTTATTTGATTGAATAAGATAAAAGAAAAAAAAACAAGAAAAATATTCATTGGATTTGACAATGTGGAAGTCATTGGCAAAATTGATAAGAACATTAGCAGTGGTAAGAATAAAAGTCTGATTAGAGGCCCTGGCCAGTTGGCTCAGTGGTAGAGCATCGGCCTGGCATGCAGGAGTCCCGGGTTCGATTCCCGGCCAGGGCACACAGGAGAAGTGCCCATCTGCTTCTCCACCACTCCCCCTCTCCTTCCTCTCTGTCTCTCTCTTCCCCTCCCGCAGCCAAGGCTCCACTGGAGCAAAGTTTGCCCGGGAACTGAGGATGGCTCTGTGGCCTCTGCCTCAGGCACTAGAATGACTCTGATTGCGGCAGAGCAACGCCCCAAGATGGGCAGAGCATCGCCCCTTGGTGGGCATGCCGGGTGGATCCCGGTCAAGTGCATGCGGGAGTCTGTCTGACTGCCTCCCCGTTTCCAGCTTTGAAAAAATACAAAAACAAAAAAGAAAAAAAACAAACAAAAAGAAAAAACAACAACAAAAAAACCCCAAAAAAGTCTCATTAGAGTGGGAAGAATAGTAAATGAACATAGAGGCTATCAGTAATAATTCTACATTATTTTGCTTTGAACTGGAACAGATTGATGGGATGATGACTGATGAGGTGAGAGACTGACTACTGTTTCCCCCACTAGAATCTAAACTTCCTGAAGGCAGAGATCTTATCAGTGCTGTTCACTACTTGCACATTTAACATCTGTGGTGCTTAGTCCCCAGGTTTTGGCAAACAACATATATTCGATAAAAGAAGTCTGTGCTGGATTTGATTTTGGTTAAATCATTTTATTTTTTTGGTTTCTTGTAACATAACAGGGCATGAACTCCTCAACCTGACACTCCATCCAAAGGCCTAGGCACACGTCTTCATTTGGCACTCAGTCTGATTCACGGCACGTTTAGGAAAAAAGGAGAGAAAACAGAGAAACAGTTAAGGAACTGAATGTTTCCAGTGAATTCTTTCACTGTATCCCAGTGAAATGTGAGCCTATGGCATGTTCTGACATAAATCCAAACCTTGAGAAATGTCTATTTTGCTTCTTCATTATATTATTAAAATATACTGTGATTTAAATTGTAAGCAGCAGTTGGTAAACAATTTTAAGACCAAGCCTGAGGGAACTAGAAGAGAAGAACTAAGGAACAAAGTCAAATTAGGAAGTCCAGAGCTACACATTTACATTCAGAGAAATTACATGTTCTCTTTGCATTTGGGAAAACCGTTGTCATCTATTGTCCTGAGTTTGCATAGGAAGGGTTCTGCATTCAAAATGAAGAGCATCAGTTTTGCAATATGTTGCTAATAAAAAAATAAACAAGCCAAACTATTCTAAATCTATTGTGTATTATTTCCACATGGAACTAAGAAACTGGCACTTTATTCAGAATTGCCCTTTAAAGGAAAGATTCAAGTACTCCTACTCTAGAGATTCCTGAATGTGAGTTATGTTTAAAAATGGTAAATTTATCTAGCAAATTGATGCATCCTATCCTGCACTTCAGGCAGCATTATCAGTTTGTGGCTTCATATTTAGGGAGTACTGGATTCTGTAAGACTGCATTCTCAGGGTTTTATCTGACTTGATTGTTCTACTTAACATTTGAATAGAGAATTCAGAGAGGAAAAAAATAAAATCAATACCCATCTCTAAGCCAGGGAGTGGGGTTGAAGAATAAAGTTGAGCTGCAATGAATTTAGAAATTCTAGTGAGGATTTTTTTATGCCAACTCAAACTTCCAATATTAAAAATATTTGAACTGTCAAATTACTTTTCTTTCTGAATTAGAACAGAAACAATTTAACAATTTCACTCTTTTTTTTTTCTATCTGACCTGTGTGTTTAATTAAAGCAAAATATAGTTGTCTGAGACTGAGTTTGCTAAAAGTCATTCATATATCCTTGAAAGAACAGGATCTTCAGAAACTCTCGCACCTCGTTACTTGTCATGCTCTCGGTTCTTACTAATTTGGAAGACTAGAATAACTGCACATTTTATTGTAGGTTTCACATGGAGAAAGTGCTCATAGCAACCCAGCTCATCAGTTCATCCTCCTTATCTTACAAATCAGAAATGTGGGTTAAGAGACGGGATGTTACCTTGGAAGGCCATAGAAATTGTGAGGAAACTGAAGCTCGCTCTGCAAATTCTAGAACTATTCTGATTATTTCAACTCCACATTGTACGCAGTATACTCTTGACACCTCTCTGAGGGAGAAACGACAGCCTAGTTCTCTCCTATTTAACTGCCATCCTTAAAGTTGCATGAGATTTTTAAATATAACAGCAGCCTTTTGAATAATGAGTTTTTAAAATATATTGCCAAGGGTTATAAAGTAGACTTTCCACTTTTCTCCTGAACATTCCTTATACCAGCTTCTTGTTCTTTCATAGAAAATCCTTGGGACTCCATGATATTTTTTATTTACACTTATCTTCTGCCCAAACACGCAGTCTAGCGGAAAGTCAGAGTGTGTTTTTCTCCCAGCTCTCCTTCTCAGGATTTGAGCTAAGTTTTCTAACTATAGTTTCACACTGAAAATACCTTTCCACCCATTTCACCTTCAGTAGTGTTGAAATCAACAAAGGTCACTCAAGTGAGAACAAACAGAAGCTATTTATTTAGAGCTTGATATAGCAAAGGAGTTAGTGACATCACTTGTCTTTGGCAGGCAAGGGAGTGGGAAAACTCCATGGTGAAATTAAGAAAAAGTGTCAAGTATACTTAGAGTTGTTGGCATTTTATGTGATTGTTTTGTACAGCATATTTGACTTTCTCTGGTTCTGATTCAATTGTTTTTTCCCATGTCATGGGAATGTTTAAGCCATAGAATGTCAGATAAGGTGTCAAGATCTTTATCTGAAGTGTACATCAATTATAGTGGGCAAGGCAAAAGTATATCCAAAGAAAATACAACTTAAAAATAGAGAAGTCCTCAGGAATGTCAAGGAATGGTCCATTCGATGTGCATCTAATTTCTATTTGCAAAGCAAGTCTCTTGATATTAAATTTGCTGGGATGTTATGAAAGAACAGAAAGCATTCTCTCAATATTTTTTTAGTTAAGTTGCAAAAATTATATTTAAAGGATGGGAGATAGAGAAAACAATAGTGTATTTATTCAGAAGAAGAGGTTTAGCTAAGGTGGGAGAGTGATGGTGGTAGGGATTAATGGAGAAAGAATAGCCTCTGTAACTAGCAGGAATTGATGAGATTGACCATCCATATTTATAGTAAATTCTCCTCGGGTATTTAAGAATGAGGTGCATTTTCCTTCCTCAGAGTACCCTCACTAATCAAAATTGAGAGATTTTTAAATTTAGCTTGGGTGTTCTTTCATAAGATGGTGCAATCTTCCCCCCAGTTTCCCTTCTACTTACATAAATAACTAAGTTCTTGTCAGTAAGTGGGCAGTAGAGAAATAGCCACTTCAGCATTTGATCTCAGGGCAGTAAATTTACTTTTTGTTTTCTCTATTTTTTTTTCCTAGAATCTTCCAGAATCTTCTGTAAGGTGTTAAAATTCAGATAAGGGAACTATTTCTCATTGTAATTTCTGTCTTGAGTTAGATCTACAATTGCAGTTTTAACTTCATTAACTAAATGACATGAAATAACTTTTTAAATTTCAGAACCTTTTTCAACTCTCAAATGTTATTGAAGATTGTATAGTCTATCAAAAAAAATCTCCAAAGTTTATCATTTCTATGTTTGCGTAATTTATGATCTAATTGATTTTTACTGAAAATATTTTAGGTGTATCTTTGAGGATATTTTATCTTATTTTGGGGTCATGTTTTGACCCTCACATTTACTGTGGGAAAAATAATTATATAGGTCCCCTTTTGTGTCAATCTAATCAGCTTTTGCTATCCAGGAATAGCATCCAAAAGAAGTGTGAGAATTCACTTTTTGACTTCCTGAGGTATTCTATGTTCCTGAGGTCATTCTATCTTCAAGAGAGAATAGATCATAGCATATAAACTTGCAATTTTTTCATTGGCAAGATGAATAAGACCTAGAGATATTATAGGCAGCATGTAATTATAGTAAACAATATTGAATGATATACCTTAAAGTTGTTACAAATCTAGATCTTCACAGTTTCCACCACAAAAAGAAATAATAATTATGTGACATGATGTAGACATTAGCTGACACTATAGTGGTAATCACATTGCAATACAAAAATGTATCAAATCAACACACTGTACTCCTTAAATTTACAAAATGTTATATGTTAATTATGTCTCAATTTTTTAAAAAGGGACTAGGTCTTAAAATGATTTACCACCTATGACGGTAAACAGGAAATAAATAGTGGAAGATCCTAGAAACTACCTTCCTTCATAGATAGAAGTATTACTATGTTTATAATATTTTTATTTACTTATTAATTTGTTCAGTTTTATATACATACATAAGCTCTGTGTTCTTTCTACTATGTTACAGGAAATAAACATAGGAACTGATAATATTAATAAAAAACTATTGTTAAAATTATTATAAAAAACATACACCAAATACTGTGGTTGCACAAAGGGCAGTGGAAAAGGATTCCAGGGATGTGACACCTGGTATGGTATAAAGGATGTTTGTGAGTAATCCAGGGAAAGAACTGGACTACAGGTACCGATGAGAAGCATGAAGGTTAGAAACAACATGATGTTTCTGGGAAGAGCATGTGATTCAATTACACATGTATTCAATACATAGTTTTTGGCCACCAGATGCCAAGAACTCTTTCAGATGGTAAAATTTTAAGAAGACTTACATAACCATGTTTTTATTTCTTACATACTTTACCATCTATTTTGTTTATCAGATCACAATTTGTAGCTTTTCCGATGCTAAGGTATTGCTGCGAGCTTTCACTTACTTTTATTTTTTTATTGATTGATTGCTTTTATTTTTATTTATTGACTATTATTACTATTTTATTTTATTGAGAGACAAGCAGGGACAGAGAGACAAGAACATCAAGCTGCTCCTGTATTTACCATGACAGGAGAATTGAAATGGCAATCTCTGTGCTCTGGGATGATGCTCCAACCAAACAAGCTACTGGCCAGGACTTAATTTATTATTATTATTATTAAGTTTTTAGAGAGACAGAGAGAGAACGAGGGAGAGTCGGAAGGTTAAAGGAGCACTCATTTGTTGTTCCACTCGGTCACTCATTCCTTGGTTGCTTCCCTTGTGTGCCCTGACCTGGGATTGAAGCTGTGCTTTGAGAGGACGCTCTTAACTGACTGAGCTAACCGGCCAGGGCTGAATGATTAATTTTAGAAAGACAGAGAAAGAAAGGGAGGGAGAGAGAGAGAAAAGCATTCATTTGTTGTTTCATTTAGTTATACATTCATTGGTCACTTTTCTTCTGCCCAAGCCCTCAGTCTAGCGGAAAGACAGATCAAATTCTGCAAACTTTGTGATTCCAAATGACTCACTAACTGAGCTTGAGCTAACTGGTGAGGACCTCACTTACTTTTTAAAGCACAGTGTGGAAAACATATATCAATTCAGGCAATATCTATAACACCTGAACTTGAATTTGAACATGCTCTCTAGCTCAACTAAAAAGTAAAGATATCCTTAAATATTCATCCATTTTAAACTGTTGATTCACAGATTCTGGGAAATTCAAGTCTTTAAAATACCAAAGAAACAACAACCATAAAATCTGTCATTGTTTGTATTTGTTTGCTGTTTAGCTGCTGCTACAAATTACCACCAATTTAGTGACTTAAAACAACATAAACTTATTATTTTATAACTTTATAAAGAATGTAACAACAGCAAAAAGAACACATTTACACCAAAACTTTGCTTTAACTCTTAGTAAAGCTGGAAACAGTTAACATTAAAGGCATGATCCTTGGGATTTCACATGCTTCCTTGGATAGGACTCATACTTGTGACAATAGGAGTGACTATCAAGTATGGCTATACATATAAGTATGGAAGGAACTTTCCTAATTCTCATGCCTGGGCCCCACTCCTGATGAATCAGATCAGTTTCTAAGTCCAAGGATCCATTTGTTAAAGCTCTTTCAGTAAATCTAATCTTAAAATGTTTGTGAACTACCTTGATTATTTCCCAAAATACCAACTAGGAAAATGTATTCACGGACTGTAGTCTGAGGAGACAGAAGAGAAGTAATTGGCATATCTCAGAAAGTGAACAGACTTTGACAACTTGGACATTCCCTCCACTGTGTGAGGGATGACAAATGCTACCACTAAGCTTATGGAGGAGTTCTTTTCCTTAATTGAGGACAATGAAGTCATCATGCCGTTTATATTCTTGAGGCAGCAGTTTCCTTTCCTTCTAGACCCCACTGTATTCATTTGAGCCTCTCATGGCTGTTGTGTGAGGCTGCACATGCACATTCTGATCATGGGCTGAACTAGGCAACACTAAGCATTCAAGACAGACAGTCACCCAAACTACTGCAACCATTACTCCTACAATTCCAACAAGGACATAACAGTTTTCATATAAAAATCCTTGAACAATACGCTATATATTCATCCATTTGGGTTTACAGCATCCCTAAGCTTTTATGAGTACAATTCAGAGCTTTCTGAACTCCCTAAAATTGTATTTAAAAAACATCTGAGTTATGTATTTATATATGTTAAAAACTAAAATACCCAAGATACCCACTACCCTTGTCCCTCACTTACCTCACCAAAAATGAACCCCAAATTAATAAAAAAAAAGTAAACTACTATTTGAGCTATTCATAATTTTAAAATCCAACTGTGACTATGAGAAAACTGCACCAGGGAAACACAATTCAACTTCCATGAATTATTGTTAAACTAAATTTTACTTCGCTATGGTGCCATAAACAGCTCTATAAAATGATTTTTCTTTGTTTACTGAGAATAATTTTCACACAGATAAATCATGTACACTATAACAGAAATCATTGTGGAAATTTTCTGTTTTCTCTGAGTATCAGAAATTGTGCAATTTCTTGTTTTTCCAGATGATCTGATGTATTTATTTTTGGGGGATGCTGGAAATTTTACAAGTGAGTATTTTTGTTTTAGTTTCAACATTCCTAACGAACTTCCTTAAGAAGAAGAAAATAGAGCTCATCCCCACCCTATATATAAAATTAAAGTTAAAGGTCAGAGTTGACACATGAGAAAAACATAACAGTGAGTCATTGGATAGCAAATTCTACCTATAATATTGAGGTACATTTGGTACCTTGAGATACAAGTAGATCAACATACAATTTTTTTTAATATATGAGCTGCGACTCGGTCCATATTTTTGTTCGACATCCAAGCAAAGTCCTGAGATACGAGTCATGATTCAGAAGGCTGCCACTAGTTGGTGCGTTGGTGCATGGGTACAGTATCGGCAGCACAACACCAGCTTCTCGTTTTTTCTCACATGTTACCTGCAGAATCAAGTCGAATCTCGTGCATTGTACTCGTTCTTGCATCATTTTTGCATTTTTTATTAACATTTTTGTGTGCTATCATGGGGCCAAAGAAAGTGACTGTAAAGGACACTGGTGAGAAGAAGAGAATGATGTTGATAGAAGTGAAGCAAGAAATAATAGAAAAACATGAGCGTGGTGTATGAGAGATTGAACTGGCAAGGCTGTACGACCGCAATACATCTACAATTTGTACCATCCCTAAACAAAGGATGCCATCAAAAGCGCAAATCAAGCAAAAAACAAAACAAAACAATTCTGTCACATTAAGGATAAATATCCATGAAAAAATGGAGAAGCTTCTGCTGGTATGGGTGAAAGAGAAAGAGCTGGCAGGAGATACAGTGACGGAGACTGTAATATGTGAAAAGGCACGTATTATTTACAGCGACTTGAAAAAGTAAAAAACTATCAACCTCTAAAGAGGCAGCAGAAGATTCACTTAAGGCAAGTCGTGGCTGGTTTGAAAATTTCAAGAAGAAATCAGGAATCCACTCAGTGGTAAGGCATGATGAAGCTGTGAGTGCTGACATTAAGGCAGCTGAGAAGTACATCACACATTTTGCTGCGCTTATCGCAAAGGAAAGCTAAATCCCCCAACAAGTGTTCAACTGTGATGAAACAAGATTGTTTTGGAAAAAAATGCCTGGAGGACTTTCATCACTGCTAAGGAGAAGAAACTACCAGACCATAAACCCATGAAGGACAATCTGACCCTTGCATTGTGTGCAAATGCTAGCAGTGACTGTAAAGTAAAGCCATTGCTAGTGTATCATTCCCCAAATCCTCGAGACTTGAAGACTAACAAGATTCTTAAAGAAAAATTGCAGGTTATGTGGCACATCAATGCTAGGACATGGGTTACATGGCAGTTTTTTACTCAATGGGTAAATCTCATCTTTACTCCTGCAGTGAAGAAATATCTTCAAGAAAATAAACTCCCAATGAAAGCATTACTAATCCTTGAAAATGCTCCAGCCCACCACCTGGTCTTGCAGATGACATTCTCCATGAGTTCAAATTCCTGAAAATCTTCTACCTCCCACCCAACATGACTTCAATCTTGCAGCCTATGGATCAGCAGGTCATTTCCAACTTTAAAAAGCTTTACACAATGCACTTGTTTTGCCGCTGCTTTGAGGTAACTGAGAATACAATTCTAATACTTCGAGAGTTTTGGAGAGATCACTATAACATCATGATATGTTTATGCATTACATTGGGGAACAAAATTTTTGTTGCATCAACAAAAACAATTTTTCTTACCTAATTCAAGTGTGCTGATCTCAAATCTGACATAGTGTTTCTCTGGAAGCTACAGTTTTTTTGCAATCAAGATTTCAGGTTTTCATCTTATTGTAAAATTTTCAACATTTAGTTTAACATAATGAAGTAGAATGTCTTCTTGGACATCATCTTTGTGAAAATATAATAATTTATATAATGTAGTAAATACACTAACACACTAAAAGATATGATTGCCTGAGAATTTGTCTACAATTTCAAAATAGAACATATTAAAACATTTTAATCATAAAATATGCACAATACTTATTTAAATTCTATTCAGGCAAAAATTTGCATTTGTAGCTCTTGCATTTGTGTACCTGCTGAAGACATTCTCCCTTGACTCCCTCCAGCAGTAGTCTACCATCATATTTCTGTCCCATCGCCCCTGAAAATGCTCTCCCATCGTCTTCAGATCTTTTTTTTTTTTTTTCTTTTCATTTTTCTGAAGCTGGAAACAGGGAGAGACAGTCAGACAGACTCCCGCATGCGCCCGACCGGGATCCACCCGGCACGCCCACCATGGGGCGACGCTCTGCCCACCAGGGGGGCGATGCTCTGCCTATCCTGGGCGTCGCCATGTTGCGACCAGAGCCACTCTAGTGCCTGAGGCAGAGGCCACAGAGCCATCCCCAGTGCCCGGGCCATCTTTGCTCCAATGGAGCCTTGGCTGTGGGAGGGGAAGAGAGAGACAGAGAGGAAAGCGCGGCGGAGGGGTAGAGAAGCAAATGGGCACTTCTCCTATGTGCCCTGGCCGGGAATCGAACCCGGGTCCTCCACACGCTAGGCCGACGCTCTACTGCTGAGCCAACCGGCCAGGGCCGTCTTCAGATCTTGATGAAAGCATTCTACCTGCTCATCACTAACAGTGCCAAGATTTTCAGGAAACTTATCAAGGTGACTGTTCAGGAAATGAATCTTAATGCTCATGTTACATTCAATGTCGTGGAAAGCCAACAGCATCTTTGAACCAGAAGTTCATACTTTTCTGCTTTTTTGTTCCCAAGGAAGTTCTTTATAACTGCCACAAAAGACTGTAATGCTGCTTTCTCCTCCTTATTCATCTTCCTGGCAAATTCTTCATCACGTATGAGGGTTCAAATTTGAGGCCCATCAAATACACCTGCTTTTATCTTCTTGAAAGACAAGGCAGAAAAAGCAGAAATAATATGTTGAAAGCATTCACTTTCCCTATTCAAAGCCTGAACAAACTGCTTCATTAAGCGAAGTTTGATGTGAAGTGGGGGAAAAATGATTCTGTCTCGATTAACTACAGGTTCATTCACAATATTTTTCATCCCCACTTCCAGAGCTTCATGTTTCAGCCACTCCTTCTGTGTCCAGTGTTTCTCCTGAGCTCAGCTGTCCCACAAACACAGAAAGCAAGGATACTTTGTGAAACTTCTCTGTTATCCTAGCAGGAAATTTAACCATTTTAAGATCCACACAAATGATCCAGTTATGCTCCTCATACTTCAGTAAGTCGAGGACAGTTTTTATGTCATTATCATCTTCTCACAGATGAGTTGAAGAACCAATTGGAACTGCTGCATAAACATTACTGATGTGTAGGAGAACATATCTGAGACTCTCTTTAGAGATGTCAAGAAATAGCCGCCATTCTGTTGGACTGTAAGTGGTAACACATAGCTGGCTGAGAAGACTACTGATATCATGACAGTAAACAAAGTGTTTGTCTTCGAAAAAAGAAGTCCACAAAAATTTGTTCACACTTCCTGAAAAGGGACACTTTAGCTGACCGGTGAAGTACATTCTTTTCTTGAAGCCTAGAGGCTAATAACTCAGCTGCTTTTTTTTTTTTAATTTTTTTTTTTATTCATTTTTAGAGAGGAGAGAGAGATAGGGAGGGAGAGAGAGGAGAGAGAGACAGAGAGAGAGAAGGAGGGGAGGAGCTGGAAGCATCAACTCCCATATGTGCCTTGAGCAGGCAAGCCAGGGTTTCGAACCGGCGACCTCAGCATTCTAGGTCGATGCTTTATCCACTGCGCCACCACAGGTCAGGCCTCAGCTGCTTTTTTTGATAGGCCCAAATCTCTTACTAAGTCATTCAATTTGGGTTGGCTAAGCTGCTGAGGGGTTAATAATTGCTTGGCATCAGAAGAAGACCCTTCAAATTCCACAACCATTTCCTCATGCATCTTATCAAAATACACTTGATCACCACGTTCACTTTCTTCATCCTTAGAAGAAATAAAACCCTTGAAAACTGGAACTGGGAGTGTCTCAGAGTGTGGGATAGGTCGTATTGCTGAGGGAATATTAGGATATGCAATCATATGCCGTTTTTTCTTGCCAATGTCCTTTGTATGGATCAGTCAGAAATAACAGTCACTGCTGTGGTCCTTAGGTTCACGCCAAACCAAGGGAATACCAAAAGGCATTCCTTTGCGCTTTCCTTTTGTCCAGTCATGAAGCATTTCTTCAAAATTATGACACAAAATATGAGGAGCCCAATTCTTGTCTTGATCGCCAAGGGGAACTTGAAAATAGGCCATGTATGCACATGTAGCAAATGATGAAATATTGCGACTTTGACGTTGAAGTGTGTAACAGCCACATAGATAACAGAAGGTGACTATTCTTACATTTATGCCTACTCAAAGAAGCTGTGATTCAATCTTAAAATAAGAGGGTGTTTTTATCAGATAATAATTTTTTCCATTTAAAAACAACTACAATTATGTAAAAGTGATGTTTGTAAAACATTAATTGCCTTGTGGTTATGTTCAATCCAAGAGTTGTTACCCTTTAACTCCAATTTAAAAAAACAATGCATGCCATTAATTGTAACAATAAGAAATTAAAATTGCATAAAAACTAAAGCATGCACCAAAAACTAATTTCAGATTTGGAATCAGAGACACAGAAATATATAGAAAAAGTTCTAAAACCTCATGCAAAAGAAAATGAAAAAAAAATTGTTCCCCAGTGTTATTGACTTGGCATGGCAAGAGGTTACAAGAACCTTAAACTTGGCATGGAAAAAGTTATAGCCTGATGTTGTTGCAGACAGGGACTTCGAAGTATTCAAACCAGAGACCGAGACCAAGGTAGAAGCATTGGAGGAGATTGTGTCCCTCAGAAAGTCGATGGGTCTGGAGGTAGATGAGGGTGATGTAAACAAGCTCATCAAGGAACATGAGGAGGAATTCTCAATTGAAGAGTTGAAGGAGCTACAGATGATGCAACATATGGAGCTTCTGCAAGAGATTAGTAGTGAGGAGGAGGTAGAGTCGAAGGAGGTGATTTCTACAAGTGAAATTAAAGACATGCTGGCAATGTGGGAGAAGTTTTCAAGTTTCACTGAAAAGAAACACCCAGAAAAAGTTTCAACTGGTTGTGCTTCAGCACTTTTTAATGACACTTGTTTGTCAAATTACTGTAACATTATAAAAGGCAGACAAAAGCAAATCTCTTTGGATAGATTTTAATTCAAAAGTCCTACAAGTGAAAGTGCCAAAAGTGCAGCCAAAAAGGCAAAAACAGGTGATCATTAAATGAAAAATATGTAATGTTAAACTTTGGTTAAGTTTAAAATTAAGAAAGTGCATTTTTTTACAATTAAGTTTTTGTGGTTTCATTTTAAGTAAAGAAAGTTCAGTTCTAGTTTTGTTTAAAAAAAAGAAAATGCAGTTTTAGTTTACATTTGGTGTTAAGAATGTGCAGTTTTAGTTTACGTGTCTACAGTGCCTGCATCCCTTCCTCCCTCCCTCTTCCTCTGCCATTCACCTCCGTTAGCCACACTCATCTGTCTCCAAGATAAAAATAAGTACTAAATAACACTTTTTTCTTTTAGTTTATATATTTTGTTACACATTGGTAAAGTATACATGTGTTTTCTTCATTAAAAACATGTCTTTTTTCATAATTTAAGATGGTTTGGGGATGTTTCACAGGGCTGGAATGGATTAAATCTACTTCAGTTATTTTAAATGGGAGAAATTTGTTTGATACACGAGTTGACTGACTTATGAGCTTGGTTACGAATTAAACTCGTATGTGTCTCAAGGTACCATTCCCATACTTAACATCACAAATTTGGTGATAAGAAAAAAGGCAGTAAAGAGCAAGCTCTTCACAGAGCAGACAAAGAGAAACACATTATAAAGCTTCCAATAGTTTTCTTCCTACTGAACTCTTTAGACTTTAGTATTTGGAGAAAATGTTTTTTTTCCTTCCTTTTGTAAAATCTTTCTAGTATTTAAACATGTAATGAATAATTCATTGAAAATTTTAGTAAGAAATAATTACAGGCCCATACCAGTAAATGGATTTGTTTCGTACATACTAATCACAACATTGAGTACATTTTTATTTGTTTTACTAGAGTCTAAATTCACTGTTTTTTGAACACTTGTTACCAATGTCACAAAGCTGTGAAAGTGAATAATTTCAGTGATCATCATAACACTGCAAAGATATGATTGACAAATAATTTTTTATTCTTCTTATGTATGATTCTATTTGAAAATAGAGGAATTCATTTGATGAAGGTCTTGAATGAATTCCTTTCTAGAATTACACTAATGTTGAGAAAAAGATCTTGTTAAGTGCAAAATAAACTTTTTTTTCCCCCCAAAAGTACTGTTAGCTTTAGGAAATATCCCCACCCAGGAAGCCCAAGAAAACAAAACTGGGCTACTGAGGAAACAATTAGTGAGAGGGCATCATAAAGACAAATGTGACTTAAAGAGAATAAATGTCTCTGCTTTCAGTTTTAATACTGGAAGTATACTTGATATCTAATGATTACAATGCCTTTAGGGGATTGCCTTTAATTTTATTTTAGAGGTAGAAGAAACACTTTCATTGAGTTGTAGGCACTGGGAAACTGTGCATTTTGGAAATATTTTCAAGACTGACATTATCCTTTATGATAATTATAAAAACTAAGAGTAAATTTTGTAGGAATTATTTCCTTAAATAGTTACAGGGAATCATGTTCAGCAAAAGAAACAGCCAACAAAACAAAAACACAACTAACTGAATGGAAGAAGATATTTGAAGACAACATCTCTGACAAGGGGTTAATGTTCAAAATATATAAAGAACTCATGTAGCTAAATATATATATATATATAATGGGCTGAGGTCCTGAACAGATACTTGTCCTGATGGTAACCACATTTTTTGTTTGTTTTTTTATTTTTATTTTTTCTACAAGCTGGAAACAGGGAGAGACAGTCAGACAGACTCCCTCAAGCGCCCTACCGGGATCCACCTGGCACGCCCACCAGGGGCGACGCTCTGCCCACCAGGGGGCGACGCTCTGCCCCTCTGGGGCATCGCTCTGCCATGACCAGAGCCACTCTAGCACCTGGGGAAGAGGCCAAGGAGCCATCCCCAGCGTCCGGGCCATCTTTGCTCCAATGGAGCCCTGGCTGTGGGAGGGAAAGGGAGAGACAGAGAGGAAGGAGGCGGGGGTGGAGAAACAAATGGGCGCTTCTCCTATGTGCCCTGGCCGGAAATCGAACCCGGGTCCCCTGCACGCCAGGCCGACGCTCTACCGCTGAGCCAACCGGCCAGGGCGATGGTAACCACTTTTTGATGTAAGCTATGGTGATAATAGTTTATACTGACCTTTAGAATGCCATAAGATTTCATCTATACATTAAAAAATAATTGTAATAGGTAAATTAATTTGTTGTAGTTTAAGTGAAGGTAAGTTGCAGAATCCTAGGCTTTCAGAAGTTGTAAGTAATGATAAGGTGTGCAGGTAGACAGACAACTCAATGATTTTGAGCCCAGAAGCATTTCACAGATGACCACTCCTGTTTCTTTGAAAATTAATACTTTAACTCTTAATTATGCATTAGATTGTTACAGTCCTCTGGATGTCGTCATTTTTCGTTTAAACTTTACATTTTCAAAGTGTGCCAGTTACACTTTTATGGAACTTTAGTAACATGGAAACAGTAAAGTATAGCTATTTCAAATTTGACATCTAAGATGAAAGTTCACCAATACTGATACTTGGCCAGTACCATTTTGAAATGATTACTATGAAGGAATTTAAGTAGAACTAATTTATCTCATTTTAAAAATCTAAACACATTTTTAAACATACTATTAAGAAGGAGAGTAATATACCAAACAATTTTTAGTTGTCTTAGCTCTAAAGAGCAAATGGGTAGTTTTATAAGTTCTGTGTTATATTACAGTTTTATGGCAGAGCTGCTGATGTGGGCTAACAGAGGTCATAGACATGTAGACAATTGAAAACAAAATAATGAAAAGTAGCCATTGAGAATAGATGGGCAAATAGGGTGAGAAGGCTCTAGGAGACCCTGATTAGAGGAAGAGCCTGTGTTATAGAACTTTGAAGGGATGACCTCACTTCCTTGGTGACAGATGCCCAACAGAAATTAGAAGTCCGGCAACCAGGCACCCAACATTCCAGAGAGAGTGTCCAGTCCGGCTTGACTTCAGACACTCAGGAGAGTACGATGTTTTCCTGTTGCTTCAGAGACTCTGGGAAGAAAAAAGCCCAGAGCAAAAAAAGGTTCTCTTTCTGGCGACTATGGCGCAAGCTCCAACGCCGACCCCTCTCACCCTCTGACACGAGGAAGACTCGTGTGACCAAGGGCAACCCAGCGAAGGTCCATCCGCTCCAGGCCCCACTTGGGACTCAACCAGGGCAGCCCGACACAGAGGAGGGGCGCTCATCCAGGGCAGGAGCAGGTTGTGAGGACTTGGAGGTCTGGCAGTTATTTTGTACTGAGAGCCCAGATCCTGGTTGGCAGGATGAAAAGGTGAGTGCTGGGAACCAAGCTCCTCTACCCATTTGTTTATCTGGAGCCAGAGGCGTCTTTCCATTCTCTCCCTGGATGGACGTCTTTGCAGGTGTCTGTCTGTGCAGGGTCTGGGGAGCAGAAGGTGTTGTGGGTCTCTTGCCCAGGGGCGAAGCCCAGCAGGAAACTGATGCTTCGTGGCCCGGTACCGGGCTGTCTTTGTAGAGCTCCCATGAGGACAGCACAGAGGACATGGTTGACTGGTTCACTTCCATCTTCAGCTGGTACAAGAGACGAGGGCGCCAGGCCAGGAGCAGTGTTCATTGCCGGTCTGAGGTGAGAGCTGGCCATACCCAGAACCCCGAGATTGCTGGCGTTGAGAGTCCCCCTCCCATTGAAATCTGTACCTCCAATACTCCTGACCAGGTTCCTGCTTGGGTAGAAATACTGTATCCACATGTTTGTTGGAACCCTACAGATGAGTTGATTTCTGTCTCATTTGTTAGCTTATTTTGTCCATTAGATTGTACATATAAGTGAAATCATATGGTATTTGTTAGCTTACATTGTGTATGTTACATTTTGATGTGATCTTCTGACTCACTAATTTATTCTTTGGATAAATCCATCTTGCTACTTATCCCACCTATTATTTCAACTGTTGATTTTTATACTTAATATTTTCTTTTTTTTTATTAACTGAGAATCAGGGAAGCAGAGAGATGTGTCCCAATCCAGTTAGCCCCCTACCAGGTAATGCTCTGCCATCTGGTACCACTGCTCCATTGCTCAGCAATCACACTATTTTAGCACCTGAGGGAAAAGCCATGGAGTCATCCTCAGCATCTGGGGTGACTTGCTCAAGCCTGGCTGTAGGAGGAGAAGACAGAGAGAAAAAAAAGAGAAGGGGAGAGGGTGGGTGGAGAAGCAGAAGGGCGCTTCTCCTATGTGCCCTGACCAGGAATCGAATCTGGGGCTACCACATACTGGGTCAATGCTCTACCACTAAACCACCCTACCAGAGCTCTACCTAATATTTTCATCTAATACTTTTAATAACTTTTTTTTATTCATATTATTCAATAATCTTTCTTATTTTTCTCAGTCATTCTTTCCTCATCTCTTCTCCCTCTTTTTCTGAGAATAATAATTTTGTCATTAAAAATTACTTCACTGTTGGCCTGACCTGTGGTGGCACAGTGGATAAAGCATCGACCTGGAAATGCTGAGATCACCGGTTCGAAACCCTGGGCTTGCCTGGTCAAGGCACATATGGGAGTTGATGCTTCCTGCTCCTCCCCCTTCTCTCTCTCTGTCTCTCTCTTCTCTCCCTCTGTCTCTCCTTTCTAAAATGAATAAATAAATAAAAAGATTTAAAAAAAATTACTTCACTGCAACTTTTTAAATGATACTAGAGAAGAAAGACTCACAAAAGCCTTAAGAAAAATAACATAATCTTTTATCCCAAGGCAAATGGTCATTCAAGTACATAGGCAATGGATAAACAGATTTGAACATAAAAAAACCTGGGAATTACTATGAGTTGAAATAGAGAAGTCTATTGAAGAATAAATTTAGGCCTATCAATAAATGATTAGAAAAGCTGCAACAGAAGAACTGGCAGAAAACATTGGATTTATATTACTACAGACAAAGATAAAACACATGCAGTGACTCTGGTGGGAGAACAGATCATAAATGATCCAGAAATTATATAATGACAAAAATTAAGATGAGAAGGACACAAAGGTAAGATAAGTTATAAAGACATGATGGTATAAACGTGTTTTTCATCTCTAATAGCTTGGGCTACAAAGCTACCAAATCAAGTGATAGAAGTATATTTAACAGTAGGAAGTTTAAAAAAATAAGAATATAAATTAATATTAGGAGAGAAAGGGAATAGAGGAAAGGAAAAGGAATTGTAAATATTCTGATTTTATTATTGCTTATAATGATGTATCAGTATATTCTATCTTAAAAAATAGAAGACTAAGATAGTTACATTAATATCAAAAGGAAAAGAAATAACAAGAGTTGGCAAGGATGTGAAGAAAAGAAACCCTTGCACACTGTTGGTAGAAATAGATTGGTGTAGCCACTATGGAAAACATATGGAAGTTCCTAAAAATAAAAAATAGAACCACCATATGATCCAAAAATCTGACTTGTTGGATTACATCCACAAGAAATAAAATTACTATGTCAGAAAGATATCTACCCCCCTATGTTTGTTGCAGCATTATTTACAATAGCCAAGACATGAAAACAATCATCAATGAATAAAAAAAAAATGAGTTGATAAAGAAAATGTTTATCTATGCAACAGAATATTGTTCAGGAAAAAGGAGAAAGCCTGCCTGTCCTATGCTGGAGCAGTGCATACAGTGTTGATCTGGAATATTGAGGTTGTTGGGTTTGTTTGTTTGTTTTGTTTGATTTTTTTACAGAATAAGAGAGTCAGAGGGAGGGACAGATAGGGACAGATGGACAGGAACAGAAAGAGATGAGAAGCATCAATCATCAGCTTTTTCTTGTGGCACTTTAGTTGTTCATTGATTGCTTTCTCATATGTCCCTTGACCGTGGGCCTTCAGCAGACTGAGTAACCCCTTGCTCAAGGCAGCGACCTTGGGCTCAAGCTGGTGAGCTTTGCTCAAACCAGATGAGCCCGCGCTCAAGCTGGCAACCTTGTGGTCTCGAACCTGGGTCCTCCACATCCCAGTCCAATGCTCTATCCACTGCACCACCCCCTGGTCAGGTGAGGATGTTGGGTTTTTTGTGATTTTTTGTGATTTTTTTTTTTTACAGAGATAGAGTCAAAGAAAAGGATAAGAGAGTCAGAGAGAGGGATAGACAGGGACAGACAGACAGGAACGGAGAGATGAGAAGCATCAATCATTAGTTTTTTATTGCGCACTGCAACACATTAATTGTTCACTGATTGCCTTCTCATACATGCCTTGACCGTGGGCCTTCAGCAGACTGAGTAACCCCTTCCTTGAGCCAGCGACCTAGGGCTCAAGCTGGTGAGCTTTTGCTCAAACCAGATGAGCCCTCGCTCATGCTGGCGACCTCGGAGTCTTGAACCTGGGTCTTCCACATCTCAGTCTGATGCTCTCTCCACTGTGCAACCGCCTAGTTAGGCTTTTTTTTTTTTTTTTTAGGTTATTTTTTTTTTAGGTTGTTGATTTTAAACCCTTAGCTTGCCAAAACACATCTGACAAGCAAAAAGCAACAACTAAATTATAGCAGCTATGAGTTGATACTTCTCATAAATCCCTTCTCTTCTATATAAAATCAATTAATTAATCAATCAATAAACACTATTTATGTGTTTCATATTATGTATCAATCAATAAAGCCACTATTTATGACAACATGGACATTATTATCAGGTGAAACTGGCTAAAGGGTACAAAGGATTGCTCTATATCTTTTCTTCTTTTTTATTTTTTTATTGGAAGACCATGAACACAGTCTTCCACTACCACAAATTATGCAGTAGAGTTTCCCACATTTGGGGAAATCACAGGGATTAGCACATCTGGAGTGCAATGGCCTTGCCCTGGGAAAATCACCTTTGTGATCATGGTATTTCCCCTGCCAGTATCTCTCTGTATTTTTCTTACAAGTAGTTGTGAATCTGTGATTATCTCAATGAAATTGTAATAAAAAAGAAAACAACCCTGGCCAGGTATCTTAGTTGGTTAGAGCATTGTCTTGATATGCCAAGGCTGTTGGTTCAGTCCCCAGTTAGGACACATATAAGAAACAACCAATAAATGCATAAATAAGTAGAACAACAAATCAATGTTTTTTTTCTCTCTCTCATTGCTTTTCTCTCTAAAATCAATCAATCAATTTTAAAAATAAAAATAAATAAATAAAAAAAGCAATCATATAGCAAAATATTTTTAAGGCTAAAAAACAGAAAGTATAAAACAAATATTGCAGGAACAAAGTCAAACACATCACAATAACTAATGTAAGTGAGCAAAATTGAGTTATTAAGACAAAAAGACTTTCAGATAGGTTTACAAAGCGAAAGCCAAATGTGTGCTATATTTCAGAGACATACCTCAAACAAATCAGCATTTCAACTTCTTCCCATCCCTTAGCTTTCAGTACATTTTATTTTATTTTTCATTGTACAAGTTTATAACGTATATTTTACTCTATAACCTTAGTTTCTTTGGTGTTTATTCCTAGCTTTATGTTTAGATTGATTATTACAAGTAACACTTCCAACCATCAATTGTAGTTCTTTATTTTGATTCTCTTCTTAATTCTGTTTCTAACCCTAGAACATTCTTTTTTCAAGGAAGTCTTATATAACAGCAACAACAAAATGATAGCAGCCTCAAACATTTTAACATTGGTGCAGCCCTCTCTGCGTGCTGAGAACTGTGCCCAGATACTTCAAATGATCTCACTCAGCCCTCAATACAATTCTAGGTCAGAAAACTCTTACTGTTTCTATTTTATAGTTCTTTATTCTTTAAACACAGTAATTTTGCTCTCTTCTAGCTTCTGTATCCAAAATTAAATACCTACAGAACCCTCTTCCAGCATTTGAAATCTATTCTCAAGAATATAGGTTATTATATCAGAGAAAAGGACTTCATTAAACTTAGCAAATAAAAGATGCCATTATCCTTTGAGAGCAGTGTAAGATTAAAAATAATAGCAAAATTTGTTCTATCATATTTGAGAGTTTCAGAGAATAAATCCTGAAATGGAGACCTTCCGGTATTGGGATTCAGCTGGGTCAAACTGGTTCGGCAGAACTGATACCAATTTCTGGTTGAGTTTGGCAAACTGGATGTTAAAATGGAACTTGTAATCCGGGTTCTCTCTACGGTAGGTGCCTGGGAAGTCACCTAATGTAGAAATCACAGCTTTACATTCCTTACTCTTTTTAAAGTTCATCTGCACAACAGCATATTCTAAGTGCCAGTGGCAATGTTCATTCTGTCCATAGGTGAAAAAGAATTGACGGAACTACACTTGTAATATTTATTTATTCATTTCATGAAACTCATTATACCTTTGATGAAATACTACATGTTAATTCCTTCACATTTATTACTTCAGTAAACAACCATATAATGTAAAAAGAAAAGGTGCCATACAGCCAGGGGTGACAAGCTGTCATTGAAAATATCTTAAATAGCCTGACCAGGCGGTGGTGCAGTGGATAGAGCATCGGACTGGGATGCAGAGGACCTGGGTTCAAGACCCCGAGGTCACCAGCTTGAGTGCAGGCTCATCTGGTTTGAGGAAAAGCCCACCAGCTTGAACCCACGCTCGCTGGCTCGAGCAAGGGGTTACTCGGTCTGCTGAAGGCCCAGGGTCAAGGCACCTATGAGAGAGCAATCAATGAACAACTAAGGTGTTGCAATGCGCAATGAAAAACTAATGATTGATGCTTCAAATCTCTCTCCGTTCCTGTCTGTCTGTCCCCGTCTATCCCTCTCTCTGACTCTCTCTCTGTCTCTGTAAAAAATATATAAATAATTAAAAAAAAAAAAGAAAATATCTTAAATAACAGTTTTATTGTTTCTTGTCAGGTATTATTTAATATTTTTTCATTAATATTTTAAAACTCTTTGTTATGACATAATCTAGTTTTGTGTACCTCTTTTATTTTTCTTATTTAAGTATTAAATACATAAAATAATAAACTACCTTCAAATATACCATTTTTATACTTAAACTGGTCATTAGGGCAGAGAACCGGTTGTTAAATTATCTGAATCCCACCACTGTGTATAAGTGCTTTAGAACCTCTATATAAACTAAGACAATCTCCTGTGAGAACTATGAACTTTTAAACATTTTTATTTTCAATTACAGTTTATAGTCAATATTATTTTGTATTAGTTCCAGGTGTACATATAGTGGTTAGAGAGTCATATAGGTTGGAGAGTCATATAATTGAGCCCTGGCTTGTTGTCACAGTGATAGAGAGTCGGCCCGGCATGTGGATATCCCGGGTTCGATCTGTAGTCAGGGTACACAGGAGAGGTGACCATCTGCTTCTCCATTCCTCCCTCTTCTCTCTTTCCCTCCCCACCCCCCACACAGTTACGGCTTGATTGGTTCCAGATCATCACCCTGGGCACTGAGGATGGCTCCATGGAGCCTCCACCTCAAGTGCTAAAAATAGCTCAGTTGGGAGCATGGTCCCAGATGGGCAGAGCATCAGAACCAGATGGGGGTTGTCAGGTGATCCCAGTCAGGGTGCATGCGACTGTCTATCTCTCTATCTCCGCTCCTCTCACTGGGAAGAGAAGAAACACACACACACACACACACACACACACACAAAACCCCTGCACATCTGTGGTCTGTCTGACCCAGCTCTTCCCATGGGCCATGTGAGGCCAAGGCAAGAGAGGAACTTTCCAAGGCCTTCTGCAGTATCACTCATTCATCTATTTCTTCTCTTAGGTTATGGCATACCTCCTATCTTTGGTCACCAGGCACTGGTACCCCACTCAGGAGCTTACAGACACTATAAGAAGAATTTTTAAAGTGGTCTGAAACATGTAGACACAGCCCTTGTGATATGCTAGGTGTTCTCACCATTTCTCAAACATTAATCCGTTAACACTCCCCATGACATCAGAGACGCTGTGTTTTATACTATTGCTGGCATCAGAGGGAAACACTGGCACTAAATATACTGCACTCAAACCCAGCACCTGGAAAGAACTCATGTTAACATAACCTCCCAAGTTCTGTGGCCCAGGCATCGGGGCATGGTTTGACTGGGTGCTTCTGCCTCAAGGTCCTTATGAATGAGGAGGTGCATTTCAACTGGACTGAACCAGGAATACATTGCCTCCCAAGATCACTTGCCTAGTTTTCTCCAGAAAGCAGCATGGACTGAGAGCCCCAGGTCCTGCCTGCTGGCCTGGGCACTGCCTCGGTTCTCTCCTATGGGGCCTCGACATAGGGCAACTCAAAACCACGGTGTTTGCTCTCCCTTTCCCTGAAGTATAACAGACAGACAGGGACCCATATACAGACAGAAAACAAAATGGACATTCTGAGAAAACAAGGAAATTTCAGATTCAGAGTATGAGAGAAGTGCCAGGACCTGACATCCCACCATCTTGGCTGTATTCTAAGTTGTTCAAACACCAGTCCCTAATCACTCAATGGATATACAGAGAAGTTCCTCCGAGGAGGCGGGAGTTATGAGAAGCCACTGTGGAGGGTCCCCCCACAGGGACCCACATGAGGCACTTGGTGTGACTCTAAGTTTCACAAGAGACTGATGGCAGTTATCAAGACAGATGATGAAAATGTATGAATATCCTGTCATTTTAACACCTTAAAGATATGGGTCTGAAAATGAGGCCAAGATGGGCAGTGACTCCCATGACACCGATTCCCTGACCCAAGATCACACACAGGACCACAGGCCCATTTAGATTGGTTTTCAAAAGCATGTCCCACACATTCCTGTAACACTTCCACTTCGACATTTGTGTATCAGAATCATGGGACAATGATCCACAGGTGTTAGAGGCATCATTTCGTCCACACCTGACAAAGGCCTTCAAAAAGGTGTCTAGCATCGTCCTAGCGGCACTGGACAGGAGTCTGGGGGGGGGGGGGCAAAATGCACAGAAGATTCCCCAAGTCACCAGGGAATTGGTTAGGAAATAGAGGTTTGAACCCAGCTATCTCCTACAAGCTGGGGCCTAGTACATTCTCAGGGAGCTGTGGAAAAACCTGTGTTAGGTCTCGGTGTACACGTAGCTACTGAGAGGAGATGGGCAAGGAGAGTGAGTAGTCATCAGCCCAGAGAAGGTTGTGCATGGCCCTGACTGGAGGAAGGGGTCCAGGTCTTGGTAATTTAAAGAGGTGACCTCACGTCCTTGCTGACACATGCCCAACAGAAATTAGAAGTCTGGTATCCAGGCACCCACATTCCAGAGACAGTGTCCAGTCCAGCTTACTTGACTGCAGACAGTCAGGAGAGTACGATGTTTCTGTGTTGCTTTCCGTCCTTCCGAGGCTCTGGGCTGAAGAAAGCCCAGAACAAGAGAAGTTTCTGCTGCTGGCAACCTTGGTGCAAACACAATGCCAACCCCTCTCACCCCCTGGTACCCTCAGGTAACCAAGGGCAGTTCAGGGCTGGTCCATCTGGTTCAGGCCTCACCTGGGCCTGACCTGGGCAGCCCCACATGAGCGAGTGGCACTCATCCTGGGCAGGAGCTGGTTGTGAGGGGTTGGAAGTCTGGCACGTCTGTCGTGCTAAGAGCCCAGGTCATGGATGGGAGGAAGAAAAGGTGAGGGCTGAGGACCAAGCTTCTCTACACTCTTGTTCATCCGAAGCCAGAAGTCATCTTCCCATTCACCCTGGATGAGGTCTTTGCAGGTGCCTGTCTGTGCAGGATCTTGGGAACAGAAGGCGAGGGTATCTCACAAGAGGCAATGCCTGCGCAGGCCACTGATGCTTCCTGGCCCGGTACCGGGCTGTCTTTGTAGAGCTTCTTTGAGGACAGTGTAGAGGAGCCGGCTGACGGATTCACTTCCACCCTCCGCTGGTCCATGGAACCAGAATTCCAGGCCAGGAGCAGCGTCCAGTGCCGTTCTGAGGTGAGAGCTGGCCATACCTAGGGCCCCGAGATCGCTGGGATGGGTGTCCCCCTCCCAAAGAAATCTGTACCTCCAATACTCCTGACCAGGTTCCCGCTTGCGTAGAAATACAGTCTTCACATGTTTGTTGGAACCGCACAGAAAAAAACAAATTCTTGCTGTCTTTGCCTTTGGCTACTTTCTATTGTTTATCTACCTGCCCAGGGATTCTGTGGAGCTCCCAGATCGACTGTTCGTGCCCAACATCTCCGAGCCTGACACATCATCACATTTGGGAGGGTAGTTTGAACCAAACAAGGAAAGAAGGGGTAGGGGAGGGGGATTAAGGTACTGGACAAATGTCTCTGGAACATGCCTTCTCACAGAGCATGACAAACCACTGCCGGCCGACCTGGTCTGGAGCTCTGGCTCTATTCATCTCCAGTGTCCCATAAGAGGTCATTTTCCTCAGTGATTCGGCCCTTCCCTGCTCTTGCAACCTGACGTGACTCAGCTCCGCTGCCCTTGCAGCAGGGCGACCAACAGCGTCCCGCTGTGTGCCATCAGCCTGCATTGGGGCACTAGGTCTGCCATAACACAGGGGTGCAGGTTGAGGGGAAGGTCTCCCATGCTAATCGCTCAGCCTCCGGTTCTGTCTTTGCAGCGTTTCCATAAGGACAGCATGGAGGAGCTGGCTGACGGGTTTACTTACGCCCTCAGCCAATGGAAGGGACTAGTGGGCCAGGCCAGGAGCAGCGTCCAGTGCCCGTCTGAGGTGAGAGCTGGCCAAATTCAGGACGCCAGAATCGCTGGGGAAGGAGTCCCCAGCCCAAAGAAATCTGTACCTCTAATTCTCCTGACCAGGTTTCTACTTAGGTAGAAATACAGTCTTCACATGTTTGTTGGAACCGAACAGAAAAAAAAAAAAAATTCTTGCTGTCTTTGCATTTGGCTACATTCGATTGTTTATCTACCTGCCCAGGGATTCTGTGGAGCTCCCAGATCCACTGTCCAGTAGTGCAGGTTGGGGGGGAAGGGCTCCCATGCTACTCGCTCAGCCCCGGGCTCTGTCTTTGCAGAGCTCCCACGAGGACATCATCGAGGAGCTGTTCCGCGGGCCAAACCACGTCATCTACCGGGTGAGGGTGCAGGTGCACCAGGCCGACAGCACCGTTCAAGGCCAGGCTGTGGTGAGAGCTGGCCCGGGGGGTTCTCCATAAGCAGGACCCCAAGATAGTCCTTGGACCAGGAAGGGCCAAGAACCCAGACTCAAATCTGGGTTCTCCCATAGAGGGTCCACATCCCATGCACGCACAAACAGATCCAGACCTCCACCCCTCCTTCTTGCTGTATAGGGCAGTAGAAAGACACTGCTCACATATTTGTAGGAATGTTGGAGAAAAACAGAAACAGAGTCTTCTGCCTCCCTGTAGACCCTGAGCGCACTCATGCTTCCCTGGCCTGTCATTTTAAGTACCTGGCCCCGCTGTCCTGAGGAGCAGTCAGCTCCAATGTCCTTGCAGACCTTCTCCAAGGACAGAAGTCATTTGCACCAACGCAGCCTCTCGGTGCTGTGGACGTTGGCCGAATTCAATTCGGGTGCCGTGTCAGCAGTGCTGCGGGAACCCCTGAGTGTGCCGGGATGGAAAGCACCAGTTTGCCCGGGCCGCTATCACATAGAAGCAGGCTGGGCGGTATCAATGGCACACCTGGATTTTCTCACAGTTCCAGAGGCTACAAGTCGGAGAGAAGGGTGTCAGCAGGGCTGATTCTCCTCGACGGGTTTCCTCCTGGCTCGTGGATAACTGGGTTCTTTCTCGGTGTCCCGTGGACTCCTCTCTGAGCTTCCATGTGCCCTCCCCCCTTCTTCTAAAAACGCTGCTCATACTGAATTAAGACTCCTACATTCACTTCACCTTAACTCCTTGCTTAAAGACTAAAACCCAAATAGAGGCACAGTCTGTAGTTCTAGGGGTTCCACGGTCATGGAGCTTGGGTGACCCCATTCACACCACAATCACACTACCTTTACAAAACCCCAGCTGGACTGCCTTCACACTATCCCCAGCTGGAGCCAGATGCCCACCGCTGGCGGAAGGACACACGCCTGTAAAACTCATACAGAATCAGCCAGGTCCCAAATCGAAAGGCTGTAGCTGTGACGTTGCCAACATCAGTTTTGTGATACTGGCTGTTGCCTTAACTCCAGCCCACCCAGGGAATTTTCACTCATTTAAATTTCTACCAATGCAAGGGAAGGTGTCCAAAGCAATCACGGTGGTGCATGACTTGCAACATCTCATGGGGACATTGACTCACCTGTCAGCCCTTCACCGACTCCAGGCATTTGCTCCTTCCTGAGCCATCTGCTCCGATGTCTGCCTGGTGGTCGCTTTCTCCAGTCTGGAGTCCCCAGGCATTTGCCTCTTTGGCTACAGTGGGTCCCTACATGAGGGTCTCAACACATTTTCATGTAAAAGGAAGAAAGATAGGGTCTTTCTGGTAGTCAACAATTTGTAAAGGTGGTGTCTATCCTGCACTGTCTCAAAACAGTGGAGGAACAATGCTCCCCAGAAACTCTAAGTTCTTGTCAGGAGCACATCAGACTCTGGTAGCTCAGAGGGAATGCCATGCAGCCCCAGCTTTGCACGGTCTTCAATTCTGACCTGCATGACCTCCAGCAGCCGTGTGACATCCTTACGCTTCTGTGTCTTCCTCTCTAAAATAAGAATGTTTCGCCTGACCAGGCGGTGTCGTAGTGGATACAGCGTTGGACTGGGATGCAGAGGACCCAGGTTCCAGACCACAAGGTCGCCAGCTTGAGCACGGGCACATCTGGTTTGAGCAAAGCTCACCAGCTTGGACCCAAGGTCGCTAGTTCGAGAAGGGGTTACTTGGGCTGCTGTAGCCCCATGGTCAAGGCACATATGAGAAAGCAATCAATGAACAACTAAGGTGTTGCAATGCACAACGAAAAACTAATGATTGATGCTTCTCGTCTCTCCGTTCCTGTCCTGTCTGTCTATCCCTCTCTCTGACTCTCTCTGTCTCTGTAAAAAAAATACAATAAAAATAAATAAATAAATAAAATAAGGATGTTTCTTAAGGCCTCAAGGTGACAATGCTCTCTCCATATAGATATTTTTAAAATTTTATTTGCTGATATTTAGATGTGTGTGGGGGGTGGAGGGAGAGAGACAGGAGAAATAGGAAGCGTGAACTAGTAGCAGTTGCTTCCCAAATGTGACTTGACCGGGAAAACCCAGGGTTTTGAATCATTGATTTCAGCATTCCAGATTGACACTTTATCCACTGTGCCACCAGAGGTCAGGCTGTAGACTATTAATATGGAGAAGTGTTGTTCTTCAGCTAAAAAACTATGCCTAAAAGGCAGCATTTGTGTAAACATCCCCCCACCCACCTAGACTGGAGGGTAATTTTCACACCCAGAACCTCTTCAGCACTTCTCTGAGGGGCAGGGTATTTCTGGGCAAGCTCCACACCTCAGTCCTACTGGCGATTCATGGTGATGCCACTGACTGGATGTCCCTCCTTGTCCTTGCCAGTGTGCAGCTGAGTTAACGCTACGCCTCCCTGAGGTCCGCAGGATGCGGGCCCTCCAGAGAGGGTCGCTAGAGAAGGTGGCGGCCTCCGTGATACCAGCTTTCCCGGAAGGAAACATCCTCCGCGTATCCACCTTCATGTCCATCCACCCGGCCTTCTCCAGAGCCTGGCAGATCCTGAACCAGCTGTGTGCTAGGTGAGTATGCACACCCCCAACAGAGTGGTCACTCTCCCCACTGCTAGCCATGTCTTCTGAATGTCACATATTACTCTGAGCCTTGATTACTGCTCTGAAAAGTGGGCTGATGGAGGAGAAACCTCATCAGACTCTTGCAGAGACTAATGTGCAGACAAGCCATGGCCTGTGCTTACCTGGTGCCTGGTCCTGTTGATAGGGCTGTTAGATAGAGGGTGGTTGTCGATGGCTGTATTGTCTCTGTCTCCCCAAGAGTCATCTGTCTCACCATTCAATGGCTGGTGACATTTCTGAAGAAAGAAAAGCACATGGAAAACAACCTGTCAAAGAGTTTGGGAATCCAGTTAGCTGACCCTTGTCCTGGTCTTTGGTGTTGCCACATTAGGGAAGTCTGGGGATAGCAGGGGGCCTCGGGCCCACTCAGGTATCTGGGATGGTTCTGCTTGGAGTTCCTTCTTTGGCAAATTATATTAAGCACCTACTACAGGGAGGCATTTTTTGGAGACACTTGGGCTAACTCAGTGAATGAAGCAGATACAATCCCTGAGCCTCAGTTCTACTCAGTGAGTCAGACAGTCACAGTAGACGTCATTCGCAGGTCCTGGCCACTGTCCATCGTACATGATGCCATCACGGTCTTTACTTCATCTGGAGGCTTACCTCCCTATAATGACCAGGGTGACACACCACAGGATCAAGTAAAAAAGTGAGTGTGCTCTTTGGGTCCAGCGCAAGGAGAGCCTCCTGTGTCAACGGTGTGGGGGCTCAGGGTGGGGAGGGGCCGGCAGGACCGTGACCTTGCACATCTTCTGATTCCCTAACGAGGCCTGAGCTCTGGAGGCTTCTATTCCAGGAGGACAGGAGTCAAAGAGGACTGTGAAGGGGGGCCCTGGCCTCATGAACGGGAGGGTCAGGTGGGCTGAGTTGTCCCCAAGAGTCCCAAACCCACTATAGTCCCATCTGGCTCTGCCTGCACTCACCACAGTCATCTCCCCTGACCACCAGCACCAGGCACAAAACAGGAGATGTGGTGAGCAGCCGGCTCACAAATCTGTCTCCATCCTCAGGCCAGATGACCAGGTGCATGGAGGGCTGGGAAGGGCAGTGTCCAGGGCTTTCAGGAGAAATGTCAGTGGCAAGATGAGCGTCACAATGACCCCATGTTAAGCCTGCCACTCTAAGGACAGCCACACGGGGGTCGGAGGAGGCATGGGGCTGTCCTCTGGGTGAGCAGGGGCCGGCACAGAGTTACAGTCTCAAACAAGGGTGCCATGGGAGGGCAGTGTGAAAGGGGAAGACCAGTGTTCTGACTCTTCTGCCCCACTTCCTCTCCCAGGGCCATTGCTTCTACGGTGGGAACCTGGCCACACCAGGTGAAGGATTTCGGCCAGCCCCTCCTCCTTCCCTGGTTCCAGCTGAAGCAGGCTTTGGTGCTGGTCAAGTCTCCTGCCTTACACCATGTGGGCCAACCCAAACTCCTCTGGGTAGAGCTGGAGCATCTAGAGCCCACCCAGGTGACGCCGGAAGGTGAGGGGCCTGCAGTTTGGGAAGATGATCTGGGGAGGGCGGTTCATGCACCGGGGTCCCCTGAAAGGCAGCGGCATCCTTCCTGTCTCTGGAAAGGCATGGGACAGTCGTGGATGTGTGTATAGCTGTGTCTCCTTCTTGCCCCAGGTCCACCTCCCCAGCTCCAGAGCACTGCAGAGCCAGAGGAAGGGTCTGATCAGGACCTGCGCCAGGCCTGAAACGGTACCAGAAGCCAAGATAAAGGCATCTTTTGGAGCCTTACAGCTCACTACCTTTTAGATTCTAAACAGCTATTTTAAATAAGTAATATAAGAGGAATATCCCCTCATAGTATAGTAGTACTATAATAGCAAAAATAATAATCCCCCATAATACTAGACTGTTTTTGTAAAATATAGTTAATTAAATGTAATACTATGGAACCAACAAATAAAATTATTGATTAAAAATGTGTAGACTTTACCTACTTGTATATATATATATAAAATATAATTGGGTCCATTACATTAATACAGGAGGATGCTCACTGTACAATTTATTTTTTTAAATAACTGTAAAACAGATTTATATTTAATGACAACTATAACAATGTAAAGTAACACAACGGAAAAATAAAATTTGGAAATGGATGCAGAACAACGTTAACACTTGTAAAGTCTAGCATGTGGGACCACGAGAATCCAGTTACAAAATGGGCAAAGGACATGAAAACTCATTCAAGTAAAGAGGATATGTTAAAATCAAATAAGCACACAATACTATATAGTCAACATCTCTAACCGTTACAGAAATGGAAATTAAGAAGACTACATGGAGATACCACCTCACACCAACTATAGCAACTACAATAAAAATGAGTGAACATACTTAAACTAAAATGTCTATTAGTGGGTAAACTGATAAACAAATGTGGTATATCTATTCCACAAAACTCGACTCATCAGTAAAGAAGAATGAACTATCAACAAGGGCAGCAACACAGATGGACCTCAGAGTGTTATACTGGGTGAAATAATAAAAAGCAATCTCAAAGGGTCACATGCTATATGATTTCAACCATATGACACTGTCAAATAACATTGTAAAGATGGAGACCAGACTAATGCCCCCATGTTTAAGAGTGGTGGAAGAGAGAGTTCGGGGTGTGTATAAGTGCCTGACAATGAGCATCATTTTAAAGATTTACCTTTTATTCTGATTGATTCTAGAGAGAGAGGAAGGGAGAGAAAGATCAACATCAATTTGTTGTTCCACTTATTTATGCATTCCTTGGTTGACTCTTATATGTGCCCTGACCAGGAAATGAACTGCAACATGGTGTAGTGGGACAATGTTCCAACCATTTGAGCTATTGGCCAGGGCTAGCTTTATTTTAATGTAAGTGGCTGATGTTAAGCTTTCTATTGCTGAAGCATCTACTTTAAATCTGGAATAATCACACTGCCACCTATACAATTAAATGGAGCAGTAGTCTTCCCCAACCATGAAGCTTAAAATAAGTTATGATGATTATACAAAGGTGGATGACCTGGGCCAAGAGAGCTGTCACCTGGATAACTAATGCTGGGAGCAAAGAGGAACAATAGAACAGATAAGTAGAAACCAGGCCCCAGCATGGAGCCCAGTGAGTTGTGTCCATGCACAGTTGTTATGTTTGTAATGGGTGTGCTGCCGTCAGTGTGAAAATTTCAAGGTAAACAAGACTCCAGGCTCTGTGTCCAATTGCATCTGTGGCCAGTATGTTTGATCTGGTGGACCAGCGTGGGAGCAGAGACAGGCATCCCATGATGATAATTCACAGCCATGCTATTGACATAGCTCAAGACTGGCAGTAGCTGGGAAGGTGGGTGAGCTGCCATCCAACCATTTTGGGGAGAACTTAAAGCTAGTCCAGCCAATCACAGGACATTGTCGGCCAGTGTGATTCTCTCCTCCAGTCTCCGTGGGTACAGTTATTTCATGTGTCATACTTCAGCCCTGAGGAAAAGATCAAGATGTCTCTAAAGATAAGGCCTCCTGCCCTGGTCAGTTGGCTCAGTGGACACAGCATTGGCCTGACATGTGAATGTCTCAGGTTTGATTCCTGGTCAGAGAACACAGGAGAAGTGTCCATCTGCTCCTCCATTCCTCTCCTTTACCCTTCTCTCTCTGTCTCTGTCTCTCTTACTTTCCTACAGCCAAGGCTCCACCTTAAGTACTAAAAATAGCTTGGTTGTGAGTATAGCCCCAGGTGGGCAGAGCATCAGCCCCAGATGGGGTTGCTGGGTGGATCGCAGTTGGGGCGCATATGAGAGTCTGTGTCTCTATCTGCCTTCCTCTCACTTGGAGAAGAAGAAAGAAAAGAACATCAGCCTCCCTTTTCTTTCTTTGGTCAGCCTGAGATTAAGTTCGCTTAAGAAATGGAGGATACTGGACTGAGTCTTTATTTATAAGCCACTGTCACTTTCAACACGGTACTAGTTGAAACACCCCTCCTGATACTTTTATCACTGTATTGGTCACTAATATATCTGTGTGTCTCCCAGAGTCAACTGTGAGATTCCTGAGGGGTAGGGTGGTGTCAGACACACCCCAGAACCTAGTGCTCTACCTGGCATATCATTGATACAATCATCAAGATTGTTTTTTTAAGTGAGTGAATTATTGCATTCTGGTTCAAGTTTTTTTCTGTTCTTACCTTTATGCTGCTACCACTCATTCCTTTCAAGTGGGGTTTTCCTCCTAGTTTGACCCTGAATAACAGGCAAGATGGAGACTTCTTAATTATAAAAAGACCAAAACAAACAACAAACAAAATCCCTTCTACACTGGACACTAGACAGCCCTGGCAGGATAGCTCCGTTGGTTAGAGCATCATCCCGATACCCTGAGGTTGCTGATTTGATCCTAGGTCAGGGCACATACCAGAAACAATGCATGAGTAAATGGAAGAACAAATTGTTGTTTCTCTCTCTCTCTCTCTCTCTCTCTAATTAATTAAAAAAAATACCACTGTGCCTCTCAACAGAGAAGAGGAGGTAAGAATCCCTCTAGAGAGAAATTTTTGTTGCAAATCACACAATCTTTTTTTCTTTTCCAAATTATAAAAATAACAAAAATTTTTTTTCAAAATTTTAAAAAAAGAAAAGAAAAAGAAATTCAAACTGGACAATAGGCCAAGAATTTCCATGTGAGGTATGGGCACTTTGGCCATGAGGTTGTACCTCATTCAGATCCTTTGATCTATTTCTTCTGTGAAAAAAAGAACTTTTCCTGGCCCTGGTCAGTTGGCCCAGTGGTAGAGCATCGGCTGGGTGTAGAAGTCCTAGGTTCGATTCCTGGTCAGAGCACAGAGGAAAAGCAATCGTCTGCTTCTCCACCCCTCCTCATTCTTTTTCTCTTTTTTCTCTCCCTCCCTTTCCCTCCTACAGCCATGGCTTGATTGGCTTGAATGAGTTGGCCTTGGGTGCTGAGGGTGGGTCCATGACCTCAACTCAGGTGCTAAAAAAATGGCTCCCTTTGCAATGGAATAATGGTCCCAGATGGGCAGATCATCGTCCTCTAGTGGGCTTGCCAGGTAGATCCCAGTTGGGGTGCATGTGGGAGTCTGTCTCTCTGCCTCTCCTCCTCTCATTAAAAACAAACAAAGAAAAAACAAACAAAAAAAAAAACCAAAATTCTTCCTATTATACCTTTATCACAGATAAAAGCATTGGAATATGCAATTCCTACTTCCAGAAAACTGGGCAATGATACCCTAGCTCGCTTACACAGAAAAGATTTAATTAAAAACATGTTAAAGCTAACAGCATTGTTGGAAGACTTGAAGACATAAAGTCTAGAAGATTGAGAATTCAGAACCACCTCCCAAATCCATACTGAGCAAACAAGCCACAAGGTGCTCTCTCTGCTTTGCTGGGAGTCTGCCACCCAACCTAGAACTTTTACTACAATTTTTTTTTTTTTTCATTTTTCTGAAGCTGAAAACAGGGAGAGACAGTCAGACAGACTCCTGCATGCGCCTGACCAGGATCCACCCGGCACGCCCACCATGGGGCTACGCTCTGCCCACCAGGGGGCGATGCTCTGCCCATCCTGGGCGTCGCCATGTTGTGACCAGAGCCACTCTAGCGCCTGAGGCAGAGGCCACAGAGCCATCCCCAGCGCCCGGGCCATCTTTGCTCCAATGGAGCCTTGGCTGCTGGAGGGGAAGAGAGAAAGAGAGAGGAAAGCGCGGCAGAGGGGTGGAGAAGCAAATGGGTGCTTCTACTGTGTGCCCTGGCCGGGAATCGAACCCGGGTCCTCTGCACGCTAGGCCGACGCTCTACCGCTGAGCCAACCGGCCAGGGCTCTTTTTCTACAATTCTCAGAGCAATATGGTGCCTCTTATCTTGACACCTCCCCGATTTAACTCAATTCTGAATTCAGATGTCACCTGAATCCATATGATTGATGGATGGCAATCAAACTTAGAACTCTAGATGCAATGTGAAAAGTGCTCTTTAGGCTTCTTGCCTCTACAATACAGGAAGGCACACTAGGCTGGGTGGATGAGGAGGACCGCAATCCACAACATCCACTGCAACTGACCCCCTTTTCCCTTGGCTGTCCCCACAGAAGGTCTTATTCCACCCAGTTTCTCTGGTACCTTGTAGTGTTAGCTGTGGACCAGCAGCACCAGCACCACTGTGTGCTTTTAGAAACACAGAACCTCAGGACTCACCCTTTCTTAACAAGATCTTATATTTTATCATGGTCCTGGGTGATCTATATGAATATTAGCACTTGAGAAGTACTGGTCAGACATTGGTTCTCAAAATTGGCTACAAATTGGAATCACTGGGGGAGATTTAAAAATTCTGATGCCTCCTTCCTATGTTCAAAGATTGTGATTTTGCTGGTCTGGGGTACCATCTTGGCATCAGAATTTAAAAAATCTAATATGCAGAAAAATTCAAGAACTATTACCCTGGAGAAACAGACACACGTGCTTCGTGCTTTTTGTGATTTGGCCACAGTGTTGAGCATTGCATTGGTCACGCCGAGTTCGGAGGTTAGTGCCCTCACATTGAGCCTGCTAAGGCTTTCAGGCAATCACAGAGCTAAGTTCGTATTTCAAGAACTTGCTATTTAGTTGGAAGGACCATAAAAACAAAATGGTGCTGACTTCTAAATTTTGTAAAATTACCATGAGAAGTAAATTCCAAGACAAGGAAATCACAGATTGAACAACATCCATTCCTAAAGTCTCCTCCTTAGATACTTAGCATGTTGCACACATCTATTCAATAGCCACAGAAGTGGATTTGATATAGATGATGAATTAACGAGCACAAATACTTTCATTCTGGTCATATTCATAAAAATATGCACTCTACAAGCAATTAAGATGAAATTAGGACTGATTTTTGTAATGATGATATGATGTCTTGGCTCTATGTCTCAGGCCCTGGTGAAGGTATGGTGCATTGCATTCTAAAGCACTTAAATCCATGTTTTCGTTCCAAGATGGACCTATATAGTACAACAAAAAAAATTTAAACATAATGGCATTCACAAAACCGGATATGATGTTCGTATTGAGTGTGTACATTAATACAGCGTTTAAACTAGGTAGATGCTCAGAAATATTCGTCAGCTTTGAGTACAATTGCTTTTTCATTCAAAACTGGACAGAGTCGACCTACAAAGACGGAAAGATGAGTTCTACCTGTGAACAGTGCTGTTCATTTCCCAAAGTGTCTATGTATTCTCTTCCACCTCTCTGGCATTACATCATCGTAGCCCGTACAATTCAGAGCGAGGCCATTTTTGATTAGACAATTTAAGACTTAAGTGGCCCCACACCCATCCCCACTTAATCCTCTCCATACACACTGTTAGTAGCCAGAATTACATAAGTTAGCATTTGGGGGCTGGGAGAGTTGGATGAGGGTTTGCCCCAGGCCACCTGGCCAGCACCTAGAGCAATATCGCCTGCTTTGGACTTAGAAGTTCTACCAATGCAGCCCAGAGCAGAGGCCAGGCCAGGCCAGCATCCACCCAATAAGGGCTTGAGCCACCCCACCCCCACCACGTCCTCCAACTCCCACTTCCTGCCCAAGAGGACGTGGTCCATGGGGAAGGGACTGGGGCAGAGGGTGTCCAACCTCCTAGAGACCGGCTGCGGTGTGGACCTTTTGTTCTTCTAACCTCTCCCTGTGCTGACCAAGAGGCTGGTTAAGGCGGCGGAGAAAGAACCATAGGCTAGTGGAGAATAAGTGTCCCAAATACCTGGAACTCAAATGGGCCTGAAACTTCTTTCCTTGTCTTACTTTGACACCCAGCCCTGAGGATGCTCAAGGCCAGGAGAAGCGCAGGATTACGAGAGGGACTGCGCCAGACATCTGAGGAAGACATCTCGCGATAGGCGGGTGGTGGGCGGAGCTGAAAGAGGGCGGGGGGGGGGGGGTGTTGAACAATGGCCGGGCCTGGGGGCAGAGAAAAAATATCTCGCGATAGGAGGGCGGAGCTGGCAGCACATCTTCCTGCCATCTTCTCCCGCCACGGGCCATTGTTTAGTAGTCGAGAAGAGACCCCTGCAGCGTGGTAACCTTTGGGTTTCTGGTCCTTTTCTCTTCTCCCTGAGGTCGGTGAGGCTTGATGCCCTCTTGTCCGGGGAGCAGGGAGGCGGGCTGGTCTGGGACCGTGCGGCCCAGCTGGGATGGGCCTGAGAGGCGGTCCATGTGGGTGGGCGGGAAACAGAGCCAGGATTGGAGGTCTGGCCACTGCCTCCGCAGCAGGCGTCTGATGACCACTGGGGTGAACTTGGCGGATTCCATTGGGAACCCTGTTTTCAACACTGCTGTTTGCGACCAGACAATTCTCAGCGGTGTTCAGAGTTCTGGTGTAGAGTCAACGTCATGGTCTCTTGTTGGGATGTACTCTCCCTGATCTGCAGGCCTCTCGTGCTGCCTATCCAGTCAGCCCCCAATGATCCCGTGGAGACGTCCACGTGATCATGTCTTTTCCTCCAAGCTTGCGGTGGACTCCTGTGGCCTTTAGCCATAAATCCACCATCATCAGTCTATCCTTCCAGGTCCTCCCTGATCAGACCTTTGCTCCTTCTTCCAGGCCTGCTCTGCCCTCACCCCTTCCCTCTGCTCACACTCTGACCCTCGTGGGCATCCCGCTAGCCTGCCCCAGCTGAGGACTGCGTCCTGCCTGTGTCTTCAGGTCCCCCTCTGCAGCAGTTAGGAGACTGCTGATGCTCCCTTCACATCTGTGTCATCTTTCCTGGTCCTCCTCTCATTTCCCCCACTTACACGTTTCTTGCACTACCATAAAATGATACAACCATGATCATCACTAGGAGTTGCGAGAATCTCATTTAGTGTGGAGGCTGCAGATTGGAAACAACAGAATACCAGAGGAACATGACTAAACGTGTAGGGATTTGTTCTCACAAAATAACAAATCCACACAGACAGACGGACCCATGACTGATTGAGCTGCTGGATGATGTCAGTGTGAGGGGCTTTCCTCTACTCATAGTCACAAGATGGCTGCCAGCAACAGGAAGGTGACAACAGCTCCTAGCATCAAAGAGAGAAGCAGCGTCTTGTCTTCATTCCTGTTCTTTTTTTCAGGGAGGAAAATATTGTCTCAGAAATCAATCAGCTGTGATCCTCTTTTTCAGGAGCGCTTGGCCAGAACTCTCCCAACTGCGAGGCATAGGGGGCAGTTTAGTATCAACTGCTCCTGAAGAAGGCTGCCTCTGTCCGGTAGGAGGTGGTGAGAGGAGTGACAGTTGGGAAGTGTCTGATGGTGAGTTTCCTATGTATTTTGTGAACTCTGACAGTCCTGCATGTGTCTTCTGAATGGACTTCTGGATAAAAGGTATCCCAAAATTCAGGAATGGCTCTTTCACACGTATTAGCTAGTATCTTGAACTACCCTGTCCAATAGTGTCACTGTTAGCCACAAAGAACTTTACTATTATTATTATTTATTTATTTTTTGTATTTTTCTGAAGTGAGAAGTAGGGAGGCAGAGAAACAGACTCCTGCATGCACCGAACTGGGATCCACCCAGCATGCCCACCCACTAGGGAGCGATGCTCTGCCCATCTGGGATGTTGCTCCATTGCAGTCGAAGCTGTTCTAGTGCCTGAGGCAGAGGCCACAGAGCCATCCTCAGCTCCTAGGCCAACTTTGCTCCAGTGGAGCCTTGGCTGCGGAAGGAGAATAGAGAGATAAAAAGTAGAGGGGGAAGGGTGGAGAAGCAGATGGGCAATTCTCCTGTGTGCTCTGGCTGGGAATCAAATCTAGACTTCCACACACTGGGCTGACGCTCTACCGCTGAACCAACCAGCCAGGGCCTAACCACATAGAACTTTTAAAAATTAAATTTACATTAATTAAGTGAATCTTAAATTCATATAGAATAAATGCTTAGTTTTTTCTTTTTGGACAACTGAGACCTACTGGCTTGGATTATAGACCAGCGGGTTTTCAGTCAAAGGAAATATGAATTGAAAGGTAGCTGGTGAGTCTCCCCTCAGTGCCAGGTCTTAGTACAAGAGTGACTGCCTTTGGATGATTCAGCCCCATGTCTCTGTGGATTTACATGGTGTGACTCCATCTTACACAATACGCCTTCTTTTGAAATGCTTGCCTACAGGTTTCAGGTTGCATTTTCACATTTAATGTTTTGCTTGAATATTTTGACATACTGGTTTAACTTTTAATTATAGCTTGTTCCAGCTGTGACTGTGAACAGGGACCCTTCTGGTAGGACAGACTAATTACCTTGTTTCCTTAACATCCTGTTCCAGTGGAACCACTGCCATTTTCTAAGTTGAATTACAATGGTTCGTTAAATTCAGGGCTCAGCAAGGAAGGGAAATGATTAAGAACGTGTTTACTGAAGGGAGTTCATTTGAATTATATTTGTTACAGCCAAAGAAATAGTCTTTCTATCCCTAGTGATTTTAAATACAGTACTGTAAAATAACTATTCTGTGGTAATCACTGCTCAAATAGTAAACTAAACTAAACACTGAGGGTAGTAGAATGTAGCCCATCAAATAGATTGTGCTTCTTGAGACAATTTAAAGAAATAAAAAGGCATCTGGGAAAGTTTAGAAAGATATTATTGATGATGGTGAGATTATTGACCTTTAAAGAATCTTAAAGTATAGTATATACGGTTTTAAAAAGTCTCATTATGAATACGTGATCCTTGTACAAAACCCAGAAATTATAAGCAAGAAACAGTCACTTTTTGTGGTCCCACTTTTTAGAGTTCACAAATATTAACATTGAGCTGCATCCATTTCCTAATATTATTTCTCCATTGTTTCACTTTACATTGGTATAATTGCCAGAAAATGTAATTCTGTTTTACATTAATTAAAAAATAAGTTGTACCGTGAGCATTCTGCCATATACAATGTATGTATGGACCCAATTATATTTCTGATATATATACAAGTAGATAACGTCTACACATTTTTAATGAACAACTTTATTTCTGTTCATTCCACAGTATTACATTTAATTAGCTATATTTTACATAAGCAGCCTGGTTTATCGGGAATTATTTTTTTTTGCTATTATAATACTGGAGAGTGTTCCCCTTCAACTACTGATTTATTTACAATACTTGCTTAGAACCTAACAGGTAGTGACCAGTAAGGCTCCAAAAGATGCCTTCATCTTGGTTTCTGGTACTGCTTTAGGCCTGGCGAGGCTGCAGCGGGGCCTCTGGCTGGACCAGGCGCAGGACCCTGAGCAGACCTTTCCTCTGGCTCTGCAGAGCTCGGGAGCTGTGGAGGTGGACCTGGGGCAAGAGGGAGACACAGCTCTACACACATCCCCGACTGTCCCATGCCTTTCCAGAGACAGGAAGGATGCTGCTGCCTTTCAGGGGACTCCAGTGCATGAACCGCCCCTCCCCAGATCACCTTCCCAGACCGCAGTCCCCTCACCTTCCGGCGTCACCTGGGTGGGCTCTAGATGCTCCAGCTCTACCCAGAGGAGTTTGGGTTGGCCCACATGGTGTAAGGCAGGAGACTTGACCAGCACCAAAGCCTGCTTCAGCCGGAACCAGGGAAGGAGGAGGGGCTGGCCGAAATCCTTCACCTGGTGTAGCCAGGTTCCCACCGTAGAAGCAATGGCCCTGGGAGAGGAAGTGGGGCAGAAGAGTCAGAACGCTGGTCTTCCCCTTTCACACTGCCCTCCCATGGCACCCTTGTTTGAGACTGTAACTCTTTGCCGGCCCCTGCTCACCCAGAGGACAGCCCCATGCCTCCTCCGACCCCCGTGTGGCTGTCCTTAGAGTGGCAGGCTTAACATGGGGTCATTGTGACTCTCATCTTGCCACTGACATTTCTCCTGAAGGCCCTGGACACTGCCCTTCCCAGCCCTCGATGCACCTGGTCATCTGGCCTGAGGATGGAGACAGATTTGTGAGCAGCCTGCTCACCACATCTCCTGTTTTGTGCCTGGTGCTGGTGGTTAGGGGAGATGAGTGTGGCGAGTGCAGGTACAGCCAGATGAGAAAATGATTGTTTGATGTCTTGCAAGATTACTGAATAACAAATAATGATATATCTTTTGTGGGGCAACAGTATGTCTACAGTTATTTTTATGGAAAAAGAATACAATAGTTAATAAATAATTTAAGAATAAAAAATTAAAATGCTAGCTATAAGGGATATAAACAGTGGAAGTAGAAATGGTAACATCCAGATAGTTGGAGTCTGAGAACAATAGAATAATAAAATCAACAGAAAATTATGTTTGTTATAATAATGATTTTAAAGATCTCAGAATTGAAAAGTCTCTTTATATGTTAAACTGTGTAGGTAAGAAAAAAATATCACATTTATACACTTCATAGACAGTGTTAGTCATCCTGGTCCCTACTGCCCACTAGTGGGTGTTCCAGCTTTCATGGTGGGCAATAGTGGAGTATCCAAGGTATAAATAAAAAGATAAATTTAACTATAGTAAGTTGTTTTATAAAGTTTTATTCTTCCAAACAGTGAAAATCCAACATAAAGTACTTGGTAAGTGATTATTATTATATGCTTTAACTTGTTGTAACTCTGCTTTATAAATTTTATAAAGTAAAGTTACTTCCCTACTTTATAAATCACCATTACTGTGGAACTGGTGGGCAGTTAGAAAATTTTACTACTAACAGAGATATAAAAGTGGGCGGTATGTTTAAACAGTTGACTATCCTTAGTTAAGAACATGAAAAAGAAAAGGAAAATTCTAAAATCTTCCAGAAACATCAAGACAAAGAATCTCCAGAGTAGATGACATACAAAGATATAAGAGCAGTATATATATATTATATATATTTGTTTAAGTGAGATGAGGAGAGATAGATTCCCGCATGATACGGGATTGGGATTCACCTGGTAACCCCCCGTCTAGGACCAATGCTTGAATCAATCAAGCTATCCTCAGCACCTGAGGCTGACACTTGATCCAGTGAAGCCACTTGCTGTGGGAGTAGAAAAGAGAGAGAAGATGGTTGGAGAGAGTAGATGGTGGCTTCTCTTGTGTGCACTGACTGGAAATTGAATCAGGGATGTCTATATGCCGGGCCCACACTCTGTCTGCTGAGCCAACTGGCCAGGGCCCAAGAACTGTATTGACATCATTCTTTTGATATTATTTTTTTACAGAAAACTGGATACAAAAATTCAATAGAGCAATAATTTTAGAGTAATAAAGGAAAACAAGTTCATTTCCAGAATTTTTTATATGTCTGTTAATGTCTGACTACAATAAAGATATTCTCGGGCATAAAAGGCCTTAGAAGTTTACCACAGAACACTTTAGAAACTCTCTTAGGAGAAATGGTCTAACAAGAAGAGAAGTAGCCTGACATGTGGTGGTGCAGTGGCTAGAGCATTGATTCGGGACACTGTGGTTCCAGGTTCCAAACCCCGAGGTTGCTGGTTTGAGTGCAGGCTTGCCAGCTTGACCATTGGGTTGCCAGCTTGAGTATGGGATCATTGATGTGATCCCAAGGTCACTGGCTTGAGCTCAAGTTTGCTGGCTTGAGGAAGGGGTCACTAGCTGGGCTGCAACCCCTCTATCAAGGCATGTATGAGAAGCAGTCAATGAACAACTAAAGTGACACAACTACGAGTAGATTCTACTTTTCATTTGTCTCCCTCTTTCTCATAAGAAAATAAAAAAAAAAGAAGTAAACTAAAAGGAAGAGGGTGCGACCAGATATATGGGACATGTAAGGGTGATTAAATAACTTTGTAATTGTTATCATTGTCTAAAACCCTAATGACCAAAGGAAAAAAAGAGAAAAAGTATAACAAGCTGGAACAAATTTTCTAAACAATATCAAATTTGTCATGGTTATGAAGGTATCTTAAAGTTATTGCTTTTTTTTAGGGTAATATGTTGATAAATACATTAAGAAGTAAACAAACATAAGTGTCAGACAAATAACATAGCAGAAATAAAAAGCATTCAATTTTGCCAAGCCAGTGGAAAACATGAAAGGAGAAACATGAAACTAAGTGAACACAGAAAATATGAAGTAAGTCCCAGAAAGTTCAATAAATATAGATTAGTAAAATTTATCAATTAAAATTTAGAAACTCTTGGCTCTGGCCAGTTGGCTCAGTGTAGATCATCAGCCAGGCATGTGGACATCCTGGGTTCAATTCTCAGTCAGGGCACAAGGACAAGTGACCATCTGTTTCTCCACCTCTCCCCCTTCTCTCTTTTTCTCTTTCCCTCCCACAGCCATGGCTTGATTGGTTCAAGCACATTGGTCCTCGGGTGCTGAGGATGACTTCCTGGAGCCTCTGCCTCAGGTACTAAAAATAGCTCAATTTTGAGCATGGCCCCAGATGGGCAGAGCATTAGCCCCAGATGAGCATTGCTGGGTGGATCCTGATCAGGGCACATGTGGGAGTCTGTTTGTCTGCTATCCTGGCACTTGGAAATAGAAGGGAAAAAATTTAGAAACTCTCAAGATAAAAAAAAAATAAAAATAAAGCAAGATCCAACAATATGCTGTGTACATGAGATACTTTGAAAGCAAAGTAAAATAATATGTTTAAAAGTAAAGATTAGAAAAAGGGGAAGAGAGAGACAGAGAGGAAGGAGAGGGGGAGGGGTGGAGAAGCAGATGGGCTCTTCTCCTGTGTGCCCTGGCCGGGAATCGAACCCGGGACTTCTGCACGCCAGGCCAACGCTCTACCACTGAGCCAAACAGCCAGGGTCTCATCATTTCTTATGGCTGAGTAGTATTCCATAGTGTACATGTGCCACATCTTCTTTATCCAGTCATCTATTGATGGGCTTTTTGGTTGTTTCCATGTCCTGGCCACTGTGAACAGTGCTGCAATGAACATGGGGCTGAATGTGTCTTTGCGTATCAATGTTTCTGAGTTTTGGGGGTATCCCAGGAGAGGGATTGCTGGGTCATAAGGTAGTTCTATTTTCAGTTTTTTGAGGAACCACCATACTTTCTTCCATAATGGTTGTACTACTTTACATTCCCACTAAAAGTGTATGAGGGTTCCTTTTTCTCCACAGCCTCTCCAACATTTGCTATTACCTGTCTTGTTGATAATAGCTAATCTAAGAGGTGTGAGGTGGTATCTCATTGCAATTTTGATTTGCATTTCTCTAATAACTAAAGAAGATGAGCATCTTTTCATATATCTGTTGGCCATTTGTATTTCTTCCTGGGAGAAGTGTCTGTTCATGTCCTCTTCCCATTTTTTTATTGGATTCTTTGTTTGTTTGTTGTTGAGTTTTATGATTTCTTTGTATATTTTGGATATTAGGCCCTTATCTGAGCTGTTGTTTGAAAATATGATTTCCCATTTAGTTGGCTGTCTGTTTATTTTGTTAACAGTTTCTCTTGCTGAGCAAAAACTTCTTAGTCTGATGTAGTCCCATTCATTAAATTTTGCCTTCAGTTCTCTTGCCTTTGGAGTCAAATTCATAAAATGCTCTTTAAAACCCAGGTCCATGAGATGAGTACCTATGTCTTCTTCTATGTACTTAATTGTTTCAGGTCTTATGTTTAGATCTTTGATCCATTTTGAGTTAATTTTAGTACAGGGGGACAAACTGTAGTCCAGTTTCATTCTTTTGCATGTGGCTTTCCAGTTTTCCCAGCACCATTTGTTGAAGAGGCTTTCTTTTCTCCATTGTGTGTTGTTGGCCCCTTTATCAAAAATTATTTGACTATATATATGTGGTTTTATTTCTGGGTTTTTTATTCTGTTCCGTTGGTCTGAGTGTCTATTTTTCTGCCAATACCATGCTGTTTTGATTGTCGTGGCCCTATAATAGAGTTTGAAGTCGGGTATTGTAATGCCCCCAGCTTCATTCTTTTTCTTTAGGATTGCTTTGGCTCTTCGGGGGTTTTTATAATTCCATATAAATCTGATGATTTTTGCTCCATTTCTTTAAAAAATGTCATTGGAATGTTGATGGGAATTGCATTAAATTTGTATATTGCTTTGGGTAATATGGCCATCTTGATTATATTTATTCTTCCTAACCAAGAACAAGAAATATTCTCCCATCTCATTATATCTTTTTTGATTTCCCTTAACAATGGTATAGTTTTCATTATATAAGTCCTTTACATTCTTTGTTATGTTTATTCCTAGGTATTTTATTTTTTTTTGTTGCAATCCTGAAGGGGATTCTTCTTTTGAGTTCGTTCTCAAATGTTTCATTGTTGGCATATAGAAAGGCTATTGACTTCTGTATGTTAATTTTGTAATCTGCGACCTTACTGTATTGGCTTATTGTTTCTAGTAGTCTTTTTGTGGATTCTTTGGGGTTTTCGATGTATAGTATCATAACATCTGCAAAAAGTGATACCTTTACTTCTTCTTTTCCGATATGGATGCCTTTAATTTCTTTGTCTTGTCTGATTGCTCTGGCTAGAACCTCTAGTACCACATTAAATAAGAGTGGAGAGATTAGACAACCCTGTCTTGTTCCTGATTTAAGGGGGAAAGCCTTCAGTTTTGTGCCATTTAATATGATGTTAGCTGATGGTTTATCATATATGGCCTTTATCATGTTGAGATATTTTCCTTCTATACCAATTTTGTTGAGAGTCTTAAACATAAACTTGTGTTGTATTTTATCAAAAGCCTTTTCTGCGTCTATTGATAAGATCATGTGGTTTTTGGTCTTTGTTTTGTTGATAATGGTGTATTACGTTAACCGTTTTACGTATGTTGAACCATCCTTGAGATTCTGGGATGAATCCCACTTGATCATGATGTATTTTTTTTTAATATGTTGTTGTATTCAATTTGTTAGTATTTTGTTTAGTATTTTAGCATCTGTATTCATTAGAGATATTGGTCTATAGTTTTCTTTTTGTGTGCCACCCTTGCCTGGTTTTGGTATGAGGGTTATGTTGGCCTCATAAAATGTGTTTGGTAGTATTGCTTCTTCTTCAGTTTTTTCGAAGACTTTCAGTAGAACAGGAACGAAGTCTTCTCTGAATGTTTCATAAAATTCGCTGGTATAGCCGTCAGGGCCTGGACTTTTATTTTTGGGGAGGTTTTTAATGGTTTTTTCTATTTCTTCTCTACTAGTAGGTCTGTTTAGGCTTTCTGCTTCTTGACTCAGTCTAGGAAGGTTGTATTGTTCTAAGAATTTTTCCGTTTCTTCTAGGTTGTTGAATTTAGTGGCATAAAGTTTTTCATAGTATTCTACAATAATTCTTTGTATATCTACTGTGTCCGTGGTGATTTCTCCTCTTTCATTTTGGATTTTGTTTATATGAGTTCTTTCTCTTTTTTCCTTGGTAAATCTTGCCAAGGGTTTGTCAATTTTGTTGATCTTTTCAAAGAACCAGCTCCTTGTTCTATTAATTTTTTCTATAGTTTTTCTGTTCTCTATTTCATTTATTTCTGCTCTGATTTTTATTATCTCCTTTCTTCGGCTGGTTTTTGGTTGTCTTTGTTCTTCTTTTTCTAGTTCCTTAAGGTGTGAAGTTAAATGGTTCACTTGGGCTTTCTCTTGTTTGTTCATATATGCCTGAAGTGATATGAACTTCCCTCTTATCACTGCTTTTGCTGCATCCCATAGATTCTTATATGTTGTATTGTCATTTTCATTTGTCTTTATATATCTTTTGATCTCTGCACTTATTTCTTCTTTGACCCATTCATTTTTTAAAAGTATGTTGTTTAGTTTCCACATTTTTGTGGGATTTTTTTCCTCTTTTTTGCAGTTGAATTCTAGTTTCAAGGCTTTATGATCAGAAAATATGCTTGGTACAACTTTGATTTTTCTGAATTTGCTGATGTTGTTTTTGTGGCCCAACATATGGTCAGTTCTTGAGAATGATCCATGTACACTGGAGAAAAATGTATTCTCAGTCACTTTGGGATGAAATGTCCTGTAGATGTCTATCATATCCAGGTGCTCTAGTGTTTTGTTTAAGGCCACTATATCTTCGTTGATTCTCTGTTTGGATGACCGATCTAGAGCCGTCAGCGGTGTATTTAGGTCTCCAAGTATGATTGTATTTTTGTCAGTTTTTGTTTTAAGGTCAATAAGTAGCTGTCTTATATATTTTGGTGCTCCTTGGTTTGGTGCATATATATTAAGAATTGTTATGTCTTCTTGATTCAGTGTCCCCTTAGCCATTATGAAATGGCCATTTTTGTCACTGAGTACTTTTGCTGTCTTGTAATCAGCATTATCAGATATGAGTATTGCTACGCTTGCTTTTTTTTGGATGTTATTTGCTTGGAGTATAGTTTTCCAGCCTTTCACTTTGAATTTGTTTTTATCCTTGTTACTTAGATGAGTTTCTTGTAGGCAGCATACAGTTGGATTTTCTTTTTTAATCCATTCTGCTACTCTGTGCCTTTTTATTGGTGAGTTTAATCCATTTACATTTAGTGTAATTATTGACACTTGTGAGTTCCCTATTGCCATTTTATAGATTTCTTTCTGTTAGTTTTGTGTATTGTTTGATCCTTCTCTTTCATCTTTCTATCTTTTGTTTTTATTTGGTAGTATTCCATACATCTTTCCTCTGTTGCTATCTTTTTTAAATCATGTGCTCTGTGGTGGTGTTTTTCAACGGTGGTTACCTTTAAGTAATGAAAAGGGTTCCTACCCTGTTCATTGTAGTGCACTATTTTGTGAGTACTTTTGCACTCCATTGTCCTTTGCTACTGTTAATCTCCATCCTCTCCTTCCCCTTTCTTTTTGTTGTTGTCACAGTTTAAATTTGGTTTTATTGTGTTCTTCTTGGAGCTTTTACTTGTGGCTTTATTTTTTTTTTTGTTCTTTGTATCTGATTGGAGAACCCTTTTTAGTAATTCCTGGAGTGGGGATTTTCTGATGATAAATTCCCTCATCTTTTCTGTATCTGTGAATGTTTTTATTTCTCCTTCATATTTGAAGGATAGCTTTGATGGGTATAGTATTTGTGGCTGAAAGTTCCTCTCTTTCAGGGCTTTAAATATTGGGGTCCACTCTCTTCTAGCTTGTAGAGTTTCTGCTGAGAAATCTGATGATAATCTAATGGGCCTTTCTATATAGGTTGTATTCTTCTTTTCCCTGGCTGCCTTGAGAATTTTTTCTTTGCTGTTGGTTTGTGCCAATTTCATTATGATGTGCCTTTGAGTAGGTTTGTTGGGGTTAAGAAAACTCAGAGTTCTGTTTGCTTCTTGAAGTTGAGGCTTTAGTTCTTTCCACAGGCTTGGGAAGTTCTCATCTATTATTTGTTTGAGTATGTTCTCCATTCCATTTTCTCTCTCTTCTCCCTCTGATATACCTATTATTCTTATGTTATTCTTTTTGATGGAGTCAGATAATTCCTGTAGGACTATCTTATTTTTTTTTAATTTTTGAGTCTTTCTTCTTCTCTCTGTTGTGCCTCAAGTTGCTTGTCTTCTATTTCACTAATCCTATCTTCTATCTGGCCTATTCTATTAGCTTAGCTTGTTACCTCATTTTTCAGCTCATGTATTGAGTTTTTCATCTCTGTTTGATTTGTTTTTATAGTTTCAATTTCCTTGGACATATATTCTTTGTGTTCATTGAGTTGTTTTCTGAGCTCCCTAAATTGCCTTTCTGTGTTTTCTTGTATATCTCTGGGTATTTTTAGGATTTCTATTTTAAATTCTCTGTCGTTTAACTCCAAGGTTTCCAATATATTAAATTTTTCTCCATAGATTTTTTCCTCATCTATCTGTGTTACCTCTCTTTCTTTTGTATCCATGATATTCGATTTTCTCTTCCTTAATGGAATCTGAGGGTGGTTTTGTTGATAGTATTAATGAGATTTAATAAAGAATAAAAAGTTAAAAAAATAAAAAATTGAATTTTTTTAAAAAAAATAATTGAAGAAAAATAAAATAAAATAAAAAATTAAAAAAAAAAGGAAATTATTTCCACCTCCTTTTTTCCTCTCCTCTCCTCTCCCCTTTTTCTAGAGAAAATCTTGTGGTGAACTGTGAATTATATTGTACTAAATAGAACAAACAATGCCTGTACTGGAAGGCCTGATTTGGGGAGAAGTAATAAAGGGGCAAAAGAAAAAAAAGGGAGGTATGGACCCACAAAAAGCAAATAAGGAAAAAATTTGGGTCAAGAATAAAATGATTTGCTTATAGGTGTTGCTTGACTAAGAGTTATGATGAGAGGAATAAGAGGAAAACAGAAAAATGGGGGGACAAATTAAAAAATTACTATTGTATTTAGTGGAACAAAAACTAGATAGAATGGAGAGCCAGGGATGGGAGCACTGCTAGTGAGTTAAAAAGGTGAAGTAAAAACCCCCTAAAGTGCCACAAACATAAGTTTGAGTCCCAACTAAGATAATTTGTTCGTTATTGAGGTTTGAATGAGAGGAGACGTAAAGGAGAAAGGAAGAAACTAATGTAGAGGGAGAAAAGAAAGAGAGAGAGAGAGAGAAAAAAGAGGGAACCACTAAAAAAAGAAAAAAGAGGAGAGAGAGAGAGTGGGATGGATAGTTAAGGGTTTTGGAGTGCAACCCTCATAGAGAGAAAGGGAGAGGAAAGCAAAGATAATGGAAGATGTAACACTTATGGGTAGTGTAGTTGAAGGAGAGGAGAGAGTAAGACTGGCAGAGAGTTAAACGACCAAATTGGAGGAGGAAAAAAAAATCAAGAATGAAGATAAGAGAAAGAAATGAACAAAAATAATAAAATGGGATAGGTTATAAAGTCTGTGGATTATTCTTGATTTTGAGAGGTTATCTTCTTGCTTTTTCTTTTCTCTCCCTCTTCCTGGTCGGTGACTCTGTACCCCAGGTTCTGCCCCTTTGGCACGCTCAGGTATAGGTTTGCAGTTGATAAGTCTCTATGGAGACGTCATGTATTGTGTTTCAGTCTCGTTGGCAGTTGAGGCTCATTAGCATTTATAGGCTCCGACAGTGAGAGAGTCCATGTTCCTGGAGCCTCTCTCCTAGTCTTTCCTTCCTCAATTAGTAGCCTGATAATCCAGCTATATGGGGTTGTTGCTGCATTTGCCTGGATAGTGAGAGGCACAAAGAGCTGGCCAATCCCCACTCTATTCCCACTCAGCACAGGGCTCTGGGTAAGGCTCAGTCAGTCAGAGCTGCTAGCATAATCAGGCGGGGCTTCTGCCCACTCAGAGACCTCTGGCTTTGCCATTCTGTCCGGTAACACGGGTGGGCACCCACTCCTGGGGCGCTTGGAGGAAACTCTCAATCACTATCTGTGTGCAGACCAGGATATCAGGCCGGAAGTCTCACACTCTGAGTGAAACCCCCGCCCACACGGAAAAGTTCCAGCGTTGGAATTGGCTCTGGCTCCCTCCCCGTGCGCGGCTTTTTTAGGGTGCTGGGGCAGCCTGGAGATTCAGCTTTTTTCCCTCACAAAGGCCCCTGACTCTGCCCCTCTGTGGGATATCACGGGCGTGCATTGCCAAGGGACTTGGAGGAAACTCTCGCTCACTATCTGCGTGCGCAGACCAGGATAACAGGCCAGAAGTCTCACCCTCTGAGTGAAACCCCTCCTGCACGGAAAAGTTGCAGCGTTGGAATTGGCTCTGGCTCCCTCCCCGTGCGCGGCTCCCTCAGGGCGCTGGGGCGGCTCGAGATTCCGTTTTTAGCCCACACAAAGGCTCTTGACTCTGCCCCTCTGTGGGATAACAGGGGCTCCCACTCCTGAGGTGCTGGGAGGTATCTCTTGCCCTCTCTCCCTGTGCGCCAACCAGGATATCAGGCCAGCCACCTCACCCTCTGAGTGAAACCCCTCCCAGATGGAAAAGTTGCAGCGTTTGAATTGGCTCTCGCTCTTTCCCCATGCGCGGCTCCCTCAGGGCGCTGGGGCGGCCCGGAGATTCCGCTTTCAGCCCACACAAAGGCCCCTGACTCTGCCTCTCTGTGGGGTAACATGAGCGCCCACTGCTGAGGCACTCGAAGGAATCTCTTGCCACTATCTGAGCGCGCCGACCAGGAGATTGGGGGAAATGGCTCCCCCACATGTCTTTCTTTGTCTGGGTTTGGCGAGAGTCTTAGCTTGTATTGACTGGGTTGCTACAGGCACAGTTTTTCCTCGGCTTGGATCTCCGTGCTACATCCTGGTTCGGCCGTTTGTGCCGCGGCCTGGATCTATTCACCCCCTTTACTGGCCTCAGCTTCGATATTCTCAGTTCCCAGTGAAAGCCGCCCTGTTAAGGTTAGTGAGGAAAGCGGAGCATTTCTTACTCCCTATTTCCTTCGGGGTTTGATTATATATTTAGCCAATTTTTTGCTCGACCATACCTTCGGGTGTATTGTGAAACATCTGGAGGCTCCAAGGATAGGTTATTCTGTTTCTGGTTGAAGATCTTGTTGAGTTTTGGGGGAGATTTATCGGTATCGCTTCCTACCACGCCATTACGCTGACGTCATCTCCCTTTATTTATTTTTCTAAAGAGTGAGACAGACAGTGGCAGTCAGACAGGAAGGAAGAGAGATGAGAAGCATCAACTCATAGTTTCAGCACCTTAGTTGTTCATTGTTTGCTTTTTCATGGTGTCTTGACCCAGGGGGGCAGCTCCAGCAGAGCCAGGGACCCCTTGCTCAAGCCAGCAAGCTTGGGCTCAAGCCAGCAACTTTGGGCTCAAGCCAGTGACAGTAGGTTCATGTCTCTGATCCCATACTCAAGCTGGCAACCCCACAGTCAAGCCAGGTGAGCTTATGCTCAAACCAGCAACCTCAGGGTCTCAAACCTAGGTCCTCAACATTTCAGACCAACACTCTATCCACTGCACCACTGATTGATCAGGCTGTTGACTCAATATAGTTTAATATGGATATTTTAGAGAGTAATAGTAAAATTTGTGGTTTAGTCATCCTACCCAGTGTATATATGGTAAAGAAATTCATTTACAGACACAGTGCTATATCTGAAGATTTCAATGCTCTTTGCAGGGATTTGGGGGCAATTTAAGTGTTGATCTGTGGGGAATTGGATAAGTAAAATATAGTGAGCAAATCCTTGAAAAGGCTATGTATCATGTGGAAGCAAGGGACTAGATGTAACTGAGCATCATAATATATATTAATATCACAGAATATGTGATCTTTTGTGATTTGGTTTTTTTCACTTAACATAATGTTTTCATGGTTTGACCACGTTATCGCATATATTGATATCAATACTTCATTTCTTTTCGTTGCCAAGCAATATTCCAGTGTATAGATATACCAAATTTTGTTTACCTATTTTTCAATTGATGAATATTTAGGCTGTTTCTACTTTTTGGTCATATGGATGTTGCTGTTGTAAATATTCATGTACAGGTTTCTGTGTGCACATATATTTTCATTTTTCTTTATTTTATCTAGCAAGAGAGAGAAAGATGGGAAGAGAGAGATGAGAAGAATGAAGTCATAGTTGTGGTATTTTAACTGTTCATTAATTGTTTTTCATACACACCTTGTCCAGAGGGCTGTAGCTGAGGGAGTGACCCCTTGTCCAGCAAGTAACCTTGGACTCAAGTCAGCAACCTTGGGCTTTAAAACTGTGACCTTTGGGCTCAAGCCAGCAACTATGGGATCATATCTATGATCCCACGCTCAAGCTGGTGAACCTGTGCTCAAGCTGGTGAGCCTGCACTCAAGCCAGTGATCTTCCTCAGTGTTCCAGGTTGGCGCTCTATCCTCTGTGACTCCATCTGGTTAGGCTTTCATTTTTTTCTTGGGTAGAACTGACAAGTGGAATTTTTAGGTCATCTAGAGGGTTGATAATTCCACCATCTGGGTTATTTTGGGTTTGGTTATACTTTCCTTATATCATATACTTTTGATCAGTGAGTGGTTTTTTATATTTTATGTAAAGTAGTACAAGGTTAATTTTCAACTGTCACTTAAAAATGGTCAAAATGATAAATGTTATGTATATTTTACCACAATTTAAAAAATTAAACGTAAAGTTACCATATGACGCATCAGTTCATGATAGCTAAGTGAAAAGAAGCAAGTCATAAAAGAACACATATGGCCTGACCAGGCTGTGGCACAGTGGATAGAGTGTTGGACTGGGACGCAGAAGACCCAGGTTTGAAATCCTGAGGTCACCAGCTTCAGCACAGGCTCATCTGGCTTGAGCATGGGCTCACCAGCTTGAGCCACTTCAGCCTGCTAAGTGGCTTTTTCTTCTGAATAAACTATATTAAATTAAGCCAGTCTAGGTGTTCAGGAAGGAAAGGGGAAATACCGTACCTTCTTTGACCAACATCTTTTTCTACTTGGCCTCAGCCACCATCACAACTTGTCATTCTGTGGCCACTGTGTAAACTGCTATTACTAGGCTCTAAGCTCTGGGGGCTTCTGGCTCCAATTCTATTCCTGCCATCCTTTGAGGGCACTGGCACATAAGGGACTAACTTAGTTATACAGCTTACCACATATTTATGAATCATTAATTCTCAAACTAGTGTCTATTTGTGGCTTTGTCTTGTTCTGAGTGCTGAGCAAATTATGGAATAAGTTGTCCCTACAGATAACCCTCAATGTTCATAGTCAGGTGGATGACGTAAACATACATGCAGAAAAAATGCAAAATGATGTGATAGAGACAAAATGGATTAATCCAGTATGAATTAGATTAAAGTTTTATGGAAAAAGCACTACTTCAGCTCGAAATTTAGGAATTTAGACAATATGAAGAATGAATTCTAAGCTTTCCCTGCCACTGACAGCCTGTATCTCCAATACTCAAGTAAATTTATAAGAACACATTGTTTTTTGTCCAACATCTTCCTCTACCCCTTAATCCTCTTTAGCAATCTTTCCTACTTATGTAAATTATCACACATGATATCTACCTTCACATAAAAAGATGACTCCAGAGCCCAGTTTGAGAAGATTTTAGCTAATTAGATAGGACATAAATGTCAATGGGTCATTTGTTATTCCAGGTATTTGAGACTTTTAACTGCAGTGAGACGTTTAACAGTGTCTTGGACTAAAATCTTTTTTATCAGAAAGGAAACAACTTTTATTCCCAGTAGTCATTTGACCTGGGGCTCCATGCCTGCTTTCAAAGTTGTTCATGTACACGCTCCAGATTCTCCATCATGGATGAGAAATTGGCTCCGCCCAGGAGGAAAAGTCTTGCGAAGACAGATAGGGAGAGGGACCTTTCCCATGGCCTGCGTGAGACTGTAATGCTATTTTGTTGCAGCCTGTGCTGTGAATCAGATATGGGCCACCTTCCTTGGGATACCACAGGTAGTAATACCAGGTACTAAGAAAAAATACCTAACTAACTCTTGTGTGACCTGTCCTTTCCACTACATAGGCAATTGTATGCCCAAAGCTTCAAGGCTCCAGCTCCAAGCTAAAGTTGATTAAGCTGAGAATCAGATGAGAAAAAAAAAAGACTTTCTTCACTTTATCTTTTTGAACATATTCTTTTACCATCCAGAGAGAAAGGGATATATTTGCCTACCAACAATCAAAACACAGTGCCTGTCAGTATTTCATTAATTTGACAAACTCATTCTGATAAATCACTGGTTTGCATATAAAATTTGAGAATATACAACTTTGTTAAATGAAATGATCCTTGTGAGAGAGGGAAATGGTGAGAAGTCAGAGCCCTTGAACAAAGGTATGGAAGTGTGGTATAGACTAGACACAGTCTGATTTCTGATAATGTTGGACTAAAATCTTCACTAAAACTAAAATCCATTTGTTTTATAAAGTTTCTTTAGTGTGATTCACTTGAAAAAAAATCTTTTTACCTAACAGTTGAAATCTTTTTGCAAATATTGTTTCTTCTTTTACTCTGGGTCTCTCTTGCTTTTCTTCTCTAATAACTTCAAGTATTTAAGGATTTTTTTTTTCAATCACTTAGCCTGGCATTGTTCAATCTGTGTCCTGAACTTCTTTCCACTACTCAAGTTCACATACTACAAACATCAAACAATGTTATTCGCCTCTGTATCTGCTACATCCACTCTCTCTCCTGCATGCTGAGGATTGTTTTATCATGGCTGCATTTCTATGTTTACAAATCCTTTCCATCATAAGCTGTCATTCAGTGGATTTCCTATCTGGTCTGTGTATAGGAAACTAACAAAATTTCACTTGAGTTGTTGGTTATAAGGATAAGTTAAGCAGTTTTACAGATAGTAGTATGAGTACACATGAAAATGAAGAACATCTTTAAAAACCATTCAGTGTCATAGGATGCAGACTCCGTGAGGAAAGGGAATATGTCTCTTTTGTAACTCATTTTAGCCCCTATTACAGTGAACTATTCATATTATTTGATTAATATTTATTGACTCAAACAACAAAATTAAGACAAAGCAGACATTTCAGCTAATTATTTAGCCAATATATTAAGTGTAGCTAGGAAGATCAATTAACAGGCATATACCTTTTAAAAAATAATGAGCAGAAAATAAGCAATTCTTTTTTTTTAGTGTATTTTCATTTATTTATTTTTTCAGAGACAGAGAGAGAGTTAGAGAGAGGGATACATAGGGACAGACAGACAGGAACGAAGAGAGATGAGAAGCATCAATCATCAGTTTTTCCTGGCCTCACATTAGTTGTTCATTGATTGCTTTTTCATATATGTCTTGACCGCAGGCCTTCAGCAGACCAAGTAACCCCTTGCTCAAGGCAGCGACCTTGGGTCCAAGCTGGTGAGCTTTTGCTCAAACCAGTTGAGCCGGCGCTCAAGCTGGCAACCTCGGGGTCTCGAACCTGGGTCCTTCCGCATCCCAGTCCAACGCTCTATCCACTGCTCCACCGCCTCGTCAGGAAAATAAGCAATCTTAAAGGAATAGATAGGAAGAAATGCCTGGACAAATCCTTGAAGTCTCAGAGCTCAGCTAAAGATAATATTTTTAAGCGTTCATTAAGATTAAAGGTAGAAAGAGTTTTATTATACCTACAGATCGAGCAAGGATACTACCTGATACTCTCTTACAATCCAAATTATATTTATTTTAAAATACTGCCCAAATAAAATTATGGATTTTTATTCTTCTCGCATAGATATAATCTCCTTTTTCTTTAACTTTTACATCCAAAATATTTACATACTTATCTCACCTCCCAAACTATAAAATCTGTGAAGGCAAAGTTCACAGCTGATTAATCCTTGCTTTTTGCCTCTTTCCTCCCTGTGTAATGAATGGCTCAGTGCGTGCCAACAACGTGAGCACAGCGAGTGCTGCTTGAGCTGAGGGGATAGACAGGCTACAGCCCTGAGTAGTGAGTCTGAGAGTGAGTCTCAGGAATGAACCAGAACAAGGCCAGCTTCCTAAGGAGACATGCAGTCTGTTGGTTGACTGACTTTCAGCTTCACCATTCTCCTTCTTCCTACATTTTGAACCTGAAGGGAAATATACTCTCTTTGATTAGTTTTTAAGGAGGAGCCTCATTCAAAACAAAACAAAACAAACAACAAAAAAATGTGCAATGTGAAATTCTTTACATGAAATACAGTGTAACTGATGGCTCTTCATTTGCATTTTATTGGTGTTCTTTAAAACAGTCTAAACATTCCAGGAGGTCACTCTCTCTGGTATTTATCACTGCTGCGCCAGAGACCTTGATAGTTTACTAAATTAAATATATGATTTTTTTAAAAAGGTACCCTTTTGGGAAATAGAACACATTTGGTATAGACATTAAAATGAATAGATCTAGAATTTCTGATTCATTCTAAGTTTTAAAGTTTATATTTTAGTGTACTAAGCATATAAGGGAATAAAACAAAAATGTTTGATGGGTTGTTTATTCATAAAATGTATCTTTTATACTTACATAAAATATAAGATCCCTTTAGATAATGTGTTGATCTGTTAATTTATTGCATTTCCTACATTACTTTATTGTATCAAATGTTTGAGGGTCATTCTTGAGTTTGAGCAATGAACAATTATTTCTTTCTGTGATTATGATGAATCTGTCCTCATATTACAAAGGGCGAGACTATAATACCATCTGGGCAGTTACACTGCCCTGGCTCCAGTATTGCTGAAGTATATATATAAGCTGCACCTATAGGATGTTTACTTTTTTTTCTTTGGCTTCAGTCTCTCTATCCCCATAAAATAGGGATTATAATATCATATTTCATAGAACTAAAGACACCACTTGTAAAATGATGCATTAACTCATACTAATACAAAAATAAGAGTGTAAATTAAAATCTGACAGACTTCTTTTGATTGTAAAAATATTATTCCAAGAAAAAGCCCAGATGTCAGAGAACAACAGCTCTCTGGTTTGTTTCTTTCTCTTTGCAGTTAATCTTGTATTGGTTTTAGACATAATCATTAATTTACTAGGCTTGGTTTTCTATGTTCTCTTCTATTTTTTCTAATTCTAGAACTTTTATCTCAGTCTTTTTCCCACTTAGAATCTGGAGATTTTAAGATTATGTCTTGGATTAGGAGGCTTAAAGGGAAGGTCTAACTCATCTGAGAGAGCATATATAAACATATTTACTATATATAACTTTTAAAATCTTATATTAGGAGAAGAAATCTAATAATGGAACAAACCGCTCAAAATTTTTCTCCAACTATAAGATCTATTGTTAATAATTTTAATTAATCTGATCAAACTAATATAACAGATATAAAGTAAATTATTCTGTGATTACTTTAGGTGTACCTCAAATGACAATTTAGGAATTTTTTTTTAAGTTTATATCTAAGTGAATCTTTTTTAAATATTTATTTTTATTTTATTTATTCATTTTAGAAAGGTGAGAGAGAGAAACAGAGAGAGAGAAGGGGGAGGAGCAGGAAGCATCAACTCCCATATGTGCCTTGACCAGGCAAGCCCAGGGTTTCGAACCGGCGACCTCAGCATTTCCAGGTCGACGTTTTATCCACTGCGCCACCACAGGTCAGGCAAATGGTGGGATCTTTTTTTTTTATTTTTTAATTTTTTTATTTTTAGAGAGGAGAGGGAGAGAGACAGAGAGAGAGAGGAGAGAGAGACGGGGGGAGGAGCTGGAAGCATCAACTCCCATATGTGCCTTGACCAGGCAAGCCCAGGGTTTCGAACCAGCGACCTCAGCATTTCCAGGTTGATGCTTTATCCACTGCGCCACCACAGGTCCAATTTAGGAATTTAACATCACTATTTGAAGAGGAAGTCAATTATTTTTAAAGTTTACTTCAAAACTAAACCTAGCAGTCTCTAAGAACTAACATATAGCAGCACCCTGTTATAACCCAGTAGATATGTCCAGAAATAAACAGAACACCCTCCCATGATATTTAATATGTGTACCCCATAGCAATAGCTAAACTAATTATAAGAACAAAAACACCTAATTTTAAATTGTGTTAGGATATTAGAACATTTATTTCTACTGTAACTATTTCATTGGTTTGTGGAAAAATCACCAGATAATAAAATGTCTATAAATTCTCTCTAAATTTGAGAAAAGTTTATAATTAATAAATGATATAGGAACCCTTGAAAAAAGATATAATTATATAATGATAAGGAATAGCATTTAAGTGAATCAATCTCGTATTTTCAAATGATAGTAATTTAATAATTTATTACCTTTTTTGATTTTCACTTAGCCTTTCCTTTGCAGAGATAAATCAATAAGAAAAAGATAACTATAAGAGCGTTTATCTCACAAATTTGCAAATGATATCTTTAGTTCAGTGATTTGTTAAAATTCTTATCACTCTGACTCACTGTTACAGTAGCAATAAGTACCCCCTTTTGAAAAAATGTCAACCTAAGGATCCAAACTGAATTCTTTTTTTTTTTGTTTGTTTGTTTTTTTTTTTTATATAATTTTATTTTTTTTAATGGGGTGACATCAATAAATCAGGATACATATATTCAAAGATAACAAGTCCAGGTTATCTTGTCGTTCAATTATGTTGCATACCCACTACCCAAAGTCAGATTGTCCTCTGTCACCTTCTATCTTGTTTTCTTTGTGCCCCTCCCCACCCCCTATCCCTCTCCCATTCCCCCCTCCCCACCCCCCCCACCCCCCCACCCCCCGTAACCACCACACTCTTGTAAATGTCTCTTAGTTTCACTATTATGTCCCACCTACGTATGGAATAATACAGTTCCTGTTTTTTTCTGATTTACTTATTTCACTTCGTATCATGTTATCAAGATCCCACCATTTTGCTGTAAATGTTCCGATGTCATCATTTCTTATGGCTGAGTAGTATTCCATAGTGTATATGTGCCACAACTTCTTTATCCAGTCATCTATTGATGGGCTTTTTGGTTGTTTCCATGTCCTGGCCACTGTGAACAATGCTGCAATAAACATGGGGCTGCATGTGTCTTTACGTATCAATGTTTCTGAGTTTTTGGGATATATACCCAGTAGAGGGATTGCTGGGTCATAAGGTAGTTCTATTTTCAGTTTTTTGAGGAACCACCATACTTTCTTCCATAATGGTTGTACTACTTTACATTCCCACCAACAGTGTATGAGGGTTCCTTTTTCTCCACAGCCTCTCCAACATTTGCTGCAAACTGAATTCTTAAATTCAGAAAATTAGCTATCATATTTTGAAATGCACTACAGTTTTATCACATATTCATATTTCACCTAACACCATTTAAAATTTAAGTATAACATTGTTATACACATTTGTTTACTAATTACACACATATATAGAGATATTTATCTAACACAATGATCTAGTTTTAATCCCACTAAAACTAATAACTTTAGTCTGACCATGCTTGACTTCTCACCAATTCTTTAAATTAGATTGAAAACAGTCACTAAAAACTCATTTTTCTACATATGCACTTACTTGATAACCCATTGGGCAAAAATGACTTGTGCATTTTGCCATTTCAATAGGATGAGTTTGACAGTAAATTGATATTAACTTTTATTTTCAGTATGTAGAAATTTTTTATGAAAGGTCAATATATTTTTTCATATGTTCAATAGGCTTAGAAATGTTTTAATCATTGAGAGTGACGCCATGGTAGTAAAAGTATGAACACTTGATTCTGGTACTCTATTTCTCCAGCTGGTATTACTATGTCTGTTAACTGGGTATTCATTTTCTTACAGTAATAGTTGGAATGAGATTTTTCTCTATCTTGTATACAACATAGCTAAGAAACATTTAGATTTGAAATACTAGATTTTGTAAATCTGAACACTTAAAAAATAGCTCAGAGTTTTGGTTATACATAAAGTGACCAAATAGTTGTAGCCCTTGAAAACACGTCTTTTAAGATGACACATTGAGTAGCATCACCCATGTCTTCTATGATAATGATCTTGTGAACTTAAGATCCATGATAAAGCCATTCTACTGTAAACATAACTATTTTAATCTTATTTCAAAATTACATCATATTCAGCTTATTTAGCAATTGCACATGGATGATGATTTTGCATGTTGACTTTTACATTTCACCAAATTACCTTGGCTGCAATGTCTGGAAGAGTTTTAATGTGTGTGTGTGTGTGTGTGTGTGTGTGTGTGTGTGTGTGTGTGTGTGTAAAAGATAATGTAATATTAGAAATTATAACAGTGGAGTTTCAGTATATTCATGTAGGCAAAAGAGCATATTGGTCATGAGGGTAAAAGCAATAATAAAGGAAAGGGGGTGCAAAAGATGTGTGGAGTTAGCAAGAAAATTTAAGGACATATGTTTTGTATAATATATTTTTATACAGCAGCCAGCCAAGCATATAAAACAAAATATTTATGTACTATTTTCTATTAAGAAAAATAAATATAGACATATATATTACATATATTATATTTACACACACACATATTTATCTGTGCTTATGATTATAATACACAGTAAAACCTGCCATAGAGCATTACTATTAACACTTACAAAATTTTGGAAACTTTAGATATTTGTTAATATGATGTAATAAAACAACATGGGCTAGTCAGATGAGCTCCAAGAAATTCTAAGGTAAAAATGTGATGCAGCACCATTCTGATCCAGCTGCTGTTTGCCACAAATTGATGGTAGTTTTGTATTTTCAAATTTCAAAACATTTTTAGGGTTGGTTGCTGGCAGAGATTCCTGGAATCATTTTATCAGCACAAATTGATAAGTTTGGGCCTGTAGGTACAGTGGAATAAAATTATATGACACTTAAAATTGTAAAAGACTACCTTGTTAAGGACATTAAAATATGCAATACAAACAATTGTTAGTCACGAGGAAAGTGAAAATAAAAACTGCAATGAGATACCACTTCACAGACATTCAGATGGCTGTTCCTAAAAAGACAGATAATCACAAGTGTTGACAGAAAAATAGAAATAACGGAATTCTCATACTGCTAGTAGAAATGTAAAATGGTGTATCCACATTAGAAAACAGTCTAGCAGTTCCTCAAGTGGCTAAATATAGAGTTAACATATGATCCAGCAATTCTACTCCTATGTATGATATATAACCAAGAGAAATGAAAGAATGTCCACATAAAAATTGCTTTATGAGTCTTCACAGAAACAATATTTATAATAAACAGCTAAAAAGTGAAAACAACTCAAAATGACCATGAACTGATGAGTGAATAAATTACTATATTTATACACTGAAATAGATTTGTAATCAAAAGAAAAGAAGTCCTGATACATGTTATAACATTGATAAACCCTGAAAACATCATACTAAATGAAAAGAAGTTAGTTTCAAATGACCACATATTATGTGATTTTATTTATAAGAAATACTCAGTATAGGCAAATCTATGTAGACCACAAAGAGATTAGCAGATGCCTGGGGCTGGGGGATGATGGAGGGTTGGGAATTTACAATAAAACAGTGCAAGTGTTTTGTTGGGGGTAAGTCCTGTTCTAAAATTGACTGTGGTGATACATGCAAAACTCTAAATATACTAGAAGCCATTAAAATTTTTGGATTTTATAGAATGTGAATTATATGTCAGAAAAGTTATTTAAAAAATATAAAGTTTTATTTGGGGCAAAAAATTACTACTATAAGAACAATAATTAACTTGGAGATTAAAGAAAGAGAATTGTCAATGGAAAGTGGGCTGAAGAAGATTTCAAAAAGATTGGCAATACCTGTATTGTATTTTCAAATTTGAGCAACATGTACATGATATTTGTTATAATAGCCTTTAAAATGCTTTCTATATTTCAGATATTCTAATGGACATTGTAATGTTCATCAGATTATTTTTCTTCCATGTTTTATGATTACAATACTGCATCTTACTAAATTTTTGATGCATTGCCATTATCTGTGAAGATCAAGTCAGGGATCTTCCTGAAATTACATAGTTCTTTTTTTTTTTAGTGAGAGAGACAGTAAACAAGAGAGAAGGACAGACAAGGACAGACAGGAAGGGAGAGAGATGAGAAGCATCAGTTCTTTGTTGTGGCACCTTAGTTGTTCATTGATTGCTTTCTCATATGTGCCTTGACCAGGGGGATCCAGCCAAATCAGTGACCCCTTGCTCAAGCCAGTGATCTTTGGACTCAAGACAGTGACCTTGGGTCATACCTATGATTTCACGCTCAAGCCACGGACCCCACACTCAAACTGGTGACCCCACTCTTAAGCTGGTAAGGCCACGCTCAAGCTCACAAACTGAGGGTTTTGAACCTGAGTCTTCAGCATCCCAGGTTGATACTCTATCCACTGTGCCACCGCCTGGTCAAGTTTAAATTACATAGTTCTCAACTTTACATGTTTGCTAATCTTGTGGTTACTACTACAGTGTAATCTTTTTAAGGGGAAGAATACAAATAATGGATAGCCACCCAAAACACATGGGTCAAATATGTGAATGAAATTTTTTTTTCTGTTTTAACAGACCACATGTACACACATTACTCTATTAATGCATTCTCTCTCTTCTTTTATTGTCAAATGCCCCCTTTCCTGGTTTTTGGAATTTCCTTTATAACAGTGATAAATTCACATTTTAAATTAAATCCTACTAATATGATTCATATTGTAGTAACAAATTCAGAAAAAATATAAAAGGAAAGTGTTTGACTTAATGAAAAAATTAATCTCATTAGGAGCATGATAATATTAAAGTAGCATAATACCTCAAGAAATTTATTCTTAAAAAATTTTAGTAGACTATATAGATTTCATGATATATATTTCAGTAAAAATTTTGTAGGAATTGCTTTAATATTTCTACAATAACAAAAATATGTTGATCAAGGAAAACAAAAAAGAGGGTGGTGAGTACAGAATAAAATGCACCCTCAAATATACCATTTTATCATATGGATTATTTGTGGCTGAAGGCATTTTAGAAATAAATACAAGAAAAACTTTACTAGCTCTCCTATTTGCTCAATAACAGTACCTAGATTTGTGACAGGATCCCCCTTTTCTCTCTAGCAGTAAGGGCAGAAGTCAATCACCAGAGACCTTTCTAGACCCTTATTAACTCAGAAACAGCACCACAGGAATCTACATAATAAACTTTGATAAAATAGCCATTATTCGTCATTAATTTCCTCATATATTTATGTTATTAGAATTTGACCACCTAGCAACTCAAAGTCCTCTTTCTTTGGGTGTTGATTTCTCTAAAAATATATTGTTAAAACGGTGTATAAGCTCAAATTCTAACCACCGCTTTGCTTTACTCATCACTTGGTGCTCCCATAAGTTAATAAACTTCTGTTTCATTTTTTTTTAATCTGTCTTTTGTTAGTCCATTTTTCAGGTCCCCAGACAATAAACCAAAGATAAGTAGATGTAAAAAAAAAAGTCTCAGGGAGTTCTGTTTTGTTATATAAAAGTGGAGTAGTAATATAAATGATGTAAAGAAAAATATATGGGCCCATAGGATTTAATTCTCCTCCACCTTACATATGAAAAGAAATGGCAATTTTATAGCATAGTTTCCTATATTTTATCTTAATTTTTAAATTCATAATATCCTTCTTTACAGATTCATAAGGGCATCTATGTCACCTATTGGAAAATACAATGAATGTGCATGATCCTTGCTTGGACCAAGATCAGGGGCTAGTTATGAATACTTGGCACCTGCTTCATTACAATTAGACCACTAACATGGCAACCCATTGGGATCCTTATTGCGAGTAAGTCATTGATATTCCAATCCTCTTTTAGACTAGGCACATTATCATTATTTATCTTCTTTCTGAGTTCTAAGGCAATGTAGAAAATAAGGTAAGAACATTCTTATTGGCCTTAAGAAGTCTTAGAAATTTCCTCTACTTTCCTTCTATTCAAAAGACCTTAGCCAGGTAATACTAACTCCTTTAACTTTAATTTCTTCCTCCATAAAAATACTTACTTAACTTTGAATTTGCTTGGACTGGAACCTTAAACTATTGTATATGCAGACCAGTGACTTTAATTTTAGGTTTTTCACTTCTCTACTTACCTCTTTTTAGATTCTTGGCCTCTATTTAACCTATTTACATATACTAATTCTGACTTTCTCAAGACATAATTTAAACTATTGAACTTTTTGTAGCTGTTCATGTTTTACCCATGTAATTTAGTTATTTTAAGTTTCTTCTCCATCAGTCTACCACTTTAAGATCAAAGAAAAGTATTAGACTCTTTTGACAATATTTCATGACTCTGTGAATATCACTCTCTTTTTCTTAGCCGTATAGATTTCCCATGAGAAGGACTCAGTTATCATTTCTAAGATAAACACACACACACACACACACAACCAAAAGAATAAATATTCAGAATATTACTTATATAATAAACAGAAAAATAATTGATAAATTCATTTTGATCTTTATAAAGACAGAATAATGTCCATTCACTCAGTCAGTCTCAAAATAATTGAAAATATTTTAATATCTCATCTCATAATATTTATAAACCACATACAGGGGAAGTAAGGACCATATCTTTTCTGGGGTTTAGACCTCCCATCACCTTCTACTTTTAGAAAGCTCAATAATATGGTTGCATAAGTAAATAGGGACTTGTTTATATATGTACTTTTTATCTGTAGCAGCTCTTAAGGCTCTATAGTAAAGGCAGTGCTGCTAGGGTTTAGGAAAATACCAAGGACAGTTCTTTAGCTTCTTCAGATGTTTTGCCACATTGGTAAGGCCACTCAAAATGTGCTTGGTTCATTTTATCTAATCACAGATCCAAATGCAAAATTCTCTAAGGCATCCGGTGTATTTGCATAAATCTCTTGAGAATACAAGTGTAAGTATTCAAAAGAGGGTTGTCTAGTTTCAGGAAAATAACTGTGAATTCCCTGCAGGTAAAGTAGAGAGCTGGGGCAATGAGGTCGCAAAAAAAAAACCTGGTTCAGCCAGCAAAGGAAAAACCACATTAAAATTTAGGTTTGGAAGTACCGATTGACTACTTACTCTGTTCCAGGATCTCTGTTATGAGGTCCCACAGGTTATCGCATACCACCTCTACAACAATCTTGTAAATTTCTCAATTTGTCCAAGGAGCTGAATCAGGTTTTGAATTTGGGAACTTGTCATTTCAAATACCACACCACTGCCTGTAAATACATGTGTCTAATCTTATTTTGTTTTTGAAGTTTATTTTAAGTAGATTCTCAATATTCATTTCTTTTATAGTATCAAATGTGATCATGGCCAGGATATGAAATGTGAAGCATGAATTTATTTTATCTTTTTATTGTTTGGCAATTTCTTAAATTTTCTCAAATGCTAGGTTTTGTTACCTCTGCAGATCTAGGTCTTTGGGTTTATTAATACTTGGAAGTGTTAAGCCTAATCTGGAGGGACTTGAAACATTGAAGACACAAACAAAATCCATTGATTACACATAAAACTTTATTGTCTAGCTTGGCCAAGGGGCGGCAACTTTGACAGAAATCTGAGGGAGGGCGCCCTGGCCCTTTGTTCTACCTAGTTTTTAGAGTTTTGTAAGTGGGAAGTACAGAAGCAAAAATTGCAATTAGGTGCCCTTTACCACTATTGGTTATAGTCATATGCCCTTTAACATGATAGGACCATGTTCAATTTGCAAGCCATACGTCATTTTGGAGAAAACAAAATTTACAAGTCAACCCAATGATAAAAAGATGTCTCTTTACATATTAAGAGACATTCCTATATTTTCTAATGTTTATCCGCCATCTCTTTGTCCAGAGTCACACACATTAACTATATGCATTCATATGGGAGAGGTAGTTTCCCTGGGGACAAATGCCCACAAATGGCTCATTACTATAAGAAAAGGTTTATTTTGGCTTTTCTCTTCCTGCACCTGGCTAGCCATTCACCTCTTTCCCCACAGATGTGGTTCAATGTCGGGAATCCATGTTTCCTTCCCTTTGCATTTACAATACAATGCCAAGGGCTATCCTGGTTTTATGCCAATCACAGAGTACAGAGATTATTCACAAAATTTCTCTGCACACCTTAACCCAAATTAATAAAATGTTCTTTCAGCCTCTTAAAGTAATATTGATTCTGTAGCTTTTGGTACTTTACAACACTTGCAGGTGAGGTTGCGCAGTGGCTCCTCAGGGCTCCTCAGAAGATGCATATATATGATAACGTGTATAACAATACTATATTTTCTAATGCTGTTTATACATTGTTAATGCATTGTCCACTATTTTTTTTTGAATTTTTTTTCTTTTCCAAGGGGAGATAGTGAGGGAGACTCCTTCATGCACCCTGACAAGGATCCAACTGACCATCCCTATCTGGGGTTGCCCATCTGGGGCCATGTTCGCAACTGAGCTATTTTTAACACCTGAGGCAGAGGCTCCACAGAGCCATCTCAGTGCTTCTGGCCAATAAGCTTGAACCAATTGAGCCATGGTGCTGTAGGAGGGGAAGAGGGAGAGATAGAAAGAGAGAAACAAAAGGGAGGGAAAGGGGTGGAGAAGCAGATGGTTACCCCTCCTGTGTGCTCAGACTGGGAATTGAACTTGGGACATCCACACTCTGGGCCGATGCTCTACCGCTGAACCAACCAGTGAAAGCCTTCACTAGTATTTAATATAGTATAAAGCAGTGGATCTAAATTTTTGGCATTCATCAGAAGAATCACTTGAGGCTATGTTTGAAGACAGCTGGGTCCTATCTAACCATTTCTATTTTTTAAGTCTGGAATGGGACCTGAGAATTCTCATTTTAATGAATTAGGAGGTAACAGTGATGCTAATTCAAAAACCAGATGTTGATAACAACTGGTATGGAATATGAAAGACTTTGGCCTCAAGAGAATGTTTTGTTTTAATTAAGGTGGAAGTTGGGGGGATTCAGGAATGAATTGCACAAAAACATCAAGAAGATCAATCTCTTTGGACATGTACAAGTTGTCCTGTGTGCTGGGTCATTTTTAAGGACAATGAGAAGAAGTAAAATATGATAGACTAAAATGCTATGTATTCACCTTCTATGATGGATCTTGAAAATCGTCAGTGTTGCAGGAAAGCGAAACCTCAGAGGATTGACACTCAGATAACTATAAGAGGAAAGGAATTTACTAATAAAAGCCAACAAAGCACGTGGGGCTATAGCTCCAAAGACTAAATGCTCTCTGAGATTAGATTTCTTACATTTTATATACCCTTTACAGAACATAAATTCAAATACACGAGTTGTGTAATTCCTTTGACTTGAGGTACATACATCAATCACAGGATTTCAGGATGGGAGGGGGCTTACAGGATGTCAGAGGATAAGTGTTTGTAAATAGCCCATTGAGGAGAAAGAAAGGGGGAGAAAAAGCTGCTCAAATCTCCCTTCCACCTCCCACATTTCTGGTTGTTTATTTTCTTCTTCACAGGTGTGGGGAAGAGAGGGGGTTCTAGTATCCTTCCTCTTTCCATTTGAAACCTTCTAGTACTAAAATCACTTCATTTGCAATTTAACAGCCCTACCTAGGCAGGAATGCAACTTGTAACTTGACTTGCTTTGCTATTTACAGCACATGCATTCCAATGCAGGGAATGGAGGACATTATACAATTAAAAAGATGTCCTTTAACAAAACCTCTCTGAACACTTGGCCTAAATAATTAAATATCCTTGAAGCCTCTTATTTCAAGGGGGGGTGGTTCCTTCCTCAATAGCAATATACAAATATTGATCGACTTATGGCCTATGCAACTTATGACCATTCAGCTTTACAACAACAATCCCTAGCCAAGACTGCTCCACATCTGGCAGCGCAAGCATTGCCCAGCTGGGCGTAAGATAGTGCAGACCAGCTTCCAGCTCCGCGTCCACCATTTCAAATGTTATCCCAGACTTGGTACAGTAATCTGTGTTTTATGACTTGGATATTTTTCATCAAACCCAAAGATGTTTACCAAGAGGAAACATCCAAAGATGTCTACCAAGAGGAAATTGTCTTTGCAAATATTAAACCAGTTGTACTGGTAATGCAGTGTTATATTTAAACGTGACGAATGTAAAAATAAGAAACAAAATGGTGTAGAGATGATACAAATGGCATAAAATGAACAAAGAAAATTATGATATATAACAATAATGAAAGAAAATTATGATAAAATATGACTTAAAGATTTTTATAACATCATTTCACAGTACTGTACATACTGTCTACTCAACTTATGACCAAATCATGTTACGACTGTGTAAGGTATTTTTCCCCGCCAAGAAGGAAGGAACGGGGGCTCGGAGCCGCAAAGTGTGAAATAATAAACGGCTTTATTGAGTACAGAGCACACACCCCGCCCAGCAAGGTTCCCTGGCCCCTAGGAAAGAAACATGGAGGCTAGGGAAGTTGCAAAGATTAAACCGCGTGGCAGATATTTAAAGGGTCCCTCTAGGGAAGTGGAGCTACTATGACGTGGTAAAATTTCACTGGCTGGCAGAGGATCACTTCTTTCCAAATGGTTCCTGAGAAGCTTCCTTTGGCGGGCTTGATTGTGGGCGGTCCTAGCCAAAGTGGGCGGGTCTGAGTCCCTACATCACCATCTTTCCATCCACCGACCTTACAGACTGGTCTGTCGGAACCAACCGTGGTCGTAAGTCGAGCACTAGCTGTATCTTTAGGAGCATAAACAAATTTGATGATATTTCAGAGATGCTTAAATTTAGGATTTAGGAAACAGTGCTAAACAGGAGATGGGTCAAGGGGATGCTCAGATTAATACACTCAGTTGTGCTAATGTCTGAGTGGCCTGTGTTGTTAAATAAGACAGAAGCAAACTTAGGTAAATAAGACCTAGGCACACTTAGTATCTTAGGTAAATAAGTTGATAGGATTTTTGCAGGGTTATCTGAACTCTACTAGGACTCTCACTCTGAACTCTGATCAGCACTAATGAGGGTCTGGATAGAACATGGTGTCTCTTACTCCACACTTTCCTTATAGTTTCTTAAAGCTTAGAAACAGAATGCAAAAAGTAGACAAAGGTATAAGACTTTCTCCTTTCTTAATTTTATTTATTTAAATTCGACTCAAATTAAAACATTGGAAATAATATTATGCTTTATTGTTCACTGTCCCTCTTTCCAAGAAAATGAATCTCTAGGTTTCAGGTCGTTTGCTTCATTTATTCCCATGTTAGCATAAAAATTAAAATTCTCAGTTTTCAAATATATAATATGAATATAATTATCTCTATAAAGTGACAGAAATGGAACCATAATCTCTGCCATGAGAGTATTTTCCAGTAATTTTCATAATTATAATTCCTCTGAGTTTTATGTATGAAAGAAAAATGATGTAATTTTTCATATTCTTTGACTTTTAACCTTATATGTTGACTTTTTACTATGTTTTTACCAAGGTATTACACAAGATGATCAAGAACTACCTAGCATATAAGAAAAAAATAGTTATGAGGAAGGTACAGTGTAAAGCCAGTAATGATGGCCACCTGGCCAACGCAGGTTCAAGTTTGATTCAGACCAATGGTAATGAAGCAACAGAGCCAAAAACTGGTGGTCCATTGTCCTTTATTCTAGACATGCACTTGGCAAGCGAGTAAATACACATACCAGGAAATACTTCCCTTTGCATTCAGGGTTCCCAAAGCCACTGACTCATCCGAGTTTTCCTAGAATCAAAGGCTTCTACCTCACCAGTCTTATTCACCTCTTTGCCTCAACTCATTCTCCTCCATGAACTGGTTTCTCCTTCTCCCATTCCACTAATTTTGGCTGCCTCGTCCATGGGACTTCCCTGGGGTGCTCCAGCCTGGGTTCCTCCACCCTACAAGAACATGGCCACTCTCTCTAAATGGTCTCCTAGCTCCACTTTTTAAAACCTTTTGGTGTGAAAGTCCTCCCCCTACACACATTAGCATAACCATGCCTCTTCCCAAGCAAGAAGGCAATTACTATTATCACCTAGGCAACACCCATCCATGTGGGCAATGCCATCTTTAACAAAGTGAGCAAAATATCTTTTCAGCCTGACATACACCAAATAAATACATTTTCGCTCTTCTTGCTACCTCTTCTGGCTGCATTTCAAAATATAAAAATAAGATGTACTTCAAGTTTTAACCTGTGAAATAACCATTAGAAAGGGCAGCTAATTCACATTCAAAACTCTTCCTTAACAGCAGGATGTATCTCAAGATAACATTTTACATTAATTTTATTTATAGCATTGATAAGTACAATGAAAATGTGTAGTTCAGATGGGGGCATGAAACAGGTTAAATCAAAGACACAGACACTAGTTGAGATCTTAACGGCCAGAGGCATTTATATATGTTTGAATGTAGAAATTCTATACTACTAAATTAGACTTCTGATTATAATTTGATTTACGAACCACAATTCTCTGCATCAGAAAGTTTTGTAAAGTACTGCAATCCATAGGTTACATAGAGACACCAGACAGGTTACAGAAAAAATTGATAGAATCAATTGGAGTCTAAAAGACCAGTGTAACAGGCTTTAATGAAAGGAAACCTGCCGGGCTCGTAAGGAAGAGCAGCCCTGGCTACAGACTTAGGTCATGTTTTAAGGGTTAGGTTAGGAAAGTAGGAAGGATTGTGGGGCATTTGCTGATGGGCTGCCGCTATGACTGGGCTCAGGGGTGCTTTTCCTCTAATTATGGATGTTGGTGCATTTTCTTTCTCTTTTTTTTTTTTTGTATTTTTCTGAAGCTGGAAACGGGGAGAGACAGTCAGACAGACTCCCGCATGCGCCCAACCGGGATCCACTCGGCATACCCACCAGGGGCGACGCTCTGCCCACCAGGGGGCGATGCTCTGCCCCTCCGGGGCGTCGCTCTGCCGCGACCAGAGCCACTCTAGCGCCTGGGGCAGAGGCCAAGGAGCCATCCCCAGCGCCCAGGCCATCTCTGCTCCAATGGAGCCTTGGCTGCGGGAGGGGAAGAGAGAGACAGAGAGGAAGGAGTGGGTGGTGGAGAAGCAGATGGGCGCTTCTCCTATGTGCCCTGGCTGGAAATGGAACCCGGGTCCCCCACACGCCAGGCTGACACTCTACCACTGAGCCAACCGGCCAGGGCAGTTGGTGCATTTTCAATCGTCAGCAGTTTCTACTGTCCATGACTTCATTGGACATTCCTTTGTGGTTGGTCACCTGCTGCAAGCCCTTGAAATGAGACTCATGCCAGCCGGTTAAAGAAGTGAAACTTAACAGAAATTTGAGGAGTTTATTAATTAGCCGGCTAGCTAGCTACATGGGGCATGGTCCCAAATCATGTAGGCCTTCTTAGCATTCTGAACCTTCTTTTATACAAAATCAAGTACTGGTTGGCGTGGATAAGGAGGGAGCATGGTACAATAGTCAGTTTCTAAGAAGGTAACAACATCTATCTACAGGATCTATTAAAAGGAGAAAGCACTTACACATCAAGACCACAAGACAAACAGTAGTGATAATTGTTTTACATACCCGGCAAAGATATTCCCAAATCTTCTAGTGTCTACCCCAATGATTGTTACCACAACGGAATATTCAGCTTAGGATAAGGAGAGAAGCTAAATGAAATTACATATAAAGGATTTCAAAGGTGATGATTAATAGAAGCATATAAAATGTTACAGAATAAAGGTTTTTCAAGCAAGGGAAGTGGGCTCATGATCCCTTTGTCTAGAGCAGGGGTAGTCCAGCCTTTTATACCTATCTCCCACTTTTGTATCTCTGTTAGTAAAATTTTCTAACATCCCACCGGTTCCACAGCAATGGTGATTTATAAAGTAGGGAAGTAACTTTACTTTATAAAATTTATAAAGCAGAGTTACAGCAAGTTAAAGCATATAATAATAACTACTTACCAAGTACTTTATGTCGGATTTTCGCTAAGTTTGGCAGAATAAATTTTTATAAAACAACTTATTATAGTTAAATCTATCTTTTTATTTATACTTTGGTTGCTCTGCTACCAAAAGTTTCCACCATGAAAGCTGGAACGCCCACTAGTGGGCAGTAGGGACCAGGTTGACTACCCCTGGTCTAGAGGTATATGTCACTCAGGACTCCAGGAGGGAAGGAAGAGTTAGAATCAGAGTAGGAATTTTTAATTAAGATATGTAAACATTGTTTCCTAAAGGATCTTAAGGAAGGGGAAGAGGAAGTTTTCAGGTAAGATTTATCTTCATTGTTGTCTAGCAAGTAGTGGCCTCAGTCTTTCCAGAGAACTATAGTTAAACTATGACTAGATGACCCAGTTGTGTTTGTAAGTCAGGAAGCTCCTGCATTCTCTACAGAAAGAAGGGCATAATAAGTCTGACTTTTCCTCTTTAAAATAGGGTTGCTAACAATTTTTGCAATTTCTTGGCACCTTATCACAAAAGAATATCCTAATCAGATAAACATTTCATTTCTTAATGTTACATTTAGCTATTGTAAACTCATTTCTGGTCTTGTAGTTTAATCTTTTATCAATATTGTAAAGCCTGAATCACATTGTAGGGGGGCAGGGGGGCAACCAAGTCATGTACCAAAATCAGATAACCTAAAATACACCAAGTGCCTGAACTTCAACTATGATAATTACCTAAAGGTGTGCTTTTTCTGGAAGTAAATTTTCAACTAAAGATTCCTAGAATAATACATCAAAATTTATGTACACTCTTCTAAGAATATATTACTGTTCCTACTGTATCTTTTTGTTTCAGATAGTTTTTATTAAAGTTAAAAATATTTTTGTCTAAAACTGTGCTTTTTCCCTTTGTGTACATCTATGTGTTGCCCAGTGACTAGATCCAAAATGGCACTCCAATGCCCACTCACACGCCTCTTTCTCATTGAGGGACTTGCAAACAAATGATTGTAATCTATAGCAAATATGCCATAAAATACTGCATACAGATTCTTATTTTTCAGTGGGAGGGGTCAGTAAAGCTTCTTTAGAAAGAAACTGTTCAACTAACAATAAACTTTAAAGAAGAAATACATTAAAAAAAACTTAAATAAATTGCATGATTAGAGAAAAAGTTTGCAAACCGAATCATACAGCTTATGATGTTTTGAGTATAGATGAGAACCATGAATAAATGATAGGAGTATTGAGGACCAGACCTCTGTATATCTCCACATGTAAGAAGTGAGAGATAGAATAGAAGTTATTAGTAGCTACAAATGTGGTCAGGAAGGTAAATACAAAAGCATATATTATGGTATTATGGAAATATGAGGACAGAGAAGTTAGAAGGGAATAGCTTATATTATGACTACAGAACATTCTAGACAAAGCAAACAAAAAAAAATCCAAACAAAACAAAACCCTAAAATCTAAAAAGAAACTACATATTGGAAATTCCTGTACCTTCCCTGGCATTTTGTTTAAACTGGTCTAAACATTTTAAATCTGAAACAAAGAAACAAAAAATTGAGAACCCACAACCTATTGTACTGGGACCACAAACATGCAGACTACACTCTTCAAAAGCAAATCATGGACCTGGACTGTGGCTCAGTGGATAGAATGTCACCCCGGCATATGGAGATTCTGGGTAGGATTCTTTGTCAGGGCACACAGGAGAAGTGACCATCTGCTTCACCCTCTTGCTCTCCCCTTTCTCTCCCTCTTCTGTTCTAGCAGGCAATGCTTTGATTGGTTCAAGTATGGCCCTAGGATGAAGATAGCTCCATTGTTCCCAGTGCATTAGCTTCAGGTGCTAAAAATAGCTCAGTACTCCAGCATCAGCCCCAGATGGCATTGCCAGGTGGATCCCTGTCTGGGGATATACAGGAGTCTGTTTCTCTATCTCCTCTCCTCACACTTAAAAAAAAAATAAATAAATAAATAAAGCAAATCACGATTGTACTATTAATCTCTAGACACATTCTTTCTAGAGAGAAGACATTCAGAGCATGAGAATATCTAGAGGAGAAATGTGAGCAGTGATGTGAAGGGTAGACTTTTTATTTTTGTCCATTGTTCATGCATTAAATAAATTTCAGATTAAAATTTTAAAGGCAACTATACAAGAGAGCTGTTGATAATTGTTGGCATTTGAAAGAAAAGACTTTGGTATTTGCTTCTCAAAATAGAATACTGAGCTGGAAGGACCTTCATATTCTTTACATTCTTATTAATCTTCTAGTCGCAACTAGGAACTACTGTCCTTCCCTATATTCATTTTCTAGCTATGAAATCAACATCACTTTGATAGTTTTCCAAACATAATTACCTAATACAAGATCAGGTGGGGAATATTCTAAAGGGAATGTTTTACATCTCTTGGCGAAGTGTATTCTCATTGTCTCCAGACAGAACTTTATTTACTTTCTTAAACCATGCTTCTCACTGAGACACTGTATTTAAAAAATCAATTTCTCACATACAGTTGATTCCCATTCATAAACCTTTTGAATCCAAAGATAGAATATTTATTGCTAGAATTTAGCATTTTTGTTTTCAAATAAAGGGAAAATTATATGCAGGAAAATCTCCATTACATGTCCCCTCCCAATGAGAGCAGAAACATAGAAACATAGTTTTCACCATATCTTTGATTTGCAGTGATGATTTTTGCCAGTAATAGTACTCAATCAGATGTTTCCAAGTTGTTAAGATATTTATTTTCTGAGGGCTACAGAATATCACTACAACTGTTTTCTGCTGAGATGGAGAGAGCAAGCTGTAGGGCTGGGACATCACCTCAAGGTGCTCTTGATTGGAGACTAGTTTCCAAACCCTTGAAAAAGCACCCTATACCAAATACCATAGCCTTGTTTCTTTTTTAAAGTTGTCTTCTCTTTTCTGAGGAATTTGTGATCTTATGCCCCACTCTGAGAGTGTTATAGCTCCGATAACTTACAGACAAGCAGGGGGTAACGTCAAGGAAAATGGCCAGTGAATAATTGACTCGATGTCCATTAAGGGTAAGTGAGGTAGTGGGTTGGTAGTAAGTAGAGCTTGTGTATGAGGATGTGGGCTGCTAGTACTGCACGGGGCAAACTGATGGCTTCGAAAATTCCCCATTGATCATCCTCGCAAAAAAAAAAAAAAATCTGATAACGAGGTGATAAGTATGACTCAAGTCCAGAGCAGAAAATGCAAGGATTGCTACAAAATCCTGACCTACTTTAAATTTAGTAGCCTTCACTTATTAAATTGCAACACACAGGTAGGAAGTAGGAAGTGATTTTTAAAATTATTTATTTTTTTATTTTTTTATTAAGAGGGTGGGACGCCGAGACAGACTTCTGCATGTGCCCGGACTGGAATCCATCCAGCAAGTCCCTAACAGGTGATACTCTGCCCCACTGTGAAAAGTCCCATTGCTCCACAACCCAGCACCGTTATTACCTGAAGCTGGGCCATGTAGTCATCCTCAGCACCCAGGACCAACTCTGCTCCAACCATTTGAGCCATGGCTGTGGGAAGGGAAGAGAGAGAGTGAAAGGTGGTTGGGGAGGGGAGTAGAGAAGCGGATGGTCATTTCTCCTGTGTGTCCTGATCAAGAATCAACCAGGACTCCCACACCTGGACCCACACTTTACTGCTGAGCCAACCAGCCAAGGCTGGAAAAAGGAAATGATTTCAATTGAGACCATAGTTGGTGCAGGTTTAAAAGGAAAACTCTCCCAGTTTCATACCTATTCAGTGCAGTTTAATGTGGGCTCACGCACAGATTTTTTGGGCTCCTTAGATAGCTATCCTGTATAGCCTCTACAGACGCATCACTGACTGATGGTCCACCAGAATGGGGTTTCTCCACCAAACTGCTGGTTTCCTTCAACTGCTTATCCCACCGAGTAATGTTATTCCTATGTGATGGCGCTTCATTATAAACGCACTAATATTCATGTTGCACTTTGGTCACTGATTCGAATTTAGTGAGCCACAGATCACACTGAATTTTCCTCTGTACCGTCCACATCTAGACTGGCATGGCCGTGGGCTGCTCTGCTGTATACATGGTGTTACATCGTCATCTGCGCATGCACACATGCTGCCACATCATCCTACCGAAACTAGGAGGGTTTTCTTTTTATTTGGTGCAGATTTCACATTTCTGTCATCTTTTGTTGCTTTCCTCTGACCGGTCAAAAGTGCACCATGACTTTACAGACATACTGTAGTCAAGTGTCCAAATCTTTGAGAGAGCAGCCCTGTCTTTTTACATGTGTCTTCACAGCAATGGCAATAGTGAAGTACATCTAAGAAATTTCACAGGCCAAAAAAAATAAAGCTAGAAACTTAAGGGAGAGCACACTGCATGATGACTGCCTCAGAGGGACCAAGGATACTTACAAGACACCCTCTCTAGATTCCTGGAAATATTTTGTATCAGGGTGGATATTCTGTATCAGGTTCTGAAGAGCCTGATGATGTTCTAGGTGATATGGCTACAGACCAGGGGTTAGTCAACCTTTCGTATACCTACCGCCCACTTTCGTATCTCTGTTAGTAGTAAAATTTTCTAACCGCCTACTGGTTCCACAGTAATGGTTCTGGATCACTTCACATAGTAAAATAAGTGTACCCACAGTTTTATACTTATAATAGGATACCAAATTCAGGTACATTTAGTGCAACATAATTTGAAATAGCAAAACAGGAACAAACTATATATCCATTAGGAAATGGAGGCTATTTTCTAGTGGATATCTCAGAAGAACAAAGCATCTTTTTTCTGAGAATTCCATGGAATCTTTATCTCAAGCCTGTTGACATAAATTGAATCATGTAACAAATCATTAATCATTTTATTCAAAGGAATTCCATGGGTTATTTTTTAATCATAAAATATCTGAATTAAAAGTTACCCAAGTGTGAGCAATAAGATGATTCTGAATGAATTAAGCAAATTAGAGACTGTCCTATTGCTGGGACTAGGATTGATATGTCAACGCACTTTTTCACAAGTTGGCAATGAGAAAAGACATTGACATTCACTACATTCATTCTTCTATTGTTATTTTGTTCTGACATTCAGTAAAAACCTGTTATACATATGTAAAATTAAATCACACAATACACACACACACTGCAAATGAAACAAAACTAATTTGAGAACCACAATCGCTCTTTAAACCTGTGGTTGGCTTTCCATGAATGAGTGGAATGGCTAAACTCTTGGCTTTGATATATAATTTCTTCACAATTTGGTTTCAATCTATCACCCCAGTCATATTTTCAACTAGTTAAGAGGTTAGTGACTGAAGACATCTCATTCTGAGGAATGTTCCCTTTCATGGCTTGGTGCTTCCTTACCTGCTTCTTTCTACGTTTTAAAGTTTATTCTAAAACCATTCTATTTCTGAAAGACGTCTATTTATTACTCCAAACTCATAGCATCTGTCTAAACTTATTGATCCATCCAGTCAAAAGCATATTTTGCAGTGAGTTCATATAGAATTACTAATATGTGTACATTTATACTAATATGTCAAGTTTTATTGTAGACTTTTTCTTTTATATATCTTTTTTTATCATATCATTTTTCAATTAATTTATCACCAGAATTTAGCATAATTTCAGAACAATAGATACTCAAGTGATATTTATAAAATAAAAAATATATATATCATGTTTTAGAAAAACACCTTTACTGCTTCAATATTTGAATAACATGCATAATCCCCCAAAGTATGACATAGCTATGCAGAAATTCAAGTGAGGAACTTACATAGCAAATAAGAAATCCTCTGTATACTACTTAGGTAAAAATTGGACTATAATTAAAATTGAATTCTCTGCATATTGTTATTTAAAGTTATGAAATTATAAAATTATTGTTAGCAATGGAAATCATTTGGAGAATTGACCTTAATGTTTGAATTGCTACACATATCTCTCCATTTCAGAGACTAAAATAATCTAAATGTTCCAAGGTCCAATTTTATAATTCAAAATATATATTTGTTGAAACTCAGATTTTTCCAGGATTTTTTTTACATTGTTTGGCAGTCAAATAAACTTGTGTACATTAAATACATAATTACAGAATGTATTCTATATCTTTAGCATTATATAAAGGACCACAATAGACATAGGAGTCATAATGTAAGTATAAAACTAGTTAGTAACTTTTAACATTGAGTGAACATAAAAATTGTATGTATACATTCATAAGAATGATAGAATCAATAAATGATATGAGAATTCAAAGAGGTTGAATAGGAATATTAGTAATTAAGGGCATTAAATCCAGTGATTTGAATTTATAAGAATTATTTGGTTTCTGATTTAATAATGTTGTTCATCACAATTTGTTAATAGCGGAAAATTGAAATCACTTTCATGATTGCAATTTTGTTAATTATTCTAAATATAATGACTGAGCCTTTTCAAAACAACTAAGAAAGGTTTATTAAACTGAATAAGAAACATGCAGTTATATGAAGTAAGTTTGGATAAGAAATGAGAGTTGGATCAGTCCCAGGAAAGCAGGACTAAAAATTTTGGTGTTGTGAAGGTTCAAGTTAAATTTGTATATTGAAGTAAAGAATCTATATTTGAAGTTCAAAATTCTAGCCCAGACTGGGAAATATGAGCACAAAACTAGCTTTTAAATATCATAACTAGATTATAGAACAAAAAGACATGTGAAGAGTGTTAACAAAGATTTGAGCCACATTAGAGGCTCAGGGAATCTTATACAACAGAGACTGGAAAAGCAGATAGCAGATACAGAGTAGCTCAATCATACTACATTGGTATTTAGTGCCAAAAATGTAGTTAGAGAAAGGGAGGTACATGAATAGGAGAGACAGGCTTAAAGCTAGAGCAGAATGTCCCTTAACTAGCAGGTTGGGAAAGATAGGCAGGTGCATTATAGGGCATGGAAAGTGGCTGTTTGGATGATAACTCATTGTAAATTTGGGATATTTATTATCTCCATGTTCCTGAGTTGGGGTTTCATAGCAGGATAAAAAATTAGCATTATAAATAATTCAATTTTGTAATTGAGAATTATAATACAAGAGAATAAAAATTGAATTGCCATTAGGAAGAAACTAACAAGCTATCTAAAGTGTTGTGAGCCTAATTTTGAATAACATTCATGATACCCCAAAGTATGACATAGCTTTATAGAAATTCAAATGAGGAACTTACATAGCAAATAAATCCTCTTGTTTTACCGCTTGGGTAAAAATTAGACTTGCTGATATTCTTAGGAAATAATTACAAAGACATTCGCTATGAATCATAAGAGAGGTTTAGAAGTATAGCAGGTGTTTCAAGTCAATACTGTGATTTCTACTATATAGAACACATAATGCTTTGGACAGCTCTTCCAGGCAAATCATGAGCACAAAATTTCTCTTTTCCTACCAATCCAGTGGAATCAATCAGAATGCCCAAAGCAGGAGGGATTTGAGTTCGGGGTAGATAAGAAATACTGACATTTCATTGGATTTTTAAATGTTTACATAACTCTCTATAGATAGGATTTGCTAAATTGTGTCTGCCCCTGAACATTTTCTTCTCTAGTTCTGAGAATGCCTTCTGTTTGGGCAAAGCACCTCTCTGTGCAGTACGTTGTATGATCTTCCTGAATGATGGATGAAGGCTTACAATGAACAATGTCAATTATTATCAAAATAAGGTTTCCAATTAGCTTATAAAGCATTTCAAACATGCAGTGAAAAGGACACACCTGATACAAGATTAAACTTTAATGGCCTTTCTGTATTCATATTTTACAACAAAGTATTACCTATCCTTGACCTACAAACCAAAAATTGAACTAGATAGAAAGGTTCCAGATTCTCAACAATAGGGTGGGAAGTTTATATGTAATTGTAAGAGCCACTCTCATCTAGAAGTCTCAAAACAAAATGCTTTGCTATGCTATCAACATATCTGACCTTTGTGATGTCATGTCTTAAGAAGCATTTGCATGAATACAGTCCATCACAATGTGGTGTTAGCCAGACTCTGAAAAGTGTTTTCACCTCTAAGGAGAAAAGAAATGAGAACAATACATTTAATCCAAACTACCTAAACTCTAAATATGGAAAGAGAATTACTAATTGATATCACATGTGCTTTCTATCCAATAGAAAGGAGTAAGAGTTCTATTTTACATGTGACTCAAACAGTTTAGCAAGTCCAAAATTAATTTTTAAATGATCTAGTTAGATCAGTTGCAAATTTCTATGGCATAATTAAAACATTTGTAGCTTTTCTGTGTGTGTGTGTGTGTGTGTGTCTGTGTGTGTCTGTCAGAGACAGAGGGACAGTGTGAGGGACAGACAAGGGCAGACAGGCAGGAAGGGAGAGATATGAGAAGTATCAATTCTTCATTGCAGCTTCTTAGTCTCCTTAGTTACTCATTGATTGCTTTCTCATATGTGCTTTGACTAGGGGGCTGCAGCAGAGTGAGTGACCCCTTGCTAAAGCCAGCAACCTTGGGCTCAAGCCAGTGACCTTTTGGGCTCAAGCCAGTGACTATGGGGTCATGTCTATGATCCCAAGCTCAAGCCAGTGACCCCATACTCAAGCTGGTAAGCCTTCGCTCAAGCCAGCGACCTCGGGGATTTGAACCTAGGTCTTTCACATCCTAGTTTAACGCTTTTTCCACTGCACCACTGCCTGGTCAGGCAAAATGTTTGTAGCTCTTTAATGCATAGAATTGGCCTTGTTTGTTAGAGATAGAAACACAAACAGGGTTTTTGCAGTTTGGACATTTGGGGGGCAGAGGTGTGGGGAATTGGCTGTAAACTGACAGTCTGCCTAACCCCCCACCTCAATGGCCTGATTAGGTTGCAAAAGGCTGTTAAACTGTGGTGCTGGATTGTTTGTACTCATCCTACCCCCATATCCCCGAGAAAGACTGGAGGCAAGTTTCTTCTATCATATTTTGTGTAAACTTAAAATGTTAAGTATGGTGGGGGTTTTCTACACTTGGTAAAATTCTTAGGTTGCCTTGGAAATGTAAACAGAAATCTGATTGATTTGTTAATGGCCCACTTTACCCTATAAATAAAGCCAGATGCAGTTTTTGGCACACTCTCTTCTTGCCAGCAGCAATTGTAGAGCCCTTAGAACCCATTCTTTAATTCTTTAAGCCTATTTCCTTAATTCTGCACAACTGGGGACCTGGAATTACTAGTCACGCTGGTTTGCGACACTTGTCAATAAAATTAGTAAGCTCTTCAATGACTTCCTACAAAGTTATCATTGTTTATGATAAAGTCAACTAAAGCCAATATTCTTTAAAGGGCTTAAATAGCTTATTCCCTGCAGGACATCTGGGTTGGTACTGGAAATACTGAATGTCTCCACTGTATCTTCTAAAAAGTGTATCTTACTCTAAAGTTTGATTTCACACTTTACCTCCTTGAGACTGGAAATAAAATAATTTGTTAAAACCTTAGCTATAAGCATAATAATATTATTGAAAATTGTCTAGTCTATCAAAAAAAATCTCCAAAATTTATCATTTCTATGTTTGTGTAATTTATGATCTAATTGATTTTTATTGAAAATATTTCAGGTGTATCTTTGAGGATATTTTATCTTATTTTGGGGTCATGTTTTGACCCTCACATTTACTGTGGGAAAAATAATTATATAGGTCCCCTTTTGTGTCAATCTAATCAGCTTTTGCTATCCAGGACTTAGCATCCAAAAGAAGTGTGAGAATTCACATTTTGACTTCCTGAAGTCATTCTATCTTCAAGAGAGAATAATAGATCATAACAAATAAACTTGCAATTTTTTCATTGGCAAGATGAATAAGACCTAGAGATATTATAGGCAGCATGTAATTATAGTAAACAATATTGAATAATATACCTTAGTTGCAACAAATCTAGATCTTCACTGTTTCCACCACAAAAAGAAATAATAAATTATGTGACATGATGTAGACATTAGCTGACACTATAGTGGTAATCACGTTGCAATACAAAAATGTATCAAATCAACACACTGTACTTCTTAAGTTTACAAAATGTTATATGTTAATTATGTCTCAATTTTTTAAAAAGGGACTAGATCTTAAAATGATTTACCAGCTATGACGGTAAAGAGGAAATAAATAGTGGAAGATCCTAGAAACTACCTTCCTTCATAGATATAAGTATTACTATGTTTATAATATTTTTATTTACTTATTAATTTGTTCAGTTTTATATACATACATAAACTCTGTGTTCTTTCTACTATGTTACAGGAAGTAAACATAGGAACTGATAATATTAATAAAACACTATTGTTAAAATTATTATAAAAAACATACACCAAATACTGTGGTTGCACAAAGGGCAGTGGAAAAGGATTCCAGGGATGTGCCACCTGGTAAGGTATAAAGGATGTTTGTAAGTAATCTAGAGAAAGAACTGGACTACAGGTACCGATGAGAAGCATGAAGGTTAGAAACAACATGATGTTTCTGGGAAGAGCATGTGATTCAATTACACATGTATTCAATACATAATTTTTGGCCACCAGATGCCAAGAACTCTTTTAGATGGTAAAATTTTTAAGAAGACTTACATAACCATGTTTTTATTTCTTACATACTTTACCATTTATTTTGTTTATCAGATCACAATTTGTAGCTTTTCCGATGCTAAGGTATTGCTGCGAGCTTTCACTTACTTTTATTTTTTTAATTGATTGATTGCTTTTATTTTTATTTATTGATTATTATTACTATTTTATTTTATTGAGAGACAAGCAGGGACAGAGAGACAAGAACATCAAGCTGCTCCTGTATTTACCATGACAGGAGAATTGAAATGGCAATCTCTGTGCTCTGGGATGATGCTCCAACCAAACAAGCTACTGGCCAGGACTTAATTTTTTATTATCATTATTAAGTTTTAGAGAGACAGAGAGAGAACGAGGGAGAGTTGGGAGTGTAAAGGAGCACTCATTTGTTGTTCCACTCAGTAACTCATTCCTTGGTTGCTTCCCTTGTGTGCCCTGACCTGGGATTGAAGCTGTGTTTTGAGAGGACGCTCTTAACTGACTGAGCTAACCAGCCAGGGCTGAATGATCAATTTTAGAAAGACGGAGAAAGAAAGGGAGGGAGAGAGAAAGAAAAGCATTCATTTGTTGTTTCATTTAGTTGTACATTCATTGGTCACTTTTCTTCTGCCCAAGCCCTCAGTCTAGCGGAAAGACAGATCAAATTCTACAAACTTTGTGATTCCAAATGACACTGAGGACCTCACTTACTTTTTAAAGCACAGTGTGGAAAACATATATCAATTCAGGCACTATCTATAACACCTGAACTTGGATTTGAACATGCTCTCTAGCTCAACTAAAAAGTAAAGATATCCTTGAATAATCATCCATTTTAAACTGTTGATTCACAGAATCTGGGAAATTGAAGAGTCTTTAAAATACCAAAGAAACAACCATTAAATCTTTCATTGTTTGTATTTGTTTAGCTGCTGCTAAAAATTACCACCAATTTAGTGACTTAAACAACATAAACTTATCATTTTATAACTTTATAAAGAATGTAACATCAGCAAAAAGAGCACATTTACACCAAAACTTTGCCTTAACTCTTAGTGAAGCTGGAAACAGTTAACATTAAAGGCATGATCCTTGGGATTTCACATGCTTTCGTGGATAGGACTCATACTTGTGACAATAGGAGTGACTATCAAGTATGGCTATACATATAAGTATGGAAGGAACTTTACTAATTCTCATGCCTGGGCCCCACTCCTGATGAATCAGATCAGTTTCTAAGTCCAAGGATCCATTTGTTAAAGCTCTTTCAGTAAATCTAATCTTAAAATGTTTGTGAACTACCTTGATTATTTCCCAAAATACCAACTAGGAAAATGTATTCACGGACTGTAGTCTGAGGAGACAGAAGAGAAGTAATTGGCATATCTCAGAAAGTGAACAGACTTTGACAACTTGGACATTCCCTCCACTGTGTGACAGATGACAAATGCTACCACTAAGTTTATGGAAGAGTTCTTTTTCTTAATTGAGGAGAACAAAGTCATCATGTACACTATTACAGAAATCCTTGTGGAAATTTTCTCTTTTCTCTGAGTTTATATTCTTGAGGCAGCAGTTTCCTTTCCTTCTAGACCCCACTGTATTCATTTGAGACTCTCATGGCTGTTGTGTGAGGCTGCACATGCACATTCTGATCATGGGCTGAACTAGGCAACACTAAGCATTCAAGACAGACAGTCACCCAAACTACTGCAACCATTACTCCTACAATTCCAACAAGGACATAACAGTTTTCATATAAAAATCCTTGAAGAATACGCTGTATATTCATCCATTTGGGTTTACAGCATCCCTAAGCTTTTATGAGTACATTTCAGAGCTTTCTGAACTCCCTAAAATTGTATTTAAAAAACATCTGAGTTATGTATTTATATATGTTAAAAACTAAAATACCCAAGATACCCACTACCCTTGTCCCTCACTTACCTCACCAAAAATGAACCCCAAATTAATAAAAAAAAAAGTAAACTACTATTTGAGCTATTCATAATTTTAAAATCCAACTGTGACTATGAGAAAACTGCACCAGGGAAACACAATTCAACTTCCATGAATTATTGTTAAACTAAATTTTACTTCGCTATGGTGCCATAAACAGCTCTATAAAATGATTTTTCTTTGTTTACTGAGAATTTTCACACAGATAAATCATGTACACTATAACAGAAATCATTGTGGAAATTTTCTGTTTTCTCTGAGTATCAGAAATTGTGCAATTTCTTGTTTTTCCAGATGATCTGATGTATTTATTTTGGGGGGATGCTGTAAATTTACAATGAGTATTTTTGTTTTAGTTTCAACATTCCTAATGAACTTCCTTAAGAAGAAGAAAATAGAGCTCATCCCCACCCTATATATAAAATTAAAGTTAAAGGTCAGAGTTGACACATGAGAAAAACATAAAAGTGAGTCATTGGATAGCAGATTCTACCTATAACATTGAGGTACATTTGGTACCTTGAGATACAAGTAGACCAACATACAATTTTTTTTAATATATGAGCTGCGACTCGGTCCATATTTTTGTTCGACATCTGAGCAAAATCCTGAGATACGAGTCATGATTCAGAAAGCTGCCACTAGTTGGCGCATTGATGCATGGGTTCAGTATGGACAGCATAACACCAGCTTCTCATTTTTTCTCACGTGTTACCTGCAGAATCAAGTCGAATCTCGTGTGTTGTACTCGTTCTTGCATCATTTTTGCATTTTTTTTTTTTTTGTATTTTTCTGAAGCTGTAAACGGGGAGAGACAGTCAGACAGACTCCCGTATGCGCCCGACCGGGATCCACCCGGCACGCCCACCAGGGGCGATGCTCTGCCCACCAGGGAGCGATGCTCTGCCCATCCGGGGCGTCGTTCTGCCGCGACCAGAGCCACTCTAGCGCCTGGGGCAGAGGCCAAAAAGCCATCCTCAGCGCCCGGGCCATCTTTGCTCCAATGGAGCCTTGGCTGTGGGAGGGGAAGAGAGAGACAGAGAGGAAGGAGGGGGTGGGGGTGGAGAAGCAAATGGGCGCTTCTCCTATGTGCCCTGGCAGGGAATCGAACCCGGGTCCCCCACACGCCAGGCCGACGCTCTACCGCTGAGCCAACCGGCCAGGGCATTTTTGCATTTTTTTATTAACATTTTTGTGTGCTATCATGGGGCCAAAGAAAGTGACTGTAAAGGACACTGGTGAGAAGAAGAGAATGATGTTGATAGAAGTGAAGCAAGAAATAATAGAAAAACATGAGCGTGGTGTACGAGAGATTGAACTGGCAAGGCTGTACGACCGCAATACATCTACAATTTGTACCATCCCTAAACAAAGGATGCCATCAAAAGCGCAAAGCAAGCAAAAAAAAAAAAAAACAATTCTGTCCCATTAAGGGTAAATATCCATGAAAAAATGGAGAAGCTTCTGCTGGTATGGGTGAAAGAGAAAGAGCAGGCAGGAGTTACAGTGACAGGGACTGTAATATGTTAAAAGGCACGTATTATTTACAGCGACTTGAAAAAGGAAAAACTATCAACCTCAAAAGAGGCAGCAGAAGATTCATTTAAGGAAAGTCGCAGCTGGCTTGAAAATTTCAAGAAGAAATCAGGAATCCACTCAGTGGTAAGGCATGATGAAGCTGTGAGTGCTGACATTAAGGCAGCTGAGAAGTACATCACACATTTTGCTGCACTTATTGCAAAGGAAGGCTACATCCCCCAACAAGTGTTCAACTGTGATGAAACAAGATTGTTTTGGAAAAAAATGCCCTGGTGGACTTTCATCACCACAGAGGAGAAGAAGCTGCCAGGCCATAAACCCATGAAGGACAATCTGACCCTTGCATTGTGTGCAAATGCTAGCGGTGACTGTAAAGTAAAGCCACTGCTAGTGTATCATTCCCCAAATCCTCGAGACTTTAAGACTAACAAGATTCTTAAAGAAAAATTGCAGGTTATGTGGCGTGCCAATGCTAGGGCATGGGTTATGTGGCAGATTTTTATTAAATGGGTAAATCTTGTTTTTGGTCCTGCAATGAAGAAATATCTTCAGGAACATAAACTCCCGATGAAAGCATTACTAATCCTTGAAAAGGCTCCAGCCCACCCACCTGGTCTTGAAGATGACATTCTCGATGAGTTCAAATTCGTGATACTCCTTAACCTCCCACCCAACACAACTTCAATCTTTCAACATATGGATCAGCAGGTCATTTCCAATTTTAAAAAGCTTTACACAAAGCACTTTTTTTGCCGCTGCTTTGAGGTAACTGAGAATACAATTCTAATACTTCGAGAGTTTTGGAAAGATCACTACAACATCATGATATGTTTACGCATTACATTGGGGAACAAAATTTTTGTTGCATCAACAAAAACAATTTTTCTTACCTAATTCGAGTGTGCTGATCTCAAATCTGACATAGTTTTTCTCTGAAAGCTACAGTTTTTTTGCAATTCAAGATTTTATGTTTTTATCTTATACAATTTACAACATTTAGTTTAACATAATGAAGTAGAACATCTTCTTGGACATCATATTTGTGAAAATATAATAATTTATATAATGCAGTAAATACACTAAAGGTATGATTGCCTCAAAATTTGTCTACAATTTCAAAATAGAACGTATTAAAACACTTATTTTAATCATAAAATATGCGCAAAACTTATTTAAATTCTGTTCAGGCAAAATTTGCGTTTGTAGCAATTGCATTTGTGTATCTGTTGAAGACAATCTCCCTTGACTCTCCAGCAGTAGTCTACCATCATATTTCTGTCCCATCGCCCCTGATAACGCTCTTCCATCGTCTTCAGATCTTGATGAAAGCATTCTCACTGCTCATCACTAACAGTGCCAAGATTTTCAGGAAACGTATCAAGGTGACTGTTCAGGAAATGAATCTTAATGCTCATGTTACATTCAATGTCCTGGAAAGCCAACAGCATCCTTTGAACCAGAAATTCATACTTTTCTGCTTTTTTGTTGCCAAGGAAGTTCTTTGTAACTGCCACAAAAGATTGTCATGCTGCTTTCTCCTCCTTATTCATCTTCCTAGCAAATTCTTCATCACATATGAGGGTTCATATTTGAGACCCATCAAATACACCTGCTTTTATCTTCTTGAAAGACAAGGCAGAAAAAGCAGAAATAATATGTTGAAAGCATTCACTTTCTCTATTCAAAGCCTGAACAATCTGCTTCATTAAGCGAAGTTTGATGTGAAGTGGGGGCAGAATGATCCTGTCTCAATTAACTACAGGTTCATTCACAATATTTTGCATCCCTACTTCCAGAGCTTCATGTTTCGGCCACTCCTTCTGTGTCCAGTGTTTCTCCTGAGCTAGGCTGTCCCACAAACACAGAAAGCAAGGATAATTTGTGAAACCTCTCTGTTATCCTAGCAGGAAATTTACCATTTTAAGATCCACACAAATGATCCAGTTATGCTCCTCATACTTAAGTAAGTCAAGGACAGTTTTTATGTCATTATAATCTTCTCACAAATGAGTTGAAGAACCAATTGGAACTGCTGCATAAACATTACTGATGTGTAGGAGAACACATTTGAGACTCTGTTTAGAGCTGTCAAGAAATAGCCGCCATTCTGTTGGACTGTAAGTGGTAACACATAGCTGGCTGAGAAGACTACTGATATCATGACAGTAAACAAAGTGTTTGTCTTCGAAAAAGAAGTCCACAAAAATTTGTTCATACTTCCTGAAATGGGACACTTCAGCTGACTGGTGAAGTACATTCTTTTCTTGAAGCCTAGAGGCTAATAACTCAGCTGTTGTTTTTTTTTTTTTTTGATAGGCCCAAATCTCTTACTAAGTCATTCAATTTGGGTTGGCTATACTGCTGAGGTGTTAATGACTGCTTGGCATCAGAAGAAGACCCTTCAGATTCTACAGCCATTTCTTCATTCATCTTATCAAACAAAATACACTTGATCAGCATGTTCACTTTCTTCATCCTTAGAAGAAATAAAACCATTGAAAACTGGAATGGGGAGTGTCTCAGAGTGTGAGATAGGTCGTATTGCTGAGGGAATATTAGGATATGCAATCATATGCCGTTTTTTCTTGCCAATGTCCTTTGTATGGATCAGACAGAAATAACAGCCACTGCTGTGGTCCTTAGTTTCACGCCAAACCATGGAAATACCAAAAGGGATTCCTTTGCGTTTTCCTTTTGTCCAGTCACGAAGCATTTCCTCACAATTATGACACAAAATATGAGAAGCCCAATTCTTTTCTTGATTGCCAATGGGAACATGAAAATAGACAATGTATGCACGTATATCAAATGATGAAATATTGCGCCTTTGACGTTGAAGTGTGTAACAGCCACATAGATAACAGAAGGTGTTAGGACTATTCTTAAATTTATGCCTACTCGAAGAAGCTGTGATTCAGTCTTAAAATAAGAGAGTGTTTTTATCAGATAATAATTTTTTCCATTTAAAAACAACTACAAATATGTAAAAGTGATGTTTGTAAAACATTAATTGCCTTGTGGTTATGTTCAATCCAAGAGTTGTTGCCCTTTAACTCCAATTTAAAAACCAATGCATGGCCCTGGCCGGTTGGCTCAGCGGTAGAGCGTCGGCCTAGCGTGCGGAGGACCGGGTTCGATTCCCGGCCAGGGCACACAGGAGAAGCGCCCATTTGCTTCTCCACCCCTCCGCCGCGCTTTCCTCTCTGTCTCTCTCTTCCCCTCCCGCAGCTGAGGCTCCATTGGAGCAAAGATGGCCCGGGCGCTGGGGATGGCTCTGTGGCCTCTGCCTCAGGCGCTAGAGTGGCTCTGGTCGCAACATGGCGACGCCCAGGATGGGCAGAGCATCACCCCCTGGTGGGCAGAGCGTCGCCCCCTGGTGGGCGTGCCGGGTGGATCCCGGTCGGGCGCATGCGGGAGTCTGTCTGACTGTCTCTCCCCATTTCCAGCTTCAGAAAAAATGAAGAAAAAAAAAATGTAAAAACCAATGCATGCCATTAATTGTAACAAAAAGAAATTAAAATTGCATAAAAACTAAAGCATGCACCAAAAACTGATTTCAGATTTGGAATAAGAGATGCAGAAATATATAAAGTTCTAAAACCTCATGCAAAAGAAAATGAAAAAAAAATTGTTCCCCAGTGTTATTGACTTGGCATGGCAAGAGGTTAGAAGAACCTTAAACTCGGCATGGAAAAAGTTATAGCCTGATGTTGTTGCAGACAGGGACTTCGAAGTATTCGAACTAGAGACCGAGACCAAGGTAGAAGCATTGGAGGAGATTGTGTCCCTCAGAAAGTCGATGGGTCTGGAGGTAGATGAGGGTGATGTAAAGGAGCTCATCAGGAACATGAGGAGGAATTCTCAGTTGAAGAGTTGAAGGAACTACAGATGATGCAACATACAGAGCTTCTGCAAGAGATAAGTAATGAAGAGGAGGTAGAGTTGGAGGAAGTGATTTCTACAAGTGAAATTAAAGACATGCTGGCAATGTGGAAGAAGCTTTCAAGTTTCACTGAAAAGAAACACCCAGAAAAAGTTTCAACTGGTCGTGCTTCAGCACTTTTTAATGACATTTTTTTGTCAAATTTCCATAACATTATAAAAGGCAGGCAAAAGCAAATCTGTTTGGATAGATATTTATTTAAAATTCTTGCAAGTGAAAGTGCCAAAAGTACAGCCAAAAAGGCAAAAACAGGTGATCATTAAATGAAAAATATGTAATGTTAAGGTTATGTTAGTTTAAAATTAAGAAAGTGCATTTTTTTACAATTAAGTTTTTGTGGTTTCATTTTAAGTAAAGAAAGTGCAGTTCTAATTTTGTTTAAAATAAAGAAAATGCAGTTTTAGTTTACATTTAGTGTTAAGAAAGTGCAGTTTTAGTTTTCGTGTCTACAGTGCCTGCATCCCTTCCTCCCTCCCTCCTCCTCCGCCATTCACCTCCGTTAGCCACACTCATCTGTCTCCCAAGGTAGGAATAAGTACTAAATAACACTTTTTTCTTTTAGTTTATATATTTTGTTACACACTGGTAAAGCATACATGTGTTTTCTTCATTAAAAACATGTCTTTTTTCATAATTTAAGATGGTTTGGGGATGTTTCACAGGGCTGGAATGGATTAAATCTACTTCAGTTATTTTAAATGGGAGAAATTTGTTTAATATACAAGTTGACTGACTTATGAGCTTGGTTACGAATTAAACTCGTATGTGTCTCAAGGTACCATTCCCCTACTTAACATCACAAATTTGGTGATAAGAAAAAAGGCAGTAAAGAGCAAGCTCTTCACAGAGCAGACAAGGAAAAACACATTATAAAGCTTCCAATAGTTTTCTTCCTACTGAACTCTTTAGACTTTAGCATTTGGAGAAAATGTTTCTTTTCCTTCCTTTTGTAAAATCTTTCTAGTATTTAAACATGTAATGAATAATTCATTGAAAAATTTTAGTAAGAAATAATTACAGGCCCATACCAGTAAATGGATTTGTTTCGTACATACTAATTACAACATTGAGTTACATTTTTATTTGTTTTACTAGAGTCTAAATTCACTGTTTTCTGAACACTTGTTTACCACTGTTACAAAGCTGTGAAAGTGAATAATTTCAGTGATCATCATAACACTGCAAAGATATGATTGACAAATAATTTTTTATTCTTCTTATGTATGATCCTATTTGAAAATAGAGGAATTCATTTGATGAAGGTCTTGAATGAATTACTTTCTAGAATTACACTAATGTTGAGAAAAAGATCTTGTTAAGTGCAAAATAAACCTTTTTCCCCCCAAAAGTACTGTTAGCTTTAGGAAATATCCCCACCCAGGAAGCCCAAGAAAACAAAACTGGGCTATTGAGGAAACAATTAGTGAGAGGGCATCATAAAGACAAATGTGACTTAAAGAGAATAAATGTCTCTGCTTTCAGTTTTAATACTGGAAGTATACTTGATATCTAATGATTACAATGCCTTTAGGGGATTGCCTTTAATTTTATTTTAGAGGAAGAATAAATACTTTCATTGAGTTGTAGGCACTGGGAAACTGTGCATTTTGGAAATATTTTCAAGACTGACATTATTTTTTATAATTATAAAAACTAAATTTTGTAGGAATTATTTCCTTAAATAGTTACAGGGAATCATGTTCAGCAAAAGAAACAGCCAGCAAAACAAAAACACAACAAACTGAATGGAAGAAGATATTTGTAGACAACATCTCTGACAAGGGGTTAATGTTCAAAATATATAAAGAACTCATGTAGCTATATATATATATAAAATGGGCTGAGGTCCTGAGCAGATACTTGTCTTGATGGTAATCACTTTTTGATGTAAGCTATGGTGATAATAGTTTATACTGACCTTTAGAATGCCATAAGATTTCATCTATACATTAAAAAATAATTGTAATAGGTAAATTAATTTGTTTTAGTTTAAGTGAAGGTAAGTTTCAGAATCCTAGGCTTTCAGAAGTTGTAAGTAATGATAAGGTGTGCAGGTAGACAGAGAACTCAATGATTTTGAGCCCAGAAGCATTTCACAGATGACCACTCCTGTTTCTTTGAAAATTAATACTTTAACTCTTAAGTATGCATTAGATTGTTACAGTCCTCTGGATGTCATCATTTTTCGTTTAAACTTTACATTTTCAAAGTGTGCCAGTTACACTTTTATGGAACTTTAGTAACATGGAAACAGTAAAGTATAGCTATTTCAAATTTGACATCTAAGATGAAAGTGCACCAATACTGATACTTGGCCAGTACCATTTTGAAGTGATTACTATGAAGGAATTTAAGTAGAACTAATATATCTCATTTTAAAAATCTAAACACATTTTTAAACATACTATTAAGAAGGAGAGTAATATACCAAACAATTTTTAGTTGTCTTAGCTCTAAAGAGCAAATGGGTAGTTTTATAAGTTCTGTGTTATATTACTGTTTTATGGCAGAGCTGCTGATGTGGGCTAACAGAGGTCATAGACATGTAGACAATTGAAAACAAAATAATGAAAAGTAGCCATTGAGAATAGATGGGCAAAAAGGGTGAGAAGGCTCTAGGAGACCCTGATTAGAGGAAGAGCCTGTGTTATAGAACTTTGAAGGGGTGACCTCACTTCCTTGGTGACAGATGCCCAACAGAAATTAGAAGTCTGGCAACCAGGCACCCAACATTCCAGAGAGAGTGTCCAGTCTGGCTCACTTGACTTCAGACACTCAGGAAAGTAAGATGTTTTCCTGTTGCTTCAGAGACTCTGGGAAGAAGAAAGCCCAGAGCAAAAAAAGTTTATCTTTCTGGCGACTATGGCGCAAGCTCCAACGCCGACCCCTCTCACCCTCTGACACGAGGAAGACTCGTGTGACCAAGGGCAACCCAGCGAAGGTCCATCCGCTCCAGGCCCCACTTGGGACTCAACCAGGGCAGCCCGACACAGAGGAGGGGCGCTCATCCAGGGCAGGAGCAGGTTGTGAGGACTTGGAGGTCTGGCAGTTATTTTGTACTGAGAGCCCAGATCCTGGTTGGCAGGATGAAAAGGTGAGTGCTGGGAACCAAGCTCCTCTACCCATTTGTTTATCTGGAGCCAGAGGCGTCTTTCCATTCTCTCCCTGGATGGACGTCTTTGCAGGTGTCTGTCTGTGCAGGGTCTGGGGAGCAGAAGGTGTTGTGGGTCTCTTGCCCAGGGGCGAAGCCCAGCAGGAAACTGATGCTTCGTGGCCCGGTACCGGGCTGTCTTTGTAGAGCTCCCATGAGGACAGCACAGAGGACATGGTTGACTGGTTCACTTCCATCTTCAGCTGGTACAAGAGACGAGGGCGCCAGGCCAGGAGCAGTGTTCATTGCCGGTCTGAGGTGAGAGCTGGCTATACCCAGAACCCCGAGATTGCTGGCGTTGAGAGTCCCCTTCCCATTGAAATCTGTACCTCCAATACTCCTGACCAGGTTCCTGCTTGGGTAGAAATACTGTCTCCACATGTTTGTTGGAACCCTACAGATGAGTTGATTTCTGTCTCATTTGTTAGCTTATTTTGTCCATTAGATTGTACGTATAAGTGAAATCATATGGTATTTGTTAGCTTACATTGTGTATGTTACATTTTGATGTGATCTTCTGACTCACTAATTTATTCTTTGGATAAATCCATCTTGCTACTTATTCCACCTATTATTTCAACTGTTGATTTTTATACTTAATATTTTCTTTTTTTTATTAACTGAGAATCAGGGAAACAGAAAGATGTGCCCCAATCCAGTTACCCCCCTACCAGGTAAAGCTCTGCCCATCTGGCCCCACTGCTCCATTGCTCAGCAATCACACTATTTTAGCACCTGAGGGAAAAGCCATGGAGTCATCCTCAGCATCTGGGGCAACTTGCTCAAGCCTGGCTGTAGGAGGAGAAGACAGAGAGAAAAAAAGAGAAGGGGAGAGGGTGGGTGGAGAAGCAGATGGGCGGTTCTCCTGTGTGCCCTGACCAGGAATCAAATCTGGAGCTTCCACATACTGGGTCAATGCTCTACCACTAAACCAACCTGCCAGAGCCCTACCTAATATTTTCATCTAATACTTTTAATAACTTTTTTTATTTATATTATTCAATAATCTTCCTTATTTTTCTCATTCTTTCCTCATCTCTTCTCCCTCTTTTTCTGAGAATAATAATTTTATCATTAAAAATTACTTCACTTTTGGCCTGACCTGTAGTGGCGCATTGGATAAAGCGTCAACCTGGAAATGCTGAGGTCACCGGTTTGAAACCTTGGGCTTGCCTGGTCAAGACACATATGGGTGTTGATGCTTTCTGCTCCTCCCCCTTCTCTCTCTCTATCTCTCTCTTCTCTCCCTCTCTCCTTTCTAAAATGAATAAATAAAAAAAAGATTTTAAAAAAATTACTTCACTGCAACTTTTTAAATGCTACTAGAGAGAAAGACTCACAAAAGTCTCAAGAAAAATAACATAATCTTTTATCCCAAGGCAAATGGTCATTCAAGTACATAGGCAATGGATAAACAGATTTGAACATAAAAAGTCTGGAAATTACTATGAGTTGAAATAGAGAAGTCTATTGAAGAATAAATTTAGGCCTATCAATAAATGATTAGAAAAGCTGCAACAGAAGAACTGGCAGAAAACATTGGATTTATATTACTACAGACAAAGATAAAACACATGCAGTGACTATGGTGGGAGAACAGATCATAAATGATCCAGAAATTATATAATGACAAAAATTCAGATGAGAAGGGCACAAAGGTAAGATAAGTTATAAAGACATGATGGTATAAACTTGTTTTTCATCTCTAATAGCTTGGGCTACAAAGCTACCAAATCAAGTGATAGAAGTATATTTAACAGTAGGAAGTTTAAAAAAATAAGAATATAAATTAATATTAGGAGAGAAAGGGAATAGAGGAAAGGAAAAGGAATTGTAAATATTCTGATTTTATTATTGCATATAGTGATGTATCAGTATATTCTATCTTAAGAAATAGAAAACTAAGATAGTTACATTAATATCAAAAGGAAAAGAAATAACAAGAGTTGGCAAGGATGTGAAGAACAGAAACCCTTGCACACTGTTGGTAGAAATAGATTGGTGTAGCCACTATGGAAAGCAATATGGAAGTTCCTAAAAATAAAAAATAGAACCACCATATGATCCAAAAATCTGACTTGTTGGATTACATCCACAAGAAATAAAATTACTATGTCAGAAAGATATCTACCCCCCTATGTTTGTTGCAGCATTATTTACAATAGCCAAGACATGAAAACAATCATCAATGGATAAAAAAAAAATGAGTTGATAAAGAAAATGTTTATGCAACAGAATATTTTTCAGGAAGAAGGAGAAAGCCTGCCTGTCCTATGCTGGAGGAGTGCATACAGTGTTGATCTGGAATATTGAGGTTGTTGGGTTTGTTTGTTTGTTTTGTTTGATTTTTTACAGAATAAGAGAGTCAGAGGGAGGGATAGATAGGGACTGATGGACAGGAACAGAAAGAGATGAGAAGCATCAATCATCAGCTTTTTCTTGTGGCACTTTAGTTGTTCATTGATTGCTTTCTCATATGTCCCTTGACCGTGGGCCTTCAGCAGACTGAGTAACCCCCCTTGCTCAAGCCAGCAACCTTGGGTCCAAGCTGGTGAGCTTTGCTCAAACCAAATGAGTCTGCGCTTAAGCTGGCAACCTTGTGGTCTCGAACCTGGGTCCTCCACATCCCAGTCCAATGCTCTATCCCCTGCAGCACCCCCTGGTCAGGTGAGGATGTTGGGTTTTTTGTGATTTTTTTTTTTTTTGGTTGTCTTTACAGAGACAGAGAGTCAGAGAAAAGGATGAGAGAGTCAGAGAGAGGGATAGACAGGGACAGACAGGAACGGAGAAATGAGAAGCATCAATCATTAGTTTTTTATTGCGCATTGCAACACAATAATTGTTCATTGATTCCCTTCTCATACGTGCCTTGACCGTGGGCCTTCAGCAGACCGAGTAACCCCTTGCTTGAACCAGCGACCTTGGGCTCAAGCTGGTGAGCTTTTGCTCAAACCAGATGAGCCCGCGCTCAAGTTGGCAACCTCGGGGTCTTGAACGTGGGTCTTTGGCATCCCAGTCCGATGCTCTATGCACTGCACCACCACCCGGTCAGGCTTTTTTTTTTTTTAGGTTTTTTTTTTTTTTTTTAAGTTGTCGGTTTTAAACCCTTAGCTTGTCAAAGCACATCTGACAAGCAACAAGCAACAACTAACATATAACAGCTATGAGTTGATACTTCTCATAAATTCCTCTTCTTCTCTTTAAAATCAATTAATTAATCAATCAGTAAACAAGGAGAATGCTGCTATTTCTGACAACATGGACATTATTATCAGGTGAACTGGCTAAAGGGGACAAAGGACTTCTCTGTATCTTTTCTTCTTTTTTATTTTTTTATAGGAAGAGCATGAACACAGTCTTCCACTACCACAAATTATGCAGTAGAGTTTCCCACATTTGGGGAAATCACAGGCATTAGCACATCTGGAGTGCAATGGCCTTGCCCTGGGAAAACCACCTTTGTGATCATGGTATTTCCCCTGCCAGTATCTCTCTCTATTTTTCTTACAAGTAGTTGTGAATCTGTGATTATCTCAATGAAATTGTAATAAAAAAGAAAACAACCCTGGCCAGGTATCTTAGTTGGTTAGAGCATTGTCCTGATATGCCAAGGCTGTTGGTTCAATCCCCAGTTAGGACACATATAAGAAACAACCAATAAATGCATAAATAAGTGGAACAACAAATCAATGTTTTTCTCTCTCTCTCATTGCTTTTTCCTCTAAAATCAATCAATCAATTTTATAAATAAAAATAAAAAAAGCAATCATATAGCAAAATATTTTTAAGGCTAAAAACCAGAAAGTATGAAACAAATATTGCAGGAACAAAGTCAAACACATCATAATAACTAATGTACGTGAGCAAAATTGAGTTATTAAGACAAAAAAATGCTTTCAGATAGGTTTACAAAGTGAAAGCCAAATGTGTGCTATATTTCAGAGACATACCTCAAACAAATCAGCATTTCAACTTCTTCCCATCCCTTAGCTTTCAGTACATTTTATTTTATTTTTCATTGTACAAGTTTATAACGTATATTTTGCTCTATACCTTAGTTTCTTTGGTGTTTATTCCTAGCTTTATGTTTAGATTGATTATTACAAGTAACACTTCCAACCATCAATTGTAGTTCTTTATTTGATTCTCTTCTTAATTCTGTTTCTAACCTTAGAACATTATTTTTTCAAGGAAGTCTTATATAACAGCAACAACAAAATGATAGCAGCCTCAAACATTTTAACATTGGTGCAGCCCTCTCTGCACACTGAGAACTGTGCCCAGATACTTCAAGTGATCTCACTCAGCCCTCAATACAATTCTAGGTCGGAAAACTCTTACTGTTTCTATTTTATAGTTCTTTATTCTTTAAACACAGTAATTTTGCTCTCTTCTAGCTTCTGTATCCAAAATTAAATACCTACAGAACCCTCTCCCAGCATTTGAAATCTATTCTCAAGAATATGTTATTATATCAGAGAAAAAGAATTCATTAAACTTAGCAAATAAAAGATGCCATTATCCTTTGAGAGCAGTGTAAGATTAAAAATAATAGCAAAATTTGTTCTATCATATTTGAGAGTTTCAGAGAATAAATCCTGAAATGGAGACCCTCCGGTATTGGGATTCAGCCGGGTCACACTGGTTCGGCAGAACTGATACCAATATCTGGTTGAGTTTTGCAAACTGGATGTTAAAATGGAACTTGTAATCCGGGTTCTCTCTACTGTAGGTGCCTGGGAAGCCACCTAATATAGAAATCACAGCTTTACATTCCTTACTCTTTTTAAAGTTCATCTGCACAACAGCATATTCTAAGCGTAGTGGAAATGTTCATTCTGTCCATAGGTGAAAAAGAATTGACGGAACTACACTTGTAATATTTATTTATTCATTTCATGAAACTCATTATACCTTTGATGAAATACTACATGTTAATTCCTTCACATTTATTACTTCAGTAAACAACCATATAATGTAAAAAGAAAAGGTGCCATACAGCCAGGGGCGACAAGCTGTCATTGGAAATATCTTAAATAACAGTTTTATTGTTTCTTGTCAGGTATTATTTAATATTTTTCATTAATATTTTAAAACTCTTTGTTATGACATAATCTAGTTTTGTGTAACTCTTTTATTTTTCTTATTTAAGTATTAAATACATAAAAGAATAAACTACCTTCAAATATACCATTTTTATACTTAAACTGGGCATTAGGGCATAGAACCAGTTGTTAAATTATCTGAATCCCACCACTGTGTATAAGTGCTTTAGAACCTCTATGTAAACTAAGACAATCTCCTGTGAGAACTATGAACTTTTAAACATTTTTATTTTTAATTACACTTTATAGTCAATATTATTTTGTATTAGTTCCAGGTGTACATATAGTGGTTAGAGAGTCATATAGGTTGGAGAGTCATATAATTGAGCCCTGGCTTGTTGTCACAGTGATAGAGAGTCGGCCCGGCATGTGGATATCTCGGGTTCGATCTATAGTCAGGGTTCACAGGAGAGGTGACCATCTGCTTCTCCATTCCTCCCTCTTCTCTCTCTCCCTCCCCACCCCCCACACAGTTATGGCTCGATTGTTTCCAGATCATCACCCTGGGCACTGAGGATGGCTCCATGGAGCCTCCACCTCAAGTGCTAAAAATAGCTCCGTTGGGAGCATGGCCCCAGATTAGCAGAGCAGCAGCACCAGAAGGGGGTTGCCAGGTGATCCCAGTCAGGGTGCATGCGACTGTCTATCTCTCTATCTCCCTCCTCTCACTTGGAAGAGAAGAAAAACACACAAACACACACACAAAACCCCTGCACATCTATGGTCTGTCTGACCCAGCTCTTCCAATGGGCAATGTGAGGCCAAGGCAAGGAAGGAAGTTTCCAAGGCCTTCTGCAGTATCACTCATTCATCTATTTCTTCTCTTAGGTTATGACGTACCTCCTATCTTTGGTCAACAGGCACTAGTATCCACACTCAGGAGCTTACAGACACTATAAGAAGAATTTTTAAAGTGGTTTGAAACGTGTAGACACAGCCCTTGTGATATGCTAGGTGTTCTCACCATTTCTCAAACAGTAATCCTTTAACACTCCCCATGACATCAGAGACGCTGTGTTTTATACTATTGCTGGCATCAGAGGGAAACACTGGCACTAAATATACTGCACTCAAACCCAGCACCTGTAAAGAACTCATGTTAACATAACCTCCTAAGTTCTGTGGCCCAGGCATCAGGGCATGGTTTGACTGGGTGCTTCTGCCTCAAGGTCCTTATGAATGAGGAGATGCATTTCAACTGGACTGAACCAGGAATACATTGCCTCCCAAGATCACTTTCCTAGTTTTCTCCAGAAAGCAGCGTGGACTGAGAGCCCCAGGTCCTGCCTGCTGGCCTGGGCACTGCCTCGGTTCTCTCCTATGGGGCCTCGACATAGGGCAACTCAAAACCACGGCGTTTGCTCTCCCTTTCCCAGAAGTATAACAGACAGACAGGGACCCATATACAGACAGAAAACAAAATGGACATTCTGAGAAAACAAGGAAATTTCAGATTAAGAGTATGAGAGAAGTGCCAGGACCTGACATCCCACCATCCTGGCTGTATTCTAAGTTGTTCAAACGCCAGTCCCTAACCACTCAATGTATATATAGAGAAGTTCCGCCCAGGAGGCGGCACGTCTGTTGTGCTAAGAGCCCAGGTCATGGCTGGAAGGCAGGAAAGGTGAGGGCTGAGGATCAAGCTTCTGTTTCCTCTTGTTCATCTGAAGCCAGAAGTCGTCTTTCCATTCACCCTGGATGAGGTCTTTGCAGGTGCCTGTCTGTGCAGGATCTTGGGAACAGAAGGTGAGGGTATCTCCCAAGAGGCAATGCCTGCGCAGACCACTGAGGCTTCCTGGCCCGGTACCGGGCTGTCTTTGTAGAGCTTCTTTGAAGACAACGTAGAGGAGCAGGCTGACGGGTTCACTTCTGCCTTCAGCTGGTCCATGGGACCAGAGCACCAGGCCAGGAGCAGCGTCCAGTGCCGTTCTGAGGTGAGAGCTGGCCATACCCAGGGCCCCGAGATCGCTGGGATGGGTGTCTCCCTCCCAAAGAAACCTGTACCTTCAATACTCCTGACCAGGTTCCCGCTTGCGTAGAAATACAGTCTTCACATGTTTGTTGGAACCGCACAGAAAAAAACAAATTCTTGCTGTCTTTGCCTTTGGCTACTTTCTATTGTTTATCTACCTGCCCAGGGATTCTGTGGAGCTCCCAGATCGACTGTCCGTGCCAGACTTCTCCGAGCCTGAAACATCATCACATTTGGGAGGGTGGTTTGAACCAAACAAAGAAAGAAGGGGTGGGGGAGAGGGATGAAGTTACTGGACAAATGTCTCTGGAACATGCCTTCTCACAGAGCATGACAAACCACTGCTGGCCTACCTGGTCTGGAGCTCTGGCTCTATTCATCTCCAGTGTCCCATAAGAGGTCCTTTTCCTCAGTGATTCGGCCCTTCCCTGCTCATGCAACATGACGTGACTCAGCTCCGCTGCCCTTGCAGCAGGGCGACCAACAGCGTCCCCGCTGTGTGCCATCAGCCTGCATTGGGGCGCTAGGTCTGCCATAACACAGGGGTGCAGGTTGGGGGGAAGGTCTCCCATGCTAATTGCTCAGCCTCCTGCTCTGTCTTTGCAGCGTTTCCATAAGAACAGTGTGGAGGAGCTGGCTGACGGGTTTACTTACGCCCTCAGCCGATGGAAGGGACCAGTGGGCCAGGCCAGGAGCAGCGTCCAGTGCCCGTCTGAGGTGAGAGCTGGCCAAATTCAGGACCCCAGAATCGCTGGGGTAGGAGTCCCCAGCCCAAAGAAATCTGTATCTCTGATTCTCCTGACCAGGTTTCTACTTAGGTAGAAATACAATCTTCACATATTTGTTGGAAGTGAACAGAAAAAAAAACAAATTCTTGCTGTCTTTGCATTTGGCTACATTCGATTCTTTATCTACCTGCCCAGGGATTCTGTGGAGCTCCCAGATCCACTGTCCAGTTATGCAGGTTGGGGGGTAAGGTCTCCCATGCTACTCTCTCAGCCTCTGGCTCTCTCTTTGCAGAACTCCCACGATGACATCATCGAGGAGCTGTTCCGCGGGCCAAACCACGTCATCTACCGGGTGAGGGTGCAGGTGCACCAGGCCGACAGCACCGTCCAAGGCCAGGCTGTGGTGAGAGCTGGCCCGGGGGGTTCTCCATAAGCAGGACCCCAAGATAGTCCTTGGACCAGGAAGGGCCAAGAACTCAGACTCAAATCTGGGTTCTCCCCATAGAGGGTCCACATCCCATGCACGCACAAACAGATCCAGACCTCCACCCCTCCTTCTTGCTGTATGGGGCAGTAGAAAGACACTGCTCACATATTTGTAGGAATGTTGGAGAAAAACAGAAACAGAGTCTTCTGCCTCCCTGTAGACCCTGAGCGCACTCATGCTTCCCTGGCCTGTCATTTTAAGTACCTGGCCCCGCTGTCCTGAGGAGCAGTCAGCTCCAATGTCCTTGCAGACCTTCTCCAAGGACAGAAGTCATTTGCACCCACGCAGCCTCTCGGTGCTGTGTACGTTGGCCGAATTCAATTCGGGTGCCATGTCAGCAGTGCTGCGGGAACCCCTGAGTGTGCCGGGATGGAAAGCACCGGTTTGCCCGGGCCGCTATCACATAGAAGCAGGCTGGACGGTATCAATGGCAGACCTAGATTTTCTCACAGTTTCAGAGGCTACAAGTCAGAGAGGAGGGTGTCAGCGGGGCTGATTCTTCTCGAGGGGTTTCCTCCTGGCTCGTGGGCGACTGGGTTCTTTCTCGGTGTCCGGTGGACTCCTCTCTGAACTTCCATGTGCCCTCCCCTCCTCTTCTAATGGATTAAGACCCCTGCATTCACTTCACCTTAACTCCTTGCTTAAAGACTAAAACCCAAATAGAGGCACAGTCTGAAGTTCTAGGGGTTCCACGGTCATGGAGCTTGGGTGACCCCATTCACACCACAATCACACTACCTTTACAAATCCCCAGCTGGACTACCTTCACACTATCCCCAGTTGGAGCCAGATGCCCACAGCTGGCGGAAGGACACATGCTTGTAAAACTCGAACAGATTCAGCCAGGTCCCAAATCAAAATGCTGTAGCTGTGACGTTGCCAACATCAGTTTTGTGATACTGGCTGTTGCCTTAACTCCAGCCCGCCCAGGAAATTTTCACTCATTTAAATTTCTACCAATGCAAGGGAAGGTGTCCAAAGCAATCACGGTGGTGCATGACTTGAAACATCTCATGGGGACGTTGACTCACCTGTCAGCCCTTCACCGGCTCCGGGCATTTGCTCCTTCCCGAGCCATCTGCTCCGATGCCTGCCTGGTGGCCACTTTGTCCAGTCTGGAGCTCCCAGGCATTTGCCCCTTTGGCTGCAGTGGGTCCCCATCATGAGGATCTCAACACCTTTTCATGTGAAAGGAAGAAAGACAGTGTCTTTCTGGTAGTCAATAATTTGTAAGGGTGGTGTCTATCCTGCACTGTCTCAAAACTGAGGAGGGACAATGCTCCCCAGAACCTCTAAGTTCTTGTCAGGAGCACATCAGACTCTGGTAGCTCAGAGGGAATGCCATGCAGCCCCAGCTTTGCACGGTCTTCAATTCTGACCTGCATGACCTCGAGCAGCCGTGTGACATCCTTACGCTTCTGTGTCTTCCTCTCTAAAATAAGAATGTTTCGCCTGACCTTGCGGTGGCGCAGTGGATAGAGCGATGGACTGGGATGCAGAGGACCCAGGTTCCAGACCACGAGGTCGCCAGCTTGAGCACGGGCACATCTGGTTTGAGCAAAGCTCACCAGCTTGGACCCAAGGTCGCTGGCTCGAGCAAGGGGTTACTTGGGCTGCTGTAGCCCCACGGTCAAGGCACATATGAGAAAGCAATCAATGAACAACTAAGGTGTTGCAATGCACAACGAAAAACTAATGATTGATGCTTCTCGTCTCTCCGTTCCTGTCCTGTCTGTCTATCCCTCTCTCTGACTCTCTCTGTCTCTGTAAAAAAAATAAAATAAAAATAAAAAAATAAATAAAATAAGGATGTTTCCTAAGGACTCAAGGTGACAATGCTCTCTCCATATAGACATCTTTAAAAATTTGTTTGCTGATATTTAGATGTGTGTGTGGGGTGGAGGGAGAGAGACAGGAGAAATAGGAAGCGTGAACTAGTAGCAGTTGCTTCCCAAATGTGACTAGACCGGGAAAACCCAGGGTTTTGAATCATTGACCTCAGCATTCCAGATTGACGCTTTATCCACTATGCCACCAGAGGTCAGGCTGTAGAATATTAATATAGAGAAGTGTTGTTCTTCAGCTAAAAAGCTATGCCTAGAAGGCAGCATTTGTGTAAACATCCCCCCACCACCTAGCCTGGAGGGTCATTTTCAAACCCAGAACCTCTTCAGCACTTCTCTGAGGGTCAGGGTTTTTCTGGGGAAGCTCCACACCTCAGTCCTCCTGGCGACTCATGGTGATGCCACTGACTGGATGTCCCTGCTTGTCCTGCCCAGTGTGCAGCTGAGTTAACGCTTCGCCTCCCTGAGGTCCGCAGCATGCGGGCCCTCCAGAGAGGGTCGCTAGAGAAGGTGGCAGCCTCCGTGATACCAGCTTTCCCGGAAGGAAACATCCCCCGCGTATCCACCTTCATGTCCATCCACCCGGCCTTCTCCAGAGCCTGGCAGATCCTGAACCAGCTGTGTGCTAGGTGAGTATGCACACCCCCCAACACAGTGGTCACTCTCCCCACTGCTAGCCATGTCTTCTGAATGTCACATATCACTCTGAGCCTTGATTACTGCTCTGAAAAGTGGGGTGATGGAGGAGAAACCTCATCAGACTCTTGCAGAGACTACTGTGCGGACAAGCCATGGCCTGTGCTTACCTGGTGCCTGGTCCTGTTGATAGGGCTGTTATATAGGAGGTGGTTGTCGATGGCTGTGTTGTCTCTGTCTCCCCAAGAAGTCATCTATCTCACCATTCAATGGCTGTTGACATTTCTGAGGATGGAAAAGCACATGGAAAACAGCCTGTCAAAGAGTTTGGGAATCCACTTAACTTACCTTTGTACTGGTCTTTGCTGTTGCCACATTAGGGAAGTCTGGGGATAGCAGGGGGCCTTGGGCCCACTCAGGTATCTGGGATGGTTCTGCTTGGAGTTCCTTCTTCGACAAATTATATTAAGCACCTACTAAAAGTAGGCACTTTTTGGAGACACTTCAGCTAACTCAGTGAATGAAGCAGATACAATCCCTGAGCCTCAGTTCTACTCAGTGAGTCAGACAGTCACAGTAGACGTCATTCGCAGGTCCTGGCCACTGTCCATCGTACATGATGCCATCACGGTCTTTACTGCATCTGGAGGCTTACCTCCCTATAATGACCAGGGTGACACACCACAGGATCAAGTAAAAAAGTGAGTGTGCTCTTTGGGTCCAGCGCAAGGAGGGCCTCCTGTGTCAATGGTGTGGGGGCTCAGGGTGGGGAGGGCCCGGCAGGACCGTGACCTTGCACATCTTCTGATTCCCTAAAGAGGCCTGAGCTCTGGAGGCTTCTAATCCAGTAGGACAGGAGTCAAAGAGGACTGTGGAGGGGGCCCCTGGCCTCATAAATGGGAGGGTCAAGTGGGCTAAGTTGTCCCCAAGAGTCCCAAACCCACCACAGTCCCATCTGGCTCTGCCTGCACTCGCCACAGTCATCTCCCCTGACCACCAGCACCAGGCACAAAACAGGAGATGTGGTGAGCAGGCTGCTCACACATCTGTCTCCATCCTCAGGCCAGATGACCAGGTGCATGGAGGGCTGGGAAGGGCAGTGTCCAGGGCCTTCAGGAGAAATGTCAGTGGCAAGATGAGAGTCACACAGACCCCATGTTGAGCCTGCCACTCTAAGGACAGCCATGCAGGGGTCAGAGGAGGCATGGGGCTGTCCTCTGGGTGAGCAGGGGCCAGCACAGAAGTGCGGTCTCAAACAAGTGTGCCATGGGAGGGCAGTGTAAAAGGGGAAGACCAGCGCTCTGACTCTTAAGCCCCACTTCCTCTCCCAGGGCCATTGCTTCTACGGTGGGAACCTGGCCACACCAGGTGAAGGATTTCGGCCAGCCCCTCCTCCTTCCCTGGTTCCGGCTGAAGCAGGCTTTGGTGCCGGTCAAGTCTCCTGCCTTACACCATGTGGGCCACCCCAAACTCCTCTGGGTAGAGCTGGAGCATCTAGAGCCCACCCAGGTGACACCGGAAGGTAAGGGGACTGCTGTCTGGGAAGATGATCTGGGGAGGGGCGGATCATGCACCGGGGTCCCCTGAAAGGTAGCAGCATCCTTCCTGTCTCTGGAAAGGCATGGGACAGTTGGGGATGTGTGTATAGCTGTGTCTCCCTCTTGCCCCAGGCCCACCTCCCCAGCTCCAGAGCACTGCAGAGCCAGAGGAAGGGTCTGCTCAGGACCTGTGCCTGGTCCAGCCAGAGACCCCGCCGCAGCCTCGCCAGGCCTGAAGCGGTACAAGAAGCCAAGATAAAGGCATCTTTTGGAGCCTTACAGCTCACTACCTTTTAGATTCTGAGAAGCTATTTTAAATAAGTAATGTAAGAGGAATATCTCCTCATATTATAGTAGTATTATAATAGCAAAAATAATAATTCCCCATAATACTAGACTGTTTTTGTAAAATATAGTTAATTAAATGTAATACTATGGAACTAGCAAATAAAATTATTGATTAAAATGTGTAGACTTTACCTACTTGTATATATATACAAAATATAATTGGGTCCTTTACATTAATACAGGAGGATGCTCACTGTACAATTTATTTTTTAAAATAACTGTAAAACAGATTTATATTTAATGACAACTATACTAATGTAAAGCAACACAATGGAAAGATAAAATTTGAAAATGGATGCAGCACAATGTTAACACTTGTAAAGTCTAGCAAGTGGGACCACGAGCATCCAGTTAGAAAATGGGCAAAAGACATGAAAACTCATTCAAGTAAAGAGGATAAGTTAAAATCAAATAAGCACACAATAATATATAGTCAACATCTCTAACCATTACCGAAATGGAAATTAAGAAGACTACATTAAGATACCACCTCACACCAACTATAGCAACTACAATAAAAATGAATGAACATACTTATACTAAAATGTCCATTAGTGGGTAAATTGATAAACAAATGTGGTATATCTATTCCACGAAACTCGACTCATCACTAAAGAAGAATGAACTATCAACACGGGCAGCAACACAGATGGACCTGAGAGTGTTATACTGGGTGAAATAATAAAAAGCAATCTCAAAGGATCATATGCTATATGATTTCAACCATATGACACTGTCAAATAACATTGTAAAGATGGAGACCAGACTAATGCCCCCATGTTTAAGAGTGGTGGAAGAGAGAGTTGGGGGTGTGTATAAGTGCCTGACAATGAGCATCATTTTAAAGATTTACTTTTTATTCTGATTGATTCTAGAGAGAGAGGAAGGGAGAGAAAGATCAACATCAATTTGTTGTTCCACTTATTTATGCATTCCTTGGTTGACTCAAATGTGCCCTGACCAGGAAATGAACTGCAACATGGTGTAGTGGGACAATGTTCCAACCATTTGAGCTCATCGTATGAGAAGGATTTGCCTCCAAACGAGAAGTCTCACAAGTAGAACTGACAACCACAAACCTTGAGTGACTCCATGGCTTCCCGCCTCCTTATCACACATTTGAAGAACCTACTTACATTAATACTAAATAATTAAGAAAGGAAGGATTCGAACCCCCTTAAATTGGTTTCAAGCCAACACCATAACCACTATGTCTTTCTCCACGGTAGAGGTATTAGTAAAATTTACATAACTTTGTCAAGGTTAAGTTATAGGTGAGACCCCTATATACCTCTATGGCATACCCATTCCAAACAGGCTTCCAAGACGCAACTTCTCCTATTATAGAAGAACTACTACATTTCCACGATCACACTTTGATAATTGTATTCCTTATCAGCTCCCTAGTCCTCTATATTATCTCAATCATATTAACCACTAAATTAACCCACACGAGCACCATAGATGCCCAGGAAGTAGAGACCATCTGAACAATTCTACCAGCCATTATCCTTATTATAATTGCACTCCCATCCCTCCGAATTCTTTACATAATAGATGAAATTAATAACCCCTCTATTACCATTAAAACTATAGGCCATCAATGATACTGAAGTTATGAATATACAGACTATGAAGATTTAAACTTTGATTCCTATATAATCCCCACATCCGACCTCGCACCAGGCCAAATCCGTTTATTAGAAGTAGACAACCGTGGTTCTACCCATAGAACTCACCGTCCGTATATTAATTTCATCAGAAGATGTCTTGCACTCTTGAGCCATCCCATCCCTAGGCTTAAAAACAGACGCTATTCCAGGACGCCTAAATCAAACAACCCTATTATCCACACGACCTGGGCTAGCTTTATTTTAATGTAAGTGGCTGATGTTAAGCTTTCTATTGCTGAAGCATCTACTTTAAATCTGGAATAATCACACTGCCACCTATACAATTAAATGGAGCAGTAGTCTTCCCCAACCATGAAGCTTAAAATAAGTTATGATGATTATACAAAGGTGAATGACCTGGGCCAAGAGAGCTGTCACCTGGATAACTAATGCTGGGAGCAAAGAGGAACAATAGAACAGATAAGTAGAAACCAGGCCCCAGCATGGAGCCCAGTGAGTTGTGTCCGTGCACAGTTGTTATGTTTGTAATGGGTGTGCTGCCATCAGTGTGAAAATTTCAAGGTAAACAAGACTCCAGGTTCCGTGTCCAATTGCATCTGTGGCCAGTATGTTTGATCTGGTGGACCAGCGCAGGAGCAGAGATAGGCATCCCATGATGATAATTCACAGCAATGCTATTGACACAGCTCAAGACTGGCAGTAACTGGGAAGGTGGGTGAGCTGCCATACAACCATTTTGGGGAGAACTCAAAGCTAGTCCAGCCAATCACAGGACATTGTCAGCCAGTGTGGTTCTCTCTTCCAGCCTCTGTGGGTACAGTTATTTCATGTGTCATACTTCAGCCCTGAGGAAAAGATCAAGATGTCTCTAAAGATAAGACCTCCTGCCCTGGCCAGTTGGCTCAGTGGATACAGCATTGGCCTTACATGTGAATGTCTCAGGTTTGATTCCTGGTCAGAGAACACAGGAGAAGTGCCCATCCCATCTGCTCCTCCACTCCTCTCCTTTTCCCTTCTCTCTCTGTCTCTGTCTGTCTTCCTTTCCTACAGCCATGGCTCAATTAGTTTGAGTGTATTGGCCCAAATACTGAGGATGGCTCTGTGTAGCCGGCACCTTAGGCACTAAAAATAGCTTGGTTGTGAGTATAGCCCCAGGTGGGCAGAGAATCAGCCCCAGATAGGGTTGCTGTGTGGATACCAGTTGGGGTGCATATGAGAGTCTGTCTCTCTATCTGCCCTCCTCTCACTTGGAAAAGAAGAAAGAAAAGAACATCAGCCTCCCTTTTCTCTCTTTGGTCAGCCTGAGATTAAGTTCGCTTAAGAAATGGAGGATACTTGACTGAGACTTTCTTTATTTATAGGCCACTGTCACTTTCAACACCGTACTAGTTAAAACACTCCTCCTGATACTTTTATCACTGTATTGGTCACTAATATATCTGTGTGTCTCCCACAGTCAACTGTGAGTTTCCTGAGGGGAAGGGGGTGTCAAACACACCCCAGAACCTAGTGCTCTACCTGGCATATCATTGCTACAAACATCAAGATTGTTTTTTTAAGTGAGTGAATTATTGCATTCTGGTTCAAGTTTTTTTCTGTTCTTACCTTTATGCTGCTACCACTCATTCCTTTCAAGTGGGGTTTTCTTTCTTGTTTGACCCTGAATAACAGGCAAGATAGAGACTTCTTAATTATAAAAAGACCAAAACAAACAACAAAGAAAATCCCTTCTACACTGGACACTAGACAGCCCTGGAAGGATAGCTCCGTTGGTTAGAGCATCATCCCGATACCCTGAGGTGGCTGATTTGATCCCAGGTCAGAGCACATACAAGAAACAATGCATGAGTAAATGGAAGAACAAATTGTTGTTTCTCACTATCTCTCTCTCAAATTAATTAAAAAAAAATACCACTGTGCCTCTCAGCAGAGAAGAGGAGGTAAGAATCCTCTGGAGAGAAATTTCTGTTGCAAATCACACAATCTTTTTTTCTTTTCCAAATTAGAAAAATAACAGAAAAAATGTTTTCAAAATTTTAAAAAAAGAAAAGAAAAAGAAATTCAAACTGGACAATAGACCAAGAATTTCCACGTGAGGTATGGGCAGCTGGGCCATGAGGTTGCACTTCACTCAGATCCTTTGATCTATTTCTTCTGTGAAAAAAAGAACTTTTCCTGGCCCTGGTCAGTTTGCCCAGTGATAGAGCATCGGCTGGTGTGTGGAAGTCCCAGGTTCGATTCCTGGTCAGAGCACACAGGAAAAGCAATCATCTGCTTCTCCACCCCTCCTCATTCTTTTTCTCTTTTTTTCTCTCCCTCCCTTTCCCTCCTACAGCCATGGCTTGATTGGCTTGAATGAGTTGGCCTTGGATGCTGAGGATAGATCCATGACCTCAACTCAGGTGCTAAAAAATTGATCCCTTTGCAATGGAATAATGACCCAGATGGGCAGAGCATTGTCCTCTAGTGGGCTTGCCAGGTAGATTCCAGTTGGGGTGCATGTGGGAGTCTGTCTCTCTGCCTCTCCTCCTCTCACTAAAAACAAACAAAAAACAAACAAAAAACCCCAATACTCTTCCTATTATACCTTTATCACAGATAAAAGCATTGGAATATGCAATTCCTACTTCAAGAAAACTGGGCAATGATACCCTAGCTCGCTTACACAGAAAAGATTTAATTAAAAACATGTTAAAGGTAACAGCATTGTTGGAAGACTTGAAGACATAAAGTCTAAAAGATTGACAATTCAGAAACACCTCCCAAATCCATACTGAGCAAACAAGCCATCAGGTGCTCTCTCTGCTTTGCTGGGAGCCTGTCACCCAACTCTAGAACTTTTTCTACAATTCTCAGAGCAATATGGTGCCTCTTATCTTGACACCTCCCTGATTTAACTCAAGTCTGAATTCAGATGTCACCTGAATCCATATGACTGGTGGATGGCAATCAAACTTAGAAGTCTAGATGCAATGTGAAAAGTGCTCTATAGGCTTCTTGCCTCTACAATACAGGAAGGCACACTAGGCTGGAGCAGATGTGGAGGACCGCAATCCACAGCATCCACTGCAACTGGTCACATTTTCCCTTGGCTGTCCCCACAGAAGGTCTTATTCCACCCAGTTTCTCTGGGACCTTGCTGATCTAGTGTTAGCTGTGGACCAGCAGCACCAGTACCACTGTGTGCTTTTAGAAACACAGAACCTCAGGACTCACCCTTGCTTCACAAGAACTTACATTTTATCATGGTCCCAGGTGATCTATATGAATATTAGCACTTGAGAAGTACTGGTCAGACATTGGTTCTCAAACTTGGCTACAAATTGGAATCACTGGGGGAGATTTAAAAATTCTGATGCCTCCTTCCTATGTCCAAAGATTCTGATTTTGCTGGTCTGGGGTACCATCTGAGCATCAGAATTTTAAAAATTTAATATGCAGAAAAATTCGAGAACTATTACCCTGGAGAAACAGACACACTTGCTTTGTGCTTTGTGTGATTTGGCCACAGTGTTGAGCATTGCATTGGTCACGCCGAGTTCGGAGGTTAGTGCCCTCACATTGAGCCTGCTAAGGCTTTCAGGCAATCACAGAGCTAGGTTACTATTTCAAGAACTTGCTATTTAGTTGGAAGGACCATTAAAACAAAATGGTGCTGACTTCTAAATTTTGTAAATTACCATGAGAAGTAAATTCCAAGACAAGGAAGTCACAAATTGAACAACATCCTTTCCTAAAGTCTCCTCCTTAGATACTTAGCATGTTGCACACATCTATTCAATAGCCACAGAAGTGAATTTTATATTGATGATGAATTAACGAGCACAAATACTTTCATTCTGATCATATTCATAAAAATATGCACTGTACAAGCAATTAAGATGAAATTAGAACTGATTTTTGTAATGATGATATGATGTCTTGGGTTCTATGTCTCGGGTCCTGGTGAAGGTGTAGTGCATTACATTTTTTTTTTTATAAATTTTTATTAATGTTAATGGGATGACATTAATAATTCAGGGTACATATATTCAAAGAAAACATGTCTAGGTTATCTTGTCATTAAATTATGTTGCATACCCCTCGCCCAGAGTCAGATTGTCCTCCGTCACCCTCTATCTAGTTTTCTCTGTGCCCCTCCCCCTCCCCCTAACTCTCTCCCTCCCTCCCTCCTGCGTCCTCCCTCCCCCCACCTCCGGTAACCACCACACTCTTGCCCATGTCTCTTAGTCTCGTTTTTATGTTCCACCAATGTATGGAATCATGTAGTTCTTGTTTTTTTCTGATTTACTTATTTCACTCCATATAATGTTATCAAGATCCCACCATTTTGCTGTAAATGATCTAATGTCATCATTTGTTATGGCTGAGTAGTATTCCATAGTGTATATGTGCCACATCTTCTTTATCCAATCTTCTATTGAAGGGCTTTTTGGTTGTTTCCATGTCTTGGCCACTGTGAACAGTGCTGCTATGAACATGGGGCTACATGTGTCTTTACGTATCAATGATTCTGAGGTTTTGGGGTATATACCCAGTAGAGGGATTGCTGGGTCATAAGGTAGTTCTATTTTCAGTTTTTTGAGGAACCACCATACTTTCTTCCATAATGGTTGTACTACTTTACATTCCCACCAACAGTGGATGAGGGTTCCTTTTTCTCCACAGCCTCTCCAACATTTGTTATTACCCGTCTTGTTGATAATAGCTAATCTAACAGGGGTGAGGTGGTATCTCATTGTAGTTTTGATTTGCATTTCTCTAATAACTAATGAAGCTGAGCATCTTTTCATATATCTGTTGGCCATTTGTATTTCTTCCTGGGAGAAGTGTCTGTTCATGTCCTCTTCCCATTTTTTATTGGATTGTTTGTTTGTTTGTTGTTGAGTTTTATGAGTTCTTTGTAAATTTTGGATATTAGGACCTTATCTGAGCTGTTGTTTGAAATATCATTTCCCATTTAGTTGGCTGTCTGTTTATTTTGATATCAGTTTCTCTTGCCGAGCAAAAACTTTTTATTCTGATGTAGTCCCAATCATTTATCTTTGCCTTCACTTCTCTTGCCATTGGAGTCAAGTTCATAAAATGTTCTATAAAACCCAGATCCATGAGTTTAGTACCTATGTCTTCTTCTATGTACTTTATTGTTTCAGATCTTATATTTAGGTCTTTGATCCATTTTGAATTAATTTTAGTACAGGGGGACAGGCTGTAGTCGAGTTTCATTCTTTTGCATGTGGCTTTCCAGTTTTCCCAACACCATTTGTTGAAGAGGCTTTCTTTTCTCCATTGTGTGTTGTTGGCCCCTTTATCAAAGATTATTTGACCATATATATGTGGTTTTATTTCTGGGCTTTCTATTCTGTTCCATTGGTCTGAATGTCTATTTTTCTGCCAATACCATGCAGTTTTGATTATTGTGGCCCTATAATATAGTTTAAAGTCAGGTATTGTAATGCCCCCAGCTTCATTCTTTTTCCTTAGGATTGCTTTGGCTATTCGGGGTTTTTTATAGTTCCATATAAATCTTATGATTTTTTGTTCCATTTCTTTAAAAAATGTCATAGGAATTTTGATGGGAATTGCATTAAATTTATATATTACTTTGGGTAATATGGCCATTTTAATTATATTTATTCTTCCTATCCAAGAACAAGGAATATTTTTCCATCTCATTGTGTCTTTTTCTATTTCTCTTAGCAATGCCTTGTAGTTTTCCTTATATAGGTCCTTTACATTCTTTGTTATGTTTATTCCTAGGTATTTTATTTTTTTTGTTGCAATCGTGAAGGGGATTATTTTTTGAGTTCGTTTTCTAATATTTCATTGTTGGCATATAGAAAGGCTATGGACTTTTGTATGTTAATTTTGTATCCTGAGACCTTACTGTATTGGTTTATTGTTTCTAATAATCTTTTTGTGGAGTCCTTTGGGTTTTCGATGTATAGGATCATATCATCAGCAAAAAGTGATACCTTTACTTCTTCTTTTCCGATATGGATGCCTTTTATTTCTTTGTCTTGTCTGATTGCTCTGGCCAGAACTTCTAGCACCACGTTAAATAAGAGTAGAGAGAGTGGACACCCCTGTCGTGTTCCTGATTTAAGATGGAAAGTCCTCAGTTTTACGCCATTTAATATGATGTTGGCTGACGGTTTATCATATATGGCCTTTATCATGTTGAGATATTTTCCTTCTATACCCATTTTGTTGAGAGTCTTAAACATAAAATTGTGTTGTATTTTATCGAAAGCCTTTTCTGCATCTATTGATAAGATCATGTGGTTTTTGTTCTTTGTTTTGTTGATATGGTGTATTACGTTAACTGTTTTACGTATGTTGAACCATCCTTGAGATTCTGGGATGAATCCCACTTGATCATGATGTATTATTTTTTTAATATGTTGTTGTATTCGATTTGCCAGTATTTTGTTTAGTATTTTAGCATCTGTATTTATTAGAGATATTGGTCTGTAGTTTTCTTTTTTTGTGCCATCCTTGGTATGAGGGTTATGTTGGCCTCATAAAATGTGTTTGGAGGTATTGCTTCTTCTTCAATTTTTTGGAAGACTTTGAGTAGAATAGGAACCAAGTCTTCTTTGAATGTTTGATAGAATTCACTAGTATAACCATCTGGGCCTGGACTTTTATTTTTGGGGAGGTTTTTAATAGTTTTTTCTATTTCCTCCCTGCTGATTGGTCTGTTTAGGCTTTCTGCTTCTTCATGACTCAGTTTAGGAAGGTTGTATTGTTCTAGGAATTTATCCATTTCTTCTAGATTGTTGTATTTGGAGGCATATAGTTTTTCACAGTATTCTACAATAATTCTTTGTATATCTATGATGTCTGTGGTGATCTCTCCTCTTTCATTTTGGATTTTATTTATTTGAGTCCTGTGTCTTTTTTCCTTGGTGAGTCTTGCCAAGGGTTTGTCTATTTTGTTGATCTTTTCAAAGAACCAGCTCCTTGTTTTATTGATTTTTTCTATAGTTTTTCTGTTCTCTATTTCGTTTATTTCTGCTCTGATTTTTATTATCTCCTTTCTTTGGCTGGTTTTGGGTTGTCTTTGTTCTTCTTTTTCTAGTTCCTTAAGGTGTGAAGTTAAGTGGTTCACTTGGGCTCTCTCTTGTTTGTTCATATAGGCCTGAAGTGATATGAACTTTCCTCTTATTACTGCTTTTGCTGCATCCCAGAGATTCTGATATGTCGTATTTTCATTATCATTTGTCTGTATATATCTTTTGATCTCTGCGCTTATTTCTTCTTTGACCCATTCATTTTTTAGAAGTATGTTGTTTAGCTTCCACAATTTTGTGGGTTTTTCCCCCTCTTTTTTACAGTTGAATTCTAGTTTCAAAGCTTTATGATCAGAGAATATGCTTGGCACAATTTCAATTTTTCTAAATTTGCTGATATTGTCTTTGTGGCCCAACATATGGTCAATTCTTGAGAATGTTCCATGTACACTAGAGAAAAATATATACTCTGTCGCTTTGGGATTAAGTGTCCTGTAGATGTCTATCATATCCAGGTGTTCTAGTATTTCATTTAAGGCCACTATATCTTTATTGATTCTCTGTTTGGATAACCAATCTAGAGCCGTCAGCGGTGTATTGAGGTCTCCAAGTATGATTGTATTTTTGTCAGTTTTTGTTTTAAGGTCAATAAGTAGCTGTCTTATATATTTTGGTGCTCCTTGGTTTGGTGCATATATATTAAGGATTGTTATGTCTTCTTGATTCAGTGTCCCCTTAATCATTATGAAATGACCATTTTTGTCTCTGAGTACTTTTTCTGTCTTGTAGTCAGCATTATTAGATATGAGTATTGCTAAACCTGCTTTTTTTTGGGTGTTGTTTGCTTGGAGTATTGTTTTCCAGCCTTTCACTTTGAATTTGTTTTTATCCTTGTTACTTAGATGAGTTTCTTGTAGGCAGCATATAGTTGGATTTTCTTTTTTAATCCATTCTGCTACTCTGTGTCTTTTTATTGGTGAGTTTAATCTGTTTACATTTAGTGTAATTATTGACACTTGTGGGTTCCCTATTGCCATTTTATAAATTGCTTTCTGTTAGTTTTGTATCTTGTTTGATTCTTCTCTTTTTTTTTTCTATTGTTTGTTTTTGTTTGTTTGTATTCCATACTTCTTTCCTCTGTTGCTACCTTTTTTAAGTCAAGTGTTTTTGTGGTGGTTTTTTCAAGGGTGGTTACCATTAAGTATTGAAAAGGGTACCTACCATATTCATTGTAGTACCCTTTCTTATGAGTATTTCTGCGCTTCATCGTCCTTTGCTACTGTTAATCTTCATCCTTTCTCCCCTTTTTTTCTTTTGTTGTCACAGTTTAAGTTTGGTTTTATTGATTTCTTGGTGGAGCTGTTACTTGTGGTTATGTTTTCTTTTGTTCTTTGAATCTGGTTGGAAAACCCCCTTTATTATTTCCTGGAGTAGGGGCTTTCTGATGATAAATTCTCTCATCTTTTCTGTATTTGTGAATCTTTTTACATCTCCTTCGTACTTGAAGGATAGCTTTGATGGGTATAGTATTCTTGGCTGAAAGTTCCTCTCTTTCAGGGCTTTAAATATTGGGGTCCACTCTCTTCTAGCTTGTAGAGTTTCTGCTGAGAAATCTGATGATAATCTAATAGGCCTTCCTTTATATGTTGTATTCTTCTTTTCCCTGGCTGCCTTGAGAATTTTTTCTTTGTCATTGGTTTGTGTCATCTTCATTATGATGTGCCTTGGAGTGGGTTTGTTGTGGTTAAGAAAACTCGGTGTTCTGTTTGCTTCTTGAATTTGAGGCTTTAGTTCTTTCCACAGGCTTGGGAAGTTCTCATCTATTATTTGTTTGAGTATATTCTCCATTCCATTTTCTTTCTCTTCTCCCTCTGATATACCTATTATTCTTATGTTATTCTTTCTGATGGAGTCAGACAATTCCTGTAGGGCTTTCTCATTTTTTATTATTTTTGAGTCTCTTTCTTCTTCTCTCTGTTGTGCCTCAAGTTGCTTGTCTTCTATTTCACTAATCCTCTCTTCTATCTGCGCTGTTCTATTAGCTAAGCTTGTTACCTCGTTTTTCAGCTCTTGAATTGAGTTTTTCATTTCTGTTTGATTTGTTTTTATAGTTTCAATTTCCTTGGTAATATATTCTTTATGATCGTTGAGTTGTTTTCTGATTTCCCTAAATTTCCTTTCTGTTTTTTCTTGTATATCTTTGAGTATTTTTAAGATTTCTATTTTAAATTCTCTGTCATTTGGCTCCAAGGCTTCCAATATGTTAAATCTTTTCTCCATAGATTTTTCCACATCTATTTGTGTTACCTCTCTGTCTTTTGTATCCATAATGTTCGATTTCCTTTTTCTTATTGGCATCTGAAGGTGGTCTTGATGATAGTGTTAATTAGAATTAATAAAAAATAAAAAGGAAAAAAAAAAAGAAAAAAGGAAAACACTCCACAAAAAAAAAAGTAATAATTTATTATTTTCCCCTTTTTTCTTTCTTCTCTTCCCCTTCTCTCACCTCCTTAGGGAAATATCGTGATGACCTGTGAATTATATTATGCTAAATGGAACAAATACTGCCTATAATGGTGGGCCTGATTTGGGGTGAAGAGTTCAAGGGGCAAAAAAGGGAGTAGGGACCTACTAAATACAAAAAAAAAAAAAAGGAGAAAATCTTAGACAAGCATAAAATGATTTGCTTGTAAGTGATGGTCGACTAAGAGATATAATGAGACAGATAAGAGGGAAACAGAAAAAAGGAGAGAAAAAAACAATAATTAAAGAAGAAAAAAATAAAAATAAAAATAATAAGTAAAAATCTGTTGTATTAAGTGGAGCGAAGACTAAATACAATGGAGACTTTGGGTTGGGAGGAATGCTAGTGAGTTAAAAAGCAATGTAAAAAGTGCCCAAATTGCCACAAAAACAAACAAATAAAGGAAAACCAAGAACAAAAGCAGAAGAAGAAAAAAAGAACAAAAAAAAAAACCCAAAAAAACTTGAGTCCCAAATTAAATAATTTGTTCGTGATTGAGGCTTAAATGGGAGGAAAAGTAAAAGGAGAAAAGAAGAAATGAATAGAAAGGAAAAAATAAGAATAAGAGAGAAACGAAGGAAGAAAAAAAGGAAAGGAAAAAAAAACAAAAGGGGAGAGAGTGAGAGTTAAGGGTTTTGGAGTGTAACCCTAAAGGAGAGTTAGGATGAAGAAAAGAAATAAAATGTAACACTCATAGGTAGTGTAGTTCAAGAAAAGGGTAGCATAAGATGGGCAGAGAGTAAAAGGACCGAGGTGGAAGAAATAGAAATAATAATAAAGGCAATAAGATAGAAGAAAGAAACAACAACAACAAAGAATTAGTGGAACAAGTTATAAAGTCTGTGGATTTTTCTTGATTTTGAGAGGTTAATTTCTTCCTTTTTTCTTTTCTCTCCCTCTTCCTTGTCGGTGACTCTGTACCCCAGGTTCTGCCCCTGTGTCACGCTTAGGTAGGAATTTGCAGTTGATGGGAATCTATGGCAATGTCATATAATTGGCTTTAGTCTCGCTGGTAGTCAAGGCTTGTTGGCTTTTGCAGAGTCCAACAATGAGAGAGTTTGCTTTCCTGGAGTCTCTTTCCTAGTCTCCCCTTCCTGAATTAGCAGCCTGGTGATCCAGCTATGAGGCTGCCACTGCTTCTGTCTGGGGAGTAAGAGGCTCAAAGAGCTGGGAAATCCCCACTCTATCCTCACTCAGCGCAAGGCTCTGGGTAAGGCTCTGGCAGTCAGAGCCTCCAGCGTAATCAGGTGGGGCTGGGAGTCAATTGTTGTCAAGGTGACTGTTCAGCGCCTATCATTCAGTTGGACCACTCAACCCAGGCTTTCCACACTTGGTAGCCTGTTTTGGCTGGGGAGAAGAAGCACTAGTCGCTGCTTGCTTTATGGATCTTAATATCTGCCAAGTCCCTCTTGTTAGGTATATCCCTGAATATGGAGGCTCTGTCAATCAGAAGTTGCCCCCGCCCCTTTAGCGAAAGGCACTGAAAAATATCACGCCTCTTGTCTTGGATCACTGAACTGGGAGAGATCTTATCAATTAGAGCCCCGTGGGTGTGTAGATTTCGTGGGTTAAGCTAATTTCAGTGATTGGATCCGCAGCTGTGCTCCAGAAAGTATTTCAGGCTGCCTGCGTGCCCTTCCCCCAACGCTTGATTGTTAGCTTGAATGGCTGGGTGAGGTGCCCCGGCCACGGAGAGAATCTCCTGACTAGGAAAGACAGCCTTGGCGCCCCTCCCGGATCGCGGCTCGGGGCGCGCGTGGTTTCTCGGCATGCCAGTGGCCGGGGACTCTCTGGACCGCAGCACGGTGGGCAGAGCGTCGCCCCTGGTGGGCGTGCCGGGTGGATCCCGGTCGGGTGCATGCAGGAGTCTGTCTGACTGTCTCTCCCCCTTTCCAGCTTCAGAAAAATACAAAAAAAAAAAAAAAAAAGGAAAAAAAAAAAAGAAATAAAATGGCATCTGGGAAAGTTTAGAAGGATATTATTAATGATGGTGAGATTATTGACCTTTAAAGAATCTTAAAGTGTAGTATATATGGTTTTAAAATGTCTCATTATGAATACATGATCCTCGTACAAAAACCAGAAATTATAAACAAGAAACAGTCACTTTTTGTGGTCCCACTTGTTAGAGTTCACAAATATTAACATTGAGCTGCATCCATTTCCTAATTTTATTTCTCCATTGTGTCATTTTACATTGGTATAATTGCCAGAAAATATAATTCTGTTTTACAAGTTAATTAAAAAATTAGTTGTACAGTGAGCATTCTGCCATATACAATGTATAAATGGACCCAATTATATTTCTGATATATATACAAGTAGATAAAGTCAACACATTTTTAATTAACAACTTTATTTCTGTTTGTTCCACAGTATTACATTTAATTAGCTATATTTTTACATAAGCATCCTGGTTTATGGGGAATTATTGTTTTTTGCTATTATGATACTGGGGAGTGCTCCCCTTCAATTACTGATTTATTTAGGATAGTTGCTTAGAACCTAAAAGGTAGTAAGCTGTAAGGCTCCAAAAGATGCTTTCATTTCGGCTTCTGGCACAGCTTCAGGCCTGGCGAGGCTGCGGCGGGGCCTGTGTCTGGACCAGGCGCAGGACGCTGAGCAGACCCTTCCTCTGGCTCTGCAGTGCTCTGGAGCTGGGGAAGTGGACCTGGGGCAAGAGGGAGACACAGCTCTACACACATCCCCGACTGTCCCATGCCTTTCCAGAGACAGGAAGGATGCTGCTGCCTTTCAGGGGACCCCGGTGCATGAACCGCCCCTCCCCAGATCATCTTCCCAGACAGCAGTCCCCTCACCTTCTGGCGTCACCTGGGTGGGCTCTAGATGCTCCAGCTCTACCCAGAGGAGTTTGGGTTGGCCCACATGGTGTAAGGCAGGAGACTTGACCGGCACCAAAGCCTGCTTCAGCCGGAACCAGGGAAGGAGGAGGGGCTGGCCGAAATCCTTCACCTGGTGTGGCCAGGTTCCCACCGTAGAAGCAATGGCCCTGGGAGAGGAAGTGGGGCAGAAGAGTCAGAACGCTGGTCTTCCCCTTTCACACTGCCCTCCCATGGCACCCTTGTTTGAGACCGCACCTCTGTGCTGGCCCCTGCTCACCCAGAGGAAAGCCCCATGCCTCCTCCGACCCCCGTGTGGCTGTCCTTAGAATGGCAGGCTCAACATGGGGTCTGTGTAACTCTCATCTTGCCACTGACATTTCTCCTGAAGGCCCTGGACACTGCCCTTCCCAGCCCTCCATGCACCTGGTCATCTGGCCTGAGGATGGAGACAGATTTGTGAGCAGCCTGCTCACCACATCTCCTGTTTTGTGCCTGGTGCTGGTGGTCAGGGGAGATGAGTGTGGCGAGTGCAGGTACAGCCAGATGAGAAAATGATTGTTTGATGTCTTGCAAGATTATTGAATAACAAATAATGATATATCTTTTGTGAGGAAAAAGTACGTTTGCAGTTATTTTTATGGGAAAAGAATACATAGTTAATAAATAATATAAGAATAAAAAAATAAAATGCTAGCTATAAGGGATATAAACAGTGGAAGTAGAAATGGTAACATCCAGATATTTGGAGTGGAGAACAAGAGAATAATAAAATCAACAGAAAATTATGTTTTTTATAATAATGATTTTAAAGATCTCAGAATTGAAAAGTCTCTTTATATGTTAAACTGTGTAGATAAGAAAAAAATATCACATTTATACACTTCATAAACAGTGGTAGTCAACCTATTCCCCACCGCTCACTAGTGGGTGTTCCACATTTCCTGGTGGGTGGTTGTGGAGCAACCAAGGTATAAATAAAAAGATAAATTTAACTATAGTAGCCCTGGCCAGTTGGCTCAGCGGTAGAGCGTCGGCCTGGCATGCGGGGGGACCCGGGTTCGATTCCCGACCAGGGCACACAGGAGAAGCGCCCATTTGCTTCTCCACCCCCCCCTCCTTCCTCTCTGTCTCTCTCTTCCCCTCCCCCAGCCAAGGCTCCATTGGAGCAAAGATGGCCTGGGCGCTGGGGATGGCTCCTTGGCCTCTGCTCCAGGTGCTAGAGTGGCTCTGGTCGTGGCAGAGCGATGCCCCAGAGGGGCAGAGCATCGCCCCCTGGTGGACAGAGCATCGCCCCTGGTGGGCATGCCGGGTGGATCCTGGTCGGGCGCATGCGGGAGTCTGTCTGACTGTCTCTCCCCGTTTCCAGCTTCAGAAAAATAAAAAAAATAAAAAAATAAATAAATAAAAAATAAATTTAACTATAGTAAGTTGTCTTATAAAGTTTTATTCTGCCAAACAGAGAAAATCCAACATAAAGTACTTGGTAAGTGATTATTATTATATGCTTTAACTTGCTATAACTCTGCTTTATAAATTTTATAAAGTAAAGGTACTTCCCTACTTTATAAATCACCATTACTGTGGAACTGGTGGGCGGTTAGAAAATTTTACTACTAGAAGAGATACAAAAGTGGGCGGTAGGTTTAAACAGTTGACTATCCCTAGTTAAGAACATCAAAAAGAAAAGGAAAATTCTAAAATCTTCCAGAAACATCAAGACAAAGAATCTCCAGAGTAGATGACCTACAAAGATATAAGAGCAGTTTATATATATTATATATATTTGTTTAAGTGAGATGAGGAGAGATAGACTCCTGCATGCCCCAGGACTGGGATTCACCTGGTAACCCCCGTCTGGGACCAATGTTTGAATCAATCAAGGTATCCTCAGCGCCTGAGGCTGACGCTTGATCCAGTGAAGCCACTGGCTATGGGAGGAGTAGAGAGAGAGAAGATGGTTGGAGAGAGTAGATGGTCACTTCTCTTGTGTGCACTGCCTGTAAATTGAATCAGAAATGTCTATATGCCGGGCCCACACTATCTACTGAGCCAACTGGCCAGGGCCCAAGAACTATATTGACATCATTCTTTTGATATTATTTTTTTACAGAAAACTGGATACAAAAACTCAGTAGAGCAATAATTTTAGAGTAATAAAGGAAAACAAGTTCATTTCCAGAATTTTTTATATGTCTGTTAATGTCTGACTACAATAAAGATATTCTCAGGCATAAAAGGCCTTAGAAGTTTACCACAGAACACTTTAGAAATTCTCTTAGTAGAAGTGGTCTAACAAGAAGAGAAGTAGCCTGACATGTGGTAGTGCAGTGGCTAGAGCATTGACTCGGGACACTGTGTTTCCAGGTTCCAAACCCTGAGGTTGCTGGTTTGAGTGCAGGTTTGCCAGCTTGACCATTGGGTTGCCAGCTTGCGTATGGGATCATTGATGTGATCCCAATGTCGCTGGCTTGAGCCCAAGGTTGCTGGCTTGAGGAAGGGGTCACTAGCTGGGCTGCAACCCCTCTGTCAAGGCATGTATGAGAAGCAGTCAATGAACAACTAAAGTGACACAACTACGAGTAGATTCTGCTTTTCATCTGTCTCCCTTCCTCTTTCTCTCTCATAAGAAAATAATAAAAAAGGAGAAGTAAACTAAAAGGAAGAGGGTGCGACCAGATATATGGGACATGTTAGGGTGATTAAATAACTTTGTAATTGTTATCATTGTCTAAAACCCTAATGACCAAAGGAAAAAAAGAGAAAAAGTATAACAAGCTGGAACAAATTTTCTAAACAATATCAAATTTGTCATGGTTATGAAGGTATCTTAAAGTTATTCTTTTTTTTAGGGTAATATGTTGATAAATACATTAAGAAGTAAACAAACATAAGTGTCAGACAAATAACATAGCAGAAATAAAAAGCATTCAATTTTGCCTAGCCAGTGGAAAACATGGAAGGAGAAACATGAAACTAAGTGAACACAGAAAATATGAAGTAAGTCCCAGAAAGTTCAATAAATATAGATTAGTAAAATTTATCAATTAAAATTTAGAAACTCTTGGCTCTGGCCAGTTGGCTCAGTGTAGATCATCAGCCAGGCATGTGGACATCCTGGGTTCAATTCTCAGTCAGGGCACTAGGACAAGTGACCATCTGTTTCTCCACCTCTCCCCCTTCTCTCTTTTTCTCTTTCCCTCCCACAGCCATGGCTTGATTGGTTCAAGCACATTGGTCCTCGGGTGCTGATGATGACTTCCTGGAGCCTCTGCCTCAGGTACTAAAAATAGCTCAATTTTGAGCATGGCCCCAGATGGGCAGAGCATTAGCCCCAGATGAGCATTGCTGGGTGGATCCTGATCAGGGCACATGTGGGAGTCTGTTTGTCTGCTATCTTGTAACTTGGAAATAAAAGGGAAAAAATTTAGAAACTCTCAAGATAAAAAAAAATAAAAATAAAGCAAGATCCAACAATATGCTGTGTACATGAGACACTTTGAAAGCAAAGTAAAATAATATGTTTAAAAGTAAAGACTAGAAAAAGATATAAACAAAAAGAAAATTGGGTAGCAATCTTTCTATATGATTAAATAGCATCCTAGCTCAAATAATAAAAGAAAAGGGGATAGTTATATGCTTGGGAAATGAACCTCTGAACAAGGATATATAGCCATCATGAACATACTAATATATGCAGTAACATAGCCTCAAAATATATAAAATGACAACTGACAGAATGCTGGGTTGATTATCATCAGAGATTTTAACAACAAACTGATAGATCAGCAAACAAAATATAAGCCCAGACACCGAAAATCTGAATACAATTAATAATATCTAACTGCTAAATATATTATATATGTTGAACTCTGCACTAAACAGAGAATATATTCTTTCTTAGTATAATGTAATATTTACAAAAGTTTGTTGTCCCAGTAGCGCCCAAGCTCTACGTTGATCAGGCGTCCCTGATTCGACTTCCCAGTGCAGTGGGACACTCCTGCTCATAAGCAGGGATGGCAGCCTCTTTGAGACTACTCTTGAGGCGGCTATTGGGATGCTATTGTTAACTGCCACCAGAAAAAACACGACCGACACACAAACTAGTTGCAATAATCACACAGGCAGTTTATTACTCACAAATCCTTTTGGCGTGCCTGGGTACAGCTTAAGGGGGCCCCCCTGGCATGCTCCTGTCAGCTGTCTTTGGTCAGAAGTCAGAATAGTGTGGACATAGTCCACATCACCGTTGGAGTCTGGGCAACGAATGCAGCACAGGACCCCTCAGCTTTAGTACCTTTTCTGGCTAAGGCCTTCTAACAGGTGTCAGTTTACAGGATTATCACCTCAAATCACCCTTTTGGGAGTTCCTTGCAGGGAATCCCCTCTATGTCAATCTTCTGAAATGTTTACATTAAACCACTTTTTTAGATGTTCTTATTTACATTAATTTACAAAGTTAATGTAAATAACACCAGGCCACTTCTTATCTATGTATAACTTCACACACATACTAACTGGGCTCTGCTTGTAAGTCAGAGTCTGTTTATCACATTACAGAGTTATGACACTAAGCCTCTATGTTAATTCCTATCCAAATGGCATAACTTTATTTAATTTTAATAATTATTTTTAATATCATTTTAATTACTTTTATATATCTTCCATATTTTTATATTTCTATATATTTAATTACTATAACCTTATATTACTACAACATTTATCATGTACTAGACAACAAAAGAATCCCGGCCCTGGCCGGTTTGCTCAGTGGTAGAGCGTCGGCCTGGTGTGCGGGGGACCCGGGTTCGATTTCCGGCCAGGGCACATAGGAGAAGTGCCCATTTGCTTCTCCACCCCCCCTTCCTCTCTGTCTCTCTCTTCCCCTCCTGCAGCCGAGGCTCCATTGGAGCAAAGATGGCCCGGGTGCTGGGGATGGCTCCTTGACCTCTGGCCCAGGCGCTAGAGTGGCTCTGGTCGCGGCAGAGCGATGCCCCGGAGGGGCAGAGCATCGCCCCCTGGTGAGCAGAGCATCGCCCCTGGTGGGCGTGCCGGGTGGATCCCGGTCGGGCGCATGCGGGAGTCTGTCTGACTGTCTCTCCCCGTTTCCAGCTTCAGAAAAAAAAAAGAAAACAACAACAACAACAACAACAACAAAAGAATCCCTAAAAAATTCCATAAGATCAGTATTATACAGACCATTTTCTGTAAACAACCAGATACTAGATAATTTTGGCTTTGAAGAGTAGATGGTATCTGTTTTAACTACTCAACTTTACAATTGTAGCACAAAAACAACTACAGATAATACATAAATGAATAGATGTGTTCAAGTAACTTTATTTACAAAAAATGTGGCTGGCCCGATCAGGCAGTGGGACTGTGAATAGAGTGTCGGACTGGGACGTGGAGGACCCGAGGTCACCAGTTTGAGCTCAGGCTCATTTGGTTTGAGCAAGGCTCCCCAGCCTGAGCCCAAGGTCGCTGGCACGAGCAAGGGGTCACTTGGTCTGCTGTAGCCCCCGGTTAAGGCACATGTGAGAAATCAATCAATGAACAACTAAGGAACCCCAAAGAAGAATTGATGTTTCTCATCTCTCTCCCTTTCTGTCTGTCTGTCCCTATCTGCCCCTCTCTCTGACTCTCTCTGTCTCTGCCAAAAAAAAAAAAATGTGGCTGGAAAAATTTTAAACGTAGATTGTATAGTTTGTTGATCTATTTATTTATTTTTCTAAAGAGTGGGGCAGACAGTGGCAGTCAGACAGGAAGGAAGAGAGATGAGAAGCATCAACTCATAATTTCAGCACCTTAGTTGTTCATTGATTGCTTTTTCATGGTGTCTTGACCCAGGGGGGCAGCTCCAGCAGAGCCAGGGACCCCTTGCTCAAGCCAGCAAGCTTGGGCTCAAGCCAGCAACTTTGGGCTCAAGCCAGTGACAGTAGGTTCATGTCTCTGATCCCATACTCAAGCTGGCAACCCCACAGTCAAGCCAGGTGAGCTTATGCTCAAACCAGCAACCTCAGGGTCTCAAACCTAGGTCCTCAACATTTCAGACCAACACTCTATCCACTGCACCACTGATTGATCAGGCTGTTGACTCAATATAGTTTAATATGGATATTTTAGAGAGTAATAGTAAAATTTGTGGTTTAGTCATCCTACCCAGTGTATATATGGTAAAGAAATTCATTTACAGACACAGTGCTATATCTGAAGATTTCAATGCTCTTTGCAGGGATTTGGGGGCAATTTAAGTGTTGATCTGTGGGGAATTGGATAAGTAAAATATAGTGAGCAAATCCTTGAAAAGGCTATGTATCATGTGGAAGCAAGGGACTAGATGTAACTGAGCATCATAATATATATTAATATCACAGAATATGTGATCTTTTGTGATTTGGTCTTTTTCACTTAACATAATGTTTTCATGGTTTGACCACGTTATCGCATATATTGATATCAATACTTCATTTCTTTTCGTTGCCAAGCAATATTCCAGTGTATAGATATACCAAATTTTGTTTACCTATTTTTCAATTGATGAATATTTAGGCTGTTTCTACTTTTTGGTCATATGGATGTTGCTGTTGTAAATATTCATGTACAGGTTTCTGTGTGCACATATATTTTCATTTTTCTTTATTTTATCTAGCAAGAGAGAGAAAGATGGGAAGAGAGAGATGAGAAGAATGAAGTCATAGTTGTGGTATTTTAACTGTTCATTAATTGTTTTTCATACACACCTTGTCCAGAGGGCTGTAGCTGAGGGAGTGACCCCTTGTCCAGCAAGTAACCTTGGACTCAAGTCAGCAACCTTGGGCTTTAAAACTGTGACCTTTGGGCTCAAGCCAGCAACTATGGGATCATATCTATGATCCCACGCTCAAGCTGGTGAACCTGTGCTCAAGCTGGTGAGCCTGCACTCAAGCCAGTGATCTTCCTCAGTGTTCCAGGTTGGCGCTCTATCCTCTGTGACTCCATCTGGTTAGGCTTTCATTTTTTTCTTGGGTAGAACTGACAAGTGGAATTTTTAGGTCATCTAGGGGGTTGATAATTCCACCATCTGGGTTATTTTGGGTTTGGTTATACTTTCCTTATATCATATACTTTTGATCAGTGAGTGGTTTTTTATATTTTATGTAAAGTGGTACAAGGTTAATTTTCAACTGTCACTTAAAAATGGTCAAAATGATAAATGTTATGTATATTTTACCACAATTTAAAAAATTAAACGTAAAGTTACCATATGACGCATCAGTTCACGATAGCTAAGTGAAAAGAAGCAAGTCATAAAAGAACACATATGGCCTGACCAGGCTGTGGCACAGTGGATAGAGTGTTGGACTGGGACGCAGAAGACCCAGGTTTGAAATCCTGAGGTCACCAGCTTCAGCACAGGCTCATCTGGCTTGAGCATGGGCTCACCAGCTTGAGCCACTTCAGCCTGCTAAGTGGCTTTTTCTTCTGAATAAACTATATTAAATTAAGCCAGTCTAGGTGTTCAGGAAGGAAAGGGGAAATACCGTACCTTCTTTGACCAACATCTTTTTCTACTTGGCCTCAGCCACCATCACAATTTGTCATTCTGTGGCCACTGTGTAAACTGCTATTACTAGGCTCTAAGCTCTGGGGGCTTCTGGCTCCAATTCTATTCCTGCCATCCTTTGAGGGCACTGGCACATAAGGGACTAACTTAGTTATACAGCTTACCACATATTTATGAATCATTAATTCTCAAACTAGTGTCTATTTGTGGCTTTGTCTTGTTCTGAGTGCTGAGCAAATTATGGAATAAGTTGTCCCTACAGATAACCCTCAATGTTCATAGTCAGGTGGATGACGTAAACATACATGCAGAAAAAATGCAAAATGATGTGATAGAGACAAAATGGATTAATCCAGTATGAATTAGATTAAAGTTTTATGGAAAAAGCACTACTTCAGCTCGAAATTTAGGAATTTAGACAAATATGAAGAATGAATTCTAAGCTTTCCCTGCCACTGACAGCCTGTATCTCCAATACTCAAGTAAATTTATAAGAACACATTGTTTCTTGTCCAACATCTTCCTCTACCCCTTAATCCTCTTTAGCAATCTTTCCTACTTATGTAAATTATCACACATGATATCTACCTTCACATAAAAAGATGACTCCAGAGCCCAGTTTGAAAAGATTTTCAGCTAATTAGATAGGACATAAAGGTCAATGGGTCATTTGTTATTCCAGGCATTTGAGACTTTGAACTGCAGTGAGACTTGGCTTTTAACAGTGTCTTGGACTAAAATCTTTTTTATCAGAAAGGAAACAACTTTTATTCCCAGTAGTCATTTGACCTGGGGCTCCATGCCTGCTTTCAAAGTTGTTCATGTACACGCTCCAGATTCTCCATCATGGATGAGAAATTGGTTCTGCCCAGGAGGAAAAGTCTTGCGAAGACAGATAGGAAGAGGGACTTTTCCCATGGCCTGGGTGAGACTGTAATGCTACTTAGTTACAGCCTGTGCTTTGAATCAGATATGGGCCACCTTCCTTGGGATACCACAGGTAGTAATACCAGGTACTAAGAAAAAATACCTAACTAACCCTTCTGTGACCTGTCCTTTCCACTACATAGGCAATTGTATGCCCAAAGCTTCAAGGCTCCAGCTCCAAGCTAAAGTTGATTAAGCTGAGAATCAGACGAGAAAAAAAAACGACTTCCTTCACTTCATCTTTTTGAAGACATATCCTTTTACCATCCAGAGAGAAAGGGATATATTTGCCTACCAACAATCAAAACACAGTGCCTGTCAGTATTTCATTAATTTGACAAATTCATTCTGATAAATCACTGGTTTGCATATAAAATTTGAGAATATACAACTTTGTTGAATGAAATGAGCCTTGTGAGAGAGGGAAATGGTGAGAAGTCAGAGCCCTTGAACAAAGGTATGGAAGTGTGGTATAGACTAGACGCAGTCTGATTTCTGATAATGTTGGACTAAAACTAAGATCCATTTGTTTTATAAAGTTTCTTTAGTGTGATTCACTTGAAAAAAAAATCTTTTTACCTGACAGTTGAAATCTTTTTGCAAATATTGTTTCTTCTTTTACTCTGGGTCTCTCTTGCTTTTCTTCTCTAATAACTTCATGTATTTAAGGATTTTTTTTTAATCACTTAGCCTGGCATTGTTCAATCTGTGTCCTGAACTTCTTTCCACTACTCAAGTTCACATACTACAAACATCAAACAATGTTATTCGCCTCTGTATCTGCTACATCCACTCTCTCTCCTGCATGCTGAGGATTGTTTTATCATGGCTGCATTTCTATGTTTACAAATCCTTTCCATCATAAGCTGTCATTCAGTGGATTTCCTATCTGGTCTGTGTATAGGAAACTAACAAAATTTCACATGAGTTTTTGGTTATTGGGATAAGTTAAGCAGTTTTACAGATAGTAGTATGAGTACACATGAAAATGAAGAACATCTTTAAAATCCATTGAGTTTCATAGGATGCAAACTCCGTGAGGAAAGGGAATATGTCTCTTTTGTCACTCATTTTAGTCCCTATTACAGTGAACTATTCATAATATTTGATTAATATTTACTGACTCAAACAACAAAATTAAGACAAAGCAGACATTTCAGCTAATTATTTAGCCACTATGTTAAGTGTAGGTAGGAAAAACAACTAACAGGTAAATACCTTTTAAAAAATAATGAGAAGATAATAAGCAATCTTTTTTTTTTTTTTTTAGTGTATTTTCATTTATTTATTTATTTTTACAGAGACAGAGAGAGAGTTAGAGAGAGGGATACATAGGGACAGACAGACAGGAACGGAGAGAGATGAGAAGCATCAGTCATCAGTTTTTCCTGGCCACACATTAATTGTTCATTGATTGCTTTCTCATATGTGCCTTGACGTGGGCCTTCAGCAGACCAAGTAACCCCTTGCTCAAGGCAGCGACCTTGGGTCCAAGCTGGTGAGCTTTTGCTCAAACCAGTTGAGCCGGCGCTCAAGCTGGCAACCTCGGGGTCTCGAACCACTGCTCTATCCACTGCTCCATCCACTGCTCCACCGCCTGGTCAGGAAAATAAGCAATCTTAAAGGAATAGATAGGAAGAAATGCTTGGACAAATCCTTGAAGTCTCAGAGCTCAGCTAAAGATATTATTTTTAAGCGTTCATTAAGATTAAAGGTAGGGAGAGTTTTATTATACCTATAGACCGAGCAAGGATACTACCTGATACTCTCTTACAATCCAAATTATATTTATTTTAAAATACTGCCCAAATAAAATTATGGATTTTTATTCTTCTCGCATAGATATAATCTCCTTTTTCTTTAATTTTTACATCCAAAATATTTACATACTTATCTCACCTCCCAAACTATAAAATCTGTGAAGGCAAAGTTCACAGCTGATTAATCCTTGCTTTTTGCCTCTTTCCTCCCTGTGTAATGAATGGCTCAGTGCGTGCCAACAACGTGAGCACAGAGAGTGCTGCTGGAGCTGAGGGGATAGACTGGCTACAGCCCTGAGTAGTGAGGCTGAGAGTGAGTCTCGGACAGACATGATTAGGAATGAACCAGAACAAGGCCAGCTTCCTAAGGAGACATGCAGTCTGTTGGCTGACTGACTTTCAGCTTCACCATTCTCCTTCTTCCTACATTTTGAACCTGAAGGGAAATATACTCTCTTTGATTAGTTTTTAAGAAGGAGCCTCATTAAAAACAAAACAAACAACAAAAAAATGTGCAACATGTGAAATTCTTTACATGAAATACAGTGTAACTGATGGCTCTTCATTTGCATTTTATTGGTGTTCTTTAAAACAGTCTAAACCAGGGGTCTCAAACTCGCGGCCCCCCAAACAATTTTGTACTGATTTTTTTTTGTTTTCAACTGCAGTGAGAAAAGTGTTGCGTAACAGTTGCCTTTTGTAGACATAGTGCGGCCCGCCGAAGGCTGTGATCTTGCTCTGCGGCCCACATGCTGAGTTGAGTTTGAGACCCCTGGTCTAAACATTCCAGAAGGTCACTCTCTCTGGTATTTATCACTGCTGCGCCAGAGACCTTGATAGTTTACTAAGTTAAATATAAGGTCTACAGGAAAGTTCTGTCCGTTTTTGGAATAAAACAAAATACAAATTTTTCTTACTGTCAATAAACTTTATTAAATAATATAATTGCCTTTATTATTGATTTCTTACCAGCAGGAGGGCAATTTGTATATCCCATTTTTGAAAAATGTTTTATGTTTTGATGCGAAAAATTGAACCAGTGCTTGTTTGATATCTTCTTCATTTTTGAATTTTTTGCCCTTCAAAAAATTTTGTAAGGACAAAAACAAGTGATAGTCGGAGGGTGCTAAGTCCGGGGAATATGGTGGATGTGACAGACATGCTTCTGTAGCATTTCTTCCTTGTTTAATTTGTAAAAATTACAGTGGCGTAAATGAACTTCATCAGTAGCCATGGGTACACTATCGCTTCACACATAAGACTAACGTAAATCAACTCTGTTTTAGTTAATTTGCTACATCAGTATGTATACATTAAGTGATAAAAATAGAGAGGCACACATGCGCCAAATAAACATGTGCTTATGTGTCAAAACTTGTGATAGAAACAAACAGAACTTTCCGGTAGACCTTATATATGATTTTTTTAAAAAGGTACCCTTCTGGGAAATAGAACATCTTTGGTATAGACATTAAAATGAATAGATCTAGAATTTCTGATTCATTCTAAGTTTTAAAGTTTATATTTTAGTGTACTAAGCAAATAAGGGAATAAAACAAAAATGTTTGATGGGTTGTTTATTCATAAAATGTATCTTTTATACTTACATAAAATATAAGATCTCTTTAATAATGTGTTGATCGGTTAATTTAGTGCATTTCCTACATTACTTTATTGTATCGAATGGCTGAGGGTCATTCTTGAGTTTGAGCACTGAACAATTATTTCTTTCTGTGATTATGATGAATCTGTCCTTATATTACAAAGGGCGAGACTATAATACCATCTGGGCAGTTACACTGCCCTGGCTCCAGTATTGCTGAAGTATATATATAACCTGCACCTATAGGATGTTTACTTTTTTTCTTTGGCTTCAGTCTCTCTATCCCCATAAAATAGGGATTATAATATCATATTTCATAGAACTAAAGACACCACTTGTAAAATGATGCATTAACTCATACTAATACAAAAATAAGAGTGTAAATTAAAATCTGACAGACTTCTTTTGATTGTAAAAATATTATCCCAAGAAAAAGCCCAGATGTCAGAGGACAACAGCTCTCTGGTTTGTTTCTTTCTCTTTGCAGTTAATCTTGTATTGGTTTTAGACATAATCATTAATTTACTAGGCTTGGCTTTCTATGTTCTGTTCTATTTTTTCTAATTCTAGAACTTTTATCTCAGTCCTTTTCCCACTTAGAATCTGGAGATTTTAAAATTATGACTTGGATTAGGGGGCTTAAAGGGAAGGTCTAACTCATCTGAGAGAGCATATATAAACATATTTACTATATATAACTTTTAAAATCTTATATTAGGAGAAGAAATCTAATAATGGAACAGACCGCTCAAAATTTTTCTCCAACTATAAGATCTATTGTTAATAATTTTAATTAATCCGCTAAAACTAATCTAACAGCTCTTGAGTAAAGTATTCTGTGATTACTTTAGGTGTACCTCAAATGACAATTTAGGAATTTAACATCACTATTTGAAGAGGAAGTCAATTATTTTTAAATTGAAATAAAACTAAACCTAGCAGTCTGTAAGAACTAACACATAGCACCCTGTTATTACCCAGTAGATATGTCCAGAAATAAACAGAACACCTTCCCATAATATTTTAACATGTATACCCCATAGCAATAGCTAAACTAATTATAAGAACAAAAAACCCTAATTTTTAATTGTGTTAGGATATTAGAACATTTATTTATACTGTAACTATTTCATTGGTTTGTGGAAAAATCCGATAAAAAATGTCTATAAATTCTCTGTAAATTTGAGAAAAATTTATAATTAATAAAAATATAAGAACCTTTGGAAAAAAGGATATAATTATATAATGATAAGGAATAGCATTTCAGTGAATCAATCTCATATTTTCAAATGACAGTAATTTAATAAATTATTACCTTTTGTGATTTTCACTTAGCCTTTTCTTTGCAGAGATAAATCAATAAGAAAAAGATAACTATAAGAGCGTTTATCTCACAAATTTGCAAATGATATCTTTAGTTCAGTGATTTGTTGAACTTCTTATCACTCTGACTCACTGTTAGAGTAGCAATAAGTACCCCCTTTTGAAAAAATGTCAACCTAAGGATCCAAACTGAATTCTTAAATTCAGAAAATTAGCTATCATATTTTGAAATGTACTACAGTTTTATCATATATTCATATTTCACCTAACACCATTTAGAATTTAAGTATAACATTGTTATACACATTTGTTTACTAATCACACACATATATAGAGATATTTATCTAACACAATAATCTAGTTTTAATCCCACTAAAACTAATAACTTTAGTCTGACCATGCTTGACTTCTCACCAATTCTTTAAATTGGATTGAAAACAGTCACTAAAAACTCATTTTTCTAAATATGCACTTCCTTGACAACCCATTGGGCAAAAATGACTTGTGCATTTTGCCATTTCAATAGGAAAAGTTTGACAGTAAATTGATATTAACTTTTATTTTCAGTATGCAAAAATTTTTTATGAAAGGTCAATATATTTTTTCATATGTTCAATAGGCTTAAAAATGTTTTAATCATTGAGAGTGTGACGCCTTGGTAGTAAAAGTATGAACACTTGATTCTGGTACTCTATTTCTCCAGCTGGTATTACTATGTCTGTTAACTGGATATTCATTTTCTTACAGTAATAGTTGGAATGAAATTTTTCTCCATCTTGTATACAACATAACTAAGAAACATTTAGATTTGAAATATAAAATTTTGTAAAGACAGAATAATGTCCACTCAGTCAATATCAAAATAATTGAATATATTTTAATATCTCCTCTCATAATATTTATAAACCACATACAGGGGAAGTAAGGACCATATCTTTTCTGGGGTTTAGACCTCCCATCACCTTCTACTTTTAGAAAGCTCAATAATATGGTTGCATAAGTAAATAGGGACTTATTTATATATGTACTTTTTATCTGTAGCAGCTCTTAAGGCTCTATAGTAAAGGCAGTGCTAGGGTTTAGGAAAATACCAAGGACAATTCTTTAGCTTCTTCAGATGTTTTGCCACATTGGTAAGGCCACTCAAAATGTGCTTGGTTCATTTTATCTAATCACAGATCCAAATGCAAAATTCTCTAAGGCATCCGGTGTATTTGCATAAATCTCTTGTGAATACAAGTGTAAGTATTCAAAAGAGGGTGGTCTAGTTTCAGAAAAATAACTTTGAATTCCCTGCAGGTAAAGTAGAGAGCTGGGGCAATGAGGTCGCAAAAAACAAACCTGATTCAGCCAGCAAAGGAAAAAACACATTAAAATTTAGGTTTGGAAGTACCGATTGACTACTTACTCTGTTCCAGGATCTCTGTTATGAGGTCCCACAGGTTATCGCATACCACCTCTACAACAATCTTGTAAATTTCTCAATTTGTCCAAGGAGCTGAATCAGGTTTTGAATTTGGGAACTTGTCATTTCAAATACCACACCACTGCCTGTAAATACATGTGTCTAATCTTATTTTGTTTTTGAAGTTTATTTTAAGTAGATTCTCAATATTCATTTCTTTTATAGTATCAAATGTGATCATGGCCAGGATATGAAATGTGAAGCATGAATTTATTTTATCTTTTTATTGTTTGGCAATTTCTTAAATTTTCTCAAATGCTAGGCTTTGTTAACTCTGCAGATCTAGGTCTTTGGGTTTATTAATACTTGGAAGTGTTAAGCCTAATCTGGAGGGACTTGAAACATTGAAGACACAAACAAAATCCGTTGATTACACACAAAAGCTTTATTGTCTAGCTTGGCCAAGCAGCAGCAACTCCGACAGAAATCTGAGGGAGAGCGCGCTGGCTCTTTGTTCTACTAGTTTTTAGAGTTTTGTAAGTGGGAAGTACAGAAGCAAAAATTGCAATTAGGTGCCCTTTACCACTATTGGTTATAGTCATATGCCCTTTAACATGATAGGACCATGTTCAATTTGCAAGCCATACGTCATTTTGGAGAAAACAAAATTTACAAGTCAACCCAATGATAAAAAGATGTCTCTTTACATATTAAGAGACATTCCTATATTTTCTAATGTTTATCCGCCATCTCTTTGTCCAGAGTCACACACATTAACTATATGCATTCATATGGGAGAGGTAGTTTCCCTGGGGACAAATGCCCACAAATGGCTCATTACTATAAGAAAAGGTTTATTTTGGCTTTTCTCTTCCTGCACCTGGCTAGCCATTCACCCCTTTCCCCACAGATGTGGTTCAATGTCGGGAATCCATGTTTCCTTCCCTTTGCATTTACAATACAATGCCAAGGGCCATCCTGGTTATGCCAATCACAGAGTACAGAGATTATTCACAAAATTTCTCTGCACACCTTAACCTAAATTAATAAAATGTTCTTTCAGCCTCTTAAAGTAATATTGATTCTGTAGCTTTTGGTACTTTACAACACCTGCGGGTGAGGTTGCGCAGTGGCTCCTCAGGGCTCCTCAGAAGCTGCATATATATGATAACGTGTATAACAATACTATATTTTCTAATGCTATATGTACATTGTTAATGCATTGTCCACTATTTTTTTTTGAATTTTTTTTCTTTTCCAAGGGGAGATAGTGAGGGAGACTCCTACATGCAGCCTGACAAGGATCCAACTGACAATCCCTATCTGGGGTTGCCCATCTGGGGCCATGTTCGCAACTGAGCTATTTTTAACACCTGAGGCAGAGGCTCCACAGAGCCATCTCAGTGCTTCTGGCCAATAAGCTTGAACCAATTGAGCCATGGTGCTGTAGGAGGGGAAGAGGGAGAGATAGAAAGAGAGAAACAAAAGGGAGGGAAAGGGGTGGAGAAGCAGATGGTTACCCCTCCTGTGTGCTCAGACTGGGAATTGAACTTGGGACATCCACACTCTGGGCCGATGCTCTACTGCTGAGCCAACCAGTGAAAGCCTTCACTAGTATTTAATACAGTATAAAGCAGTGGATCTAAATTTTTGGCATTCATCAGAAGAATCACTTGAGGCTATGTTTGAAGACAGCTGGGTCCTATCTAACCATTTCTATTTTTTAAGTCTGGAATGGGACCTGAGAATTCTCATTTTAATGAATTAGGAGGTAACAGTGATGCTAATTCAAAAACCAGATGTTGATAACAACTGGTATGGAATATGAAAGACTTTGGCCTCAAGAGAATGTTTTTGTTTTAATTAAGGTGGAAGTTGGGGGGATTCAGGAATGAATTGCACAAAAACATCAAGAAGATCAATCACTGTGGACATGTACAAGTTGTCCTGTGTGCTGGGTCATTTTTAAGGACAATGAGAAGAAGTAAAATATGATAGACTAAAATGCTATGTATTCACCTTCTATGATGGATCTTGAAAATCATCAGTGTTGCAGGAAAGCGAAACCTCAGAGGATTGACACTCAGATAACTATAAGAGGAAAAGAATTTACTAATAAAAGCCAACAAAGCACGTGGGGCTATAGCTCCAAAGACAAATAAATGCTCTCTGAGATTAGATTTCTTACATTTTATATACCCTTTACAGAACATAAATTCAAATACACGAGTTGTGTAATTCCTTTGACTTGAGGTACATACATCAATCACAGGATTTCAGGATGGGAGGGGGCTTACAGGATGTCAGAGGATAAGTGTTTGTAAATAGCCCATTAAGGAGAAAGAAAGGGGAGAGTAAAAGCTGCTCAAATCTCCCACTTCCCACATTTCTGGTTGTTTATTTTCTTCCTCACAGGTGTGGGGAAGAGAGGGGGTTCTAGTATCCTTCCTCCTTCCATTTGAAACCTTCTAGTATGAAAATCTCTTCATTTGCAATTTAACAGCCCTACCTAGGCAGGAATGCAACTTGTAACTTTACTTGCTTTGCTATCTTCAGCACATGCATTCCAATGCAGGGAATGGAGTACATTATACAATTAAAAAGATGTCCTTTACAAAACCTCTCTGAACACTTGGCGTAAATAATTAGATATCCTTGAAGCCTCTTATTTCAAGGGGGGGGGGGGTTCCTTCCTCAATAGCAATATACAAATATTGATCGACTTATGACCTATGCAACTTAATGACCATTTGACTTTTTCTACTACAATCGCTAGCCAGGACTCCTCCACATCTGGCAGCTCAAGCACTGCCCACCTGGGCATATGGTAGTGCAGACCAGCTTCCAGCAGCATTTCCATCTCCCCGTGCACCATTTCAACTGTTATCCCAGACTTGGTATAGCAATTTGTGTTTTATGTCTTGGATATTTTTCATCAAACCCAAAGATGTTTACCAAGAGGAAACATCCAAAGATGTCTGCCAAGAGGAAATTGTCTTTGCAAATATTAAACCAGTTGTACTGGTAATGCAGTGTTTTACTTATACCTGACAAATGTAAAAATAAGAAACAAAATGGTATAGAGATGATACAAATGGCATAAAATGAACAATGAAAATTATGATATATAACAATAATGAAATAAAATTATGATAAAATATGACTTAAAGATTTTTATAACATCATTTCGCAGTACTGTACATACTGTCTTCTCAACTTATGACCAAATAATGTTACGGCCAGTGTGTCGGAACCAATCGTGGTCGTAAGTCGAGCACTAGCTATATCTTTAGGAGCATAAACTAATTTGATGATATTTCAGAGATGCTTAAATTTAGGATTTAGGAAATAGTGCTAAACAGGAGATGGGTCAAGGGGATGCTCAGATTAATATACTCAGTTGTGCTAATGCCTGAGTGGCCTGTGTTGTTAAATAAGACAGAAGCAAACTTAGGTAAATAAGACCTAGGCACACTTAGTATCTTAGGTAAATAAGTTGATAGGATTTTTGCAAGGTTATCTGAACTCTACTAGGACTCTCACTCTGAACTCTGATCAGCACTAATGAGGGTCTGGATAGAACACGGTGTCTCTTACTCCACACTTTCCTTATAGTTCCTTAAAGCTTAGAAACAGAATGCAAAAAGTAGACAAAGGTATAAGACTTTCTCCTTTCTTAATTTTATTTATTTAAATTCTGACTCAAAGTAAAACATTGGAAATAATATTATGCTTTATTGTTCACTGTCCCTCTTTCCAAGAAAATGAATCTCTAGGTTTCAGGTTGTTTGCTTCATTTATTCCCATGTCAGCATAAAAATTAAAATTCCCAGTTTTCAAATATATAATATGAATATAATTATCTCTATAAAGTGACAGAAATGGAACCATAATCTCTGCCATGAGAGTATTTTCCAGTAATTTTCATAATTATAATTCCTCTGAGTTTTATGTTTGAAAGAAAAAGATGTAATTTTTCATATTCTTTGTGACTTTTTAACCTTATATGTTGACATTTTACTATGTTTTTACCAAGGTATTACACAAGATGATCAAGAACTACCTAGCATATAAGAAAAAAATAGTTATGAGGAAAGTACAGTGTAAAGCCAGTAATGATGGCCACCTGGCCAACGCAGGTTCAGGTTTGATTCAGACCAATAGTATTGAAGCAACAGAGCCAAAAACTGGTGGTCCATTGTCCTTTATTCTAGACTCGCACTTGGCAAGCGAGTAAATACACATACCAGGTAACACTTCCCTTTGCATTCAGGGCTCCCAAAGTCACTGACTCATCCGAGTTTTCCTAGAATCAAAGGCTTCTACCTCACCAGTTTTATTCACCTCTTTTCCCTCTCTCCTTCTCCTCCATGAACTGGTTTCTCCTTCTCCTTCTCCCATTCCACTATTTTGGCTGCCTCGTCCATGGGACTTCCCTGGGGTGCTCCAGCCTGGGTTCCTCCACCCTACAAGAACATGGCCACTCTCTCTAAATGGTCTCCTAGCTCCACCTTTTAAACCCTTTTGGTGTGAAAGCCCTCCCCCAACACACACTAGTATAACCATGCCCCTTCCCAAGCAAGAAGGCAAATACTGTTATCACCTAGGCAACACCCATCCATGTGGGCAATGCCATCTTTAACTAAGTGAGCAAAATATCTTTTCAGCCTGACATACACCAAATAAATACATTTTCGCTCTTCTTGCTACCTCTTCTGGCTGCATTTCAAAATATAAAAATAAGATGTTCTTCAAGTTTTAACCTGTGAAATAACCATTAGAAAGGGTGGCTAATTCACATTCAAAACTCTTCCTTAACAGCAGGATGTATCTCAAGATAACATTTTACATTAATTTTATTTATAGCACTGATAAGTACAATGAAAATGTGTAGTTCAGATGGGGGCATGAAACAGGTTAAATCAAAGACACAGACACTGGTGGGGATCTTAACGGCCAGAGGCATTTATATATGTTTGAATGTAGAAATTCTATACTACTCAATTAGACTTTTGATTATAATTTAATTTCCCAAACACAATTATCTGCATCAGAAAGTGTTGTAAAGTACTGCAATCCGCAGGTTACATAGAGACACTAGACAGGTTACAGAAAAATTTGACAGAATCAATCAGAGTCTGAAAGACCAGTGTAACAGGCTTTAATGAAAGGAAACCTGCCGGGCTGTCTCGTAAGGGAGAGCAGCTCTGGCTACAGACTTAGGTCATGTTTTAAGGGTTAGGATAGGGAAGTAGGAAGAGTAGTGGGGCATTTGCTGATTGGCTGCTGCTATCACTGGGCTCATTGGTGCTTTTCCACTAATTATGGATGTTGGTGCATTTTCAATCGTCAGCAGTTTCTACCGTCCATGACTTCATCGGACATTCCTTTGTGGTTGGTCACCTGCTGCAAGCCCTTGAAATGAGACTCATGCCAGCCGGTTAAAGAAATGAAACCTAAGAAAAATTTGAGTTTTTAATTAGCTGGCTAGCTAGCTACATGGGGCATGGTCCCAAATCATGTAGGCCTTCTTAGCATTCTGAACCTTCTTTTATACAAAATTAAGTACTGGTTGGCGTGGATAAGAAGGGAACATGGTACAATAGTCAGTTTCTAAGAAGGTAACAACATCTATCTACAGTATCTATTAAAAGGAGAAAGCACTTACACATCAAGACCACAAGACAAACAGTAGTGATAATTGTTTTACATACCCGGCAAAGATATTCCCACATCTTCTAGTGTCTACCCCAATCATTGTTACCACAATGGAAAGTTTAGCTTAGGATAAGGAGAGAAGCTAAATGAAATTACATATAAAGGATTTCAGAAGTGATGATTATTAGAAGCATATAAAATGTTACAGAATGCGGGTTTTTAAAACAAGGGGAGTGGGCTTGTGATCCCTTTGTCTAGAGCAGGGGTAGTCAACCTTTTATACTTACCTCCCACTTTTGTATCTCTGTTAGTAGTAAAATTTTCTAACCACCCACCGGTTCCACAGTAATGGTGATTTATAAAGTAGGGAAGTAACTTTACTTTATAAAATTTATAAAGCAGAATTACAGCAAGTTAAAGCATGTAATAATAATTACTTACCAAGTACTTTATGTTGGATTTTTGCTGTTTGGCAGAATAAATTTTTATAAAACAACTTACTATAGTTAAATCTATCTTTTTATTTATACTTTGGTTGCTCTGCTACCAAAAGTTTCCACCATGAAAGCTGGAATGCCCTCTAGTGGGCAGTAGGGACCAGGTTGACTACCACTAGAGGTATATGTCACTCTCAGGACTCCAGAAGGGAAGGAAGAGTTAGAATCAGAGTAGGACTTTTTAATTAAGATATGTAAACATTGTTTCCTAAAGGATCCTAAGGAAGGGGAAGAGGAAGTTTTCAGGTAAGATTTATCTTCATTGTTGTCTAGCAAGTAGTGGCCTCAGTCTTTCCAGAGAACTATAGTTAAACTATGACTAGATGACCCAGTTGTGTTTGTAAGTCAGGAAGCTCCTGCATTCTCTACAGAAAGAAGAGGGTAATAAGTCTGACTTTTCCTCTTTAAAATAGGGTTGCTAACAATTTTTGCAATTTCTTGGCACCTTATCACAAAAGAATATCCTAATCAGATAAACATTTCATTTCTTAATGTTACATTTAGCTATTGTAAACTCATTTCTGGTCTTGTAGTTTAATCTTTTATCAATATTGTAAAGCCTGAATCACATTGTAGGGGGGCAGGGGGGCAACCAAGTCATGTACCAAAATCAGATAACCTAAAATACACCAAGTGCCTGAACTTCAACTATGATAATTACCTAAAGGTGTGCTTTTTCTGGAAGTAAATTTTCAACTAAAGATTCCTAGAATAATACATCAAAATTTATGTACACTCTTCTAAGAATATATTACTGTTCCTACTGTATCTTTTTGTTTCAGATAGTTTTTATTAAAGTTAAAAATATTTTTGTCTAAAACTGTGCTTTTTCCCTTTGTGTACATCTATGTGTTGCCCAGTGACTAGATCCAAAATGGCACTCCAATGCCCACTCACACGCCTCTTTCTCATTGAGGGACTTGCAAACAAATGATTGTAATCTATAGCAAATATGCCATAAAATACTGCATACAGATTCTTATTTTTCAGTGGGAGGGGTCAGTAAAGCTTCTTTAGAAAGAAACTGTTCAACTAACAATAAACTTTAAAGAAGAAATGACATTCAAAAAAACCTAAATAAGTTGTGTGATTAGAGAAAAAGTTTGCAAACCGAATCATACAGCTTATGATGTTTTGAGTATAGATGAGAACCATGAATAAATGATAGGAGAATTGAGGACCAGACCTCCAGATATCTCCACATGTAAGAAGTGAGAGATAGAATAGAAGTTATTAGTAGCTACAAATGTGGTAAGAAAGGTAAATACAAAAGCATATATTATGGTATTATGGAAGTATGAGGACAGAGAAGTTAGAAGGGAATAGCTTATATTATGACTACAGAACATTCTAGAGAAAGCAAACAAAAAAATCCAAACAAAACAAAACCCTAAAATTTAAAAAAAAACTACATATTGGAAATTCCTGTACCTTCCCTGGCATTTTGTTTAAACTGGTCTAAAAATTTTAAACCTGAAACAAACAAAAAATTGAGAACCCACAACCTATTGTACTGGGACCACAAACATGCAGACTACACTCTTCAAAAGCAAATCATGGACCTGGACTGTGGTTCAGTGGATAGAATGTCACCCCGGCATATGGAGATCCTGGGTAGGATTCTTTGTCAGGGCACACAGGAGAAGTGACCATCTGCTTCCCCTCTCGCTTTCACCTTTCTCTCCCTCTTCTCTTCTAGCAGGCAATGCTTTGATTGGTTCAAGTATGGCCCTAGGATGAGGATAGCTCCATTGGTCCAAGTGCGTTAGCTTCAGGTGCTAAAAGTAGCTTAGTACTCAAGCATCAGCCCCAGATGGCATTGCCAGGTGGATCCCTGTCTGGGAACATACAAGAGTCTGTTTCTCTATCTCCTCTCCTCACACTTAAAAAAAATAAATAAATAAAGCAAATCACTATAGTACTATAATCTCTAGACACATTCTTTCTAGAGAGAACACATTCAGAGCATGAGAATATCTAGAGGAGAAATGTGAGCAGCGATGTGAAGGGTAGACTATTTTTATTTTTGTCCATTGTTCATTCATTAAATAAATTTCAGATTAAAATTTTAAAGAAAGGCAACTATATAAGAGAGCTGTTGATAATTGTTGGCATTTGAAAGAAAAGACTTTGGTATTTGCTTCTCAAAATAGAATACTGAGCTGGAAGGACCTTCATATTCTTTACATTCTTATTAATCTTCTAGTCGCAACTAGGAACTACTGTCCTTCCCTTTATTCATTTTCTAGCTTTGAAATCAACATCACTTTGATAGTTTTCCAAACATAATTACCTAATACAAGATCAGGTGGGGAAAATTCTAAAGGGAATATTTTACATCTCTTGGCGAAGTGTATTCTCATTGTCTCCAGACAGAACTTCATTTACTTTCTTAAAGCATGCTTCTCACTCAGAAACTGTATTTAAAAAATCAATTTCTCACATACACTTGATTCCCATTTATAAGCCTTTTGAATCCAAAGATGGAATATTTCTTGCCAGAATTTAGCATTTTTGTTTTCAAATAAAGGGAAAATTATATGCAGGAAAATCTCCATTACATGCCCCCTCCCAATGAAAGCAGAAACATAGAAACATAGTTTTCACTATATCTTTGATTTGCAGTCATGCTTTCTCCCAGTAATAGGACTCAATTTGATGTTTCCAAGTTGTTAAGATATTTATTTTCTGAGGGCTGCAGAATATCACTACAACTGTTTTCTGCTGAGATGGAGAGAGCAAGCTGTAGGGCCGGGACATCACCTCAAGGTGCTCTTGATTGGAGACTAGCTTCCAAGCCCTTGAAAAAGCACCCTATACCAAATACCATAGCCTTGTTTCTTTTTTAAAGTTGTCTTCTCTTTTCTGAGGAATTTGTCTGTGATTTTAATCCCCACTCTGAGAGTGTTATAGCTCCGATAACTTAAGACAAGCAGGGCAAAACGTCAAGGAAAATGGCCAGTGAATAATTGACTCTTGATGTCCATTAAGGGCAAGTGAGGTAGTGGGTTGGTGGTAAGTAGAGCTTGTGTATGAGGATATGGGCTGCTAGTACTGCACGGGGCAAACTGATGGCTTCGAAAATTCCCCATTGATCATCCTCGCAAAAAAAAAAAAAAAAAAAAAAAAATCTGATAACAAGGTGATAAGTATGACTCAAATCCAGAGCAGAAAATGCAAGGATTGCTACAAAATCCTGACCTACTTTAGTAGCCTTCACTTATTAAAGTGCAACATACAGGTTGGAAGTAGGAAGTGATTTTTTAAATTATTTTTATTTTTATTTATTTATTTTTTTATTAAGTAAGAGGCTGGGATGTAGAGACAGACTTTCGCATGTGCCCGGACTGGAATCCATCCAGCAAGCCCCTAACAGGTGATACTCTGCCCCACTGTGAAAAGTCCCATTGCTCCACAACCCAGCAGCGTTATTACCTGAAGCTGCGCCATGTAGTCATCCTTAGCACCCAGGACCAACTTTGCTCCAACCATTTGAGCCATGGCTGTGGGAAGGTAAGAGAGAGAGTGGGAGGTAGTTTGGGGAGAGGAGTAAAGAAGCAGATGGTCACTTCTGTGTGTCCTGATCAGAAATCAACCAGGACTCCCACACCTGGGCCCACACTTTACTGCTGAGCCAACCAGCTAGGGCTGGAAGTAGGAAGTGATCTCAATTGAGACCACAGTTGGTGCAGGTTTCTCCATGATGCTTGTATTGATAGCCATGCAGGCAATGTCAAGCCTCTATTTTGTTTGGATGGAGACAAGGATATTTGAGACAATTACTGGAAAAGAGTGAAGACAAAATATACAGGGAAGGGGAAAGAGGAATTGTACAATGTTCTTTGCCTAAACTATCATTATAGGTAATGTGTGAGTCACATAGTCAAGAGAAACTGCAGGTAGAACTTGAAGGGTTTCTATTTTGTGAACTACTTTGGGATAGCTGGGTACATAAGTGGCTCTGCTTGGTTTTCCAAATGACAAAGAGTGACACAGTATATTTAGGCAAGTGATCTGTTTGTGTTTTTTTTTTTTTTTCAGTTTGCAGATAATTTTATTCTGCATAGCTTAGTACTTTAAAAATCTATTTTAAGCATTTGACAATAATCAAAATGATACAAAGAGGAGTGCCAGGGAAACCACTTTTTTTTTTTTAATGGGTGACATCAATAAATCAGGATACATATATTCAAAGATAACAAGTCCAGGTTATCTTGTCGCTCAATTATGTTGCACACCCATCACCCAAAGTCAGATTATCCTCTGTTACCTTCTATCTAGTTTTCTTTGTGCTCCTCCCCCTCCCCCTTTCCCTCTCCCTTTCCCCCCTCCCCCCATAACCACTGCACTCTTATCAATGTCTCTTAGTTTCACTTTTATGTCCCACCTACGTATGGAATAATGCAGTTCCTGTTTTTTTCTGATTTACTTATTTCACTTCGTATCATGTTATCAAGATCCCACCATTTTGCTGTAAATGATCCGATGTCGTCATTTCTTATGGCTGAGTAGTATTCCATAGTGTATATGCGCCACATTTTCTTTATCCAGTCATCTATTGACGGGCTTTTTGGAAACCACTTCTTGAGGACTATTGCTTTCTCTTATCCCCTTCTAGTCTATGAGATATTTTTCTTGGATACTAAATATGTTCTTTGGATATTCATCTCTTGAAAAATTTATGTCATGCTGTAATTGTTTACATGTTTACCCTTCACCCTGGCCCGGGTCTTTCTCTGGTCACAAGGAAAACAAAACTGTACAATTGTCCTTTACCTAAAAGTCCATCATCTGGCTGAAGTGCCTGGGGTTCCATCAGGCAGACAGTAATACTCAAGTGCAAAGTCACACCCTCTATTAAAATTATTAGTTGAAATTTGAATATAGTTAACACTACAGAACTGTACACCTAAAAATGGCTGCAATGGTAAATTTTAAATGTTTTTACCAAAAATTTTTAAAGCAGATAATGAATTGATAAATAGAAAATATCCCAATATCTGCCAGAAAAAAAAAATTACATTAGTTGAAAATGATTATGATGCAGAAAAAGTATAGACACATAAAACTTTTAAAAGCTTTTAAAATATTAATTTTAGAATTCATTTTAATATTCCAAACAAATTACTCTCAACTAAACACAAATAGTAGCTGAGTGATATTGTTTAAGCTCTTTAATATCTAAGACTCAGGATTCTCATTTGTAAGTGGAAATAACAGAATAGATTTCCCAGGGCTACTAAAAGTATTCAATCAGATAAGGCAAGTGAAGGGCTTAATAAGCTCATGGAAATCACTTCATAAGTGCTGTTACTATTATTACTAGGAAGATGATAATGGAAAAGAAGTTAGTAGGGTAAATGGGTTTGAGGAATTAATATTTACTATCTCATTTAGTGCCTTCTAAATTCAGCGAAGCATGTGTGATGTAGACCAGCAGTGCTATCAATGGCCAAACATTTGTGATGTTCCACCTACATGTTTAAGATCTGAAAACAAAAGACTGACCCTACAAAGCACGCCTCAGTTCCCTGTGAGGCTCCGAACAATCATCACAAGATCTGAGTCTTCCTGCCACCACTGCTGAACATCATTGAGAACTGCATAGAGTGTTCCCATGTCTATTCGTTCACTGTCTTTCTATTCTCAACTCCATGAGAATACGGTATCTACTGGCTCTTTTTTTTTTTTAATTTATTTATTAAATTTAATGCAGTGACATTGATAAATCAGGGTACATATGTTGAGAGAAAACATCTCTAGATTATTTTGACATTTGATTGTGCTGTATACCTCTCCCCCAAAGTTAAATTGTCTTCTGTCACCTTCTATTTGGTTTTCTTTGTGCCCCTCCCCTCCCCCAACCCCTCTCTCCTTCTTCACCCCCTCCCACCTCCCCCCGCCCCCCACCCCTGTTGCCATCACATTCTTGTTCATGTCTCTGAGTCTCATTTTTATGTCCCTTCTATGTATGGATTCATATAGTTCTTAGTTTTTTTTCTGATTTACTTATTTCACTCCATATAATGTTATCAAGGTCCATCCATGTTATTGTAAATGATCCGATGTCATCATTTCTTATGGTTGAGTAGTATTCCATAGTATATATGTACCAAAGCTTTTTAATCCACTCGTCCTCTGACGGACACTTGGGCTGTTTCCAGATCTTCGCTATTGTGAACAATGCTGCCACAAACATGGGGGTGCATTTCTCCTTTTGAAGCCGTTCTATGGTGTCCTTGGGGTATATTCCTAAAAGTGGGATAGCTGGGTCAAAAGGCAGTTCGATTTTCAGTTTTTTGAGGAATCTCCATACTGTTTTCCACAGTGGCTGCACCAGTCTGCATTCCCACCAGCAGTGCAGGAGGGTTCCCTTTTCTCCACATCCTCGCCAGCACTTATTCTGTGTTGTTTTGTTGATAAGCGCCATTCTGACTGGTGTGAGGTGATATCTCATTGTGGTTTTAATTTGCATTTCTCTAACGATTAGTGATGTTGAGCATTTTTTCATATGCCTATTGGCCATCTGTATGTCCTCTTTGAAGAAGTGTCTATTCATCTCTTTTGCCCATTTTTGGATTGGGTTGTTTGTCTTCCTGGTGTTGAGTTTTACAAGTTCTTTATAAATTTTGGTTATTAACCCCTTATCAGACATATTGTCAAATATGTTCTCCCATTGTGTAGTTTGTCTTTTTATTCTGTTCTTGTCTTTAGCTGTGCAAAAGCTTTTTTAGTTTGATATAGTCCCATTTCTTTATCCTGTCTTTTATTTCACTTCCCCGTGGGGATAAATCAGCAAATATATTGCTCCAAGAGATGTCCCAGAGCTTACTGCCTATGTTTTCTTCTAAGATGCTTATGGTTTCACGGCCTACATTTAAGTCTTTTATCCATTTTGAGTTTATTTTTGTGAGTGGTGTAAGCTGGTGATCTAGTTTCATTTTTTTTGCAGGTAGCTGTCCAATTTTCCCAACACCATTTGTTAAAGAGGCTGTCTTTACTCCATTGTATTTCCTTACCTCCTTTGTCAAATATCAGTTGTCCATAGAACTGTGGGTTTATTTCTGGGTTCTCTGTTCTGTTCCATTGATCTATATGCCTGTTCTTATGCCAGTACCAGGCTGTTTTGAGTACAACGGCCTTGTAGTATAACTTGATATCAGGAAGTGTGATACCTCCCATTTATTCTTCTTTTTTAAGATTGCTGAGGCTATTCGTGTTCTCTTTTGGTACCATATAAATTTTTGGAATATGTGGTCTATATCTTTGAAGTATGTCATTGGTATTTTAATTGGTATTGCATTGAATTTATAGATTGCTTTGGGTAATATAGACATTTTAATAATGTTTATTCTTCCTAACCATGAGCACGGTATATGCTTCCACTTGTTTGTATCTTCCTTGATTTCTTTTATCAATGCTTTGTAATTTTCCGAGTACAAGTCTTTAGTCTCCTTGGTTAAATTTATTCCTAGGTACTTTATTTTTTTGGTTGTAATTGTGAAGAGGATTGTTTCTTTAATTTCTCTTTCTGACTGTTCATTGTTGGTGTATAAAAATGCGTCTGATTTCTGAGTATTGATTTTATATCCTGCCACTTTGCTGAATTCATTTATCAGGTCCAGTAGCTTTTTGACTGAGACTTTAGGGTTTTCTATATACAATATATTATCATCTGCAAATAATGATAGTTTTACTTCTTCTTTTCCAATTTGAATGCCTTTTATTTCTTCTTCTTGTCTGATTGCTGTTGGTAGGACTTCCAGGACCATGTTAAATAAGAGTGGTGAAAGGGGGCACCCCTGCCTTTTTCCTGATCTTAATGGTATTGCTTTTAATTTTTGTCCATTGAGTATGATGTTGGCTGTGGGTTTCTCATAGATGGCTTTTATCATGTTGAGGTATGTTCCCTGTATTCCCACTTTGCTGAGAGTTTTGATCATGAATGGGTGCTGGATTTTATCAAATGCTTTTTCTGCATCTATTGAAATTATCATGTGGTTTTTCTCCTTCCTTTCATTTATGTGATGAATAACATTGATAGATTTGCAAATATTTTACCAGCCTTGCCTCCCCAGAATAAATCCCACTTGATCATGGTGTATGATTTTTTCCATATATTGTTGGATCCAGTTTGCTAATATTTTGTTGAGGATTTTAGCATCTATTGATATATTCATCAGGGATATTGGCCTATAATTTTCTTTCTTTGTGTTGTCTTTGCCTGGTTTTGGAATCAGAATTATGCTTGCCTCATAAAAGGAGCTTGGAAGTCTTCCTTCCTCGTGAATTTTTTGAAATAGCTTGAGAAGGATAGGAGTTAGTTCTTCTTTGAATATTTGGTAGAATTCACTTGTGAAGCCATTTGGCTCAGGACTTTTTTTTGTTGGGAGTTTTTTGATAATGTTTTGATCTCATTTGATGTCATCAGTCTGTTTAGGTTTTCTGATTCTTCCATATTGATTTTTGAAAGATTGTATGTTTCAAGGAATTTGTCCATTTCATCTAGGTTGTCTAGTTTTTTGGCATACAGTTCTTCATAGTACTTTCTTACAATCCTTTGTATTTCTGTTGTGTCAGTTGTTATTTCTCCTCTCTCATTTCTAATTTTATTTATTTGAGTCCTCTCTCTCTTTTTCTTGGTGAGTCTACTTAAAGGTTCATCAATCTTGTTTACCTTTTCAAAGAACCAGTTCCTAGTTTCATTTATCCTCTGTATTGTTTCTTTAGCCTCTATGTCATTTATTTCTGCTCTGACTTTTATTATTTCCTTCCTTCTACTACATTTTGGCTTTACTTGCTGTTCTTTTTCTAATTCTTTTAGATGCAGGGTTAAGTTATTTATTTGAGCTTTTTCTAGCTTCTGAAAGTGTGCTTGTAGTGCTATGAACTTCCCTCTCAGCACTGCTTTCGCTGTGTCCCATAAATTTTGAGTTGTTGTATGCTCATTGTCATTCGTTTCTAGGAATTTTTTTATTTCTTCTTTGATCTCATTCTTAATCCATTCATTATTTAACACCCTGCTATTTAGTTTCCATGTTTTTGAGAATTTTTGAGCTTTTCTGTTGTGATTCATTTCTAGTTTCATGCCGTTGTGATTGGAGAAAGTGCTTGATATGATTTCAGTCTTCTTAAATTTGTTGAGAGCACTTTTGTGCCCTAACATGTGGTCTATCCTAGAGAATGTACCATGAGCACTTGAAAAGAATGTATATTCTGCTGCTTTAGGGTGGAAGGTTCTGAAGATATCTATTAAATCGAGTTGATCTAGTTTTTTCAATAAGTCTGCTGTTTCTTTGTTAATTTTCTTTCTTGAGGATCTATCTAGTGATGTTAGTGGGATATTGAAATTCCCTACTATTATAGTATTGCTGTTGATCTCTCCCTTTAAATCCATCAAAGTCTGCTTTATATATTTGGGTGCTCCTATATTAGGTGCATAGATATTTATAATAGTTATATCTTCCTGTTGGATTGCTCCCTTTATCATTATGTAGTGGCCTTCTTTAGCTCTTACTATATCCTTTGTTTTAAAGTCCAATTTGTCTGCTATAAGTATTGCAACCCCAGCTTTTTTTTCATTTCCATTTGCATGAAATGTTTTTTTCCATCCTTTTACCTTCAATCTATGTGTGTCTTTTGTTCTAAGGTGTGTCTCTTGTATACAACATATGTATGGGTCCTGTTTTCTTATCCACGCAGCTACCATATGTCTTTTGATTGGATCATTTAATCCATTTACATTTAAGGTTATTGTTGATATGTAGTTGTTTATTGCCATTTTCTTCTTTAAAGGTGTATTCCTTTTTTGCTGTATTCTTTTCCCACTTGGATCTGTTTACAACAGGTCCCTTAATATTTCCTGCAGCATTGGTTTGGTTGTAATGAATTCCTTCAGTTATTATTTGTCTGGGACGCTTTTTATTACTCCTTGGATTTTACATGATATCCTTGCTGGATAAAGTAGTCTTGGTTGTAGGTTCTTGTTCTGCATTACTGCCGGGGTCTAGCCCCCGGGGGAATCTAGGGGTCCCACAGGAAGAGACGGCATCGGCGCTGAATCTAGTGAGAGAGCTGAATTCTTTTCTTTCTCTTTATTCTCTAGTTAGCATTTACTGCCAGGTATCTCTCTCAAATGCTGGTCTACCTTTATTTTTATGCACACACACTAAATTACAATCACATGATATTCAGAATACATTGATTAATCATTGCTTTTGTTTTACTATGGTTACATTTTCTAGGTAACAGTTAATTCATTTCTATAAACTATAAATCAGGTGCTAAGTCCTTCAAAGTACAATTATACCTACCTTGTCTAGGATACTATTGTTTAGTCAAATTTTATTTATTTACTATATTCATACACTAATTAAGTTCTAACTTTACTTTTTTCAGAGTGTTCCACCACCTGCAGGTCAGGTATGCAAGAAGAATGGAAAGTTTCAGTCAGAGTAATGGCGGGGTGGAAGCGATACTGATAAATCTCCCCCAAAACTCAACAAGATCTTCAACCAGAAACAGAAAAATCTATCCTTGGAGCCTCCAGATGTTTCGCAATACACCCGAAGGTATGGTCGAGCGAAAAATTGGCTAAATATATAACCAAACCCCGAAGGAAATAGGGAGTAAGAAATGCTCCGCCTTCCTCACTAACCTAAACAGGGCGGCTTTCTCTGGGATCTGTGAATATAGAAACTGAGGCGGGCAAAGGGGGTGAATAGATCCAGACCACAGCACAAACGGCCAAACCAGGCTGTGGCACGGAGATCCAAGCCGAGGAAAAACTGATCCTGTGGCAACCCAGGCAATACAAGCTAACACTCACACCAAACCCAGACAAAGAAAGACAAGTGGGGCAGCCATTTCACCTGATCTCCTGGTCGGTGTGCGCAGATAGTGGGTGAGAGATTTCTTCCAAAGCCCCAGGAGTGGGTGCCCATGTTACCCCACAGAAAGGCAGAGTCAGAGGCCTTTGTGTGAGCCAAAAGCGGAATCTCTGGGCAGCCCCAGCGCCCTGGGAAAGCCGCGCACAGGAGGGAGCCAGAACTAATTCCAACAGTGAAACTTTTCCGTGCTGGTAGAGGATTCACTCAGAGGGAAACGCGGCCGGCCTGATATCCTGGTCTGCGCGTGCAGATAACGAGAGATTCCTCTGAGTGCCTCAGCAGTGCGTGCCCGTGTTATCGCACAGAGGGGCAGAATCAGGGCCAAAGTGGAACATCGGGCAGCCCCAGCGCCTTGCAAGAGCCACACATGGCGACGGAGCGAGAGCCAATTCCAACGCTGGAACTATACCATGCGGTTGGGGGTTTCACTCAGAGCGTGAGACTGCTGGCCGGATATCCTGGTCTGTGTGCGCAGATAGAGAGCGAGAGTTTCCTCCAAGCGCCCCAGAAGTGGGTGCCCGCCTGTGTTATCGGACAGAGTGGCAGAGCCAGAGGTTTTTGAGTGGGCGGAAAGCCCGCCTGATTATGCTAGCAGCTCTGACTGACTGAGCCTTACCCAGAGCCCTGTACTGAGTGGAAATAGAGTGGGGAGTTACCAGCTCTTTGAGCCTCTTACTATCCAGGCAGAGGCAGCAGCAACCCCATAGCTGGATTATCAGGCTACTAATTGAGGAAGGAAAGACTAGGAGAAAGGCTCCAGGAACACGGACTCTCTCACTGGCAGAGCCTATAAATGCTAATGAGCCTTGACTGCCAACGCAACTAAAGCACAATACATGACATCGCCATAGAGACTTATCAACTGCAAACCTATACCTGAGCGTGCCAAAGGGGCAGAACCCGGGGTACAGAGTCACCGACCAGGAAGAGGGAGAGAAAAGAAAAAGCAAGAAGATAACCTCTCAAAATCAAGAATAATACACAGACTTTATAAACTATCCCATTTTATTATATTTGTTCGTTTGTTTCTCTTATCTTCATTCTTGATATTTTTTTTCCTCCTCCAATTTGGCCGATTAACTCTCTACCGGTCTTACTCTCTCCTCTCCTTGAACTACACTACCCATAAGCGTTACATCTCCCATTATCTTTTCTTTCCTCTTCCTTTCTCTCTATGAGAGTTGCACTCCAAAACCCTTAACTCTCTCTCTCTCTCTCTCTCTCCTCTTTTTTCTTTTTTCTTCTTTTAGTGGTTCCCTCTTTTTTCTCTCTTTCTCTTTCTTTTCTCCCTCTATATTAGTTTCTTCCTTTCTCCTTTACATCTCCTATCATTCAAACCTCAATAACAAACAAATTACCTTATCTGGGACTCAAACTTATGTTTGTGGCATTTTGGGGGGTTTTTACTTCACCTTTTAAACTCACTAGCAGTGCTCCCATCCCTGGCTCTCCATTTTATCTAGTTCTTTTTCCACTAAATACAATAGTAATTTTTTAATTTGTCCCCCCATTTTTCTGTTTTCCTCTTATTCCTCTCATCATAACTCTTAGTCAACCAACACCTAAAAGCAAATCATTTTATTCTTGACCCAAATTTTTTCCTTACTTGCTTTTTGTGGGTCCATACCTACTTCTTTTTTCTTTTTTCTTTTTTCTGTTTCTTTTTTTTTGCCCCTTTATTACTTTTCCCCAATTGAGGCCCTCCATTACAGGCATTGTTTGTTATAATTCACAGTTCACCACAAGATTTTCTCAAGAAAGAGGGGAGAGGAGAGGAGAGGAAAAAGGGAGGGGGGAATAATTTCCTTTTTTAAAAATTTTTATTTTATTTTTCTTTATTTCATTATTAATTTTTTAAAAAAACAACTCTTCGATTTTTTATTTTTTTAACATTTTATTCTTTATTAAATCTCATTAATACTATCAACAAAACCACCCTCAGATGCCATTAAGGAAGAGAAAATCGAATATCATGGATACAAAAGAAAGAGAGGTAACACAGATAGATGAGGAAAAATCTATGGAGAAAAAATTTAATATATTGGAAACCTTGGAGCTAAATGACAGAGAATTCAAGATAGAAATCCTAAAAATCCTCTGAGATATACAAGAAAACACAGAAAGGCAATTTAGGGAGCTCAGAAAACAAGTCAATGAACACAAAGAATATATTTCCAAGGAAACTGAAACTATAAAAACAAATCAAACAAAAATGAAAAAGTCAATTCACGAGCTGAAAAACAAAGTAACAAGCTTAGCTAATAGAACAGGTCAGATAGAAGAGAGGATTAGTGAAATAGAAGACAAGCAACTTGAGGCACAGCAGAGAGAAGAAGAAAGAGACTCAAAAATTAAAAAAAATGAGATAGCCCTACAAGAATTATCTGACTCCATCAAAAAGAATAACATAAGAATAATAGGTATATCAGAGGGAGAAGAGAGAGAAAATGGAATGGAGAACATACTCAAACAAATAATAGATTTGATCTTCCCAAACCTGTGGAAAGAACTAAAGCCTCAAGTTCAAGAAGCAAACAGAACCCCGAGTTTTCTTAACCCAACAAACCTAATCCAAGGCATATCATAATGAAATTGGCACAAATCAACAGCAAAGAAAAAATTCTCAAGGCAGCCAGGGAAAAGAAGAATACAACATATAAAGGAAGGCCCATTAGATTATCATCAGATTTCTCAGCAGAAACTCTACAAGCTAGAAGAGAGTGGACCCCAATATTTAAAGTCCTGAAAGAGAGGAACTTTCAGCCACGAATACTATACCCATCAAAGCTTTCCTTCAAATGTGAAGGAGAAATAAAAACATTCACAGATACAGAAAAGATGAGGGAATTTATCTTCAGAAAACCCCCACTCCAGGAATTACTAAAGGGGGTTCTCCAATCAGATACAAAGAACAAAAAAATACAAAGCCACAATTAAAAGCTCCAAGAAGAACACAATAAAACCAAATTTAAACTGTCTCAACAACAAAAAGAAAGGGGGGGAGAAGATGGAGATTAACAGTAGCAAAGGACGATGGAGTGCAAAAGTACTCAGAAACTTGTTTGCTACAATGAACAGGGTAGAAACCCTTTTCATTACTCAAATGTAGCCACCATTGAAAAAACCACCACAGAAGCACATGAGATAAAAAAGATAGCAACAGAGGAAAGATGTATGTAATACAACCAAATAACAAAAGATAGAAAAATGAAAGAGAAAGATCAAACAAGACACAAAACTAACAGAAAGCAATCTATAAAATGGCAATAGGGATCTCACAAGTGTCAATAATTACACTAAATGTAAATGGATTAAACTGACCAATAAAAAGGCACAGAGTAGCAGAATGGATTAAAAAAGAAAATCCAACTGTATGCTGCCTCCAGGAAACTCATCTAAGTAATAAGGATAAAAACAAATTCAAAGTGAAAGGCTGGAAAACAATACTCCAAGCAAATAACATCCAAAAAAAAGCAGGCGTAGCAATACGCATATCTGATGATGCTGACTACAAGACAGCAAAAGTACTCAGAGACAAAAATGGCCATTTCATAATGGCTAAGGGGACACTGAATCAAGAAGATATAACAATTCTTAATATATATGCACCAAACCAAGGAGCACCAAAATATATAAGACAGCTACTTATTGACCTTAAAACAAAAACTGACAAAAATACAATCATACTTGGAGACCTCAATACACCGCTGACGGCTCTAGATTGGTCATCCAAACAGAGAATCAACAAAGACATAGTGGCCTTAAACAAAACACTAGAGCACCTTGATATGATAGACATCTACAGGACATTTCATTCCAAAGTGACTGAGTATACATTTTTCTCCAGTGTACATGGATCATTCTCAAGAATTGACCATATGTTGGGCCACAAAAACAACATCAGCAAATTCAGAAAAATCAAAGTTGTACCAAGCATATTTTCTGATCATAAAGCCTTGAAACTAGAATTCAACTGCAAAAAAGAGGAAAAAATCCCAGAAAAATCTGGAAACTAAACAACATATTTTTTAAAAATGAATGGGTTAAAAAAGAAATAAGTGCAGAGATCAAAAGATATATACAGACTAATGAAAATGACAATACGACATATCAGAATCTATGGGATGCAGCAAAAGCAGTGATAAGAGGGAAGTTCATATCACTTCAGGCATATATGAACAAACAAGAGAGAGCCCAAGTGAACCACTTAACTTCCCACCTTAAGGAACTAGAAAAAGAAGAACAAAGACAACCCAAAACCAGCCGAAGAAAGGAGATAATAAAAATCAGAGCAGAAATAAATGAAATAGAGAACAGAAAAACTATAGAAAAAAGTAATAGAACAAGGAGCTGGTTCTTTGAAAAGATCAACAAAATTGACAAACCCTTGGCAAGACTTAGCAAGGAAAAAAGAGAAAGAACTCATATAAACAAAATTCAAAATGAAAGAGGAGAAATCACCACAGAAACAGTAGATATACAAAGAATTATTGTAGAATACTATGAAAAACTTTATGCCACTAAATTCAACAACCTAGAAGAAATGGATAAATTTCTAGAACAATACAACCTTCCTAGACTGAGTCAAGAAGAAGCAGAAAGTCTAAACAGACCTACTAGTAGAGAAGAAATAGAAAAAACCATTAAAAACCTCTCCAAAAATAAAAGTCCAGGCCCTGAGGGCTATACCAGCGAATTTTATCAAACCTTCAAAGAAGACTTGGTTCCTATTCTACTGAAAGTCTTCCAAAAAATTGAAGAAGAAGCAATACTTCCAAACACATTTTATGAGGCCAACATAACCCTCATACCAAAACCAGGCAAGGATGGCACAAAAAAAGAAAACTACAGACCAATATCTCTAATGAATACAGATGCTAAAATACTAAACAAAATACTAGCAAATCAAATACAATAACATATTATAAAAATAATACATCATGATCAAGTGGGATTCATCCCAGAATCTCAAGGGTGGTTCAACATACGTAATAAGGTTAACATAATACACCATATCAACAAAACAAAGAACAAAATCCACATGATCTTATCAATAGACGCAGAAAAGGCTTTTGATAAAATACAACACAATTTTATGTTTAAGACTCTCAACAAAAATGGGTATAGAAGGAAAATATCTCAACATGATAAAGGCCATATATGATAAACCATCAGCTAACATCATATTAAATGGCACTAAACTGAAGGCTTTCCCCCTTAAATCAGGAACAAGACAGGGTTGTCCACTCTCTCCACTCTTATTTAATGTGGTACTAGAGGTTCTAGCCAGAGCAATCAGACAAGACAAAGAAATAAAAGGCATCCATATCAAAAAGAAGAAGTAAAGGTATCACTTTTTGCAGATGATATGATCCTATACATCGATAACCCCAAAGAATCCACAAAAAGACTACTAGAAACAATAAGCCAATATGGTAAGGTCGCAGGATACAAAATTAACATACAGAAGTCAATAGCCTTTCTATATGCCAACAATGAAACAATTGAGAACGAACTCAAAAGAATAATCCCCTTCACGATTGCAACAAAAAAAATAAAATACTTAGGAATAAATATAACAAAGAATGTAAAGGACTTATATAATGAAAACTATAAACCATTGTTAAGGGAAATCGAAAAAGATATAATGAGATGGAAGAATATACCTTGTTCTTGGCTAGGAAGAATAAATATAATCAAGATGGCTATCTTACCCAAAGCAATATACAAATTTAATGCAATTCCCATCAAACTTCCAATGACATTTTTTAAAGAAATAGAGCAAAAGGTCATCAGATTTATATGGAACTATAAAAAACCCCGAATAGCCAAAGCAATCCTAAAGAAAAGGAATGAAGCTGGGGGCATTACAATACCTGACTTCAAACTCTATTATAGGGCCACGACAATCAAAACAGCATGGTATTGGCAGAAAAATAGACACTCAGACCAATGGAACAGAATAGAAAGTCCAGAAATAAAACCACATATATATAGTCAAATAATTTTTGATAAAGGGGCCAACAACACACAATGGAGAAAAGAAAGCCTCTTCAAGAAATGGTGCCGGGAAAACTGGAAAGCCACATGCAAAAGAATGAAACCGGACTACAGTTTGTCCCCCTGTACTAAAATTAACTCAAAATGGATCAAAGATCTAAACATAAGACCTGAAACAATTAAGTACATAGAAGAAGGCATAGGTACTCAACTCATGGACCTGGGTTTTAAAGAGCATTTTATGAATTTGACTCCACAGGCAAGAGAAGTGAAAGCAAAAATTAATGAATGGGACTACATCAAACTAAGAAGTTTTTGCTCAGCAAGAGAAACTGATAACAAAATAAACAGAAAGCCAACTAAATGGGAAATGATATTTCAAACAACAGCTCAGATAAGGGCCTAATATCCAAAATATACAAAGAATTCATAAAACTCAACAACAAACAAACAAACAATCCAATAAAAAATGGGAAGAGGACATGAACAGACACTTCTCCCAGGAAGAAATACAAATGGCCAACAGATATATGAAAAGATGCTCATCTTCTTTAGCTATTAGAGAAATGCAAATCAAAACTGCAATGGGATACCACCTCACACCTGTTCGATTAGCTATTATTAGCAAGACAGGTAATAGCAAATGTTGGAGAGGTTGTGGAGAAAAAGGAACCCTCATCCACTGTTGGTGAGAATGTAAAGTAGTACAACCATTATGGAAGAAAGTATGGTGGTTCCTCAGAAAACTGCAAATAGAACTACCTTATGACCCAGCAATCCCTCTACTGGGTATATACCCCCAAAACTCAGAAACATTGATACGTAAAGACACATTCAGCCCCATGTTCATTGCAGCATTGTTCACAGTGTCCAGGACACAGAAACAACCAAAAAGCCCATCAATAGATGACTGGATAAAGAAGATGTGACACATATACACTATGGAATACTACTCAGCCATAAGAAATGATGACATCGGAACATTTACAGCAAAATGGTGGGATCTTGGTAACATGATACGAAGCGAAATAAGTAAATCAGAAAAAACCAGGAACTGCATTATTCCATATGTAGGTGGGACATAAAAGTGAAACTAAGAGACTTTGATAAGAGTGTGGTGGTTACGGGGGAGGGAGGGGGGAAAAGGAGAGGGAAAGGGGGAGGGGGAGGGGCACTTCTATCAAAGAAAAGTAGATTGAAGGTGACAGAGGACAATCTGACTTTGGATGATGGGTATGCAACATAAATGAACGACAAGATAACCTGAACTTGTTATCTTTGAATATATGTATCCTGATTTATTTATGTCACCCCATTAAAAAAATAATTATTAAAAAAAAAGAATGGAAAGTTTCTTTACTCTACCACATGAAAAGGCTAGGGAGGAAAAGTGATGAATTAAGTGAAGGCTGAAAGGTGCTCTGTGTATAGTTACTGTTTCCTACCTATTCATAAGTCACAATCTATTCTTTCTAACATGATTAATATGAAGAAATTCTCCTACAAACCTAACCTCTTCGTTCCTGTAAGCAGAGGAGATTCAGGCACTCTCTACCAGGATTGTGGCTTCTTCAATGCTCCTTGGTTTTTGAGAGCTGTTCTTGCAGTTCAGAGTTGGTTTTTCATGATGATTTTTCCTAAATTGATTTGTATTCCAGTTTGGTGGTGAGAGCTGGGTGTCTGTGCGTCCGTCTACTCTGCTGCCATCTTCCTTCCTCCCTGTCTCTGATTTTAAGGATGTCTTTAAATACAGTGTGCCGTAAAGTCATGTTGCACTTTTGACGGTCACAGGAAAGCAACAAAAGATGATAGAAATGTGAAATCTGCACCAAATAAAAGGAAAACTCTCCCAGTTTCATACCTAATCAGTGCAGTTCGATGTGGGCTCACGCACAAATTTTTTAGGGCTCCTTAGATAACTATCTCGTATAGCCTCTACAGACTCATCACTGACTGATGGTCCACCAGAATGGGGTTTCTCCACCAAACTGCCGGTTTCCTTCAACTGCTTATCCCACCGAGTAATGTTATTCCTGTGTGGTGGCGCTTCCTTATAAATGCGCCGATATTCACGTTGCACTTTGGTCTCGGATTCAAATTTAGTGAGCCACAGAACACACTGAACTTTCCTCTGTACCATCCACATCTCAACTGGCATGGCCATGGGCTGCTCTGCTCTATACACAGTGTTACGTTATCATCTGCACATGCGCACATGCTGCCACATCATCCTACAGAAGCTGGGAGGGTTTTCCTTTTATTTGGTGCAGATTTCACATTTCTATCATCTTTTGTTGCTTTCCTGTGACTGGTCAAAAGTGCACCATGACTTTACAGACACACTGTAGTCAAGTGTCCAAATCTTTGAGAGAGCAGCCCTGTCTTTTTACATGTGTCTTCACAGCAATGGAAATAGTGAAATACATCTAAGAAATTTTACAGACTGAGAAAAATAAAGCTAGAAACTTAAGGGAGAGCACACTGCATGATGACTGCCTCAGAGGGACCAAGAGTACTTACAAGACACCCTCTCTAGATTCCTGGAAATATTTTGTATCAGGGTGGATATTCTGCATCAGATTCTGAAGAGCCTGGGGATGTTCTAGGCGATATGGCTACAGACCAGGGGTTAGTCAACCTTTTATACCTACCACCCACTTTTGTATCTCTGTTAGTAGTAAAATTTTCTAACCGCCCACCGGTTCTACAGTAATGGTGATTTATAAAGTAGGGAAGTAACTTTACTTTTTAAAATTTATAAAGCAGAGTTACAGCAAGTTAAAGCATACAATAATAATTACTTACCAAGTACTTTATGTTTTAATTTCACTAAGTTTGGCAGAATAAATCTTTAAAAACAACTTACTATAGTTAAATCTATCTTTTTATTAATACTTTGGTTGCTCTGCTACCACTCACCATGAAAGCTGCAATGTCTACTCTTGGATGGTAGGGACCAGGTTGACTACCATTGCTATAGACTGTATCAGGTTCTGAAAGGAAAAAGCTTGTGAAGTTATAATAATTTGATCTGGTTGTGACATGAACATAATATTTTTGTTACTTAGAATAATATATACTGTTAAAATTTCCTTCTATTTTTATTTTTTTTAATTTATTTTTTATAATATTTTTTTAACTTTTTTATTTATTTATTTTTTTAGATTTTATTTATTCATTTTTATTAGAGAGAGAGGAAAGAGATAGAGAGAACAGGGGGAGGAGCAGGAAGCATCAACTCCCATATGTGCCTTGACCAGGCAAGCCCAGGGTTTTGAACCGGTGACCTCAGCATTCCAGGTCGATGCTTTATCCACTGCGCCACCACAGGTCAGGCCTAAATTTCCTTCTATTTTTAGATCATTTCTACCAATCTAAGACTAATGGGAAGTCTATAAAGTCACCATTAGGATACATTATGTAAATTAAGTTGTCTGCAGTATGTGGACTTTTTCTGTGTCTATGTATTTTTTTCTTGTTTATTTGTTGTTTTCAGATTTATATCCTACATATGTGTGAAATCATATGGTTTTTACTTCTCTGTCAGAGGAAAAAGGAGGGGATAGAAGGTAAAGGGGGTCAAATACATGGTGAGAGAAGAAGATTTAACTTTAGGTAGTGAACACACAATGCAGTATACATAGAGTGTATCATAAAATTATACACTTGAAACCTATATAATTTTATTAACCAATGTCACTTTAATAAATTTAATGTAAAAACAGTTGTGCCTAATTATGAGGTATTTGTCGCAATACTTATTGTAAGGTATCTTTCCCCACCGAGAAAGAAGGAAGGGGCCAGAGCCACGAAGTGTGGAATAATAAAAGGCTTTATTGAGTACATAGCCGCATCCTGCCGGATGAGGTTCCCTAGACCCGGGGACAGAGGCTAAGCAAGTTGCAAGGATTAAACCGCGTGAGGGATATATAAAGGGTCCCTAGGGTGGGCAAGCTAATATGACGTGGCGAAATCTCACTGGCTGGCAGATGGTCGCTTTTTTTCAAAGGGCTCCTGGGAAGTTTCTTTGGGTGCACTTGGTTGTGGGTGGTCCTAGCCAAAATTCCCGGGCCTTTCCCCCATTATCCACTGACCTTATACTTATAGTACCTTCCTATTTCATCTCACAGATTTTCTATGTCTTGAAACAACTGGTCTGACTTTAACATCTGTGGCCTTACAAATGGCAGCACTAATATGTAGATCTGCGAAGATCTTCTGAGGACCTGGAATTACATATTCACATGTACATACAGGGAGCAGTAAACACCTCTGAGCAAACAAGTTGTGCATTATTTATTAAATAATCTCCAGTTTTCATTTTGTGTTTTTATTGTGTAGTCTTTATTGTTTTTCAGGATTTCAGAGCCAGTCAACTCATTACAGAAAAATTATCCTAAAAGGGGAAAAGAAAACATAGAAATTGAAATACTGTCCTAGAGGTATGTTGTATGTCAGGGCAGATGATAGAATCCATGGATGTTGGATATGGGAGAGTGAAGCTTGGTGCTTCAATTCCATTGATCAGAAAAGTTACAGTTAGGACAAGCATTAACCATGTAGCAGGTAAACTTATGGAGAGAGAATGCCTTCTTGAAAAAGAATACAAAGGTTACCAACAAATCTGGAAGATGAATCAACAATCCAGTGTATTCATCAAGCTAGTCAGGGTATAAATCATTTAGTTAACCAATTCTAAATTTTCTTCCTTTTGTCACAAATAGAGAATATGTTATTAAATCAATGTGATATTAAATGAAAGCAGATTGTATCTAATAAATACCTTGAAAGGCGTTTAGAGAAAATATGTATTGATTAGAAGAAAATAAGTACTAGTTTTATTTGGTGATTAAAACAATTTATAAACAACAAATAACAAAAGAACAAATGGCTTTAGACAGCTCAATGCACAGAACTTCGGAGTTCACTTTTCATGAATACTAAAACCAATAGATCTACTTAAGAATGCAGGGAGGAATTAGAATTGAGAATAGGAAAATAGGTAAAGAGTAGCAATGCTAGAGAATTGTGCTGTGGTTAATGAAGACAAGTTAACACATGTAAGATTGTTTAGGTAAGACAGAAGAATGCATTAATATATGCATTAGTGTTACTGCTTCATTAAATATAATATGACATCCCAAGAGTTAAAGTAAATTCTTCCCGACCAACAACACACATATTTTATCTAGTCTTTGAAAAGTCCTGTTTTCTCTTTTTTTCAAGCGCAGCTAGAAATAGAGAATTTTTTGAAAGTTTTGTTTTACTTGGGTTTTCTGAATATTGGGTTTGCTGTCATTTCTCATAAAGTCTGGAAATTATAATAATGAAATGGCTTGGGTAAACAAATGAAATTTTCCTTCCAAATTATGAAAATGCTATCATATTTGTGAGGAAAGGATTTTGTTTTAAGGAATTAAAAAGATAATGGGTGAGACTTATAAGGAAAAAGATTTCACAAAATACCAAATTGTAATTTTTCTTTATTTAAAAATTTACAAATTTCTTGTTTTTATCAAAATGATATGTTCTTACTATTATATAGACAATCAGAAGAGATAAGTTCAAAAAGTATAATCAACAAACTATTTTCTTGTGAAACAGTTCTTAAAAAATATTATTTTTTATTTTGTAGTGTCTTCCAATTTCTGTGGGAGAGCTCACCCAGTATAACCGATTCCTAGCTCTCAATACTGTAACAATCAACACACAAAACTTGAAATTGTAACAATTATGTCATATGAACTGCTCTAATCCAGCTCTAGCACCACTGTGCATATGAACAATTTGTTGAACATCACTTCAGAAACAACACAATACCTTCAAAAAATACAAAAATGAATAGATGTGTTGATTAATAAATAAAATTAAAATATAATTTGAAAAGAAAAAGTATCAAATTCATTATTGCTTATTAAAAAAAGACAAATGGAGGAATTAGTAATGTTTAGTTTACTATTCATGAAAAAAAGTCATATAAAATTAACATTTTAAATTAAGAAAGGATATTCTTAAAATCATTAAACTTTTCCTTTAAGTTCATTCTTCCTTATCAATGGATAAAAGTGGAGAGCACTGGTACAATGTGTGTGCATCAAGAAAACAATTGAGTTAGTGTTGTGCAGTTTTCAGTATTCTGGAAAGACTAAAATACATATCCATGTATAAACTATGAAATATATATTGTATAACGTTGGTGAATTCTCATGTGAGTCAAACACTTATATTGAAAATACACAATATAAAGATAAACAGTCAAATTTGCTAACAATGATTTGTTTTACTTCCCTCAGAAATACATCAAAAAATGGATTAAAAATGAAAAGAAAGACCATAGAACAAAATAAAATGCATTTTAAAACTTATAATGAAAAAAAACCATAATGAAATACATCTGCTTTTCAAATGAGCTCTAATTTTTATTTTTTTTGCAGTGACTCCTCCTAGTTATTTAGATGACCTAGGTAATCAGTAAATAGATTAGGCTATACAAAAAGTTAACATTGCCTGACCAGGTGGTGTCGCAGTGGATAGAGAGTCAGACTGGGATGCGGAGGACACAGGTTCAGTACCCCATTGTCACCAGCTTGAGCACGGGCTCTTCTGGTTTGAGCAAAGCTCATCAGCTTGGACCCAAGGTCGCTGGTTCGAGCAAGGGGTTACTCGGTCTGCTGTAGCCCCACCGTCAAGGCACATATGAGAAAGCAATCAATGAAGAACTAAGGTGTCTCAACGAAAAACTGATGATTGATGCTTTTCATCTCTCTCCGTTCCTGTCTGTCTGTCCCTATCTATCCCTCTCTCTGAGTCTTTCTCTGTCTCTGGGGAAAAAAAAGTTTAACTAATGCAGCAGTAGCTTTTAAATAGTTCTCCATGGACTCCAGAGTTTCTCAATTTGTTCACATGTGATTGAACGTTTTCTTCTAATTCTTCTGTGAAGAATAAAAAGCTAGACCAGGCTTCTACGCCCAACTCTGCTCGCCTCTTTCTGATTAAAAATTGAGCTCAGTGAGGCAAGCTTTCATTTTGTTTTATTCCACTCTAATAACATCCTTATCATCTATGAAGCACATTGAAAAGTATTTTAAATAATAACGTTAATTATGGAAAATGGTAGGAAAAGTTTTTTAAGCAATTTAGCTTTTCAGAGACTCACCAATGATGTTATTAGGTATTTAAGTCTTCTGCTATTAGCTATTGATAAATCTATATAATATTGGAAACTAGATATAGAATTGAACAACTTTTAAAGAGGTCCTAGCAAACTGTATTTGTGAAGTTGTGGTAGTTATTAGTACACAAATTTTCTTTCTGTTTTTAAAGAATAGTTAATATAAAATTTTTAAATCTCATTGTTTTTTGTCTACCCCAAATTCATGTTCATCTCCTTCTAAAAGTCCTGATCAAAAGAGCTTTTGAAGTGTTTTTTTATTAAATGTTGTTTAGCACTTGAGAAAGAACCATCTGCTCATTTTCATCTAGAACTGCCAGGTTCAAATGTGGATCATAAAAAAGTGAAATCAATTCTGCAAAAAGAAAATTGACTTTTTGTTTTCAAAGAAATCTATTCAAAAGCCTTTTTGTGCATAAATTTACTAAATTAAGTCCATGATTAAATAAAACTCTAATATCAAGATTATAATACAATATTTTTTAAATTACTTAAAAGGTATCTGTTTAACTAGCTTCCAAAGTTATTTCTATATTTGCAATATTTGATTAAGGATGACAGCATCTTTAATGAAGACTGAATGATTATATATCAAGGTGTTGCCTCTAATAAAAGTATCAGTAATGATATTGGTTTTTTAATAGTATAATTAGCTAAAACATTTTTGTAAAAATAACAATTACATTTTATATAGATTTTTAGGAATGTTTTTCAGAAATATTAAAAATATAGAATGTATTGAGTAAATTTTTCTTTATCAGTCATTTTAAAGTCTCATATCTTATTATTAAAAAGAATATAATTATTTGAGCCATTATTATTATTTTACTTTGACCTTACAGTCAGTCTTAACACATGGATGAATCTAAACAAAATGCATCGTTTTATACATTGGACTGTTGCCTAGAATAATTTAATTAACTAACACCACATTCTGGATCATTTCACATAGTAAAATAAGTTTACCCACAGTTTTATACTTATAATAGGATACCAAATTCAGGTACATTTAGTGAAACATAACTTGAAATAGCAAAACAGGAACAAACTATCTATCCATTAGGAAATGGAGGCTATTTTCTGGTGGATATCTCAGAAGAACAAAGCATCTTTTTCTTAGAATTCCACTGAAATCTTTATCTCAAGCCTGTTGACATAAATTGAATCATGTAACAAATCAATTAATCATTTTATTCAAAGGAATTCCATGGGTTATTTTTTAATCATAAAATATCTGAATTAAAAGTTACCCAAGTGTGAGCAATAAGATGATTCTGAATGCATTAGGCAAATTAGAGACTGTCCTATTGCTGGGACTAGGATCAATATGTCAACCCTCTTTTTTACAAGTTGGCAATGAGAAAAGACATTGACATTCCACTATATTCGTCCTGCTATTGTTATTTTGTTCTTACATTCAGAAAAATCTGTTATACATATGTAAAATTAAATCACACAATACACACACACACTGCAAATGAAACAAAACTAATTTGAGAACCACAATCTTAAACCTGTGCTTGGCTTTCTATGAATGAGTGGAATGACTAAACTCTTGGCTTTGAGATATAATTTCTTCACAATTTGGTTTCAAACTATCACCCCAGTCATATTTTCTACTAGTTAAGAGGTTAGTGACTGAAGACTTCTCATTCTGAGGAATGTTCCCTTTCATGGCTTGGTGCTTCCGTACCTGCTTCTTTCTATGTTTCAAAGTTTATTCTAAAACCATTCTATTTCTGAAAGACTTCTATTTATTATTCCAAACTCACAGCATCAAGGTTCAAGTTAAACTTATTGATCCATCCAGTCAAAAGCATATTTTGCAGTGAATTCATATAGAATTACTAATATGTGTACATTTATACTAATATGTCAAGTTTTATTGTAGACTTTTTCTTTTATATATCTTTTTTATCATATAACTTTTCAATTAACTTATCACCAGAATTTAGCATAATTTTAGAACAATAGATAATCAAGTGATATTTATAAAATAAATAAAAAAATAAATATATCATGTTTTAGAAAAACAGTTTTATTGCTTCAATATTTGAATAACATGCATAATCCCCCAAAGTATGACATAGCTAGGCAGAAATTCAAGTAAGGAACTTAAATAGCAAATAAGAAATCCTCTTTACTACTTAGGTAAAAATTGTACTATACTTAAAATTGTATTCTCTGCATATTCTGTTATTTAAAATATTATAAAATTATTGTTAGCAATTGAGTTCATTTGGAGAATTGACCTTAATGTTTGAATTGCTACACATATCTCTTCATTTCAGAGACTAAAATAATCTAAATGTTCTGAGGTCCAATTTCATAATTCAAAATATTTCTTTATTTTTATTTTTTTTTTTTCCGTATCTTTCTGAACCTAGAAACTGGGAGAGACAGTCAGACAGACTCCCGCATGCGCCCGACCGGGATCCACCCTGCACGCCCACCAGGGGGCGACGCTCTGCCCACCAGGGGGCGATGCTTTGCCCCTCTGGGGAGTCGCTCTGTTGCTACCAGAACCACTTCAGCGCCTGAGGCAGAGGCCACAGAGCCATCCCCAGCACCCGGGCCATCTTTGCTCCAATGGAGCCTCAGCTGCAGGAGGGGAAGAGAGAAACAGAGAGGAAGGAGAGTGGGAGGGGCGGAGAAGCAGATGGGCGCTTCTCCTATGTGCCCTGGCCAGGAATCGAACCCGGAATTTCCGCACGCCAGGCCGACGCTCTACCACTGAACCAACCGGCCAGGGCCTCAAAATATTTCTTGAAACTCAGATTTTTCCAGGATATTTTTGCATGGTTTGGCAGTCAAATAAACTTGTGTACATTAAATACTTAACTACAGAATGTATTCTATATCTCTAGCATTATATAAAGGACCACAATAGACATAGGAGTCATAATGTAAGTATAAAACTAGTTAGTAACTTTTAACATTGAGTGAACATACAAAATTGTATGTTTACATTCATAAGAATGATAGAATCATAAATGATATGAGAATTCAAAGAGGTTGAATAGGTATATTAGTAATTAAGGGCATTAAATCCAGTGATTTGAATTTATAAGAATTATTTGGTTTCTGATTTAATAATTTGTTCGTCACAATTTGTTAATAGCGGAAAATTGAAATCATTTTTATGATTGCAATTTTGTTAATTATTCTAAATATAATGACTGAGCCCTTTCAAAACCACTCAGAAAGGTTTATTAAACTGAATAAGAAACATGCAGTTATATGAAGTTTGGATAAGAAATGAGAGTTGGATCAGTCCCAGGAAAGCAGGACTAAAAATTTTGGTGTTGTGAAGGTTCAAGTTAAATTTGTATATTGAGGTAAAGAATCTATATTTGAAGTTCAAAATTCTAGCCCAGACTGGGAAATATGAGCACAAAACTAGCTTTTAAATACCATAATTAGATTACAGAACAAAAAGACATGTGAAGAGCGTTAACAAAGATTTTAGCCACATTAGAGGCTCAGGGAATCTTATACAATAGAGACTGGAAAAGCAGATAGCAGATACAGAGTAGCTCAATCACACTACATTGGTATTTAGTGCCAAAAAAAATGTAGTTAGAGAAAGGGAGGTACATGAATAGGAGAGACAGGCTTAAAACTAGAGCAGAATTGTAATAGTAAAAATAGAAAATTCCATCTGACCTTTGCTTGGCTAATCTTGGCTTGCAGAACAGGAACTAGCCCGCCTTGCCCCAATGTAATCATAGGTAATTGCTCTTCTGCAAGCACCTGGGGCAATCACCCTGAGAGCTGTTGCAACTTCCCTTTCTCATGACTCCTGAATTCCTGGGTGTCTCCTCCCCTCCCTGAAATAATGTATAAAACTTGCTTGCTGAAGTTGTTCGGGGCTCTTGGCTATCTCCTTGCCTTGAGCCCGCTCGCGAGTGTAATAAACTTTTTCTTCTGTTTTACCCACACACTTGGGTCTAGAGTCTTAGTGGTGCACCCTCGGTCAACATTTGGAGGTTCCACCGAGATCCCGCACGAGACGCATGCCTGATGCTTGGTAAGTGAAACTGGCGGTGGCTGTCAGGCAGGGATGTGAGTCCCTCCTGGCTGCGACCTACAGACGTGTCAGGGGGTCGCAGGACACGACTCTGGGGGATGCCCTGGAGTGTGAGGACGACCAAGGACTCTTGGAAGTCCATCTTCTGTCTCAGACAGAATCTGTAGATTTGTTGCCAGTTTCCAACCGAGCTCGTTGGTCCAGACCGCTAGATTTATTTTTAGTTTCATTTTGCCGTTCACGGCGCAGCCGGCTTAGTCTATTCGTCTTTGTGATGGTCCTGGTTATTGTCTTATTTGTGTGTTATTGTCTTTTTGGGTTTGAAATGAGACAGAAAACTTCCACCCCACTGTCCCTGACTTTGTCTCATTGGTCTGAGGTTGATGCCCAAGCCCATAATCTGTCTCTTCTTGTTAAGAACCGCAAGTGGCAGACTTTCTGTGCCTCCGAGTGGCCCACCTTCAGAGTAGGTTGGCCGACCACTGGAACCTTTCACAAGGACACCATAAAGGCGGTTAAAGCAGTTGTCTTCAATCCAGGACCTCATGGCCATCCGGATCAACAGCCTTATATTTGGGTTTGGGAGGACCTGGCCGACGACCCTCCTCCTTGGGTCCTACCTTTCCTTCCTCCCCCTACACCCTCCCTTCCAATAACCCTCTCCACCACTCCGGGCCCTCCCAAACCTGCTCTAACTCATCCAAACATCTGCTCTATGCTTCCACTCAAACCTCCGGAGCCAACGGCGCCTGCTTCATCCCTGTATCCTCCCCTTCCCTCCTCTGTTCTCCCTGAATCTCAAACTGACCTTATTCTTTTTGATTCGGGACTCCCGCCTCCCTATCCCAGGGATGTCCCTGCCAGCGCTGCTGGTCCCCAGCTTGTGGCCCCACATCAGGATGAATGGGGACCATCAGTGGAGGGTCCAGCCCAAGGTACCCAGAGCCAGAGAGCACAAACCCCAGATGACGTGGCCGTCACCCTGCCCCTTCGACCTTTCGGACCCCCTGTCCCTGACGGCCAAGGGGGAACATGCCGGCGCTTCAGTATTGGCCCTTCTCCTCCTCAGGTCTATACAATTGGAAAAACAATAATCCGCCTTTTTCAGAAGACCCTGTCAAACTTACTGACCTTCTCGCGTCTCTTATGTTTTCCCATCAGCCCACTTGAGATGACTGCCAGCAGCTTTTAGGTATCCTCTTCACCTCAGAAGAAAGAGACTGAATTCTCCTCGAGGCCAGGAAATTGGTTCCTGGACCTGATGGTCGTCCTACTCAACTCCCCAACCTTATAGATGAGGCTTTTCCCCTGAGGCGGCCTAACTGGGACCCTAATACGCCTGAAGGTAGGCAGCAACTCTTACTCTATCGCCAGACTCTGATGATGGGTCTCCGAGCGGCGGCTAGACGCCCCACTAATTTGGCTAAGGTAAGAGAAGTAATTCAAGGGCCAGAGGAATCCCCATCCAGATTCCTAGAGAGACTAATAGAAGCCTATAGGAGGTACACCCCTTTCGACCCTGAGTCTGAAGAACAGAGAGGGGCACTGGCTATGGCTTTTATAGGACAGTCAGCTACTGATATTCGGAGGAAACTCCAGAGGATGGATGGGTTACAGGACATGGCTCTGAGAGATTTAGTCAAGGAGGCTGAGAAAGTGTTCTCTAAAAGAGAGACAGCAGAGGAAAAGGAGCAAAGATTAGAAAAAGAATGTGAAGAAAGAGTCAAAGAAATAAACGAAGGAATAAAGAGTTGACTAAAATCTTGGCTACGGTAGTGGGAAAGCAGGATAGGAAAGGGAAGAATAGCACCCTGGGCCCGCGCCAGAAGCTGGGACCCAATCAATGTGCTTACTGTAAAGAGGAAGGACATTGGGCTAGAGATTGTCCCAAGAAAAAGAAGAAGACCGCAGACCTCCTTGCCCTGGAAGGTTAGGGGCGTTGGGGTTCGGACCCCCTCCCCGAACTCAGGGTAACATTCAATGTGGAGGGGACACCAATCGACTTTGAGGTGGATACAGGAGCGGTTTACTCTGCCTTGCAGAGCCCGCTGGGTCCCCTCTCAAACAAAAAATCCTTGGTCCAGAGGGCAAATGGATGCCAGCATAGGTCATGGACAACTAAAAGGACAATGGACCTGGGGAGGGGAAAAGTACAGCATTCCTTTCTGGTCATACCAGAATGCCCTGCCCCGCTGCTGGGGAGGGATTTGCTTACCAAGTTGGGGGCAAGTATTGATTTCAAACCTCAGGGACCAGAAGTAAGATTCAGTAACCCTCTTGTCAGTCAGCCTGTTGTGACCATGCTGACCTTGTCTGCTGAAGATGAGTATAAACTGTATGAGACCCCTGCCCCCGGACCCCATTCAACAGAAGACAGGTGGCTTCAGAGCTTCCCAGAGGCCTGGGCAGAAATGGCAGGGCCAGGATTGGCAGTACAAAGGCCTCTGGTGGTAGTATACTTAAAGCCCTCTGCCACCCCCATAAGGGTCAAACAATACTACATGAGTAAAGAGGCCCGGGAAGGCATTAGACCTCACCTCAAGAGGCTTCTAGGACAAGGGATCCTGAGGCCTTGTCAATCAGGGTGGAACACCCCCCTGCTACCAGTGAAGAAACCAGGGACAGGGGACTATAGACCAGTCCAGGATTTGAGAGAGGTTAACAGTCGGGTAATGGACATACATCCAACGGTCCCGAACCCTTACAACCTCCTCAGTACCCTCAGTCCTGACAGGAAGTGGTATACAGTACTGGACCTGAAAGATGCCTTCTTCTGCTTGCGCCTGCATGAGGACAGCCAACCTCTGTTTGCTTTTGAATGGACTTACCCTGAGAACGGACTCAGCGGACAGCTCACCTGGACGCGGCTACCCCAGGGCTTCAAGAACTCTCCCATCATCTTTGACGAAGCGCTGCACCAGGACTTGAGTGCCTACCGAGCCTCCACCCCTGAGGTAACTCTGTTGCAGTATGTTGATGATCTGTTACTTGCAGCCGCCACCATAGAGCAGTGCAAACAGGGAACTGAGAAACTGCTTGTCGAACTGGCCAAACTGGGATACCGGGCATCCGCCAAAAAAGCCCAGATCTGCCAACCCGAAGCCACCTTCCTGGGCTACTCTCTCTGAGACGGTAAGAGATGGCTAACTGAGGCCAGGAAAAAGACTGTTACTCAAATCCCGCCTCTGAAAAATCGGAAGGACCTCAGGGAGTTCTTGGGCACAGCAGGTTTTTGCAGACTATGGATACCCGGCTTTGCCGCACTAGCCACCCCTCTGTATCCCTTGTTAAAGGATGGAACTGAGTATACCTGGGGAGATAAACAGCAAAAGGCCTTTGACCAAATCAAGAGGGCACTGTTGTCAGCCCTGGCCTTAGCACTCCCCAACATAGAGAAGCCATTCACTCTCTATGTAGACGAGAAGGAAGGGATAGCTAAAGGAGTATTGACTCAGTCTCTGGGACCCTGGAAACGGCCGGTAGCTTATCTCTCTAAGAGGTTGGACACAGTCGCAAAAGGGTGGCCGGGATGCCTACGGGTGATCGCCGCTGTGGCCCTCCTGGTCAAAGATGCCGACAAACTGACTCTGGGCCAGAAATTGACTGTTGTCACCCCCCATGCCCTGGAAAGCATAATCAGACAACCTCCAGACCGCTGGCTAACCAATGCCCGCATTACTCATTACCAAAGCCTCCTGTTAGATAAAGACAGGATCACCTTTGGCTCTCCAACTGTTTTGAACCCAGCCACCCTGCTACCCAGGAAAGAGGGGGGAACTGTCCACCATCAGTGCAGGGATATCCTAGCCGAGGAGGCTGGGATCCGGAAAGACTTACGGGACACACCATTGCCACAATCTGACTTAATTTGGTACACTGATGGAAGCAGTTTTCTGTATGAAAGAGAATGCAGAGCTGGGGCTGCAGTGGTAGACAAGGAAAAAGTAATCTGGTCAGAGAGACTTGCCCCAGGAACCTCAGCCCAAAAGGCAGAACTAATAGCTCTAACAAAGGCCTTAGAACTGGCTAGTGGTAAACGGGCCACCGTCTACACGGACAGCAGGTATGCATTTGCCACTGCACATGTGCATGGGGCAATTTACAAAGAAAGGGGCCTGCTCACATCAGCAGGTAAAGACATTAAGCACAAACAAGAAATCCTAGCCCTCTTAGATGCTGTCATGCTCCCACGGGAGCTGGCCATTGTCCATTGCCCTGGGCACCAGAAAGGGCAAGACCCAGTAGCCAAAGGCAACAGGAAGGCGGATGAGGAGGCTAGAGCGGTAGCCATGAGGACTGCCTCCAACATCCTCACTATAGAAGCAGAGCCATCCCCCACCCTGACCCACTTAAAGGAACCTGAGGATGCTCGGACGTTCCTCCAGATGGCCCACCATCTTACCCACCTTGGGACTGACAAACTGGTACAACTGCTTCAGGATGATAAAACATTGACCACCCCCAAGAAGAGGCAAATGGCAAAGGAAGTAGTCAAAGCTTGTAAGGCCTGCCAGATGGTAAATGCCTACCCAGCCAAAGGAACTAGAGGAACCCATCTCCGAGGCACCAGGCCAGGCCAATATTGGGAAGTAGACTTCACTGAGGTAAAACCTGCCAAGTATGGACTAAGGTATCTCTTAGTTTTTGTAGACACCTTTTCAGGATGGGTAGAAGCCTTCCCTACCAAACATGAGACAGCGGCGGTGGTAATTAAGAAGATTATGAAAGAAATCTTTCCTAGATTTGACCTTCCAAAGGTAATAGGGTCTGATAACGGACCGGCGTTTGTGGCCCAGGTAAGCCAGGGGGTAGCCAAAATATTGGGGATTGATTGGAAACTACATTGTGCTTATAGACCCCAAAGTTCAGGACAGGTAGAGAGAATGAATAGAACAATTAAAGAGACCTTAACTAAATTAGTCATAAAGACTGGCCATAGAAATTAGGTAATGCTCCTACCATACGCTCTTTTCCGGGCTCGGAATACCCCTTCCGCTAAATCTAACCTAACTCCCTTTGAAATACTTTTTGAAACCCCTCCGCCTATTCAAGATTTATCCCCCTCTGACATAAATATCCCGAATACCCCCTTGTCTGTTAGGTTACAGGCCCTGGCCAGAGTGCAACATTGCCTATGGAAGCAGTTGTCTGACCTTTACCAGCCGGCAGGAGACGGGACCCCGCATCGCTACCAGGTTGGGGACTTCATCTACGTCCGGAGACACCAACACCGGACACTCGAACCCCGCTGTAAGGGACCCTACCAGGTCCTCCTTATCACACCCACCGCTGTAAAGGTCGATGGCATCGCCGCTTAGATCCATACTTCACACCTCAAGCCTGCTCCTGCTTCTGATGACCAGTGGACAGTGGAGAAAACAGATAATCCCCTCAAGCTGCGTGTCCGCCGCCGCAACAAATCCCCACCAACCGACCCGGCAGACATGGCAGGTGATATCGGGGACCAGTGATATAGTATGGGAAGTGACTTCCAATGACTATCCCCCCTGGACTTGGTGGCCGTCCCTGTATCCAGACCTCTGTCAGCTTGCGGCTGGGCTGGAGACTTAGGACATCCCGACCATGGACCCTGCTAGACCCCTTCCTTGTAATTCTGGGACATGCGCCTGCCTGACTGGTGGGATAGGGGGCTGGGGCTATGGGTGCTCCCACCCACAGCTCCGCGCAGAACTCAGAGCATCTGACTTTTATGTCTGCCCCCGGGACGGTCGTGATAGGGACACGGCTTGGAGATGCGGGGGACTGGAAGTCTTCTACTGTAAGGCTTGGGGTTGTAAGACTACCGGGACAACTTACTGGAGGCCCACATCCTCCTGGGACTGGATCAGGGTAACGCGAGTAGCCCGGGAGGGGGCAGGAATTCGGGACTCCCGCTGCTCTGGGAATGAGGCCTCTGGCTTCTCTACATGGAGGCCAGGGACCTGGACTGGTAGTGGGCCATGTACAAATTTCACCTGTAACCCACTGAATATTACCTTTACCCACCATGGAAGAAGGCAGATAATGCATGGCTAAAAGGCAGGCAGTGGGGCTTAAGAATGTATGTGTCAGAATCTAATGCTGGATTGACGTTTAAAATTAGGCTCCAGATAGGTATCGCCAGAGGCAGCCCATTAGGACCTAACAAAGTACTGGCTGACCAAAGGGCCCCCGAGGCCTAGCAAGCCCCTTCCTGAATAGACTCACCACCTTCCTGCAGGGGCAGATAGGAGCAGTAAAACTCATAATTATGAGACAGCATTATGAGAAATTAAACCAAGACTCAGATCTCTAGGATTAGAAATATGCAGAAGAAAGAGGGGGAAATGTAACAGTAAAAATAGAAAATTCCATCTGACCTTTGCTTGGCTAATCTTGGCTTGCAGAACAGGAACTAGCCCGCCTTGCCCCCATGTAATCATAGGTAATTGCTCTTCTGCAAGCACCTGGGGCAATCACCCTGAGAGCTGTTGCAACTTCCCTTTCTCATGACTCCTGAATTCCTGGGTGTCTCCTCCCCTCCCTGAAATAATGTATAAAACTTGCTTGCTGAAGTTGTTCGGGGCTCTTGGCTATCTCCTTGCCTTGAGCCCGCTCGCAAGTGTAATAAACTTTTTCTTCTGTTTTACCCACACACTTGGGTCTAAAGTCTTAGTGGTGCGCCCTCGGTCAACAGAATGTCCCTTAACTAGCAGGTTGGGAAAGATAGGCAGGTGCATTATAGGGCATAGAAAGTGGCTATTTGGATGATAACTCATTGTAAATTTGGGGTATTTATTATCTCCATGATCCTGAGTTGAAGTTTCATAGCAGGATAAAAAATTTGCATTATAAATAATTCAATTTTGTACTTGAGAATTATAATACAAGAGAATAAAAATTGAATTGCCATTAGGAAGAAACTAACAAGCTATCTAAAGTGTTGTGAGCCTGATTTTGAATAACATTCATGATACCCCAAAGTATGACATAGCTATATAGAAATTCAAATGAGGAACTTACATAGCAAATAAATCGTCTTGTTTTACCACTTGGGTAAAAATTAGACTTGCTGATATTTTTAGGAAATAATTACAAAGACCTTCACTATGAATCATAAGAGAGGTTTAGAAGTATAGCAGGTGTTTCAAGTCAATAATGTCGTGTCTAGTATATAGAACACATAATGCTTTGGACAGCTCTTCGAGGCAAATCATGAGCACAAAATTTCTCTTTTCCTACCAATCCAGTGGAACCAATCAGAATGCCCAGAGCAGGACGGATTTGAGTTCGGAGTAGATAAGAAATACTGACATTTCATTGGATTTTTAAATGTTTACATAACTCTCTATACATAGGATTTGCTAAATTGTGTCTGCCTCTGAACATTTTCTTCTCTAGTTCTGAGAATGCCTTCTGTTTGGGCAAAGCACCTCTCTGTGCAGTACGTTGTATGATCTTCCTGAATGATGGATGAAGGCTTACAATGAACAATGTCAATCATTATCAAAATAAGGTTTCCAATTAGCTTATAAAGCATTTCAAACATGCAGTGAAAAGGACACACCTGATACAAGATTAAACTTTAATGGCCTTTCTGTATTCATATTTTACAATAAAGTATTACCTATCCTTGACCTACAAACCAAAAATTGAACTAGGTAGAAAGGTTCCAGATTCTCAACAATAGGGTGGGAAGTTTATATGTAATTGTAAGAGCCACTCTCATCTAGAAGTCTCAAAACAAAATGCTTTGCTATGCTATCAACATATCTGACCTTTGTGATGTCATGTCTTAAGAAGTATTTGCATGAATACAGTCCATCACAATGTGGTGTTAGCCAGACTCTGAAAAGTGTTTTCACCTCTAAGGAGAAAAGAAATGAGAACAATACATTTAATCCAAACTACCTAAACTCTAAATATAGAAAGAGAATTACTAATTGATATCACATGTGCTTTCTATCCAATAGAAAGGAGTAAGAGTTCTATTTTACATGTGACTCAAACAGTTTAGCAAGTCCAAAATTAATTTTTAACTGATCTAGTTAGATCAGTTGCAAATTTCTATGGCATAATTAAAATATTTGTAGCTTTTGTGTGTGTGTGTGTGTGTGTGTGTGTGTGTGTGTGTGACAGAGACAGAGGGACAGAGTGAGGGACAGACAGGGACAGACAGGCAGGAAGGGAGAGATGAGAAGCATCAATTCTTCATTGCAGCTCCTTAGTCTCCTTAGTTATTCATTGATTGCTTTCTCATACGTGCCTTGACTGGGGGGCTGCAGCAGAGTGAGTGACCCCTTGCTAAAGCCAGCAACCTTGGGTTCAAGCCAGTGACATTTTGGGCTCAAGCCAGTGTCTTTTGGGCTCAAGCCAGTGACTATGGGGTCATGTCTTTGATCCCAAGCTGAAGCCAGCGACCCCATGCTCAAGCTGGTAAGCCTTCGCTCAAGCCAGCGACCTCGGGGATTTGAACCTAGGTCTTTCACATCTCAGTTTGATGCTCTATCCACTGCAGCACTGCCTGGTCAAGCAAAAATGTTTGTAGCTCTTTAATGCATGGAATTGGCCTTGTCTGTCAGAGATAGAAAAACCAACAAGGTTTTTGCAGTTTGGATTTTGGGGGAGGGGCAGAGGTGTGGGGAATTGTCTGTAAGCTGAAGGTCTGCCCAACCCCCCACCTCACTGGCCTGATTAGGTAGCAAAAGGCTGTTAAACTGTGGTGCTTGATTGTTTTTACTCATCTTGCCCCCATTTCCCCGGGAATGACTGGAGGCAAGTTTCTTCTACCATATTTTGTGTAAACTTAAAATGTTAAGTATAGTGGGGGTTTTCTGCACATGGTAAAATTCTTAGGTTGCCTTGGAAATGTAAACAGAAATCTGATTGATTTGTTAATGGCCCACTTTACCCTGTAAATAAAGCCAGATGTAGTTTTTGGCACACTCTCTTCTTGCCAGCAGCAATTGTAGAGCCCTTAGAACCCATTCTTTAATTCTTTAAGCCTATTTTCTTAATTCTGCACTACTGGGGACCTGGAATTACTAGTCACGCTGGTTTGCGACACTTGTCAATAAAATTAGTAAGCTCTTCAATGACTTCCCACGAAGTTATCATTGTTTATGATAAAGTCAACTGAAGCCAATATTCTTTAAAGGGCTTAAATAGCTTATTCCCTGAAGGACATCTGGGTTGGTACTGGAAATACTGAATGTCTTCACTGTATCTTATAAAAAGTGTATCTTACTCTAAAGTTTGATTTCACATTTTACCTCCTTGAGACTGGAAATAAAATAATTTGTTAAAAACCTTAGCTATAAGCATAATAATTTTTCCAAAAATATCATTGTTGAGTTTTTTAAAAGAAATTGTTATCAATAGTGATTTTAGAAAACATTTGCTTAAATACAAAAGGTATAAATGATTAATGTTGCCAGAATATCTAGATGTTGTAAGGTGGTCAGCAATGGGGGAAGTTCACGTGAGAAACCCGGGAACTTTGGCTAGAGCCGCCCACAACCATGTGCACCAAAAGAAACTTCCCAGGAGTCCTTTGTAAAAGAACGACTGTCTGCCAGCCAGTTAGATTTCACCATGTCATATTATCTCAACCATCCTAGAGACCCTTTAAATATCCCTCATGCTGGTCACCCTGTGCGACTTCCCTGGCCCATGTCCTCTGGACCAGGGAACATCGTCCGGGAGGCACCCTGTACTCAATAAAACTTTTGCTTATCCACACATCGTGGCTATGCCCCTTCCTTCTTCCTGGGCGGGGAAAAATACCTTACAGATATAAAGTGGTATTTTAAATTAACATGTTATCCTCTAATTATATTTTTATGGTAGCAAGGAGTACAAATTATGTGATTTTACATTACATGATTTAAGAGATATGTATGAGTGCCAAGGTGACAAAAGGTACACTTGCTGAGATTCATGTCATCTGTCAACTTGGCTGAGTAACAATGTGCAGATATGTGGTCAATCATTATTCTGGATATTTCTGTGAGAGTGTTTTTGGATTATATTGACATTTGAATTGATAGACTTTGAGTATAATAGATTGCCCTCCATATTTGAATGATTCTTATTCAATCAACTGAAGGCCGGAATAGAGCAAAAGACTGATCTCCCCTAAGCAAGAGGAAATTATATCAGAAGTAAGTTTTTAGACTTGTACTATAGTATGTTTTCTTTCTGGATCTTCAGTCTGCTAGCCCACCCTGTAGATTTTGGATTTGCTAACTACTATAATCATGTGAATTATAATATACATTTTATATATATTACATTATATGTAAATATATATATAACATACAAATGCTCACACACTGTCCTTTGATTCTATTTGTCTAGAGAACTCTGACTAACACAAGTGGGCTTTTACTTAAGGAAAAGTTATGCCAAGTAGAAGAAACAAATGTTTAAAAATTTTGAAATCATATAAAATTGAGATAAGTGTAACTTGATTTATCATAACAGTTTGCAATAGCAATGACTTTTAATTATTTAAATAACAAAAATGAAAAATGTGTCCTAATAAAATATGATATTTTCATATAATTTGAACTGAGCAACAGTCAAGAAATGATGTCAGATTTGCATTAATATTGGCCTCTGATTATAAATTTACAACTGTGGGACTTGAGATAATTTAATTAAAAATTTTATTGTTAATGTACTTTTCTTTTGCAGAATTATACACTAGTGGTTTAAATAATGTTAATTAAAAATGTTTTGTAAAACAATCTTTTATATTTGTATGTTGCTTTTATATCTTGTAATTTCTTGCTATTTTTGTTTGTTTCTGGCATGAAACCATGAACAGTATGCCTTTTGTCACAATATTTTTCCTTCCTACAGATGTCTTCAGCAGGACATTTGGTCTTGTCCAAATTGTCCAAGAGCATATTTGCTCTGCACTAAACTGTTCTTGATTTTTAGTACTGTCCAAAATGTCCAGGCTTAGAAAACTAACAGCTTTCCTATCAATACTTCAAGACTCTCGACTTGCTATGCCTACCAACCCAAAGCTGTTATTGTACTGTCATAAATTCCACTAAATCCCAAACATTTTCTTACCTCTCAATCTTTTTTGAAAGAGAGAGAGAAACACAGAGACAGAGACAGAAAGGAAGGGAGAGAGATGAGCAGCATCAACTCATAGTTGTGGCACTTTAAGTTGTTCTTTGATTGCTTCTCATAAGTGCCTTGACGAGGGGTGTAATCTAGTCAAGCCAGTGGGCCCTTACTGAAGCCAGTGACCTTAGGTTCAAGCCAGCAACCATGGGGTCTTGGGTTCAAGTCTATGATTCTGCGCTCAAACAGTAACCCCATACTCAAGCTGGTGACCCCGCACTCAAGCCAGTGACCTCAGGGTTTCAAACATGAGTCCTCAGTGTCCCAGGCCAATGCTCTATCCATTGTGCCACCACCTGGTCAGGCTCAGGAATTATATTAAAATCATATCAATGAGGCCCTAAATTCTTATTTTTAAAATTATTTATTATTTTTTCAAGTGAGAGGAGGGGAGATTGTGAAGCAGACTACCACATGTGCCCCAACCGGGATCCACCAGGCAACCCCATGCGTGAATGAACAAAGCTATCTGCATCATCTGAGGCTCAAACCAGCAAGCTATCCTCAGCTGCCACGGCCAATTGAGCCACTGGTTGTGGGAGGGAGAAGGAGATAAACAGATGGTCACTTCTCATGTGTGCACCGTAGTGAATTGATCCTGGACATCCATACACTGGGCCAATGCTCTAACCACTTAACAAGCTGGCCAGGGCCCCTAAATTCTTATAAATGTCTCCTCCTGAATTTTGTTCTTCCATCTTATTGTAAGTCAAATATACTTAGATTTGATTTTCTATTTTGGTGGCAAAGTATATAGCTGAATACCCCCAATAAGCATGACCTTAAAATTTGTGTGGGCTAAAAAAGTAATTCAAATGTAAGCTCACATGTCATTTGTCCCAAAACTGAAATGTTATGTATGAATTGAGCCACATTTATTACCCACCCACATTCCCATGGAGAATCCCTCAGGCTGTTCTCTGGGATTGCAGATCTGACAGAGGCTGAAGCACACATTCTGTCCCCTAGAGCATCATACAGTCAGTCTACCTATGTGGTAGCAGAGTTCTAGGGGAGGGTAGAAACTGAGCTTGCCTCCATGACTCCTGGATGGTGAGTGGATCTTTCTGAAACTAGGATGTGGATTAACTTCCGAGAGCTATCTACTGACCCAGAGCAAGCGGGCTCCTGCCTCCAGATCTTACCTGAATGACTCAGAATTTATCAGCAGTTTTAAGCACTTCAAAAATCATTTTTTTCCCTAATCAAAGAACACAAGAGCACTATTATCTGAGGAAACTGGTCTCTAGTCCTTCATTCTGTTTTTTTGGAACACATGGCTTTCAACAAAAGCAACTCCTCCTCTGGTTTCCCAGTGGTAACTATACCATGTGTTTAGCTACTTGTGGTAAACAAAGAATCTTAATTCCATTGTGTTCAAAGTGTGCTTCACAGACTAACTACATTAACCCCTCCTCCACCCCGGGTGTTTGATAAAAATGTCAAGGTCATTTTTAATCATATTTTTTATTTAACAAGATTTCTAATTCAAATTTTAGAAATTGCTCTAAAGCAAGAGGGTTACTTCTGCGATGGGTTTCTATAGAGGGGGTCCCAATGCAGTGCCCCTTCCCACCACCCAGTTCTACCACTTTACAGATTGCAAAACACACACATTGCTTTACTAGCCTGGGTTGTTTATAAATCCTGGGCCAGAGCACCATAGTGTGGTTTTTAATGCAAGAAGGTTATGATATATGTTGTAATGAAGGAAAAAGGCTATTGTGGAAACTTCTTTTTAGTCAGTTTTGTTTCAGAAAAAGAGTATCTATTAGGCCCAACATGAAAAGAAATGAAGCAGTATCCACCTACCAACCTGATAGGGAATGTAAACAAGTCAAGTTTTCTATAATCCCACACATTTTGATTAATCTCATGTATTAGTCAGCTTGCTCTGCCCTACCAAATATGATAGAATAGGTGGTTTAAAAAATAGAAATTCAATCCTGGTAGAGTAGCTCATTTGCTTAGAGCACTGTCCCAACCTGTCAAAGTTGCAGGTTCAATCTCTGGTCAGGACACATATAAGAATCAACCTTGAATGCATAAATAAGTGGAATGACAAATTGACATTTCTCTCTGCCTTTCTCTTTCTCTGAAATCAATCAATAGAAATTTATTTTGTCACAGTTCTGAAAGCTACAGTTCCAAAATCAGGGTGCCAGCATGGCTGGGTTTGGTGAGAGCTTCCTTCCTGACTTGCAAAGAGCCTCTTTCTCCCTGTCTTACATACGGCATTTCTTCAGGTGCACGCATGTGTGGAGGGAGAGGCCTCTCTTTTCCTCTTTGGATAAAGCTGTCAATCTCTATGAAAGGACCCCAGTCAAAATGAACTCATTTAACCTCAACTGCCTCCTAAAAGGCTCTATCAGATATAGTCTCACAGAGGGTAAGGGTTTCAAATTCACACTGAAATTTGAGGTGGGGGGACAAAATTCAATCCATAACACCAATGCAGTTACATGATCATAAAATTCAGAATCTCCATTTAGTTATAAAATTATATTGGAAAATCATATGAAAATATTTAATTTGCCTCAAAAATAATTTGATAAGATAGAGCCTAATATTTTCTTCTGATTTTGACAAATAAAAGAATTTGGCCATAAACCAAGGATGAGTTATGTTTTTTCTTTTTGACTTATTAGTCCATCTTGTAGTGTTTCTACCTCAGTTTTCTTTCAGCAAAAGTATATATATTTTGAGTGTTATAGAATTTAAATAAAAAATATAAGAGAAGTAGAACATAAAAACTAATAAAATAAAACCAGAGGTAAAATTTAAAAAGCCACAGCAAGATGTTAAAGGGAAAAAAACAGCAATGTTGTTTTCTACTTTATTCCTTAAAACATTTCTGAGATGACAACAATGAACCAAGTCAGAATGCACATAGCTGTTTGCCTATAATTATAGTTTTGTTGGCATAAGAAATTACACCTGTGTAATAGTTCATTACAACATATTATAATTTTGATTTTACAAGTAAAATGTCTCATTTCCTTTAGGGAAAATAGAAGCTTTCTCACATGTATTTACTAAAATCCCTAAGAGATTTCTTGACTATCTTTAGCAACAACATCATTACTTGGGAAATAAAGATCAAATGGGCTTGTTATATATTCCATTCTGCCTTTTGGTTTTTCTCTTTTCATATATCATAGATAATGTTATCCAGTGGGAATTTGTAACACTTAAATTAAGGATATAGCAATTACTAAATCCACCCTCCCTTTAAATGTAAAGTTTTTATCATACCAAAGTGGCAAATGAGTATGACATGAGTATTAAAAATTGCAATTAAGACGGAAATGGCGCCGTGAGCAGCGCGTCCGACAGATCTCCCCAAAATCACAACAAATTTATCAACTAGAAACAGGAAAATTTATCTTCGGAGCATTTACGGAGTTCCACACAAACTGAAAGCAAAAGGACTGTTATCACTTGAATCTGAGAGACGAGGGTGTGGAGGAAGCTACCGCAGGGACGTTCATTCAAGCCGCGAGGAAGTGCGCCTGTGGTAAGTCATCCCGCACTCGGGAGCCGCGAGCAGCAGCCGTGAGCGGCCGCCGCCAGCCGCCGCTGCCAGCCGCCGCCGCGAGCCGCCGCGAGCAACGCCCGGGTCGGTTGCAGAGCGAGCACCGTCCACACTCCGGAGCGGCGAGCAGCCGCTGGCGCGCGCCCGGTCTGGTTGCAGACCGAGCACTGCAGACCGAGCACCGCTAACGTTCCCAGCGGCCCGCGCACGGGGAGCGGGAGAGGCCCCAGGGCGGTATTCCCTACTTGGGAGATTCTCTCCGCGGGCGGGGCACCTCACCCAGCCATTCAAGCTAACAATCAAGCATTGGGGGAGGGGCGCACGCAGGCAGCCTGAAATACCTTCGGGAGCACAGCTGCGACCCAATTACTAAAATTAACTTAACCCGTGAAATCTGCGCACCCTCGGTTCTAATTGATAAGATCTCTCTCAGTTCACCGACCAAAGACAAGAGGCGTGATATTTTTTAGTGCCTCTCGCTAAAGGGGCGGGGGCAACTTCTGATTGATGGAGCCTCCATATTCAGGGATAAACGCTAACAAGAAGGACTTGGCAGATAATAAGATCTATACTACACTAGTCGCAAGCAGAGACTAGTGCCACTTCTTACCAGCCAAAACAGGCTACCAAGTGTGGAAAGCCTGGGTTGAGAGGTCCAACTGAATGCTAGGCGCTGAACAGTCACCTTGACAACAATTGACTCCCACCCCCGCCTGATTACACTGGAGGCCCTGACTGTCAGAGCCCTTCCCAAAGCCTTGCACTGAGTGGGGATAGAGTAGGGATTTCCCAGCTCTTTGAGCCTCTTACTCCCCAGGCAGAAGCAGTGGCAGCCTTATAGCTGGATCACCAGGCTGCTAATTCAGGAAGGGGGGACTAGGAGAGAGAATCCATGAAAGCAAACTCTCTCATCGTTGGACCCTGCAAACGCCAACAAGCCTTGACTACCAGCAAGACTAAAGCCAATTATATGACATTGCCATAGAATCCCATCAACTGCAAATTCCTACCTAAATGTGACACAGGGGCAGAGCCTGGGGTACAGAGTCACCGACCAGGAAGAGGGAGAGAAAAGAAAAAGGAAGAAGTTAACATCTCAAAATCAAGAAAAATCCACAGACTTTACAACTTGTTCCACTAATTTTTTTTTTTGTTGTTGTTGTTGTTGTTTGTTTCTTCTATCTTATTGCCTTTATTTCCCCCACCTCGGTCCTTCTATTCTCTGCCCATCTTATACTTCCCTTTTCTTGAACTACACTACCCATAAGTGTTACATTTTATTTCTCTTCTTCATCCTCACCCTCCTTTGGGGTTATACTCCAGGACACTTAACTCTCACTCTCTCCTCTTTTGTTTTTTTTTTTTATTTATTTTGTTTTTTTCTCTTCCTTTTTTATTTCTTCCTTCGTTTTTCTCTTTTTCTTATTTTTTCCTTTCTATTCGTTTTTTCTTTTCTCGTTTTACTTTGCTCCCATTTAATCCTCAATCATGAACAAATTAGTTAATTTGGGACTCAAGGTTTTTTTTTGGCTTTATTTTTCTTTTTCGCTTTTGTTTTTGTTTTTTTCTTGTTAGTTTATTTTTGTGGCATTTTGGGTCCTCCCAACCCAAGGTCTCCATTGTATTTGGTCTTAGCTCCACTTAATACAACATATTTTTACTTATTATTTTTATTTTTTTCTTCTTTATTATTCCTTTTTTTGTCCTTTTTTCTGGTTCCCTCTTATCCCTCTCATTATATCTCTTAGTTGACCATCACCCGCAGGCAGATCAACTTATGCTTGTCTAAGATTTTCTTCCTTTTTTTTTTTTTTTTTTTTTTTTGCATTTAGTAGGTCCCTACTCCCCTTTTTTTTTTTTGCCCCTTGAACTCTTCACCGCAAACCAGGCCCTCCATTATAGGCACGATATTTCCCTGAGGAGGGGAGAGGAGGGAAAGAGAAGAAAGAAAAAAAAAAGGGGGAAATAATAAATTATTACTGCTTTTTTTTGTGGGGTGTTTTACCCTTTGTTTTTTGTTTTTTGTTTTTGTTTGTTTTTTTTTACTTTTTACTCTTTATTAATTCTAATTAGTGCTATCAACAAGACCACCCTCAGATGCCAATAAGAAAGAGGAAATCGAATATTATGGATACAAAAGAAAGAGAGGTAACACAAATAGATGTGGAAAAATCTATGGAGAAAAGACTTAACATATTGGAAGCCTTGGAGCTAAATGACAGAGAATTTAAAATAGAAATCTTAAAAATACTCAGAGATATACAAGAAAACACAGAAAGGCAATATAGGGAGATCAGAAAACAACTCAATGAACACAAAGAATATATTACCAAGGAAATTGAAACTATAAAAACAAATCAAACAGAAATGAAAAACTCAATTCACGAGCTGAAAAACGAGGTAACAAGCTTAGCTAGCAGAACAGCCCAGATTGAAGATAGGATTAGTGAAATAGAAGACAAACAACTTGAGGCACAACAGAGAGAAGAAGATAGAGACTCAAAAATAATAAAAAACGAGAAAGCCCTACAGGAATTATCTGACTCCATCAGAAAGAATAACATAAGAATAATAGGTATACCAGAGGGAGAAGAGAAAGAAAATGGAATGGAGAATATACTCAAACAAATAATAGACGAGAACTTCCCAAGCCTGTGGAAAGAACTAAAGCCTCAAATTCAAGAAGCAAACAGAACACCGAGTTTTCTTAACCCCAACAAACCCACTCCAAGGCACATCATAATAAAGATGACACAAACCAATGACAAAGAAAAAATTCTCAAGGCAGCCAGGGAAAAGAAGAGTACAACATATAAAGGAAGGCCTATTAGATTATCATCAGATTTCTCAGCAGAAACTCTACAAGCTAGAAGAGAGTGGACCCCAATATTTAAAGTCCTGAAAGAGAGGAACTTTCAACCAAGAATACTATACCCATCAAAGCTCTCCTTCAAGTATGAAGGAGATATAAAAACATTCACAAATACAGAAAAGATGAGAGAATTTATCACGAGAAAGCCCCCACTCCAGGAAATACTAAAGGGGGTTTTCCAACCAGATTCAAAGAACAAAAGAAAACAACACCACAAGTAACAGCTCCACCAAGAACACAATAAAACCAAACTTAAACTGTGACAACAAAGGAAAAAAAAAGGTGGGAGAGAATGGAGATTAACAGTAGCAAAGGACGATGAAGTGCAGAAATACTTATAAGATAGGGTACTACAATGAATATGGTAGGTACCCTTTTCATTACTTAATGGTAACCACCCTAGAAAAAACCACCACAAAAACACATGACTTAAAAAAGGTAGCAACAGAGGAAAGAAGTATGGAACACAAACAAACAGAAACAAATGATAGAAAAACAAAAGAGAAGAATCAAACTAGATACAAAACTAACAGAAAGCAATTTATAAAATGGCAGTAGGGAACCCACAAGTGTCAATAATTACACTAAATGTAAATGGATTAAACTTACCAATAAAAAGACACAGAGTAGCAGAATGGATTAAAAAAGAAAATCCAACTATATGCTGCCTACAAGAAACACATCTAAGCAACAAGGATAAAAACAAATTCAAAGTTAAAGGCTGGAAAACAATACTCCAAGCAAACAACACCCAAAAAAAAGCAGGTGTAGCAATACTCATATCTGATAATGCTGACTACAAGACAGAAAAAGTACTCAGAGACAAAAATGGTCACTTCATAATGATTAAGGGGACACTGAATCAAGAAGACATAACAATCCTTAATATATATGCACCAAACCAAGGAGCACCAAAATATATAAGACAGCTACTTATTGACCTTAAAACAAAAACTAACAAAAATACAATCATACTTGGAGACCTCAATACTCCGCTGACGGCTCTAGATCAGTCATCCAAACAGAGAATCAATAAAGATATAGTGGCCTTAAACGAAATACTAGAACACCTGGATATGATAGACATCTACAGGATACTTCATCCCAAAGCGACAGAGTATACATTTTTCTCTAGTGTACATGGAACATTCTCAAGAATTGACCATATGTTGGGCCACAAAGACAATATCAGCAAATTTAGAAAAATTGAAATTGTACCAAGCATATTTTCTGATCATAAAGCCTTGAAACTAGAATTCAACTGCAAAAAAGAGGGGGAAAAACCCACAAAAATGTGGAAACTAAACAACATACTTCTAAAAAATGAATGGGTCAAAGAAGAAATAAGCGCAGAGATCAAAAGATACATACAGACAAATGAAAATGAAAATACGACATATCAGAATCTCTGGGATGCAGCAAAAGCAGTAATAAGAGGAAAGTTCATATCACTTCAGGCCTATATGAACAAACAAGAGAGAGCCGAAGTAAACCACTTAACTTCACACCTTAAGGAACTAGAAAAAGAAGAACAAAGACAACCCAAAACCAGCCTAATAAAGGAGATAATAAAAATCAGAGCAGAAATAAATGAAATAGAGAACAGAAAAACTATAGAAAAAATCAATAAAACAAGGAGCTGGTTCTTTGAAAAGATCAACAAAATTGACAAACCCTTGGCAAGACTCACCAAGGAAAAAAGACACAGGACTCAAATAAATAAAATCCAAAATGAAAGAGGAGAGATCACCACAGACATCATAGATATACAAAGAATTATTGTAGAATACTATGAAAAATTATATGCCACCAAATACAACAATCTAGAAGAAATGGATAAATTCCTAGAACAATACAACCTTCCTAGACTGAGTCATGAAGAAGCAGAAAGCCTAAACAGACCAATCAGCAGGGAGGAAATAGAAAAAACTATTAAAAACCTCCCCAAAAATAAAAGTCCAGGCCCAGACGGTTATACTAGTGAATTCTATCAAACATTCAAAGAAGACTTGGTTCCTATTCTACTCAGTCTTCCAAAAAATTGAAGAAGAAGCAATACTTCCAAACACATTTTATGAGGCCAACATAACCCTCATACCAAAACCTGGCAAGGATGGCACAAAGAAAGAAAACTACAGACCAATATCTCTAATGAATACAGATGCTAAAATTCTAAACAAAATACTGGCAAACCGAATACAACAACATATTAAAAAAATAATACATCATGATCAAGTGGGATTCATCCCAGAATCTCAAGGATGGTTCAACATACGCAAAACGGTTAACGTAATACACCATATCAACAAAACAAAGAACAAAAACCACATGATCTTATCAATAGATGCAGAAAAGGCTTTTGATAAAATACAACACAATTTTATGTTTAAGACTCTCAACAAAATGGGTATAGAAGGAAAATATCTCAACATGATAAAGGCCATATATGATAAACCATCAGCCAACATCATTTTAAACGGCATAAAACTGAGGACTTTCTACCTTAAATCAGGAACAAGACAGGGTTGTCCACTCTCTCCACTCTTATTTAACGTGGTGCTAGAAGTTCTAGCCAGAGCAATCAGACAAGACAAAGAAATAAAAGGCATCCATATTGGAAAAGAAGAAGTAAAGGTATCACTTTTTGCTGATGATATGATCCTATACATTGAAATCCCGAAGGACTCCACAAAAAGATTATTAGAAACAATAAACCAATACAGTAAGGTCGCAGGATACAAAATTAACATACAGAAGTCCATAGCCTTTCTCTATGCCAACAATGAAATATTAGAAAACGAACTCAAAAAAATAATCCCCTTCACGATTGCAACAAAAAAAATAAAATACCTAGGAATAAACATAACAAAGAATGTAAAGGACCTATATAATGAAAATTACAAAGTGTTGTTAAGGGAAATCGAAAAAGATACAATGAGATGGAAAAATATTCTTTGTTCTTGGATAGGAAGAATAAATATAATCAAAATGGCCATATTACCCAAAGCAATATACAAATTTAATGCAATTCCCATCAAAATCCCTATGAGATTTTTTAAAGAAATGGAACAAAAAATCATCAGATTTATATGGAACTATAAAAAACACCGAATAGCCAAAACAATCCTAAGGAAAAAGAATGAAGCTGGGGGCATTACAATACCTGACTTTAAACTATATTATAGGGCCACAATAATCAAAACAGCATGGTATTGGCAGAAAAATAGACACTCAGACCAATGGAACAGAATAGAAAGCCCAGAAATAAAACCACATATATATGGTCAAATAATCTTTGATAAAGGGGCCAACAACACACAATGGAGAAAAGAAAGCCTCTTCAACAAATGGTGTTGGGAAAACTGGAAAGCCACATGCAAAAGAATGAAACTCGACTACAGCCTGTCCCCGTGTACTAAAATTAATTCAAAATGGATCAAAGACCTAAATATAAGACCTGAAACAATAAAGTACATAGAAGAAGACATAGGTACTAAACTCATGGACCGGGGTTTTAAAGAACATTTTATGAACTTGACTCCAATGGCAAGAGATGTAAAGGCAAAGATAAATGAATGGGACTACATCAGAATAAAAAGTTTTTGCTCAGCAAGAGAAACTGATATAAAAATAAACAGACAGCCAACTAAATGGGAAATGATATTTTCAAACAACAGCTCAGATAAGGGCCTAATATCCAAAATTTACAAAGAACTCATAAAACTCAACAACAAACAAACAAACAATCCAATAAAAAAATGGGAACAGGACATGAATAGACACTTCTCCCAGGAAGAGATACAAATGGCCAACAGATATATGAAAAGATGCTCAGCTTCATTAGTTATTAGGGAAATGCAAATCAAAACTACAATGAGATACCACCTCACCCCCGTTAGATGAGCTATTATCAACAAGACGGGTAATAGCAAATGTTGGAGAGGCTGTGGAGAAAAAGGAACCCTCATTCACTGTTGGTGGGACTGTAAAGTAGTACAACCATTATGGAGGAAAGTATGGTGGTTCCTCAAAAAACTGCAAATAGAACTACCTTATGACCCAGCAATCCCTCTACTGGGTATATACCCCAAAACCTCAGAAACATTGATACGTGAAGACACATGTAGCCCCATGTTCATTGCAGCACTGTTCACAGTGGCCAAGACATGGAAACAACCAAAAAGCCCTTCAATAGAAGACTGGATAAAGAAGATGTGGCACATATACACTATGGAATACTACTCAGCCATAAGAAACGATGACATCAGATCATTTACAGCAAAATGGTGGGATCTTGATAACATTATAAAGAGTGAAATAAGTAAATCAGAAAAAAACAAGAACTACATGATTCCATACATTGGTGGAACATAAAAATGAGACTAAGAGACATGGACAAGTGTGTGGTGGTTACCAGGGGTGGGGGGAGGGAGGACAGGGGGAGAGTTAGGGGGAGGGGGAGGGGCACAGAGAACTAGATAGAGGGTGGCGAAGGACAATCTGACTTTGGGCGAGGGGTATGCAACATAATTTAATGACAAGGTAACCTAGACATGTTTTCTTTGAATATATGTACCCTGATTTATTAATGTCATCCCATTACGATTAATAAAAATTTATTTAAAAAAAAATTGCAATTAAGAAAGTCAGAGAGAAAAGAACCTCTCCTTTCTAAAAAGAACAAAGGGAAACTAAAGTGGCAGAGGTAACAACATCCATGAGAGCCAGAGATAACAAACACCAACACTAAAGTACCACTTTCTTTATAGATTCCTGAGTGTTTTATCTGTGATTAATACGATTATCAGCTTCTGGTTTAGGTTCCCTGATAAGCACTAAATTACATTGTTACTCTACCCACTGTAATGGTAGGTAACAAGTTCAGGCAAAAAAAATTCTTGTAGTTTTTTGTTTTGTTTTGTTTTTGTGGCAGTGATAGAGTCAGAGAGAGAGACAGATAGGGACAGACAGACAGGAAGGGAGAGAGATGAGAAACATCAATTCTTTGTTGTGGCTCCTTAGTTGTTCATTGATTGATTTCTCATACGTGCCTTGACCAGGGGGCTGTAGCAGACCGAGTGACCCCTTGCTTGAACCAGCGACCTTGGGCTCAAGCTGGTGAGCCTTGCTCAAACCAGATGAGCCCATGCTCAAGCTGGTGACCTCAGGGTCTCAAAGCTGGGTCCTCCACATCCAAATCCAATGCTCTATCCACTGAGCCACTGCCTGGTCAGGCTAGTTTTTTAATTAAGTTAACTAAAGAATTCTTGGAGAATTAAGAATTTATAGCATTTGATAAATATGAGTTATCATGATTAACAGAGAGATAAATGAATTAATAATCAGATATCATTGATTCTAGAAGAAAACCATGAAAAAAAGAAAAATTTGTTTACTGTTAGCAGCAATTTTAGTCTGAAAATGGACTGATTCTACTTTTTAGTAGTTAGCAAGAGGCTTTATATGCTATAGGTAGATAACATATTCATGAGAGAGGGGGAAGAAAAACAAATATAAAGTGTGGGACAAGTCAAAGATTAGTTAGTGGTTTCTAGTTTTTGGAAAAAGATAGCTTGATGCTTCATTTTTATCACCTGTAGTTCAAACACAGAGTTTAGGTCCCATGATTGTATCTCTTTGTTATTTAAAGGTTGCTTACAGATCTTAATTAACCCTTTATGAAAAGTAAAAAGTACAGCCATTATCTTAAGCTGATTTATTTGAAATCATACAACACTCTCTTACTCATAAAACCCAGTCTTTCTGAAAAAATAATAAAAAACAATTGGAATATTTTGCAAGAAATCTAGAAGTTTGTTTCACATTATGTACTTCCAAGTACAATGCTATATAAAACCATCTTCAATCTGGCTTTTTCACACATCTCTAGTTGTGTCTTTCAACAACAGAGGATTAATTTTCTGTGCTCTTTTTTTCTTTCATTAACTTCTATCATTTGATATTTTTTCATTATAGTTTTCCAATGTCCTCAGAACCCCAATTATTCTTTGTAGTATATATTTCTGTCTCAACCACACAATTCAGATGCCTACTGTCCTATTGTTCTGTGGTGACAAAAGTTTTTGTGTTCTTGTGTTTTAGACAGGACTGTGCTCCACAATGCATGGAGGAAGGCTCGGCTGGGACAAGTAAATGGCTACTGGTTCAATCAGCTTGAGGCTATTCACTCAAATGTCTGGTACCTGAGATGAGATGACACCTAGGTTGGGCTCACAAAATTCTATATTGAGCACATGCACATGTACTCTCTAAGTAACTTGTGTTTATCAACACATGAGACTGGGCTGGCATTCATAAGAGAAGGTCTCAAAAGAGAGCACCCAGGGAGTAAATCTTCCAGGAGAATAAGGCAGAGCCTGTAGGACTTCTGATTCAGTCTCAGAAGTCATAGTCTCACTTCTGACATATTATTCTTTTTAAATTTTTTTTAAATTTTATTTTAAGTGAGAGGAGGGGGGAGATAGTGAGACAGAGTCCTGCATGTTCGTGACTGAGATCCACCTGTCAACCCCCATCTTGGGCCGGTGCTTATTCAGCTGAGCTATTTTTAGTGCTTGAGGCCCATGCTCAGAACAACAAAGCTTTTTTCAGTGCTTGGTGCTGATGCTGGAACCAATTGAGTCACTGGCTGTGCGAGAGGAAGAGGAAAATAAAGGGGAGTTGGAGGGCAAGAGAAGCAGATGGTTGCTTCTAATGTGTGTCTTGATGGGGAATCAAACCCTGGAAGTTGGTACGCTGGGTAATGCTTTAACCACTGAGCCACTGGCCAGGGCCTCTTCTGACATATTCTATTTGTTGAAGCAGTCACAAGCCCTCTCAGACTTAAGGCTGAAGTGACTGTAATTATGATTCTCATTAGCAGGTATGTCAAAAGAGTGATAAATCTACATGAAATGACTGAAAAAATGCTTTTTTTAAAGTTTATTTTATTTTTATTTTTTCTTTATAGGGACAGAGAAAGAGAGTCAGAGAGAGGGATAAATAGGGACAGACACACAGGAATGGAGAGAGATGAGAAGCATCAATCATCAGTTTTTCGTTGCGACATCTTAGTTGTTCATTGATTGCTTTCTCACATATGCCTTGACTGCGGGCCTTCAGAAGACTGAGTAACACCTTGCTTGAGCCATCGACCTTGGGTCTAAGCTGGTGAGCATTTTTTATTTTGCTCAAGCCAAATGAGCCTGCACTCAAGCTGACAACCTTGGGGTCTTGAACCTGGGTCCTCGGCATCCCAGTCTAATGCTCTATCCACTGTGACACCGCCTAGTCAGGCAAAAAATGCTTTTGAAGTATGTAAAAATTGTTACACTGAGAAGAAAGGTCTTGTGTTTTTGTTTTGTTTTTGTTTCATTCCACTTTTTTTTTTTTCTATAAAGAATCATTCTTAAAAGCAAAGGAGGATGATCATTTTTTTAAAAAAATATTGCTTGTGTTAAGTAGGGATTATAAGTGAAAGAGATTAAAAGATGTCAGTTAAAAGATGGGATTTAAAATGGTTGACAAAGCCCTGGCCGGTTGGCTCAGCGGTAGAGCGTCGGCCTGGCGTGCGGGGAACCCGGGTTCGATTCCCGGCCAGGGCACATAGGAGAAGCGCCCATTTGCTTCTCCATCCCCCCTCCTTCCTTTCTGTCTCTCTCTTCCCCTCCCGCAGCCAAGGCTCCATTGGAGCAAAGATGGCCCGGGCGCTGGGGATGGCTCCTTGGCCTCTGCCCCAGGCGCTAGAGTGGCTCTGGTCCCTGCAAAGTGACGCCCTGGAGGGGCAGAGCATCGCCCCCTGGTGGGCAGAGCGTCACCCCTGGTGGGCGTGCTGGGTGGATCCCGGTTGGGCGCATGCGGGAGTCTGTCTCACTGTCTCTCCCCGTTTCCAGCTTCAGAAAAAGAAAAAAAAATGGTTGACACATAAAAGCTACATTAAATTATTTTTTCCAGCTGATCCATCAATGAATTATCTCAAGAAAAACTCATGCTTAGGAAATAATACATATGGTAGCCTAGAAACATGACAAAAGAGAGAAGAGGACAAGTTGGGTAGCTTTATATCAAACATAAATCTGGCAGAGGAACAGCCTGGTCTTGAATAATGTCATTAACAGCAGAAAAAAAAGGTAAGAGCCATTTGTAAAATAAAGTGAAATAGAGAGAATCTAGTAATAAATAAATTTAAAGTTTGAAGAAAACAAATTACAGAGGTACCTTCAGATACAAGCAGATCAACATACAAATTTTTTAAGATACAAGCTGCGACTAGGTTAGTATTTTTAATCAAGATCGGAGTGAAATTTCAAGATACGAGTCATGATTCAGGAAGCTGCCACCAGTTGGCATGTTGGCATATGGGTCCAGTATCAGCAGCACAACACCAACTTCTCATTTTTTCTCACATGTTACCTGCAGAATCAGGTCGAATCTTGTGTGCTGTACTCGTTCTTGCATCATTTTTGCATTTTTTAATAACTTTTTGTGTGCTATCACGGGGTCGAAGAAAGTGAGTGTAAAGGACAGTGGTGAGAAAAAGAAGAGCATGATGTCGATAGAAGTAAAGCAAGAAATAATAGAAAAACATGAGCGTAGTGTACGAGTGATTGAACTAGCAAGGCTGTACGACCGCAATACACCTACAATTTGTACCATCCTTAAACAAAAGGATGCCATCAAAAGTGCAAATCCAGCAAAAGGAAATACAATTCTGTCCGATTTAAGGACAAATATCCATGAAGAAATGGAGAAGCTTCTGCTGGTGTGGGTGAAAGAGAAAGAGCTGGCAGGAGATACAGTAATAGAGACTGTAATATGCAAAAAAGCATGTATTATTTACGGCGACTTGAAGAAGAAAGAACCATCAACCTCAAAAGAGCCAGCACAAGATACATTTAAGGCACTTCATGGCTGGTTTGAAAATTTCAAGAAATCTGGCATCCGTTTGGTGGTGAGGCATGGTGAAACCGTAAGTGCTGACGTTAAGGCAGCTGAGGAGTAATTGCACATTTTGCTGCACTTACTGCAAAGGAAGGCTACATCCCCCAACAAGTGTTCAACTGTGATGAAACAGAATTGTTTTGGAAAAATATGCCCTAGAGGACTTTCATCACTGCAGAAGAGAAGGAGCTGCCAGGCCATAAACCCATGAAGGACCATCTGACCTTTGCATTGTGTGCAAATGCTAGAGGTGACTGTAAAGTAAAGCCACTGCTAGTGTATCATTCTGAAAATCCTCAAGCCTTTAAGACTCACAAGATTCTTAAAGAAAAGCTGCAGGTTATGTGGCACACCAATGCAAGGGCATGGGTTACATGGCAGTTTTTTATTGAAAGGGTAAATCTCGTCTTTGTTCCTGTAGAGAAGAAATATCTTCAAGAAAATAAGCTCCCGATGAAAGCATTACTAATTTTGAAAATGCTCCAGCCCACCCACTTGGTCTTGAAGATGACATTCTCGATGAGTTCAAATTTGGGAAGTCCTCTACCTCTCACCCAACATGACTTCAATCTTGCAACCTATGGCTCAGAATGTCATTTCCAACTTTAAAAAGGTTTACACAAAGAATTTGTTCTGCCACTGCTTTGAAATGACTGAGAATACAAATCTAACCCTTTGAGAGTTTTGGAAAGATTACTACAACATCATGATATGTTTATACATTGTTGACTTGGCATGGCAAGAGATTACAAGAAGAGCCTTAAACTTGGCATGGAAAAAGTTATGGCCTGATGTTGTTGCAGTCAGGGACTTCAAAGGATTCGAGCCAGAGACCAAGACTGAGGTAGAAGTGTTGGAGGAGATTGTGTCCCTCAGAAAGTCGATGGGTCTGGAGGTAGATGAAGGTGACATAAACAAGCTCGTCAAGGAACATGAGGAGGAACTCTTAGCTGAGGAGTTGAAGGAGCTACAGATGATGCAACATACGGAGCTTCTGCAAGAGATTAGTAATGAAGAGGAGGTAGAGTTGGAGGAAGTGATTTTTACAAGTGAAATTAAAGACACGCTGGCAATGTGGGAGAAGCTTTCAAGTTTCATTGAAAAGAAACACCCAGAAAACGATTCAACTGGTTGTGCTTCAGTACTTTTTAATGACACTTCTTTGTCACATTTCTGTAACATTTTAAAAGGCAGGCAAAAGCAAACCTCTTTGGATAAATTTTTATTCAAAGTCCTGCAAGTAAAAGTGCCCAAAGTGCAGCTGAAAGGGCAAAAACAGGTGATGATTAAATGAAAAGTATGTAATGTTAAGCTTAGGTTAAGTTTAAAGTTAAAAAAGTGCATTTTTTTACAATTGTTTTTGTGGTTTCATTTTAAGTAAAGAATGTGCAGTTTTAGTTTTGTTTAAAGAAAATGCAGTTTTAGTTTAAATTTAGTGTTAAGAATGTGCAGTTTTAGTTTATGTATCTACAGTGTCTGCATACCTTCCTCCCTTTCTCCTCCTCCACCATTCACCTCCGTTAGCCGCACTCGTCTGTCTCCAAGGTAAGAATACAGTACTAAATAACACTTTTTCTTTTATCTCATATATTTTGTTATTCAGTGGTAAAGTATATATGTGTGTTTCTTATTTAAAAATATGTCTTTTTTCATAATTTAAGATGGTTTGGGGATGTTTCACAGGGTTGGAATGAATTAAATCTATTTCAGTTATTTTAAATGGGAGAAATTTTTTGGTATACAAGTTGACTGACTTACAAGCTTGGTTACAGAACAAATTAAATTTGTATCTTAAGGTACCACTGTAGTAAAGACTAAAATTTGGACATAAAAAGCTATTTAAAAGCATGTCAATAAATGAAATGGAATGTTAAAAACATCCAAAATTGGAAATAATACAAAAATTTAGTGTCCTTTCAAAGTCAAGCTATGAGATATTTAAAAAGACATCTAAGAATATTTTAATTAAATAGAAGAATGTAATAGTTGATTTTGCTATTTAGTCTTTGATTTACCAGTATAAGGTTATATTAACTTGTAGATTTCTTTCTTTTAGTATAAGTAATGACAAAGATTATGCTTTTTATTACTTTTAGAACACTGGCTGACTTCATATTTAACTTAGCACTGTCATTCTCAGATTCTTATTATTTACTCTTTCTTTGATAATAAGCTTGTGAACCTAAAAAAAATATACAAATGTATAAGAATTTTTATGAGTTTACTTGAGCCAACTGATGACAATTGCTGGGAAGAAAATCTCAATGAATTAAGAAAATGCTCCAGAGAATGGTAGTTTGAACCTCATTTTATACATTAAAATAAAAAAAGGAGCCCCTGGCTGGTTGGGTCAGTGGTAGAGTGTTAGCCCGGCATGTGGATTTCTTGGATTTGATTCTCAGTCAGGGCACACAGGAGAAGCTTCTCCACGCCTTCATCTCCTCACTTTCTCTCTATCTCTCTCTCACCCCCCTCCCACAGCCATGGCTTTGGGATTGATTCAAGCACTTTGGCCCCAAGGTGGTGGGTATGGTTCCATACAGCCTCAGTTTCAGGTAAAAATTAACCTTTGTCATGAAAGACACAGGCCTAGGACATGACTATCTGCCATGACTCCTTTTTGCGATAAGGTGCCAAGGAATTGCAAAAATTATTAAAAGTAGTATTTTAAAAGGAAAAGTCAGGCCCCCTTAAGCCTCTTTTCTGAGGAAGAAAAAACAAGAAGAACTTATGGGGCAAAAATCAGCTAGACATAGTTTAGTAAGTTCCTATAGTTCTCTGGAAGGACTGACACCACTTGCTAGACAGAGCAAAGAAGATAGAATTTATCTGAAAAACCCTTCCTCTTCTCTTTTCTTAAAAGTCTTTAGAAAAAAATATTTAGGTACCTTAATTAAAAATTTCTATACTAATTGTGACTCTTCCTCCCATCCTGGAGTAATGAGAGTGACGTATACCTCTAGACAAAGGGATCATGAGCCATCCAAACCCTTGCATGAAAACCTGTATTCTGTAACATTTTATAAGCTTTCTAATAATCATCATTTTGAAATTCTTTGTATGTACAAAACTTATAAACTAAGCAAATGGGGACTAGCTTTAGACTTCCTAATAAGCTAATCCTAACAACCTTAGCAAAAGAACTTCCTTTAGCTTGTCTCCTTATCCTAAACTAAACAATTCCCATTATTGTGTGACAGGGATAGGTTGTAAATCCTAGAGGTTTAGGAATGTCTTTGTCAGGTATGTAAAATATTTATCACTACTGTGTTGTCTTATGGTCTTAGAGCAGGGGTAGTCAATCTTTTAATACCTACCACCCACTTTTGTACCTTTGTTAGTAGTAAAATTTTCTAACCATCTACCAGTTCCACAGTAAAGGTGATTTATAAAGTAGGGAAGTACCTTTACTTTATAAAATTTATAAAGCAGAGTTACAGCAAGTTAAGGCATGTAATAATAATTACTTACCAAGTACTGTATGTCTAATTTTTGCTAAGTTTGGCATAATAAATCTTCATAAAACAACTTACTATAGTTAAATCTATCTTTTTATTTATACTTTGGTTGCTCCACTACCACCCACCATGAAAGCTGAAACACCCACTAGTGAGTGATCAGGACCAGGTTGACTACCACTGTCTTAGAGTGTAGGAATGTTTTTTTCCTTTTGATAGATCCTATATGTAAATTTTGTAACAAGACAGTAAAAACTCAATAAGCTTGTGAGTAAATGACTTTTGTACCATGCTTCCCCTCCTTTCCCCTCCACCTAGTATGTGATTCTGTCTATAAAAGCAGCCTGAGGAGCTATATTCCGGACTGCATGATTTGGGATTATGCCCCGTGCATGTCACCAGCTTGATAAAATTTCTTTTAAAATATCTTCTATAACCTATCTTAGTGTCTCTATGTAACTCTCAGGATTACTTTACAACATTTTTAGTTGGAAAGTTTTCATTTCATATTATCCTGTGTGGTTACTGTAGGTCTCTGTTGCATAAACAAATGTTTTTAGGATTGCTCACTTGTATTGGGGAAGCATCATGTGTGTACAGTCTATGGAAGGCTGCCGGTGCTTGCCTTCAGGGCAGCAGATTGCAAATTGCTGATTGCCTTTCTGCTTGGGAGGGGCGGTTGTTTGCTGTGGAAGAGTCTTTTCCCTCCAGGCTGTTTGCTGGAGAGTGGAGGAAGAAAGGTGAGAGAGTGTGAGAAGCTTTGGGAGCCCTGGAGAAAGAGTCTGGACATTGAGGTGAGTCCAGAGAAGGAGGTCGAGGTGTTACCAGAGACTGGGTCTGGGTTTGGGAGCCCTGAGAGATTCGCTCATCTAATAAACGGAATGGCCCAATATTTTCTGGCTCTATAGTTCCTTTACCATTTGCTCAATCCAATGGGAACCTGCACAATGACAACCACAGCCACTGGCTTTACAGTCTTTGAGGGGTTTTTTTTGTTTTTTTGTTTGTTTGTTTGTTTTGAATAGGAGAGAGTGTTTAATGAGTATGTTCTTTTTTTCATACTTCATAGAAAATTAGAACATTAGAACACAATACTTTTGTGGAATTTGAGTTTAATTATCTCCAGAAATATAACACTCACTGTAACTCAGTTTAATGTGTAACCTTTACACCAAATAAGGCATTCCGTCTTGGGAACATCTAAATTTCCATCCTGGTATAGTTCCTTACTTTTTTTTCTTTCTTTTTTTTTATTTTTTATTTTTTTATTTATTTTTAATGGGGTGACATCAGTAAATCAAGATACATATATTCAAAGATAACATGTCCAGGTTATCTTGTCATTCAATTATGTTGCAAACCCATCACCCAAAGTCAGATTGTCCTCTGTCACCCTCTATCTAGTTCTCTTTGTGCCCCTCCCCCTCCCCCTTCCCTCTCCCTCTCCCCCCTCCCTCCGTAACCACCACACTCTTATCAATGTCTCTTGGTCTCACTTTTATGTCCCATCTACGTATGGAATAATGCAGTTCCTGGTTTTTTCTGATTTACTTATTTCACTCCGTATAATGTTGTCAAGATCCCACCATTTTGCTATAAATGATCTGATGTCATCATTTCTTATGGCTGAGTAGTATTCCATAGTGTATATGTGCCACATCTTCTTTATCCAGTCATCTATTGATGGGCTTTTTCGTTGGTTCCATGTCCTGGCCACTGTGAAGAATGCTGCAATGAACATGGGGCTGCATGTGTCTTTACAAGTCAGTGTTTCTGAGTTTTTGGGGTATATACCCAGTAGAGGGATTGCTGGGTCATAAGGTAGTTCTATTTTCAGTTTTTTGAGGAACCACCATACTTTCTTCCATAATGGTTGTACTACTTTACATTCCCACCAACAGTGGATGAGGGTTCTTTTTTCTCCACAACCTCTCCAACATTTGCTATTACCTGTCTTGTTAATAATAGCTAATCTAACAGGTGTGAGGTGGTATCTCATTGCAGTTTTGATTTGCATTTCTCTAATAACTAAAGAAGATGAGCATCTTTTTATATATCTGTTGGCCATTTGTATTTCTTCCTGGGAGAATTGTCTGTTCATATCCTCTTCCCATTTTTTTATTGGATTGTTTGTTTGTTTGTTGTTGAGTTTTATGAGTTCTTTGTATATTTTGGATATTAGGCCCTTATCTGAGCAGGTGTTTAAAAATATCATTTCCCAATTAGTTGGCTGTGTGTTTATCTTGTTATCAGTTTCTCTTGCTGAGCAAAAACTTCTTAGTCTGATGTAGTCCCATTCATTAATTTTTGCTTTCACTTCTCTTGCCTGTGGAGTAAAATTCATAAAATGCTCTTTAAAGCCCAGGTCCATGAGTTTAGTACCTATGCCTTCTTCTATGTACTTTATTGTTTCAGGTCTTATGTATAGATCTTTGATCAATTTTGAGTTAATTTTAGTACAGGGGGACAAACTGTACTCCAGCTTCATTCTTTTGCATGTGGCTTTCCAGTTTTCCCAGCACCATTTGTTGAAGAGGCTTTCTTTTCTCCATTGTGTGTTGTTGGCCCCTTTATCAAAAATTATTTGACTATATATATGTGGTTTTATTTCTGGACTTTCTATTCTGTTCCATTGGTCTGAGTGTCTATTTTTCTGCCAATACCATGCTGTTTTGATTGTCGTGGCCCTATAATAGAGTTTGAAGTCAGGTATTGTAATGCCCCCAGCTTCATTCCTTTTCTTTAGGATTGCTTTGGCTATTCGGGGTTTTTTATAGTTCCATATAAATCTGATTATTTTTTGCTCCATTTCTTTAAAAAATGTCATTGGAATTTTGATGGGAATTGCATTAAATTTGTATATTGCTTTGGGTAAGATAGCCATCTTGATTATATTTATTCTACCTAACCAAGAACAAGGAATATTCTTCCATCGCATTATATCTTTTTTGATCTCCCTTAGCAATGGTTTATAGTTTTTATTGTATAAGTCCTTTACATTCTTTGTTATGTTTATTCTTAGGTATTTTATTTTTTTTGTTGCAATCGTGAAGGGGATTATTCTTTTGAGTTCATTCTCAAATGTTTCATTGTTGGTATATAGAAAGGATATTGACTTCTGTATGTTAATTTTGTATCCTGCGACCTTAATGTATTGGCTTATTGTTTCTAGTAGTCTTTTTGTGGATGCTTTGGGGTTTTCGATGTATAGGATCATATCATCTGCAAAAAGTGATACCTTTACTTCTACTTTTCCGATATGGATGCCTTTTATTTCTTTGTCTTGTCTGATTGCTGTGGCAAGAACCTCTAGTACCACATTAAATAAGAGTGGAGAGAGTGGACAACCCTGTCTTGTTCCTGATTTAAGGGGGAAAGCCTTCAGTTTAGTGCCATTTAGTATGATGTTAGCTGATGGTTTATCATATAAGGCCTTTATCATGTTGAGATATTTTCCTTCTATACCCATTTTGTTGAGAGTCTTAAACATAAAATTGTGTTGTATTTTATCAAAAGCCTTTTCTGCATCTATTGATAATATCATGTGGTTCTTGTTCTTTGTTTTGTTGATATGGTGTATTATGTTAACTGTTTTACTTATGTTGAACCATCCTTGAGATTCTGGGATGAATCCCACTTGATCATGATGTATTGTTTTTTTAATATGTTGTTGTATTCGATTTCCTAGTATTTTGTTTAGTATTTTAGCATCTGTATTCATTAGAGATATTGGTCTGTAGTTTTCTTTTTTTGTGCCATCCTTGCCTGGTTTTGGTATAAGGGTTATGTTGGCCTCATAAAATGTGTTTGGAAGTATTGCTTCTTCTTCAATTTTTTGGAAGACTTTCTGTAGAATAGGAACCAAGTCTTCTTTGAAGGTTTGATAAAATTCGCTGGTATAGCTGTCAGGGCCTGGACTTTTATTTTGGGGAGGTTTTTAATGGTTTTTTCTATTTCTTCTCTACTAATAGGTCTGTTTAGACTTTCTGCTTCTTCTTGACTCAGTCTAGGAAGGTTGTATTGTTCTAGGAATTTATCCATTTCTTCTAGGTTGTTGAATTTAGTGGCATAAAGTTTTTCATAGTATTCTACAATAAATATTCTTTGTATATCTACGATGTCCATGGTGATTTCTCCTCTTTCATTTTGGATTTTGTTTATATGAGTTCTTTCTCTTTTTTCCTTGGTAAGTCTTGCCAAGGGTTTGTCAATTTTGTTGATCTTTTCAAAGAACCAGCTTCTTGTTCTATTGATTTTTTCTATAATTATTCTGTTCTCTATTTCATTTATTTCTGCTCTGATTTTTATTATCTCCTTTCTTCGGCTGGTTTTCTAGTTCCTTAAGGTGTGAAGTTAAGTGGTTCACTTGGGCTCTCTCTTGTTTGTTCATATAGGCCCGAAGTGATATGAACTTCCCTCTTATCACTGCTTTTGCTGCATCCCATAGATTCTGATATGTCGTATTGTCATTTTCATTTGTCTGTATATATCTTTTGATCTCTGCACTTATTTCTTCTTTGATCCATTCATTTTTTAAAAGTATGTTATTTAGTTTCCACATTATTGTGGGATTTTTTTCCTCTTTTTTGCAGTTGAATTCTAGTTTCAAGGCTTTATGATCAGAAAATATGCTTGGAACAACTTCGATTTTTCTGAATTTGCTGATGTTGTTTTTGTGGCCCAACATATGGTCAATTCTTGAGAATGATCCATGTACATTGGAGAAAAATGTATACTCAGTCACTTTGGGATGAAATGTCCTGTAGATGTCTATCATATCCAGGTGCTCTAGTGTTTCGTTTAAGGCTGCTATATCTTTGTTGATTCTCTGTTTGGATGACCAATCTAGAGCCGTCTGCGGTGTATTGAGGTCTCCAAGTATGATTGTATTTTTGTCAGTTTTTGTTTTAAGATCAATAAGTAGCTGTCTTATATATTTTGGTGCTCCTTGGTTTGGTGCATATATATTAAGAATTGTTATGTCTTCTTGATTCAGTGTCCCCTTAGCCATTATGAAATGGCCATCTTTGTCTCTGAGTACTTTTGCTGTCTTGTAGTCAGCATCATCAGATATGAGTATTGCTACGCCTGCTTTTTTTTGGATGTTATTTGCTTGGAGTATTGTTTTCCAGCCTTTCACTTTGAATTTGTTTTTATCCTTGTTACTTAGATGAGTTTCTTGTAGGCAGCATACAGTTGGATTTTCTTTTTTGATCCATTCGGCTACTCTGTGCCTTTTTATTGGTGAGTTTAATCCGTTTACATTTAGTGTAATTATTGACACTTGTGAGTTCCTTATTGCCATTTTATAGATTGCTTTCTGTTAGTTTTGTGTCTTGTTTGATTCTTCTCTTTCGTTTTTCTATCTTTTGTTTTTATTTGGTTGTGTTCCATACATCTTTCCTCTGTTGCTATCTTTTTTAAATCATGTGCTTCTGTGGTGGTTTTTTCAATGGTGGTTACCATTAAGTAATGAAAAGGGTTCCTACCCTGTTCATTGTAGTGCGCTATTTTGTGAGTACTTTTGCACTCCATCGCCCTTTGCTACTGTTAATCTCCATCCTCTCCCCCCTTTCTTATTGTTGTCGCAGTTTAATGTTGGTTTTGTTATGTTCTTCTTTGAGCTTTTACTTGTGGCTTTGTTGTTTTTTTTTTTTTTTTATTCTTTGTATCTGATTGGAGAACCCCCTTTAGTATTTCCTGGAGTGGGGGTTTTCTGGTGATAAATTCTCTCATCTTTTCTGTATCTGTGAATGTTTTTATTTCTCCTTCATATTTGAAGGATAGCTTTGATGGGTATAGTATTCGTGGCTGAAATTTCCTCTTTCAAGACTTTTAATATTGGGGTCCACTCTCTTCTAGCTTGTAGAGTTTCTGTTGAGAAATCTGATGATAATCTAATGGACCTTCCTTTATATGTTGTATTCTTCTTTTCCCTGGCTGCCTTGAGAATTTTTTCTTTGCAGTTGGTTTGTGCCAATTTTATTATGATGTGCCTTGACGTAGGTTTGTTGGGGTTAAGAAAACTTGGAGTTCTGTTTGCTTCTAGAATTTGAGGTTTAATTCTTTCCACAGGCTTGGGAAGTTCTCATCTATTATTTGTTTGAGTATGTTCTCCATTCCATTTTCTCTCTCTTCTCCCTCTGATATACCTATTATTCTTATGTTATTCTTTTTGATGGAGTCAGATAATTCCTGTAGGGCTATCTCATTTTTTTTAATTTTTGAATCTCTTTCTTCTTCTCTTTGTCGAGCCTCAAGTTGCTTGTCTTCTATTTCGCTACTCCTCTCTTCTATCTGGCCTGTTCTATTAGCTAAGCTTGTTACCTCGTTTTTCAGCTCGTGAATTGAGTTTTTCATCTCTGTTTGATTTGTTTTTATAGTTTCAATTTCCTTGGAGATATACTCTTTGTGTTCATCAAGTTGTTTTCTGAGCTCCCTTAATTGCCTTTCTGTGTTTTCTTGTATATCTCTGAGTATTTTTAGGATTTCTATTTTAAATTCTCTTTCGTTTAATTCCAAGGTTTTCAATATCTTACATTTTTTCTCCATAGATTTTTCCTCATCTCTCTGTGTTACCTCTCTTTCTTTTTTATCCATGATATTCGATTTTCTCTTCTTTAATGGCATCTGAGGGTGGTTTTCTTGAAAGTATTAATGAGATTTTATAAGGAATAAAAAGATAAAAAAATAAAAATAAAAATAAAAAGTTGCGTTATTTTTTAAATTAATCATTAAATAGAGAAAAATAAAATAAGATAAAAATTTGAGAAAAAAAGGGAATTATTCCTTCCCCTCCTTTTTTTCCTCTCCTCTCCTCTCCCCTCTTTCTTGAGAAAATCTTGTGATGAAATGTGAATTATATTGTACTAAATAAAACAAACAATACCTTTAGTGGAGGGCCTGAATCGGGGAGAAGTAATAAAGGGGTAAAGGAAAAAGGAAAAATAAATAAATAAATAAAAGAAAAAATATATATATATAAAAAAAGGGGGGCAGTATGGACCTACAAAAAGCAAATAAGGAAAAAATTTGGGTCAAGAATAAAATGATTTGCTTTTAGGTGTTGGCTTACTCAGAGTTATGATGAGAGGAATAAGAGGGAAACAGGAAAAAGGGGTGGAAAATTTAAAAATTACTATTGTATTTAGTGGAACAAGAACTAGATAAAATGGAGAGCCAGGGATGGGACCACTGCTAATGTGTTAAAAAGGTGAAGTAAAAACCCTCCAAAATGCCACAAACTTAAGTTTGAGTCCCAGATAAGATAATTTGTTCGTTATTGAGGTTTGAATGAGAGAAGACGTAAAGGAGAAAGGAAGATACTAATATAGAGGGAGAAAAGAGCAAGAGAGAGAGAGAAAAGAGGGAAGCACTAAAAGAAGAAAAAAGAAAAAGGAGGAGAGAGAAAGAGAGAGTTAGGGGTTTTGGATTGCAACCCTCATAGAGAGAAAGGAGGAGGAAAGAAAAGATAATGGGAGATGTAACACTTATGGGTAGTGTAGTTCAAAGAGAGGCGAGAGTAAGACTGAGAGAGAATTAAATGACCAAATTGTAATAGAAAAAAAAAATCAAGAATGAAGAAAAGAGACACAGACGAACAAATATAATAAAATGGGATAGGTTATAAAGTCTGCAGATTATTCTTGATTTTGAGAGGTTATCGTCTTGCTTTTTCTTTTCTGTCTCTCTTCCTGTTCGGTGACTTTGTACACCGGGTTCTGCCCCTGTGGCACACTCTGAAAGAGGTTTGTAGTTGATAATTCTCTATGGCGATGTCATGTATTGGGCTTCAGTCTCGTTGGCAGTCGAGGCTCATTAGTGTTTATAGGCTCCAACAGTGAGAGGGTCTCTCACTGTGAGAGTGTTCCTGGAGCCTGTCTCCTATTCTTTCCTTCCACAATTAGAAGCCTGATAATCCAGCTATGGGGTTGCTGCTGCCTCTGCCTGGATAGTAAGAGGCTCAAAGAGCTGGCAACTCCCCACTCTATTCCCACTCAGCACAGGGCTCTGAGTAAGGCTCAGTCAGTCAGAGCTGCTAGCATAATCAGGCGGGGCTTTTGCCCACTCAAATACCTCTGGCTCTGCCCCTCTGTGGGATAACACGGATGCCCACTCCTGAGGCGTTCGGAGGAATCTCTTGCCCACTCTCCGTGCGTGCCCACCAGGATGTCAGACCAGCCGTGTCACACTTTGAGTGAAATCCCTATCCGCACAGAAAAGATCGAGCGTTGGAATTGGCTCTCGCTCTATCCCTGTGCGCGGCCCCCTCAGGGTGTTGGGGCAGCTCAGAGATTCCTCTCCTGACCCGCTCACAGGCCTCTGACTCTGCTCCTCTGTGGGAAAACACAGCTGCTCACCCCTGAGGAGTTCGGAGGATTCTCTCTTGCCCACTCTCCGTGTGCGCCGACCTGGATATCAGGCCAGTTGAAATCAGTCTTTCTCTCACTTCGAGAAAGCCCTCAGCCCACACGGAAAAGTTACGGCGTTGGAATTGGCTTTTGCTCTGTCCCCATGCGGCTTTCCTAGGGTGCTGGGGCTTCCGCTCCTGGCCCGCTCACAGGCCTCTGACTCTGCTCCTCTGTGGGAAAACATGGGCGCCCACCCCTGAGGAATTCGGAGGAATCTCCTGCCCACTCTCCGTGCGTTCTGACCAGGATATCAGGCTCAGGCAGGACGCCTCTCACTCCGAGAAAGCCCTCCTCCCGCACAGAAAAGTTCCGCCATTGGAGTTGGCTCCAGCTCCCTCCCCGTGCCCGGTCCCCTCAGGGTGGTGGGGCTCCTAGGAGATTCTGCTTTTTGCTCACACAGAGGCCTCTGACTCTGCTTCTCTGTGGGTTAGCACGGGCGGCGCCCACCCCTGAAGTGTTCGTAGGAATCTCTTGCCCACTATCCACGCGCGCGCCGACCAGGAGATGCGGAAAATGGCTGCCCCATTTGTCTTTCTTTGTCTGGGTTTGGCGCGCGTGTTAGCTTGAATTTCCCAGGTGTTTCTGCGGCTTGGATCTCCGTGCCACAGCCTGGTTTGGCTGTTTGTACCGCGGCCTGGATCTATTCACTCCCTATGCCCGCCTTAGTTTCTATATTCTCAGTTCTCAGTGTAAGCCGTCCTGTTTGGATTAGAGAGGAAGGCGGAGCATTACTTACTCCCTAATTCCCCTGGGGTTTGACCATATATCTAGCCAATCTTTCACTCAACCCTACTTTCGGGTGTGTTGTGAAGCATCTGATGACTCCAAGGATAGGTTTTTCTGTTTCTGGTTGAAGAACTTGTTGAGTTTATGGGGAGATTTTCGGTATCACTTCCTACCATGCCATCACTCTCAGTCTTTGAGTTTTTAAGGCCCTTACCAGGTTAATATGCAGCTCCTTTTTCATCTAAAGGTTACATAAACTTTGTTCTTAAATGGTTCTTGAAATCAGCTTTACAGTCTTACTGATGTTGAATAAAATCTTTGGTATGTATTTAAGTTATATTTGTATTAACCTCATTTTGTTTCTGCAAGTGATGTTTGAAATCTAGGAGTTTGCTACCAGGGAAAGGTGACCTCTCCAAGGATGAGCTGACTTTTAGGTATAATGAATGATTCACCTTGGAGTGAGTCTTTCATAGACAAACTAATCTATTCACGACTCATAGCCTTCACCAGCATGACTGCCTTATTAGACTCCTATATTCCAGAACCAAATCACCTTGAGCCAACCATCAGACAATTACAGAAAACCCCTACACCTTTGAGCCCATTGAAATTATTCAAACTAACCAATTCTCACCCTGCTTGGCCTGCCTTCAATAATGACTTTTAGACAGTCCCCCTTGCTCCCATTGCCTTTGCTTTATTCAGATAGTATATCCCTTGCCTCTTGAGAAATGTGAGTAATAAGCTATTTTTTAATGGAAATTTTCTTGATTTGTTGACCTCACTATGCCTGAATAAATAGAATCCACACTTTAAAACAAAGAGTGTTATATTTTTAACACTTGGAAAATGATAATTTAACAGTGTGAATTACTTGGAAAAAAAGTGTTAGTTTCCAACGCACACCTGCTTAGTTTTCTAGTCTGATGTACTTGTGAACTTCCATTAATAGAAATGTTTCTACAAAGCCATTACCATTTTTCTAAAATATTGTTTTGATTTGATACATTTTTACTATATAAAGATTTTGAGATTTCCCTCATCATATAGTTTGCACATCACTATAACACAGCTTTGGAGAGACAATTTTCCAAATATTTGTTGCTCAAAGAGAATTGACCCATTTTGATGCATTACCCCTCTATTCCTTGTCTCCCTCATGATTTTCCATTCCACCCTATGACAACAACATAAAAAGAGTATTAGGATTTTGTTCTTGATAACAGAGTATGCCTATATATGAAAAGTTGAGTTTCCAAAGATAAAATAGTTAACTTAGACATAATTTACTATATAGCTATTTTGTGACAAGTACTAAGGATACAAAGGTAATTGCAAAGCCAGTAGCCATGGCCACCATTATAGATACCTGGGCTGTGCAGGTTCGCATTTGATTTGGACTGACAATAATGAGACAGCGGAGCCAAGAACTGGTAGGCCATTAGCTTTAATTCTAGCTTGCACCCAGCAGGCAAGAAATACACACAGTGGGAAAACACTTCCCTTTCCTTTCAGAGCTCCCAAAGCCATTGCCTTATCCGAGTTTCCTAGAATCAAAAGTTTCTACTTCACCAGCCTTATTCATCTCTGTTCCCCACCTCCTTCTCTCTGCACAAACTCTGCACAAACTGGCTTCTCTTTCAGCACTCCGCCATTTCTTCTCCTTCAGCACTCCGCCATTTTGGCTGCTTCTCCTCTCCTCCGCATGGTCTTTCTCTGCTGTCCTCCCACATGGGCTCCTCTATCCATTTTATAGTGTAGCAATCAAAACCTTTAATCCAATATACAAACAAGGAAATCTCTAATACAAAGTCACCTATCTGAGGCATAATGGGATCCCTCATGACAGTGCACCACCCCACATCATGCAGCAGTAAAGGGTGTAGGGAAAAGCTTAGTTTTAAAACTAAGACTTAGCCTGACCTGTGGTGGCGCAGTGGATAAAGCATCAACCTGGAAATGCTGAGGTTGCCGGCTCAAAACCCTGGGCTTGCCTGGTCAAGGCACATACAGGAGTTGATGCTTCCTGCTCCTCCTCCTTCTCTCTCTCTCTCTCTCTCTCTCTCAATCTCTCTCTCTTCCCTCTCTATAATGAATAAATAAAATCTTAAAAAAAGAAAACTTATTTGACCAACATATGGTCTGCAGTAGCCCCCTGGTCAAGGAACAAATGAGAAATCAATCAGTGAACAACTAAGGAGCCATAATGAAGAATTGATGCTTCTCATTTCTTTCCCTTCTGTCTGTCTGTCCCTCTCTCTGACTCTATGTCTCTGCCACAAAAAATAAAAAATAAAAAATAAAATAAAACTAAGACTTAGGCTATAAGGATCCTGCCTGCTTACAGCCTGTCCCCTACACCCAATGCAAACTATAAGCAAGCAAACTTATATGATATGATATTTGACCAACAGTAATAAAAACACAGCTTGGTCTTTTTGTGTGTGTGTTTGTGTGTGGACCCTTCTATAGTCTCAACTTGTATGTTTTGTTTCCAGTAATTTCATGTACCATCTTTTTGGCAGTATGCCATGCTCAAGGCACCACTCCTGGCTTATGGGTCTAAGCTCTGTGAGTAAATCCTGGCTTCTTTTTCTAAGATCTTGTGTTCAGAAATTAATCAAAAATAAATAATAAATAAATGTGCACATACATACATACATAGAATTAAGATAATGTTTTCTTTTATGACAACGAGCTAGCACATAATGAAAGACCCACATATAAGCAAAGAATATTTGCCTTTCAAAAACTGAAGACTTAGAAAATACCTATTTTTCTAATCCAGGGAAGTCTGATGATAGAAATTCCAATAATCTTAATGAGCCTATAGGGGCAATGGTTTTGGTGAGGCAAAAAAAAAAAATAAAAATAAATAAAATTGTCTAATAATGTTCTGCAGTGGTCAGCTATGCTTTTTGGCTGACAGGCAATTGTACTGAGACTATTGAGAGCTTAACTTGAAGGCTACGCATAACTAGTAGAGAGCATGCAATGGTCAGAAACAATCAAGTCAAAACTGAGATTCTGTAGTTTGGCTGAGTACTAAATCAGTGTATATTTGTAAGACAAGTATGGCTTGTAGTAGATTTTCCTGTGTGTTATATAAGAATGTATGAGAAGAATATAAAGGCAAGAAAATGCTGGAGATAAGGCAATGAGATAAAGATTCAGATTGTCTTGATAAGCAAAATAGGTTTTAACACACAGGTACTCAAATACGCTGGACCTTTCTTCAATACCTATTTTTCTTGTGATGTATGAAGCACCCTTTTACCAACATATCCCATTTCCCTGACTCTGAGTCCCTGGCAAACTCCATTCTACTCTCTGCTGCTATAAGTCTGACTATTTTAGACTCTGCCAAAAATGAATATATCAAAATAACCAGGCTGAAAAGTACTTTTTCATTTCAATCATAAGACATTCTAGAAAAGGCAAAACTATAAAGCTAGTTAATATCTTGGCTATTACCAGGGGCTTGGAGGAAGCAGGGAGAATTTAAAAACTAAAACACAGGAGACTTTTTAAGGCACAGAAACTATTCTGCATGATATTGCATTGTTGTATACATGACACTATGCATTTATCAAAATCTACAGAATTTATAGCATCAAGAGTGAACCTTAGTATATACAAATAAAAACAGAAAAAAAAACATCATTTAGCAATATGAGAATCAAGGCAGGATGAAATGCAGAGTGAGACAAAAGAACTTAACTGCATTATAAATGTATGAAACAAACTCACTGAAGTAGAGTGTGGGGGAAAAATTTGTTCACCTAAATAATATTGAAAATCCATAGAGTCAATAAGGCTAAAGGTGAAAAGAACTGCACAAAAGGGCTTTAACCAAGGTTATAGAATTGTTTCCTGAAGTGTATTATTTAACATTTATGATGCTGATGTATATGTATATTGATATCAAACATTTAAGTAAATAGATGGTAGATTGTGGGAACTAGATTCCTTACTATTGGAGTGGGATGAGCAAAGGCTAGAAATATCCATGTTTTAGTGGATTAGATTAGAGATATCAGTTTGAATTTATGTTTAGTTTAATACAGACACAGGTGGCTACATATGAAATATTTATAGATATACAGAAGCTAATATAAATGCACATATATCCTTGTTTTCTCAGCTAAGAAACATTAACACACCAGTAGCTAAGAATACAGTTAGAACTCATGTCCAGGGAAAGAAAATATACAAGATGACTCTGAAATACATTATAACGTGGAAAGTATGAAAGTGGTAAAAAAAACCCCAAAAAAACCCCTTATATTCATTGTGGAATGTCAAAAAAGACAAAGGAGCTAACTCTAAGAGGCTTTTTTAAGAAATGGATTTTAAAATGTTACCTATTTCTACATATTCCCATGGACTGATTCTAATACACAGAAATATTCCAAAGACAGGAAACTCAGAGCACTGAATAAATGATCTGTCACAGTTTGAACTTGGGCTTTCAAAGAATCCCCCTCAAGTACCATTAGAAACCCTTGTTCAAGAAAAGACAGGCACTGTTGGGAGGGGGGCAAGAAAGACATTGAGGGGAATAAGGGGGAGAGGGGATGCATTTGGGGCAACACTAGAATCTATGTAAACACAATTAATTAAATAAAAAAAAGAAAAGACGGGCATATTATTATAATAACATATTTTTTCCTTATGAAAAAATTAGGTTAGTAATCTTCCAAGATGTCATTCAATGATCTTTTTTTTTCAATGATCTTTTATTTCTCACTTAAGCTCACATTGACCAAACACCATTTTCAATGACACAAAAAGAGCTGAGGAGAGAAAAAACAAAGATTATTCATTGAAATGCAACAAGTATATAAAAAAGTAATCATTGTCACTAATCCTTAGGAAAATGTGAAGTAAAACCACAGGGAGATATCACCTCACACTTGTTTGAATGGATATTAACAAAATTACACAAAAGATAAGTATTGAGGAGGATGTGGAGAAAATAGAACCCTTGTACAATATTGATGGAAATACAAGTTGATACAGCCACTATGGCAAATAATATGGAGCTTCCTCAAAAAATTAAAAAATAAAACTCCTATATGATTCAGTAATCCCACTTGTGGGTATAAGTCCAAAGTAAATGAAAACAGGATCTCCACTGGATATCTATATTCTCATGTTCATTAAAGCATTATTCATAATAGCAAAGATATGAAATAACTTAAATGTCTGTTTATAAATGAATGGATAAAAATGTGATGTTTATATCACATTTTTAATATATATATGGGCACACACTGGCATATTATTCAGCCTTTGAAAAGGAAAACACTGGCATCTGTGATCATGTGAATGAACCTAGAGGATATTACGATAAGTGAAAGAAGCCAGATAGAGAAAAAGAAACACTGCATGGCAGAGTCTAAAATAGTCAGACTTATAGCAGCAGAGAGTAGAATGGAGTTTGCCAGGGACTCAGAGTCAGGGAAATGGGATATGTTGGTAAAAGGGTACAAAAGTTTAGGTAAAGCAGTGTGACCATAATTATCAACACTGTATTACTGCTCACAAAAATTAGGGGATATTTTATCGCTTCATATTTATTTTGAAATATCCCCTGACTTTTGTGAGCAGTATATCTGGCTGGCTTAGAGGGTAGATTGTACGAGCTCTCACCCCCCTCCCACAAAAGAAAGTAACTATGTAAAGTGATTGAAGTGATAGATGTATTAATTAGCTTGTTGTGGTGATTATTTCACTGTGTATATGTATATCAAAATGTAAATTGTACATATATATCTTTATTTGTCAATTATATCTCAATTAAATGAGAAAATAAGTTAAAATAAAAATGACAAGGAGAGGATATGGAAGAAAGAAATTTATTACCATTTGGTTCAGACAAGAAAATGCAAAATTGAACATAGGTTGGAGTCAAGCTGGACCCAATAACCAATGAGAGTCAGAAAATAATGCCTTGAGCAATTATTCTGTGTCACTAGAAATAAAGAGTTTTTCAGAACTTCTCAAACTTGTGGTAAAATATTTTATGTATGTTTGTTTCCTTTTAAATAGTTTGAAGGAATATATAAAATTTAGTTTTCAACAAGAAAGTGTTGATGTACAATATCAATTTATAAAAATAAGACCTATTTATTTTATATACTTGTTAATCAGCATGATTTGTTGAATGCTATTCAGCCAAATAGAAAAAAAGTCAAGCAAATTTGACTGATAACCTTGTCATATAAACAATTGCACAGATATGTAAATCATCATCAGTTTTTCTCAATATATTTGAGTTTTAACCTTATTTTGTCATAAAGTATAATCTTTGAAACTTGTCAAATTAGCATTTTGAATTAGAGGATGTATCTCCAGTAGAATTTGACTTCAATTCAAGAATTATCAAACTTTAACTTACAACTGACTATATTATTCTAGTCCCTATTTATAACTCTTAAGTTCCTATTAAATGAGTTTTTTTTCCTTCTGTTGTTATCTTTTGGCATGTGCTAAATACACAATTACAAGCATTTCATATTTAGGGGAAAATATCAAACAAAATAGAAACTAAATATAGTGTTTTTTCCCCATATTCAAAAAGTTTTCAAAGCTCAGTTTTGTACTGTCAAGCTGATTTGCAGCCAACTACCAACAGTGGCTGCACTTTTTTTTAGCATTAGAACAATTTAAACAACAGACTTTTGTCTACAGGCAAGCAGGTGGTGTGTAGAAATCAATCTAAAAGCTCAGATAAGAACTGTATTTTTGAAAAGGCATTATGCTGCAGGATTCCTAATGGCATGAATGTTCTCTTTTTAAATGCCATGAATACAAAAATACTCCTGCTATTTAGACCATGAACAATCCAGGCACTTGAACTGAATTGTATATGATTACTAGCTTTCCTCAAACCTCTCAATGCTGTACTTAAAATGAAAATAGTTTTCTAAACGAAAATGTCTGAGTCATTTTATTTTTCTCAAAGTTACACAGGATGACTTTAATGAGGAAGAAAAGAGTGCCTGTCATTTGAATTTGTGAAATGCCTGTTTACATTTCTTATTGGCCTTTTCTCTATTGGTAGAATAAACATTTTAAGAAATGTATTCACCCTCCAGTTACCTAGGGCTAAAAATACCAATGTCTATATTACATTAAATTATTATTGTTAGACCCAAACTAAGAGTGATATCCAAGAGTAGGCTTTTTTTCCCAGCAGTCTTTTTATAGTAATGTTTGAATTACTTTACAAACAAAATTTTGTACATTTTAGTGGTGTTTTGTAATCTCTAGCTTTTATCAATTACCACCATTTCTGAAATTATTACATTTGAAATATTATTCATTGTATTTTATAACATTTTTCAGAATATACAGTAATTTGAAATGTTACCACTATTGAAGTTTGTTTGAGGAACTGATGAACTTACAAAGCTATGTGTTATTCCATTGAGTTCACCATATTTTATTAAAACTGATACTTTTAAAATACGATTTGGAATAAATAGATGACACAAAAATAGACACAAAATTGCATGTGATTTATTTTAAAAGATTGTTCTATGTTGCTTAATAATCAGTAAAGAGTTTTGATAAAGATCTCATATCAAGGATGCTTTATAAAAGAAAGTAAATCATTAGTAAAATATATACAATAACTTTTAAAGTTAATACTACCTCAGCTAACCAACCTTAGAATCATCCCAAATTTCTTCTTTCTCTCCTGTATCATTAGCCACTAAGTCTTCTGATTTGACATTTAACCAAAAGTTTAAAAAAGATGTATCTTAGTGAAACTTTCCAGATTTATCACTTACATTTTAATTATAGTTTTTTCTTTTGACACCTCATGTGTACATTTAAAAATAATGTTTAACCAAATAGTTTGCATGACATCATTTAAAGTGTGTCTTAAACACAAAACTTTTAAAAACTACTCTTTTGGGGCCCTAGCTGATTGGCTGAGTGGTAGTGTTGGCCTAGCATGCAGATGTCTTGGGTTCTATTCTCCATCAGGGCACACAGGAGAAACGACCATCTGCTTCTTCACCCCTCCCTCCCCTTCTCTTCCTCTCTCTTCCTCTTCCACGGCCATGGCTTTATTGGTTCAAGCAAGTTGGCACAGGGCACTGAAAATGGCTCAGTAGCCTCGTCTCAGGTGCTAAAATAATAGCTCAGTTGTTGAGCGATGGAGCAACTGCCCCAGATGGGAAGAGCATCCACCAGAAGGGAGCTTGCTGGGTGGAGGTCAGGGCAGATGTGGGAGTCTGTCTCTTTGTCTCCCTGCCTGTTACTTAATAAAAAAATAATAAGAAGAATACTATTTTTACTTCTGTTTTAATCATTAATTCTCTGAAATATTGGGGAAATATATACCTGTGCTAAATTTCTGCCAATCCCTTTAAGTCCCATAATTCTACCAACAGTCTTTATGGCACTGAGATATCCCACTTTCCTTCCCTACCTTGCCAGAATCTATTGACACAGTTGCCTACAAAAGCCTGCATTCTTCTAAAAAGTATCATTCTGCTCTCTAGTCTTCACAGACATTTAAGTGGGGCCGAAATGATGGTTTTTAAAGTGGAAATTTTGATGATGTCAAAATGTCAAAAGCAATTATTTAAAAAGTGGACAGAAGTGTGTTCATTTTGCTATGTGATCACTTGACTACATTACATTAGATAGTTATGCAATACAACACTTAGAAACAGAGCATGAGGATAGTGGCATGTTCTATTATATTTTTAAAAATATTATTACTGCCCTGGCCAGTTAGTTGGCTCAGGAGTAAAGTTTTGACCCAGTGTGTGGAAGTCCCAGGTTTGATATCAAGCCAGGGCATGCAGGAGAGTGTTTATCTGCTTCTCTCCTTTCTCTCTGTCTCTCTCTTCCCCTCCCACAGCCAAAGCTCATCCTTAGCCCAGGCGAGGATGGCTCTGTGGCCTCCACCGCAAGCACTATAATGGCTTCAGTTGCAACAGAGCAACTCCCCAGATGGGCAGAGCATTGCCCCCTGGTGGGCATGCCGAGTGGATCCTGGTCGGGTGCATGTGGGAGTCTGTCTCTCTACCTCCCCGCTTCTCACTTCAGGGAAAAGTCACATTAAAAATGTCTATAAAATGTATAGACATTTATATATCTATAATATATCTATCTATCTATATAAAATTACTTAAATATATTTCAGGATTGTCTTTTTTTAATGTTTAGTGAGTGCATGTGAGTGAGTGAGAGAGAAAGAGAGGAACAGACAAGGACAGACAGAGACATGAAGGGAGAGACATGAGAAGCATCAAGTTTTCACTGCAGCACCTTAGTTGTTCATTGATTGTTCTGTCATGTGTGCCTTAACCAGGGGGCTACAGCAGAGCCAGTGATCCTTTGGACTCAAGCCCGCAACTATAGGGTCATATTTATGATTCCACACTCAAGCCAGTGATCCCCCATTCAAGCTGATGACCTCGGGGTTTCAAACCTCAGTCCTCTGCATACCAGGCCGCTGCTCTATCCACTGCACCACCATCTGGTTAAGCAGAAATATTTAATTATTTAGCATAACACACCCGAATTTGATATTGATTTTTGAAATTACTTTGGAATCCTAAAGTTACATGTTAATCTGTCAATTTCACTCTGATAGAGAAGATAACCACAAAGGGTGCAGATTTTTGGCTGTATGAAACAGTAAAAAATTTTGTATCTATTAACAAATTCACTTCACTGTTAGTTTTTTATTGATTGACTATATAAATATCTATTTCTCAAATTCTTCTTTAAGTGAGCTTTATGATCCTACTGGTTCTCTTGTTAATTAATGTGTTAAATAACATCATCAACACATGTTTGTTTTTGATGAAAGCCATGTTTTAACTCTTAAAAAATGATTTTAATAGAATAAAAAGTTCATACTGTGAAAGCATGGATAATAACACCTACTTAGATATTATGCCAGCAATAGTAGTTCTGATCTTAATCTATATGAGAATTCTCTCTTGAAAGGACATAAATTTTTTTTTTATAATAATTTTATTTTTTTAATGGGGTGACATCAATAAATCAGGATACATATATTCAAAGATAACAAGTCCAGGTTATCTTGTCGTTCAATTATGTTGCATACCCACCACCCAAAGTCAGATTGTCCTCTGTCACCTTCTATCTTGTTTTCTTTGTGCCCCTCCCCACCCCCTTTCCCTCTCCAATTCCCCCCTCCCCCCCGTAACCACCACACACTTATCAATGTCTCTTAGTTTCACTATTATGTCCCACCTACGTATGGAATAATACAGTTCCTGGTTTTTTCTGATTTACTTATTTCGCTTCGTATCATGTTATCAAGATCCCACCATTTTGCTGTAAATGTTCCGATGTCATCATTTCTTATGGCTGAGTAGTATTCCATAGTGTATATGTGCCACATCTTCTTTATCCAGTCATCTATTGACAGGCTTTTTGGTTGTTTCCATGTCCTGGCCACTGTGAACAATGCTGCAATAAACATGGGGCTGCATGTGTCTTTACGTATCAATGTTTCTGAGTTTTTGGGATATATACCCAGTAGAGGGATTGCTGGGTCATAAGGTAGTTCTATTTTCAGTTTTTTGAGGAACCACCATACTTTCTTCCATAATGGTTGTACTACTTTACATTCCCACCAACAGTGTATGAGGGTTCCTTTTTCTCCACAGCCTCTCCAACATTTGCTATTACATGTCTTGCTAATAACAGCTAATCGAACAGGTGTGAGGTGGTATCTCATTGCCGTTTTGATTTGCATTTCTCTAATAGCTAAAGAAGATGAGCATCTTTTCATATATCTGTTGGCCATTTGTATTTCTTCCTGGGAGAAGTGTCTATTCATATCCTCTTCCCATTTTTTATTGGATTGTTTGTTTGTTTGTTGTTGAGTTTTATGAGTTCTTTGTATATTTTGGATATTAGGCCCTTATCTGAGCTGTTGTTTGAAAATATCATTTCCCATTTAGTTGGCTTTCTGTTTATTTTGTTATCAGTTTCTCTTGCTGAGCAAAAACTTCTTAGTCTGATGTAGTCCCATTCATTAATTTTTGCCTTCACTTCTCTTGCCTGTGGAGTCAAATTCATAAAATGCTCTTTAAAACCCAGGTCCATGAGTTGAGTACCTATGTCTTCTTCTATGTACTTAATTGTTTCAGGTCTTATGTTTAGATCTTTGATCCATTTTGAGTTAATTTTAGTACAGGGGGACAAATTGTAGTCCAGTTTCATTCTTTTGCATGTGGCTTTCCAGTTTTCCCAGCACCATTTCTTGAAGAGGCTTTCTTTTCTCCATTGTGTGTTGTTGGCCCCTTTATTAAAAATTATTTGACTATATATATGTGGTTTTATTTCTGGACTTTCTATTCTGTTCCATTGGTCTGAGTGTCTATTTTTCTGCTAATACCATGCTGTTTTGATTGTCGTGGCCCTATAATAGAGTTTGAAGTCAGGTATTGTAATGCCCCCAGCTTCATTCCTTTTCTTTAGGATTGCTTTGGCTATTCGGGATTTTTTATAGTTCCATATAAATCTGATGATGTTTTGCTCTATTTCTTTAAAAAACGTCATTGGAAGTTTGATGGGAATTGCATTAAATTTGTATATTGCTTTGGGTAAGATAGCCATCTTGACTATATTTATTCTTCCTAGCCAAGAACAAGGTATATTCTTCCATCTCATTATATCTTTTTCGATTTCCCTTAACAATGGTTTATAGTTTTCATTATATAAGTCCTTTACATTCTTTGTTATGTTTATTCCTAAGTATTTTATTTTTTTTGTTGCAATCATGAAGGGGATTATTCTTTTGAGTTCCTTCTCAGTTGTTTCATTGTTGGCATATAGAAAGGCTATTGACTTCTGTATGTTAATTTTGTATCCTGCTACCTTACCGTATTGGCTTATTGTTTCTAGTAGTCTTTTTGTGGATTCTTTGGGGTTTTCGATGTATAGGATCATATCATCTGCAAAAAGTGATACCTTTACTTCTTCTTTTCCGATATGGATGCCTTTTATTTCTTTGTCTTGTCTGATTGCTCTGGCTAGAACTTCTAGTACCACATTAAATAAGAGCGGAGAGAGTGGACAACCCTGTCTTGTTCCTGATTTAAGGGGGAAAGCGAAAGGACATAAATTTTATATTGATTTTACAAACCTCTTATCAGGGCACAAGGAAATTTTTTTTTATTACAATAGCCATTTATTTAATCAATATTAAATTAGACATTCATTACACATTCAAAAAGTACATGGATATTTATTAATCTATCAACAGAACAGTATTGGTAGGTATCCTAAATTATGACTTTAAATTTTTTTGTTATTAGATTATGAATACAGTTTTTAAAACAGTTGAAAATCTATTTTATAATGTGACTTTTCATGTTTTTTTGATAATTTAATTATCAGTAACCTTTATATATCTATACCTTAAGTTCTATAATTTCTACCACAGTGAATATTTCAGCAGAAAATGAAGAGACAAAATTAGGATAAAGTAACAAATATTTTAATGAACTTGCTTGCTCAACACTTTCAATGTTATTTTTAAATATAATTGTAGAAATTTCAAATTAAGTAGTAAAAAGGACTAAGCTCTCTGTTGCAATGTCTCAAATATGCTGCCTCTGGCAATCAGAGAAAAACAAAACTGTTGGTCTCTAAAACTATTTTTATATTGGTTCCAATTGTCAGGCATTGCCTGACTCATTTCTATGCACTCCAGTTTTAAATGTCTGTGCTATGCAGCAGCTGCTGTCAAACCCACATATTTTTTATACTTTTAGTTAGACTTTGAATCTTAAAGTCCCAGTAAAAGTGTAATTTGTGGAACTTTATTTTTCAGGATTATCAGATGTTTTATCACAGGGAAAGTGATGGAGAGAATTTGAAGGCTACAAATTTAGGGTTTTTTTTTTTCAAAATTGTAGACTTGGTTTTAATGCCAAGGATAATTTATTCCTTTCATTATAAGTGAGGAAAGCCATTAAAATGCACAGAAGCACCTACACAAACAACTTATTTTCTGAGAAATTTTTAGTTTCCCAAAAGCTATGTTTCTCTCATATGTGAAGAGTATATTTAAAGTGCACACGAGCAAAAATAATTTTATACCTGTACAGATGTTTTCACTTTGTAGACACACCCTTATTCAAATATCATTTTATTGTATGATGGCAAAAATGTGTACAAGTTGGTGGTATGAAATTGTGATTTCCTTGATTCTAGGCAGTCATGATATGCCAAAGACATTCACTGTAATCAATATCTAGGATACCAAAAGGCTTGTATTTAAAATAAAATTTAAAACAATGAGTTATATTTAAAAGTAATCTTGAGAACCAACATTTTTAAATAAATATTTTAAATTGTGGATTTCTACCTCTATTCTATCCACTCCTTTATCCATCACATTCAGGCTCCTGAGAAGATCTGAGTATAAAGGAAGTTGAAGCCAAATGTAAGATCTTATTCTTTGGAGAATCTGCCATGAATTTTCTTTGCTTGCTTGCTGGACTTGAGAATGAAAACTAAAAAATTAAAACATGTGTGACCCCTTATCTACCTCTCTCCAGCACCTAGATCCTGGAGCCAGACATAATGAACCTTTTTTTCTGTAGCCTTGAGTCCAGGCCTCATTCTGATCTCTAAAAGACTTCAATGTTTTATTATTATTATTATTATTATTATTATTATTTTAATGTGAAAACCATAACAGAACAAATGAAGGAGAAAGAAAAAAAGAGAGGAATGAACAACTCAGATCTTTTAACCCTTAAAAGCCTAATCCTAATAACTCAATACTTAAGACAAAATTTAGTTTTAAAAACAAAACTTTAAAACTCAGAGATTATACAGTTTAGGCTGTACTAATTTTTCGTGAACAAAACTAATGATACCCCAAATATCTCCTCTTAGGGTCTGACGTTGTTAAATTTCCCACCTCATAAATTTTCCTGTACATAAGGGCTCAGGTCCTTTCCAGCTGTGCAGCCCTTCTCCTCCCTCTCTATTTTCTTCCACTGTAGGGCTTTGGGAATGATTAGCACCTCCTACTGCCCAGAACTTGTAAGTGCAGTAACACACTGGAGAATCTTCTCTAAAATAAAAAAATCACTTTGAAGTGATTTTTATCTATAGATTGATCTTTTTTTTTCTTTTATCAATATGGGATTTCAGAAAATAGATTGTTTAAAGCAGAAGGTATATAAATTAATGATTTGACATTCAATATATTTAGGAATTGATCTAACAGTTAAGAAGAAATGCAAAAACCTTCCTTTTAAAGATTAATAGGATGTTTTATTTCCTTATTTCTGGCCTTAAGTACCATGTAAAACCATTGTTAATAATAAATTACATGGCAATTACCATTAACTTTATTAGCAATAACTTTCTACATAAACAATTGACATATCTGCAGCCACAATCTATACCTTACTAAACATTATCTTAGTGATTTTCTCTCTCCACATTTACTGAGGAGTTCAATAATTTGGCGTAAATTCTCCTGTATATATTATTCATTCTATAGCAGAAGAAAAGTTTGTGGTGATCTGAAACAAATTAATGGTCACCTGTCTTTTAAAAAAAGACTGATAAGTTCAACAATTATTTTACATTCAATCTAAGAGACATATTTACTGATTTACATAAATTGCAATACACTCATTTTAATAGTTTGAAGTTTGTTTGATAACATGCTTTGGCTCAATTTTAATATTTCTTAAAGCAGGAAATATGTGGAACCACTTTCCTCTCCAGAATAATGTATTAGGAAGAATGCTTATTGTAGACCTTGTACCCCTCTAATTTATCATTTGACTGCTTTACTCAATTTACTCATTTCTACCTGGATACCCTCCCATCTAGGGATTGTTTGCACCTTTCTCCAATAAAAATCTTTTCTGATGATGGTTATATACTTTACAAACTTGTTTTCTTATCAGTCAGATATCTGGTGATTGTAACTGGAGTTGGTTGATTATAAGTGTCACAGATATTGGTTAGATATTAATCTCCATTTGATATGAACCTTTGACTATCCTAGTCATTTAGTTTGACTTTGTAATGTATATCTCACTGAAGACCCTCACTGTGAGTACTAGCATGTCTACTTCAGGGCTTCCTGCTGCCTCAGTCCCTCTTGCATATCCTGATGTGTGCTGTCCTCCACATTTTGCTCTAGCCAATTATTTGTTTACTCAACAAATATCTGTGAAATCTCAGTGTTTGTGAAAAACCATTGCCTATTATTAAAAATTATGCACACAGTGTAGGGTGAATATCTAACTTGTTTTTTAGGAGCTAGCATTTGTCCAAAAAAATTTCCTCTTGTGACTAGAATTCTGACCACTTCTAGGTAATTTAATACCTAACTCTTCTGTTTTTGCATGGTTGGAGGTCGTCTGACTATTTCATGTCCAAAACTTAAAGACTCCAGTTGAGATTCAAATGAGATTTCAATTGCTCAGCATATATCATTGGAAGGTACTGGCATAGAGTATATACTTTAAAGCAGCAGCCTTAAGCATACTCATTATTTTTATGCTGCAAGTTTATGATCTTGGGTTAAAAGCAGATTAAAGTTATCATTCTTAGAAATAACTCAAGGACACAAACAGTGGCAAAATTAGCAAACTTGTAGGAGCTAATCATGAGGTGTTATCTAGACAGAGACCTCAGAAAGTTCTCTAATGTGTTTCCCTATTACTGCATTCAGAAATCATATAGGCCCTGGCCGGCTGGCTCAGCGGTAGAGCGTCGGCCTGGCGTGCAGGAGTCCCAGGTTCGATTCCCGGCCAGGGCACACAGGAGATGCGCCCATTTGCTCTCCACCCCTCCCCCTCTCCTTCCTCTCTGTCTCTCTCTTTCCCTCCTGCAGCCGAGGCTCCATTGGAGCAAGGATGGCCCGGGCGCTGGGGATGGCTCTGTGGCCTCTGCCTCAGGCGCTAGAATGGCTCTGGATGCAACAGAGTGACGCCCCAGAGGGGCAAAGCATTGCTCCCTGGTGGGCATGCCGGGTGGATCCCGGTTGGGCGCATGCGGGAGTCTGTCTGACTGCCTCTCCATTTCCAGCTTCGGAAAAATGAAAAAAAAAAAAAAAAAGAAAAACAAATCATATAAAAAGTAGTAGAGATTATGCTACTTAAATATCCACCTGATAGTAGACTACAGAGAAATAGATGGTTTAGAAGAGTAAATTAAAACATAAAGAAACAAAATTAACATAATATTAAATGGCTCAAATCAGTATAATTAAACAAATATGAATAATTTTGTGTAGTAGGCAAAAGTCAGTGGAAAATGAAGTTGACTATAAATTGTTTCCTACATCTGACTAAAGTTTGTTTCTTACATATGAAGGGCAAAATATGATAAATTTACAACCTGCAAGTGAATGTTTTTAGCTATTGTCTCTTTGTCTCTAGAAATGAATGCTGGATTTGTTTAGTTACTTATCTATTCTTTTCTATGACACTGAAAACCTACTAAATATCAGACACTGTAATAAATCTTGGGAAACAAATGAATAAGAGGTCACAATTGAATATTTCTGTCAGAAATGAGCACTGGATTACGACAGAGAATGATAAATACAACAGAGATACAGACAAGATAAAGAGAGAGCAGAGTAGAAGGGAGCCATCTCTTTCTTTGCAAATCAAGGATGGCTTCACAGCTGAGGAGATAAATAGTCTGTGTCTTAAGGGATGTGTGTTTGTGTTCTACACAGAGAAAATAATGACAAAGATACAGAGTAGAAGTCTATGTAATTTTTATGATACATGCAGTGGAATTGGGCAGAGCAAAACCTTGGAGTTAAAAGTTTCTTAGAAGATTTTTTTTTAATATTTAAAATGACATCCTAACTTCTGATAAAAAAAGAAATTATTAAAATTTATAATATAAATAACAACACAACAGAAGAATAATCAATGTGATGAATAAGTACTTTATAAAAGATCAAACAAATAAACATGTCAAAAGATATGAAATCTTAAATATTATTAAATAAATAAAAATTCTATGTGATCATTCAAATATATCTCATAATCAAAATTTTTAAGATTTTTGCTTAAATATTACTTACTCAGAGAGGTTCTTCTTAATCATTTGAAAGTAGCATGCCTCTCCCTTCTACTTACAATTTCTTTGGAGCATTTATACAGCTCTTTCTACTAGTTCCCATTCTATTATACTTATTGTATTTTTCTTTCCTGAAGTTATATAATAACTTTAATATTTTAATTAACACTGTACCATAACCTCAAAAATAGTGCCTAGTGATATATAAGCACTCCAAAAAATGTTTGTTGGATGAATAAAACTGTAGGATGGTGGGCAAGGGGAAAAGTCATGTGAGACACCAGACCCGGAAACTTGGCTAGAACCGCCCACATCCATGCACGCCAAAAGAAACTTCCCAGGAGCCTTTTGGAAAAAAGCGACTGTCTATCAGCCAGTGAGATTTCACCACGTCATATTAGCTCGACCACCCTAGAGACCCTTTAAAAATGCCCCACGCAGGTCACCCATGTGACTTCTCTGGCCTCCATGTCCCCGGGACCAGAGAACCTCATCGGCTGGGAAGCACTGTACTCAATAAAGCCTTTTATTATTCCACACTTCGTGGCTCTGGCCCCTTCCTTCTTCCTCAGTGGAGAAAAATACCTTATAAAAACATATAGAAATTATGCCATAACACTTTTACTCTTAAATTTGACAGGAATTTAAAATAAGAGTGATGTCAACAGTTAAAGTGAAATATGCACTCACACGACTAATGAGAGTTTAACTTGAAATATCTCTTTCAGATTTAAATTTTACTATATCTGTCATAATTATGATATAAAAACCTCTTAAGAATATTTCTTCAAATATATTTGTGCAAATGAGAAGAACATATGTCAAAATCCTACAAATGTCCTATTATTATAGTATGAATATACAATTTAAGTATTCATAAGGAGAGAAAGAGAAACAGGGTATATGGTAAAAAATATAAGGATATAATTAAAATAACAAGGTGGAAATACCTCAAATTTATGGATAATAATTTTAGTAAAAATGCAAATTTAAAAATAATTGGTATTGCATATTATTATTGAAAAGTATAACTTAATTATATAACTATCAGAGTATAAAATGGCAATGCTTCATAACTAAAACAGCTTTCTTTTTGGCAAATGATGTGTCTCCCTATATTATATCTGGATTAGAGCATAAAAATACGGTATAAATACCCAATCTGGGTCCCAAATTTTGCATGTTTCATTTATTCCTCAGCATTACTTGTATTCTTGAAATTATTTACAAGATTTATTAAGAATATGATCTCTGATTCATCAGTTTCATTTGTAATCTAATCCATATTCATATTCATGTATAGTCATTTATGCAAGTGTATATTGAGTGTGGATGTGTCTGTGATGTGTAGGTGTGTGTTTAGAATATCTTTAGAAAGATTCATAGAAAACATCTAAAAGTGTTTATCTCTAGGGAGTTTGACAGACATGCAAATTGTGAGGATTTTTTGTTTTATCTTTCTTTAGTGTTTTATGTGTTTAAATGCTCTTGAATTGAACTTGCAGCAATAGTAACAATAACAGCAATTAAAAATATATTCTGCAGCAAGTATGTATACAGCAAAGACAACTTTTTTCAAGGTAATAATTAAATTTGCATTTTAGAACTAAGGGGTAAGGAGTAGAGATGTGAGAGGGTGGCAGTAACAGCACACTTAGTGAACTGGTCCACAATCCAGGGGGCGATATGAGATGGAAGTCAAGCCCTGGTAAGAGACTGGAAATAGACTGACTGAGTTAGAATCGAAGACTATTAACTGACTAGAGACAGGGAATGAAAATGTGGCAAACACTAAAGACAACTTTTAAGTTTTTACTTTGACAGACAAAGATAATTACTAATTAATTCAGCAACAGGCAGGATTTAGAACAGTCTAATCAGTTGCCTGAAGAAGATACCAAGTTCCCAGAAGTAAAATTAGAACAGGAAAGCATCAGCGCACAGATGGAGCCAATGGGCAAAAAAGATACAGTTAAACTCATTATGTTCAGAGGTGGAAAGAGCAGAAGTAATTATGTAAATCCTAGGTTAAATTAGAACAAGAGGAATTGAACTGATAATACTAGGTTAAGTAAAGTTTATCTTTAAATAGCTCCTTTCAGAGCAATTTTTTTTATTACTAATTGTGTTATTACTGCTAATATTAGTAGAGTTCTTTTTATAATCCACAATTTCTCACTTGTTATCATTTGTTATATATACGACCTATTATTATTATTAATATGGTCATTGTGTAGATGGAAAATTCAGTCTCCAAGATAATATTATGTAGCCTATGTGACAAAATTAATAAACTGAAATTTGAATTATTCTGTTAAAGTCATCATCCCGTACTCTTAACAATTATGCTCATTATTGCTTTGGGATTTAGAGTCATATTGCATGCTTTCAGATTATATTGGAACGTTCCTGTCATCTTTATGTAAGGATAAGCCATTCATGAGTATTCAGGCACTGGGCTGAGAATAAAGGCTCTTTTGGGATCTCATGCGATCTAAACTCAAAATACCAGAGTATGAAAAGGATTATGTTAATATCTCCAAATTTCATTCTCAATTCCTTTCATTCAAAGTTCAGATGTTTTGAATGCCAATGTGACAATTACAAGATCTTTAGGGTATATCAAGGTTCTTTAGGGTATTCTGAGACCTAATATCCAATGTGGCTAGGGGTGTTCCCTACACCTCCAAAAATAAATTATCAGATTACCAGTTGGCATCCAAGTAGTCAGCTCAATTTGGATACTATCTACCCAGAGACAAAATCAGGTTCCACAGGCAAAAGACTCAGTCGCACAAGACAGCCTTTCACTTCAGACTCCAGTGGCAGACCCAGGTACATAGTCTTCTGACCAACTGGCTACAAATTAGAGGTTCCAACAACCAGCTCTAACTCAGGATGCCAATCTCATATCTAAGTTGTTACTTGTATTGTTGTATGTCTGGCCATAAATTCATCAAATCTATGATGTCCTCCATGGGTTTGATTAATTTGCTAGAGTGGCTCAGAGCTGAAAAAATCCACTTACTCATTAGATTACCTATTTGTTACAAAGAATATTAAAGGACAAAAATCAAGAGCCAGATGCAGAGAAACAAAATGACATTGGAGCAGGGATCCAAGCCCAGGAGACTCTGTTTTCTTGGATCTTTGGGCTAGCACAGTGTCACATGGAAGCATTCTGGATCCTCAACATGGAAGCTCTTTGAAAAAGGCCTAAGATCTGTCCTTTAGGGTTTGTATGTATGGAGGCTTCATTATGTAGTCATGATAAGCCATTTACCATTGAATCAACCTCAAACCCTCTGGAAATAAGGAGTTGGAGTGAAAGTTCCAGCCCTCTAACACATAGTTGGCTCCTACTTTCTAGGGGGATTCAAAAGTCACCTCATTAATACAATGAGAAGCCATTGTTGCTTTTATCACTTAAAAAATTCTAAAGGAAGCCATGAAACAGGAACTGTGGATGAAGACCAAATCTGAAACATATATTTTGGTCATCTGAATTCAGTCACCATTAATATGACCAAGATGTGTTTCTTATAAATCACAACATCGCAGAGGTAAATAGGAGATGATACTAATAGAGTTCATTTGAAATGTGCAATTTACAATGATCGGGAAACCTTTTAGGTTGTTCTTGCTAATGAGAGAAGAAGTAGGGCACAGCAGTATTAACTTTGCCCATATGTTTGCTTCTGAGCTAATGCCATTATTTTGCCTTGCTTTGATCTAATTTTTCCAATATTAGTTCCCATTTGCTACTGACACTCAAGGCTTAATTTTGTTTAGTTTCATTTTCATTTGCCTAGCATTACCTTCAATTCATACTTATTGATAATAAGTAATCTGCAGGTTTGAATGAGGTAAAAGTAAAATTTCCAGAAGTGTTTTACATATGAGCTTACCACTTGAGGAAGATATACATGTGGTGACTGAAATACCTTTGAATGTAGGTAAGTTATTAAACCTCTGAATCTAGTAATTAACTGGCCCTCTACTAACAATTAAAGATATTTTCTATTTAAAGTATAGAATGGAAAAGTGGTTTTACATTCACAGTATGTTTTGTTCTATGTGAAACCATTTAAATTATATTATAGTGTCCAGTTAGGGGATCTTCTTTTTTGAGTTGAAGAGTTTCAGTTCAATAAAGATATATCTATAAAACTTCTCACTATAAGGCTTAAAACAATGGCAGATACTTTTAATGGTGGTTTTGATGATTAACTTGTACTTGCAAAATGAAGCAAAGTTTATCTAATCTCAGAAATTTTAATTTATATTTGCTTCAGTGCCTAACTGAATTAACTAACCTAAGAAGCAATAGACTGGCTCAGAGTCTCATCATAACATGAGTTCTTACCATCACGTGACTACCACACCTGATTATTTATCATGTAGGAATAAAATATTTTAAGCTGCTAAAGATTATTTTGGTGGCTCACTATGAATAGGAAAACTTTGATAAGTGTTTTATTTATTTACTTTAAAAGTATAAGCTGACATTCAGTCAAGTCAAAATGCAGGAGATGCACATTGCATTCTCTCAGAATAAGGGTTATGTTTTATTTAGAAAAGCTCCAATTAATTCAAATGTGACAGTATCATAACTGATAGAAAATTACCCTGTTAGAGTGACTTATGATAATTACGGCAATTCAAATTGAACTCAAATGAGGCTTTTGGGGTTTGGCATCCAGTGTCTTTTCTAATTTTAGAGACATTTGAAGTAAAACATTGATACAGTAAATAAAAAATCAAAATCTTTTACACATTTGATAGGAATCTTTTGGATTTTAAAAAAGCTAGGTCAAAAATAAAATAATGATTACTTCAGTCAAAATGAGATATGAATCAAATGACCTTGTGCATGGGAGTTTTCTGTCTCCCTGAGTGCCTGATTTTGAAGGATGGTAATCTCAACCAATAGATGAAAGAAAAGCAGAGGTTAGCATATTGCTCATCATAAATAACACAGTGTTATAACACAAACACGTTCTATGTCAAAAATAACTATGTGTTATGTATTCAAAAATATGTACAATACAAAACACATGTTCTCTTGGTCTTATTGCCCCAGATATTTTGATGATATGAAAAACAATTATTATTAACATGACTTACTTAGAAAATTAAACACCTTTTGCAACATTTGGATAGAGTTTTTGTGAAATAAAGTTGAGAATCCTAAATCTGAGATTTGAAATTAAATTATTGTTAAAATAATAGTTTTGGAGAATAGTTGCAATTAAATATCAGTTATATTAACTGAAATAAGCAATGAACACCTATTAGTTTTTACTTATGAAAATATATACCATTATTCTTTATTGAACAAGGTCAATTGCTCCCTAGAAAAGGTAGAAAAGATCAAAACAAAAACAAAGCAAGCAACTAGAAAAATGAAATTGCTGACTATAACTTAGTTCTCCCATGACCCCGTATACTCCATTTTCACCTCCCTGCTGAACAACAAATTGCAGGCCTTAAAATAATGCAATACTTCAGTAACTTGAATTTTTGTCTTTAGTTTTTCCTTCTACTTTCTACAACTCTAAATTAGTTTTCCAAGTAATCTTCCTGGAATGCTATTTGGAGCACTTGATTCTATGGATAAAATAATTCAATAAATACTTAGTGTTCATAGGATAAAACCAAACCTCTTTTTTGTATTAAACTATTTTTTCTCATGAATCAACTAACCTCTGCTAAGTTAAATATTTTCAACTCTGGCCACTGACCAATGTCAGTCAATATACCCCCTAATACTTGAGTTTTTACTCACTTCCTTAGAATATCTTTCTTATTCTGAGGTCCTACTTATATTCAGGTTCTTTCATTTCAAACCATTTTGGTAACATTGACCTAAATTATCAGTTTCTCTTGTGGTAGCATAGAAGATTTTTTTTAATCCTAATATAGAATTTTACATTTTTAAAAGTCAGCCATCTCTCTCTCCTTGTTGTTTGAGCACTTCTCAAAGGCAAAAACTGGCTTCTTTCTTTATTGTGTTTCTATGAACTGGCATAGTGATTGGCTTTATATAGGTATTTAACAAATCTTGAATTAATCTTTAATGGTCACATACTTCAATTATCTCACAAAGTCTCATACAAGTAATTTCTCCAAAACCTCCTAAAATTTGAAAAAGTAAATTACTTAGTTATTCAAATTATGATAATCAATAACTGCCTTTTGTTACAAGATATTTTGCTGAGCCTTCTTATAAGCCTTCATAAAAAGCAGCAAAAAGAAAACAGTTTAACCTCCTGTATGTGTATATACATACACACACACACACACATTTATAAAAAAAGGAACACAGGAACATGGCAAGATAATTTAAGAACAACAACAATATGAAATGAAATACTACTTTTTATTTTCTTCAAATTTAAATCAGACTACCTGAGAGTGGCAAAGAGAGAATATATATTTCCATTTTTACTTCTATTTGCAGTTATTCATACAATACCATATGATAAAGAGTAGGCCTATTTCTTTGTTAACTTAAAACTGATATACATTATTTATACAATGTAAATTGAGACATTAAATTAATTTTTACTTCATATATTATTTTAATTAGACAAAATAATTATAATACCATTAACTATATAAATATAAAAATTTAGTTACTGTTAAGACAATTGGTACAACTGGTTCTGTAGAGAAGATATATGATCCTGCATTATTAAACTTGTCCCTTCAAAAAGAAAGTGTTGAAAACATCAAAATCTAATATATATACTCTATTTTTATACATAATAAATTGCTCAAATATTACTACATGTTAATTTGCTTCATAAGGAGATAGTTCTTTTCTTAAACTTTTTTGTTATTGCTGTGATTCTTCACTGGAGCAAGTGTGGGTATTTGTGTGTGTGTTTTTCTTGCTGAGAGATGAAACCCTTTCTTCACACCCCATTTCTAGTCCACTCAATCTCACTCAAGCTGAAAGATTAATTGAGACTGGTCAAATACCAGGACACTATGTAAGGCCACTGACCATGGTAGACAATGTTCAATGCTAAACATATGAAGGTACAGTTAGACATAGTTTTATTACCCATACTCTTCTTCAAACTGCTCAGTTAATCACTTCTCACAACTGCAGTTGTAAAAATTTTCTTATTTGCCTTTGAAATAAACTCTTTCTTGCACATTATTTATTTCACCACATGTGGGGGTCCTCTGCTTTGGTTTTGCCTAAAAGTATATTGATAAAATCTGAGATTTGGTTTTCATCCCCAAGGAAAGTGGCCAGGTAAATATCCTAGGCTACACTAAAAGAAGCCACCATGCAAGGCAACTGCACTCTTCTGAGTTCTATGTTAATATTTGGGATAAATAATATATAATATGATGGGTATGCAACATAATTGAATGACAAGATAACCTGGACATGTTTTCTTTGAATATATGTACCCTGATTTACTGATGTCACCCCATTAACATTAATAAAAATTTATTTATAAAATATATATATATATTTTATAATATGTATTTCCTTGGATTTAACTTGAAAATCTTAAAAGAAGGTACGCTTTTGGAGATTACCAAATTTGAGTACCTTACCCTCCCACTTATTCAGCAAACAACAAATATCTTTTGAATTCCATTTTGTCGTATTACATATTACTTTCTAAGTAGAAAATACATTCAGCTACCAGTGCAGTCATCATAACAATCTATACTCATTTTGGAAAAATAATTTTACTTTTCAAGTCCCAATGGTGTCATTATTTGCTGACATAAAGTGTTACTGGTAAAACATTCTAGATATAACTTATGTCTGTTACAAGAAATAAAAGAAGTATAGATTCGCATCTTTATCTATCTATGTTCTATTAATGAAGGGTTCTACAATAAGGCTAAGCTGAAAGGAATGACATACTCAAAGAAATGTGACTCTCTGAGAAAAGTTAACAAAAGAAAGTAGAGGAAGGTAGAATAACTGCAAAATCTTCTGCTCATTATACTTCTACCAGCACAGTTCACTTTAACTTTAATGTATTCTATTCTTCTACTCATTTTGGTCAATATTCTTAAATTTTGATTCAAGAATTCAAATATTAAATTATATTGAACATTATGAAGTGCTATCCAATATTACTAGGTCCCTGCTCCCTTCTTGTAGATAGGATTACAACACCAATACTGACTCTTTGAATCAGAAGTAAATAAAATTTATGTGTGAGTATGTGCCATTTCCGTGTGTGTGTGTGTGTGTGTGTGTGTGTATGTGTGTGTGTTTTAATAAAATGCCATTTGCTTTGAGGAGGGAAAATAAAGAGCAAGTAAAATAAAATTCAAGAAAAAAGTTACTTTTTCTTTTTCTAACTTATTGCATTTAAAATCTATAAATAGGTTATAAATGTAAACCACCAGAGGAGTCTGAAAAGTAAATAGTAACAGCTGATAGATGAGTGAGGGAAGTCAAAACAAGACTTGCCAAATATTGGTGAGATACATTTTCTTCTTTTCTCCCAGCTTTGAGACAAGAGTGGATAAAATTATGGAATTGGATAGCAAACATGAACATTAAAATTTTCAATAATGGTCAATCTTTATGGCCAGAGGACTAGAAAAGAAACATCTTTAAACCTGAGCATGTGAAGAGAATCGTATTTTTGATGTTTTATTTTTTATGTTTTTCTTCGTATAAATTCATATATTCGTAATGGAATATACGAATTTTCTCCACTAAAGTTTTTTTAAAAATATGTATGCAAACATTTAAACATGGTTTCGTAATATATGTAGATGTAATATAAAAGACAACTAAAATATAAATGGGATAGTCAAGGAATCTATATGATTTTAAGGCTTCCATGTCTTACTTAAACTGGTAAAATATGTAGAATGTGAAAAGTTAGATCAACCCCTAAAGAGAATATATAGTGAAATACAGTAAAATATAATTGTTAAATTAAAATATGTAACACACTAAAGTATTCTAAAACAATCTATATAAGTAAGGAATTAAAAATAGTGAAAAGTAGTGGTGGTGCAGTGGATAAAGCATCAACCTGGAATGCTGAGGTTGTTGGTTCGAAACCCTGGGCTTGCCTGGTCAAAGCACAAATGGAAATTGATGCTTCCTGTTCTTCCCCACTTCTCTCTTCCTCTTTCTCTCTCCTCTCTAAAATGAATAAATAAAAAATATAGCGAAAAATCAGATGAATCAAAAAGAAAGATGGTAATTGGTAGAAGAATGTAATAAAATTAATAGTAATTACATCCAGTATAATTTGTCCAAACAAACTAATTAAAATTATATTATATTTAAGATTATATTATATTATATTTAAGATTATATTAGCCTTGCCTGGTTGACTCAGGACATAGAGTGTTAGTCTAGCGTGCAGATGTTCTGGGTTTGATCCCCAGTCAGGGCACACATGAGAAGAGACCATTTGCTTCTCTACTCTCTCACTTCCCTTTCTCTCCCTCTTCCCCTCCTACAGCTAGTGGCTCTATTGGTTGGAGCATCAGCTTTTGATGGTGCTGAGTATAGCTTAGTTGATTCAAGCATTGACCCCAGAAAGGAGTTGCTGGGTTGATCCCAGTGGAGGTGCGTACAGGAATCTGTCTATCTCCCTACCTTTCACTTAAAGAAAACAAAAAAATTACACTAAAAACAAAAGCAAGGCAAAACCACATGTAATACACAAGAATCACAAGAAAGTAATTTTAACTAAAATTATACACAAAGATTAAAAGTGAAAAGATAGAACAGGATATACTGTTCAAACACTAATACAAGAGTTTGTAATGGTCTAATTTGTATCATAAAAAGTAGTTTTCTGAACAAGAAATGTGATCAATACAAAAGAGCATTAGAGTGACAATATAAAACGTCAATTTGTCAAAAAGGCATTCCAATAGTGTGTACCTACAGCAGAGCTACAGTGTACATCAGGTAAAACTGACAGTACTGTGAAGAAAAATAGACAAATCCACAGTTGTACTTGAAAAATTCAACACTCTTTTTTCAGTAATTAATATAAGTATGTCAAAAATCAACAACTATATAGACATTGGAATAATATCAATCAACTTCATAAAGCTGAGCTTATAAAACACTCTCAACAACAGCAAAATACACATTTTTCTCAAGTGTACATCGAATATTCATCAAGATAAACCACATCTTGAGAAAACAAAACAAAACAGACAAAAATACAAAATAGAAAAGCACAAAACACAAAAAACAAACTTAGAACATTTTAAATTATTGAAATAATAAAAATAATATTTTATGACCATAACTGAATTAATCTTGAGATTGATAATAGAAAGACACCTGAGAAATACCCAAATATATGGATATTAAAGAAAAACTTTCAAATAACCTAATGGTTACAAATGAAGATACATTTTAATTGAATAAAAATTAAAATACTAGATATTATATTTGTACATGTATCAAAAAGCTATTAAATTAATGAAAAGTCATATATATTTATAAAAGAAATAAAACTTAGGTTCATACAAAAGCTTGTGCCAAAATCTTCATAGATGCCTAATTTATAAACACAAATATTCCTCCAGTTAGAAAAGCAAACTGTGGCACACTTATACACCAGAATAATATTCAGCAATAGGAGGAATAAAGCACTAATACAAACAAAGACATAAATGGATCCCAAATGCATTTATGTAAGCAAAAGAAGAGATTCAAAAGGCTATATAGTGTAAGACTTCATTAAAAAACAACAACAAAAAAACTATATGAATGGAGAAGATGTCAGTGTTCCCCAGGTGTCTGGCTTGTGGGTAGAGTATGGTTATAAGAGGATAACATGATGGAAATTTTCAGAGGTGATAAAAGGACTCTAAAATTTTATTTTTGTAGTATTCACACAACACTATACATTTTTTAAAACTCATAGACTTGTGCACCAAAAAATTAGATTTTTACTGTCCATAAATAAAATAATTTTAAATAGAAAAATAAGCAGATATCAAAAATTATAACATAATTAAATAGCCACACTTTAAAAGCCATTAAATGGAATGAAAAACTGCAGTTGAACTTGAATTAAAGGGATTAGAATTGGTGGAATGAGACAACATACTCTTTCTTCCCCAACCCTTGATGAAGTATAGATAGCAATACAGAACATGTAAGGAGAACACCATTATTTAGGACTATAAACTGAAAATGCATTAAAGAAGAGTTTACCAAAGATTCTCGCTGGAAGAGATTGAACATAGTTGGAGCATTATAAATGAGTGAGGGTTAGAAATCAGAGGAACAAGAATCAGCACAGTGATTTTGCTTCATCCTCTTAGACAATAACTGTGTAAATATTACTCAGTATGAGATGATATATCCCTTCCAATGAGTTATATCATATTTCTTGGTATAAGACATATGTGTAAATATATTTTAGAATGATATATATGTATATTATATATTAATGTATGCATACCTATATTTATTTAGTTTGTTTAGTGGACTTTGTTTTTAGGAAAAGTTTAAGTTTACAGGAAAATTTTGAATGAAAATCACAGTTTCCCTAAATCCTCTGTTCCCACCCATGTGCAACATCTTCAACTGTCAACATTCCCCACAAAGTGGTACATTTTTATAACAGATAAACTGACATTCACAAATTATCACAAAAGTCCATTGTTTACATTAGGATTCACTTTTGATGTTGTATACATACATTGTATGGACACTGACAAGTGTACACACATCACAGTTTCACACAGTTTAGTGTCACTGCCCTCAAAATCCTCTGTGCTCCACCTATTCCCTTCTCCCTCACCCTAAAGCTCTGCCAGACATGAACTCTTTTACTGCCTTTATACTTTTTGCCTTTCTTCAGAATGTTTTAAGGTTGGAATGACACAGTATGTGGTCTTTTCAGGTTGGCATCTAAGGTGGTAATACTCATTTAAGGGTCTCCATTGTATTTTCTTAGCTTGATAGCTGAGTTTCTTTACAGCGCTGAAAAATATTCCATTGTCTGGATATACCACAGTTTATTTATCCATTCACCTACTGAAGGGCATTTTGTTTGCTTCCAAGTTTTGACAGATAAAAATAAAATTTCTATGTGCAGTGTTTTTCTGTGAAATGTAAGTTTTTAAGTCCTTTAGGTTGATACCATGGAGCACAGGTAACTGAATTATATGGTAAGAGTATGTTTGACTTTGTAAGAAACTGCTAAAGTGTCTTCTCCAGTGGCTGTACTATTTTGCATTTCCATCAATAAAAAAACAAGAATTTCTCTTGCTCTACATTCTTGCCAACTATTGGAGTTCTTGTTTTTTTGAATTCTGACTATCTTAGGAAAGTATATAGTGGTATCTCATTGCTTTATTTAAAATGTGCAATTCCCTAATGACTAATTGAATAACATTTTAATATGTATTCTTATATCTTTTTTGGTAAGGTATCTATTCAGGTCTTTTGCTCATTTTTTCTCATTGTTGTTATTTTTGTTTTATAGGTGAGAGGAGGAGAGATAATAAGACAGCCTCCCACATGTGCCCTGACCAGGATCTACCTGGCAACCCCTATCTTGGTCTGTTGCTCGAATCCACCAAGCTATTATTAGTGCCTGAGGCTGATGCTCTGACAAAAGCTTTTACTCATTTATAATTGTTTATTTGTTGTCATTGTTGTTTATTTTGTTTGAGTATTTCATATACTTATTCTTCTTGAGTTTTAAGAAGCCTTCTAATACTTTTGGATAACAATTCCTTATTACATATGTCTTTTACCACTATTTTATTTTAGTCTGTGACTTATTCTCTTTTTGCCTTTTACAGAGCAGTATTTTTTACTCTTAATGAAATTCAAATTACCAATTATTTCTTTCATGGATCTTGCTTTTGGTGCTATGTCTAAAATGTCACCAGCAATTTCAAGGTGATCTAGATATTATCCTCTGTTATCTCACAGGAGTTTTATAATTCTGTATTTTACATTTGGGTCTATGATCCATCTTTGTTAATGATGTAAAGTCTGTGTGTGTGTGTGTGTGTGCGCATGTGTGTGTGTGTGTGTGTGTATACTTTTGTATATAAATGTTTGGTGCTTCAGCACCATTTGTTGAAAAGATGATTTTTTTCAATTTTATTGCCTTTTTTCTTTTGTCAAAGATTAGCTGACTCTATTTGTGATCTAGTTTTAGAATCTTCATTTGGTTACATGGATTTATCTATTCTTTTGCCAATATTGCAACCACATGGTAAATCTTAAAGTTTGATAATCTTAGTACTACAATTTTGTTGTTTTCCTTCAATACAGTGTTGCCTATTTTGGATATTTTGCTTCTCATAAATTTTAGATTCAGTTTGTCAATATCCACAAACTAACTTGTTGGAATTTTTGTTTTAGATTGTGTTGTATTTCTAGGTCTAGTTATTAAGAATTGATATCTTGACAATATTGAGTTATCCTACTCATGGACATAGACTATTTCTCTACCTATTCAGTTATTCTTTGCTTTCTTTCATCAGAATTTAGGAGTTATCCTTATGTCGATTGTACATATTTTGTTCAATTTATACCCAAGTACTTAAGTATTACATTATTTTTCTGAATGCTAATGTAAGTGGTGTTATGTTTTAAGATTTTAAGGACCTGGATAGGTTGCTCAGAAGTTAGAGTATTTTCTTGACTTGCCAAGGTTGAGGATTTGATCCTCAATCAGGGCACATAGGAGAATCAACCAATGAACACACAACTAAGTGGAACCATGAGTCGATGCTTCTCTCTCTCTCTCTCTTTTCCCTTCTTTTTCTCTCTCTCTACCTTTCTCTCTCTCTCCAACAATGATAAAAATATTATAAGATACAAATTATAACTATTGCTTATTATATATACACAATAAGAATAGCTATCATTTATTATTTTAATGTGTGCTAGACACTGTTTTGAACTTTTTATTATGTGTGTTATTTCAATTTATATTCCCTCAAATTCAAGGGTCTATGCACCATCACTTTTCCATTTTAAAGATGAAGAAATTGTAAAATGCATAAGCCAAATTTGCTTGCAGTAATTCCCTCTGTTAGTGACATAGCCAGGTTTTGAACCAAAAGAGTCTTGGTTCCTAATCATTATGTTCTACCATGTCTATAGTTCTTTATAGGCCTTATAAGTGCAATTATAAGACTAATCAACTACATGGTATTTTAGGATTATACTACTATTAAGGGAAGACTTTGAAAGTAGAAACAAACCAAGCCAGGAATCACACATGATAGGAGTTATTTTTTGCAATGTATCTGTGAAGCTTTAAATTTTAATCAATTTTAAAATTTGACTTAAATGTCTAAACTGTATTTTCAAGAAGTTCAGTGTTTGTAAGGTTACTTGTGGCCCATAAATTAGAGGAAAGACAGGGAAACTAGTCACAATTTTCTGTTTTATCATGGTTCAGGCCCCTTTAGTATTTGAGAGTACTGCCAGTTGTTTATATATAAATGGTTTTTCTGCATAAATACATAATTATATCAATTTATTTCAAAACAAAATGGAAAAGAGAAAATATTTTGCATCTCACTAGATTAAAAATTTGATGTGGTCACTTCCCTGTAAACTAGAAATAGTTAACTGACTTTGGAGATGTGGCCATGAGATCTGTGTGTAACTCCTGAGGTCAATTGGATTTTGAAAATAGATTTTAATCTGAATTATTTCTTGCCAACTCTATAACTCCAGTTAACTTAGAAAACCTTTCTGTCTTCTGGCTTGGATAAGTTTTTAAAAGGTAAAATCAGTTGGAAGAGTACCTAATTATCTGATAACTATAATTTTGATATACAATACTGTATTTATTCACAGATATTACATTTTTTAGAAAATTATCAGAAAATGGAAATGCCTTTTACACAAGCAGAAATTAATTATATTTTAAAGTTCAGAGGGAATTGATGTGTGGAATGTGGAATTACATTTGTAGTGTGCTAGGAAATCAAATGATGAGAATCTGTTATACACACACAGCACACAAACTACAATACACAGAGACAACACAGGTATGATACTGAACATTGTAAATGTGAAAATAGACTTAACATGTGAATAAAAAATAAGTCTTTAAAAAGATGTTTAACAGTACTAGCCTTTAGGGGAAAGTAAATTAAGGCCATAATGAGATATCCCTACAAATACATTAACACAAAAATAAAAACAATGACAATACCAAATGTTGGCAAGGATGCAGAGAAATTGGATCTGTTCCTGTTGAAAGTGTCAAACAGTAATGTCACTATAAAAATTGGAAAAATTTGGCCCTGTCTTGTTGGCTCAGTGGTAGAGTGTAAGCCCAGCATATGGAAGTCCTGGGTTCAATTCCCTGTCAGAACATGCAACCATTAGCTTCTCACATCTCCTCCTCTTTTCTCTCTCTCTCTCTCTTCTTCTTCCACAGCCATGGCTCGATTGGTTTGAGTGCACTGGCCCAAGCACTAAGGCTGGCTCTGTGGCGCCTCTGCCTCAGGCACTAAAAATGGCTCTGGTTGCAACAGAGCAGCAGCCCCAGATGGGCAGAGCATCTCCCTGCAGTGGGCTTGCCAAGTGGATCCTGGTCAGGGCACATGCTGGAGTCAGTCTGTCTCTCTGCCTCCCTTCCTCTCACTGAATTAAAAAAAAAACCAAAAACATAATCTGTACATAAATATCCATAGCAATTTTATTCATGAAATCCAAGAACTGAAAACAACCAGAATGTGGCAACATGGATTAACGGTTAAACAAAGAGGCTAACATTAAACAGTTAATGAACCACAACCACTGGTTGATCCTTTGAGGACATTACACTGAGTGAAGGAATCTAATCTCAAAGCTTACATTCTATATAATTCCACTTATATAACATTATATAAGTGACAAATTATATATCTGAAAAACAGATTATTGGTTGTCAGAATTAGGGATGGTGGAAGGGAGTGAATGGGTATGACTGTAAAGAAATAGATTGAAGATCTTTCCGGTAATATAACACTTCCAAGTTTTAATTGTGCTGGTGCTTACACAAATCCACACATGTGATAAGACAATGTAGAACTTCACACACCCACTGTATCAATGTACTACCCTGGGTTTGATATTATAATATATGAGAAGTAAACATTGAGGAATATTTGGCAAAAATGTACTTGGAACATCTCTGTACTTTCTTTACAACTTCTTGTTACTCTATAATTATATTTAAATATCTTAGTTTGAGATATGTGATACATGTAATAATTATTATAAGGTTAAAAAAATGTAAAAATGGCCAAAGAATTAAATATTGTATTTTTGAAGAATAGTAGACAGATCTATTGATATAAAGTATGACAGTTCTCTTAAAATAGATTTTTATGAAGATAAATTATTAATTTTGACCTTCAAACAAAATAAATAGAATAAAAAGTGAAAATAAGATGAGATGGAATCCAAGTTTATATAAATTCACTAGAGGGCTTTCAAATCTCATCTAATTGTGGGAGTAGATTTTGTGATGCTAAGTTTCCTCCCATGAATCACAATTGAGTGACACAAGAGCTATTCAAATATAGTCAAACATTTAACTCCAGAAGCAAGTAAGAGTACAGAAATGAAATCTTTTATTATTAATAAAAAATGTAGAAATATTTCTAAGTAAAGACTGAACAGTAAACTATATACAGTTTGTTTTTAAGTAACTTTCTCTTTTTCTATCACTCATGTTACTTAGTGTCATCCTGTGGCAGTCACACTTCTACTCAGCACTGTCATAATTGTCAGAATATTCTCACAGTAGAAATATGAAATGAATTTGCGCTGAAATATAAATGAAAAAGAGCTAGGATGTCCATTCCGTGTAGAAAATGTTAATTACCTTTACTGTTGTTTCAACTGTTACTCACTACATAAATTTGTTTAAGATATTTAATAGAAAAATAAAGTGCCTGATACCTTTGGAAACATAAATTAGTTTTGACATAAACTAGGATGATTTCAACACAATAAATTTTTAGATTATGTTAACTTGTATTTTACCTCCTATAGATATTTTCTTTCCTCCCTCATATTCCCTGAGAGAAAAGATATAGAATATATATCACTTTCTGGAGAAACAGATACCAGGCAGAATCTGATAAATCACTCAGTTTGGATGTCAAATTACACACAAACACACACACACAAACATATGAATACCTATTCCTACAAGGCCAAAAATTTGGACAAGTAGTGATCTTCATAAGACAAACAGGAAATTTATTGATCAAGCAAAGCTTAGCCTTTTAGCCTAACTTCAAGTGCACTAAAGGAAAACAATCCCTTTGGATAGAATTAATAGTATCCTTTCTATAAGATGAAAATCAGAAAAGGACATTGTTGGGGCTTAAGTTGTACATGGTTCATAAAATATTAATTTTGGATTCTGAGCCCAGGGAGACTAATGTCTTAAAGCTAGATTGATGATCAAGCAATTCATCTTGGTATGACAATTGTCCAAATACTTCATAGGCTTATTTTCCAAGAACAAGTGATGAAAATTTAACTGTAGTAATATTTTATTATATTGGTTGTAGTTCTCACAAGACTTGATTGAAAGAGTAAAGCATTATATGAGTTCTCTTTTTCTCTTTTATATGTCAAATGCTAGACCACAGGAATCTACCATTGTGGTTACTATAGTTCAAAGGTAGAGAACTTAAGATAAAATTTCAACAAAAAAAGAATTTAGAATAATCTTGGATAGGATAAGGGAAAGCCAAGGAGAGGAAAGAGACACTGGGGTTTATTTTATTTGATTCGCTTTTTTGCTTCCTCCTCATTTTCCTTATGCCAAAATATGAGTCGAGTATGGTAGGTGGGGAGGTAAAATCTTGAGAGCTGAATCACAGTGCCTTTCAGCTGAAAATGAAGAAAATTAAAGTACACATACACATACACACACACTGTCACTTTTCTTTCATTATTTTCATTAGTAACAAGTCACTGAGTCTAGCCCACTCTGAAGGGAAGAAAAATTGGGCCCATCTCTTGAAAGAAGGAGCATGAAAAAAAATCTGAACGTGTTTTAAAATCATCACACAGGTTAAGTATTTCAGGAGTGCTGACTGAGAATATTGAAATGTATCATGAGTCAAGAAATAAAACTTGATCTATACTTATATTTGTACTTTAGATTTATACCTTACTGTAAGTGGGCATTCAGTTATTCTATTTACAATGTCTATATGATTATAAAAACAGAAAGATAATTCCAAATGCAATGCAATTTTAAAAATTTGTATATTTTATTGCAATATTCTTATTCACTTCTACCTTAATATTTGTAAGTAATTTTTATAAGTAAAAACCAGAACCAAAGTTCTGAGAAAGATAATGGGTTGAATGCATGCAAAGCCTCTAATTCCTCCTGAAACCACATTATCACATTATAAAATTTTATTTTTAAAATAAACAAATTCACTAAGTGAAAGAAGAGAAGAGACAAGCAAAACACATTTTAGAAAGTGGAGGAAAATATTGACATTAAAAGACCTAACCCAGAGATCTAGATAGCAAATCCCACATTCAAAATGCTAAAAAGCAATAGTCATTGAAGAAATGCAAATTGAAACCACAGATAAATTCCATTACATATCAGTAGGGATTGCTAGAATTAGAAGATTGACAATACTAATTGTTGGATAAAATATAAAACAAATAGAACTTTTCTACATTTCTAGTGGGAATCACAGTTTAACAATTTATTACAAATCTAAACACATATTCGTCTAACTTAGCGGTTCTATACTAGACTCATATTGCTGCTATGACAATGGACTGTAAATCAGGTGGCTTAAAGCAGCAGAAATATATTCTCCCATAGTTCCCAATGCTAGAGATCCTCCTCTGTAGGCTTTAGAAAAAATCCTTGCTCGTCTCTTCCTGGCTCCTTATGGTTGCCAACAGTCGTTGGCATTCTGTGGTTTGTAGCTTCATACTCTGAATTTTGCCTCTGTCTTCATAAGAACTTTCCCCTCTGTGTCTCTGTATATCCAAATCTCTCTCTCCTAACAAGGATACCAGTCATTGGATGTAGAGTCTACCATAATCTACCATGACCCCATTTAACCTGGTTATATCTATAAGGACCCTAATTTCAAATAGTCACATATATATTTGGTGAGTGAACATGACTTTTCAGAGGAGACTACTTAATGCAGAAAAGCTATATTACTAATGAATCTAAACTGGAAACAACCCAAATATTCTTTAATTGGTAAGTAAATAAATCTGCTCAGCAAACTGAAAGAATTATTTCTTACTTCTGAGAAATTCACAATTAGCCACATTGCTATTATAATCATTTAAAACTGTCTTTCAACAAGCTAACCATATGGTTAATTACCTTATTATTTAACAACCATTTATTTAGTAATTATTACCAAACATGAAGCATCATGAAAGGAAGCAGAAGGATATCAAAATGATGGCTGTGTAGAGAAAATGTAATTGGAATAGAATCTTAAGGGGTGTGGGAGATGACAGAAGATGATTCAGGAGAAAGAAATAACAAAATCACCAATGTAGAAATGAACAGACATAGCCTCAGGAATTACAGTAGTCGTCTGGTTCAGGAGCTCCTTGTTGCTTTACAAGGGACAGGAAGGTGAAGCCTTTCAAAGGAGACCCTTAAAAGGCCAGCTATAGTTTTCAGAACTGAAGCAGTAGTATCACAATACAAAAATTAGAATTCAAATAATAATTTGGAACATTTAAATTATCCAAATTTTTAAAAAAACTTAATTTTACTTTTTCTTTTCTGAAAAACATATCTATTTTATTGACCACCTTATAATCTCCTTTGATTTGGAGGATGTATTCAAATTTTAATCTTCTAGTTCTGCTCATGATGTTTAATATTTGGTAATAATTACTAAATAAATGGTTGTTGGATAATTAATCATATGATTACCTTGTAGAAAGACAGTTTTAAATGATTATAGTAGCAATACGACTTTAAACATTTTTTATTAGATTTTTAATTTATTTAGCAAGAGAGAGAACTAGAGAGAAAAAGAGAGAGAGAGAGATGGAGGGACAGACAGGGACAGACAGGAAGGGAGAGAGATGAGAAGCATCAACTCTTAGTTGTAGCACCTTTCTTGTTCATTGATTACTTTCTCATATGTGCCTTGACTGGGGGGCTGGAGCCAAGCCAGTGATCTATTGCTCAAGCCAGAGACCTAGGGCTTCAAGTCAATGGCCTTTTGGCTCAAGCCAGTGACCAAGGGGTCATGTCTATGGTCCCACGCTCAAGCCAGCAATCCTGCGCTCAAGCTGGTGAGCATGCGCTCAAGCCAGATGAACCCACACTAAAGCCAGTGACCTCAGAATTTCTAACTTGGGCCCTCAGCATCCCAGGCCAACACTCTATCCACTGTGCCACTGCTTGGTCAAACTTCATTGAATTTATTGAGGTGAATTGATTAATAAAATTATACAAGTTTCAGGTGCCCAATTTTATTATACATCATCTGTATATAGTATTGTGTGTTCACCACCTCAAGTCAAGTCTCATTTTATCACCATTTATTTTTCCTTTACCCTTCTTGACCTTTTCCTTCCCCCTAATCCTGTTCCCCCACAGACACTGTTGTCTGTATCTGTAAATTGTTTTCTTTGCTTAACCCTTCACCTTTTTCATTTAGTCCTCGATTCCCTTCCCTCTAACAAGTGTCAACTTATTCTTTGTATCTATAAATCTGTTTCTATTGTATTTGTTAGTTCTTTTTTTTTTTTTACATTCGATTACACATGTGAGTGAAATCATATGATATTTGTCTTTCTCTGGCTTATTTCACTTTGCGTGTCCAGATTCATCCACACTGTGGCAAAAGGTTTAGGGAAAGGGAGCTTGGAAGATGTAGAAGAGGGTAAAAGCAGGGACAAATGGTGATGGAAGGAGACTTGACTTTGGAGTGGTGAACACACAATACAATATACAGATGATGCACAACTGAAACCTATATAATTTCCTGAAACAATGTCACCCCAATAAACTCAATTTTATGTACATATAAAAAATACTTAAAATAGTGCCTTTGTTGGTAATAAAGTATATAGTAAATATTATTTTCTTGATATTTTTTCTAAGATATATCTTTTATTCTATCATACCAAATTGTCTATTTACTCTCACTGTTAAGTAAACTGAAGAAAAGAAAAAACAACAACAAAATATGTTTGCTTTCAAGAAACTAAAAAGTTTAATTAATAAAATATTATCATTTTTCAAAATTAGTGAATATATTAATCATAAATATGTGTTAAATATACTATCCAGTTAGTTTGGAACTATTACTAAGAAAGAAATATAGGCCTGTCCTGTGCTGGTGCAGTGGGTAAAGTGCTGAGCTAGAATGCTGAGACTGGCGGTTCAAATTCCAGCCTTGTTTTCTCAAGGCACATGTGGGGATTGATACTTACTGTCCTTCTCCCTCTGCTCTCTCTCTCTTTCTCTCTCTCTCTCCTCACTAAAATAAATAAATAAAAATTTTTAAAAAGAAATATAATTAGAAGAATAATGTTGAACAAATTGAGGCCATGGTAGTCATTAAAAATAATAATGATTAAACTTCTCATTCTGGTTAACAATTGAATGGGAAGAAAATATCTATTCAATTTCTATAATGATAAAAATATCTAACTTTTCCATTATTAATAAATTGTCATATAAAGAAATTCAATCAAATTTTAAATAAAATCTTAATTTGTTTTACTAGTTTCTCTTTTTGTCACAATAGTACATATAACAATGCCAACTACATTGCTGGTAGAACAGTGGTGAATTCTTAACAGATTGTACCATATTCTCATGAAAGGCTCAAATCTTAGTTAAAGAAACAATTTCAAATTTTTTATTTTTAAGATACCAGACATTCCCTACAAAATCTTTGCAAGAAAAGCTAATAATACATAATGAGCATTAAACCTCACCAGCCCAATCTTCAGTTAATAAAACTATTACTTTATTCATCCACTTATTTGTTTTCCAGTGGAGAAAGAGACACTAATTTAAAATGTCATGATATTTGTGTAGGGAGAAACTAACAAGAAACAAGTTGTATTATTCATTACTTATTAATGGTAAGTGGCAAAAAATTTGGCAATACTATTTGGAGGGCAGGAGAATATGGTTCATATTAATGGAAAATTCAAGAGAGACTGGATTCAGGCTTCATTTTATTTTGAGGTTCAAAATACTCATGTGAATTTTATTTCTTGTGCTATGATTTTGACACCCCTTACTAGTTTTTAGCTCCATTCTCAGATGTTTTTATCTTGTGTTAACCAGACAGTTATAGTGGTACTGACCTCACACAATTTCAACTTCAAGTTGCAATGACCCACCCACAAAAAATTAAAAAAAAGTCTTTCATTAAAACAAAACAGCCAATATATAAATAGGATTATATAAAGGATCTATAAACAAATGAAAATAAAATTACTCTTTGTGATTCTATAAAAAATACATGACAAATTTTCCCACTTTTAATTTTACCAAAGTTGGCTTCCTCTAAATGTACTGGTCAACAGATGACTATAAATTATGTTCTCATGAATTGATAAATGTGGGCATTTAATTTTGTGATGAGCTGCATGGATAATATGACAAAATCCCTTATTCATTAATTTTCATAGAGCTCATTACTAATCTCTCCATTTCAGAGAATTATAATTATATGAATTATCACAAAAGTTGCTTTTGGAGTCTAGGGAGGTGATATGAATTAAGAAGATCCTTGGGATAGCAAAAGTGTGAAATTAGACACAAAAGTGCAATGTAGATTAAATGTAAGGATTGCTCACTTTTCTGTTTACCCATGAGCTATCTTTGGCAGATAAGTTCTCTTCATAATTCCTAGGCCTGCTCAAGTGTGAGATTTTTTTTCATGACAACTGTTTATTTTTCTTTTCTTTTTTTTTTTTTAGCGAAAAAAAAACAGAGATAGGGAAGGGACAAAAAGGGACAGACAGGCAGGAATGGAGAAAGATGAGAAGCATCAATTCTTTGTTGCAGCACGTTAGTTGTTCATGGTTGCTTTCTCATATGTGCCTTGACTGGGGGCAACAGCAGAGTGAGTGATCCCTTGCTCAAGCCAGGAACCTTTGGGCTTCAAGCCAGTGACCATGGGGTCATGTCCATGATCCCACCCTCAAACCAGTGACCCCACATTCAAGATGGTGAGCTTGCACTCAAGCTGACGAGTCATACTCAAGAGGGCGACCTCAGGGTTTTGAACCTAGGTCCTCTGCAACTCAGTGTATGCACTGTGCCACTGACTGGTCAAACATGACATCTATTTCTTGGGTAATATTATATAAGTTTACTGGTTTTATGTTATGCAATTATAACATTTTAGTATTTTGAGAAAACATAATTTGACCAATTCAAACTAGAGCAAATTGCAGATAACTTTATCATTTTAAGTTGTAGCCAAACAAAGCAAATGCATCAAAAGCAGGAACCCTCTGTGTAAGGTAAACACTATGTCAAGTTTGATCAAAGTATTGTCACAGGAATTAAAATTATAAACATTGGATTATTTCTTTCTTTTTTTCTTTAAATTAATACAGATGGTCCCATCTTAACAGTTGTTCAATTTCATATATATTTTTTTACTTTACAGTGATGCAAAAGCCATAACCATTCAGTAGAAGTCATACTTCAAATACTTAATTTTGGTTTTTTCAAGGCTAGTGATATGTGATAGGATAGTCTCTTATGATGCTGGGCAGCAGTATCAAGACTATTCTGCCCATATTTAGGCTAATGTAAGTGTTTTGAGTACGTATGAGGTAGGGTAAGCTAGGTTAGGTATTAGATGAATTTTCAGCTTACTATATTTTCGATTTGTAATGCATTTATCTAGAGCAAAAAATCATCAGATTTATATGGAACTATAAAAAATCACGAATAGCCAAAGCAATCCTAAAGAAAAAGAATGAAGCTGGGGGCATTATAATACCTGACTTCAAACTATATTATAGGGCCACGACAATCAAAACAGCATGGTATTGGCAGAAAAAGAGACACTCAGACCAATGGAACAGAATAGAAAGCCCAGAAATAAAACCACATATATATAGTCAAATAATTTTTGATAAAGGGGCCAACAACACACAATGGAGAAAAGAAAGCCTCTTCAATAAATGGTGCTGGGAAAACTGGAAAGCCACATGCAAAAGAATGAAACTGGACTACAGTTTGTCCCCCTGTACTAAAATTAACTCAAAATGGATCAAAGATCTAAACATAAGACCTGAAACAATTAAGTACATAGAAGAAGACATAGGTACTCAACTCATGGACCTGGGTTTTAAAGAGCATTTTATGAATTTGACTCCACAGGCAAGAGAAGTGGAGGCAAAAATTAATGAATTGGGACTACATCAGACTAAGAAGTTTTTGCTCAGCAAGAGAAACTGATAACAAAATAAACAGAAAGCCAACTAAATGGGAAATGATATTGTCAAACAACAGCTCAGATAAGGGCCTAATATCCAAAATATACAAATAACTCATAAAACTCAACAACAAACAAACAAAGAATCCAATAAAAAAATGGGAAGAGGACATGAACAGACACTTCTCCCAGGAAGAAATACAAATGGCCAACAGATATATGAAAAGATGCTCATCTTCTTTAACTATTAGAGAAATTCAAATCAAAACTGCAATGAGACACCACCTCACACCTGTTAGATTAGCTATTATTAACAAGACAGGTAATAGCAAATGTTGGAGAGGCTGTGGAGAAAAAGGAACCCTCATCCACTGTTGGTGGGAATGTAAAGTAGTACAACCATTATGGAAGAAAGTATGGTGGTTCCTCAAAAAACTGAAAATAGAACTACCTTATGACCCAGCAATCCCTCTACTGGGTATATACCCCCAAAACTCAGAAACATTGATACGTAAAGACACATGCAGCCCCATGTTCATTGCAGCATTGTTCACAGTGGCCAAGACATGGAAACAACCAAAAAGCCCTTCAATAGATGACTGGATAAAGAAGATGTGGCACATATACACTATGGAATACTACTCAGCCATAAGAAATGATGACATTGGAACATTTACAGCAAAATGGTGGGATCTTGATAACATGATACGAAGTGAAATAAGTAAATCAGAAAAAACCAGGAACTGCATTATTCCATACGTAGTTGGGACATAAAAGTGAAACTAAGAGACATTGATAAGAGTGTGGTGGTTGTGAGGGGAGGGGGGAAAGGGGTAGAGAAATGGGGAGGGGGAGGGGCACAAAGAAAACTAGATAGAAGGTGACAGAAGACAATCTGACTTTGGGTGATGGGTATGCAACGTAACTGAACAACAAGATAACCTGGACTTGTTATCTTTGAATATATGTATCCTGATTTATTGATGTCGCCCCATTAAAAAAAATTATATATGTAATGCATTTATTGGTCTAACTCTGATGATAAGTTGAGGAGCATCTGTATTTCAAGGAGCAAACATCAGTAGGACAAAAAGGTTTTCTGTTATAAACTTTATAGGGTGCCAAGGAATTTCTAAGGGGGAAGTAACTGAATGAAAATGTCCGTATAAATCTTGTGTCTTTAGAAATGGGATACAATAGGCACTGCTTAAGATAAACTTGGAGTTCTTCCTACATATATAATGTGAGGATTAAAAAGGATGTTTTTCTCTCTATTTTTGTTTCTTCATTACATTATTAAGCACCTTTCAGTTTTTGAAACTCATTTAATGAAGAAACAAGTGATTTTCCATCTCATGTAAATAATCTGAAATGCCTGACTTTAGGATATACATGAATAGATCCCTAAACAGAATTTTGTAGAAGGTAAATTATGTTTGAAAAGAGTTTTGTATATTTTCTTTTTACTGACATTCATTTGTCTCAACAACTATATAAGTCTTACAGCTTCATTGAAGGTATATTGTAATAATTATTAATATTTTGTTCAAATGTCACAAAATGAAGTCAACTTGATTAGTTTTTTGGTTACATGCCATGTGATTAAAGTTGCACTCAGCCATAGGAGAGTAAGAATGCTAAATGTTCAGAAACAAATAGCTTTGGAAGAATTTAGAGTGAGAAACAGAAGAATTAAATTCCAGATGAGGGGTTTAGATTGGATTAAAAGGAGAGATATTCAAATAGTGCAAAATAGTAAGGTTGAAAATCTATTCTGGGTGACGTCACGGAAATGGCGCCGTGAGCAGCGCGTCCGACAGATCTCCCCAAAATCACAACAAATTTATCAACTAGAAACAGGAAAATTTACCTTCGGAGCATTCCGGAGTTCCACACAAACTGAAAGCGAAGGGACTGTTATCACTTGGATCTGGGAGACTAGGGTGTGGAGGAAGCTACTGCAGGGACGTTCATTCAAGCCGCGAGGAAGTGCGCCTGTGGTGGTGGTGAGTCAGCCCATACTCGGGAGCCACGAGCCACCGCCGCGAGCAGCCGCGGGCAGCGCCCGGTTCGGTTGCGGAGCGAGCGCCGCTGACGTTCCCAGCGGCCCACGCACGGGGAGCAGGAGAGGCCCCAGGGCGGTATTCCCTACTTGGGAGATTCTCTCCGCGGGTGGGGCACCTCACCCAGCCATTCAAGCTAACAATCAAGCGTTGGGGGAGGGGCGCGCGCAGGCAGCCTGAAATACCTTCGGGAGCACAGCTGCGACCCAATTACTGAAATTAACTTAACCCGTGAAATCTGCGCACCCTCGGTTCTAATTGATAAGATCTCTCTCAGTTCACCGACCAAAGACAAGAGGCGTGATATTTTTTAGTGCCTCTCGCTAAAGGGGCGGGGGCAACTTCTGATTGATAGAGCCTCCATATTCAGGGATAAACACTAACAAGAAGGACTTGGCAGATAATAAGATCTATACTACACTAGTCGCAAGCAGAGACTAGTGCCTCTTCTTCCCAGCCAAAACAGGCTACAAAGTGTGGAAAGCCTGGGTTGAGAGGTCCAACGGAATGTTAGGCACTGAACAGTCACCTTGACAACAATTGACTCCCACCCCCGCCTGATTACACTGGAGGCCCTGACTGTCAGAGCCTTTCCCAAAGCCTTGCACTGAGTGGGGATAGAGTGGGGATTTCCCAGCTCTTTGAGCCTCTTACTCCCCAGGCAGAAGCAGTGGCAGCCTTATAGCTGGATCACCAGGCTGCTAATTCAGGAAGGGGGGACTAGGAGAGAGAATCCAGGAAAGCAAACTCTCTCATCATTGGACCCTGCAAACGCCAACAAGCCTTGACTACCAGCAAGACTAAAGCCAATTATATGACATTGCCATAGAATCCCATCAACTGCAAATCCCTACCTAAGTGTGACACAGGGGCAGAGCCTGGGGTACAGAGTCACTGACCAGGAAGAGGGAGAGAAAAGAAAAAGGAAGAAGTTAACATCTCAAAATCAAGAAAAATCCACAGACTTTACAACTTGTTCCACTAATTTTTTTTTTGTTGTTGTTGTTGTTGTTGTTTGTTTCTTCTATCTTATTGCCTTTATTTCCTCCACCTCGGTCCTTCTATTCTCTGCCCATCTTATGCTTCCCTTTTCTTGAACTACACTACCCATAAGTGTTACATTTTATTTCTCTTCTTCATCCTCACCCTCCTTTAAGATTATACTCCAAAACACTTAACTCTCACTTTCTCCTCTTTTGTTTTTTTTTTGTTTTATATTGCTTTATTTTGTTTTTTTCTCTTCCTTTTTTATTTCTTCCTTCGTTTTTCTCTTTTTCTTATTTTTTCCTTTCTATTCGTTTTTTCTTTTTTTTTTCTCGTTTTACTTTCCTCCCATTTAATCCTCAATCACGAACAAATTAGTTAATTTGGGACTCAAGGCTTTTTTTTGGCTTTATTTTTCTTTTTCGCTTTTGTGTTTGTTTTTTTCTTGTTTGTTTATTTTTGTGGCATTTTGGGTCCTCCCAACCCAAGGTCTCCATTGTATTTAGTCTCCGCTCGACTTAATACAACAGATTTTTACTTATTATTTTTATTTTTTTCTTCTTTATTATTCCTTTTTTTTGTCCTTTTTTCTGGTTCCCTCTTATCCCTCTCATTATATCTCTTAGTTGACCATCACCCACAAGCAAATCATCTTATGCTTGTCTAAGATTTTCTTCCTTTTTTTTTTTGCATTTAGTAGGTCCCTACTCCCCTTTTTTTTTGCCCCTTGAACTCTTCACCGCAAATCAGACCCTCCATTATAGGCACGATATTTCCCTGAGGAGGGGAGAGGAGGGAAAGAGAAGAAAGAAAAAAAAGGGGGAAATAATAAATTATTACTGCTTTTTTTTGTGGAGTGTTTTACCTTTTTTTTTTTTTTTCTACTTTTTACTCTTTATTAATTCTAATTAATGCTATCAACAAGACCACCCTCAGATGCCAATAAGAAAGAGGAAATCGAATATTATGGATACAAAAGAAAGAGAGGTAACACAAATAGATGTGGAAAAATCTATGGAGAAAAGACTTAACATATTGGAAGCCTTGGAGCTAAATGACAGAGAATTTAAAATAGAAATCTTAAAAATACTCAGAGATATACAAGAAAACACAGAAAGGCAATATAGGGAGATCAGAAAACAACTCAATGAACACAAAGAATATATTACCAAGGAAATTGAAACTATAAAAACAAATCAAACAGAAATGAAAAACTCAATTCACGAGCTGAAAAACGAGGTAACAAGCTTAGCTAGCAGAACAGCCCAGATTGAAGATAGGATTAGTGAAATAGAAGACAAACAACTTGAGGCACAACAGAGAGAAGAAGAAAGAGACTCAAAAATAATAAAAAACGAGAAAGCCCTACAGGAATTATCTGACTCCATCAGAAAGAATAACATAAAAATAATAGGTATATCAGAGGGAGAAGAGAAAGAAAATGGAATGGAGAATATACTCAAACAAATAATAGACGAGAACTTCCCAAGCCTGTGGAAAGAACTGAAGCCTCAAATTCAAGAAGCAAACAGAACACCGAGTTTTCTTAACCCCAACAAACCCACTCCAAGGCACATCATAATAAAGATGACACAAACCAATGACAAAGAAAAAATTCTCAAGGCAGCCAGGGAAAAGAAGAGTACAACATATAAAGGAAGGCCTATTAGATTATCATCAGATTTCTCAGCAGAAACTCTACAAGCTAGAAGAGAGTGGACCCCAATATTTAAAGTCCTGAAAGAGAGGAACTTTCAGCCAAGAATAGTATACCCATCGAAGCTATTTTTCAAGTATGAAGGAGATATAAAAACATTCACAAATACAGAAAAGATGAGAGAATTTATCAACAGAAAGCCCCCACTCCAGGAAATACTAAAGGGGGTTTTCCAACCAGATTCAAAGAACAAAAGAAAACAACACCACAAGTAACAGCTCCACCAAGAACACAATAAAACCAAACTTAAACTGTGACAACAAAGGAGAAAAAAGGGGGGAGAGAATGGAGATTAACAGTAGCAAAGGACGATGAAGTGCAGAAATACTTATAAGATAGGGTACTACAATGAATATGGTAGGTACCCTTTTCATTACTTAATGGTAACCACCCTAGAAAAAACCACCACAAAAACACATGACTTAAAAAAGGTAGCAACAGAGGAAAGAAGTATGGAACACAAACAAACAAAAACAAATGATAGAAAAACAAAAGAGAAGAATCAAACTAGATACAAAACTAACAGAAAGCAATTTATAAAATGGCAGTAGGGAACCCACAAGTGTCAATAATTACACTAAATGTAAATGGATTAAACTTACCAATAAAAAGACACAGAGTAGCAGAATGGATTAAAAAAGAAAATCCAACTATATGCTGCCTACAAGAAACACATCTAAGCAACAAGGATAAAAACAAATTCAAAGTGAAAGGCTGGAAAACAATACTCCAAGCAAACAACACCCAAAAAAAAGCTGGTGTAGCAATACTCATATCTGATAATGCTGACTACAAGACAGAAAAAGTACTCAGAGACAAAAATGGTCACTTCATAATGATTAAGGGGACACTGAATCAAGAAGACATAACAATCCTTAATATATATGCACCAAACCAAGGAGCACCAAAATATATAAGACAGCTACTTATTGACCTTAAAACAAAAACTAACAAAAATACAATCATACTTGGAGACCTCAATACTCCGCTGACGGCTCTAGATCGGTCATCCAAACAGAGAATCAATAAAGATATAGTGGACTTAAACAAAATACTAGAACACCTGGATATGATAGACATCTACAGGACACTTCATCCCAAAGTGACAGAGTATACATTTTTCTCTAGTGTACATGGAACATTCTCAAGAATTGACCATATGTTGGGCCACAAAGACAATATCAGCAAATTTAGAAAAATTGAAATTGTACCAAGCATATTTTCTGATCATAAAGCCTTGAAACTAGAATTCAACTGCAAAAAAGAGGGGGAAAAACCCACAAAAATGTGGAAACTAAACAACATACTTCTAAAAAATGAATGGGTCAAAGAAGAAATAAGCGCAGAGATCAAAAGATATATACAGACAAATGAAAATGAAAATAGGACATATCAGAATCTCTGGGATGCAGCAAAAGCAGTAATAAGAGGAAAGTTCATATCACTTCAGGCCTATATGAACAAACAAGAGAGAGCCGAAGTAAACCACTTAACTTCACACCTTAAGGAACTAAAAAAAGAAGAACAAAGACAACCCAAAACCAGCCGAATAAAGGAGATAATAAAAATCAGAGCAGAAATAAATGAAATAGAGAACAGAAAAACTATAGAAAAAATCAATAAAACAAGGAGCTGGTTCTTTGAAAAGATCAACAAAATTGACAAACCCTTGGCAAGACTCACCAAGGAAAAAAGGCACAGGACTCAAATAAATAAAATCCAAAATGAAAGAGGAGAGATCACCACAGACATCATAGATATACAAAGAATTATTGTAGAATACTATGAAAAATTATATGCCACCAAATACAACAATCTAGAAGAAATGGATAAATTCCTAGAACAATACAACCTTCCTAGACTGAGTCATGAAGAAGCAGAAAGCCTAAACAGACCAATCAGGAGGGAGGAAATAGAAAAAACTATTAAAAACCTCCCCAAAAATAAAAGTACAGGCCCAGACGGTTATACTAGTGAATTCTATCAAACATTCAAAGACTTGGTTCCTATTCTACTCAAAGTCTTCCAAAAAATTGAAGAAGAAGCAATACTTCCAAACACATTTTATGAGGCCAACATAACCCTCATACCAAAACCTGGCAAGGATGGCACAAGGAAAGAAAACTACAGACCAATATCTCTAATGAATACAGATGCTAAAATTCTAAACAAAATACTGGCAAACCGAATACAACAACATATTAAAAAAATAATACATCATGATCAAGTGGGATTCATCCCAGAATCTCAAGGATGGTTCAACATACGCAAAACGGTTAACGTAATACACCATATCAACAAAACAAAGAACAAAAACCACATGATCTTATCAATAGATGCAGAAAAGGCTTTCGATAAAATACAACACAATTTTATGTTTAAGACTCTCAACAAAATGGGTATAGAAGGAAAATATCTCAACATGATAAAGGCCATATATGATAAACCATCAGCCAACATCATTTTAAACGGCATAAAACTGAGGACTTTCTACCTTAAATCAGGAACAAGACAGGGTTGTCCACTCTCTCCACTCTTATTTAACGTGGTGCTAGAAGTTCTGGCCAGAGCAATCAGACAAGACAAAGAAATAAAAGGCATTCATATCGGAAAAGAAGAAGTAAAGGTATCACTTTTTGCTGATGATATGATCCTATACATCGAAAACCCGAAGGACTCCACAAAAAGATTATTAGAAACAATAAACCAATACAGTAAGGTCGCAGGATACAAAATTAACATACAGAAGTCCATAGCCTTTCTCTATGTCAACAATGAAATATTAGAAGATGAACTCAAAAAAATAATCCCCTTCACGATTGCAACAACAACAAAAAAAATACCTAGGAATAAACATAACAAAGAATGTAAAAGACCTATATAATGAAAATTACAAAGCATTGTTAAGGGAAATCGAAAAAGATACAATGAGATGGAAAAATATTCCTTGTTCTTGAATAGGAAGAATAAATATAATCAAAATGGCCATATTACCCAAAGCAATATACAAATTTAATGCAATTCCCATCAAAATCCCTATGAGATTTTTTAAAGAAATGGAACAAAAAATCATCAGATTTATATGGAGCTATAAAAAACCCCGAATAGCCAAAACAATCCTAAGGAAAAAGAATGAAGCTGGGGGCATTACAATACCTGACTTTAAACTATATTATAGGGCCACGATAATCAAAACAGCATGGTATTGGCAGAAAAATAGACACTCAGACCAATGGAACAGAATAGAAAGCCCAGAAATAAAACCACATATATATGGTCAAATAATCTTTTATAAAGGGGCCAACAACACACAATGGAGAAAAGAAAGCCTCTTCAACAAATGGTGTTGGGAAAACTGGAAAGCCACATGCAAAAGAATGAAACTCGACTACAGCCTGTCCCCGTGTACTAAAATTAATTCAAAATGGATCAAAGACCTAAATATAAGACCTGAAACAATAAAGTACATAGAAGAAGACATAGGTACTAAACTCATGGACCTGGGTTTTAAAGAACATTTTATGAACTTGACTCCAATGGCAAGAGAAGTGAAGGCAAAGATAAATGAATGGGACTACATCAGAATAAAAAGTTTTTGCTCAGCAAGAGAAACTGATATAAAAATAAACAGACAGCCAACTAAATGGGAAATGATATTTTCAAACAACAGCTCAGACAAGGGCCTAGTTTTCAAAATTTACAAAGAACTCATAAAACTCAACAACAAACAAACAAACAATCCAATAAAAAAATGGGAAGAGGACATGAATAGACACTTCTCCCAGGAAGAGATACAAATGGCCAACAGATATATGAAAAGATGCTCAGCTTCATTAGTTATTAGGGAAATGCAAATCAAAACTACAATGAGATACCACCTCACCCCTGTTAGATTAGCTATTATCAACAAGACGGGTAATAGCAAATGTTGGAGAGGCTGTGGAGAAAAAGGAACCCTCATTCACTGTTGGTGGGACTGTAAAGTAGTACAACCATTATGGAGGAAAGTATGGTGGTTCCTCAAAAACTGCAAATAGAACTACCTTATGACCCAGCAATCCCTCTACTGGGTATATACCCCAAAACCTCAGAAACATTGATACGTGAAGACACATGTAGCCCCATGTTCATTGCAGCACTGTTCACAGTGGCCAAGACATGGAAACAACCAAAAAGCCCTTCAATAGAAGACTGGATAAAGAAGATGTGGCACATATACACTATGGAATACTACTCAGCCATAAGAAATGATGACATCAGATCATTTACAGCAAAATGGTGGGATCTTGATAACATTATAAAGAGTGAAATAAGTAAATCAGAAAAAAACAAGAACTACATGATTCCATACATTGGTGGAACATAAAAATGAGACTAAGAGACATGGACAAGAGTGTGGTGGTTACCAGGGGTGGGGGGAGGGTGGACAGGGGGAGAGTTAGGGGGAGGGGGAGGGGCACAGAGAACTAGATAGAGGGTGGCGAAGGACAATCTGACTTTGGGCGAGGGGTATGCAACATAATTTAATGACAAGGTAACCTAGACATGTTTTCTTTGAATATATGTACCCTGATTTATTAATGTCATCCCATTACCATTAATAAAAATTTATTTAAAAAAAAAAAAGAAAGAAAATCTATTCTGAAATTATATTTGAATGCAATTGTAATGTTGAAAATTCCTCTTACATGATAAATATGCAAATAAATATCACTATTCTGAAATTTTTAAACAAAATAAATCTTTCTTCCTTTATTATCCCATTTGTCTTTCTTCCACAAGTAAGGCAGCAGCTGAATTAGACAAGTTTTCCTTCATGCAAGACATTCTTTAACTCATGAATAAAAATACTGATGGCCCTACTGACTCTCCCCTAGTATTTTAAAGTGCTGATTCTTGAAGAGGAGTTATTTTCTTACTCAGCAACGGGGTAGAGTTTTTAATGAATAACTTATATAGAGTTCGCATTTCAATTACTTTTAAAGGAGCCATTGCATAAACTTATTATTGACTCAGGATCCTGAAATTTTAAAACAGTTGGCAAGATATTTTAAAATAAAGTTTAAATTTTACCTCTTTCTCATCACTACAATTATTTTCAAAGTGCCCATATTTTACCTGCATTTCTGCTCTAATTTGTCTCTTTGCAGGGCTATCAGAGCTATTTTTCTGTTTTATCTTTGGTCACAAACTATACGTAGACACAAATATCTAGTGAACAAGATACATATTGTAGGACTATTGCATTTCCTCGTGTTGATATTCATATTGTTCAATATTTCCTTGTTTAATTATAAGTGTGTTTTATGAAGTGCCCCCTTGGACAATCATGGTTTTATTTCTCCTAAGAATTAGCTTTCGTTAGTCCAGATTATTCACATTTTTAGAGGTCTTGTAGGAAGGGAAATTGCTCTTATAAACAGGGCCTTGTGTTATGGTTGGAGCCATTAGCAGTGTCACAAGGTATGTTCTTTGTAGGACAGGTTCAAATATACAGGAATATGGAAAGTCTTTAGCATCTATCTACCAGACTGAAAAGTTTGTTAACCCTTTGTAATGCTGGTATTTAGAGCAGATATCCTCATCCATACTAAGGTAAGGTTTAAAATTCAGCCTTCACAAGTTGCACCAGGAAGTAGGGTAGTTTGAAAATACCAGTAATTGGCCTAAGAATCTGCATAATCATTGTTAGATTAAGTACAAAAAAACACACCCATCTACAAACACAACGCAACACAAACATCACACACACACACACACACACACACACACACACACACCCATAAATCACCTTGCATTAGATAATACTGATGAAACAAAAGAGGTTTTAGCATTTTATATTGTACATCCCCATTAGAGAGAACATTAAAAGACACTAATCTACTGCTTTCATATTTCTTATTTTCCTTTTTCTCCCCATTGAGTTGAGAGAGAGAGAGAGAGAGAAAGGGGTGGGGGGATAGAAACATCAACTTGTTGTTCTACTTAATTGTGCATTCATTGGTTGCTTCTTGTATGTGCCCTGACCAGGGATTGAACCTGTCACCTCATTGTGCCAGAACAATATTCTGTCTACTAAGCCACCCAGCCAGAGCTGTTTTAACATTTCTATCTTCTAGAAATGGAAAGTGATTTGGAAAATATCCTATTTCCTGAAGGTTGGAGCATATTTTGGTGCTATTATTGGGCGTATAGGATGACGGAATATCCCCCAAACCAATGATCTTAAACAATCTTTTGAGTGGGCTTTGACTAAGGCTTTGTGGGATCAATGTCTTCCTGAGAACAGCCCATCCCTAGTGTAAGTTAATGTACATCTTAGAGCTCTCTTGTTCAAGCTATGACACAAGGGCAGTACTTGCGAAACTGCCCAAACTTGCTCTTGTGTGTGTTCACTATACAAGTACTCAGTGAGCAAAAGGTATAGGATCACCAAACCAATACAACGTGGGAGTGCATGAAAGACAACTCCAAGGAGTGATGCTGCCATTAATCCATTCCTTCAAGATCTCCTGGTGACACCAGATAAAGTTCTCTTTGAAGTGTGGGGCAACCCTTAGGCTGTCTAATGCAAATCAGGCTAGATGCTTTTATCTAACTCTAATTAAAAATTACTACAAGATGGGATACTATCCTGATCCTTTTTGGTTCATAATTAATATAATGGCCAAAGAGATAATAGAAATATACACAGGTTACCTTGGAAAGCAGTTATCAGGCACTTTTAAAATTTTATATAATTTACCACAGCAGTATGAAATAGATGTTACCTGATCTCCCATTTCACAGATTAGGGAAAAGAAGCTGGTAAGTTTTGTTATTTACTTTTTTTTTGTTTGTATTTTTCTGAAGTTGGAAACAGGGAGGCAGTCAGACAGACTCCCGCGTGCGCTCGACCAGGATCCACCCGGCACGCCCACCAGGGGGGGATGCTCTGCCCATCTGGGGCGTCGCTCTGCTACAACCAGAGCCATTCTAGCGCCTGAGGCAGAGGCCGTGGAGCCATCCCCAGCGCCTGGGCCATCTTTGCTCCAATGGAGCCTTGGCTGCGGAAGGGGAAGAGAGAGACAGAGAGGAAGGAGAGGGGGAGGGGTGGAGAAGCAGATGGGCGATCCTCCTGTGTGCCCCGGCCGGGAATTTAATCCGGGACTCCTGCATGCTAGGCCGACGCTCCACCACTGAGCCAACCGGCCAGGGCCTTACTTTTGTTGTGTTGGAAGATAAAGTCATAGCTAAGAATTGTCAAACTTCTAATTTCCTCCTTCCAATAGTGAACCAGGCACACTGATATAGTACACTCTCTGGAAACTAAATATTTGATTGTTAAAGAGTATAAGTTAAAGATATGGTAGCTTGGAAAAAATGTTTATCATGAGGTTATATCTAATTTATGCTAGGGTTATTTTAGCAGGACAGCTTTTTATTTTCCTTTCTTCTCACTTACTAGTTCAAAGACACAGAAAAAATAAATGTTTTCTAGAAAGTAAAAACCACATATTAAAGAGCTGGGATGCTACACATGCACACATGAAGTATTCCTGCACCTCAATTTTCCAGACTCCAAATATATACATAACTAATAATAGAATAAGTTCCAAAAAGATGTTTTGGAACTACCAATTCTGTTTTTTAATAAAAATTACTTTATATATTTTAACTAGAAATATTTGTTCTCTGTATTTTCCCTCAACTTTTGTTGTCAATGCTTCACCAGTGGTGAAGACATATATTTAGAGTGCAAATAGGCACGGCAACATTGAAGTCATTATAATTGAATTGAATCTCTTACAAGTTGGGGTAATCATGTTGTTGAAGTTGCTGCTCCCCTTCATCAGAGGTTTTGTGTATATTTCATCAAATTTATCATGCCACAAATTGTAAATGTGTTTCAGACTTTCTTAATCTATGTGAAATAATTAAGGCTTTAAGTTAAAACTGATGCAATACTGTCTAAAACTTTCTTCACTTTTTAATTTTATTTTTTTTGAATGAACATTCTTACGCTTATTTTTGTTTTAATTGATGAGAGAAGCATCAACTCCATGTTTCACTTAGTTGTTCCATTTGATTGTGTACTCACTGATTGCTTCTCCTACGTACCCTCACTAGGTTTGAGCCCACGACCTCTGTGCACCAGTGTCCAGTTTATACACTGAACCACCCAGCAAGGTCCCATTTTTAAACTTACTTAGATGTAAGTATAATCATATTCCACTCTGTGTATGCACAAAAATAAATTTTCAGAAAAATTATTTACTTAAGTTTTTTAATTAAAAAATTTATTGATTAATTTTAGAAAGAGATGATTTCAAGAGAGAGAGAGAGAAACATTGATTTGTTGTCATCTGTCTACTAACTCATTGGCTGATTCTTGTATATGCCCTGCTGGGGATAGCACCTACAACCTTGGCCTATCAGGAGGACACTTTAATCACCTGAGCTATCTATTTAGGGCTTTATTGAGCTGTTTAAAAAATCTCTGCATATCCAAAATCCAAAGCTGCTGACATGGAATCTTTGTTGTTCTTATCTTGCTTGTGATATCATTCTCTGTTCCATCAGTACCATTAGTGATGTAGCCTTTGTTAATGCCCCTGTTTTCTTTAAGGTATTATTCTTTCTTATGAAATAAGTTCATTAGTGGTCTTCAGTGCTCTGAACAATTTGAACTACCACATATTAGGTCTTTAAAATATACTTCATCAGGCCCTGGCTGGGTAGCTCAGTGGTAGAGCATTGGCCTTGCATGTGAAAGTCCCGGGTTTGATTCCTGATCAGAGCACACAGGAGAAGTGCTCATCTGCTTCTCCACTCCTCCCTCTCTTGCTTCTCTCTCTCTCTCTACTCCTCCTCTCCTGCAGCCATAGCTCTATTAGAGAGTTGGCCCCAGGTGCTTAGGATGGCTCTATGGCTTTTGCCTCAGGTGCCAAAAAAATGGCTCTGGTGGAGCAGGGGCATTAGATGGGCAGAGCATTGCTCCCTAGTGGGCTAGCCAGGTGGACCCTGGTTGCGGGAATCTGTCTCTGCCTCCCCTCCTCTCACTAAAATAAAAAAAATAAAAAACAATATTTCATTGGGCAAATTGATTAGACAGACTCACTTAGAGATGAGAAGAGAAGAATCACATATCTTAATTGTCCTATTGATCTACTGAGAGGAGAACCACAAACAGTTTGCTGTACTAGAAATGCAAGGGTAACCTAATGAAAGGAACTGTTCCATCCTGTTATTCCCACCTCTTATAGGGCAATAGTCACAAACAACTTTGATAGTGGAAGCCTGACCAGGCTGCTTCAGGATGAGGTAGTCTGTATTTGTGTGTCAGCTCAAATTATGTCTGGGAAAGCCAGTTGCTCATCAGCTGAAAGGAAGAAGACAACAAAACCATGGGCAGCATACCACGGAAGGAGTTCACCCTCCTGGGATAAGATGCAGCAGCTAGTCCCAATTAACAAATATTCCAAATCACCAGACAGAGCCAAGATTTTAGAAAAATTTTACTATATTCTGCTCTTTGCATCATGTTTTCCATGATGCTAATTTCTCTGTGAATTTTGGTGATAGCATCAGAAGGTTAAAGAAAAAAAAAATAGCACTCATATTTTATCTCAAATGAACTTTAAATGGTTTGCTACTGAAGCACTGATGATGTAGGCTTGTCCTTGCTTGTCACTAGAAATATCAACCAACTTTATGACAACTATCTCAGAACTTCTTCCTAGCAATTGTAAGAAGCCATTGAGTATAATGATGTTAAATTTGATGATGTAAAAAATGATGATATTAAAAAATATACAAGTATTTTTACACTCTTTAAAATATTTGCTCTTTACACACTCTTCATTGCTCAATCTAAATGGAGAAAAAGAAAAATGTACTATAGTCTCATTTGTATTAATACATTAGGGACTTCATGTGTTATGAAACTAGAGGTTTGTTAAAGTTTAAATGAAGAAGTAATATTTTTTTTCCTAAAAATTACTCATTCATTTTACTATTCTGTGGGAGTAGAGCACATGTATTTTGACTGTTCCTCAAATTTGGAGAATGGCACAACTTCTCCAGTTGAGAATCACACCACTAATATGCATTTATAAAGTTATAGATTCACAAGTATAGTGATAATCACCTATTCAACATCCTTAACAATTAACCACCATGTTCTAGGTTCCTCCTCATATATTAAAGTTTAGATAAATATTACCTTCATTATATAAATGAAGACACTGAAGCTTAAAAGAGTTTAATTTTCCAAAGACATTATCCTAGTAAGAGGTCAAATTGGCTTTCAACCAATGTCTGTATGATTCTATCATATTATCACAGGTACATTGTCCTCTGTTTCTTACTCAGTTTGACTAAGAAGGCACTTCTGGTCAAGATGGTGAAGTGAGAAAATGCTGGACTCACCTTCTCCCACAACCACATCAAAATTATATCTAAATTACAGAACAACCATCATTTAGAATTGCCTGAAGATTGGCTAAACATAAATATTATAACTAAAGATATATAGAAACCATATCAAGACTTATCGGAGGAAGGACAGAAATGCAGAATGGGCAGGTCTCACTCCAATGGGGTAGTGGGATGCCCTGGCTGTGGAGGTGTCCCATTAGGAGCAAGGGTCCCCAGTACGGAGCTCTAGTGCCAGAGAGAGGAATCCCATTAACAACTGGCTGTGAATAACAGTGGAGATTGTGTCCAAGTGAGACAGAGGGCTGCTGGAATCTCAGGCACTTCTCTTATAGGACCCACACATGGACTAACTTGCTCATTTGATGTAGCTCCATCACTGGGAAAGTAGTTGGAAAAGTATCAGGGACACAGAGGGAGGAGCTGAATTGTCTGATTTTAGAGCTAGAGCTGGGGGAGAAGTTCTCTTTGGACAGAAGTGCGACAGGAACCGTTGTTCTTTTGTTAAGCCCTCCCCCCACCCATCTGGCAAGCACCAGTAGGTACCAAATCCAAACTATCCATTAACCTGCATATCACCATTCACCCCACCCTGGTAATTTCTTGAGACTCGACCTCACCTGATCCATATGCTTGTCAAAAAGTTCTTCTAGCAGTTTTTCAGAAAACTGCCTGTCTCAGATTAATCTGTGGATCTTCCTAAGATATCTCAAAAGTTCATAAACCCTGAACAAGTAGTATCTGGCCTCAGTGTGCTTCATACCTCTTGATAACTGGTCCCAAACTGAGCACTAGTGGCAGTCAGCTACAGTTTACAGCTTGGCTTCTCCCAGGGACCTCCAAGTTCAGCACATCTGCAGATCACTTTCTAGCTCCTACCAGGTGGCCCCCGGCTGGGCACAGCAGCAGATGATCTTGTTTTGCACCAGAAAGTCTCCTAAGGGACTGGCTTCAGACAACATCAGAATACCACTCAACCAGACCCACAAATAAAACACCTAAAAGGTGGACTCAGCAGGCAACAAAGCCCCACCAAAGTAAATCTCTCTGTGAGGTCAGTCCTTGATAATAGCTTGTCTGCTATAGTCACTGCCATCCACGCAGCCAGCCTGAAGCCCACTGTCTCACTGATGTCAAAACGACAATCAAGGCTCAACAACAACAGAAGAGGACACAGAGACATCACAAGGGACACTTCTGGATCACCTGGCTCAGGTGACAAATAAGAATGCACCATGGGGTCCCTCAGGACACTTACAGTTTAAAGATCACCCTGCTAAGACAGGAAGGCATAACTGATCTACCTAATAAATAGAAACAGACACAGGAAATCATCCAAAGTGCAGAGACAAATAAACATGTGTCAAATGAAAGAATAGGACACACTCTAGAACAACAACAACAGAAAATAGAAACAAGCAATCTGCCAGATACAGAATTCAAAAACTAGTTGTAAGGATGTTCAATGAACTTAGGGAAAGAGTAAATGAACTCAGTGAGAGCTTCAGCAAAGAGATTAAAAAAATAAAAATGGAAAATAGAAAACATTAAAAGTCAGAAATTAAGAATTCAATAACTAAAATGAAAAAACACTGGAGTGAATATAGAGTAAATTAAATGAAATAGAGGATAAAATCTGTGATTTGGAAGACAGGGTAGCAAAAAACACCCAATCAGAACAATGAAAATAATAATGGTTTTAAAAAATTAAAATAATTTGGAGGACTTTCTGGACAATATCAAGCATAAGAACATTTGCATCAGGAGCAGGCCAGAAAGCTCAGTTGGTTAAAGCATTGTCCCTATATGACAAGATTACAAGAGTTTGATCCCCAGTCAGGGCATATACAAGAATCAACCAATGAATGCAAAAATAAGTGGAACTACAAATCAATGTTTCTCTTTCTCTCTTTCTTTCCCCTATCCTCTCTCTCTTTAAACATAAATAAACATATTATAAAAAAATAACATTTCTATCTAGGCTTATTAGAAGGTAAAGAGGGAAATAGATTGAAAACCTATTTTAAGAAATATTAGTAAAAAACTTCCTAACCTACTAAACAAAATAGATATACAAGTCCAGGAAATACAGAGATTCAAGACAAGCTGAACCAAAAAAGACTCACACCAAGACACATAATAATTAAAATTCCAAAGTTTGCAAGTAAAGAAAGAATATTAAAAGCAGCAAAAAGGAAATAAGTTAGTTACCTACAAAGGAGCTGCCCTCACAGTGTCAGCTGATTTCTCAACAGAAACTTTGCAGGCCAGAAGGAATTGAAACACAATACAGACAATATGGTATACAGTGATATGTTATAGAATTAGGCACCTGAAACCTGTATAATTATGTTAATTAGTGTCATTCTAATAAATTCAATTAAAAAAATTAAAAACCTACACAAAATTTAAAATGATGAAAAGGCCTACACTGAAAATTATTTTACCCATCAAGGTTAACATTTAGAATTGAAAGAGGGATAAAGAGAGGCCTTGGCCAGTTGGCTCAGTGGTAGAGCATTGGCCCAGCATGTGGATGTCCTGGATTCGATGCCCAACCAGGGCACATAGGAGTTGTGCCCATCTGCTTCTCCAACCCTCCCCCTCTCTTTCCTCTCTGTCTCTCTCTTCCCCTCCCGCAGCCAAGGTTCCATTGGAGCAAAGTTGGCCCTGGGCACTGAGGATGGCTCCATGGCCTCTGCTTTAGGTGCTAGAATGGCTCCAGTTGAAACTGAGCAACACCCTAGATGGGCAGAGCATTGTCCCCTAGTGGGCATGCTGGGTGGATCCTGGTCAGGTACATGTGGGAGTCTGTCTCTCTGCCTCCCCGCTTCTCATTTCAGAAAAGAAAGAAAGAAAGAAAGAAAGAAAGAAAGAAAGAAAGAAAGAAAGAAAGAAAGAGGTTCCCAGACAAGAAAAAAAAATAAAGAAATTTATTTTCACCCAATCAGAATTATATGAAATGTTAAAGGGACTGCTTTAAGAAGAAGAAGAAAAAAAAAGAAGAAAAAAGACCCATATGTATACTGTCTATAAGACACATTTCAGACACAAATATACACACAGACTGAAAGTAAAGAGATGGAAAAGATATTTAGTGCAAATGGAATATAAAAAAAAGCTGAGGTATGATACTTATATAGACAAATAGACTTTAAAACAAAAGCTCTAATAAGATACAAAGAAAGACATTTCATAATAATAAAGGGATCAATCTAACAAGAAGATGTAACCTTTGTAATCATTTATGCACCCAATGTAAGAGCACTTAAATATAATACAAATATTGCCAGTCATAAAAGGAGAGATTGAGAGTAATATAGTAATAATAGAGGTCTGTTTTTTTTTTCCGAAGTTAGAAGTGGGGGTGGGGGGATGGGGTGTGAAAGTGAAAGGGCTGGGGGGGGCAATCGGACGGACTCCCGCATGCTTCTGAACAGAATCCACCCGGCATGCCTACCAGGGGGCGATGCTCTGCACATCTGGGGTGTCACTCCCTTGTGGTTGGAGCCATTCTAGCACCTGAGGTGGAGGCCATGGAGCTGTTCTCAGCACCTGGGCCAACTTTGCTCCAGTGGAGCCTTGCTTGCAGGAGGAGAAGAGAGAGATAAAGAGGAAGGAGAGAGGAAAGGGTGGAGAAGCAGATGGGCACTTCTCCTGGGTGCCCTGGCTGGGAATCGAACCTGGGACACCCACATTCCTGGTTGATGCTCTTACTGCTGAGCCAACTGGCCAGGGCCAATAGTAAAGGCCTTTAACACCACTTTGACAGCAAAGGATAGATTACCTAGACAAAAAATAATTAACAAGAAAACAGTAGCCTTAAATGACACATGAAAACAAATGGATTTAATTGATATTTTTAGGACAGTTCAACACAAAATAGCAGAATATACAGTCTTTTCAAATATACTAGGACTCTAGATTGGTTGTGTGGATAAACACCAATTTTAGAGTTGTGGAAGCTCTAATGTTATGTGATGGTCATGTGTATTATCAAGCCCCATGAAGAGCACAAAAAATCTCCTTTTACTGCATCTCTCACAAGATTTTTACTTCAAAGTTTAAAAAGTGCTGACAAATTGTAAAATACTATTACACTTTTATGGTTAATATTCTTTTGACTGAGTTTTCAAGTTATGTCCTGAAAAGTATATGGACTCCAACAAAATGCTGAGTCAAAACTAATTTTATTTGGGAGGACTGCTGTGCAATGGGAAGTTTCCAGAGCTAGTAGCAGAGCTTGTTATCTAGCTAAACCCCTTGCTATAACTGGCTGTGACAATCTGCCTTCTCATTTATTAACGGGGCTTCCTGCAATTATAATCATATTTCGATTTGAAAGAGCTGGCTCTAACATTCTATGATTCTCAATTTTTTTTTCTGTTTTCTGACCAAAACTATTTGTTGTGCAGAGATTAAAACAGAAATAAATCTATAGGGGTTAATATGATTTTGTTTTGCCTTTGTATGCAGAGTAATTTTTTTTATAATATAAAAGCCTCAGAAGTGAGTATGCAGTGAAATTAATCAGTGAAGAAAGCAAATAGGGCATTTATGCATTTACATAAAAGCTTACATCACAGTGCAGGACTAAATCTTATTTAAGGTATTTATTATGTTTCCTGAATTGATTTTTATGGGGACACATATTCTTATATAATTCTTATGGGGACACATCACACAACAGGGGTGCCCAAACCCAGAAGATTAACCAGTACAAGTAAATCCTTAAGCACACCCAACATGTCAATGGTTGAAAGTGATCACAAGGGAAGGGGTCTGGGAGGCAGGCAGAGCACCTGAGAGACTGATTCTTCATTTCAGAACGTAATTTATGCTAAGCAGAGTCATTTTCATATTAATCTTTTATATTCAATTATATTCATTTCAAATATAGTGATTATGTAAAGCACATCTATGTTCTCCTACTTCAAATTCTTTAATCCTCTAAACCTATTAACACTACTCTTGTCAAATACAAAGAAAATCTCACTATATGCCTGTTCTGAGCAATCACATACCCAGCATTCTACCTCCTTGAACTCAAGCCATTTATTTTAAAAGGTATTATGTTTAAAACACACAAAAACATAATAATAACCACAGATTTTGCTAAATTGTTCACCATTATTATCTCAATACATCCCAATAGCAGTACATAAAATAATGGATAAAAATTCTAACAAGTGCCTACTGTTATTCATATTGCAGTTCTTTAATTACTAAAAATGTAAAGAAATACCTTTATATGTAATTGGCCATTTTGGTTTTTTACAAGGTTAAATAATTTTTGTAGATTTGCCCATTTTCTAATGAGTTGTTTTTGCCTTTTATATATTGATTATGAGAAGTTTATATGTGTTTTATTATTTACATGTATCACAAATAAAATCTTCAGATTTGAGGCCATTTTTTACCTTTTAAGATTTTTTTTCCTTTTTTTTATCTGTTTTTGAAGTGTGAGTTAAAAATCAAACATATTGTTATTTATACCCAAATTTGATAATAAATATAAATAAAAGTGCATAGTAATGTTATCTCAAAATTTTGAAGCTATTTTCTATTGTATTCTAGCATGCATTTTTGCTATTAAGATATCCTTTTAATGTTCATTTGCCAGGCATTTTCTCTCTCCTTCTCAGCTTTTTCTAGGATGTCAATGCTGATACACCTAGATGGGAATTTCTCTTTATTTTTTTCTTGATATTTATGAGACTACTTAAATTTGAAATTTGCTGCATTCCATTATTGTTGGTACAGCCAAAGCAATTATCTTTCAAAACATTGTCCCTCCACTGCTTTTTTTTTCAACTTAAGCGCCATTTTTAAAGAGCATTTGATTCTACCCTGTGTGTTTCTTAAAAGCTCCACCTTCTTCTGTATGTATCTTGTGATTTATATTACTCACATCTATTTTTCAATTTGTTCTTTATATGACTTTGTTTAATTTTCTTTTACTTGCTCATTTTTTTAATTAACTGATTTTATTTTTTTCTTTCTAGAAAATATGTTCATGAATTTATTTTTAATGGCTTTGTACAGTTTTGATGACTTCTTGTTTCTTCAACACATATTCAATCACATAATTTGTTCTCTTCAAATGTATTCAAAGTAATTACTTTATATTTTTACTTTATATTTAAAAAATAACAGATTTAGAGGATTTAAGTCTGAAGTTCATGTATTTATTTCTCCTGTGTCTCAATTATGATGGCAGTTGTTGTGTGCATAAAATATTATGTATATATTTTTGCTGGGATGACGTTAATCAGTGGGCATCTGGAAGAATTGGTTTTAAGGTTATTTTCTCCATGGATGGTGATATTGTCTTATGCTGACAACCCAAAGGCTACCAACTCATCATATTTTAAATTAATTTATGTACCTGGAATCTTCCTGAACATTGAAGTGTTAAATTGAAAACGAAATCCAGATGAGGGAATGGCTTTATTTTGAATTCTAGGAACTGATTTTAGTACATTTTCTACTTGAATTGTAGGAAAAGAAGAAAGTTCCTTGATTGCTTTACTTTGCCACTGGAAACTTATTTCTATCTTACTCTTTTCATAGAAAGACCTTTTTGAGAGATGTCTTTCTGAAGTTTTCCACTGTGCCTTTCCACTTTTGAAGAACCTGAAGAATTATTTACATTTTTGTAATGGTAGTTAAAAAAATCAAGTTTTTATTCCTCAGTGTTAAAAAATGCCTCCATGTTTACCTCTCAGTTTTTCATCTTTCTTTCTACCTGCAACTTAATCTTATTTTCTTGTTTTGCATAGCTATCCATTTATAATGATTAAAAAATATTATCTAGCATTTCTCTGTATTTGCAGCATGGATTCCCGTGCCCTGGTCCCTCATCTCAAGCCCTCAACTCCAGGTGGTCTGTCTTTTCCAGCAATGAAAGTCTCCTGATTTGGTCCCTACTTGCTGTCTTTTTACCTTGTATCTCTACTCTGACATCACAGGCTCACATTTGTAACTCCAGTTTTATTTCCCATCTGTGTCCACATCCTTATAAAGCTCTACATTTAGACTTTGGTTCCCATAAGGGACTTTGTCTTTGCCATCTTTTTGAGAGCAAAAATTATTTTTTGTGCTTTTAAGACCCTGAATCTGAAGTACTCAATCCTTACTCTAACACAGCTAATTCCAGGTTCCTATTCTTCAAATAGGATGAATTCATATAGTCTATGCTTAATATTTAACATAATACTTTTTCTGACCTCCAAAGATTTTGTTATTTGTATGGGCTACTACATGCATGTGACAAAAGAAATGTGTCTTTTTATGGGCTATGAATACCTGTTATAATGCTGGATACAAAATAAGGAAACAAACAGTGTTCTTTATAGTTACAAATTTTGGGGAGGAGGATGATGGTGGCTATACCTAATTTACGCTTGATACAATGTGAGCTATGTAAATAAGGACATTTCAATAGAATCTTGAACAAGAGATAAAGCAGGTTAATAATAATAATAATAATAGTAATAATACTGTATCACATTTATTTAAGCCTATATATGGTACGTTTTATTTCTCATAGCAACCCCAGAAATAAACATTGCTAATTTTTTAAATTATTTTTATTTTTTAACTTTGTTTTTATAACTATTTCTTTATAGATCACTAAACCAAAGGACAAAACACATGCATGATGTGCCCACATTCCTAAAGACAATAAAATCTGAGGAAAGGTCAGAGAAGGGTCCAGAGGTCAGGGGATCGAAACCATATGACCAGCAATATTCTAGGGGAGGAAAGATTACCCTGGTGCCAAGGTCCTTGTTTACCCATTGCCAGGCCTCTGAGCCCTTCCATCCTAATGACCCTCTGTACTGGGCCCATTCTCCCTGCTGTGCTCATGTCTACCGCAACAACACTTAGAGTGGAAAAATACTTGGTGTGACTTCAATCTTTTAAAGGTTTCTAAGATTGGTTTGTTGGCTTCTTATATTATCTATCCTACAGAAATTTTCCTTGGGAACTTGAGTTGATATACACTCTGCTGCTGTTGAATGGAATAATTCCCCTTAAATTTATTTTGCCTAATTTGTATGGTTCCTATCCAATGCTTCATGTTGATTTTCTGTGTGGATGGTATTTGTTGCTGAAAATGAGTACTGAAATTGCCTACTATTATTGTATTGTTATTTATTTCTCACTTTAAATTTGTATTTGCTTAACGTATTTAAGTGTTCTGACATTTGGTGCTTATATATTTATGATTATATTTTCTTGATGAATTGACACCTTTATCATTTTGTAAAGCCCTCTTTGTGTCTTAGATAATTTTTGGCTTAAAATGTATTTTGTCTGATATAAGTATAGCTACTCTACTCTCTTTGGTTTCTACTTGTATAGAATATCTTTTTCAATTTATTCACTGAACCTGTATGTATTTTTAAATCTGAATAGTATCCTGTAGGCAGTATATAGATGGGTGATTTATAAAAGAATTCTTTATCTATTCTATGCTTGTTGATTGAAGAATTCAATCCATGTACACTTAGAGTAAGTATTTATTTATATGTAAGAACTTACTAATGCCAAATTATTCATTGCTTTTTTGGCTGTTTTATATTTTCATTTTTTCTCTCTGTTTCTGCCTATATTTGTAAGTTGGTAATTTTTCATGATGGTATGCTCTGTTTTTCTGTTCTTTATCTTTTGTAGATCTACCCTAGGTTTTTGTTTTGTGGTTACTATGAGATTTACATAAAACATCTATTAACGAAACATTCAATTTTAAGCTAACAGAAAATTAACTTTGATTATATACAAAAGATTTTTCCTTTAACTTCCCCATTTATATTTTTGATGTTATAATTTACTTGCTTTTATATTGTTTATTCATTAAGATGTAATAGCAATATCTATTTGAATACTTTTTTCTTTTACAATTATATAGTTAAGAAGTTGACACACCATCTTATTACAGAATTAGTTTTCTAAATCTGTATGTATATTTACCTCACCATTATGTTATATATTTTCATGTCATTAATTAGCATTTTTTAATTTCAACTTGAAGAACTCCTTTCAGTGTTTCTTGAAAGGCAAGTTTACTGTTGACAGATTTCTTCAGCTTTGTTTTTGTTGGAAAGTCTCTATCTAACCTTTATGTCTGAAGGATAACTTTAAGAAATAGAATATTCTTGACTGATACTTTTTATTTTCAACAATTTGAATATGTCATTCTATTCTCTATTATTAGGGTTTCTGCTGAGAAATAGTGACAGCCTAATAGGGTTTTGTTTTTGTCTTTTTGAGGTTATAATCTTTGTTTCTCTGGCTGATTTAAGTTTCTCTTTACCTTTGATATTTGACAGTGATATTATAGGTCTTGGAATACGTAGTTTTGTATAGAGATTATATTATGTGAAAACAGTTCTACAGTCTCTGACTCCACAACAAATGAAGTTCTATAAGTTAGTGTCAACTTTAAGTTATAAATGCACTGATTGGACATCACTAAGTAATCTTTGTACAAAATATCTATTAATGACATGTGAATATCTAAATATTCCCATGAATATTTTAATCTATATTTTCTTCAGAGTAAATGGCAGTACCTTTTCTAAAATCTGAATTAAAACAAAAATACATAATTTCATGTAAATACAAAACTAATGCCTTCCCTGAAACTTATTTCATTGGCTATTAAAATAAAGATTAATTATTTTACCAAGCTTTATTTTGAAACTTTTTAGAGAGATCATTTTTCTGCCCTGCAAAACCTACCCTCAGTTCAGTTTTAAATAAAATTTGAAAACAAATAGTTTTATATGTTGTTCAATTTCATATCTTACACAAAAACACAGTTTAGTTCTAAATTCTACTAAGGAAATAAATGGACAAATAATTAGGTCCAGATTATTTATTTGACTTTATGCCAATTATAATGAATTTTTTAATACTTTCTTTTGTCTGGAGGATGCTATATTAATTTGCAAGTGTAGAAATAATTGTAAACTTATCAGTAAAATTATTTTTTATTAAAAATGAATATAAGTAAAAATCAAAGATATAGAGTGAGAGTTTTGGCTTCTGTAAATTAGTTTAAAATGATCATTTTGCTTTTCTAGACCATTGTATATATGCATATATTCTTTCTTTCTTTTTTTTTTTTTTTGTATTTTTCTGAAGCTGGAAACGGGGAGGCAGTCAGACTCCTGCATGCGCCCGACCGGGATCCACCTGGCATGCCCACCAGGGGGCGATGCTCTGCCCTTCTGGGGTGTCGCTCTGTTGCAATCAGAGCCATTCTAGCACCTGAGGCAGAGGCCACGGAGCCACCCTCAGCGCCCGGGCAAGCTTTGCTCCAATGGAGCCTTGGCTGCGGGAGGGGAAGAGAGAGACAGAGAGGAAGGAGAAGGGGAGGGGTGGAGAAGCAGATGGGTGCTTCTCCTGTGTGCCCTGGCTGGGAATCGAACCCGGGACTCCTGCACACCAGGCCGACGCTCTTCCACTGAGCCAACCAGCCAGGGCCCATATATTTTTTCTTATTTTCCAAGTGCGAGGAGGTGAGATAAAGAGACAGACTCCCACATGTGCCCAGACCAGAATTCACCCAGCAACCCCCATTTGGGGCCAGTGCTTTGCCCATCTGGGGTCATGCTTGCAATGGAGTTATTTTAGGACCTGAGGTGGAGGCTCCAGGGAGCATCCTCAGGAACAAGTCCACTGCACTCAAACCAATTGAGCCATGGCTTTGAGAGAGGAAGAGAGAGTGAGAGAGAGAAGAAGGAGGGGGAGGGATGGAGAAACTGATGGGCACTTCTCTTGTGTGCCCTGACCAGGAATCGAACCCTGTACACCCACATGCTAGGCTGACACTCTACCACTGAGCCAACCAGCCATGGCTAGGTCATTATATATATTTTTTATTGTTGCTGTTTTGTTTTAGTTTCTTGAGCTGATAGTGGTTTTTAGCTTTTGGTTTTTAATATTTTATGATGAATAATGACAAGTTGCTTAGGTTTGTTGCATAAGTCAAAATTTCTTGTATTTAGATAATTATATTACATGTTCTTAAAATAAAGACTTACTTGTTTCTTAGTTACTTGCTGATATAACTAAAGGCTTTTTTACTTGTACATTTGTTCATATACAGTACTTAATATTTTCAACTACTTTCATTTTTTAAAATTTCTGGCTTCAAATGTTTCTTGAAACATGTGAGTTTTTGTGTTTTCAATAATAGTAATATTCTAGGTACCTTACAAAAAAAATTTTTTTTAAGTGAGAGAAGGGAAGATAGAGAGACAGACTCTGCATTTGTCCTGACCAGGATCCACCAGACAACCCCTGTCTGGGATCAATACTTGAGTCAACTGAGCTATCCTCAGCACCCAAGGCTGATGCTCGGAACAACTGAGCTATCCTCAGCACCCGGGACGATGCTCCAACTGATTGATCCACTGTCTATGGAAGGAGAAAAAGGTTAGAAGGGACACAGGGGAGAAGCAGATGGTGGCTTCTCATGTATGCCCTGACCAGGGATCGAACTTGAGATGTTCACAGGCCGGGCCAACACTCTAGCCACTGAGCCAACCAGTCAGGACCACAAATTTTTTTATTATGGAGTTACTGTTAGTTTTTAGTAAGTGTTAAAATATACAAGACTTATTTAAAGGTATGCAGAGTTTCCATTCCCCCCCAAATACAAAATTTAGTTACAATATTATAATTGCCACTTATTTGGATATGAATACCTTGTCACATATTAATGTCAATTCTATGTAGCAATTTTTGTGAAAGTGTAGCTGATGAAGCATCTCATCTTCTGTAATTTTGAATATGGCTTTAATAAGAAAATCATATAATGTGAAATTAAATTTTGAGAGAAGAGTTCTTACAACAAAACACAGATTTTCCCTCATTCCTTTAGTAATTTAGTATCTGATGCCATTAATAATTTTTTTTATTTTTTTAAACCACAAGGTATATAGAAACCTTTTCAGATTTTTCATCTGATTATTTTATTCAGATGTAATTTTATCAAAATATCTTACTTTACCTTAAGGTATTTGTTGTATAGGCAGTCACAGATGTACTTAGAAAATTTCATTTTAGTTTATTAAAAATTGCAAATCTGTATCACGTACCAAACTGAGTTAAAATAAACCTGTGGGTGGAGCACAGAGCACATTCCTAGCAGCTGCGGCTGATGCAATGCTATAAGAATACTCCAGCACCTGAAATCTTCCTTGGCACACCCAGGAAGGAAGCTCACCCACCATAAGGAAGTGATACAGTGCCAACCACGCAGCTTCCTGATCTTTCCAGCCATTGGCTTTGAGGAACACGCTGTAACACCCTATATGCTGAACCCATGTATATAAGCTAGCTTGCTTCCTGAATAAAGTGGATCTGCATCACTGAACCTGGTCCCTGGAGTTGGGTCTTTGCGTCTCTGTCGTCTCACCCCCAGCAGGGCTTGTCCAAAACTGGTGCCCAACACTGGGCAGGGACCTAACCAGCTTCCAAGGATGGGTGAGTGACTCTCTGCAATGGGAAACCTTCTCCCCCACTCTGGAGTCCCGCAGGCTCGAGCCCCGCACGCCCTATTGGAGAGTAGGCAAGTTGAAGTTTGTGAAGTACTTACTGGGAGATCCTCTCTGGTCTCAATCCCTGGATTGAGGACGCACCCCTCTGGGACCCGGATACTTGGGCCCGAGCTCTTTGATGAGTTTGTTCAGCCGAGGTGCATGAGGCACGGGCCTTCCCTCTTGGCCTCACTCTTGCTTTATTGGCAATATGTGCCTGCTTGACTGGTGCTTCTGCTGAGGACCCTCTGCCGATCTCCAAGGCTCTACAGGCTACTTCTCTTTCAGAGGAACCCCTACCTCCCTATTCGCCTCCCCCTGTAGAGGAAGAAAAGGGTTGGGCCACCGAGTTTGATGGACTTGCAGCCGAGTGCGCAGAAACGAAACTAGATACATTAGAAACCGTGCCATCAGCTTCGCCACCTGAAGAAGTAGAAGTCGCTACTTCTGCATTCCCTGCTGGGGCTCAGTGCCCCACCCCAGCCTCTCAGGTGCCATTTTCTACCCCAGCTTTAACTCCAACACATGTTCCTGCTGCAGACCCATGGGCCAGCCTATATGCCTCCATGTGTCTTTTTTCTTTCTGTCTGTCTGCCTTATCTATTTTTCTGTATCTCTTGCTCTCTTTCTCTCCCACCCCTCTCTCTGAAATGATGCTGGAAGGACCCAGCCATGACACAGTGGCAGGGATCACACCCTCTTCTAATGCAAGGGAGAGGTTATGCTTGTGTTTTTCAGCCAATTTGGATCCCAGGAACCCCCCAACATGCTTGGCAGGGTTTGTTGGGCACCCACTAAGTGGTTGTCTTCACCCATCCAAAGCCACAGTCCTGGCCTCCTCCACACCAACTATGCCTGAGGGGAAGAGGTCCTCAGTGCTCCAGAAGAAGACCTCACGGCTGGTGAGCATGCCCCATCACCTGGGAGCATGTGGAGGCTTTGGCGGGGCGGGCCCAAAAAATTGCCCCTGATGGGCCCCCAGGCCCTGGTGCTCTGTTCTTGCTTGTGTGTGCTGTAGTAACCACTGACTCCCAGACACAGGTGGCGGCAGCCCAGGGCTCGAGCCCGGCAGCGCGATCTGGTGTTTTCAGCTCATCTTTGGAGGATGAGGAGAATTGGGCCGGAGTTGCGATTTGCAGACTCCAGAAGGTAAACAGCGGCAGCTGCTGCAGGAGATGAACAGAAACCAGGCTTGCATCGCCGAGTGGCTGCTGGAATGGCAGGGATTGCCTAAGCCGCTGGTGGGTTCACTGACATTTTGGGACATAGGGGTGAATGCCATCATGCTCTCCAGAGCAGAGATGGAAATGCTGACTGCCATTGCCATGTGCTTCTCCTTGGGACAGTGTAAGACCTGCCAGTACTGCAGGCATGAGGGGGGTAGCTGAGGCCTCATATGCATGGACTGATTTCCTGGACTACAACCCGAGTGAGCACTGACTCCTTTGTTGGATGGATTTACGAATTTTGGACAATGTGAAATACCCTAATGGGGGTGGAGGAAGGCTTTGCTGGAGGTCCTTCCCCTGTCCTGGAAAGATATTCCCACGGCTAGAAAGAAGCCCAGGGACATTTTGTGCTTTTGGCAAAGTGCTCAGAGACTGGTGAAGTGTACCTTTGTAATTGTTGAAATGGTATGATTTGTCATGTTGTCGTAATTGGTGTAATGTGCCTTGCAACCATATGCAGTACGCAGCCCATGGCAAGCCATCTGTTCTGTGTTTGGATGCTGGGACCTTTGTGGGAAGAGGGTGTGCATGGACCTATGTTCATTTTTTACAGTCAAAATGGAACTGTGTTTAACGGCACCTAGAAGGTCTCTGTAACACAATGGGAGGGAAATGACATCCCGATCCCTAGGAGAAATCCCCTGTTTAAGACCCCCATTCTATTTCTGAAGTAGTCAAACATTATAGAAGCTTGTCTCATTGTTTAATCCAGCTAATCTATTAGCATATAGTATAATAGGTATTATAGTTGTTTTAGTTCTACTAGGGTTCCGTTGCATAATGTGTAGCATTCAGAAGCTACCACAACAGCAAGCTGTCATTCATCAAGTCCAATTGGCCTTAATTAAAAAAGAAGGGGGAGATGTGGGAGGAGTGTAGAGCACATTTCTAGCGCTGTGGCTGATGCAATGCTGTGAGAATACTCCAGCTACCAGAACCCTCCTGGGCACATCCAGGAAAGGAGCTCACCCACCATAAGGAAGTGACTCAGCACCAACCATGCAGCTCCCTGATCTTTTCAGCCATTGGCTTTGAGGAACATGCTGTAACACCCTATAGGCTGAACCTGTGTATATAAGCTAGCTTACTTCCTGAATAAAGTGGATCTGCGTCACTGAACCTGGTCCCCGGAGTTGGGTCTTTGTGTCTCCATTGTCCTCAGCCCCAGCAGGACTTGTCCACATAAACCTATATGTTTGTTCAAAAAATAATGTGCCAACCATGTCAATAAATGCCTTCATTTCAGTGTTTGATTTATATTTGGATGTTATATTACAGTCCTTCTATAATGATTTGAGGAAAAAATAATCTATGTTAAAACAGGAATAATAACCGGAAACTTTCTTAACCTGGCAAAAGAAATAGTCAGTGATTTAAGATAGGTCTTTCAGGGAGAGGAACTATTGGAAGCTGGATAAAAACCCTTCCATAATTCAGCTTGGGTAACTCTAGCAAAGGGAGGTTGTTACATTTACTTTTTAAAATTAAACTGTTGCTTATTATGTGTACTGTTTTCCAAGGTGATTGCTATATCACGTAATTGATCTGTATGAAATTAATGATGCAAATAATAAAGTTATTTATTGGTTTACAGTTTTATCTTTTCCAGAAAAAGTTGCCTTGAACCAAATTACTAAGTCATGTTGAGACAGGTCATCCTAATTAATAGTGCTAATAGTTATGGCATTTTAATAAAGGTGGTCACAGTTTTTAGGTCTAATAGGCTATGTTAATTAAGTAGGTCTATCAAAATTTAAGTCTTGAGTTTCTTAGATCTATCTTATTAATATGCATATATTTGTTCTTAAACAATACTATTGTAGTCATACAAAAGTATATTTCATTATAGGTGTTCATTTAATATTTTAATGGCATTTTATTAATGACTTTACTATTACATTGTGTGTGACAGTTAAAATGTTACATCATCTAGGGATATTTAAAGTATTTAAGTTTTTCTCTATTATAAAATAACTTCAAGGGATACTTAAGGAGAACTTTTTATAAGTATTTTCCTTTTTTGCTCTCATCATGTTGAAAATGACACTAAATCTAATATTGTAATTACTTCTCAGTTTTAATGAGGAATATAATGTATTTGTTTGACAATATTACTGGCATTTAACAATTAGGCACTGATTAAAATTCCACATCTTATATCAGGCAAGCAAAATGTTGTGACAGAACATCTATGTTACTTTAACTAGAAAGCAATCACATTAGACACAATATTAAAACCAACTATATTCTCATTCAAATTGCACTAATACTAAGAAAGCATATCAAAAGTAAAGCACAGCAAAACTCATTTCTGCACTGCAAAAGTTGTATATAAATTCTCCTAAGAAATACACAGCTAAGATGTTCATACATGTTTTCCTTTTTTCTTCAAGAATTCTAGAATGACCCTTTACTCAAAGAATATATCTCTGTAAGTGTTATAAGAATTCTATGGCATGTTATTTGAAATTTTGATACTTCAACTCAAATGTAAAGTAGTATATATTAACTTTGAGATAATATTATTTTAAATACTTCATACAGATTAATTGATCAAGTTATTCAGAATCTGGAAGGTTCTTGAGACAATGAATGAGGGAGCTGATTAAGTGTAGGTTCTGAGGGGTAAAACCAGTTAGGAAGGCAATGGGAATGCAGGGACAATAAATAAAAATAGTGGCAAAAAGAAATGATTTGTAATCTATAAGATACAGTTGGAGTGGAAGAAGAACTTAGAAAAAGTATTTCCATATTGAGCAATTCTGGCATCATTTGTGAGAGGAGTTAATTGAATAGCTTTATTTATCAAATGTCTTGTTTTTCATGCATAGCAGCTATTGTTTTCCATTGGCAAGTATGCAGAAGACCAGCTAGTGGGGTATTTGCCATTATTGAATAGCTTTAGGGATCAAGGCAAACTATCTACAATGGGAAAGGAAGGGACCGGGAAAAATAGACACAGGAGTAAACAAGAAATAAACTATTACTCTCAGCATTTACATACTGCTTCCGGTTCTTCAGAAATGATATGGCCTTCACTAAAAATTATTTTTAACTCTGAATAATTAATATTTATATTTGGAAATAACCATTCATAGCCTATATATTCCTCCCCCTTGTGAGGAGATTTTAGTACCAGAAACTCAGAGGCTAAGGTCAGTTGAGGCCCCAGCACAGAAGAAAATATTGGGCCCCTAACGTCCCAATGAAGGCCCCCCTTCATTTGAAAAAAAGTGTTTTGCAAGGGCCCTTCATAAGTTGAGGCTCAGGGTGCACTCCCTGTACACCCGCTGTTATATCCGTCTCTGCGAGAAGCTCATTAATACAATATGCTGCTTGGTGACCTCACACTTAAACATATTAAGTCGCTAACCAAGGCTCACAGCTGACTCTGAAATGTTAAATGAAAGCATTCTTATTTGCCTGTTTCAAGGCTTTCTTGGGTTAATAATGATCTCAAATTCTGCACCTGCACACTCTTCATAGACTTTCACATACATTCAAGGAATCCTTTCTTTAACTCTGTATACAATGTGAAAAGAAAAGAACACTAAGTTTTCCAGTTAAAAGAATCAATCATTTGTCTTAAAAATTTACTCCAAATTATAAGAAAAATGGAGAGTATCATAGTAAAAATATTAGAGTACAATGTTGCTTATAGGTTGCTGGTGGTCCCTTTAAAGGTTAACTGGATTGGGTATTTATATAGCATATAAAATGTCATTTCCTTAAATGTTTCTTTCCTTCAAAATTGGCATAAATTATTTTTATAAAAAGTACTCAGCTAGAGTATATAATCTCAAAGGTCATTCCAGGAGAGGACCATTTCTGAGCAGCTAACTGACTTGCTCCAAATAATATGGAGATTAAGGAACAGTGCTAAACTTTGCTGCCAGATGTTTTTATCTCTAAGTCCAGGGTCTATCTCAAAATATTAATATTTTTAAAATTTATTTATTTGTTTATTTTAGTGGTTTCAGTGAGAGAGGAATGGAGAGGGAGAGAGACAGCAACACTGAGCTGCTCCTGCATGTGCCCTGACCAGAATCGAACCGACAATCTCTGTGCTTCAGAACGATGCTCTAGCTATTCAGCCAGGGCAAAACGTTAATCTTTTTAATTTGTCGAATACCTTTCCTTTGAGATAATTTCTTTCTTGATTCTTTTCTTAAAACCAAAACACTGAATAACAAAATTTTTTTAGGCATGTTGAAACTAGTGTTTAAAGCCTTTTCTTTATTTTAATGGTTTCTTTCTGTGTTCTGTTAACAAGGCTAATAGAGAATCTTGGTTCCTAACGACAGATAGAAGCAGCTGAGAATACACAAGAGTAATTCAACATAGGATGGAAATAACAAATCTTAAACACAAGCTATTTTACTTAAAAAATGAAATAAAACATCAAAAATAGAGATTTTTATAAATCAGCTCATAAAAATGTCTTTTTCCTTTTCGGTGCTGAATTTTGGGCTGTTCCCCATGAACTATCATGTCTGAGCTAGTTTAATTAAGTCCAGCCACTAGAGACTAAGGAATTCTCTTAAACAAGTGAGAAGATACTTCATATATGATGAAGGGTTAAATAAAGATTTATAATCTGGAAACTCTTAGAACAAACAGAATAGATCTTGATAAATTACAATCTTCTAAAATTTTCTAAAAAACCTATTTGTAGTGGAGCCTCTTTGAAGGTATGATAGTTAACCCTGGGTAGATATCTCTGTGTATCTTAAACGCACAATGAAATGCCCATATAGCAGAGAGTGAGAGTCTGAAAGTGTTCCCTTTTCTGTTGCCGAATAGCAACGAGCATATCAATCTTGGTCATTCCTGTATCCATCCACAGCAACTTTCACAGAGCCTGACATTTATGAAGAAAATAATATATAATTCTTCATGGAAACCTCTTCCTTTCTTTTTTCATCTTATTTTAATTTTTATAAAAGACTGACTACTGTTTTAAATCCAAGAAGAAAAAAAAAATTTATAATTTACAATTTAATATTTTTAATATTTTTTCTGTTATCAGTCAAAGTTTTAGATTCCATTCTTCTTAACCATCTCTTTCTGAAATTAAGAGCCTTTTTTCATTTCTAAACTGTAATATACTTTAATATACTTTGTCTTTTAAAATACCATTTTTGGACATCTTCCCACGTGATTATGTCTTTTTTTTTATAATAATTTTATTTTTTTAATGGGGTGACATCAATAAATCAGGATACATATATTCAAAGATAACAAGTTCAGGTTATCTTGTCGTTCAGTTATGTTGCATACCCATCACCCAAAGTCAGATTGTCCTCTGTCACCTTCTATCTTGTTTTCTTTGTGCCCCTCCCCCTCCCCCTTTCCCTCTCCCATTCCCTCCCCCCCATAACCACCACACTCTTATCAATGTCTCTTAGTTTCACTTTTATGTCCCACCTACGTATGGAATAATGCAGTTCCTGGTTTTTTCTGATTTACTTATTTCGCTTCGTATCATGTTATCAAGATCCCACCATTTTGCTGTAAATGTTCTGAGTAGTATTCCATAGTGTATATGTGCCACATCTTCTTTATCCAGTCATCTATTGACAGGCTTTTTGGTTGTTTCTGTGTCCTGGCCACTGTGAACAATGCTGCAATGAACATGGGGCTGCATGTGTCTTTACGTATCAATGTTTCTGAGTTTTTGGGGTATATACCCAGGAGAGGGATTGCTGGGTCATAAGGTAGTTCTATTTTCAGTTTTTTGAGGAACCACCATACTTTCTTCCATAATGGTTGTACTACTTTACATTCCCACCAACAGTGTATGAGGGTTCCTTTTTCTCCACAGCCTCTCCAACATTTGCTATTACCTGTCTTGCTAATAATAGCTAATCGAACAGGTGTGAGGTGGTATCTCATTGCAGTTTTGATTTGCATTTCTCTAATAGCTAAAGAAGATGAGCATCTTTTCATATATCCGTTGGCCATTTGTATTTCTTCCTGGGAGAAGTGTCTGTTCATATCCTCTTTCCATTTTTTTATTGGATTGTTTGTTTGTTTGTTGTTGAGTTTTATGAGTTCTTTGTATATTTTGGATATTAGCCCCTTATCTGAGCTGTTGTTTGAAAATATCATTTCCCAAAAGGCTTTCTGTTTATTTTTATATCAGTTTCTCTTGCTGAGCAAAAACTTCTTAGTCTGATGTAGTCCCATTCATTAATTTTTGCCTTCACTTCTCTTGCCTGTGGAGTCAAATTCATAAAATGCTCTTTAAAACCCAGGTCCATGAGTTGAGTACCTATGTCTTCTTCTTTGTACTTAATTGTTTCAGGTCTTATGTTTAGTTCTTTGATCCATTTTGAGTTAATTTTAGTACAGGGGGACAAACTGTAGTCCAGTTTCATTCTTTTGCATGTGGCTTTCCAGTTTTCCTAGCACCATTTATTGAAGAGGATTTCTTTTCTCCATTGTGTGTTGTTGGCCCCTTTATCAAAAATTATTTGACTAGCCGTGGCCGGTTGGCTCAGCGGTAGAGCATCAGCCTAGCGTGCGGAGGACCCGGGTTCGATTCCCGGCCAGGGCACACAGAAGAAGCACCCATTTGCTTCTGCACCCCTCCGCCGCGCTTTCTTCTCTGTCTCTCTCTTCCCCTCCCGCAGCCAAGGCTCCATTGGAGCAAAGATGGCCCGGGAGCTAGGGATGGCTTTGTGGCCTCTGCCTCAGGCTCTAGAGTGGCTCTGGTCACAACATGGCGACGCCCAGGATGGGCAGAGCATCGCCCCCTGGTGGGCAGAGCATCGCCCCATGGTGGGTGTGCCGGGTGGATCCCGGTCGGGCGCATGCGGGAGTCTGTCTGACTGTCTCTCCCTGTTTCCAGCTTCAGAAAAAAATGAAAAAAAAAATTATTTGACTATATATATGTGGTTTTATTTCTGGGCTTTCTATTCTGTTCCATTGGTCTGAGTGTCTATTTTTCTGCCAATACCATGCTGTTTTGATTGTCGTGGCCCTATAATAAAGTTTGAAGTCAGGTATTGTAATGCCCCCAGCTTCATTCTTTTTCTTTAGGATTGCTTTGGCTATTCGGGGTTTTTTATAGTTCCATATAAATCTGATGATCTTTTGCTCTATTTCTTTAAAAAATGTCATTGGAAGTTTGATGGGAATTGCATTAAATTTGTATATTGCTTTGGGTAATATAGCCATCTTGATTATATTTATTCTTCCTAGCCAAGAACAAGGTATATTCTTCCATCTCATTATATCTTTTTTGATTTCCCTTAACAATGGTTTATAGTTTTCATTATATAAGTCCTTTACATTCTTTGTTATGTTTATTCCTAAGTATTTTATTTTTTTTGTTGCAATCGTGAAGAGGATTATTCTTTTGAGTTCGTTCTCAAATGTTTCATTGTTGGCATATAGAAAGGCTATTGACTTCTGTATGTTAATTTTGAATCCTGCGACCTTACTGTATTGGCTTATTGTTTCTAGTAGTCTTTTTGTGGATTCTTTGGGGTTTTCGATGTATAGGATCATATCATCTGCAAAAAGTGATACCTTTACTTCTTCTTTTCTGATATGGATGCCTTTTATTTCTTTGTCTTGTCTGATTGCCCTGGCTAGAACCTCTAGTACCACATTAAATAAGAGTGGAGAGAGTGGACAACCCTGTCTTGTTCCTGATTTAAGGGGGAAAGCCTTCAGTTTAGTGCCATTTAATATGATGTTAGCTGATGGTTTATCATATATGGCCTTTATCATGTTGAGATATTTTCCTTCTATACCCATTTTGTTGAGTCTTAAACATAAAATTGTGTTGTATTTTATCAAAAGCCTTTTCTGCGTCTATTGATAAGATCATGTGGTTTTTGTTCTTTGTTTTGTTGATATGGTGTATCACGTTAACCGTTTTACGTATGTTGAACCATCCTTGAGATTCTGGGATGAATCCCACTTCATCATGATGTATTATTTTTATAATATGTTGTTGTATTCGATTTGCTAGTATTTTTTTTTAGTATTTTAGCATCTGTATTCATTAGAGATATTGGCCTGTAGTTTTCTTTTTTTGTGCCATCCTTGCCTGGTTTTGGTATGAGGGTTATGTTGGCCTCATAAAATGTGTTTGGTAGTATTGCTTCTTCTTCAATATTTTGGAAGACTTTCAGTAGAATAGTAACCAAGTCGTCTTTGAATGTTTGATAAAATTCGCTGGTATAGCCGTCAGGGCCTGGACTTTTATTTTTGGGGAGGTTTTTAATGGTTTTTTCTATTTCTTCTCTACTAATAGGTCTATTTAGGCTTTCTGCTTCTTCTTTACTCAGTCTAGGAAGGTTGTATTGTTCTAGGAATTTATCCATTTCTTCTAGGTTGTTGAATTTAGTGGCATAAAGTTTTTCATAGTATTCTACAATAATTCTTTGTATATCTACGGTGTCCGTGGTGATTTCTCCTCTTTCATTTTGAATTTTGTTTATATGAGTTCTTTCTCTTTTTTCCTTGGTAAGTCTTGCCAAGGGTTTGTCAATTTTGTTGATCTTTTCAAAGAACCAGCTCCTTGTTCTATTAATTTTTTCTATAGTTTTTCTGTTCTCTAATTCATTTATTTCTGCTCTGATTTTTATTATCTCCTTTCTTCGGCTGGTTTTGGGTTTTCTTTGTTCTTCTTTTTCTAGTTCCTTAAGGTGGGAAGTTAAGTGGTTCACTTGGGCTCTCTCTTGTTTGTTCATCTATGCCTGAAGTGATACGAACTTCCCTCTTATCACTGCTTTTGCTGCATCCCATAGATTCTGATATGTCGTATTGTCATTTTCATTAGTCTGTATATATCTTTTGATCTCTGCACTTATTTCTTCTTTGATCCATTCATTTTTTAAAAGTATGTTGTTTAGTTTCCACATTTTTGTGGGATTTTTTTCCTCTTTTTTGCAGTTGAATTCTAGTTTCAAGGCTTTATGATCAGAAAATATGCTTGGTACAACTTCGATTTTTCTGAATTTGCTGATGTTGTTTTTGTGGCCCAACATATGGTCAATTCTTGAGAATGATCCATGTACACTGGAGAAAAATATATACTCAGTCACTTTGGGATGAAATGTCCTGTAGATGTCTGTCATATCCAGGTGCTCTAGTGTTTTGTTTAAGGCCACTATGTCTTTGTTGATTCTCTGTTTGGATGACCAATCTAGAGCCGTCAGCGGTGTATTGAGGTCTCCAAGTATGATTGTATTTTTGTCAGTTTTTGTTTTAAGATCAATAAGTAGCTGTCTTATATATATTTTGGTGCATATATATTAAGAATTGTTATGTCTTCTTGATTCAGTGTCCCCTTAGCCATTATGAAATGGCCATTTTTGTCTCTGAGTACTTTTGCTGTCTTGTAGTCAGCATTATCAGATATGAGTATTGGTACACCTGCTTTTTTTTGGATGTTATTTGCATGGAGTATTGTTTTCCAGCCTTTCACTTTGAATTTGTTTTTATCCTTGTTATTTAGATGAGTTTCCTGTAGGCAGCATACAGTTGGATTTTCTTTTTTAATCCATTCTGCTACTCTGTGCCTTTTTATTGGTGAGTTTAATCCATTTACATTTAGTGTAATTATTGACACTTGTGAGTTCCCTATTGCCATTTTATATCTTGCTTTCTGTTAGTTTTGTGTCTTGTTTGATCCTTCTCTTTTTTTTTTCTATCTTTTGTTTTTGTTTGGTTGTATTCCATACATCTTTCCTCTGTTGCTATCTTTTTTATCTCATGTGCTTCTGTGGTGGTTTTTTCAATGGTGGTTACCTTTGAGTAATGAAAAGGGTCCCTACCCTGTTCATTGTAGCCAACTATTTTGTGAGTACTTTTGCACTCCATCATCCTTTGCTACTGCTAATCTCCATCTTCTCCCCCCCTTTCTTTTTGTTGTTGTCACAGTTTAAATTTGGTTTTATTGTGTTCTTCTTGGAGCTTTTACTTGTGGCTCTGTTTTTTTTTGTTCTTTGTATCTGATTGGAGAACCCCCTTTAGTAATTCCTGAGTGGGGGTTTTCTGATGATAAATTCCCTCATCTTTTCTGTATCTGTGAATGTTTTTATTTCTCCTTCACATTTGAAGGATAGCTTTGATGGGTATAGTAGTCGTGGCTGAAAGTTCCTCTCTTTCAGGACTTTAAATATTGGGGTCCACTCTCTTCTAGTTTGTAGAGTTTCTGCTGAGAAATCTGATGATCATCTAATGGGCCTTCCTTTATATGTTGTATTCTTCTTTTCCCTGGTTGCCTTGAGAATTTTTTCTTTGCTGTTGGTTTGTGCCAATTTCATTATGATATGCCTTGGATTAGGTTTGTTGGGGTTAAGAAAACTCGGGGTTTTGTTTGCTTCTTGAACTTGAGGCTTTAGTTATTTCCACAGGCTTGGGAAGTTCTCATCTATTATTTGTTTGAGCATGTTCTCCATTCCATTTTCTCTCTCTTCTCCCTCTGATATACCTATTATTTTTATGTTATTCTTTTTGATGGAGTCAGATAATTCTTGTAGGGCTATCTCATTTGTTTAAATTTTTGAGTCTCTTTCTTCTTCTCTCTGTTGTGCCTCAATTTGCTTGTCTTCTATTTCAGTAATCCTCTCTTCTATCTGACCTGTTCTATTACCAAACTTGTTACTTCGTTTTTCAGCTCGTGAATTGAGTTTTTCATCTCTGTTTGATTTGTTTTTATAGTTTCAATTTCCTTGGACATATATTCTTTGTATTCATTGAGTTGTTTTCTGAGCTCCCTAAATTGCCTTTCTGTGTTTTCTTGTATATCTCGGAGGATTTTTAGAATTTCTATCTTGAATTCTCTGTCATTTAAATTTTTTCTCCATAGATTTTTTCCTCATCTAGCTGTGTTACCTCTCTTTCTTTTGTATCCATGATATTTGATTTTCTCTTCCTTAATGGCATCTGAGGATGGTTTTGTTGATAGTATTAATGAGATTTAATAAAGAATAAAAAGTTAAAAAAAATAAAAAAGATAACAAAAAAATAAAAAATCAAAAAGAGTTGTTTTTTTAAAAAAATTAATAATGAAATAAAGAAAAATAAAATAAAATAAAAATTTTTAAAAAAGGAAATTATTCCCCCCCTCCTTTTTTCCTCTCCTCTCCTCTCCCCTCTTTCTTGAGAAAATCTTGTGGTGAACTATGAATTATAACAAACAATGCCTGTAATGGAGGGCCTGAATTGGAGTAAAGTAATAAAGGGGCAAAAAAAAGAAGAAAAAAAAAAAAAGAAAAAAGAAGGCGGTATGGACCCACAAAAAGCAAATAAGGAAAAAATTTCTGTCCAGAATAAAATGATTTGCTTTTAGGTGTTCGTTGACTAAGAGTTATGATTAGAGGAATAAGAGGAAAGCAGAAAAATGGGGGGACAAATTAAAAAATTACTATTGTATTTAGTGGAACAAGAACTAGATAAAATGGAGAGCCAGGGATGAGAGCACTGCTAGTGAGTTAAAAAGGTGAAGTAAAAACCCCCCAAAATGCCACAAACATAAGTTTGAGTCCCAAATAAGATAATTTGTTTGTTATTGAGGTTTGAATGAGAGGAGATGTAAAGGAGAAAGGAAGAAACTAATATAGAGGGAGAAAAGAAAGAGTGAGAGAGAAAAAAAGAGGGAACCACTAAAAGATGAAAAAAGAAAAAAGAGGAGAGAGAGAGAGAGAGAGTTAAGTGTTTTGGAGTGCAACCCTCATAGAGAGAAAGGAAGAGGAGAGAAAAGATAATGGGAGATGTAACACTTATGGATAGTGTAGTTCAAGGAGAGGAGAGAGTAAGACAGGCAGAGAGTTAATCGGCCAAATTGGAGGAGGAAAAAATATATCAAGAATGAAGATAAGAGAAACAAACGAACAAATATAATAAAATGGGAGAGGTTATAAAGTCTGCGGATTATTCTTGATTTTGAGAGGTTATCTTCTTGCTTTTTCTTTTCTCTCCCTCTTTCTGGTCAGTGACTCTGTACCCCGGGTTCTGCCCCTTTGGCACGCTCAGGTAGAGGTTTGTAGTTGATAAGTCTCTATGGCGATGTCATGTATTGTGCTTTAGTCTTGTTGGCAGTCGAAGCTCATTAGCTTTTATAGGCTCCGACAGTGAGAGAGTCCGTGTTCCTGGAGCCTTTCTCTTAGTCTTTCCTTCCTCAATTAGTAGCCTGATAATCCAGCTATGGGGTTGCTGCTGCCTTTGCCTGGATAGTAAGAGGCTCAAAGAGCTGGTAACTCCCCACTCTATTTCCACTCAGCACAGGGCTCTGGGTAAGGCTCAGTCAGTCAGAGCTGCTAGCATAATCAGGCGGGGTTTCCGCCCACTCAAGGACCTCTGGCTCTGCCACTCTGTCCGGTAACACAGGCAGGTGCCCATCCAGGGCGCTTGGAGGAAACTGTCGCTGACTATCTGTGCGTGCAGACCAGGATATTCGGCCAGCAGTCTCACGCTCTGAGTGAAACCCCCAACCGCATGGAAAATTTCCTGCGTTGGAATTGGCTCTCGCTCCGTCCCCATGCGCGGCTTTTGCCAGGTGCTGGGGCGGCCCGAGATTCTGCTTTGGCCCACACAAAGGCCCCTGACTCTGCCCCTCTGTGCAATAACACGGGCGCGCACTGCCGAGGCACTCGGAGGAATCTCTCATTCACTATCTGCGCGTGCAGACCAGGATATGAGGCTGGCCGCGTTTCCCTCTGAGTGAATCCCCTAGCAGCACAGAAAAGTTCCACCGTTGGAATTAGTTCTCGCTCCCTCCCGTGCGCTGCTTTCCCAGGGTGCTGGAGCTGCCCAGAGATTCCGCTTTTGGCCCACACAAAGGCCTCTGACTCTGCCTTTCTGTGGGGTAACACGGGTACCCACTCCCGGGGCTTAGGAAGAAATCTCTCACCCACTATCTGCGCGCGCCGACCAGGAGATGGGGCAAAATGGCTGCCCCGCTTGTCTTTCTTTGTTTGGGTTTGGCGCGAGTATTGTATTGCTTGGGTTGCCACAGGATCAGTTTTCCCTCGGCTTGGATCTCCGTGCCACAGCCTGGTTCGGCCGTTTGTGCCGCGGCCTGGATCTATTCACCCCCTTTGCCCGCCTCAGTTTCTATATTCACGGATCCCAGAGAAAGCTGCCCTGTTTAGGTTAGTGAGGAAGGCGGAGCATTTCTTACTCCATATTTCCCTATTTCCTTTGGGGTTTGGTTATATATTTAGCCAATTTTTCGCTTGAACATACCTTCGAGTGTATTGCAAAACATCTGGAGGCTCCAAGGATAGGTTTTTCTGTTTCTGGTTGAAGATCTTGTTGAGTTTTGGGGGAGATTTATCGGTATCGCTTCCTACCCTGCCATTACTCTGACGTCATCTCTGATTATGTCTTTTTTGATAGCTTCTGTCTGTTTCACTGCACATTTGAAAAACTCAATTTTCCTGCACAGAATCAGACCACATACACGAGAAATCATTTATTCAAAAATTTATTAGATAGTTCTGTTTTAATTTTCACAATTTTATTCCATTGAGATTTTTAAGTAAAACAGCCACAATGGCACTAGTCTCCCCAGTATCCTGGTCACTCAGGATTTGATAGGCCTTTTGGAAAGTTGCTGTCTATTAAGCACTAAGATCTTAGAAAAGTCAATTGGTGCCAGATTTTAAACTGCATCAAAGACATCAGTTTTCTTTAAGTTGTAATAATGTATATAATAGTTCCTTCTTACTTTGAATCATAGTTTGACTTATAATCTTTCTTAGTAAGTGCTGTGCTAAACTTAAGGTTTTGTTTTTATCTGAAGAGTATTAACCCTTGACTTTAATCGAACATCCTAAATCAGATACTTAGATCAGTGTGAAGAGTGGAACTTGTCCATTGTCTATCTCTTTCCTGTGTTCATCTCTTTCTGTTGAGTTTAACTGTATTCTCTGTCCTGTAAAATTGTCCAGGTGTTTTTGCACTGGTCAGTCTTCCTGCCATCCTTGACCAGTGCAAACTCTTAGCCTCTAGATGATACGAGGAGCAACTCTCTGTCCTTCCCTCAGCACCTTTACCTGTGCCTTCTGGCCCGTGTTCTGACCCCTCTCCTCTAAGTAATTCAAGTATGTTCTGTTCTCAAGTTCCAATTCAATGTAAGCTTTATTTTTTATTTTATTTTATTTTATAAGGATATTATGATTATTTTAGCAAACAAATAATCCCCAAGTTATTGTAACTTAATTAAATAAAAGACTAATTTTTTATTTCCTTAAAGCCATCTACACACTGTTAACTTTCCAAAGCCATAGTCTTCCACATGGCTATTCAGTGATTCCACACTGTTTGATTCCTTGACATAATATTTTAACACAAACCTTCCTCCACTTTCCTCATAGAAAAAAAAGAAGAAGCTAGAAAATTGGAGAGATGGTTAAATGCTTAAATCCTAACATAATCCACATGACCATTACTCACAATTTATTGACCAGAATTAGTTGTATAAACTCCACTCTAATTCTACACCCATGTGTCTGGAAGCTAAGGAGATAGGATATCAATAAGCATAATTTTACCATAAAATATAATAATAGACAATATCTAAATGATTAGTGATATCAAAAAACATTTAAACAATCATATACAATACATGTACTTTTGAAGTCCTTATAAAATTAATATTTAAAAAATCATATATGACTAATTTTTAAAATCAAAATAAGTAGCTAAAAGAATAGAATAGATCCCATTACTAATTACAGTGCATATAACATTGCAATTAATCACAAATATGAAAATATTAAAGCTAAACCACAGATACTTATTAATAGAGTCTTATAACAGTGAACATATTGTCTATGATAATAATAACACTGGGGAACAAAATTTTGTTGCAATCACAAAAACACTTGTTCTTACCTAATTCACATGTGCTGATCTCAAATCTACATTAGTTTTTCTCTATAAGCTACAGGTTTTTTTTGCAATTCAAGATTTTAGGTTTTCATTTTATTGTAAAATTTTCAACATTTAGTTTAACATAATGAAGTAGAATGTCTTCTTGGCCATCATCTTGGTGAAAATAAAATAATTTATATAATGCAGTAAATACACTAATACACTAAAAGAATGATTACATCAGTTTGTCTACAATTTCAAAATAGAACATATTAAAACACTTATTTTAGGCCCTGGCCGGTTGGCTCAGCAGTAGAGCTTCGGCCTGGCATGCAGGAGTCCCGGGTTTGATTCCCGGCCAGGGCACACAGGAGAAGCACCCATCTGCTTCTCCACCCCTGCCCCTCTCCTTCTTCTCTGTCTCTCTCTTCTCCTCCCTCAGCCGAGGCTCCATTGGAGCAAAGATGGCCCGGGTGCTGGAGATGGCTCTGTGGCCTCTGCCTCAGGCGCTAGAATGGCTCTGGATGCAACAGAGCGACGCCCCAGAGGGGCAGGACATCGCCCCCTGGTGGGCATGCTGGGTGGATCCCGGTTGGGCGCATGCGGGAGTCTGTCTGACTGCCTCCCTGTTTCCAGCTTCGGAAAAATGAAAAAAAAAATTTAAAACACTTATTTAAATTCTATTCAGGCAAAAATTTGCATTTGTAGCTCTTGTGTTTGTGTATTTGTTGAAGATAATCTTGTTTGATGCTCCAGAAGAAGTTTGCTCATCACTAACAGATTCAAGATTTTTGGGAAACTTATCAAGGTGACTGTTCAGGAAGTGAATCTTAACGCTCATGTTATATTCAATATCGCGGAAAGCCAACAGCATCCTTGGAACCAGAAGTTAGTACTTTTCTGCTTTTTTGTTGCCAAGGAAGTTTTTTGTAACTGCTTTCTCCTCCTTATTCATCTTCCTGGTAAATTCTTTGTCACGTATGAGGGTTTGAATCTGAGGTCCATCAAATACACCTGCTTTTATCTTCTCAAAAGACAGGCAGAAAAAGCAAAAATAATATGTTGAAAGCATTCACTTTCTCTATTCAAAACCTGAATAAACTGCTTCATTAAGCCAAGTTTGATGTGAAGTGGGGAAAAAATGATCCTGTCTCAATTAACTAAAGGTTCATTCACAATATTTTTTACCCCCACTTTTAGAGCTTCACGTATTGGCCACTCTTTCTGTGTCCAGTGTTTCTCCCGAGCTTGGCTGTCCCACAAACACAGAAATCAAGGATACTTTGTGAAACCTCTATGTTGTCCTAGCAGGAAATTTACCATTTTAAGATCCACACAAATGATCCAGTTATGGTCCTCATACTTCAGAAAGTCGGGGACAATTTTTATGTCATTAAATTCTTCTCACAGATGAGTTGAAGAACCAATTGGAACTGCTGCATAAACATTACTGATGTGTAGGAGAACACATTTTAGACTTTGTTTAGAGCTGTCAAGAAATAGCTGCCATTCTATTGGACTGTAAGTGGTAACACCTAGGTGACTGAGAAGACTACTGATATCATAACAGTAAACAAAGTGTTTGTCTTCAGAAAAAAAAAGTCCACAAAAATTTGTTTACGCTTCCTGAAACGAGATACTTTAGCTGACCGGTTAAGTACATTCTTTTCTTGAAGCTTGGAGGCTAATAACTCAGCTGCTTTCTTTGATAGGCCCAAATCTCTTACTAAATTATTCATTTCAGGTTGGCTAAACTGCTGAGGGGTTAACGACTTCTTGGCATCCAAAGAAGATCCTTCAGATTCTACAACCATTTCCTCATGCATCTTATCAAAATACACTTGATCACCATGTTCACTTTCTTTGTTCTTAGAAGAAATAAAACCATTGAAAACTGGAACTGGGAGTGTCTCAGAGTGTGGGATAGGTCGTATTGCTGAAGGAATATTAGGATATATAATCATATGCCGTTTTTTATTGCCAATGTCCTTTGTATGGATCAGACAGAAATAATAGTCACTGCTGTGGTCCTTAGGTTCACGCCAAACCATGGGAATAACAAAAGGCATTCCTTTGCATTTTCCTTTTGTCCAGTCATGAAGCATTTTCTCACCATTATGACACACAATATGAGAAGCCCAATTCTTATCTTGATCACCAAGGGGAACTTGAAAATAGGCAATATATGCATGTGTCACAAATGATGAAATATTGTGCCTTTGATGTTGAAGTGTGTAACAGCCACATAGATAACAGAAGGTGTCAGGACTATTCTTACAGTTATGCCTACTCAAAGAAGCCATGATTCAATCTTAAAACAAAAGAAGAGGGTGTTTTATCAGATAATAATTTTTTTACCTTTAAAAACAACTAAAATTATATAAATGTGATGTTTGTTAAAACATTAATTGCCTTGTGTTATGTTCAATCCAAGAGTCGTTGCCCTTTAACTCCAATTTAAAAACCAATGCATGCCATTAATTGTAACAAAGAGAAATTAAAATTGCATAGAAATCAGAGCATGCACCAAAAAAATGGATTTCAGATTTAGAATCAGTGATGCCGAAATATATAGAAACAGTTCTAAAACCTCATGCAACAGAAAATGAAAAAAATTTATTCCCCAGTGTAATAGTTATTATAATATCTGATTTTATATAGATTTTATGATTTTCACAGCATCATACATTTGTTACTTATTTCTACTAACAATCTCCTTATGAAATAATTATCATTATTATTAATACTATTTTATAAAAGATTAAACTGAGACACAGAGAGGTAACATGCCAATGGTCAAAGAGATAATAAATGGAGGAGAAGAGTCAGATTTTGTATTGCCAGGTAAATAATAATAATACTATCAAAACTTATGTGGTATACTTTCAGGAATGCTTAGAAGGAATAATACAGCTATTTAAAACAAGATAATAGACAGTATACTAAAATATACCTGTACGTGGAAGAAGAAATCACTAAAGATATATGAACTAATTAAAAAAGAAAGGGGAAAAATACAACTGGCAAACAAAGTTTAGCATTAATTCTATAAATAAATAACTTTATTTTCAATCTAATCCAAAAAATTTAAAAAAACACAAAACTCCCACAAAATTATAATTAAGGATGAGAAATCCATAAAAGAAATGCAAAGAAAAGTTGAGAATCACATTTTGAAGAATACAGAATTGCAATAGAAGCCTCAAAGACATTAATGATTTATTTTTATAAACTGCTTTGATTGAACACCAAGATATTGTGAATGTAAATATGCCAATTAACTTTGCAAAAACTAAAATTTCAATAAAGTACTATCTTCTTAATAAATCCCAGTAACAAGTGATTGTGTTTTATCAGCCCACTGAGAAACTATTCAAATTCAAATTTATTAAAATAAATCAGAAGAAAGATTTGCACTAAACCAAAACATAAAATGAGTAAAATACCGGCAAATCTCATAAAGGAATATGATTTCTTATACGTATATGGCAAAGTAGGTATCCTTGGAATGACTTTGGAATGGATAAGATGTAAGATACATTATTTGTAGAATTCCTATGGAATGACTTTGTTATGGATAAGATGTAAGATACATTATTTGTAGAATTATTGTACCCAGAGGTGGCAGAAGAAGTCTCAAAGACTCTGGGTGGGGGCAGTGGGACAGGAAAGCATATTTTTTATATTCTTGGTGTGTGTAGCCTAGGCTGTGGGGCAGATAGAATACAATGGATTAGCCAGAGGACAAAGAGCCTTTGAAGCTTTAGTAGTATGCAGACTTGGGTCTGCAACAAAGAACAGCTGAATCTGCAGCCTACAGAGTAGGCCTACGCTCTCTTTGTACAAGTTTTTCAGTCATAGTTCTCTGTGGTCCCTGGAATAAGAAAATTATCTTTTACTTCCATTGTAGAACTACAAGAGTTCCACAAAATTTTTTTTAAAAGAATAAGCTCAAAAGCAAAAATTATCAAGCACACACAAAAAGCTGAGAGAAGAAAGAGAAATGGAGGTGGAGATGAGAGAAAGAAGGAGGAAGACAGGAAAATGTAATATGTTTAGATACTCAAAGTGAGATAAATAATACAGAGAAGGATATTTCTGAAATATTTAACTAAATAAAGCATGAAACTAAAGAAGCAAATAAAAATAAGTGTCAGGAATAAGCTGGCAAATCTGACGTAGAATAAAGCTTATTAAAATAGAAAAATATTAACTTTAAAACTCAAAGTTTAGTGGATTAAGAACAGACTTTAAAGATAAATTGTGAAGTATTGATATGTTTTACAGAAATAAATGAATAAATATTAAAGTGCTGTAGATGATAGGATTGATAAAGTAGAATGTGTGTTTGTATGGGTACTTTTGTGTGTGTGCAGGCATGCACATGTATGTATGTAAATCCAGAAGGAAATAATAAAATGAATGGAAAACAAGCACACTTATATAACTTGGAAATTCCCAGAACATTGCAAAAGTATGAGTCCTCATATCCAGAGAGAATGATATAGTCTAATCAGGGTTAATAAAAGAAATCCTAATTTGGACATATATTTATGAAACTGCTGAGCATAAATGCCAAAAATAATATCATAACAGCAGTACAAGATAAAAATAAATCACCTACTTTTATTTTCTATTATAGAGGAAATTAGTTAGACTGAAGAGCATCTTAACATCAACGACTGAAAACAGAAGAGAGAAATAAGTTAAGGAACAGATGTATAAAGGGACACTACACAAGTGCCATAATTTTCTTTGACTATGTCTAAGAATTGCAGCCACCAAATACTATATTCTGTGGACCCAATGAGGACAAAGGATGCTATTCTAAGAGCATACACATACATTAAAACTTATGAGATTATACTAAATTTAAAATTGTGCCTCTATGTTCTGAAGTTGTGAAACAGTTTATAATGAGGGCTTGATCACTGGCCCGCAAGCTAATGAACCAGACAGGTAAAAACACTTTAAAATGTGTAAAACACATATATTGATCCTATCTTTAAAGTTTTATATTTTGTTCATCATGAGCTTTTTGCATTAATTTATTTAAATAGTGTTGGGCAGATAAAATGTATTATGCTCACTTTGTTAAAGAGGCCGTTGCCCAGGTGATATTAATGTGTGTTGGGGTGGGCTAAAGGCAGGCAGAATCCTTGTAGCCTGGGGCTTGGTTTTGGGATTAAGCCTTTCCTACCCTTTTTGGTGTAAGGTGGTACAATCCTATCATGCCTCAGAGAAGTGACTTTGTATTAAGAGACTTCCCTATTATGTATATTGGATTAAGGGTTTGGATTTCTATACTATAAAATGGGAACGGAGTGGGAGTTTGGCTCTTGGTTCCTGAGGTTAGCATGAGAGAGCGGAGAGAGTAGAGCCAGCAGCTAAAGGAGGCCACGTGGAGGAGGCCAGGAGAAGCAGCCAAGATGGCGGAGTGCTGAGTGAGATGCCAGTTTGTACAGAGTTTGTATCTGGGATAAGGAAGAAGATGGGGAACTGAGGGAAATAAGGCTGGTGAGCTAGAAACCTTTGATTCTAGGAAACTCGGATAAATCAGTAGCTTTGTGAGCACTGAATGTAATTGGGTTTTGGAGCCCAGTGTGTATTTTTACTTGCCCGCCGGGTGCAAACTAGAATTAAAGACTATGGCCCATCAGTTTGTGGCTCCGTTGTTTCTTTACCGACTGTTCGAATCCAATGCGAACCTGCATGGGCCGGGCTGCTGTGATAGTGGCCCTGGCCCTGCCTGCTGGCTTTACAAATAGTATGTTAGATTATTATTTATCTTGATTACTGAGTGTTTGGCAGCCCCTTAAATTTAGCTCTAGAGAAATGTACCTTTTTCACCTCCCCCTGGTCCTGGCCCTTTATATTACATGCTGATCTAGAAATGGAATGAAGTTATCTAACAAAATCCAATATTACTAATGACTAAATTAGATAAAGTCTATGTAACTGATGATATGTATTTCTTTGATTAGTTTGAGGGAGAAATACAATCAATTTTTTTTTGTCTCTATCTCTGTTTCTCTCTCTTTTTAAATCAGAATAATTTGTCAAAAGTTCCCTTATATGCATCTGTTGGGCAGATAAAATGTATTATGCTCACTTTGTTAAAGAGGCCGTTGCCCAGGTGATATTAATGTGTGTTGAGAATCCTTTTAGCCTGGGGCTTGGTTTTGGGATTAAGCCTTTCCCACCCTTTTTGATGTGAGGTGGTACAATCCAATCATGCCTCAGAAAGTGACTTTGTATTGGAGACTTCCCTATTTTGTATATTGGATTAGAGGTTGTGAAGCTACAATATAAAATGGGGGCGGAACGAGAGTTTGCGCGCTTGGTTCCTGAGATTATCATTAGAGGAGAGAGTAGAGCCAGCAGCGGAAGGAGGCCACGTGGAGGAGGCCAGGAAAAGCAGCCAAGATGGCGGAGTGCTGAGTGAGATGCCAGTTTGTGTAGAGTTTGTATCTGGGATAAGGAAGCAGATGGGGAACTGAGGAGAATAAGGCTGGTGAGCTAGAAACCTTTGATTCTAGGAAACTCGGATAAATCAGTAGCTTTGTGAGCACTGAATGTGATTGGGTTTTGGAGCCCAGTGTGTGTTTTTACTTGCCCACCGGGTGCAAGCTAGAATTAGAGACTATGGCCCACCAGTTTGTGGCTCCGTTATTTCTTTACCGACTGTCCGAATCCAATGCGAACCTGTATAGGCCAGAAGGCTGCTGTGATGGTGGCCCTGACCCTGGCCACTGGCTTTACAGCATCTATTAGCAGAGAGATCTTAAATTGACCTTCAATCCTTCTATCATTCCCCCACCCCCAATTTTTCCAGAACTCCCAGCTCTTCCACATCTCTGTTTAGGTTATATGCCCTGGAAATTAAGGGCGGGGAGGGGGGATGTTTGTCGATGTTTAGCTGTTATATTTTACCATTGTATAGTTACAGCAAAATATATTTGATTTATTGTTGAAAATTTTCCATTGACTGAATTCTTCTCTACATAAAACAATGTCATAACAAATTATCATCACCAGTACACATGTTCAGAATAAACCATTTCCCCAATTTCTGAACCTCCAGATTCACAATTCCTTCAGAGTGAATTCTATTTTGTGGTAGGAACTTCAACCCCAAACTCAACTTCAGAGGTCACTATCTCAACCTATCACATAGTTTCTAAAAATACTGTTTATCACAAAATCATTCACCTATATGCAAATTTACCTAATTGTTTTTCAGATGTAAACGTATAGGGTAGAGTTGGAGAAGCCACAATAAGTGTAATGACATTCTTTTCTAGAAAGATTAGGTCCCATTTTATCTTATGTTAAATGCTTTAGTGAGTAAAGTTAGTGTTAACAAGCTGGAAACTATTAAATCTTAGGTTTAGTATTAGACTCCCATTCCAGGCATCCAATTGTATATTTAACATACATACAAAATGCAGGTACTCATATATAAGCTGAACACCAATTTGTTTATATAATTTAAATGCACTAAAATTATCCACAGTTTCCTTGAGCTTAACATGATATTTTATTTACTCCAGGGGTCCCCAAACTACGGCCCGTGGGCCGCATGTGGCCCCTGAGGCCATTAATCCGGCCCCCGCCGCACTCCGGAAGGGGCACCTCTCTCATTGGTGGTCAGTGACAGGAGCATAGTTCCCATTGAAATACTAGGCAGTTTGTTGATTTAAATTTACTTGTTCTTTATTTTAAATATTGTATTTGTTCCTATTTTGTTTTTCTACTTTAAAATAAGATATGTGCAGTGTGCATAGGGATTTGTTCATAGTTTTTTTTATAGTTGTAAGGCCAGAAGTCAAGGCCAGGGCCACCATCACAGCCGCCCGGCCCATGCAGGTTCGCATTGGATTCGGACAGTCGGTAAAGAAACAGCGGAGCCAAAAACTGATGGGCCATAGCCTTTAATCCTACCTTGCACCCGGCGGGCAAGTAAAAACACACACTGGGCTCCAAAACCCAGTCACATTCAGTGCTCATAAAGCCACTGACTTATCCGAGTTTCCTAGAATCAAAGGTTTCTAGCTCACCAGCCTTCTTCTCCTCAGTTCCCCATCTGCTTCCTTATCCCAGATACAAACTCTGCACAAACTGGCATCTCACTCAGCACTCCACCATCTTGGCTGCTTTTCCTGGCCACCTCCACGTGGCCGCCTTCCGCTGCTGGCTCTACTTTTTCTGCTCTCTCATGCTAATCTCAGGAACCAAGCGGCAAGTTCCCGTTCTACCCCTATTTTATAGTGTAGCTTCACAACCTTTAATCCAATATACAAAATAGGGTAGTCTCTAATACAAAGTCACTTCTCTGAGGCATGATTGGATTGTACCGCCCTACAGCAAAAAGGGTGGGAAAGGCTTAATCCCAAAACCAAGCCCCAGGTTACAACGATCTCCAACACACATTAATATCACCTGGGCGATGGCCTCTTTAACAAAGTGAGCATAATACATTTTATCTGCCCAACAATAGTCTGGCCCTCCAACGGTCTGAGGGACAGTGAACTGGCCCCCTGTGTAAAAAGTTTGGGGACCCCTGATCTACTCTGTAGGGTAGTGATATTATTTTCCCTTTAGAAAGATAATATGTGACACCAATGAAAGAGATTTAATTTAATCAATATTTTAGAGTTAACTTTTTTGTTCAATTTCCCTATTGAAGGAAGATAAATGCTGTTACTTTCAAGGTTGTAATTTTTTCTCCTCACAGATAACTCATTGTTCTTCCTTGAGAAGCACAAAACCAATTTGCTTCTGAAACAACATACCTGCCTTTGTGTATTGATTGCTTTTTGGCTTGAAGAATTTGAATGTCCAACTACAGTTCTTCCTACTGGGAAACACTAAAATGTACTAGCATTATTACATTTTGGTGAGAAGATGAAGAAGCTAGGATAGAATGGAAAGGAAGATAAATGAGATCAATTTCTTAGATATTTTTTTTGAGGCCTTTCCCCCTTCAATACCATCAGCTTGCTCTCGTATTCTCTCTCTCTCTCTCTCTCTCATTCAAACACTCATACACACACAGAAACACACGCAAATGGATCCTTAACCTTGTTTGGTAATGCAAGGAATTCCATGAATATAAAAATGTTTCTCTTTCAGTTAAATCAAAAAGAAACTCCTTGCTTGACCTGTGGTGGTGCAGTGGATCAAGCGTTGACCTGGAATGCTGAGGTCGCTGGTTCAAAACCCTGGGCTTGCCTGGTCAAGGCACATATGGGAGTTGATGCTTCCTGCTCCTCCCCCCTTCTCTCTCTCTCTCTCTCTCTCTCTCTCTCTCTCTCTCTCCTCTTTCTCTCTTCTCTAAAATGAATAAATAAATAAAAATAATTTAAAAAATAAACAAAATCGCCCACTATTTTTTTTTTTAAAAGAAACTCCTTTTAGGTGATTTGGTAAAAATGCTGATTGACAAGTGAAAAAACTAAGTAAATAAAATGTGTGAGCAGTAGTATAGGGAGAGATGAAGTAGCATTAAAAATGAGAGAAAATAAATTGTCAAACTTATTTCAATTATCTATGTGGAATTAACAGTCTATATAACTTTGGTTCAACTTTATGTCATGTAATGCCAAGTGGCAGAGGCCAGGCAGGTTCCACTGAACCGGGCAGATGGCCCAGGAACTGTGGAGCTGGAAAGAGTCCGGCCATTATTGGAGGCTCACAAAGACAAGCGAGCAAATAAACAACAAAAGGGAAAGAACAACAAAGGAAAATCTGCTATTCGCAGTAGGGCAAGGAAGCAAGGAAAATCGTACCTCACGGTGGCGGCAGAGCGATCTGGGAGAATCACAGCCCAGGGGCAGCGCCCGCAGCCTTACATAAACCACGCACACACGCACCAATCAGGCAATGAGCTGACAGCTGGTAAACCGTGAGCAAGCCTAACAGCCGTTTTCCCCACGTGCCACTTCTAGGCTCCAATGATTTATTCTTTTTTTTTTTTTTTTTTTTTCATTTTAAAATTTGTTAAGAGACTGAAAAACTATTGTTTATTCCTGGCCTTAAAACCATATGTTTTAAATTGATAGAAAATAGTTGAAGGAAATGAAACTTAAGTTTCTCAAAATGAGTAAAAATATGGATAGATGTTCTCAAACAGAAATAATTTTGTTGTTTATATTAGCTAAGTTCTCAGATTCTACATTGAAAAAATGAATCCTGTGGCTATTAATGATTTGCACAAATCTATACAATGTGGTTTGTATGGATTATATGTTGATGTATACAGTACATACAATGGTCAGACCTAAACCCTGTTATTCTGAAGGACATTCCTTTATTGTTTATTTCATCAAATGTCTTTTTCAATAATGTATTCATGAGTACATCTTGGTTTAAATAGTTGATTATCTATTATATAAATAAAAAATTTAAAAGAAAAAATAATTCACCCTAGATAAATTTATGAATTACTGAAAGTAATATCTAAAAAGATGAGGTCATGTATTACCTTAGTTTCTACAGAAAATCTCTTACCTTGTTACAGGATGAACATCAAATTGGATTTATGGAGGATCATTATTTTTCTAAAGTACTGTCTTGGCTCTCCACATAAGTGTAGATCCTTGTTAAGCAGTGCTCTTTCTAGCTACTCTCAGAAAGAGTTTGAATAGTCTCATTCATTACAGTGAGCCTTCTCAGTATATCAGTCAATCACAAAAGCTCAGAGAGGTGTATTTAGCCTATTCCCATTAGTAAGTGAGATGGAAGTAAAAATTAGTCTTGATCTTTAAAATCTATAAACACTCTTTATAAACCTATATTTTTTTTGCATCAGTAATTTCATTTATGGGGATTAGATAAATAAATTATCTGAAAAAAAATTACAGCAACCACCGTCAATGTACATCTTAAAATAAACTGAACTCTATCCAATATACCAATCAATATGGGGATATTTTAAAAGTCAATTTGAAATAAGATAGCATACACTTTTAATGATGTTAAATATTTTTTATAAAATTAAAAGAAATATGAATATTAAATTGTCAATCTTTCTTATAGATCAGACTTTATATACAATAATTAATCTATAAATGTCTTTCCTGTGATTATATTGATTATACAAATTGACAGAAATATTTGTAACATTTATTTTCTATTCCATAAATGTGATTTATCATATTGTCAATAACTTCAATTATGAAAAATAAGTGCAAAGGAAAAAGAATAAAATAGACTAAGAATTCTAAGAAAAAATGTTCAAGATAGCTGAGGTAAAAAATATTGTGAGAAATTACAAAGACCAAAATTAAAGAAGTTGTAGAGAAACGAATATACTTTGACTGAAGTCAAGACTTATTATATGATTAATGAAGTAATTTATGTTTAAAAATAGATAAATAGAACCATCTGGTATTGCATAGTAATCATGTATAATCTTTTGAGTAAATACTTTTTTCTAACAAAAAATAAATAAAAGAAATAATAGGAAAGGGGTAGTTTGGTAAGATAGGAAACTTTTAATTAATAAATGCTTTATTTCAACTGACCCTCAGCAAAAAATTTTGATTCTACCACAAATCAGGTTGGCAAAAGGTGAATGGGAGTAAGGTAGACAGCAATCAGTAAGCAAAGAAAATGTAAAAAATTATAAGATTTAAGCAGGTGGTTATATATTTTTTCAGACAGACACACTTTTAATAAAGATTAATACTTAGTTTAATAGTCACAAGACTGGGATAGGGAAAAGAGGCAGAGGATATTACAATAATAAAATGGCAACTGAACCTTTCTTTTCTTTTCTTTTCTCTTTCTTTCCTTCTTTCTTTCTTTCCTTCTTTCTTTCTTTCTTTCTTTCTTTCTTTCTTTCTTTCTTTCTTTCTTTCTTTCTTCTTTCTTTTCTTTTTCTTTTTTTTTTTAAAGCTAGAGAGACAGACAAAGAGAAGGACAGAGAGATAGGAAGGGATAGAGATGAGCAACATCAATTCTTCATCGCGGCACTTTAGTTCTTAATTGATTGTTCTCTCATATGTGCCTTGATGGGGGTAGGGGAGTTCCAGTCAAGCCAGTTGATCCCTTGCTCTAGCCAGTGACCTTGGGGTCATGTCTATAATCTCATACTCAAGCCAGCAACCCCGTGCTCAAATCAGGCTGGCAACTTTGGGGTTTTGAACCTGGGTCCTATGCATCCCAGGCTAATGCTCTATCCACTGCGCCACTGCCTGGTCAGGCACCTGGTTAGAATTTTCTGAGCAAAAACTAATGGCAATCAGACAAGCTTTAAAAGTGAAAAGATCACTAAAAATCATTCAACCTAAAGACTGTGACAGATCTCTAAGAATATTTTTGTACTTATATTTCAAAGGATGATGAAACCCAAAGGCCACATACATTTAGCTGACAAATAGTTGTAAGACATTAAGTTGCAAAAATGTCTTTCATTGTCTTCAAAAGGGAGGAGTGGGTGTCCAGATCCTATATATATGTTTCCAGATTCATATTTTCTCTATCCCTTTTCTGTGAAGCAAGAAACTTCTGCTTCACAGGAAGAATGACATCTGCCCTCATCTTATTGCTCTGAAGTGAAAAATATTAGGCATGAGAAAATGATGCATTTATTGCCATAAAGAATAGTAACTTTATTTCTGATCCAGAAGCCACATGTTTTCTTTCATAACAAACTATATAAATACAAATATAAAAAAATTCACTCCTTTACAGAAGCATTTTTGTATTGTTATTTAAAGTAGATCAAGGAATGAACAACTTTATTATTTTTTATTTCCCCTACTTGTTTGTCATCTTAATGCATTAATTAAAAATCATAATTATTTTATTTTCTTTATTAATTCAGTAGACACACACCACTGATGTTTTAAGTAGTAAATTCCACAAGTACTTCCCAATCCACAATATCTATATACGTGACCTCTTCAATCAGCATGTTCATCTTGCCAATGAAACAATACGCTCAACTGTGTGGATTCAGGCCCTCTAATTTATATATATTTCTACAATAATGTTTGGGTGTTTGTGCTGCCTTTCAACTTTCTGCTTAATCTGTAAAATAGTCTGGGAAAAGGGGGGACAGTATTTTGCATCAGTATAGTTAGAAGGAGGAGGGTCTCAGGACACTATGAGCATTTTGCTCGTTCTCTGTTGGCAAATTTTCCTGTAGCCTGCTAGTTTATGTACCAGGCTATTGTGATGGATGTATTCACTCAGTGTGTGTGCTGCGTATGTTTCTTTTTTTTGTATTTTTCTGAAGCTGGAAACGGGGAGAGACAGTCAGACAGACTCCCGCATGCACTCGACCGGGATCCACCCGGCACGCCCACCAGGGGCGATGCTCTGCCCACCAGGGGGCGATGCTCTGCCCCTCCGGGGGTCGCTCTGTTGCAACCAGAGCCACTCTAGTGCCTGGGGCAGAGGCCAAGGAGCCATCCCCAGCGCCCGGGCCATCCTTGCTTCAATGGAGCCTTGGCTGCGGGAGGGGAAGGGAGAGACAGAGAGGAAGGAGAGGGGCAGGGGTGGAGAAGCAGATGGGTGCTTCTCCTGTGTGCCCTGGCCGGGAATCGAACCCGGGACTTCTGCACGCCAGGCCAATGCTCTACCACTGAGCCAACGGGCCAGGGCCGCTGAGTATGTTTCTATTTTACATACCACATTTCAGTTTTCAAACATTTAACCATTCGTGTGTATTTTCAAACCTGTTACCTAAATTATATTATATTTAATTTATACCTTAATTTAGACTGAATGACTAATCCAGCTTGTCTATCCTGTCCTTCTGAGTTAACCTGTTACCTCCTTGTACTCAGTATCACTTAAAAAATGAAGGAAAGAATAAATGGAATTTATTTTGACATACTGTATCATAGTTTACTTTATTGAATGTCACACTTATAACTTTATTATCCAAACACACTATTTTCTTTGAAGTAACATGACAATATTATAACTTTTGTTAACATTTTTAAGTGACTGCTTTACAGTAATGTTATTAGCAGGTGGTCTCCAGGAATTAGTTGTAAATATTCAGTTCTAAATATTGAACTATAAATGCTAAAATAAATTTAGTATCTTTGGCAAATGTCACTTCTAGATTTGCGTTAAAAAAGAGACTTTCCCAAAAACTCCTCCAAATTTCGAAGGAAATTATTCTATTTAAAGAACTTATTTTAATATTTTTTCATGAAATAAAAGTATTTAAGCATAAAGCTGAAAAAAAGATGTACCAAATTTCTGCCAGACATTATTTGACAAGCTATAAACCTTGAAATATCAAAGATGATAACGCATTTGACGACTGACCTTCAGTTATAAGACTGGATATGTGATACTGTAAAGATATTCACACTCATTTTCTTCTACTGAAGCCACTAAGAAAGAACTTGTTTTGAATATTTACCAGGATCTAGCTCTAAGTGTGTTATATGTCTGATAACAAAGTTTATAGTTCCTGCGCTTCCATATGTGGGTCAGCATCAGCACTGGCTGCAGGGAAGGAGTGATAAGGACCAGGTTTCCTGATAACATGAAACCCATCACAGTCATTCACACGAACTATGTGCTTCCTTTAACATAGACCTAAGGAATCAGAAGTACCTTTTACTTAAAAATTGAGATTAGATAATCACATGCCAACTTAGTATGTCTCTGAATCCCAGTAATAGTTCCTCTCTTTCACATAAAGGCTAAAGCTGTGGTATATTTACCTGCATGTTTAATATTTGTTCCCTCAAGACAAGCAGTGCAATGCTCTAACCTCAGCCTGGACATTAAAAAAGCATAACCAAACTTGAACTTAAACTCAATGTTTTCTTTGTGTAAACACTCACACACGCATGCACACTTACACACACACAAGAAACCACTCTGTTCTTTCTTTTCTACTTCTTATCTCACCTAATAAGAATTTAATAACCTAAATTAACATTTATGTATAATCCCCCATTTTTTTCTTCAGTTTTCCCCAGCTCCACACTACCTCCTTCACCTATTTTATTTTATTTTATTTTACCCCTTTCACTGATTCCAGCAGAACTGCACTATTACAAAATTGCTCACTCATTCCTTTCTTCTAACCTGTTCATATGCAACCCATGTTCAACACTTTTGCCAAAATCTGATCAAGTTAGTTATGTGGGAGGTACTCAATGTATTTGCGTAACCTGCAAATTACTGCTACACCCCCAACACAGAGGAGATGCCTGGCACAGAATAAAACAGAAAAGAGAAATCATTTAAACTGAAACAACTTTGTCTAGGTCTATATAACTGAATCAATGAAAAGGCCCCTAGCCTCTCTTATTTGTTCATCTATTTATTTATAAGGTAACTATCAAGTCCCAACATGACATCAAGCATGATACTGAATGGTGTGACAGATAGTTGGACAAGAAACTTGCACACTAGTGACTATTGTATGCAGACAAAAAAAAAAGAGAGAGAGAATTCAAGAAGATAGAGACTGCCTTGGCCATATGGCTCGGTTGGAGAGCATCGTCCTGAAGCACAGAGGTTGCCAGTTTGATCTTGGTCGGGCACATACAGGAACAGATCAATGTCCCTCTCTCTCTTTTTTTCTCTCTCTAAAATAAATAAATAAAAAAATAAAAAATAAAGAAAAGAGAGGAAGTGTTTTGGTAACTCACCTTAAAGAAGAGAAAAGAAACTCAAAAAAAGGGATTGCAAATCAGCGATGGCTTCATGGAAGACATGGCATTCAAACAAGATTCTTAAATAAGAAAACTTTTTAAACAATTTTCAGGTGGACCTTGAAGATAGAGTTCCAGACTCCATTTCTGTGATTATGCCTTTCTCTTGTCTTTCTGTGTTTCTCCATTCTTTCCCTATTTCAGAATATCTGTACCGCGGTACATGTGAGGACCCTTATAGAGGAAGCCAGGATGTGAGCTCCGTTCTCATGAGAAACTGTGAGCAGCACCAGCCCTCCTGTGCTGGGCAGTCTTCCTGGCTGCCAGGTCCCCTGTATATTTGAACTTATGTATCCTTGATTCCCAGGCGCTTCTAGGTCAGGCACCTGAAAGTTTGCCTTTCAGGGTATGGGATACCCAATTCAGCAAGTTGATATCGCACACTGATGTAATGGTTAATGTAATGTAATACCTAGCCACTATTGTCTGTAAGCCCAATGTATACCTGAGCCTGCGCTGGTAGCTGAGGAGCAGCAGAATGAAGCCAGAATAAAGACTTGAAACATTCATCCCTGCCCTCGGCTCCTCAGGCTTTTTTCACATTGGGGATCTCACCACCGAAATCATCCCTCATGGAGCAAGTATGCTGCAACAGTTCATAACATAGTATGTAACTAAAACTGTTAAGAAGTTATTTTAACTTATGTATAAGAAATCTAGATGCAAGATGTGTTGAGAGTTAGAACCATGGCAAACTGACATCTCCAGGAACTGAAGTGCTTCTCACATCTGTTCACCTCTGTGTTTCAGCAGTTTCTTCCCTCAGGGGAGCACACCAAGTGTAGAAGTCCCAGCTTAAACTATAACCACATACAGGGTGTCTTTATGGGGGAAATGTTTTCTAGAAGCCCCTGAAGACTTTTCCTCAGTTCCCATTAGCCAGCCCTGGGTCATAAGCCAAAGTTCTAGCTGCCAGAAGGGAATAGTTGAAAAGTAAAAATCAACTGTTATCCATACCCAACCTGGAAGATAGGCTCTGTCAGCAGGAAATAAAAGCAGGATGAGGTGGACTTTCTATTAGGTACCCAACATCGTCTTTCCTTCGCCCCTTCCACAGACTTCTTATCACATTTAGTCTTCATATTGTTTTCTATCTTCTGAACTTCTTTTACAAACATTGCTTGTTCCTGTCATTTGATAGACAATGAACCACACTGACGATTACTGTTTTGTGAATATGTCCATATTATTTTTTTATGGTTGTCATATCAAACATACCATACACTGAGTGGCGGTAGAAATTTATTGTCTCAGTTCTGGAGGCTAGAAGTCTGAGGTCACGTGGTTGTCAGGGCTTCATTCTTTCTGAAGTCACTAAAGAAAGACCTGTTCTAAGCTTATTTCCAGGCTTCAAATAGCTCCTTGACTTGCAGCATCTTAACTCCAATCTTTATGTGGTGTTCTCATCTTAACTTGAACATGTACAAAGACCCTGTTTTTAAATAAGGTCACACTCATAGCCACTTGTGTTATAACTTCAATATCTTTGAGATGGGGACACTTTTTATACCATAACAATGTCTCACTGTCCTACTAAAAACTTCAGGGCAAGAACATCTTTTTTCAAATATGTGTTTCACAGACTTCATGCATCAGAATACTTTAAAAATAATAAGTGTTTAATAAATATTCTGATTGATGATGACTTAATATTTCTCTTCTGTCTCAATGTTGCTTTATATAAGGTCCAGTGAACACTAGTGCTGTGGCAGATCTCGATAGATTTCCTATGGAGAAAAAAAGTTCCTAAATCAAAGCAGATTTGACAATGCAATTGTAATATAATCAGTTAAAAATTATTAAATAGGTTATTTCCACTTTGAGAAATTTTAAAAAGCTTAACATTCTATATAATGTGGGTCTATGAGATGTGAGTGTGTTTGGTATTTCCCAACATGTGGGTCATTTGTATATTTTTCTACATAGAAAATGTATTGTCTTGATAAACAAAATCACACTATGAACACACTCTAGGAAATCTGCTTGCTCAGTTCACTTGAAGTTGGCTCAGAGTTTAAAGCTAAGTAAACTAATAGAAGAAAACTTTACCTGCTCCCTATATATATATATATATATATATATATATATATACACACACATATATATATACACACACACATATACATATATACACACACACACATATACATATATATATATATATACACACACACACACATATATATATTATGTCACAGATGTAATTCATTTTAATAGGTGTATCTTTTGGTTTTATGGTATTCTAAATCTGCTTCATTAACCACAAAGACTCAGGTATTTTGCAGCATAATGCAAAATCCATCTAAAGGGAGGGTGAAGTTTTGTAAAAGGGAATAGACTTAGCTGATACTATTAGTTTTTAATTCTGTTTAGAAAACTAAAAAAATCTGTAGATACTATTAAATATTGGATTACTTATCTCTTTCTCTTTTGCAATACTTAATACTTATTTGGTCATATGATTAGAAAAAATGGCAGATCCAGAAATGGTCACATTTAACTGAAACCATGTTAAGAATATGCTAAAAGGTAAACTGCAGAGGGGAACCTGATGGAACTAACAGGTACAAGAGAGAAATAAGAAAATATTAAAGCCCAAAGAACTGCACTGAGGAAGCTGATTTAAGTATTATTTAGAGCCTGTCATGCTAACACTTACACAGGCCAGTGCCCTGAGAGGAAATCCCAACCCCGAGCATTCCAAAGCCCAATTTGGGTTTCAAAACCCACCTCAAAATGGTACTTAGCCCAAGAAGCCTTCTGCGCTTGGAATATGAGTGTTCCTTCTCTAGTACTGGAAAAATTATTCTGTAATAGAGCCAAGCTCAAAAGACCTGAGTGCATAAAGTTTACAGAAAAAGAAATGAACCTGACCTTTACTAAGGACTTTTACTCCGTCCGGGCTATTTACCAAACTGAACTGATTGGAGAGACAATGACAGCTGAAGGATCCTGAAAAAACAAATGTTCAGATTTAAACCTCAAGCCAGTAAATCCTCAAGTTGGTAGAGTTTGAACTCAGGGAGACTTTGTTGAACACTACTGTTAATTGCAGACTTAGTACTTTTTTTTAACCTTTCTAGTCCTTAGTTTTCTGTTTAGCAAATGGAATCAGAAATATGTACTAGGTTGAATAGTATAAAATTGATAGTTAAAATATTAAAAAGTTTCAATTTCATGTGCTTCAACCTATTATACAGAGAGTAATTGTGAAAGAGTACCTGAAAATGGATCTTATGTGCCTGACTTCTTTCTTCAGAAGAGCAGTAATAGGAGTTATTGTTCTTATCTATACGTTTTCATTTAAAGAAATCTGTTATATTAAACACTGGAAACTGTAGAAAAGAGATATTGGTTACACCCATGAAATCCCCAAGTTAAATCAGAAGTGCTAAACTCAACATTTTAAATTTTAACTCAGATAACAAGACATATCTACATTCACTGATATTTTACAAGAATTCGAAAAGGAAATGCAACTGTAAATATAGAAAACCCCTACATGGCCAGACCAGGTGGTGGCACAGTAGATAGAGTGTCAGACTGGGATGCAGAGGACCCAGGGTCGAACCCTTGAGGAAGCTGGCTTGAGCAAGGGCTCATCTGGCTTGAGTGTGGGGTCACTGGCTTGAGCTTGGGATCATAGGCATGACACCATGGTCATTGGCTTGAGCCCAAAGGTCACTGGCTTGAGCAAGGGGTCACTCACTCTGCCATAGCCCCCACCCCCATCAAGGCACATATGAGAAAGCAATCAATGAACAACTAAAAAACCACAACAAAGAATTGATGCTTATAATCTCTCTCCTTTCCTGCCTGTCTGTCCCTATCTGTCTCTTTCTGTCTCTGTCACACACAGAAAAGAAAACCCAACATGATTATTTCCACAGCTCTTTGATTCTCAAACATATTAGCTTAAGCCAGAAGATTTTTCTTATGCTCCTGGATTTTATTTTGAACCAAAAGCTTAATAACCTAAGTGGTTTTTATATAGAGAAATATAATTTATTGTCATTACCTGAAACAAATCTGCCTAATAGCTATTTGCCAACCATATTATAGAAAATAGAAACCTGTTTGGAAGCAGAGGTAGATCTGGTGCTATTTATAAGGACCAACACTGCATTTGAAATAGCAAGATTAGTGTTGGAAGGGTCTCAGAGCCACCTGTGTTGAGGTTTGAGAACAAGGTTTGAAATGCTGTTGCCCTTAGCATGACTTCATGAGCACTATGAAGCACTCCAGTCAGAACCAGCTACATATCTGAGTTTGGCTGCATACTGGTGATTCATGGCTAAATAAGGATAGGCAATAAATCATATTGACTTCTGAAGCTAACTCCCATAAAAAATCAGAAAACATGAAGTACTGATTCTTTTAATTTCAAAGTTTAAAGTAATTAAGCATAATGAAAAAATCAAGAATTGGCATTCAGTAAGTGGGAAGACAATATGTTAGGACAAGGGGAACAAGACAGACTTCATCTGCAACAAAACCCAGGAAATGTTAGGGCCTGGTCTGGACCACTGAGATCACTTCCATCTGAGTTCTGTATCTTTGTTCCATCTGAGAGACATGCATCTGGGGCCTGATTCTCCAAGCAGAGTCTGGTAATATTTTTGCTTTTTTGATGGCTACCTTTGTTCTGACATTTTATGAAGCCTATTGGTCTTAAAATATATATACACAGTATGCCAAAGTGATATTTTTGCTTTTGTAATTCAAAGATAATGGGATGTGTTAAAGTAAAAGTATAGTGGCTTCTTAGCAACAGCGTTGGATGGATTTGGAAGGATTTCTGTGCTTGAGTAGCCAGACCTTTGAGTTGGCTGCTGTAGATAAGACTAAAAACACAAGAACAAAGTTCTCTGGCCCTCCTCCCAAAGAAATCTGAACAGGACACATGTTCATTTCTGTTATCTGGCACCTGCTGGAACTCACTTGTGGGATGGGATTGCTGTCCTTCCCTAACTAGTCACAGTTGAACCAGCATTCCATAGAGTCTTGCAAATCTGTGGCAGGATGTTCATTACTCTCCTTCAGATGTTCATGTACCTTATACAAAATGGGGTAGAACGATGCATGCTTTATTTTTTATTTCTTCAATAACTATACAGACAGTCCTCTACATCCATAAATTCAAAAAATATTTTTGATCTGCTGTTGGAAATCTGTAGAGCAAAACCCAGGATAAGAGGTTTGACTCTAAAGTTATTAAAAACCCAAGCTCAGTGAGCACAGTGAGGCAGCTGCAGAGTGGACCTGCGGGCGCTGGTGGGACTCAAGGGAGAGAAAGAATCATTGCCATTCAGGAATGAGGTTTGATGAAATTCCAAGATGGCAACAGAGTAGGCGGACATTCCAACTGCCACCTTCCAGGCCCAAATTGGATTACAACTTAATTTAACAACAATCATCTTGAAAACCAACTTTGGAGTAAATGAAGAGAAATCTACAACCAAAGATCACAGAAGAAACCACACCGAGACTGGTAGGAAGGACAGAGACGTGGAATGGTTTCTGTCTGGGAGACTCAGAGACAGACTCCATCTTAAAGGGCCCGCACAGAAAATCTCTTTGACAGCCACTTACTCAGGGCTCTGGCGGGGGAGGGTTGAGAGGAGGACTGGAGTCACATAAGGAGAGTGTAAAGTTGGTGGCTGTGGGGCAGCTGTGTTAGGCTTGCTCATGGATTTGCCAGCTCTAAGCACTTTGCTTGATTAGTGTATGAAAATGTGGCAGAGGGATGTTCACATAGTCTATATAAGGCTATGGGTGTTTCCCTTGGGCGGCAATTCTCCCAGATTGCTCTCCCACCACTATGAGATGTGGTTTTTTCTTTGTTTTGTTTTTTTTTTTTTTTTTTTGCTCCCTTGTCCTATCTGTGAATAGTAGATTTTCCTTTGTTTATTAGTTCTTTACCTTTTTTCATTTATTTGCTTGCCTGATTTTGCAAACCTCCAATAAATGGGTATGGCCCAACACTTTTCAGCTCTGCAGTTTCTCTACCATGTGCCTGAACCCAATGTGAACCTGCCTAGCCTCAGCCACCAGCATTACAATGGCCCAGAGAAAGACACGGTGGGAGACAGCCACCAGAACCCCTGTGCTGAGTCATTCTCCAATACTGCCGTCACCAACTTTCTTGGGTGGACACTTCCCTCTGAGCTGCATCAGCCTGGGGAAAATCAAACTTCTCAACCTTGGGAGTCTCTCCAGCCCCACCAATGGAGACTGGGTCATTCTGAGAAGCCAGGAAGCAGAGGACCCGTCAGTGACTCAGTTTTCTGGCAATGAGTGTGGAGCTTTCCCCCACATACTCCCAAGTCTATGATTGGTAATTCTGCCTCACAGGAGACTCAGTAGAATCTGTCTGGAGTGTGGGTAGACCACACCTGTGGGTCTCAGAGGCCACACCCACTTGACTCCTGGGATCACAACCTACTGAGGTCTGTCATAAAACTCTGGACAGACTGACACCTGGGCTGAGGGGTAGGAAACACACCCACCACCCTTCCTAATCTCTGAATTATCCCAATCTCTAGACCAGCAGTCGGGAACCTATGGCTCACAAGCCAGATGTGGCTCTTTTGGTGGCTGCATCTGGCTCACAAACAAATCTTTAATAAAAAAATAATAACATTAAACATATAAAACATTCTTATGTATTACAATCCATTCATTTTCTACCACTCCTGTTCATGGTTGTGGGTGGCTGGAGCCAATCACAGCTGTCCTCTGGGACAACACCAAATTTTTATTGGATAATGCGTAATGTACACGGGTCATTGTATGGCTCTCACAGAATTACATTTTAAAATATGTGACATTCATGGCTCTCTCAGCCAAAAAGTTTCCTGACCCCTGCTCTAGACTCTACCAGAAGTTTATTCAGCGTCTGAGCCCAACAAGCAGCCAGCAAACAGAAGCTACAGGAAACGGGACTCTGGGAACTTGGCCTTTTAAGCAGACCTTCTCCCAGGCCAAGAGTGGTCTAAAGCCAGCTTAGGAGTGCAGCTTGGTATTTCCATGTGAACCTGGGCACAGTAGAGGCAGCCACAAGCTCTGGATTGCTTGTAGCTCCAAAAAGGTTGCTGAGGGCCAGACACAGGCAGCATCTCCCACTGTTCTGCACTGGGTTCCCTCCAGGGAGGCCCAGGGATGGCACATCCAGTGGCCAGCTGTGGAGAGCATCAGTCCAGGACCTAACAACTCTTGCTAGAGTGGTACTATAAGGAAGGGCTCCTCACACCAGGCCCAGCTGTGGCAAGTTCCACTCTCTGTGATCAGCACTGGCATATTGGTTTATATGCATTGAATAGGGTGGAGCTTCACAGTAAACTAACCTGAATGCTGGATATCCTGCCCTACTCAGTAGACTCACAGGGGGAAGGAAGAGAGACTTGGAGCATGGACATTTAAAGTGTAGGTCCCTGTGAGTCTATTGTTGTGTCTAGTCGGAGCTTAACCACTTTTGGCGGGGGGGCACAGTCAGCCTCAGGAGAGGATTTTCTCAGTCTTCCTCCCTGAGACCAGGGTCTCACCAGCTGTAAGAACTTCTGCAGAGGGGACTGTCAGCCCCACTCGATCTATACCTGGTATTCACCTTGCTGGGGAGAAATAAAACTTGAGTATTCAACAGAGGGGAGCAATTAGGCTCTGGAGTAAGGGCCACTTTTCCTGTGCTGAGCTCCTGACCAAGAGACCCCTGAAGTAAGGGGTCCCACTAATGTTGTATTCCCAACTTTAGCTACCCTAACCAACTTTGCAAGCTGTATAGAGGTTGATTGGGTGAGGCCAGTCTGAGCCCACACTACAGTCTTTCTACAGAAGACTCTGGGAAGATGAGGCAGCTGAAAAGTGCAGGCAAATCTTATGGATCTGCTTTCATCCCTAAGCAGAAAGAATCTGATCCTTATACACAGTTTGGCCCCTCTCACACTACCCAGGCACAGTAACCACAGACACAAACAGTGAACAGAGAAGTAGCTTCAGATAAGTAGCCCACGGCTGATGCCAACCCAAGAAGACCTAGAACCAATACAACTGGTAGTGGGTGGCATACAGCATCAATCCTAAACTCACTAACTACACAAGCAACACCCCCAAAAGGAGGAGTTCAGCAGGCATGACACCCTGTGGAGAATAAATACACCCAACAGGACAGACACTGCAGAGTGTCTAATACACTCTGGGCTCTAAGGATCAAGGTTGACCCTTACAGCCAGTCAGCCTAAAGGGATAATTGCACCCACAAAAGGTCCAACTGGCCTGACCAGGTGGTGGTGCAGTAAATAGAGTGTCAGACTGGGATGTGGAGGACCCAGGTTTGAGACTCTGAGGTTGCCACCTTGAGTGCTGGCTCATCTGGTTTGAGCAAAGCTCACCAGCTAGGACCCAAGGTTGCTGACTTGAGCAAGGGGTTACTTTGTTTGCTGAAGGCCCACAGTCAAGGCACATATGAAAAAGCAATCAATGAACAAGTAAGGTGTCGCAACAAAAAACTGATGATTGATGCTTCTCATCTTTATTTGTTCCTGTCTGTCTGTCCCTATTTATCCCTCTCTCTGTCTCTGTAAAAAAAAAAAAAAGTCCAACTGCATTCAATACTTACTTACAACAGGAGGAAAAATAGTAACCTCAAGAAGCATTCCTAGAACAAGGAAAACAAGTGGCCTGGAGGGCAGTACCATCAAGCCCATCTTCCTCATAAAGAAACTACATTAAATTTCAAAGTCAGATAGTGTTATCTAATCCATAGACAAAATGGACAGACAGAAAAATACAACCCAAATGAATCAACAGGAGAAATTTTCAGAAAAAGAATTAGTGAAATGGAAGTAACCAAACCACAAGATGTAGAGTTTAAAATAATGACTTTTAGGATGCTCAACTATCTTAGAGCAACAATGTATGGTCATAATAAGTACCTAGATAAAGAAATAGCAAGCATCAAAAAGGACATGAAAATCATAAAACAGAACCAGTCAGAAATGACAAATACAATATCAGAAATAAAGACTGCACTAGAAGGAATTAACAGAAGGCTTGATGAAGTAGAGGATTGAATCAGCAATTTAGAAGACAAGATAAACATAAGCACAGAAGTAGAGCAGCAAAATAAAAAGAGGCTAAAAAAGACTGAAGAAACTCTAAGAGACCTCTGTGACAACATGAAGAGAAACAATGTTTGCATCATTGGGGTTCTTGAAAGAGAAGAGAATGAACAAGGAATACAGAACCTGTTTGAAGAAATCATAGCTGAAAATTTCCCTAAATTATTGAAGGAAATAATCACACATTTTCAAGAAGCACAGAGAGTCCCATTAAAGAGGAACCCAAGGAGGCCTACACCAAGACACATCATGATTAAAATGTCAAAGTTAGGAGACAAAGAAAGAATACTAAAGCTTCAAGAGAAAAGCAGTTAATTACCTACAGAGAAGCCTACATAAGGATGACATCTGACTTCTCAACAGAGACACTTGAGGCCAGAAGAGATTGGCAAGAAATAATTAAGGTGATGCAAAATAAGAACCTATAAACAAGACTACTTTATCCAGCAAGGTTATTGTTTAAAAATTCAGAAGTAAAAAACTTCCCAGAAAAAAGGAAAAAGAAAAACAAAAAAAATACCCAAAAAACTTCAAGCAAACCATTATAGCCAAACCAGTGCTGCACAAAATGTTATAATCCCTGAAAAAAGATTAATCAATAAAAAGAGTATTATAGGCTTAAAGAATAAAAAGCAATAAATGAGTACATATCAATAATAACCTTAAATGTAAATGGATTACATGTTCCAATCAAAAGACATAGCGCAGCAGCATGGATAAGAAAACAGGACCTGTACATATGTTGTGAGCAAGAAATCTACCTCAGAACAAAAGATACACATAGACTGAAAGTGAAGCAATGGAAAAAAGAATTTCATGCAAATGGAAATAAAAAAAAAGCTGGGTAGTAATATTTATATCTGATAAAATAGCCTTTAAAACAAAGGATATAGTAAGGGATAAAGAAGGTCACTACATAATAATAAAGAGAGAAATCTAACAGAAGATAATAACCATTATAAATATTTATGCATCTAATTTAGGAACACAGAAATATATAATGCAGATTTTGATTGACATAAAGGGCAAGATCAACAGCAATACTATAATAGTAGTGAGTTTTAATACCCCAGTATCATCAATGGATAGATCCTCCAGAACCTTTCACCCCAAAGCAGCAGAATATACATTCTTTTCAAGTGCTTCATGGTACATTCTTTGGATAGACCACATGTCAGGACACAAAACAAGTCAATAAATTTAAGAATATTGAAATCATATCAAGCATCTACTCTGATCACAATGGCATGAAACTAGAAATCAACTACAATAAAAAATCTGAAAAAACATTCAAACATTTGGAGGCTAGTTAACATGTTATTAAATAACAGATGGGTTAACAGAGAGATCAAGGAAGAAATAAAAATTTTCTTGAAACAAATGAAAATGGACATACAAAACTCAAAATTTATGGGACATGGCAAAGCAGTCCCGAGAGGGAAGTTCACAGCACTATAAACACAGCTTAAGAAGCAAGAAAAAGCTCAAATAACTTAACCCTGCACCTAAAAATTACTAGAAAAAAATAAATAAAGATCAGGGGAAGTAGAAGGAAGAAAATAATAAAGATCAGAGTGGAAATCAATGACATAGAGGCTAAAATAACAACACAAAAGATTAATGAAACCAAGAGCTGTTTTTTTGAAAAGCTAAACAATATTGATAAACCTCTAACCAGATTCATCAAGAAAAAAAGAGAGAGAACTAAAAAAAAAAAAATTAGAAACAAGAGTGAAGAAGTAACAACTGACACCGCAGAAATACAAAGGTTTGTGAGAAAATACTATGAAGATCTATATGCCAAAAATTGGACAACCTTGGCAAATGGATAAATGCCTAGAAACGTACAATCTTCCAAAACTCAATCTGGAAGAACCAGAAAACCTAAACAGACCAATTGTATTAAATGAAATTGAAAGAGTTATCAAAAAACTCCCAGCAAAAAAAGTCCTGGACCAAATGGCTTCACAGGCAAATTTTACCAAAAATTCAAAGAAGAACTAATACCTATCCTTCTCAAGCTATTTTAAAAAATTCAAGAGAAGGGAAGACTTCCAAGGTCCTTTAAATGAGGCAAGCATTATCTTTATTCCAAAACCAGGTAGAGGCACTAAAAAGAAAAAAAAGTATAGGCCAATATTCCTGACGAACATAGATGCTAAAATTCTCAATAAAATATTAGCAAACTGGATCTAGCAATACATCAAGAAACTCATGCATCATGATCAAGTGGGATTTATTCCTGAGAGGCAAGGTTGGCACAATATTTGCAAATCAATCAATGGGTCTCATCACATAAAAAAAATGAAGGATAAAAATTACATGATTATATCCATAATTCAGAAAGAGCATTTGATAATATCTAGCACCCATTTATGATTAAAACTCTTAGCAAAGTGGGAATACAAGGAACATACCTCAGCATGATAAAGGTCTATGACAAACCCACAGCCAACATTATACTCAATGAGTAAAAATCAAAAGCAATCCCCTTAAGATCAGGAACCCACAGCCAACATTATACTCAATGGGTAAAAATCAAAAGCAATCCCCTTAAGATCAGGAACAAGGCAGGGGTGCCCCTTTTAACCACTTTTATTCAACAGTGTTCTGGAAGTCTTAGCCACAGTAATCAGATAAGAAGAAATAAAAGGCATCCAAATTAGAAAAGAAGTAAAACTATTGTTATTTGCTGATGACATGATACTGTACATAGAACACCTTAAAGTTTCAGTAAAAAAAACTACTAGACCTGATAAATAAATTTGGCAATGTGGCAGGATATAAAATTAATATTCAGAAAACATTGATATTTTATATACCAACAATAATCTGTCAGAAAGAGAAATTAAGGAAACGATCTCCTTCACTATTGCCACAAAAAATAAAGTACCTAGGAGTAAATTAAACCAAGGAGGCAAAAGACTTGTACTCAAAAAATTATAAGACATTGGAAAAATAAGTCAAAGAAGATAGAAACAAATGGAAGCATATACTGTATTCATGGATAGAAAGAATAAACATCATTAAAATGTTTATACTACCCAAAGCAATTTATAAATTCAATGCAATTCCTATTAAAATACCCATGGCATACTTCAAAGATACAGAACAAATATTCCAAAAATTTATGTGGAAACAAAAAAGAACATGAATAGCCTCAGCAGCACTGCTCACAAACATTAAGGGATTAGGTAACCTGTAGATACTTCGGTACTTTCAGCTTTTTGTATAGTGTATTTTCACCAATAAAATAAAAGTTAGTTTTGCATCTCATTTTCATAATTGAACAACTTTCTTTGTCTTGTCATTTGCTTTTCTGATGATCTTGTTTAATAAAAAAAATCAAATGTGTTTTTTATTGCTTCATATTCATTTTGCAAATCTAATTTTTGTGAGCAGTAAATCTTAAAAATAAAAAATAAAGTGGGAGGTATTACACTTTCTGATATCAAATTATACTACAAGGCCAATGTAATAAAATCACCTTGGTACTGGCATAAGTGCATGAATACAAATCAATGGTAAAGAACAGAGAACCCAGAAATAAACCCACGCCTTCAGGGTCAATTGATATTTGACAAAGGAGGTAAGACTATATAATGGAGTAAAGATAGTCTCTTTAATATATGGCGATGGGAAAAGTGGACAGGTACATGCAAGAAAAATGAAACTAGACCACCAACTTACACCATTCACAAAAATAAACTCAAAATGGATAAATGACTTAAATGCACATTGCTAAATCATAAACATGTTGAAAGAAAACATAGGCAGTAAACTCTTTAATGTCTCTTGGAAACATCATTTTTGCCAATTTATCTCCAAGTGTAAGTGAAATAAAGGACAAAATAAACAAATGGGACTATATCAAACTAAAATGACTTTGCACAGCAAAAGACAACATTAACAAAATAAAAAGACAACCCATATAATGAGAACATATTCACCAATAAGTCTGATAAGGGGCTAATAACCAAAATTTATAAAGAACTTCTAAAACTCAACACCAGGAAGGCAAATAATCCCATTAAAAAGTGAGCAAAAAAACTGAACAGACACTTTTCCAAAGAGGACATAGGCATATGAAAAAATATTCAACATCGCTAATCCTCAGAGAAATACAAATTTAAACCACAATGAGATATCACCTCACACCTGTCAGAATGGCACTTATTAACAAATCAACACACAGTAAGTGCTGGCGAGGGTGTGGAGAAAAGGGACCCCTTTTGCACTGCTGGTGGGAATGCAGACTGGTGCAGCCACTGCATAAAACAATATGGCGTTTCCTCAAAAAATTAAAAATAGTACTCTCTTTTGAACCAGCTATCTCACTTTTAGGAATATATCTTAAGAATACCAAATCACTGGCCCTGGCCGGTTGGCTCAGTGGTAGAGCGTCGGCCTGGCGTGCGGGGGACCCGGGTTCGATTCCCGGCCAGGGCACATAGGAGAAGCACCCATTTGCTTCTCCACCCCCACCCCCTCCTTCCTCTCTGTCTCTCTCTTCCCCTCCCGCAGACAAGGCTCCATTGGAGCAAAGATGGCCCGGGCGCTGGGGATGGCTCCTTGGCCTCTGCCCCAGGCGCTAGAGTGGCTCTGGTCGCGGCAGAGCGACGCCCCGGAGGGGCAGAGCATCGCCCCCTGGTGGGCAGAGCGTCGCCCCTGGTGGGCGTGCCGGGTGGATCCCGGTCGGGCACATGCGGGAGTCTGTCTGACTGTCTCTCCCCGTTTCCAGCTTCAGAAAAATACAAAACAAACAAACAAACAAAAAACAAACAAACAAAATAAAGAATACCAAATCACTAATTCAAAAGAAGATATGCACTTCCATGTTTATTGCAGCATTGTTTACAATAACCAAGATCTGAGACAGCTCAAGTGTCAGTCAGTGTATAAATGGATTAAAAAGCAGTGGTACATATACACAATGGAATACTATGCAGCTGTGAAAAAGAAAGAAATCTTGCCTTTTGCGATGGCCTGAATGGACCTGGAGATTATTATACTATGTGAAGTAAGCCAGGCAGAGAAAGACAAATATATGATCTCACTTATATGTGGAACCTAATGAACTGAAGAATGGAATAAAGCAGAGGCAGAGTCACAGAAAGCAGAGGGAAGGGGGAAGGGAGTTAGCAGAGGGACAGCTGTCAGAGGGAAGGGGGATGAGAGGATGGGATCAGAGGAGGTGAAGGGAATAGTGAAATTATATATATATAATTATATATATATAATATATATGTTATATATATATATATTACAGAAAGATAAAGATAACAGAACAGCAAATCCCAGAGGAAAGGGGGGAAGGGAGTTAGGGAGATGGTGGTAAATGGGGTATAATAGAGGACATATGGGTGGGGGGTGAGGGTCTTATATTGAGTGGGACACTTGAATCCATGTTAACAGGATATTAAAATTAATAAAAAATTAAAAATAAAATAAAATAAAAAACTCACATATAAGTTGATGGGCAGAGTTTAAACCTATGTTGTTCATAGGCCAATTAGATTATAAAGTAAATGCTCTAACAAAAGCAAGGAATTTGCAGTTAAGAAAACAATCTTTTTAAAGTTTAGTTGAACTGAGAGAGACATTATGGTCATCTTAGTCATCATCTCAGTGGTTAAAATTATGCAGCCAGGGAAATTATCATCATGTCAAATTACCTAAACATATGGCAGCCAATCCAACGAAACCATGAGGTACCAATATATCCCCTCACTTTATATATGCAGAGGACATAATTTTACTCTTCACCTCAAAAAATTTAGTGTGTCAAATTGGAATCCTTTTTTTTTCTTTATTATGATTGCTATATCAGGAAAGGAGTAATTCATAATTTGTTTTTGAATTTCCTTTAAGAGCTTAAGGTGGTAAACTAATTCATGTTTGTCTATTTTGCAATATTAAAAAATGCAAATAAATGCCATAATGGCAGATTTTAGAGAATATTTGAGTTCACTGGAAGTCAAAGAATCATCTCAAAAGAGTATAGCTTATTTAGCCAGAAATTCATAAAAACTACTTCACACACTGGCAAGCTGGGAATCTCCTCAGGCAGCTGCAGAGAGACCCTCCAGCCAGGATTATCCTAAAATTCTCTGTGCAGGTGGCTGATTAATCCAGTTATAAGTACATTTACATATAACTCTATGGAAAGCACTCTAAATGTTTGATTTCAGAAACACCAGGACAATCTTCCCTGTCAAATTAATAACTTCAGACGATAGAATTCCAAAGGAGAAAATGTCACCATCAGTGAATACTTTGCTTTTGATAACTTAGGTAGTTGTTTGCCTTCCCTAGGAGCATATTTGTTGATTTAGTTCTTGGAAAAGAATAGTAAGTATATCCTCTGTCTATTTTTCCTTTCAAGGCAGTCAACAAGTTTTACTCTTTGGGCCTTCTTAATTTTTCACAAGGTATGAGAAAAAATCATTATGCATTTGACATCATCACACAAACTACATTGTGCTATGCCTATGCCTTCTGTTCTCAGTATATTCACAACTTTATTAATATCTACTCCAATACATATTACTAGTCATTTTAAATACCCCAAAAGGCTTTGCACTTTTTAGACACATATTTACCAGCTTGAATGGCATGCAGTAAAAAAATGTATTTAAATCTCCCCACTGGCATATCCGGTAAAACCTAATTCTTAGGTTTAACTTCTTGTTAAGCATTTTATTATATATTTTTGATATAGTAATCTTTTTTTAACTTCTAATTACTGTGTAACTGTGGTAGTTCAAACAGGTTTCATTGGTATTTCAAGATGACCCTGGGTGTTATTTTAAGAATTAAGGAAAGTTTCTAGACAACATTTTGAAAAAAAAAAATCAGTTCAAAATATCAGAGACACCATGCCAGGTAGATAAAGAGGAAGGTTAAAAAAAGGAAAGATATACAATTTAAATTTAAAAAACGCAGATATACAAAATGGTGGGCTTCCAATTTGGAGAACTTATGCTTTGGCGAGACAGAGTAGAGAGACATAAGTATGAGATATTTGCTATAAGAAATTTATGGGAAAACTTGGAATCCAGGCTATGGATTTGTGTTGAATAGTGAAATACTTAAGTCTTTCTTATTAGAATCATATGCATGACAATGCAGCTATGTGTTGGAGCAAAATAGCTAATACTTTTCTCTGTTTAGATTGATGTTTATAAAAAAATAGATATCAGACATTTAACATTTGTGAACATAATGAGTAAGACATTCCATTATGTTATTATTTGCATTTTTTTCTGATATTCAGACTTTATCTTTTGTGAATTCCCTATTCATAGCCTTTATGTTCTAGTGCATCTTTTGCCTTTTTCTTAATTACCTTCCTGAATTTTTAATATATTCTAGATTTAAACATCATCTTTGTTTACTATGTTGCAAATACCTGAATCATTACAAGTTGGCTAATAACTAAAAAGAAAAAAAAAACTGAAACTTTATTCACAGTTGTTGAGAGTGCCTTTTGGCATAACCTCTTTGTTGGACATTTTAATGAAAATTGATGAACATTGAAAATATCTCTACCTTATGACCCAACAATTTTCAGATATCTACCCTAAGAGAAGAATACTTACTACTTGGTCATAAGGAAACAGATACAAAATTGTTTACTGCAATATTGTTCACTGAAATATTGTTTATAACAGCAAAACCATGGCTGTCTGTACAGAAATGGGTAAAAAAATGTAGAAGATTAGCAGCATGTAGTGGTGTACAATAAGAAATTAAACAGTGTAGTTCTATACATTGGCAAGAATATATATATAATTTTTTTGAAGTGAGAAGCAGGGAGACAGAGAGACAGACTCCTGCATGCACCCAACCAGGATCTTCCCAGCAAGCCCACCAGGGGGTGATGTTCTGCTCAACTGGGGCATAGCTCCATTACAGCTGGAGCCCTTCTAGCGCCTGAGGCAGAGACTCAGCTGGAGCCATCCTCAGCACTCAGGCCAACTTTTGCTCCAATGGAATCTTGGTTGCGGGAGGGGAAGAGAGAGATAGAAAAGAGAGGGGAAAGGGAGAAGAAGATGGGTGCTTCTTCTGTGTGCCCTGGCAGGGAATCGAACCCAGGACTTCCACATGCCAGGCTGATGCTCTACCACTGAGTCCACTGGCCAAGGCCTGGCAAGAATAAATTTTTAAAAGCCAGTAACAGAAAGACTAATATTAAATTTACATAAAAAAATTTAAAACACACTCAAATTGTATTTTCCACATGAATACACATATACTTATATGGCTATATAATATAAAAAACTGATAAAACTTAAGACAAATGCATAACAATGAAGAGTGAAGAGATGGGAATGGTGGATAGTGGAAAGATTTTTCTTTTTACAGTGGAAAATTTTCTTTTATTAAAATTTTAAAGCAAAAAACTAAATACAATGAATAATATGTGGATTGTATATCAGCCTTGCGAATAAAGATTCTCAAAGAATAAGTTGACAATTTAAGCTGAAATGTAGAATATGTCTGGGACCCAATGCCCAAGTAAGGACAATTTAATCTTTCATGTTGAATCAACATCTTAGCACTTACAGAAAAGGAAATTCAGCTCTTAACAAAGAGTCTTGGCCCTGGCCAGTTAGCTAAGTAGTAGAGCATTGGCCAGGTGTGTGGAAGTCCTGGGTTCAATTCCCAGTCAGGGCACACAGGAGAAGTGACCATCCGCTTCTCCACCTTCCACCTTCTTCTCTTTCACTCTCACTATTCTCCTCCCATAGCCATGGCTCGATTGTTACAAGTATGGCCCCAGGTGCTGAGAATAGCTTCATTGGAACACATCATTCTCTAGCGCTAAAAATCATACACTACTCAAGCATTGTCCCAAAACAGGTTGCCAGCTGGATCCCGGTCAGGGTGTATGTGGGAGTCTGTCTATCTCTCCTCCTCTCACTTAAATTAAAGAGAGAGAGAGAGAGACACTTAATATACCCATTGGCCAGCTGCACTGAGATCATTGTCCACTGGACATACCCATGTTCTATCAGGACAGGTCCCACAATCTCTTTTTAATGCAGTGACTCTGTACTTGGGGAAAAAACAGCCCAACAAATATGAAGCAATTAGAAGAGAACAGCAAGGCCTTGAATGTGAAGAAAATCAGAAGCTTCCACTTCTAGGAAGTATTAGCGTGATGAAATTTGAGAGTTTTTTTGAAATTATTGTTAAGCATCTACATTAAACAGCATGGTTATGGAAGTTCCAGCCCATGTATATACAGTGCAAAAACAAGAATAGACATAAAATTATAATTATTTTACATGCAGTGATTTAGTAAACAGTTTGAAAGTGACTGGGTACAATAGAGCTGTATAAAGTAGAATGACTATATGCCAGAAATCACATTAGAAAATAAAATAGAATGAAGTAATACTTTCAAGTGCAATAAGACATTTATAAATGTATAAAGAATATCTAAAATATAACCATAATGAAAAATAGCCAGACATTTTTATTGAAAAACAACATGCATATTTGAATAAAAAGGAAAACATACTAGTGCTGTTCACTTGAATGAACTGATTAAGGAGTTTAAATGTAGATTTTATTAATTTCTCAGGGACTGGCCATAATGGGAAGGTGTTTATCATTTAGAGAGAACCCATTCAGTTGAAAAAGGGATTGTCCTGTGGAATGCAGCCTCTTTCAGGATACATTTGTGATTAATAAAATCAAAGAAAAAGTTCAAATAAATTTTATTTAAAAATAAGACAAATAATATATCTTTCATCTGGAGAACTATCAAGAGAATAAATATGGGACACTCTACCATTGAGTGTCTCATAGGAAACAGATTCCAAGCTTAAAGGTCACACTGGGTAGAATTAAGACAGGGTCTATTCAAGAGGTGTGAGCAGAGTTAAGGGCAAAGTTATAGGGTAGTGAAGTTCTCAGGGACTGGCCATAATGGGAAGGTGTTTACCACTTAGAGAGAACTCATTCAGTTGAAAAAGGGATTGTCCTGTGGAATGCAGCCTCTTTCAGGATACAGAGGAGAAGGGCTAGGGGAGGAAACAGCTACCTGACCTTTTTCTCCAGGTGCACTACTGGCTTTTGCGGCTATCACCTGTTGTCCAAACCCAACATGTAGCCATTGCGCCAGAAAACATGGATGGGAGTGGGTGGACACAATATCCATAAAAAGCCATAGATACTTCTAAACATAATAAAAGTAAAAACTAAGTCTAACATATAAGTCATACACTTATTGAAATAGTGGTATGTCTAAGTAATCTGCGACAAGTAGAAAATGCAGCAGAACAGTGTTTAGATAGACACTCCTATAATCTAATTAACACAATAAACTGAGGAACAAACTAGAAACAGAAGCATGGACACAGGGAACAGATGGACATCTGTCAGATGGACTGGGGATGAGAAGACTGGATCAAAGAAAGCAAAAGGATCAGCAAAAAGTATATATGCATAACACGTAGATACAGACAACAGAGTGGCAATAGCCAGAGAGAAAAGGAGGATTTAAGTAGGGAGAGGAGGGCAAAGGGGGGCAGGAGGGGCAGAAAAAGACTGCTTGGGGTGGAGGGGTAGGACGTGGTATAGATGGTGTTATATTGACCTTACACTTGAAACCTGTACACTTTGGCAAATCATGTCATCCCAAAAAATTAAAACAAATAAATTTTAAAAACAAAGAAATGCACACCTGTAGAATCATTGTTTTAAGTTTTATTATCCTATGGAAATAAATGACACCAAAACTGCAGTGGTTTACAATGAGAAAGCTTATTCTGTATTTTCATCACGTGCCCACTACAGGTCAGATGTGGCTCCTCTTCAACGCGGCCTCACTCCGACCCCAGGATGACAAATCATGCTCAGTCTGGTCACTTGGCAGAGAAAAAGGGACCTGGTAAACTATGTGCTTTCTTGTGAAGCTTATAAACTTGTACATGAACAGCACACATTTCACTTGCAAGAGAAAGTCATGTGGCCTAGCCCAACATCACCAAGTAGGGATTTAGATGCATCCTCAGAGATTAAGGAGGGAAAAACACTTAAGAGGGTTTTTTGTTTTGTTTTGTTTTAATTTCTGCTAATGAATAATATAATTTATCACATCTTCTTATTTATGAGTTACTACATAATGAAAACAAAATATAGCAATCAAAAGCCCGTGTGAAAATGTGTTATACAATGACACAACCACAGTACATTAAAGGTGGAAGGACGCAGAGCAATCTGGCTTGTCCTGATTTACAAAAGGCGCCACATAAAGATGAAATGACGTGTCCAAGGTCATTACCCTCATCCATTTGGGACAAATTGGGACTATCCAATTCTTTACTTAGGGCTCTTTCCAGCACACACCAGTTCTGCATGAACAGATTTTGTTAAGCAGGAAAAAGATCATTTTTTGTGAACTTAACACTGCTTATGAAAGTTTAGGATCAGTGCCAATCTCATTTTCAGTGTGAAGTATAACGCATATCTGGGGATTTGGAGACATATCACTATCAACCTATCGCCCCCTGAATCTCCTTCTCAGAGCTGCACCTACGTGGGAGTGAGCATGAGCAAGAGCACTTGGGTTCAGCTGGGATAAAGAACACCGGCACCAGACTCAAATTTCACAGGTCGTAGAAAGACTACGGATAAGCAACTTCTTTTGTGTGCCAAATTTTTAAAAATGAGGAATTGTAAGGACAAAGTAAATTGATTTCTTTAGTTAGTGAGGTGACCAAAATCTCTAATAAAGTCCATAACCACTTTTTGCAGTGGTTGCCTAGAAATCCATTTTTTCTTTTATGTTGTGAAACCAAGAAAAATTAGTTTATTTCCCTGTGTGAAATTACAGGTCAAATTACACCCTGGAAAAGAAGTAAGTGCAACAGCAGCTTTCTTTTCATCACTGGAGAGGCAGAGCTCCACACGAACTCTATGTTGCCTTTATATCATACTTTACAATGGTGAGGAAAGAGCTTTCCGAGTAGCCTCCAAGGAATCTACCCTTTATAAAACAATTAAATATGATGGGTTATTTATCAGTTGAATATTATTGTTAAGTTTGGAAAACTCATAAAGCAGAGTTCTCATTTGCTAGCATTTTCTCCTCTGATGAAACAAAGTAACTCAAAACAACCATAGGCACTCCCATGAGTGTGTGTGCCCACAGGCATGTGTGCAAGTGAATTTGTAGCTGCTTAGCATACTAAAAACTTGCAATGATTTGGTAGGTCTATGATATTTCTTCTTAGCTGTTTCTCATAAAAGAGTATTCAAAACTGCCTCTCACCTCTAGTTCAGTTTGTGTGGCATTATCAAAATTTAGTTAGGCCTGAGTTTTCAGGACTTTAATAAGGTCAAGCAGTTAGACAAACAATGATTAATTTATAGAAAAGCCACGTGGAAGAGAGTGAACATGGTGTTATAATGTAGCAAGAAGGATAATGCAAAATAATAATAATAATAATAATAATAATTAAAATTATGCTTTCTTACAAACTCAACATAGTGAATTTGTAAATGAATTACCATATTTTTCGCTTCATAAGACACACCTGACCATAAGACGCACCTAAGGTTTTAAGGAGGAAAATAAGAAAAAAAAAATTATGAACCAAATGGTATATTAAAATATTTAATAAAACATACCATAATAATATTTCAACAATGTAAACTCATCAGGAGTATTAACAACCATTAGCACTGTTATTAACAAATGAGAAGAGACTTTAATATTCAAATACTAAGGCCCTGTATCAGACGGAGCTCCAGTACTTGGAGCGAATGGCCTCATCCTCATCCACTGCGGTCTGCAGCATGCTCAGGCGTCCAGCCTATCTGAATGGAAGGGCTTGAGAGCATGATTTAGCAGCGAAGATGCGGCGTAAAACCCCTGGAAAAGGTGAGTGTTTATGGGAGATCTAGGGGATAGTAAATCTGATGGCCCTAGAATCTTTTAGATTCCAGCACTGGCCATTCAGGTTGTTGTTCTTTAATTCAGCATATTCCCTTACTACTGCACTAGGGAAAGTACAGCTATTTTTTACTCTAATGTCACTACATTGGTAAACTACCTGGATTACAGCTGGAATAAACTGATGGAGATGAGCAGCACAGCCTGCTCGGCTGCCACTGCTTTGCCTGTGCTCGCACTGGCATCCCAGCTCACTGAACATGCTTCATACCCTTAACTCTTCCTCTATCTGCCAGCCAGCCAGCCAGCCAATGAAATGCTTTTAGGCTGGCAACAAGTGAGGTCAGCACTTCACACAGAGCTCCAGCAGCTGCAGCACAGCCCTCCACCGCTGCAGCGCCCCTCTCACGTCTGCCCTGGATGATACCAGTTGAATGGGCCCAAATACATCACTAGCCTTCCCTCCACCACTGCATGCAACTATGGAAACTGGAACCAGAAGTTCACTCAGCAGATGCCGGGGTTCCAGCAGTTCAGAAGTTCACTCAGCTGTTCACTCACGCATGCCGCCGTGGCAGGTATGATTATGCTCCTGCTGGCACTCAGTCTACATATGTTTACTGGTATAGCACTCCACAGCAGCTAAAGAAAATGAACATTCACTTTATAAGATGCACAGGCATTTTCACCTCCACTTTTGGGGGAAAAGAAGTGCATGTTATGGAACAAAAAATACAGTATAATTCATCTGACAAAGCAAGGGGATATTTTATTCATCTTGTTTAAACATTTTGGTCAAAGTTTGGCTCAGCTATCTCAGGGCAATTAGAGTGGGGATAAGTCGGCTAACAGACCGCGAAATGTCCTTTTGCTTATTGGCGTGCATTTACCCCCTTCTTTCCATAAAACCAGCATGCCATTCTCAGACAGAGAAAGTACTTTCCTGACACGATCAGAATCTAACTTGTGACCTCTGGCATTCTCTCTGCGAAGCCACATCAGTTCTTGTATGGATGTTCTCATGTACTTTGTAAAACACTCCACATGCAATGGAAGCTGTAGCAGACAATGGAATGTATACTGAACATGGGCTTAAATACTGCTGGGTCAAACTGTCTCAAACATTTTAAATGGTATTTTTTAGTCAGTAGGTGCTTGTCTAGAGACTGTACATCAGCTTAAATATTTAATAAAAATGTATATAAAAAGAAATGTGTTCTCTTCTGTAATTGAAACTTTTTATAAAGTTTAGAAAAAAATACATATTGTTAAGGACAGCAAGTTCATGCATATGATAAAAAGAAATACTGTTTTTTATTATTATTTCTCCTGCTAGATTTTAGTACATCTAATCAAGACTTGTCTGGAATTATACAAAACAGTTGCACTTCCCAGAGGACAATTTTTGCCTAAAATAACCCAGAGGAACATTTGGAAATGTCCCAAATTGTACTTTCTATGTCAAATAAATCACAACTACTATTTTGTAATTTCAACCTATTAAAACATATTAGGAAATATGGCCTGTCACTCTTGGCAGAAGAACATGATTAAGCAGCTTGGTGAATAGAAAGAACAGATGCTGGGATACAAATCAGAAAACCCATTCATCTTCATGTTTCTGGGGGGCAATAAACATTTTGAGCATTTTAACTGGTAAGAATAGCTTTATGTTTTGGTTGTTTAGTGCATTTTGGGGTGTTTCACAGCTTTCTCTGATAATTTTAGGTTAGCTAATGTGAGAGACAATTGTGTACTGAATTGCCTGAAGTGTCTTTGCTGCCTCATTGCAAAATAATGCCTAACATTAGTGAAAAGAGAGAGTCCCCTACTGTTGTGTATCGCTGAATTATCCCTCATTTGGGAACTGAGTGATAATACTAGATGGTGAAATCTGGGTGCAGGAGCATGTCTGAATCATTAACATCACATGTTTCTTACACGTAACATATAAAAGAATGTTGGTTGAAAGATTAGATTATAATTCAATAGGTAGATGACTGTTTAGTATGTGTCATTTTCTATCCTTGGAAAGTCTTCCTTTTATGCTGTCCAGAACATCTGGCCCATGTTCTTTATTCTTTAAATATCATAGCAGAGATCACATCTGACAAGAATCCTTTCTTGGTCAGACCAAAACCAGAGATGATTGTTCTCTCCATGCAGCTATCTTGATGCCATATATATACTTTTATGTTGTGAATAAATACTCTTCTCAAGTTGTTTATATGCGTTTTCTCTTCTGTGATTGGAGAGAATTGCTTTTGGTCATAGAATAATGATTTCTATACTTTTGTATATTCTTTATCTGGTACAGGCTATGTAATAGTTTTTTCCCCCCTAAAATTAAGTAAGTGTGATGATAGGTAGATGGGTTGAAAAAAATAATGTGTTTGTACACGTGAATTTCCCAATATCTTTGAATAAATGTGATGTGTCACTAACATGAAATTAGTTGAATGTGACGTGGAAGCTCTGACTTATCCTTCAGTTCCTAAAGAAGAAGTCCTTCAAGACATGTTTTTTCCAAATCCTGAAAAATGAATATGAGTTTGCTAAACATATGAGGGGAGGGATGACATTTAGGGCAAGTGTCATTGCAAATGCAGAGTTACTGAGCTAAAAGTTGGTTTGATTTATCCAATATACTGAAGAGTAATTAAGTATTAGACTAACTGTAAGAAATGAGAATGTATATGCAGGCTAGATAGAAATAAGGCTTTTATCCCATGGCTGTGGGAAGGTTAAGCCAAAGGGAAATATTCATTTATTTCTATTTTTTAAGTGGAGAAGTGGTATGACCTGCATTTGATTTAGAAAAATCATAGAAGTTATATGGCAGATGGATTAGAATGGACATAAACCCATTAGCATGAGAAGATGGTAGGAAGTTTCACAAAAGGTGAAAAATTTATAGGATCTAAAGAGTAACCAGAGGGTAAAGGAGGGATAAATTGTGATGGAAGAAGACTTGATTTGGGATGGTAAACACACAATACTATCTAAAGATAATGTATTATAGAATTATATACCTGAAACATATATAACATTATTAACTAATGTCACACAAATAAATTCAACAAAAATTAATAAAGAAGTTTAAGCAAAATCTAATGATGACCACTGAATGCATGTGTGATAGAATGAAAAATTAGATTTAAAAATACACCAAGATTTCAATTGACTGAATATGTAATTATTTACATAGGGTAAAAATACTTATCTGTGTGCATCAAGTTTTTTGTTGTTAGTTTTTGTTATTTTAATTTAAAAAAGTATCATTAACTAATTTAAAAAATAAAAAAGTGGGTCGCCCTGGCCGGTTGGCTCAGTGGTAGAGCGTCAACCTGGAGTGCGGAAGTCCCAGGTTCGATTCCCGGCCAGGGTACACAGGAGAGGCGCCCATCCTCTTCTCCACCCCTCCCCCTCTACTTCCTCTCTGACTCTCTCTTCCCCTCCCGCAGCGAGGCTCCATTGGAGCAAAGATGGCCCGGGTACTGGGGATGGCTCCTTGGTCTCTGCCCCAGGCGCTAGAGTGGCTCTGGTCGCGACAGAGCAACACCCTGAAGGGGCAGAGCATTGCCCCCTGGTGAGCAGAGCGTTGCCCCCTGGTGGGCGTGCTGAGTGGATCCCGGTCGGGCACATGCGGGAGTCTGTCTGACTGTCTCTCCCCGTTTCCAGCTTCAGAAAAATACAAAAAAAAAGGGGGGGTCAAAAATGGTAAAATGGTGCACAAGCTATAAAAATAGATTAAATTATGTTTCAGAAATACTAAATATTATTGAATTTGTAGGTGAAAATGTCCAGTAGGTATTATAAAATGGGTTTATTACATGGAAGTGTTATCAGATTAAAATTATAAATTTTGTACTTAGTGACCTATGGAGATAATAGGTGAAGAACTGGAAATAAATTAGTTTATGTGGTGAGTACAAAACAAACAAGAGAAGAAGATTAAGCTTAGAATTTAGGTATGAAGTTATTCTTAAGAAAAGAATAAAAATGAAAACACCAGCCAAAGTGAACACACCAGAAGAAAGCACATCAGTCAAATATGTTTGGTGATAGCAGAAAATTTGACATTAAGAGATTGCTTACAAGGTTTACAAGAGAAATGTAGTATAAGAATTCTCCATAGGGCATTTTTTATAAACCATAATTTAGTCTCTAGATAATTGTGCTGAATCATAAGGAGGCAAAAGAGTTCCTGTGTCTTTTCTCTAGGTAAACTTAGATCTTAGAACTATAAAATCACATCAAATGGACATTGCATATTTTCTTAGGCCAGTACTTAGACCCTCTAGATTTAATTACTCCCATGATGGGAAAGGAGAAATAAGAAATGCAAACCAGGGAAAAGAATGGGGCACAAGAGGTCTTAGATTTAATAATTCCAGATTCTCTAGTCTTTGAGTCTTATTTCATTAGTTTGATGTTATATAGCAACCATCCTTAGTTGGCATGAAAAAATCAATGAGTACTTACACTATATTTTTAGCCATTTGCTCATCTTTGTGCTATCTTTTGTTTTGTGCTTTAATAAATATACACACAAATCAACAAATGAAATCCCAACTTGTTCATTCAGTAAAACCCGTCATAAGAACATTTCTGTTTAACTTTTGTGCTCTTATATTTGGCCCCATGTGACCAATTAGATTTCTTTGCTCCAGTTAACAGGTAGTAAATATAGCCTGTATTTGGAATATTGCATAGAATTACCGAATTGACTTAGATGACATTTGAAATCATTAATTAACACTATCTGGATAAAAAACTATGGCAGTTGCATGGCTCAGGGTCAAAACTGAAAAAAAAGAAACTCATTTTAAATAATTTTTAAAAAGTAAAATTTAGTACATATTGTTGGTTAAAAAACCTGAGGGAATAGCAAGAAGCCAAAAAGAGGGTGTGTGTGTGGTAACCCAAATATTAGCAAAAGGAATAAAGCACTTCCACTCCGAGGGATACAGGGACAAAACAAGGACATGATGTTCCCAGAGCCGAGAGGCCAAGGTCATTTGGTGGAAGGAGAAACCAAGGTAGAGCTCTAAGATATGAGGTAAAGAAATGGGGGAGACCTTACCGCCATCAGGGACTGTTAAAGACTGAGGTGAGAGATGGGGACATTCTAAATTTTTTTTTGTCACCCAGCAATCTCCTTCCAGTGTCTGTAGTACTGAACAGTGCACAGCTAAAAATTGAGGTAAAACAGAATAAAGACCAATACAACAGTGTTTCTCAAAATATGATCTACAGAGAAACCATTAATCAACAACTGCTGAAAATGTAAATTTATTCTTTTTGAAATGTAAATTGCATTGCATTTTATTTAGTCCTTTGTATGTAGTTTCTTTCAGCATTATCATTATAAGTTTTGTCGACTTTTTTTAAGTAGTGGTAGAAATCATTTCATACTTATTGTTGCAATAGTATTTTTATATGATTATCCACAATTTACTTATCACTATATGTAGTTTATACATATAATTTTATATGTATATACCTATATACACAATTTATATATACATATACATGTATATAATTTAATTATTAATTCAAATAAAAACTAATTGTTATAGCCTTGATAGTCTTCCCCTGTTGTGCACTCAGCAAAAATCTGTAATATTTTAATAGGCAAAAAAATTAAAAATTCAACAACTATACAGGAAAGCTAGTGATTCAGTGAAGCGAAGAGCCTAAAACAAAGTTCTGAATGCAGTTCACAGTAACCTATTGCTAAATCATAAGTTGTTTTTTCTGTGTCTTTAAATTTCAAAAAAGATGTCTGACCACATTTGAAACATTGTCATTTATCAAAGAAAATAATAATAAAAATGCAATTTGAAAGGCCTAACTGGAGGGCAGAAATAGCCTCAAAAATAGACTAACCCTAATTTTGCTAGTGCAAAATTATTTCCTAAGAAGAAAATGTTTGCCTTAAAACACAAGGAAAGTCAGCTAGAATTTCCAAGCCACAAATTGTCAATTTTTAAAATTTGTCTTCAAAAAATTAATTAACATATTCATAATAAAGTAAAAAAAGTTATATAGAAAATAAGTTATTGCATAGTATCGAAGAACCACCCTTAGAGTTTTTAAAAGGGGACAGATGAAGAGTTTTTTAAAAGCCATTTGTAATATGAGAGTGCACTGAAGAGAAGGAGAAAGAGAGAGCGAGGAGTAAAAAGATTCAGCTGGGCTGCACTTAGGCATCAGTGATGGGCAATGCGTAGCCCTCACGCTAACATGGCACACAGGCTGATTATACAGAGAAGTATCAGTCAGTGTGCTTCTCTCACCCCTACATTTTTTTTTCAGAGACAGAGAGAGAGTCAGAGAGAGGGATAGACAGGGACAGATAGGAATGGAGAGATGAGAAGCATCAATCATCAGTTTTTCGTTGCGATATTGCAACACCTTAGTTGTTCATTGATTGCTTTCTCATATGTGCCTTGACTGTGGGCCTTCAGCAGACCGAGTGACCCATTGCTCGAGCCAGCAACCTTGGGCTCAAGCTGGTGAGCTTTTCCTCAAACCAGATGAGCCCACGCTCAAGCTGGCGACCTCGGGGTCTCGAACCTGGGTCTTCCGCATTCCAGTCTGACTCTCTAACCACTGCGCCACCACCTGGTCAGACCCCCCCCCCCCTTATTCCCACTTTTCATCCCTGATTATTTCCATGTGTTTTCTCAGGTGTCTCTGACAACATTATAAAACATGAAGATAGCATATAAGTGTGCAAAAACCTCAACTCTAATAGAACATCACAGACTGAGTCAAAAGCCTCTGAAAAAATGCTCAACATCTTACTCTATGTTTTAATTAAAGTTGAACTTAGAGACATTATAAAGTTAAACTTTAGAATAAGGCTTAGAATTCCAAGTAGGTTTCCTCCCAAAATCTACTCTAAGCTCAAGCTCAGTCCACTCCAAAAGGTAACACACACACACACACACACACACACACACACATATTGCATTCATTATATGCATGCCCTTATTTCATCCTTGAGTATGTTTCAAATACTTATTTCAATGAATATTCTCTTTATACTGTCATGAGCATGAGTTATTTTTCTCTGCTGAATTAGTTATCAACTATGTTTACATTTTCTCTTGAGAATTTTTATATGTACTTGATAATTGCTATTTATTTATGCTCATGTACAAGTCCTTTGATAGAAGTCTAAACCAACTGTCCCCAAGTGTAGACACATGAGATTTAATCTTCTTTTTGTTAGTACTCTTGGGCGATGGAACTTGAATTCTTCAACACCAATTTTAACTGATTGTTCTCTAGGCTTGCGCAGAACTGTGGTCTTGTGACTTCAGCTCACATCACTTCTACCTTTAATTCCCTGATTTGTAGATGACACAGATTTTTTGTTCTTAGTTTATTTCCTTGATTTTGAGGACCACATCCAAGTTTCTTACTTTTTTAAAGAAAAATTTCAAAAAAGTTTTCTTCTTTTCTTTTTTTTGTTTTGTTTTATTTTAATATGTGCATGTTTACACATGCCTTTTTCCTCCTGTGTGCTTTTTTAATTGTCTCTTAAAATTCAAAATAATTTTCTCTCAGAGTGTTATTACATTGTGAGGTAGTGACAGTTTGAAGTCTGATGTTATTCTGATTTCTAATCCAATTCTCTGAATTGTTTTCATGTTGTAGTTTCATAAGCATTGTTTTAAGTATTTAATTTTATTTTTTGTTCTTTTATTTTTATGATCTGATTAAACTTTCTGAAGATAAAAACAAAATATGATATCTGGTGGTAGCTGGCCAATGTTGATGTTTTTATTGATTTCCATTCACTGAAGAAGCACGAGATAGTAGAGAACATAGTAGAAGCAGTTATAATAGACTTATGAGTTTTTTTAACTTTTCTATTGATGAGAGAAAGAGAGAGAGAGAGAGAGAGAGAGAGAGAGAGAGGAAGAAGCATCAACCCACTGATTCATTTAGTTGTTTCATTTAGTTGCGTACTCATTGATTGCTTCTCTTATGTGCCTTGACCAGCATCAAACCCGTGACCTTTGGCATGCTGAGTTGTTGCTTTATCTATTAAGCCACCTGGCCAGGGCCATAGATCTTTATGTCTGTAAATGGACTCATCTCTTCTTGAATCCAGCTTGTAATGAACATTTTTGTTGTTTTTTTAAAACTTCAAATGTCACAGAATCTTCAATTGTGAATGATAAGTGGTACACGTTTGCATGTTTTATGAGTTCTTTATGAAGCTGGAACCCAATATTTTTGCAAAGAGACTGTTAATGATGCCGTCTGGAGCTGTACCTGTGGTCTTACCAATGACAATATCAGTGATCATAAGATTTCTTTATTATATTAAAAGGGCATAGTCTCAGGCTTTTCCCTGAATATTTATATTCATTTGGGGAAATACATTTCTAAAAAATTGTTGTGTTCTTTTTTAAACAAACACATTAAATAGTAGTTCACACTTTTAAGAAAAATTATGAAGAAACTTTATTAGTACAAGAAACCAAAAAGATTGTATTATTCAGAAGTAGCCACAACACAGACAAAGGATCCAGGCTGGTGGTGAGTGTCAGAAACAAGGCATCTCTCAGCCTCCCCCAAAGATAGCTTGCACATTCTCAAAACTGATCTTCGAATCAGTAAGAGGCTGTTTTAATATGAAAGTAACCAGCAGAAACCTAATATTGATTTTTTTTCTTTATTCCAGTTTTCCCTTGAACATGTTCTTCTGCTAGACTCTACGTAATGTCACCTCACGAAATTGATACAAACATCCTTCTCAAGGCCCCTATTGTATGTACTGCAGGAGGTGCCTCATGGTCATTTAACATCAACCTCCACCAACAGAGATTGCCTCTCCATGAAAATGCCTATCTACATTTTATTGTAGAATTCCATTATTGCTCCTTTGAATGTCTGTCTCCACACAAGGTTTTTTTTTGTTTGTTTATTTGTTTGTTTTATTTTTACAGAGACAGAGAGTCAGAGATAGGGACAGAGAGGAAGGGAGAGAGATGAGAAGCATCAATTCTTCATTGCGACACTTTAGTTGTTCATTGATTGATTTCTCATATGTGCCTTGACTGGTGGGGGGGGGGGCTACAGCAGAGCAAGTGAGTGACCCCTTGCTCAAGCCAGCAAACTTGGGCTCAAGCCAGTGACCTTGGGCTTCAAGCCAGTGACTTTTGGTCTCAAGCCAGAGAACATGGGGTCATGTCTATGATCCCGCACTCAATCTAGTGAGTCTGTGATCAAGACAGATGAGCCCATACTCAAGCCGGCAACTTTAGGGTTTTGAACCTGGGCCCTCCATATTCCAGTCTGATGCTCTAACCACTGTGCCACCACCTAGTCAAGCTCCACATGAGATTTTTATTCTCCTGTGCTTCATAGTTTCGCAGTGTTTGCTGAGAGAATGGGTAGATAGATAGTGGCTGACTGAATGAATGAAGCTTTTATCGCCTGTAATCCCTGGAGTTTAAATAAGTTTACAAAATTTGCTAGTTTTTATAAAAAAAAAATTTATTTTTCAATTACGGTTGCTGTGCATATCATAAGTACAGAGAATATTTTGACAGTTCCTAGATGGGAGGAAGAGAGATGAGTAAAAAAGGTGAGAGGATTCAGAAGTACAAAGTGGTGTATAGTCAAAAATATTAGAATAGCTATGCATGGTGTTAGATGTGTATTAGATTTATTAGAGTGACAACTTTATAGGTTACATAAATGTCTAGAATTTTCTATTTTTAAACAGGACTCTAAAATAACAGAGCTCAGGACACAAAAAAAATTAGTAAGAAAGAAATCAAGATTTTTAATACTAGGTTTCCAATGTTGTTATTATAATAGTACTGTTGACCTTTAAATAAAACCCTTTATATAAAACAGATAAAAGGAAAATGAAAAATGGATCTCCAATTGTTTGAAACTTATGCCTTTACTTTAGGACCAAGAGTACCTTTAAATAACCAAATTTATGCAATTCAGTTTGTGAACCATCAAACTAACTTGCACCCAAGATGGTAAGCTCAGAGGACATCCATTCAGAGGTGTTGTACAGCTTTAGTGACCTTCCTGACTCTTCTCATACTGTGGGGGACCGAATAAATAAACGGGGTATTTTTGCTATCCAGACAGAGTTGCTGGGCCCAACCCCCACCTCACCTGCCTAGTTAACAAAGGGCTATACCTGATTGTCTCTTGTCCCACCCATGTTCTCCGGAAGAGGCTGGAAGCTAGTTTCTTATTGGTGTAAAGTTAGATTTGGATAGTATGGTGGGAGTTGTCTTTGAGTTGTCTTGGAAACAATTGAATTGCTAATGAAACATGTTTTTTCCCTGAATAAAGACGGATGTGCTTCTGGGGGCCGCCATTGCATCGGCTCAGGAGCAGTAGAGACTGTTCATCATGCCGTCCTCCCGAACCCATCTGTATGTATATATCTTTAATTCTCTATCATTTATTCAATTTCATACCTTTTCCCATTCGAGACCCCGTGATAGACTCGTTGTGGCTGGACTGCGACACCATACACGCTTAAGCTCTGACATTGCTGAGGACTCTTCACCCACTGCAGGTTCCTTTATGCCCCATATTTATCAACCTATCCTCAAAATCAACAGAGATGAAAGGCTGGAGGCTGGTTCTTTGAAGTTCAGCATTAGGTCAGCTTGTTAGCTGGTACTACTATGATTCTGTGGATTAGTTTTGATTGTTAGGTTCTTGTTTTATTTCTTGTCCCCACAATGTCTTACTGTTTTATAGTCCAAGGAATGGGTAATCCTCTCTCAGTTCATTCACAATGCAATACAGCAATTCTGAGGCAGGATTTCTACTTAGATCTTTACAATACAACTTGAAGTATGGATTCTATTTGCTAGTCTCAGGTTGGGCGCAGTGTAATAACCTGATGTGCTCACTGCTCTGTGTAGAAAGCTCAACTCCTGGGACTCCTAGATATTGTCTTGCCCCTGGTACTGCTTAGGTACCAGCTGCTGACATTTTTTTGGTTTGATCCATTCTATAAGACTGAAATTCACACTGTTGGGCCCAGTAGGGTTACCAAGGAAAAAAGAAAGCCAAATGTAAAGTAAACTGTTATTGCCAATGCCAGTTTGGTTAGGGCTAGTTGTACTTACCTGAGTTTACTAGACTAGGAGCCAGGAACTGTGGATTCTCTTTCAATTCTTCTATTAGGTAAGATGTGATATTGACAAAATTACTTCTCTGAGAATTGAGTTCTGTATGTGTACACTGGGTCTGCTAGACTATGTGAACTCTAATATTCTTATAATGGTCACTAACATATCTGATATCTTAGGATTTTACTATTGTACCATCGAAAATAAGGACATTGTGTTCTTCACCTTTCTTCCATTTTTTGCTACAAAAGCTATCTTAAATGTTTCTACTTGTGTTCTTAGATTGGATTGCTATACCCACTGGCGGCTGTGAGAGTGACTTCCTAGTGACACAGAGGTACGTGTACTCCACAGCATCTTGCCTCACTTCAGAGCCCCACATTCATGAGGTTGACCAGTTAGTCTCCAAGCTCATCATATCTCGAGCTTTCCCTGCATTATCAAATGTTTTTAGGTCTTCATCACACCAGAAAGGCCAGCAAACACATAGTCCTCCTGGAGATCACTGCCACCATTAAAGAGTAAACACTACTTGGAAATTACACTAAGCCATTTACAGCCTCCAAAAATATATTAATGTATCAAAACTGTACAATATTTTTTTTTTGTATTTTTCTGAAGTTGGAAACGGGGAGGCAGTTAGACAGACTCCCGCATGCAACCGACCGGTATCCATCCAGCATGCCCACCAGGGGGCAATGCTCTGCCTATCTGGGGCGTGGCTCTGTTGCAACCAGAGCTATTCTAGTGCCTGAGGCAGAGGCCACAGAGCCATCCTCAGCACCCATGCCAACTTTGCTCCAACGGAGCCTTGGCTGCGGGAGGGGAAGAGAGAGACAGAGAGGAAGGAGAGGGGGAGGGGTGGAGAAGCAGATGGGCGCTTCTCCTGTGTGCCCTGGCCAGGAATCGAACCCGGACCTCCTGCATGCCAGGCCGACGCTCTACCACTGAGCCAACCAGCCAGGGCCCAAATCTGTACAATAATTTATGAGATATTTTATTTTCCTCATTTTTTAGATGAGGTTTTAAAGTCACAGAGAGTTAAGTATATATAGGTAAAGTTCACAGAGCTAGTAAGAGGCAGGACTGGGACTGAACGCGCAGCTACCCATCACCTGTCCTTACAAACCCTGCACTGTGGTAGGGCACTGATGGGGGGCTAGAGGAAGGCTCCTTGTAAATAACTGCTAACGGGCACATCCACCTGATCTCTGCTGCTTCTTTCCCTGCCCTTCCCCCTCTTCTGTCTGAAGTCTTTTTTTGAGTTCAGTAAAATCTCTATGCTGTCAGATTATTGGTTTGATTTCTGCAAAAATCCATTTTCTCAAAAAGAAGTTTAGTGAAGCAAATCTTAAATTCTAAATGTCATGCCTGCCAATTAGCACTCTGACCTTTACGAAGCCACTCACCTGCTCTGGGTCTCAGTTTGTTTCTCTAAGGCCTCTAAGGTTTGCTGCAGCCCAGTGATTTTTTTGATGATGTGAACAAAAGAACTTGACATTTAGCATTTAACAGGAAGGGTTTGCATGTTAGCAGCTTATGAAATGATTTGTAAGGAATATTTAATCCTTTGCAAATGAATAACTAAATTTGAGCATACAGTGATAGGCTTAAAATAAAATGAGTTTTAAATATGTGTATACCTTAGTGATAGTTGGCATTCTTAGAGAAATTATTCAATACATTTTATTTTTGCTTTTATTGATTGATTTTTGGGGAGATGGAGGAAGGGGAGGGAGAAAAAGAGAGAGAGAGAGAAAGATAGAAGCATTCATTCGTTGCTCCACTTAGTAGTGTATTTATTGGTCACATTCCATATGTGCCCTGTCCAGGGATAAACTTGCAACCTTGGTGTTTGGGGACAATGCAATAACCACTGAGCAAACAGGCCAGGGCTACTTTTTCCTTAATTGGTAAAAGAATGAATGCATGTGCTGATGGAGTCAATTAATAAAATAAACATTGTCAAGTTTAGTAAAACCTATGACCCTTATAAATTCATTAACATGCTGTTCTAAACAAGATCAGCCCAAGGACCCTTGTCATTGCACCTGGGACAGGCCAGATTTTGTCAGTGGCATTCTCTGCTACTGATTTCCCCTTTCTCACCTTTGCTCTAAAACAGCCTTTTATTTTATCATCTATCTATCATCTATCACCGATTTACTTATTTATTCGTTCAGGTCATGGATATCTGGAGAAGCAGAATGCTTATTGCTCCCTAGATCACGTACAAGGTTGTTTTGTGAATTGATTCAGGCAGCGTGTCCTGCCAACACATGTTCCCCTCTCCTGGAAGGACCTCCATCTCGGCAGCTATGCTGTGGCATCCTGCTCATTTGTTAAACCCTGCGGACAATCAGCGGGGTGCTGTTGGGGGCTGTGCCCTGTTTCTTTCCACTTCACTCTCCATGCCTCCTCTCATGCCTGGTATATATTAATCATGAGAGAAATGTTGCTTAAACTTTATAACAAATGAGGTAATAGGGGTTAAAAAATGTTAGCTGCAAAAACTCTTCATTCATTATTCACTTCAGAAACTATAAAAGCTCCACCGGGACCACGTTTTCTGAAACATCTGCTGGCATACCACAGGGGAGTCATTGCACCCTGGCATCTCTACCAGAAATTCTTCTTCAGTCACTGTTACTCCCTAAGAGTGTCTTTCCTCAAACAGTTCTTTGCGGCCATGAAGTCAAGTCCTTTGATACATTGCATATATGGGTCCTGGAGCTGCCCAGTACGGCCTTGGGCAGATCCTTTCACTGCCCCGTGTGCAATTACCCAAACTTGCTTTTCACTTCTTGCAAGTTTTTGTTACATACCTTTCCTCTGTTTCCACTGCTACCATCTTAATCAATATGAATTACTACAACCTGGGCCCTTTCATCTTTCTCTAGATAATCGTGTTCTTACCATGACTGTTAGGATTTGCTTTGTGTTATGTGATACTAAGGTATATAATTTATGTTCTGATTGCAAGATATTTGAAAAAATATTTGAGAAACAATTTGGACATATATAATTGACTTTCCTGTATTATATTAATAAATTTGAACAGCTTATAGTAATAATGATATTGCCAGAAAAAGGGAAATAAGACCCTTGGGAGAAAAGGAAACAGAGTTCTAGAGGTTTCTCCAGTCCCATCATCTCTAGAAAAAGCCATTTTAAATAATTGTTTCAGGCTGAATATTTTTCCCCCACACAAATTCATATGGTATAAGCTGTCCCCTAATGTGACCATATTTGGTGATAAAGCTTTCGGGAAGTGATTAGGTCATAAGGGTAAAGCTCTCATGAATGGAATTAATTCCCTTATAATAAAGATCCCAAAAAACTCACTGCTTTTCTCTTATGTGAGGTCACAGCAAAAGACAGCTGATTCTGAACCAGACATTGCTTCTCTTGGTGCTTTGATATTGTACTCCCTAGTCCCAGAACAAAGAAATAAATGTGTGTTGTTTATAAGCAACACAGTCTAGAACATTTTTGTTATGGCAGAAAACTAAGAAAAAACTGGTACCAAGAGTACAGGAGCTGCTGTAACATACCTAAAAATGTGGAAGTGGCTTTGGAGTTAGGTAATGGGCAGAGGGTGAAAGAGTTTGGGGCTGCGTGCTAGAAAATTGTCTACATTGCTGTAAATAGACCACTGAGGACAATACTAGTGAGCACTCAGAAAGAAAAGAGAAGAGCTGTACAGAAATTGTAAAGGCCATTCTGATGAGGTCTTGCAAGGAGATAAAGAGCATGGTATTAGACAATGGAGAAGAATCAATCTTTGTTATAAATTGGAAAATAACTTGGCTCAATTTTGCTGTGTTGAGTATGAGATGGTTCAGTTTTCTTCTACTTTCAGGATTCTCTCTGTCTTTGTGTTTTTGATTACAAGAAATTTTGTTTACAATGTACCTCAGACCTCTCTTTGAGTTTCTTCCTTAAACTTGAAAGTGTGAATACACATCTTTCTTCAAATTTGGAAAGTTTTGGCCACATTTATTCCTGTACTTTTTGTGTCCCTTCCTCTCTATTCCCATTCTATAGACTGTCATAATGTGTATGTCATACACATGATGGTGTCACAAAAGTCTGTTCATTTTTATTATTTCCTTTCCTCAGACTGAATTATTTAAATTATCTTGTATTCACATTTCCTTATTGAATTCTGCCTGCTCATATCTGCCACTGAACTCCTTTCATGAATTTTTATTTTTAGTTATTATATTTTCCAGTTGCAGAATTTTTGTTTTGTTCCTTATTATAATTTCCATCTCTTTATGGATATTCTCCTTTCCTTAGTGTATTGCTTTTCTGATTTTCTGTAGTTCTTTTTTTATGTTATTATTCTGTTTTTTAAAGCATATTTAAAACAGTTGTTTTGAAGTCATATTCTAGTAATTTTGAAATCTGGGTTCACATGAAAGAATTTTGATTATCATTTTTTGTTGCTCCTTTGATAGAGGCATATTTTTGTCTTTGTAAGCTTTACAATTCTTTTGTTTGGAAATTGAACCTTAAAATATTATAATGTAACCCTGGAAGTCATATTCTCATACTTACTCAAAGATGGTTTTCACTCTGTTTTCTTTTTTTTTTTCTGTATTTTTTTTCTGAAGCCGGAAACTGGGAGAGACAGTCAGACAGACTCCCGCATGCGCCCGACCGGGATCCACCCGGCACGCCCACCAGGGGGCGACGCTCTCCCCACCAGGGGGTGATGCTCTGCCCCTCCGGGGCGTCGCTCTGTTGCGACCAGAGCCACTCTAGCACCTGGGGCAGAGACCGAGGGGCCATCCCCAGCGCCCGGGGCCATCTTTGCTCCAGTGGAGCCTCGGCTGCAGGAGGGGATGAGAGAGACAGAGAGGAAGGAGAGGGGGAGGGGTGGAGAAGCAGATGGGTGCTTCTCCTGTGTGCCCTGGCCGGGAATCGAACCCTGGACTTCTGCACGCCAGGCCGACGCTCTACCACTGAGCCAACTGGCCAGGGCCTCACTCTGTTTTTAATTATTTAAGTCTGTTTTTCATTTATTTTCGTAGAGACTGTATTCCTTTTTATACATTGTCAGTGAAGTCTCTGTTCCTTATTTTGTGTTCAGCTAATATTTTGACAGATTTTTTTGAGTGCCATATATTCATATAAGCAAAGAAATAAGTAGGATTCTCTCTTTGTCTTTAGATTTCCACAGTTTGATGATGATGTATTTCAGCATGGGCCCCTTTGATTTCATCTTACTTAGACTTTGTTGAGCTTCTCAATAGAAAGGTCATCTTTCATTAAATTGGCATTTGGCAATATTTTCAGGCATTAAAACATTTCTTCTTGCCTTTTATCTTTTCTCTTTTTCTAGTATATTCATTTGGCATATGCTGGTATAATTTATGGTGCCTACAGGTGCTAAGAATTTATCCAATAGTTTACACTTTTTAATATACTTCTTCAAAGTAAAAATTTTAATTGACCTGTATTTAAAGTTGTTGACTTTCTTCATTGAGTTCAAATCTGATCTTGAATTCCTCTATAAGATTTTTATTTCCATTATTGAAATTTTCAACTCCAGAATTGTATTCTCTGTTTATAATATCTATACCTATATTGTCACTTTTTGTTTAGTTATTTTTCTCATGTTTTACTTTAATTATATAGATATAGTTTATTTTAGTTTTTTGAATGTATTTTTAATTGCTACTTTAAAGTCCTTGTCTGGTTAAGTCCAATATCTGGGTGTCCTCAGTGATAGTTTCTATTAACAAATTTTCAAAATCTTCTTCATAGGCGATATTTTACTGTTTCTTTGTATTTCTCATAAGCTTTTGTTTGCATCCAGACACTTTAAATAATGTCGTATGTCAATCTTGGGAATGAACTCCCCAGATGTGGTTGCTGTAGCTATTTGTTATTCTTTTTGCCGTTAGTTTTCTTAATGGCTTTCTGAACATATTTTGTAAAATTTTGTACATTTTTTTGTTTACAAGTCTCTGTTTAGATAGCTTTTCCATCAGCTAATGACAGGACTAATATTCTTTTAATATTTTAGACAAATAATTCTTCACAACTGTATGTGTGAGTTGTGACACCTCTCAAAATCTTGTCAGGCAGCTAACATTTCTGTCAGTCTTCACTTTCTGTATGTGAACAAACAAGGTCAACTAAAAATGAGAAGTTAGAACCACGTTTGTGCACTCTTGGAAGTGTTCACAGCACTGGTTATATACATGGCTTTATATACATACATTCAAAAATATATGTTGGTACTTATCAAACTCTTATATGGGTATCCATTCTTTAAATTTTTTTAAGTGTTCTGGTCATCCTCTTGTAAATCTGGCTTGTATGCCCAACTCACGCATCTGTAATCTTAAACAATTGCTGCTAATTGTTTATGATAAGATAGGACTGTTAACAGATAGCACATTCTGAAACATATAAAGTAATAAAAATACCCGAGAATTGAGCTTTTCATTTGTCAATCAGATTAAATAATGAACATTTTTCATGTGTAGGGTTTTTGGGAAATACCAATACCTCTCTGCTTCTTCAGGTTGTTGGTCAATGATCGTTTTTCAAAGCTTATGAGTCTGTCGGTTATCAAAGCTACTGAAAAGCTTCTAAAGCATGATAGGGTTAGGGCAAGTTAAAGTCACAAATCTAGCTGGTTTTACAAAGATTAAACACTTAAAAATCAATACAAGATATTTTGAGCCTTACAAGTGATACGCAATAGGACTCCATTTTTCAATGATGCTCAATGTATGCTGTGACAACTACAAGCTAGGATAAAATATCTAAAGGGAGTCTTGAAATCCTAAAAGTTATATTCATAATTTTAAAAAAGTAATTCATGCAAACCAAAAAAAAAACAAAACAAAACAAAACAAAAAACAACTGACACTAAAAAACAGCAGATGGCGTTAAAATTTGTATATTTTTATGGCATGTGTGCACATGGTACTTAGTGATATAAAACTAAACCAAAGCAAAAGTATGAATTCCTTCCTTTGTCTAGTTGATCTTCCTTTTATAACCCTAATCCACAAAGGCAAGACATGGAACATCAAACATCAGAGAGTGGCTCAATATCAGAAGACAGGCAGTGGATAGAATGTCGAACTGGGATGCAGAGAACTCAGGTTCAAAACCCCAAGGTCGCCAACTTGCGTGCAGACTCATCTGTTTGAGCAAGGCTCACCAGCTTGAACCCAAGGTTGCTGGCTTGAGCAAGGGGTTACTCGGTCTGCTGTAGCTCCCTGGTCAAGGCACATATGAGAAATCAATCAATGAATAACTAAGGAGCCGCAAAGAAGAATTGATGTTTCTCATCTCTCTCCCTTCCTGTCTGTCTGTCCCTATCTGTCCCTCTCTCTATCTGTATCACTGTCACAAAAAACAAACATACAAAAAACAATAATAACAACAAAAAAGAAGACCAAACAGTGGATTAAAGAAGAAATGTGACATATAGAAAGCTGAGTTTCTTCTGGAAAAGATGATTTTAGAGCATAATATTTTCCCTGAATCCTACATTTTATTTTTTAATCAATTTTTCTTGTCTTTTGCCTCTAACTAATTGATCATTGGCTTTAAGCAATGTCCTAAAACATGGAGGTACAGTAGATAATTTAAATGAATAAAAATGTCATAGTAAATCAAATTAATTGTTCCCTAGATACAGATAGAGGATATCCACTGTAAAAAATATATAAATAATTGTAACATTTTGAAAAACTCCATTTAACTAGAATAAATTTAGTGTTATGAATATATTAAATTCTACACATTTGTCCATCCATGTTTTGTCTGCAATAAAGTGTTTCCACATGAATTATCCCATTTAATCTTGTGTCACTGGACATTAAATTTCATGGCCTGATTAATTGACAAAGACAAAGACTGAGAGCATCCAGGTAGAGTCAATAACTGTGTACCAGACTAATTTCCAAATATGTAAAGCAGTTTGTCATTACTGCACAGTCTTTTATTTACCATAATTAAGATGCTACAAACCTACTGATTTTTCATACAGTCAGACTAAGGACCCATCACATTGTTCAGGACATACTGTTGACATATACCTTTGTTGATCATTTTATTTATTTATTTATTTATCTATTTATTGTATTTTTCAAAAGGTAGAAGAGGGGAGGCAGTCAGACTGACTCCTGCATGCACCTGACCAGGATCCACCCAGCATGCCCAGTAGGGAGTGATGTTCTACCCAATTGGGGCATTGCTCCATTGCGGCTGGAGCCATTCTAGTGCCTGAGGCAGAGGCCATGAAGTCATCCTCAGCACCCAGGGCCAACTTTGCTCCAATGGAGCCTTTGCTGTGGGGAGGGGGGCTGAGGGGTAAGAGAGAGAGAGGAAAGAGAGGAAGGGTGGAGAAGCAGATGGGTGCTTCTCCTGTGTACCTTGGCCAGGAATTGAACCCGGGACTACACATGCTAGGTTGACGCTCTACCGCTGTGCCAACCAGCCAGGGCCGATCATTTTATCTTGTCATGCACACTGAAATTACAAAATTTTTACTAATAACTTTGATATGTGCAACTTGCCAATAATATAACTCCAAGTACATCTTTGCATAAAACTGTACTTCAACTCATTATTAATGTCACTCTAGAAAAAAATTAAATCATCTCTATTTCACTGAATTTTTCTCTTGCATCCAAATGTGAATCATAGTCAAAGACCAGGTTCCAGAGCCTTTCAGCCCACCAAGATATAGTCACTCAGCAAAAAATTACACAAATGAGTCACTACTTTTCTCTTTTTCCAAATTCTCTGTTACTTTTCTGGTGCTGAATATTATTTTTATTACTTGTGAAATAAAATAATAACACAAATAATAGGAAAACATGTGTATTTTGGTATGCATTTTAATTCTTATTTAATTTCTCCTAGCCTGAGCTTCTTTTTCCTTGCTATCTTAATGCTGATCTTCTTTCACAAAAGAGGGCCAACATGGCTTATCATCCATGACTTCTTTTCTTCAAACTTAAACCAGGACTGTTATGCTTACTGTTCAGATAATACCTATTCTTTGACACCAGGTGGTTCAAATATTTGAAATCTGTCCTACTTTTAATGAAGAGATGTCATAGTAATTATTTTTACTATCGATTTCTAGGCCTGAAACATAGGAGTTGCTCAGCAGATATTTGTTAAATTATGAATGAACAATAACTAAAAGAATGTTTTTGAAAACTGAATCTTAGGTTCATACCCTGAGGTTATAAATCTGCATATTTGTCTATGTTCTAGGTATTTCTTTTATCAACTGACTCATCCGAGTTATTTTATGTAGTATTGTAATCCTATATATCTCCGTCTTCTTATGTTCCCAACAAATACATTCAGTTCCTGAGATGAAACAGGAAATTAAGAGAACTGACTTTCTTTGGATAATTCCAAATGTGCTTGAATTTAATTTTTTTGGAGGGTAAAAATTTTAAACAGTGAATGTAAATGCAAAATATATGTCTAAATTATATTTGAAAAACTGAGTAATTTTTGGCAAAATGGTCATCCAGATGACTATACTAGTTTAGAAGTTCCTTTTATCTAAAACATGTATTAAAAAGTCACTTTAGATTGAATATTCATGAAAAATGTAATCTAAAGTTTTGAGCTAGAAGAAGTCAATCATAATTATTTTAAATTATAAAAACAGGGCCCTGGCTGGTTGGCTCAGCGGTAGAGCGTCGGCCTGGCGTGCAGGGATCCCGGGTTCGATTCCCAGCCAGGGCACACAGGAGAAGCGCCCATCTGCTTCTCCACTCCTCCCCCTCTCCTTCCTCTCTGTCTCTCTCTTCCCCTCCTGCAGCTAAGGCTCCATTGGAGCAAAGATGGCCCAGGGGCTGGGGATGGCTCCTTGGCCTCTGCCCCAGGCACTAGAGTGGCTCTGGTTGCGGCAGAGCGACGTCCCAGAGGGGCAAAGCATCGCCCCCTGGTGGGCAGAGCGTCGCCCCCTTGTGGGCATGCCAGGTGGATCCCGGTCAGGCGCATGCGGGAGTCTGTCTGACTGTCTCTCCCCGCTTCTAGCTTCAGGAAAAAAAAAAATTATAAAAACAGCAAATCTCCAAATCTGGCAGTGATGGATGTAGGTGTATGTGTAATGACTTTTTACTGACTGATTAAATATGGTGAATGTGAAGGTTAATATACCCCTTATAAAATAAGAAGCTTATAAAATTATAACCAGAAGGTCTTGGCCAGTTGGTTCCGTGGTACAGCGTCAGTCCCATGTATGGACATCCCAGGTTTGATTCCTGGTCAGGGCACACAGGAGAAGTGACCATCTGCTTCTCCACCCCTCCCCCCTTTTTTTCTCTCTTTCTCTTTCTCTTTTCCATAGCTCGGTTGGAGCAAGTTGGCCCTGGGTAGTGAGGATGGCTCCATGGCCTTGCCTCAGGCACTAAAATAGCTCAGTTGCTGAGCAATGGAGCAAAATCCACAGATGGGCAGAGTTTTGCCCAGTAGGGGGCTTGCTGAGTGGTTCTAGTCGGGGTGCATGCAGGAGCCTTTTCTCAGCCTTTCTGCTTCTCACTTAAGAAAAAAAAAATTACAACCAAAAATGAACAACAGAATTATATGTAATTTTTTTTAATTATACACATGCCTACTATGCATTCACTATCAAGCTAAGAGAACTGGGCCAGGTATTCAATTTTAAGTTTTCCAGGTAAGTCTGATATACATCTCCAAATGGGTATGATGGTTCCTCAAGTGAAAAGTTCCTGACTTGTGGTGGCAGCATGGATAAAACACCAGCCTGGAATGCTGAGGTCGCCAGTTCAAAACCCTGTGCTTGCCTAATCAAGGCAAATACAGGAAGCAATTATTATGAGTTGATGTTTCCTGCTTCTCCTTCCTCTCTCTCTCTCCTCTCTCTGTAAATTAATAATAATAAAAAAGATCATTACTGGTAGCATTAAAAAAAAGAAAAAAGCTGCATTAGTTTAGGTGAATAATGGAAACTACTAAAATCTATGTCATTGACTCAGTTGATAAAGGTTTATTTCTTAACAAATTACAATTTATGATGGGTCATTCAGAAACTACTATCCTTTCATGTCATGGTTTCTAGTGTCTCTGTTCCTTCATTTAATACTATATATATAGTTTTCAGAGAAGAGGATAGATCTCCTTTTAATCATCTCATCCCAGAGGATCATTTTGTTAATAGGAATAGGTTACAATATCCCAACTAAAATGGAAGGGTGCAAAAAAAGTTAATTAGCAATGTTCCAAGGATAAAGCAATAAACTTTGATATTGGTGATGCTTAGTAATGTAATGGATAGCTATTAGAGACTTAAAGATAAATGGAATTCTGAAACATGTTTTACCTTATGTGACCCTTATCAGGAAAGTGATGCATTTTTGCACACTCATACTAGTATTTTTTTTTTTTTTTTGTAAAATGAACAATAAACTCTGAAACTTTTCTTATTCTCAGTCACACACAGCATATAATTTTTGAAAAGTAGTTGGGAACAATTAATTGCAATCTGGAAATAATCATGATTTGAGTTATTTAGCTAAAATATATTTTTAGAAAGTCAAAGATTAAAAGTATGTGTAAAACAAAATGAGGTACCTTACCAATTCTTATCTAGGGTATTGGCATCCTAAGCTAATAGACAACTAATCAAATTTTAAGTATGTAATGTCAGTGGAAGAGTTTATATCAATCATTAAAAGACAGGCTTGTCTAAGTAAATGTGACAAATTGAAGTTTAAAAACCAATGTTATTATAAAATAAAGTTGATATGGGAATTACAAGTAGGCTACAAAGGGGCTTTCTACAGGAAGTCACTCTAAAATACAAGCATACATGCTTAGCAATATAACAGGAAAGATGTGGACTCCTTCAATTCCAATTTGCAAATTTATATTTTAAGCTCAGTTGTGTCTATGGTTTCAATTATTGTTACTATATTAATGACTCCCAGTTCTTTATCGTCTAAATAAGGGATCTGTTCTGAAACATTCAGACACAGATACATAAACACACACACAAAGACACTAACAAACAACTACATGAAATAAATCTCCATGTGTGAATTATTCATAAACAGGCTATATTAATTCTATTTAAAATATAACTCATTATTTCTACATGCATCCCCTTTTGTGTTCCTTTTACATAACATCACCAAATTCATAAGTAATGTCTAATTTTATAAGTAAGACACTGGAGGCTAATCCCTCTTTATGCACACTACTTTTCATAGCACTTCTAAGAAAACACCAAGCTCGTTTATTGTACAAAGTATTTCTTTAGCTCAGATGATTATAATACCTACTTGATGGCTTCAAAAACTTCCCAACTAGTTTCACTGTCACTAGTTTTGCCTCAGTGCTATCAGATAGAATTTTCCAAAATTCATATCAAAGCATATATTTTCCCTAAATAAAATTTTATTTATGATTGCCTACAGACTAACATTTAAAACTTCTACTGTAGAAGTTAGCAAATTATGACCCATGGGTCAAAGCCAGTGTACCTCTTGTTCTGTAAACTTTGAAAGCTAAGAATAATTTTTACATTTTAAAAACATTTCATTTTAAACAATTATATAATTTCTTACCTAATAGCTTTTATCTTCCTTTTTCTTCTATAAAGCCTAAAATTTTAATTCTTTGACACTTGACAGAACAAAACTGTGGACCCCTATGATAAGTGCCTATTGAAAGCCATCACATATACTTTTGTTACCCTAACAGCTTAATTTCTTACCACACCATTGGCTTCTGTTTTTCAATCACATAATCCTTGAAGAATAGTGTAATTTTTGAGTTTGAAAAGAGAATAGAAAAAATTAGGTAGAAACAATAGTTTTAGAAATATATCTGATGAATGTGTGGATGAATGAAATAGCCAAATTTCCATTTTGGTAAGCTTAATGAATCCAAAGCTAAGTTAAAGCACACATACATACAACTACTCTTAGTGACACACATATCCCTAATGACATATACTCGCTAACAAAACTTAAAATACAGAAAACTAAAGACATCAAGAAAATTATAAAAGTAACCTGGGATAATAAAATAACCTAAAAAAATTGCAATGAAGATTGAATGTTCAGCAGAAAAAAACCTATCAGAATATGGCATTATATTCTCAATTATAGTGGGGATAGAAATTTGTTGGGAGTTTTTTTTTGACTCCTTAAAAAATGTTACCACAGCATGACTGCAAATTTCATAGATTTATTTCTGTAAAATAAGTGTTATCATAGAAAGGTCTGAAAATTAAGAAAGGCCATTATTGTAACAATTCCACTGAAAGTTTGAATGTTGAGACTTATTATGTTATACACATTGTGAAGAGAGAAAACAATTTATTACATACATAATGTGGTTTTCTGAGGAGAGTAGGGAAGGCTTCCCAACCAAGCCCCAAATAGTTCTACTTTCAGAAAAAGGATGGGAGATTGGAAGTTTCAGAGTTTTTTGGGTTGTTTTTTTTTTTTTATAATTAGGGGAGTAGAGCTGACATGAGGGTTCCTGTGCTAAAACAGCATCTTGAATGATCTAAACTTTTCATAGCACATGGGCTTTCCTACCTGGCCAGATATAGGCAGACAAGAAAGGCAGAGGGAAGACCCTTAAAAGGTATCACATATAAAAGTAATAAATAGAGTCAGATTCTTTATTACAGATGTTAATCAATGAAGATATTCAGAAGCAACAAGAATTGCTTATTAGATTGTAGGTCAGATACTGTAAATTAACTAATTTTTTGGCCCTACTGGTAAATGCGCTGCTGTGGAGGTATTTTTCAGAAATAGTTGAAATCCCCCATAAGGTGATTTTGAGTTAGTCAAAAGGGAGAATATTGAGGGTGCTCCTGAGTTAATAAATTGGTTGCCCTTTAAAGGGGACAAAAACTCTAATGAGCTGCAGAGATTCCAGAATGCAGAGAGGAGAGAAAACTGTAGAATGTTCCTTGTTGTAAGACTCCCACATTCATAACCCTGCTGCTGATCTGATCTCTGGGGAACAATTTATTTTTTCATTTTCTGTTGCATGAGGTTTTAGAACTGCTTCAATGTATTTCTGCATCACTGATTCCAAATCTGAAATCATTTTTTTTGGTGCATACTCTATTTTTTATGCAATTTTAATTTCTTTTGTTAAAGTTAATGGCATGCATTGGTTTTAAAATTGGAGTTAAAGGGCAATGGCTCTTGGATTGATAGTAACCACAAGGCAATTAATGTTTTAACAAATATCACTTTTACATAATTTTAGTTGCTTTTAAATGCAAAAATTATTATCTGATAAAAACACCCTCTTATTTTGTTTTAAGATTGAATCATGGCTTCTTCGAGTAGGCATAAATGTAAGACTAGTCCTGACACCTTCTGTTATCTATGTGGCTGTTACACACTTCAATATCAAAGGCGCAATATTTCATCATTTGTGACACGTGCATATATCGCCCATTTTCAAGTTCCCCTTGGTGATCAAGACAAGAATTGGGCTCCCCATATTGTGTATCATAATTGTGAGGAAATGCTTTGTGACTAGACAAAATGAAAATGCAAAGGAATGCCTTTTGGTATTCCCATGGTTTGGCATGAACCTAAGGACCACAGCAGCAACTGTTATTTCTGTCTGATCAATACAAAGTGCATCTGGAAGAAAAAAACAGCATATGATTGTATATCCTAATATTCCTTCAGCAATACAATCTATCCCACACTCTAAGACACTCCCAGATCCAGTTTTCAATGGTTTTATTTCTTCTAAGGAAAAAGAAAGTGAACATGGTGATCAAGTGTATTTTGATAAGATGCATGAGGAAATGGTTGTAGAATCTGAAAGGTCTTTTTTGATGCCAAACAGTCATTAACCCCTCAGCAGTTTAGCCAACCCAAATTGAATGACGTTGTAAGAATGACATAAAAATTGTCCTCAACTTTCTGAAGTATGAGGAACATAACTGGATCATTTGTGTGAATCTTAAAATGGTAAATTTCCTGCTAGGACAATAGAGAGGTTTCACGAAGTATCCTTGCTTTCTGTGTTTGTGGGACAGTCGAGCTCAGGAGAAACACTGGACACAGAAGGAGTGTCCGAAACATGAAGCTCTGGAAGTAGGGATGCAAAATATTGTGAATGAACCTGTAGTTAATCGAGACAGGATCATTTTTCCCCACTTCACATCAAACTTGGCTTAATGAAACAGTTTTTTCAGGCTTTGATTAGAGAAAGTGTATGCTTTCAACATATTATTTCTGCTTTTTTGCCTTGTCTTTCAAGAAGATAAAAGCAGTTATATTCAATGGACCTCAAATTTGAACCCTCATATGCCAGGAAGATGAATAAGGAGGAGAAAGCAACATGGCAGTGTTTTGTGGCAGTTACAAAGAACTGCCTTGGCAACAAAAAAGCAGAAAACTATGAACTTCTGGTTCAAAGGATGCTGTTGGCTTTCTGTGACATTGGATGTAACATGAGCGTTAAGATTCACTTCCTGAACAGTCACCTTGATACATTTCTCGAAAATCTTGGAACTGTTAGTGATGAGCAGACTACTGCTGGAGCATCAAACGAGATTGTCCTCAACAAGTACACAAGTGCAAGAGCTACAAACACAAATTTTTGCCTGAATAGAATTTAAATAAGTTTGGTGCAAATTTTATGATTAAAATAAGTGTTTAAATACGTTCTATTATGAAATTGTAGACAAATTCTGATGCCATCATGTCTTTTAGTGTATTAGTGTATTTAAGGCATTATATAAATATTATATTTTCACAAAGATGATGCCTAAGAAGATATTCTACTTCATTATGTTAAACTAAATGTTGAAAATTTTACAATAAGATGAAAACCTAAAATCTTGAATTGCAAAAAAAACCTGTAGCTTACAGAGAAAAACTAATGTCAGATTTGAGATCATCACACTCAAGTTAGGTAGAAACAAGTGTTTTTGTGGATGCAACAAAAATTTTGTTCCGCAGTGAATTATAATTCACTTTTTTGTTGGGAAGCAGCAGCTGGGCCTGCAGGTGCTCTTCTTGTATCTTCTTCAATTCTCTGACTCCTGCCCTGAAGGGGCATGTATGTTCAGCTCCATCACGTAGATTTCAAGCATCTGCAGGAAGCCTTAGGTCAGTGAAAATAAGAATTGATATGGGCTTCAGTCCTTCCTTGTTAGGGTTCCTACCCACTCATGCTCCTGGGGGGTCTAAGCCCACACAATCTTCCCTGTCTCCCTGCCTGTGACCTCTGCATTTTAGCACCAGATGTGCGGATACTCTTGTGATTACTTAGCCAGCCCCTACAATATTCTACAGAGATAAATATATACATTTTAAATTTATTATATATTAATTTATAAATAAAATTAATATAAATGTATTTTTATAGACCCATATATAAGTTAAATAAATCTAAACCTCTCTTTTTATCTCTTTTTTTTTTTCTCTCACATGCACATACAGACTTACTGCTTTGGGTGACCCACTATGAAAAAAGAGAAGCATTGCTAAGCACTTAACTTATATAACTAGAGGAGAGACAAGATGGTGCTGGAGTAGGCAGACGTACCGGCATCTACCTCCCAGAACCAAAGTGGATTACAAACTAATTTTATGAACTAGCATCTGGAAAAACCAACTTTGGACTAAACTATGAGGACTCTTCAACCAAGAAACACTGAAGAAGCCACACTGAGACTGGTAGGAAAAGCAAAAATGTGGAGAGGGCTGCCCAGCTCCCTGGAGCGAACAGCAGCAGGGAGAGACTCGCGTGGCGGGAAGTGAGTTTAGCAGAGGGGGAAGGGTCCTGAGCCCCAGGAACAAAGCCCCAGCCTGCAGCCCCAGAGCCCAGAAGAGGCGTAAGGACAGTATTTAGCTGGAAACAAGTCAGGATACTGTTTGTGAGAAAGAGTCTGATTTCTCAGACCCAGGTCCTTCTTAAGGGGACCGCGCAGAACATCTCTCTCAAAACCACTCACCTGGGGCTCCTGGGGATGGGGGGAGAGAGGAGAGGACCAGAGTAACAGGAAGAGAGTGTAATCTAGGAGGCACAGGGAGAAACATTTTGGGAGATAGCCACCCTAACCCCTGGGACGAGTCACTCCCCAAAGCTGAAATGAATATTTCCCCCGGAAACAGCAATACCAGCAAAGGGAAGCAGGAGAGCAGCCAAACAAGCTCCCCCGCGGCATTCAGAGCAGAGTCGCATAGAAGGAGGGAGCTTTTGGGTCTACAGTAGTGAGTCATAGGGTCCGAACTGCAATGCCCCCACCCACGCGGCTGAGGGTGCGCCGGAGGGCGGGCGGCAGCGGGAGACAAAAGTGTGGTTCTGCTGGCAGGGGCAGAAGCCGGCTAGCCACCACTGGGCTCAGGTGTGAGCTCAATCTTGCCCGACTGGGGAGAAGGGGGCGTGCAAAAGCGGTCAAGCTCAGCTGCTGGCAGCCTGTAATCCAGCCTGCGGGAGAAGGGTGGGAACCCCGGAAAGGGTGGAGAGCAGCCCCGGAGCAAGGGCAGAGGAGCACAGCCCTGCCCCGCCCGTGCAACCCAGGCTTGCAGTCTTACTTGGTAGCCGGCTCCTTCCACAAGGGTGGAGCCAAAAGCCCAGAAGAAGTGGAGTTCCGCTACGGAGCTGAGCTTGGGCACGCAGCCCTGCCCAGTGGTAGAGCCAATGCTAGCAGCCATTCCTCGAGTGGGCTTCTCCTGCAAGGGCAGGGCGAAAGCCTGGAAACAGGCGGAGACCTGCAGCTGAGCTAAGGTGCTTGCCAGTGCCCTCAGGACCGAGCATAACGTCACACACGGGGGCGGGGCAAAGGCCAAGGCCACCAACGCTTGTGCACCCGAGCACATGATCACAGCGACTCCCGTGAAGAGAAAATGCGGAGGCAGAGAAATGCAACCCAAATAAGCCAAGAGAAATCCCCAGAAAAGGACCTAAGTGAATCAGATATAACCAAATTACCAGATGCAGAGTTTAAAATAACGATTGTTAGGATGCTCAAAGATATTAGAACAACCATAGATGGCCATTACAAAAACCTAAATAAGGAGATAACAAATATAAAAAAGGACATTGAAATAATAAAAAAGAATCAGTCAGAAATGACAAATACAATATCTGAAATAAAGAATACAATGGAAGGAATTAAAAGCAGGATGGATGAAGCAGAGAATCGAATCAGTGAGTTAGAGGACACGATAAATAAAGGCACAGAAACAGAGCAGAAAAAAGAAAAGAGACTCAAAAAGTCTGAGGAAACTCTAAGAGAGCTCTATGACAACATGAAGAGAAATAACATCTGCATAATAGGGGTTCCTGAAGAAGAAGAGAAAGAATAAGGGATAGAGACTTTGTTCAAACATATTATAGCGGAAAACTTCCCCCAATTAAGGCAGGAAAACATTTCACATGTTCAGGAAGCACAGATAACTCCATTAAGGAGAAACCCAAAGAAACCAACACCAAGACACATCATAATTAAAATCCCAAAGCTAAATGATAAAGAGAAAATATTAAAAGCTGCTAGAGAAAAAAAGACTATCACCTACAAAGGAGCCCCCATAAGGATGATTTCTGACTTCTCAACAGAAACACTTGAGGCCAGAAGGGAATGGCAAGAAATATTCAAAGTAATGCAGAACAAGAACCTACAACCAAGACTACTTTATCCAGAAAGGCTATCATTTAAAATTGAAGGAGAAATAAAAAGCTTTACAGACAAAAATTATATAACTAGATAAGTATGTATATTCTATTGTTGATGCTTTGCTGCTTGAACTCTTACTGAAAGATATGCTTTGTGAGAAAGAGAAATAAATGACAGGAATTCAGAAATCTGGATATTCAAATCCAGTGACAAATGACTATGTTCCCTCTTGTGAGAGGAATAAAAATGTTCATGGAGACTTATGTTGAACACTGCTCTAGCACTAAATTAGATTGAACTCTAAATTCTAGTGTACAACTTCGGTGAAATAAGATTATATGCCAAGGATACTAAAACAATTTACAATCTTTCTACAAAAGCATAACTATGCTTGGGTACCACTTACATATTCTGGTTTAATTGGCTGAGGGACGTGGGAGTTTTAAAAAAATCCTCCTCATGTAGTTGTATCATGCTGTTCACGTTGAGATCTATTGTGAAGGTCAAGTGAAGAATTAATTTTGACCTCTTTAGGGGTAGGATGAGGTATCAACTTTGACCTTTTCCGAATTAATGCAGGGCCTAATTTTTTATCCTTTGCAACTTACCACTATGCACTAAGAACAGAAAAGACTGTGTCTGAGACAGTAAATGATTCAGTACAATGAATCATATGTTTCTATTAAGGCATCAAAGCAAAGATGCTCACCTTGGACATGTTTAGATTGGGATATTTTACAAAAAGAAACTGTTCTCCCAACCCATACTTTGCAGGATTTGCAAGAGAAGAGCTCATTTAGAGCATGTCAAAACCATTATTATGCTAAAATTTGAATTACTTTAATTCTTAAACTACAGTTTTTACATATACTGTATCTCATTAGAGTGTCCTTTCTTTGAGGGTCCCTCAGTCTTGGTGCAGGAATAAGGATGGAATGGGGAAGTGTCTAAAACTACTTGTCCTTGGCACAAACATTGTGCATCTAAACATCTTCAGCATATAAGGATAATGAAGGAATAATACTGACTTATCTATAGAACACATCATTGAAGAACAAAGCAATGATTCTAGTTATGGTGATAAATAGGTCAGGTTAGAGTTGAACTGAGTCACAGCAAGAAACAGCTGTTCCTTTGCCGTTCTATCTTTTACCCATCTTCTATTTTCATGTGAGTCTAGTATGTTTATTAAGACAGAATGAAATCAGCTTATCCTATTTCTAATTATCTATATAAAAAGTTTGAAAAAAGATATATATTTTTTTGTAAATGACCCAACTGAGTCAGTGCAATAGTCAACTTTTGGAAAGGTACAGTTAAAATTTCAATAGGCAAGGGCCGCGCCCAGGAAGCACTGTGAAATTAGTGGTGCTCTGTTTATTTTGTATATTTCTATTATTTTTTCCCTACAACATTTCACCCTGTTTCCTTATTCACCCAATGGCCATCTTCCTTGGTTTCCAAAGTTACCTTTCTAAACATTAGCCCTAAAAAAAAAATAAAAATAATAGTATGAAATAGACATTTATTAAGTACTTTAAGCCAGGCACTGAGTTAAATTTATTATGTATAGTATTCTTTATGATTTTCACATTGACTCAAAGAAATAAATGTTATCCCAATTTCACAGAATGAAATTAAGATTCAAGGAAACTAAGTTGTTTGTCTAAAAGCACACAAGTAAAAAGTGGTTGCCCTGGCCAGCGCCTACTGGATAGCGTGGTGGACAAGTGTATAGACATCCAGGGTTTGGTTCCCTGTCAGGGCACACAGGAGAAGCAACTATCTGCTTCTTTCTCCCTCCTTCCCTCCTTTCTCTTCCTCTTCTCCTTCTGCAGCCAGTGACTCAGTTGGTTCGAGCTGGCCCTGAGTGCTAAGGATAGCTCATCTCAGAGTGCAACAGCCTCAGGCACTAAAAAGGGCTTGGTACTCAAGCATTGGCTCCAGATGAGGCTGCAGTGGTGGATCCCAGTCATGGTATATGTGGGAGTCTGCCTCACTATATGCCCTCCTCTCATCTAAAAAAATGTGGTGAAGTCAGAATTAGAAGGTAGATCTGTTAAATTCTAAAGCCACACCTTCTTATTCCCAGGAGACACTATTTTCCTTTATATTACAACATGTGAAAACTCCTGACACTCACATCCATTTGCATATTGATTGAAGTTTACCATCTATATTCTATTTTGGGGAAATATTTTTCTCATTTGATAAAGTATTTTCTGAATGTGTATTATTTTATGATATTGTCAGATTAATATGATAATCTTTCCAAATTATGTGATTGCTTTTTAAAGTGAGGCTGCATTGTTTTACTCCATAGAGAATACTGGTAATACTTTAATGTCTCTTTATAGTAAGAGCTATAGAAGAAATATTCATGACTATAGTATAAAATAAGAGAATTGAAAATGTTTAAAAATATTACTGTAAAAAATAAGGTAATGACAATAAAACCAATATTGTTTTCTACTTGCTTGATATGTTTTTATAGCCATGTGAGCAAAAAACAAATGAAGATTTTTAATGGGGCTTTCTGAAATTATCATAGTGAACTATATTGAAAATAGAAGAACATAATTGCAAAGTAGTAATGAAAGAATATGGTTTGTCTATTTCTTTCTTTTTTTCTCTCTTTTCTGAATATAAAGGCTTATAACCATGGGTAATCCATTTGTGAAAAAAAAGCATTGTTGATAAATTTTTTTAGTTAAGTGAAATATAACAATTATAATATTTAATGTTTTTGCCACTTGAATATAAAAATGTTTTTTATAGAGCGGTTTCTGACTTTGGATTAGTTTGAGGGTTGTTTTTTTTTTTTTGTCTGTCTTTATGTTTTGTTATTTCTCTTATGATTTATTCTACTTCCTGTTCTACCATATCTAAATTGTAGTACTTGTGTTCTGAAAGGCAAAATCCCTATGATTTCTAGACCCTTTCTTCATAAATAGATAGATTTCCTGAGAAATACCATATCTCAGAAATAAGTGAGTTCCAAAGTGAGGGCTTCAAACAAGTAAAGGTAAAGTACTGTGGGAAAATAAGCTGACTTTCAAAGAGAAATTGAATAACTGAAAGAAAAGTCTAAAACCATGATTTTTCTATCTCAGTCTGGAAGAGCCATGCAACCAGTGGAACCAAATTAAGGAAGTTTTAGAGAATTTAGTCATTTGGGCTATAGTATAATATAAACACTAGCTAGGCTGATTAATCTGTCAGGTAGACCAGCTATGCAGGAGAACAACAGTACAAAGTCATTATTTAAATTGGGGCTTTGCTTACTTCAAAGCACAGATGCAAGAAATGGGCAGCTGAAGAGACTCTTATTGGGCATTTCATTCTGTGGTCACTGTCAGTTTTGAATTTTCTGTGTCTTCAATTCTATATCTGGGATATACTATGTAAGGCCAGAAATAAAAAATAAAAAGAAGAAGAAGAAGAAGAAGGGGAAGAAGAAGAAAGGAGGAGAAGGAGGAGGATGAGGAGAAGACAAAGAAGAAGAAGAAGAAGCAGAAGAAGAAGAAGAAGAAGAAGAAGAAGAAGAAGAAGAAGAAGAAGAAGAAGAAGAAGAAGAGAAGAAAGAAGAAGAAGAAGAAGAAGAGAAGAAAGAAGCAGAAGAAGAAGAAGAGAAGAAAGAAGAAGAAGAAGAAGAGAAGAAAGAAGCAGGAGAAGGAAGAAGAAGAAGAAGAAGAAGAAGAAGAAGAAGAAGAAGACAGAAATACAGACAGACTGCATGGCCATGCTGTTCTCTAGGTTCTGAAGGCTCAGGTTTATTAGTACTCCTCTCTTCAACACTGAGTCTTATTATGATTGTTTTACATGTAATGTTCAGGATTCTTAGTTATACCTAAGAGAAGTAATAAGAAGAAATATGTCTACTACATTTTCTTACAAGAAGACATCTCTTTAATAATATCTTTACTGAAGATGTTATACCCAAGAAGATGAGAAAATCTTTTGGAAAACAGTTGGAATCAACACCAAAAGAGTTATACTTTGCCTCTTCTAGACTTCAAAAACTTGACTCAGTGTTTTAAATTCAGATGACTTTGGTATTTTTGAGAAGTGTGCCTAGTTTTACATGTATGTGTATTTATGTACCTGTTGTTTTTTTCATCAGAAAAACAACTTAGAACATAATTAATTTATGGATAAAAGAAAAGCTACATAGATGAGAGTTAACAGAAGGAACAGAGCAATTAATTGATGTATTGTGATATAAGTAAGTTTTTAAAACTAAAGATCCTTTCTATTATAACCTGGTTTGACCCAGTGTTCTCTGGTAATAAAGATTCATTTGCCTTAAACCCCTCTGCAAAGACTCTAGACTCTAGAGCAGGGGTCCCCAAACTACGGCCCGCGGGCCACATGTGGCCCCCTGAGGTCATTTATCCGGCCCCCGCTGCACTTCCGGAAGGGGCACCTCTTTCATTGGTGGTCAATGAAAGGAGCATATTGACCATCTCATTAGCTAAAAGCAGGCCCATAGTTCCCATTGAAATACTGGTCAGTTTCTTGATTTAAATTTACTTGTTTTTTATTTTAAATATTGTATTGGTTCCCGTTTTGTTTTTTTACTTTAAAATAAGATATGTGCAGTGTGCATAGGGATTTGTTCATAGTTTTTTTTATAGTCCGGCCCTCCAACGGTCTGAGGGACAGTGAACTGGCCCCCTGTGTAAAAAGTTTGGGGACCCCTGCTCTAGAGTATTATGTTTGAAGCAAAGCTAAGAGTTCTCAAATTTGATGAAAAAAATAGTTACTTAAGGTTGATTTTTAGACACTACTCTAGTCCTTAACTTAATCAGCATGAAGTGTGACACCTGGAATTTTAATTTATAACAAGAACCCAGATGTTTCTTATGGAAATGGCAGTCATTGCATATTTATTCAAAATATTTCTCAAATTCACATCATTTCTCAATTATTATATCATTATAAAGCAACCAGCCTTAATATGTTACTCTTTTTATTTTCTTACCACCAACTCCTCATTCTAGCACCAAATTTTCTGAAGGAGAAAACCAACATTTCAAAAAGCTCTATAAACATATTCTTAAAACAAAGGGGACAGATCTGAGTTAATTTAAAGTTATCACAATGATTGCTTTTGCATTAGATGAATTTATTTATTAAAAATCTTGCCTATTTAGTCTAACAGTGGAACCTGTACATTTTTTTTTTTTTTTCATTTTTCTGAAGCTGGAAACAGGAAGAGACAGTCAGACAGACTCCCGCATGCGCCCGACCGGGATCCACCTGGCACGCCCACCATGGGGCGATGCTCTGCCCATCCTGGGCGTCACCTTGTTGCGACCAGAGCCACTCTAGCGCCTGGGGCAGAGGCCACAGAGCCATCCCCAGCGCCCGGGCCATCTTTGCTCCAATGGAGCCTTGGCTGCGGGAGGGGAAGAGAGAGACAGAGAGGAAAGCGCGGCGGAGGGGTGGAGAAGCAAATGGACGCTTCTCCTGTGTGCCCTGGCCGGGAATCAAACCCGGGTCCTCCGCACGCTAGGCCGACGCTCTACCGCTGAGCCAACCGGCCAGGGCTACATTTTTTTTATTGTAAAATTGTACCATCACTTGCCTAAGTACTTTTAAAAATATGACCAAAAATATATATAATGGTCAGGATACTAAAAAGCTTAAAAAATCATCCTTGTCCTTTAGTAATTCAGATAATTGTGGATAATAGGACAATGTTAAAAACACAAATCAGGCTGTGCTAATTTCCAAAATTAATAGAATTTATGCAAAGGTAAATATCACGTGTAAGAAGGTATTAGTGGGTAGAGTTACAAAAAAAAAAAAGAAGAAAAACAGGGAGCCCAGGTCCTTCTGGTTAAGGACCCTCCAAAAAAATTAATATAATTGCCTATCATCTATCATCATCTATCTATTTCTACAATGTATGTAGTCTATCTAATTTTGAATCTCAACCTACAAATTATCACACTATGAGATAGTTCTCAAAATTTTGAGAAGTTTAGTAATTTGTTTAAGATATCAAGTAAAAGGGTAAGTGAGAATTAGAGATTCTCTTACGATTTTGCTATTTCTCAGTTGTTTTTTAAAAAGAGAAATGCAGAAGTTAACTGAAGCTATCATTTCCCGGTAAGTAGAAAAAATAGCAGTTGTTGTGTATATGAGATAATGTTTCATTTTATCACAAAAATCATTATAAATTGTAATTCATTTAATTTTATTCACATAGTTTTATTTCTTTAAGCTTATGATATTTTATTAACTAAAAAATTTCTGAAAGATTAAATTGTTAGTCAATATTAACAATTCATAACAGGTTTAGAAAAAGAAAGAGACCATCCTTGAGAAAACCCAAGTAAAACTTTTTAGCAAAGTTTGTTCATTTTAATGTACATTCAGAAATTACATGTACTAATTTGCATATGTGCATGTTAATTTAATTTGTGCTTGCTTTTCCAGAGGAGCACACTTATTTTCATTGTCTTTTCTCTAGTCTCTCAATGTTTGTGTTAAGCTTAGTTGTTTATCTTACCATTTTAGCAGAATACATTATTTTCCAGAACTACAATAACCTTATTGTTGGCTAGAAGTGATTACTTGCTGATTGCATAATAACTTTGCCATGGAGCCCACAGAAGAGATTAAATACAATTTCTGAGCTTATTTTCTTGTTTATTTTTATTTTAAAGGAATTACTATTGAATTTTTCTTTTTTTCTTTTTTTTTTTGTATTTTTCTGAAGCTGGAAACAGGGAGAGATAGTCAGACAGACTCCCGCATGCGCCCTACCAGGATCCACCTGGCACGCCCACCAGGGGGGCGACACTCTGCCCACCAGGGGGCAATGCTCTGCCCCTCCAGGGGGCATCGCTCTGTTGTGACCAGAGCCATTCTAGAGCCTGGGGCAGAGGCCAAGGAGCCATCCCCAGCGCCCGGGCCATTTTTGCTCCAATGGAGCCTCGCTGCAGAAGGGGAAGAGAGAGACAGAGAGGAAGGAGAGGGGGAGGGGTGGAGAAGCAGATGGGCGCCTCTCCTGTGTGCCCTGGCCAGGAATCGAACCTGGGACTCTCGCACGCCAGGCCGACACTCTATCACTGAGCCAACCGGCCAGGGCTATTGGATTTTTCTTAATTATCATTTAGGTGAATTACTTCTTAACCCAACCTTGTAGATTTAAATTGCTACCTTGTTTAATACAAAGCAACTATGTACATATCTAACTTACAAAATAGAATGCCTAATAAGTGATGCCTGGGACTATAAAATCAACATGTAATAAAACTATTATTCTTGAGAATTATTTTTAATTATCATTAGAACAAATAAAAATAACTTGGAGTTTTAAGAAAAATTTTCTTTTATAAAATCATGTCTCCTATCTGCTTAAAATAGTCCATTTTATGTCTTTCTAGAAAAAAATGTATTCTATTTCTGAGCAGGTTGCTCACAAGAAATCTTGCATTTTTTTTCTACATCTTCAAAGAAAAACAAAAGAGAACTAAAATAAAATAGATTGTCTTTCTTTTTGCAAATTAAGTAGTACCTATAGATTAAACTTTTATTTTATGTTATGTAGGATGTTAATTAAGAAATAAACGTATATCATGTGATTGCACATCTTTAATATTATTTAATTCTGGTGACCAGGTCTCAAGAGAGTTCAGCAAGGAAATATATGAATTTAACTTATATTGCTACTTATATTTTTATATACATACATAAATAAATACTTAAATTAACATGAGAAAAAGCAAAGATATGTTGATCTCTGAGTATGAACTAAATAATTAAGAATCTTTGTTTTTCACGGAAAATGCAAAATTGAGTTATGAACTATTACAATTTACTGAATTCCAGGCTTTGCCATAATCTTCCTGTGATGTGGTGTTGACCATTTAATCAATCTCAACTTTTATGCTTATACTTACATAGAATTTATTTATTTATTTATTTATTTATTTATTTATTTATCCTTTTTTGCTTAATCCCTCATTGAACCTCACCGTCCCCCATGCTGTCAGCCTACTAGCTATGAGTCTGTCTTGATTTTGCTTATTAGTTCATTTTGTATATTAGACTCCACATATGAGTAAAATTATATGGTACTTGTCTTTGTCTACCAGGATTATTTTACTTAAGATAATATTCTCTAGGTCCATCTATGCTGTCACAAAACTGATGGGCATCTGGGCTGCTTGCAAATTTTGGCTATTATAAATAATGTTGCAATAAATATATGCAAACATACATTTTTTTCATATTAGTGTTTTGGGTTTCTTCAGATAAATTCCCAGAAGTGGAATCACTGGGTCATAAGGCATTTTTTATTTTTAATTATTTGAGGAAACTCTATCCTCAGTGATGGGATTCAGCACAGGTTCAGCAGAACCAATACCTATTTTTTGTTGAGTTCAGTGAACTGACTGTTAAAATAACACTTGTACTCAGGGTTCCCTCTAAGGTGGGCGATTGGGCAGCTGCCCAATATGGAAATCACAAATTTACATTCCTTATTATTTTTTAACGTTTATCCGTGCAACAGCACACTCCGTCCATAGGTGAAAAAAACTTGATAGAACTATGCTTTGATGGTAATATTTATTTATTCATTTAATAAAACTCATTATACCTTTGATGTAATACTACATTTTAATTCCCTCGTGTTTGTTAATTTGGTAAACAAACATATAACATAAAGAAATAAAGTACTAAACAACTAGGGGGTGAAAAGCTGTCATTGGAAATATCTTGAATATAGTTTTATTGTTTTTTTGTCAGGTATTATTTAATATTTTTTATTAGTATTTTAAAATTCTTTCTTATAGCATGATCTAATTTTGTGTACCTTTTTTATTGTTCTTATTTAAGTGTTAAATGCATGAAATAATAAACTGCCTCTTGGTATATCTCTTTTTATACTGAAAACAGTCATTAAGGAAGAGCACTGGTTGTTAAATTATTTGAATCCCATCACTGTTCATACTGTTTCGTACCATGGCTACACCAATCAGCATTCCCTTCAACAGTGTATGAGATTTTTTTTTTCTCTCCACAGTGCTAAGAAGTTATTTTTTTGAGTAAATTTCCAAAATATCTTTTTATGTTTTATCTTTCTAAATTTAAATGCTAATTAAAGGCTTCTTCTAATTGGCATCCATTTTCTGTGGATCTGCATTCAAAAGATGCATTTTTAAATGATCTGCACTTAAAAGATGCAACAAACTAAGCAATACTAATTTTTAGATTCTTTGTAATTGTTACTACTGAACAAATATTTAATGAAGGTTTAATATTCTACAATTTTATATTTAAAGCAATCATTGTTCATATCTTTTTAATAGTTTATAGTGTAGCTATAGAAAAAGACTGTTCTCTGAAATTCTTAATTGATGCATTGTGTTATAAAGTGAACAGCCACTTTAGGAATACTAAACATAATTTGAAAGTATATGGTGGTAATATTAGAAATGATATAATGCTTAGAACAGGTAGAATTTAATGAGTCTTTAAGATATGAGTAAAATTTGAATGGAAACAGGAGAAACTACATCAAACTAAAGAGATTTTGCACAGATAAAGAAACCATCAACAAAATGAAAAGACAACCTACCGAATGGAAGAATATATTCACCGATGACATATCTGATAAGTTAATGTCCAGTATTTATAAAGAACACTTTTTACTCAGCACCAAGAAAACAAACACTTCAATTAAAAATTAGGCAGAGGAATTGAATAGACACTTCTCCAAAGAGGACATACAGATGGCCAATGGACATATGGAAAAATGCTCAACATCACTAATCATCAGAGAAATGCAAATTAAAACCACAATGAGACATTACCGCACATTTGTCAAAATGGGTGTTTAACAATAAATCCACAAATGACAAGAGTTGACTGGAATATGGAGAAAAAGGAACCCTCCTGTGCTACTGGTGGGAATGGAGATTGCTGCAGCCACTATGGAAAACAGTATATATTTTCATCAAAAACCTAACAATGGAACTGACTCAATGATTCCAGTTGTGGGTACTTCCCTGAACAAACTCAAAACACTAATTCAAGAGAATATAGACAACTTTATATCCATTGCAGCATTATTTACAGTAGTCAGGTAAGGAAGCAACCCAAGTGCCTATCAGTAAATAAGTGGATAAAAAAGCAGTAGTACAGATATACAATGGAATGCTACTCAGCAAAAAAAAAAAAAAAAAAAAAAGGCAGAGAAATCTTAACCATTTGTGACATTATGGATAAATCTAGAGGGTATTCTGCCAAATGAAATAAGTCAGTCAGAGAATACAAATCCAATATGATTTCACTTATATGTGGCATCTAAAAAACAAAATAAATGAACTAATAAAACTGACACAGACTTAATAGACACAGAGAGCAAACTGGTGGTTACCAGATAAAGGGAGTTGGTAGACTGGTCAAAAGGAAGAGCTTAACAATTTCAGATTGGTGGTTACAAAATAGTAATGGAGGACCTGGCCAGTTAGCTCAGTGGATAGTCAGCCTGGCTTATGGATGTCCTGAGTTTGATTCCCTGACAAGGCACACGGTAGAAACAACCATCTGCTTCTCCCTCGACCCCTTCCCCCTCTCTTACTCTTCCCCTCTGGCAGCCAGGGGCTGGGTTGGTCCAAACCTCTGCCTCAGGAGCTAAAAATAGGTCTGTTGATTTGAGTATCAGCCCCAGATGGGGTTGCTGGTTGGATGCTGGTGAAAATATATGTGGCAGTGTGTCTCTTTATCTCCTTTCCTCTCACTTAAAAAAATTATCTTAAGCGAAATAAGTCAGTCAGAAACATCAAAGAACTATATGGTTTCACTCATATGTGGTATATAAAGTTAAAACCCTTGACACAAACAACAGCAGGGTGATTAGCAGAGGGAAGGTGGTGCAGGGAGTAAAAGGTAAAAATAGGCCAATGGAAGATGATTTGACTTTGGGTGGTGGACACACAATGCAACATACACAGCAGGTATCAGAAATTTATACTTGAAACCTATACGATGTTATTAACCAGTCATCCAAATAAATCTATTGATAATTTAAAATATTTGATTTAAATGCTTTGATTGCAAATTGCCACTAAAGCAAAATATTTGGAAATATAGATATATAGTGTATGTTACTATAAATACATTTTATTTTTGTGAGAGGCGGGGGGGGGGGGAGAGAGAGAGAGAGACATCGAGCTGCTCTTGAATATGCCCTGACCAGGGAATTGAACTGGCAAACTTGGTGACAGGTCAACACTCTACCCAACTGATCTAGGTGGCCAGTGTTACAAGTAACTTTTCAAAGCAAATATTTTATTACAAAAAATATAACATTTCAAAATATGCCCTGTTGCAGGAGAGAGAGACTCCTGGCAAAAATTAAAAGATGTCAAGTTGGGGAATTCCAAAAGAGAAAGAGAAAGAAAAGAATAAGAAAGCGAAAGGGAGGAAGGAAGGAAAGAAGGAAAGAAGGAAGAAAGGAGAAAGAAAGGAAGGGAGGAAAGTAAAGGAAGGAAGAAAAAAGAAGGAAGGAAGAAAGGAAGGAAGGAAGGAAGGAAGGAAAAAGGAAGGAAAGGAAAGGAAGGAAATGGAAGGAAGGAAAAAGAAGAAAGGAAGGAAGAAAGGGAAAGGAGGGAAGGAAATGAAAGGAAGGAAGGAAGAAAAGAAAAGGAAGGGAGAAAAGGAATGGAAGGAAGGAAGAAAGGGAAAGGAAAGGAAGGAAGGAAAGAAGAGGAAGGAAGAAGGGAAGGAAGGAAGAAAGGGAAAGGAAAGGAAGGAAGGAAAGAAAAGGAAGGAAGAAGGGAAGGAAGGAAGGAAGGAAGGAAGGAAGGAAGGAAGGAAGGAAGGAAGGAAGGAAAACTTCAAACAGAAGATGATGGTAATGTACATTCTTGGCAAAAATATTAGGCAAAAAAGGTTTTGTTATACAACACTGTGCTTATGAAGTAGCTTAGAGGAAGGTGACCATTTTTCACCTCTAGCTAATAATTATTCTAAATATATTTTTTATTTTGATTTTAAACTTTTTTAAAGACTGAGCTAATTTATTACTTTTTTACATAATTTATTATAATGCCTTACAATGTAGTAGACATTTAGCAAATTATTATTTATACAAATTAAATAATTTTGTTTTTCACACATTCAATGGAAACACAGCTTCCTTACTAAATTCTTACTATGGTTTGATGCTTGTTGAAGCACTATGATAATTATTTATGGATATAATCATTAACATTGCCATGGGAAATAATAATATTGATGCCAGAAAAATACCCCTAATATCCAAACATTTGAAATTGTACTTGCTTTTTACAGCAAATCCAAATGTGTTTAATAAGATTCCATTTCAGAATGCGTGCTACTTATCTGTAAACTTTAGCTGTCTTCCAAGAACTGTTAACTGTTAAAAGTCTGAGCTATTAGGAGATATGACAGAATAATTGATTAATAACATTATAGGATCTTAGTAATACAGTATGTTTAATACCAAAGGAAAATGGATAGGAATTAAGTAAAAAAATCCTAAATCTTGTTTTGTTGCTAAGGAACCCAAAATATATAAGGCTTTTTAAAGCCCTGAGTTCTTCTTATATCATTAATATCACATTTTTTCACATTCTAAACCTGTTTTTCTTGAATCCCTCAACAATTACTCAAAATATTTCCTCATATAGATGAGGAAAAATTATTTTCCCACATACCAAGCAACTGTCATAGTGAGAACTAAAAATCTTTATGATTATAAAATTTGGTTTTCATAAAAAATAAACAAACACATAATCTCTTAGATGATATTATCCTCAGAGTTCATTGTTATTTTCATTACACAGTGTTTCTTGGGAATTTAGCTGTGGTTTCTGAGGGCATAAGTGAGGGCAGAGATATAAGGGAAGTTTACCAGACAATGGCAGAAATATCAGTACCACACAAGATGGATAACTAAAGCTACAGAGTACAAACCGCCAAGAACAGGTGCTATCCAGGTTTGTTTAATGATTATTATCTTTTTTATTTAACTCGGCCACCACTTAACTCACACAGACAACCCCACAAACACATGCAGAGATTTACACACATATAGCAGAACCAGAAAAAGATTTTATTATGGGCATAGTGTGGTATGGATGGACTCATCCATTAGGGGAGGACAGATACTAAGTAGAAAAGATAGACAACAAGAAGAGTACTAGATTTCAGAGTATTGGAACTGATCTCAGCCTGCTTGGTCAAAAAATATGAGGACATTTTGGTAGAATTTTGGAGCCACTGAATATAGCGTGGTATTAACAGCACAAGATATATTTTCTTATTTAGCCTGACTTGTGGTTTTCCAACAGCAGTTTTCCTACTTTCTTTTCTCAGTTGATCACAGTATAGTTGTTTTGTTTTGCATTAAAATGTAAAAATAGCTCCTTTCTGCAAAAATTGAACTGTAGGATGTATACATAAAAGTTAAGTGAGGCTCTATTAGACTGGTAGTTTTCAACTATCAATGCTAGAGCACCAGGTTTCCTCCATTTAAATTTTTTATTAAGTTTAAGTTTATGTTTAATGTGTGTGTGCGAGAGAGAAAGACAGAGAGAGAAACAGACAGACAGAGATGAAGAGAGAGATATGAGGGTGAGAATAGAGAATAAACTTAAGTTTAAACAAGAACTAAGCAGGACACAGAAAGCTTACTTGAGACTTAATTAAAAATTAAGAAACTAATTTTTTTCCTGGAATACAATGAAAAACACAACCAGAATAAATATTTTTTTAATTGCCAATCCAATGTCTGATTTAGTCCTATATCTGGTAAGTTTTCAAGTACATATTCAGAAATATATTTCAATGTTCCACTTCCATTGTCTTCCTTGAGCTTTGGCTTGCATGCCTTTCAGTCAGGGACAGGGCACAGCTCATGTGTGACTTGCTAGGCTGGCAAAGAACTGATGTGATCAATTAGTTGGCTCCCTTTAGAAACACCAATATTATGCATAGAACACAGTGTTGCTAAATCAGTCTTTCTCACTCTTCTTTTATTTTTTAACTAATTGAGCTAGAAAGAATAAATTACATTTGTTATTTTGCATATAAATTGGAAATTATTGCTTTCCCCTTCTTGGGGTTGCAAATAATATTTGTTCCATTGTTATCTGAAAAACAATCTCCACCTTTAGATGAGGCTGGTCCACATTATTGGAAAATTATAATGTTTGCTGACAGTGTACTTAGAAGAGATCAAACTCTTCCAAGAGAAAATTATATATATATATAATTTTATATATATATATAATTTTATATATATAATAAATATATATATAATTTATTTATTTTTTTTTTGTGGCAGAAAGAGTCAGAGAGAGATACAGACAGGAAGGGAGAGAGATGAGAAATGTCAATTTTTTGTTCGGCTCCTTAGTTGTTCATTGATTGATTTCTCATATGTGCGTTGACCGAGGGGCTACAGCAGATTGAGTGATCCCTTGCTTGAGCCAGCGACCTCAGGCTCAAGCTGGTGAGCCTTGCTCAAACCAGATGAGCCTGTGCTCAAGCTGGTGACCTTGGGGTCTCGAACCTGGGTCCTCTTCATCCTAGTCCAGCTCTCTATTGACTGCGCCACCGCCTGGTCAGGCGAGAAAATTATATTTTTTAAAGAAAGTTTTATAACTTTGATGGCTTCAAAAGTCAAGTTTTTTCTTTTTTTCAACTTAAGGACATGTTCTGGAGTCAATCAATTTTAATTCAACAGAAGACCTTACTCCTCAATTTCACCTTCTACATTAACTACACATAAGTTAAACCTGTGTTGCTTAGCAAAATGCTGATTACCTTTATTTGATGACAAAATGTGCCATTTAGATTTTCTTTTTCAATTTTTATTAATTTGAAAGAGCAGATATGTTTTTTTTTCTGTATTGTGCATAACATACAACCAATTATCCAGTATGCTTTTGCATTGATATTGAATGTCAAGGCCTCTCTCCATCTGCCAGGCATGAAACTGTTTGGGCTGGGGAAAGCAGTACCCTCCTGGGATGGTGTCTGGTCAGTCCTTGGCTTCAACAATTCAGGGAAAGTCACACAAAAGACTGACTGTCTGAGATAGAGCTCAACGTGTTAAAAATGTTTTCTTGCCCTGGCCGGTTGGCTCAGTGGTAGAGCGTCGGCCTGGCGTGCAGGAGTCCCAGGTTCGATTCCCGGCCAAGGCACACAGGAGAACCGCCCATCTGCTTCTCCTTCCCTTCCCCCTCTCCTTCCTCTCTGTCTCTTTCTTCCCCTCCCACAGCTAAGGCTCCATTGGAGCAAAGATGGCCCGGGCTCTGAGGATGGCTCTATGGCCTCTGCGTCAGGCGCTTGAATGGCTCTGGATGCAACAGAGCGATGCCCCAGAGGGGCAGAGCATCGCCCCCTGGTGGGCATGCCGGGTGGATCCCGGTTGGGCGCATGCGGGAGTCTGTCTGACTGCCTCCCCATTTCCAGCTTCGGAAAAGTGCAAAAGAAAAAAAAATGTTTTCTTGACTCTCTTACCCTCTGCTTTTAACACCTTGAGCATTATCTTGAATTAAACTGACTTGATAATTTCTTCATAAAATTTCTATAATGTTCTCTGGAATTTCCAATCACTCTGTGTTCACTTTTGTCTTAGGCCTCCAGTAATTGATTTACAGAGTTTCAGTTCTTCATTTTATCAATGCTCAAAGCCCAGTGCAATATTGCTCCTCCAATAATAACAATCCTAGATGTCCCTGTATCTTCTGTGTGTACCATTACATATCTAAGACCTCCTTAATTCTAAGGCTTTCAGAGAACAACTTTATCCAAAACTAGGCTAAAATGTAAACTCTGTTTGTCTATCCCAAATGCTACAATCAAAAATGTTTGTAAGAATATTGTGAAAAATATTAGAAATATATAAATATAAGGTTATGTAAATATGTATAAATATATGAATTATGTATAAAGACATAAAATACATATAAATATATAAACACATTTAATATATGAACATTTTAATAAATATAATGTGTATTTGCATGTGTGAAAATTTAGATGACCAGTGTGGTATAGAAGTAAATATGTAATAATTTATACGAGACATATATTTCTAAACCAAAATAAAATAGCAAGGCAATAAATTCCCTTTATTAGGAAATGTTGTGTGTGTTGACACGCATACAAATTTAAGAAGATACATATTTTTAAATATCACATTCTGAATAAATCTTTGCCTGTTCATCTTGTTTAAAGTTGTGACATTCTCTTCTTGCTTTATTTTCACTACAGTACTCAACACCATTTCACACACTTCATACATATTGTTCTTGTTAATTTTTATTTGTGTATCTTCTACCAGAGGAACAAATGCTCTAGGAGAGTAGAAAATTTCATCTGTTTTGTTCAGAGTTGTATCTGTAACACCAAGAATATTATATGGTCGATGTTTAACCAATGTAAGTTGAAAACACCTTTTTGTATTGATGATGCTTTTAATAAGGCATAATTTATGAAGTGTTTAATATGTATCATGTTTGCATAATCTTATTCAATTTGCACAAAAAATACTTAAGGTCATATCCATAATTTTAATATAAGACAATATTAAGATTTAGTGTTTTTAAGTTATTTAGCTAAGGTCACTCTGTCAGGGAGTTCCGATTCAAACACATATATGGTCAGTGTAAAATTCATGCTTTTTTTTTTATCACTAAACAATTTTGGTATCAAGTAGCAGAGGCCAAATGAAGGTTTGCATTTTTGTCGAAGTTGCTTATATCAATAAACCTGCTGATACATATTTATGTCCAGAGTATTTCACTAAAATTAAGTAGATTATAGATGAATTTAGGTGAGAAAATATTTAATTCTAACAAAAAATTAAATCAACTGCAACATATAAGTACAATTTTAATCAATTTATTGTCAGAATACACTAATATTTACACCTGACAAAATGAGTTAGGATTTTATTTCTTTGAATCAAGATGATGTCAGTCCATGCTTTTTATAATTTCCTACAAGAGTGTTCAAATATAGATTTCAGTAAAGTGTAATTAAACTCACAGAATAAAAGTTAAAACAAAACCCAAAGTGATATGTATTTGTTAACCCTCTTGTCATTAAGGTATATTTTTTGCTTCATCTTTAATAGGACACTCAATTATTAATATGTATTTTTATAATTAAGATGTTTGTTTTACTCCTTTCGTTATCTAACAATTATTGTTTAAAATGTGCTAGAAATGCTTCTCAGCATTAGAGACCCAGCAGACAACAAATTAGAGAAAACATTTTCTTTCCCTATAAAGTTTATAGTTTAGTCGTTTATTTTTAATTTATGCGAAATTATTTTGTGAAACCAACCGGCAGGGTTCTGCTCTGTTCTATTTTTTGCACCTCTTCCCTCTGGTGAATCCAGAACCATAATCATTTTCATTCATATTTCTATATCATATGGTGCCTGGGTTTTAAAAAAGGAAAAAAAAATTTGCGAAATTCTCTTTTCCACCAGCGTTATTTTGACAAATACATGACCATAGTAGATTTTTTTTCATTGTTTTCTAACATCATTAGAACATAATTAATTCATGTTCCTTCCTTAAAAGCACTTGTTTTGTTTGAGACCCTCTTCTTAAAGAGGGTCTCAAACAAATTTTGCCTTTTACTATTTTTAGGAAGCTGAAGGGAATTTGTTTAAATTCACACCTAAATAAAGATTCAAACCAAACAAGAAAGGCAATTATGAAAACATTGCAAACAATTTCAATATAACTATTTTTAGCAATTTAAAAAATATTTTATACTAGTTTCTTTTCTTAGTTGATGTATTCTTTTGAAATATTTTCTCAGTAACTTAACTAGATTTTAGAATCAATTATCATATGACACTAAATTTCCAATTATTTATGATTAGAAAAACCATAAAAAATTCTAGACTAAAACATTATTATACTTTTTATCCACACAAAAAAAGCTTTAAATACAAAAGTAGATCATTTTGGGTAGTAGCACTTATATGAGTCAAATTCTGGGGTCAAAGTTGAGCAGCTTTGCAATATTAGTTAAATGAATTAACTTGCATTAGCAAAATTTTCGACTCACAACAAAATTATAAAATATATAATTATATTGAGATTTGATTTAAAAGTATTTAAGTTCAGTAGCCAAAAATTATAGTGGTTAATGTCATCATCATTGTCATTGTCTTGGTCATCACCACTATCATTATCATCATCATCATCATCATCACCATTGAACAATAATATTTTTATTCCACAAACTAATGTAGGACATGTAGGAAATATGTTTGGGTCCAGATATCATGCCAAGTTATTTTATCTGTACATTTTCCCCCCACTGTGATATCTTTCCTGTTTATTTGTTATAAAGAAAGTTTCAACTGTACTACTGTTCTCATATAAGTAGAGATCCATTATCATGTTTCTTATACTCAAAGACTAAAGAAGAAAGAATATAGTATGTCAAAATGCAGCGGCATTACTGAGTATGAAGCAATATAGATATGTGATTCAAGGTACATTTTCCCCTTTAAAATAAGTTCCTAAAATGGTATTGCTTAGCTAGAATAAAAGATAATCCAGAAAGTAGAACTAATAAATTTCTGTTAACTATTGTTTATTCACTTGTGTGATTTAAAGTGTTTACCATGGTATGTGATGTTTTTTATGAGTAGAGAGCATTTTCTTTGAGCATGTTGCCAAATGTGTCTGTCTGAATGGAAGACCAGCTCCTTCTAGCTTTCACATACTGGTCCCATGGAGATAGGACAAGAGAGCCTCAGTTTGTCTCATTAGCAACCAGAGTCCTACAGAGGAACTAACAAGAGCAAGCACCCCAGATGAGAAGCTGTTAGGTTGTATGCCTGAGGGTCAATATTTTGGTATTAGTATGCTATAGGTATGTTGGTTGTAAGTAGGAAATGTAAGAACATATAGTATCTAGGTTTTAAAATGCCTCCAATGATGACAATGATCAATGAACAGTATCTGTTATTATTGTTTGCCCATGGGATACTAACTAAAGAGAAAGTTAGGAGACTGTGGGCACTAAGGTGACTGAGGCTGAGCCAAGTTGGGCAGAGATTAGAAAATTAATCAGAGTGATTATACAAAGCCAGTGAGTGTATTTAAGCTTAGCCATGAAAAATGCAAATGTTAATTTATAAAGTCTGTCAGAAATATTCAATTAATTAATTTACCTACTCATTTATTTATTCAGCAAATCCAATAGATTTTTGTTTTATAGGTATGGGGCAGAAAGAAGGAAAACTTTAACCATCCCCTTTATCTTCAGAGCAGGTAAGAATATCAGCTGTTTCAAGCTGACCAAGTATGGGTTGGCCTCCTGACATCCTGCCTTTGTGCTTTGGCATGGGGCCAGGTTTCAGTATGTCTAAATGTTTCAAATGTGACAGGAACACTCTTATCAACTCATCACAGTCACTATTCTCGGTGGAACTGAGTGCAGTTGAATCAAAAGTCCTCAATGGCTCTTGTCTTCAGTACTTGTTCCTCTTATTCTTGTGCACTTATTGGCCCAAGTCTGGCATAGGTTCACGGCTTATTTACTTCTGGTTCTATTAATGATATTGACCAACAACATTAAATCAGGTCAGTGTTATTATTTCCACTCCTGCCTAAGCCCCTAGTTTTAAGTGCTTCCAAACTTCAAACTTTGTAGCACTGAGTAATGTTTCTGACAGGGTAGTTATTTAGTGAAGATTCATTTATCACTTATTTATTCAACATATCCACGGGATTTCTTTTCTGAGCATTGTGCCTCAAAGGTCATATCTATGAAACAGAGATAATTTTAATGATTCTAATGTCTATATCTTATTGCTGTGAGAGTACAGAATTTCTTCACACAGTACCCAGTAGAGAACACATTATCTAAAATATCAGATGATGATAATAAATATGTGCAGTTTTCCGTTCTTGTGATTAAACAAAAAATATTTAGTAATTGGGTTCTTGCCTAGTTTCTCAAATGATTGACTATTCTGTTATATTGCATGGTTTCTCTAAAACTTGTGCAATTTTTTTAAAGAACTTTTTAGGTGTAGAATATTTTTTAATTGAAACTATAGGAAGAGAGAATTATAATTTCTGCCTGTAGAGGATCAATTTGGAGAGTTTAAGGCTTTAAATATAGATAATAGTTTGTAGTTAAAGTGCGATTTGCAACAGTATGTGTTGCCCAGCTTGCCTGCCAGCTCTTCTCATTGCAATAGTTCCAAACATCTATTTGGATCTTTCTTTCAGCACCTGTTCTACACTACAGAATATACAGAGTTGCGGCAGACTTATCTATCATTCTTCTAATTTATAGGTGAAGCAAGGAAAACCAAGACAAGTGATGTATTCAAAATAACAAAGTTATTGTAAAGTTGAGATTTCAGCCTTACTTTTGCCAAATCAAAAGGCGAAGTTTTTTTTTCCATGTCCCTGAACACAAAACTATTTAAAATTCTTGCAGTACACTTATTTCACAACTGCTTAAATGAATTTATCAGTTGGAAGTTGGGGTTTAACATGCTTAATGCAAAGAATACCCACTATCTTTGTACATGGTAGCTCACTTTGGATATTTACTTTATATTTTTATTATAAAATATGCAATTTTGCATTCAATATTCTTTTTTTATTAAGTGTATAATTTGTAATGAGTGTCTTTCCCTCACTACTACAGAAGGAATATACTTACATTTCTATAAGTATGCATTTTCATAACCTTCAATTATTGTGTAGCATAAGTGACTAAAGATAGCTTAAATAATTAAATAATCCATAAAATATTTCCTGGATTTTAGAAAGAAATTTTATCTAATTTGAAAGTAGAATACCTTTAGTGATGAATTTCTGGGGATGAAAAAGGTTCACAATATAGGAATCAAGTGTGATTCTGATAATTAACAATTTTTGAAACTCCTAAGATTATATAATTATAGATAGTTATGTACCGAGGTGAATTTAATGGTGGGCACACTGGGCGCACACCCTGGGCCCTGACTTCTGAAGGGCCCCACAAAACCCCAACTTTACACTTTTTACTAATGACACCAAGTTTGGTTTCATATGTGCAATTTCAACATTAATAGTATATAATATTCTTATTTATTTAAAAATGCGGTTAACATGTATTTTTATTTTCCCCATCTCTTTCTTTTTTTTTAAGGGGCTCAATATTATCTTCTGCACCCAGGGCCTCATCTGACCTTAATCTGCCTCTGTTATGTATTAAAAAACATGCCACTTCTACCTCAGAGTTAAACTAAACAGATACCGATAAATACCACATGGGAGCTAAGAAAAAGGGGAGATTTCTCTTCCATCAGAGAGACCATAAAGAAAATGTAAAGTGGATTTCTCTTATATGAATTTATAGAAAACACAAAAACAGACTGCCAAGTGTGAATATTCTAAAATAACAACTGTTGGAGGCTTGATCTGTATTTCATCAACTGGTGAAACTGATCACTCCAGAGCAAAGTGTTCAAAACTGTTTGATGCCTATTCAGGGAAATCACATCCTAATTACCCTATGAAATAAAATAAAATTGAATGTCTTCATGTAATCCTGATGTCTTGGGACACATATTTCATATTCTTGTGCATTTATTTCAAAGAAGTTGCAGTATGTGCTAGGTAAGATTAAATGCCCTGAAGAGTGGTAACATAATGACATTAAATACTAGGTGATTCCAAATCAATCATTTTAACATAATACAAAACATAACATAAAATACAAAATCCTATGCCTTCTTTTCCCCTGCAATATACTTTTCTTCACATATCTTTTTTATTGAATTTATTTGGGTGACATAGGTTAATAAAATTACATAGGTTTCACGTGTACAATTCTATAATACATCATCTATCTGTATAGTATATTGTGTTCACCACCCCATGTCATCTTTTTCCATCATCATTTATCCCTGCTTTATCCTCTTCCACCTCCTCCAGCACCTTTTTCCTCTGGTAATCACCTACTATTATCTGTGTCTATGAGGTTTTATTTGCTAATCCCTTCACCTCTTTCACTATGACCCACAACCCCTTCCCCCAACAGCTGTTAGTCTGTTCTCAGTATTTATGAGTCTGTTTTCATTCTGTTTGTTAGTTTATTTTGTTCATTAGATTCCAGGTATATTTACACAAAGGAATAGTACTTAGACATAAAAAGGAAGGAAATCATACTCTTTGCAACAGAATGATGGACCTGGAGAGTATTATACTAAGTGAAAAAAACCTGTCAGAGAAAGACAAGTGCTAAATCCTTTTATAATAGGAGAAATACCAATTTAATATACACATATAAACTCACAGTTAAAGATATTCAAAGATCTTGGCTAAAATATGATTCACCTAGTTCTGTTCTACACACTGGGTAATATTTTCAAAGTTCTTTCTGACAACAATCTTACATATTCAAGATCTTGGATTATCTTGACTCTGCTCTCCTGAGCCTCTGTCCTTATTTATTACAAAGTGTTTGGCTTTGTTTCAAGTCAATTCAGTCAATTGGTCTTTGTTCCTGACCTGGTTGCTGGAAGCTAGGTTTTCTCTCACCACTCACAACAAATCCTGATCACTGGGGTACAATTTTTTTTTCCATTTTCTGTTGCATGAGGTTTTAGAACTGCTTCTATATATATATGCATCACAGATTCCAAATCTAAAATCTGTTTTTGGTGCATGATCTAGTTTTCATGCAATTTTAATTTCTTTTTGTTATAGTTAATGGCATGCATTGGTTTTGAAATTAGAGTTAAAGGGCAACAACTCTTGGATTGAACATAACCACAAGGCAATTAATGTTTTACAAACATCACTTTTACATAATTTTTGTTGTTTTTAAATGTAAAAAATTATTATCTGATAAAACACCCTCTTCTTTTGTTTTAAGATTGAATCATGGCTTCTTCGAGGAGGCGTAAATGTAAGAATAGTCCTGACACCTTCTGTTATATATGTGGCTGTTACAAACTTCAATGTCAAAGGCACAATATTTCATCATTTGTAACACATGCATATATTGCATATTTTCAAGTTCCCCTTGTCGATCAAGACAAGAATTGGGCTCCTCATATTGTGTGTCATAATTGTGAGGAAACTTCATGACTGAACGAAAGAAAAATGCAAAGGAATGCCTTTTGGTATTCCTATGGTTTGGCATGAACCTAAGGAACACAGCAGTGACTGTTATTTCTGTTTGATCCATACAAAGGGCATCAGCATTTGGAAAGAAGAAAAATGGAAAAAAAATGGCATTTGATCGCATATCCTATTATTCCTTCAGCAATACGACCTACCCCACACTCAGACATTCCCAGTTCCAGTTTTCAATGGTTTTATTTCTTCTAAGGAAAAAGAAAGTGAACATGGTGATCAAATGTATTTTGATAAGATGCATGAGGAAATTGTTGTAGAATCTGAAGAGTCTTCTTCTGATGCCAAGCAGTCATTAACTCCTCAGCAGTTTAGCCAACCTGAATTGAATGATTTAGTAAGAATGACATAAAAATTGTCCTAAATTTTCTGAAGTATGAGGAGCATAACTGGATCATTAGTGTGGATCTTAAAATAGTAAATTTTCTGCTAGGACAATAGAGAGGTTTCAGGAAGTATCTTTGCTTTCTGTGTTTGTGGGACCCCCAAGTTCAGGAGAAACACTGGACACAGAAGGAGTAGCTGAAACGTGAAGCTCTTGAAGTAAGAATGCAAAATATTGTGAATGAACCTGTAGTTAATCGAGACAGGATCATTTTTTTCCTACTTCACATCAGACTTGGCTTAATGAAGCAGTTTGTTCAGGCTTTGAATAGAGAAAGTGAATGCTTTCAACATATTATTTCTGCTTTTCCTGCCTTGTCTTTTGAGAAGATAAAAGCAGGTGTATTTGATGGACCTCAAATTCAAACCCTCATATGTGATGAAGAATTTGCCAGGAAGCTGAATAAGGAGGAGAAAGCAGCATGGCACTCTTTTGTGGCAGTTACAAAGAACTTTCTTGGCAACACAAAAGCAGAATCTATGAACTTTTTGTTTGGTGGATGCAGTTGACTTTCTGTGACATAGGATGTAACATGAGTATTAAGATTCACTTCCTGAACAGTCACCTTGATAAGTTTCCTGAAAATCTTGGAGCTGTTAGTGATGAGCAGACTACTGCTGGAGTATCAAACGAGATTGTCCTCAACAAGTACACAAACGCAAGAGCTACAAATGCAAATTTTTGCCTTTAAATAAGTTTTGTGCAAATTTTATGATTAAAATAAGTGTTTTAAATTGTTCTATTTTGAAACTGTAGACAAATTCTGATGCAGTTATATCTTTTAGTGTATGTGTATTTACTGCATTATATAAATTATTATATTTTCACAAAGATGATGCCCAAGAAGACATTCTACTTCATTGTGTTAAACTAAATGTTGAAAATTTTATAATAAGATAAAAACCTAAAATCTTTAATTGCAAAAAAACTGTAGCTTACAGAGAAAAACAAATGTCAGATTTGAGATCAGCACACTCAATATAGGTAAGAACAAGTGTTTTTGTGGATGCAACAAAAATTTTGTTCCCCAGTTATTAATTCTTTCTCAGTTACTTCTCATAAATAACCAAATTTTATAACTAAAGTAAATATACAAGTACACCTACTCTGAAAAATGCCTTGTTTAAGGGTCAAGGAAAATAACATTAGAACAAACTATATTGTTTCTAAGTAACTGATACATGGCATAGTAATAAGTGAGTTAAAGTCAAGGGAGAAGCAATAAATTCAAGTTTCCCACAAATAAAAGAACATGTGGGAACTAGAGATTTCACAGGAATGTAAGACTAATTCTCTATTATATCCAATCTCAGTTATTTGAAATTCTGCCTTGCTGGTCATGCTTACTTCAAGTCCTTTAAATATAAGAACGTTCATGGAAGATGTTAACTGGCCAGCTGAGTTGATAGAAAGTAGGATTGTTCACTACTTTTTGTTGTTCTCATGTGACTTTCCTTGTGGGGCTGTGTCAGGTTGGTTGCTCTTAGCTCATGTGGCAAAGGGCAGGATAGTCATGCTAAGATTCAGTTATTTACTCAAAAGACAAACAAGTAAAACGGTACCATAGCATGAGCTTTACAGTAATTCTAATATTTGTTGTCAATTAGTTTTAGTAGAGTAAGTGCAAAAGAAATGGATTGCTGTTGTGGTTTTGTTGTTTGTTTTATTGTTTTCTGGGTCCATTCTGACTACATTCATTTAACATGTACTTCCATTAGCACAACATGGCCCTATTATGAAAGCACATAAAGGTAGCACCAAAGGTTGATGGAAACAGGAGATTCTGTCCAAGATTTGAGCAATTGAGCCTAATAGAGGTATAAAGTAAAACTCCATAGGAGATATAGAGGACAAAGTTGAGGAGATGCTAAAAATCATGGTTCAGAAAATGCCCAAAACAAAACAATCAGACCCCCAAAGAACACAGACACAGAATGGGCACTACTAGCAACATTGCCGGGGTCCAGCTCCACAGGGAATCCAGGGGTCCCACAGGAAGAGACGGCATCGGCACGAATCGAGTCAGAGAGCTGAATTCTTTTTTAGCTCATCTGCCAGGCATCTCTGCCAATGGCTAATACAGTTTTATTTTTATACACTAAGTTATAATTACATGGTATGTGGAATACATTGAAATTACAATCACATGGTATGCAGGATACATTGATTAATAGTTATTTTTGCTTTATTATGAGTAAATATTTCATGAAAGGGTTAGTATATTTCTTTAAGCTATGAATCAGGTGATGTCATTAAGTACAGTTTTACAATAACTTGAGCAGCAGAAACAACAATGTTGGCACAAACTTCTAAAAAGACTCTGTTGATTCTATCTTACTTAGAACCTATTATCTAGTAAAAACTATATTTATCTACTATTTTTCATCTATTAGTAATTCCAACTATTACTTCCAGAACATTTCACTACCTGAAGGCCAGGTATGTGAGAGGCTATGTGAGAGGAAAGTTTTTCTATTCTTTTATAATGAGTAATGGACTGGGGGGGGGGGGGTTAAGTAATGGATTGAGTTAAGGCTGAAAGGTGCTTTTGTGTTTAGTCTCTGAATTCTACCTATTCATAAGTCACAATCTAGATTTTTCTAATAGGATTTTAGGAGGGAGTTATTCTATAGATTTAGCCCCTTTCAGGGGACATCATTGCCAGCCCCGTAGGTCTATAGGCCTAGGCAAAGATGTTTATAGGCTTTTCTTGTGGAATTTACACCCCCTGTCTCACTTCCAGAGAAGTTATTGCAAATCTGCAGGGAAAGTACGGTGCTATTCTCCTTGTGCCATAAATGATAGTACACACACACACTCCAGAGAAAAGGGGGGGGGGGATACAAAACCAAATTAATTCAAGAAGTTAAAGGGGGAAGTATCATTGCGCCTCTTCTTTTGCAGTGACTGTGTCAACCAGCAACTGTTGATTTTCTTTGCTATGACTGTGTCAACCAGCAGTTGTTGATCAGCTTCTGACACAACATGAGACACCAGTCAGAGCTGAAGGCATTTGGGACAAATACCAGTGCTCATGCCTGGGTCTGACGTGGCTTTCATCAGTAGCAAACATATTGTTACTACATCCAGATATGTTGAAAGCACAGCCAAATTTCACAGTTGCCAAATTCACCCTTTGACAACCACCTTGAATTGGACTTGTTACTCAGAAATTCTGGCAATGACTAGATTTGTTAAGTGTACTACTGCAAGTTCTTTCAGATACGTGTCACATATTCACTACTTGATTGTACACTTTGGCTGCCTGTGTGTGGTCTCATTTTACTATGGTAATGTCCTCAGGGTCAAACACCCTGTTCCCAGCATAGACATTTTGAATAAAGAGTAGAAGCGTTAAATTTATCTATTAAACTGTGGAAGGAAGAAAGAGTAGAAGGGTTTCAGTTGACTTGACTTGACCAATTTAACATTTGTAAAGATAGGTTGCGCAGATGCTCATTTTAGTGGAAAATCAATGGTATCTGTTTTGTAGAATCCAAAATTTTTATTTGATTATCAAAAACATATACTTCATTATCAACATAAATTCTGAAAAACATATTTTTCAACTTTGAATGAATAAGATTTAGAATGTTTTTTTTAAATATGTTTTCAGCACTCATTCTCAATTTGGGAAATTTGCTGTCATGGCCCTATCTATGGGGAAATTATCAGGGCAGCAAGTCGGTGACTGCTTGCTTGCTGGGCCACGAGTCATTCCAGAGCAATTGTCTGAATGTTTGGAATAGCAGAGGATGGACAGTGAATTCATTGCTGGGAAATATAATCTCTGTAATGGCCTTTGTCACATTTTGCAGCATATAAAACATTCCTGGGAGACAAATATGACCCACTTAGTTTGCAGCTAGCTCTTTAGGGTTCATTCGTCTTCACAGATGTGTCAGTAAAGACACTAAAGGCACGGTGGGGTGTGTTCTTCAGGGAAGTTTCATTTACTCTAATGCAACAACCATTTATAAAATACTGCTAAAAACAACAGTCATTTGAAAGGAACTCATCAGCACCAATACCATCTTATTCTGAATGCTGGTATGAACAAACCAAGCTAAAGCTACTTTAACTTCCTCAGAGATGTCTTCTACTGATCATCCACTCCCAGTTCAGAACCATTCAGAAGGCCGTGGCAGGGAGGCTGACATTAACTTTGCTGTTCTCGACACAGTCTGTGCTCCCACTGGAGGGCTTTCTTTCATGTGTCTTTACACTGACCATCAGCAAGCAAGCGGATGATGAAGGTCTTGCCTGCTCTTTTCTATGTATTGCAACGTAGTTATCTTTCTAGAAAATGAACATGGTAAGAACATAACTGGCTAGAGAAATAGAAATATCTTCTTTTATATGAGTGCTTTTGTGTGTGCATTTAATACAAGGTCACAGTTCAGAGACAGAGAAATATCTCTATTTTAAAAAAGCGATGATATAACAAATGTCTACTAAACAACTAGAAGTGTTACTTTAACAAGAAATGACACAGTGGAAAGACTTTTTTTCTGTCTTCTCTAATCAAATTTCATGAAAGCTTAAGGAGGTGAAGTAACTGAAGAGTGGGCATTTTGTCTTTTTTTTCTCTGGCTTTGAGGGACTTTCTTGAATGGGAAAACTGACTTTATAGGGAAAATATACTTTAGTAATAATACTCTTAGCTCTCATCATGCTTATCTTGTCCATGGTTTCATATTATCTTCCCTGGCACTTTCTTCTCACGGCATTTGGTACTTAATTCCTTGATTCTTTCAGTGTAATGTCATTAATCTGACACTATAATAATAAAATGAATGATATAAAATAATGATCAAGGTTTTCCAGGCCAAGTACCAGTAGGTGGCCGTGCTTTAAAACACTATAGATGACCTTCTGTAGTTTGGGTAGGACCATCAAAACATGCACATTATCATCCAAAGAAATGACTAGGCAGATCGTTTTTAGGTGATGGTATAGCTTTAAGAAAGGGTATTAGTTTGGTATTTGGTGGCTTTTATTCATTTGGCAACATATGGCCACTCTTGTCAATCACTATTCCTTTTTCCCTTTATCTATACAAGGTAATTGCTTTGTCATTGCTTCTGACACTGTCCATGAGTTTCAAATCATCATAGTCCCATTCTCATATATGATACAATTCCTTATGTTAAAATACAAACAAAAATAAGGAAGATAAGAGAAAAGAAAACCTACTGCATTTGCTAGACATCAACAAAGAAAAGGGCATTTAAAAGCATGAAAATCATATTGAATACAAACTGAATTTTGTATCAGTTTGTTTTGCATCTGTCAGGTTAGAAATATTGTTTGTAAACATTCATTAATTTATACATTTGTAATTGGTATACTTTATGCATGTTCTCCATTAAAAAAATAAAAGGTGAAATTTAAAAGCAGGGGATATGGAGCAATCCACATTTTTCTGTGGCCATGGAGTGTGAGTGCTTATTCTTAACTAAGTGTAAGACTAAGCCCTAGTCATAATAGTAATTTGACTGCCTTTTGGGGAGTCAAATAAGAGACTGCTTTGGGAAGAGACTTATCTTATTCTCTGATTTTGAATAAATTGGAGTTTTTAAATATTAAAAAAAGTTTATATCTTAAAAGTTACAATTCCCATCTGAGTTTTGGACTCACTTAAATCCTTCAGGTGACCAGTGGATAAAGATGTTTACTTCCTTTAAACCAGTAAGTTATGAAAAATACACATGCAGTCCAATATAACACATGATATATAGTAGAATATCATTTATTGAATAATGGCATATTAAAAGGATTTTGTTTCAGTGTGTGTGTGATTTTTTTTGTTTGTTTTTTAGCATATGTACACACAAGAGACAGAGAGAGAGAGAAAGAAAGAAAGAGAAGGACAGACAGGGACAAACAGAAAAGGAGAAAGATAAAAAAATTAACTAATATTGGTGGCACCTTAGTTGTTCATTTACTGTTTCTCAATTGTGCCTTGACCAGGAGGACTCAACTGAGCCAGCAACCCCGTCCTTAAGCTGATGAGTCTCACTCAAACCGGTGACCTCAGGGTTTTAAACTTGGGTCCTCAGCTCCCAGACTGAGACTCTATCCACTGTGCCAACACCTGGTCAGGCTGTTTCTGTGTGTTTTTTTAAAATTTCTTTATATCCAGATTCACTTGTAAAATCCTAGTTCTTAAATTATATAGTCTTTTATGTGTACACAAATACACATAAACACCAAACACAATCTCTTCCTTTTCTTGAATTCCAGGAACCAGATCTATTAATGCAAATAGAATCGAACTTGGAGCTAAGTCAAAAAAGTACATTTAAATGGAACCAAATTTAAACTCCATTTTAAAGAAGGGTTAGGTTTTATGTACCCATGTAAAGACAGTTACTAAGAAAGAAGTGGCTTTCTGGTTTCAGAAGCCCTAAAAGCAAAGCATCAGGTCCAATTATTTCTGGATTATATTTATTTTTCTCAAAATAGAGCCCAGTTTCTACTTCCATGACTGGCTGACATTTAAAAATATTTTTTTAATGATGTGTATGGTCTATTTTTACCCAGTAATTTCTAGATATGTTGGCTTCCCAAGGAAGAAGAAAGACAACATTGACAATTCTGTCATTCTTTCATATTCTCCATTCTTATTTACATAGCATATGTCCACTATAAGAAGCCTTGGGGAAGGGAGTGTTAGAGAAAATTAGCAAAAAGGAAGGCCACTATAGAAACAGATTTTCTAAGGAAATCTGGTAAATCTGATTGGAGGAAAAAGAAGAAAAAACAAGCAAAGAAATCAGAAGAATAACAGTTGTAGAGAAGGAAACTGTATGATATTCAAACACCATTAGCTAGCTAATTTTTAGATTACAAAACATTTTAACTTTATAATATGAATTTGTCTTCACAATTACTCTTCAAGATTGCAGAAGAAGAAGGGGAGAAGGATATAAAAGGGGGATGAAGAAGAAGAAAGAAAAAAGAAGGAAGGCAAGAGGTGAGAGTAAGGAACAGAGGAGTAGAGGGGGGAAAGCTCCCAAGGAACTGTGGTAAAACTGCGGCCAGCTCAGGGGGTGTGACCTGTGTCGTCTACTGAGAGCCCCTCAGAATGGCCGGTGTTTGGTATTCTGCTCTGCAGTCTCCCTACTGAAAACCTTAATCAACCCTGAACAACCCAGTTTTCACTGGGAACTGAGTTTTACTAATGACGTGGCCTTTCCTATGTAGAATGTTAGTAAGAGATATCTAAAGAGAGAGAGTGAAAGGCAAAACATTTTTTCTATTTGTATACTGACTGCAATCATGAGTGTATGGCTAAACATATGTTTCTGTTTCTGTAGTTGAATTTTCAGGAGGAAGGAAGAATTACAACCAGGTTCTGTAAAGGGAGGAGAGTGAAAGGAAGGGGACATAATATAGATAGAAAAGATCTTCTAGATTCACATTTAGTCTCAGTTCATTTATCAGTTGCTATATAGTTCAGGTATTTCTGTCAGCTGTTCCGAGTGGGGAGTGGGAATAGTTTAGATGGTTATGGTAGTGTTGCTATTGGGATTAGAGAACCTAGGTTGGTATTTACACTATTTCCCCATGAATAAGACATACTCTGTTTTTGAAAAATTTGGGGTCTAAAAACTGGGTACATCTTATACAGTAATTGTAGCTTTTTTTTTTTACTTGCATTTCCCACTTTTTTATGATTGTTTTTGTGCTTATGGTTCAAGACAGTGATTTGTCATCAGACACAGATGAGGACAAGCTAATAAATGGGGATTTTGACAGTGATGAGGAGTTGTATACATTTTATGATGAATAAAATTTGAGTTCATTCAATAACTTTATGTAATACATTCTTTTTTATATTTCAGGTCCCAAAATTAAGGTGTGTCTTATATATGGAGTCATCTTATACATGGGAAAATATGGTATCCCTGCTCATGTCTAGGATCCAATGACTAGCAGCAAGCTGTCCAAATTTCAGCATGACATTCTCCACTATCTGTTCATGTGATTATGCAATGTGATGGTGCTTCACAGTAAGCTTATACACGAAGAGGCAGGAGTGACTGGTTTCTTCACTTAATAATAACTAGGTCATAGTTCACATGACATATAGTTATAGTAATATTTTGAGCAGAAACATGAAACTCTCAGGCCAAATGAAATAATTTTAAAAATAATTTTTTTGAGAAAGTGGCATGGATTTTTATTGTCCAAACAAGGAAGAAATACAAGTATAACAGACAACACAAACAAATGAATTGTTCTGGCAATGTGAGACTACAGGGCCTCTCTATGGAATGGTCAGCCCAGCTTTCTATGTAGACATGATCTTTCCAAAGGAAGAAGAGCAGGGATGTCAGACAGTGTTCAGGCAATGGCTGAACACGTCCACAGCAAGGAGAAATGACCGGTGTTTTCTCTAGTTCCTTTCTTCATTAAGTTCTGTGTTTGGGGGGAAATGATTTGATATAGAGAATTTCCCCAACCTTTTACCAGTCACAAAAAGTTCCAGACCCTGGTGACACGTGTTTCACATGAATGTCCAGACTATAATCTACATATAGTTACCACCATCTTTACTTTAGAGAAGCTTAACATTCATTTATTTATACTAAAGCAGTAGGTTGAATTTTATCCCTTAGAATGTTTTCCAACCAATTGGAGTTAACCTCTCAAAATTTCTGAATTTAAATATATACACTTTGCCAGCACAACCATTACTGATTGGGCAGGTAACTTCCTAATGTCACATGAAAGTACAACAAAGGACTTGCAAGACTTCTCTGTGTTGACACTGGAAAAGGAGGCGCTGCCCAGCAGCACTGTCCTGGAGGCATCACAGTGAGAACGGCTGTGCTGAGTGAGGGCTCCTGACTCCAGGCAGGAGGAGGGCTCCTGCCCAGTCAGCTTCACGGCTGTGCTGGCAAGGTGCACTTATTTCAATTCAAGTATTTTGAGAGGAAATAAATTCCAGTCCCTGGAGAAGCTTTTCACTCCCTCTCTTTTTTTGTATGACCCTCCTTCTCCTTACCTTCTTTGCTGAGCTATCAGAAAATACTCACAGAACAAAAGTGGGTGACATTTAACATGTGCTCAGGCTGCAAAGATACAAAAATGCCTCAGACACAGACAGAATCAATTGAACCTGGCTTGTTCCTTTAGTGGCTGGGACTGTATTTTATCTTGGGAAAAATGGAAAGGATGAGGAGGCGACCTAAAAGAGCTAAATTTTTTATAGGGGATTGAAAAAAGGAGGAATTAACAATAATAAGAGATAGAAAATAAGGGTAGTCAATATGACATATGCCTGAGAAATCCTACTGTTCCCAAGACCTTAATTTAGTCCTGGATTGAAAAAGAGCAAATTCAGTAAATTAGAAGCACAAAGAACGTTGCCTTAAAAAAATAGTCTGAAACATTAAGTAAAGAAGCATTTAATGAGGGGAGGGGTTTAAGTGAAGAATATTTTTTGATTATGAAGCAGATAAGTGAGTTCCTTGAGCTGAGGTCTGGAATGAGGTCAATGAAAGTTTTATAAAAGCTTATGTTGAGAAAGAAATTAAAAATGTCAGAGTAGGAAAAAAATTATCTATCTATCATCTGTCTGTTATCTATCATCTGTCTATCTATCTATCATATATCTATCATCTGTCTATTTATCTAAAAAGACAGGAGAAAACTGTAGGAAAAGAGATTGAAAGCTTAAGAAGGGCTTTAGGTGAATGTCTATGCTAAGCTAGGGAAACATAGATTAGAGATGCTTTAATATCTACCTCTTTTAAAAGAGTAGTCAATTTCTAGTTAATTCTGGATCAGATACGATCAGTGGGCCGAAAATATTACTAGCTAGATAGATAGGTGATAGACAGGATGTATGGAGGCACATATAGATAACAAAAGAGAAATTCATGAATGAAATTAAATGTATTCTCAAATAATTATTTGAATCAAAAAGTCATAAAAATTTTAAAGCTAAAAGTAGATACAAATCAATGGTGAAACATACCTTTAAACCTCTGAAAGTGATTGTGCGCAGCCTCATGATCTGTGGAAAATTAGACCGAAGACCATTGACCAGTGGACAGGACTTACATTATCGTTTTGATGACAGAGTGTGTTCTGCCTTGAGCTCATGTTCATTTGAGCACTGCACACAAAGAAAATAAGAATAAAATGGAAGATGAAATTGTAAAGATTTTAAAGGTTAATAAAAGACATCTGTAAGAAGAAAAGAACCATAATTAGGATCTGTAGACCAGAGCTGCCAGTAAAACAAATTTTTAAATTTATGAATTCACAAGAAGAAAGAAGTACTTAACAAAGCATTTGCTGAGAGAGGAGTTAATAAGTCCTAGAGACTTTCCTATGAGTGAATATTGTGACAAAACCCTCTCCCCTCTGCTTTCTTCCTATCTTCCAGAAAGAGTAAGTCCCTGCTTTGGTCCTGGCTAATAGCAGCAATGTGGGCCTTGTAGGTTCTGTGTTGCTAATGTGGTGACATATATGCTCCCATTTGTGAGATGTGGTAAGTTTAAGTAAAACGTACTCATTGTATTTTTCAGTCTTGATCATGAGGATGTGCTATTTTAGAGACTATTATCAACTATAACCTTCAAGGAAATAGTCTCTTCTTCTGACAACCATTACATATGATAGTGACATGTCCAAACCACATAAGAAAATAATCAATCAATGCATAAGACACATTTATTAGTTCAACTCTGTAGGCTAGCTATTATTCAATAGAAGCACTTAGAAATGCTGAACTGGCTTAATTCTCTGTCTTGGAAAGATGCCCAAGATGTTTAAGTGATGAAGTAATCCAGATTAAGTCTAAATGAGGCTTTAAAAAATGAAAACAGTCGACCTGGAACATTAAATTTGAGAATTTACATGCAAATTGGAGGGGACTATATTTTGGTATGATTTTTTCATTGGATACTTATTAATAAATGAAAGTCTAGAGTCAACTGTGTGGCTGTTGGCAGATGCTTCTCCATGAGTCTCTGTATAAGAGACTGTATAAAAATTTTTATACATTAAAAGTTATATATTTCTTGAAAAAATAATCTTTTACTTTGTGCTCTCTGTTCTTCTTTCCTTTACACTTGCCTTCATATCAGTACATTTCTTACAATATTTTGACTATTATTTATAAAATATGAGGAAAATGACATCTAATTTATCAGTACATCTCCAACATTTTTGAATGAAGGTGCACATGTAAATTAATAGATTTTATATTATGCTAGTATGGATTAATGTGTAATTAAAACAAATTAATATCTAGATTATAATTCTTACTTTATTCTTTAAAAAGTTCAAATAATGCCTAGAACAACAACAATTATCATCAATGGGTAAAAGAATCATTCCATTTAAGTCAAAGCTAAACCAGATGAAATAAATCACACTATCAGCCAATATTTTGAGAAACAAACATCACATACCCACTCTTGCAACAAACATAGTATTCCGTGGTATGATTTTTTTCTTCTCTCTAATTAACATATATTGTAAAAAGTAAATTCAACCACTTCCAGTATTAACTTGAGTTTTCACATAATTATCTTTTTGATGCTTGCACTTTTGCCAAACTTTCCAAAATTTTCTGTCCAACAGAAGAAATCAGATTTTTTCCTCTCACACTCAAAGCCATGGAGCTTTGCCACATTTGGAGGGAGGCCTACATACCCTAATTCAATTTTTCTCAAATCTGCATTTACATGATCACTTGCCCTGCTTTGACAATAAACCTATGGCCAACACCTACATGACCAAATAAATCAGAATCTCCCAGGGAAAGGCCTGAGCAATCATTGTGTCACAGTTTCTCAGAACTGAAAACCACTCTCCTACACATCCTGGCTCTGGCATGTCTTTCTAAACTACTCCCTTAATATTCCTTTCTTTTTTTTATTTTTCTTTTATTAATTTTTTTTTAGAGAGGAGAGAGCGAGTGAGAGAGAGAGAAAGAGAGAGAGAGAGAGAGAGAGAAAGAGAGAGAAAGAAGGGGGAGGAGCAGGAAGCATCAACTCCCATATGTGACCTGACCAGGCAAGCCCATGGTTTTGAACCGGCGACCTCAGCGTTCCAGGTCGACACTCTATCCACTGCGCCACTACAGGTCAGGCCAATATTCTTTTCTTTACTTATGTAACTCCAGGCCCTTTTGTAGTTCCTTGAAGAAGCCAAGCTTACCTCCAACTCAGAGACTCACGTGGTGTTTTCTTTGCCTGTGTCCCTCACATTGCACATTTTCTCATTTCTCGCAGGCCTCTCTGCTCAAGAGAAATTTCCCTTGCACCCTGTCCAGAGTAGCACTCCCATCATGCTCACTGGCTTACTTCATTTTTCTTCATAGCACTTATTCTGACATGTATATACATATGTGCTTCTGTCTCTCTCATCTGAATATAAGATTGATGTGGACAGGGTCATTTTCTGTCTTGCCCTTTATCTATCTTTAATGTTTAAAGAACTTATTGAAATATAACTGATGCTTAAAGCATGTATTAACCTATAAATAATGTTGAATGAAAGAATATAGTATATTAATTGAAAGCCCCAATCCAAAGACAGAGGATATCTAAGAAAAGATCTGATGACCTCACATGTGCCCTTTTGTCAAATAATAATCTACTTGGCAGCACATGTGAGTGTCTCTAGAGTTCAGAAATTTGGAACTAGGTCATCATGCCAGGAATCAATTTTGTGAGGCTGTAGACTGCTATACTGGCTTTTGATACAGACAGACTATGATACAACATATTTGATAAAAGATCTAAGACATTTGCATTCCACTTGTTCCTCCATCAAGTTAAAAAATGAGACACTTTTTTTTTTCTCCTTCTCATCTTTTAAGGAGAGCTGGGTGGACATTTTAGGAAGACTTTTCTTTTTGAGGATGTGGAGCATAAAGAAAAATGTATGAGGTTTTAGAGTAACATGAACTAGAGGCAGGGTCTGACTTCACTCTTTGGTGACATAATTCTTTAGTCAAACATGCATGAATACTAGGATTGACAGAGTAGTTTGGTTTATTAGGAATATTACTAGTAAGGAGGGAAGGGTATAATACAATAACTCTCACCTGGCTCTCTGCTTCCTACAGACACAGTTCCCTTTGAGAATCTGTCCTGATCTTTGTTTCCTTCCCAAATGCCTGTGCTCAATCATTCCTGTTTCATGTGCTTAGTGTCAGAGGGCTCTGCACATACCTGCACCCTGCAAGCATTTCCACATCCGTTTGCTCTGAATACGAGCAGATTAAAAGTGATGGCAGTCTGCCTACTTCCAACATCACTGATTTCTTTCAAATACCTTTACTTTTACAGATAACAATAAGTATTTCTTTGCTTTAAATTTCTCTCAATGAAATGACAGAAACTGCTGGTTCTATTTAGGAATTAGAATTAGCCATGGCAATGGTTCATAGAGGAGACAGTGCATAATTGAGTTATGTGCAGTGTCTTATCTTTTTGCATTAGGTCTTCCAGCTCCAAAATCTTTAGCCACATTTTGGCAACATTAAGCTACTCAGTGTAGGACTCACTTTTTAGATATGCCACCCTTGATTGTGGCATAGTCACTGGCTATATAACATGAGTTTCAAAAATAACTCCTCTGATTGTTTTCTGTTTAAACTAAATATGAATGGAATAGAGCCTTATATATAAAGAGTTCCAAAAATTAAAAGGGTCTCAAAATTCCCTACTGTGACAGAAATAGATTCCTTTATATAATCTTTTTTTCCAATTACTTTCTCATAGCCCATTGATCCTCACATCAATCATTGTTATTTGCCATATCATGTCAGTGAAATCAAAGGAAAGGAGGAATTTTGCACACAAGCTCTGAGCTATTAAGTGAAATAGATCTCTGTTCTACAAAACCTCATGACATGCTCCCTCCTCTAAAAACAATGCTTCTTTAACCTAGGTTTGATGGAAGACTTTTTTCTTCTAAACTGATGTTTCCAACAAGGGTCAACCATAGGCCACAGTCGCGGCGGGTGAATCTTACTTTTTTCTCCAAGTTTCTACCCTCTATGAAAAAGTACCCTTATATTCCTCTTGCATAATGCCCCTCCAGCCCCCAAATATCTCCTTGTATTTAACCACTCTTACTTCTATACTCTTAAATTCCAATTCCTGTTTTTGAATTCAGAAGATCATTTCAATAAATTAATCCTAGTTGTTGTATTCACCAGAGAGGTACCTTCCATTTCATTCTTCTACTGACCTGTGCATATTTCATTAAAAAGTAATAAAACAAAAAAAAATGTAGCAGTACCATTAGGCATATTTAAAGAGTGAATATGATCAAGGCGATAACCAAATGCAGCCTGGTTCCACCACAAATTACCTGTTAACTTTTTTTTACTACCGTTACGTTTATGGTTGGATTTTCTAATTGTTAAAGTTGACTATAATAATATTAATAATAATACCAAAGTTATCATAATAATAGACATAAACAAAATTAATTATATATAGAAAATCCCAATAACAGCCCAGAAGCAATTTCCAATTGTACAGGATTGTCAACTCTTCTAAATATTGTGTCCAGTATACTCAGAGCCCGACACCACCACTCACGTTATGCACTTTCTCTTCTAGCTGGGGTTAGGGTTTCCTTTTCACACCAGATGGATGGGATGACTCCTGAAAGAGATTAGGCATCTCAGGATTGAAGCAGGACCTAGCAATGTCCCTGAACAGAAAGGGAATGGTCATGCCAAATTATATGCTTCCTCTTCATTATAGTGAAACGTATTTCTCACATCCTGCTCTCTCCTCATATAGCAGCAAAAAATGGTCAAGCTTGCATATTTCAGGTTTACAACCAAGATGCATAGTGACTGTCAGATCCAGGATTTAGCAAGCAATTATGCCATCACAGAAAAGCACACATGAAGGTCACACAGTTCTGTGGAGTCTATGATATCGCCATAAAATTGGAAGAAAATAATTCTGAAGTAGTAATTCTGAGGAGGGTTAATGTGATGGAACAAGGTTGGAAGAAACCCTGTTGGTTGAATTTGAGCTGCTGATCTTTTTTATTCATTGAATTGATCTTTCCTTGTTCTATGGGACCTTTGCTCTCCTCCCCATCATCAAGGGGATTTATAATGCCGAAGAAACGTATTCAAAGGCGGGTTTTTTTTGTTTGTTTGTTTGTTTTTACCTTTGCCTCATGTAAAAAGGCATCAAAAGGATTTCAACAGGATAAGAGGAATAACAGAAGCTTGGAGGAAGCCGTATGAGATTCCAGGATAACCTAGTGGCCAGAAAAGTGAAAGCATCCTGCTCATATGCTCTAATTTGGCAGACTCCAAGGTTCATCTTTTCCCCAAACCTCACCCATTAGCCTACAGGAGTTTCAGAATTTCAAACAAAAGTTAAATCACCTTGAAATATAAAAATATTATGTATTATGGGTATATTACATAGATGCAGATTAAGTTAATAAGTTATATATAAGTTAAAGGACTTGGTATATAAAATGTTTCCCTAATTCTTTGTAAATAGAGCATCATTAAAATCTATGAAGTTTAATTTTAAGAAAGCAGAGCTTGCTCACAATAACAAAGACATATTTAAGTTCTGGAGTTATTAAGCAACGAGAGTGTGTGTACATTGCCTAGATAAGCAGTAGGATCTTTGTTATTACAAGTATTTGGGCTACAATGCGTATGAGAGAATACCACAGTCCAAAGAAAACAAAATGTAAGCCGTAAATGTAGGCTACACAAATAATTACAAATTTTCTAGTAGTCTCACTAAAAGGGAATTTAAAAGTAGTGCTTGCATAAATGCAGAGGAGAATGCTAAAGAAGGTAATAAAGTGAGAATGTGCAAGGAACTTTCTTTTCCTTTTTGGTTGACAGAATCATAAGTCAGTCTACTTGCAAAGATGCTACTGCTACTTTTATTGTTCACACATCACAAGTATAGCCACCTCAGTAGAGGGATGGGACCTATAGATTTAAGAGCTACTGAAAAGTGGATGAAAGGGAAGTCCTTTCATTCTTGTTTTTTATCTTCACTGTCTCTTTTTAAAGTCATCCTCACTGATAAAAATGGGCACTTGAGGTTGGCCATGGCTATCTGGGAGCTTCCTGCAGATGGAAGAAGCTTAATTGAAATCAATTGATCCTTATTTCAAACATCTGTACTAAATGTTTCTTGGCCAAAGAAATAGTGTTCAGGTTGAAAGGAGAAGCTAAATGAACAGACTGTATTTCCAATCAGGAGGATACAACCATAGTTCAAATTAGACAGGATGAGTTCTGCTATATTTCCAGTGCATAAGACTGTGTTTGACACATAGTGGGCTTTCTATGTACATATTTGAATGAATGGAGTTTTCAGAGGAAGACAAAATATACATGTATATTGCATGGCAATCATAAATGGTAAATAAAAAGTAATGAATAAGTGGGTAAAACTAATTATTTTTATAGAAACTCAAAAGGTGGGTTTCTCCACAGTTAAATGAGCAGAAGAGTCTTCACAGACACACAAAGTGGCTACACTGAGAGGCAGAGGAGAAAGGCAGGCATCCCTATTAAGAGGAGGCCTGAAGCCAAAGTGACACATAAAATAAACATAGTGTAGCTATTACTTTCACAAGTCATAAATACAGATATATAATGAGCTTTAAAAAAAATTCTATACCTCAGACTAATTTATATTTGAATCACTTTTTCCTACTTAATGTCAGGTAAATTACTCATAGGTATCAGAACTGAAGTGGACACACATTGCATGCCAATAGGACAATCTAGCTGATGTGGAACAGCTGTGTTAGGCTTGCTCACAGGGTTACCAGTTGCAAGCACTTTGCTTGATTAGTGTGTGAGCATGTGGCAGAGCATGTGTGCATGGCCTATACAAGGTTATGGATGCTCTCTTGTGCTCGAGAGGGATGAGAGATGGGGGATTGTGGATGGTGAATAGCCTGCCCACCACTGTGAGTGGCCGTTTTGCTGTTTGTTTGCCCGAGAGGGGGTTTCTCCTGACTGTGTGCTTGTTTGCAGTGTGAGACTTTATTTATATATTTGTTTGTTTGTTTATTTATTTATTTGTTTATTTTTGTGTTTTTCTGAAGTGAGAAGTGGGAGGCAGAGAGACAGACTCCTGAATATGCCTGACCAGGATCCACCTGGAAAGCCCACTAAGGGGTGATGCTTTGCCCATATGGGGCATTGCTACATTGCAACTGGAGCCATTCTAGCACTTGAGGTGGAGGCCATGGAGCCATCCTTAGTGCCTGGGGCCAACTTTGCTCCAGTGGAGTCTTGGCTGCAGGAGGGGAAGAGAGATAGAGAGGAAGGAGACGGGGAAGGGTAGAGAAGCAGACTGGTGCTTCTCCTGTGTGCCCTGACCAGGAATCAAACCCAAGACAGTGAGACTTTATTAATCAAAATGGCCCAACCTTTTCTGGCTCCACAGTTTTTCTACTGTCTGCCTGAATCTAATATGGACCTGCCTGGCCTCAGCCACCAGCGTTACAGCTGAACTTCCATGTTAGAAGATCCCATCACAGTGATACCTAAATAAAGCTCATTTGGTATTACTATCATCACAGGGTCAGTATTTTTCCTTAATTAATCCCCAAATACTCAAAGTCACTACCCCAAGGACCATCAGACTCTTGCTAGAAAGCACTAGATGGGTTTCTAAGAAGGAATCTCATTATGCTCCTGTTCATCTACCCTCATTCATTCCTGAAATGTAAGCAGTAGAAATGCTTCCTGTCTTCTTTCTGTTCTTGCCCTTTCCTCATCTCCATCTCTCCTAGTAATTTCTTCTGTTTGCCACTCTTTAAGCATATGGATTATGATGTTTTATTAATTCAATGTGTGCTTGTCCTTTTCTCTTAGGGAGTATAATGCTGGTGGCCAAGGCCAGGCAGGTCCACATTGGATGTGGGAAGACGGTAGAGAAACTTTGGAGCCAAAAAGCATTGGGCCATTACCGTTTAATAGATTCTCATCACAGGCAGACAGGCACACAGGCAGGGAAAACCTCTTCTCAGGCAAAGCAAACAGCAAGAATGGCCCCTCACAGTGGCGGGCAGCAATCCACAATCTGCCATCCACCATCGCCCTGACCACAAGCACTGATATAGCCTTATATAAACCATATACATGTAGCGCAGCCACACACTCACGCACTAATCATACAAATTGCTTGCAGCTGGCAAATCAGGGAGCAAGCCTAACACAGCTGTGCCACAGGGAACAAAAACAGAGATCACTAAACGCAATCAAGTATTGAAGACTGACCAAGTTTTTTCCAACCCATTTGTTCTATTTATGGCGGATGCATAGGATACATACTAACCCTCCAAGAGGTAAAAGTTTTACAGCATAACAAACAGAAGAAAGGTTTACTCTTCAAGCATAGACTGTGTTTTTAATATAGCTTATCAAGTTTCCTTTCTCCATTTCCCACCTGCCGCCCCTCTCTCTTTGGCCTATCTTGTTTTGTGGTTTCTCTGAGAGCCCTCATTCCCCTATCTCGCCTCACGTTTCTATTTTTGTCATCAGGAATACTGGTTTATGTTTTGTTTTGTTTAAGATTTTTACTTATTCATTTTAGAGAGAAGAGAGAGAGAGAGAGAGGGAGGAACAGGAAGCATCATCAGTTACCATATGTGCCTTGACTGGGCAAACCCAGGGTTTTGAACAGGCAAACAGGCAAACTCAGTGTTCCAGGTCAATCCTTTATCCATTGCGTCACTATGGGTCAGGCTGGTTTTGAGATACAGTGGTACCTTGAGATACGAGTTTAATTTGTTCTGTAACTGAGTTTGTAAGTCAGTCAGCTCGTATATCAAACATATTTCAACCATTTAAAATAACTGAAATAGATTTAATCTGTTCCAGCCCTGTGAAACATCCCGAAACCATCCAAAATTATGAAAAAAGACATGTTTTTAATTAAGAAACACACATGTATACTTTACCAATGTATAACAAAATATATGAAATAAAAGAAAAAAAGTGTTATTTAATACTGTATTCTTACCTTGGAGATAGACGAGTGAGGCTAACGGAGGTGAATGGCGGAGGAGGAGGGAGGGAGGAAGGGATGCAGGCACTGTAGACACGTAAACTAAAACTGCACTTTCTTAACACTAAATGTAAGCTAAAACTGCATTTTCTTTACTTTAAACAACACTAAAACTGCGCTTTCTTTACTTAAAATGAAACCACAAAAACTTAATTGTAAAAAATGCACTTTCTTAACTTTAAACTTAACCTAAGCTTAATATTACATATTTTTCATTTAATCATCACCTGTTTTTGCCTTTTTGGCTGCACTTTCAGCACTTTCACTTGCAGGACTTTTGAATAAAAATATATCCAATGAGGTTTGCTTTTGCCTGACTTTTAAAATTTACAGAAATGTGACAAACAAGTATCATTAAAAAGTGCTGGAGCATGACCAGTTGAAACTTTTTCTGGGTGTTTCTTTTCAATGAAACTGCAAGCTTCTCACACATTGCCAGCATGTTTTTATTTCACTTGTAGAAATCATTTCCTCCGACTCTACCTCCTCCTCACTACTAATCTCTTGCAGAAGCTCCGTATGTTGCATCATCTATAGCGCCTTCAACTCCTCAGTTGAGAGTTCCTCCTCGAGAGGAACGAGCTCGTTTACTTCACCCTCATCTACCTCCAGACCCATGGACTTTCTGAGGAACACAATCTCTTCCATGTTTCTACCTCAGTCTCCGTCTCTGGTTCGAATCCTTTGAAGTCCCTGTCTGCAACAACATCAGGCCATAACTTTTTCCATGCCGAGTTCAAGGTTCTTTTTGTAACCTCTTGCCATGCCAAGTCAATAATGCGTAAACATATCACGGTGTTGTAGTGATCTTTCCAAAACTCTCAAAGGGTTAGAATTGTATTCTCAGTCACCTCAAAGCAGAGGCGGAACAAGTGCTTTGTGTAAAGCTTTTTAAAGTTGGAAATGACCTGCTGATCCATAGGTTGCAAGATTGGAGTTGTGTTGGGTGGGAGGTAGAGGACTTTCACGAATTTGAACTCCTTGAGAATGTTATCTTCAAGACCAGGTGGGTGGACTAGAGCATTTTCAAGGATTAGTAGTGCTTTCATTGGGAGTTTATTTTCTTGAAGATATTTCTTCACTGCAGGACCAAAGACAAGATTTACCCATTCAATAAAAAACTGCCACGTAACCCATGCCCTAGCATTGGCATGCCGTATAACCTGCAGATTTTCTTTAAGAATCTTGTGAGTCTTAAAGGCTCGAGGATTTTCAGAATGATACACTAGCAGTGGCTTTACTATATAGTCACCACTAGCATTTGCACATAATGCAAGGGTCAGGTGGTCCTTCATGGGTTTATGGCCTGGTAGCTTCTTCTCCTCTGCAGTGATGAAAGTCTTCTGGGTCATTTTTGTTTTTCAAAACAATCCTGTTTCTTCACAGTTGAACACTAGTTGGGAAATGTAGCCTTCCTTTGCAATAAGTGCAGCAAAATGTGCAATTACTCCTCAGCTGCTTTAACGTCAGCACTTGCAGCTTCACCATGCCTCACCACTGAGTGGATGCCAAGTCTCTCCTTGAAATTTTCAAACGAACCATTACTTGCCTTAAACGTATTTTCTGCTGCTTCTTTTGAGGATAATGGGTTTTTTCTTCTTCAAGTCACCGTAAATAATACGTGTCTTTTCACATATTACAGTCTTCATTACTGTATCTCCTGCCAGCTCTTTCTTTTTCACCCACATCAGCAGAAGTTTCTCCATTTCTTCATGGATATTTGTCCTTAATTGGGACAGAATTGTATTTTCTTTCATTGAATTTGTACTTTTGATGGCATCCTTTTGTTTAAGGATCGTACAAATTGTAGATGTATTGTGGTCATACAGCCTTGTCAGTTCAATCACTCGTACACCATGCACATATTTTTCTATTATTTCTTACTTTACTTCTATTGACGTCATTCTTTTCTTCTTCTCACCACTGTCCTCTTTTCTTTCTCTCTCTTTTTTTTTTTTTTTTGTTTTTTAAGCTCACCACTGTCCTTTACGCTCACTTACTTTGGCCCCATGATAGCACACAAAACACTTAGTAAAAAATGCAAAAATGATGGAAGAATGAGTACAGCGCGTGAGATTTGATGATTCTGTGGGTAACACGTGAGAAAGAACGGAATGCTGGTATTGTGCTGCCGATACAGGACCCATGTGCCAATGCACCAACTAGCGGCAGCTTCCTAAATCACGACTTGTATCTTGGAATTTTGCTCGCGTCTTGAACAAAAATACGACTGAGTCACAGCTCGTATCTTAAAAAAAATTATGTTGGTCTGCTCGTTTCTCAAGGTACTTCTGTATTGTATTGACTTCTACTATCTATTTTTGCACTTCATGCTTCTCTTTAATTATCTTATTGCTTCTCTAGGTCTATATTTAATTCTTTTTTCCTTTCTGCTAATCACTCTGATTTCATCAATTATACCCTTTCTTTCTGCCTTATTTTTTTTGCCTTACCTTTAGAATTACTCAACTTGGTTGAAAGACAAATAAAGTAGCAATAGTGAACCAGCTGCATGGATTTTTTCTTTCCCTAAGGGATCCTGTATTATAAAAAAATATTTTTATCAGTATCTGCTTCATTCAAGAAAAATAATTTAATATATATATATTTTTTAATTTTTTTATTTTTTTTAATTTTTTATTCATTTTAGAAAGGAGAGAGAGAGAGAAGGGGGGAGGAGCAGGAAGCATCAACTCCCATATGTGCCTTGACCAGGCAAGCCCAGGGTTTCGAACCGGCGACCTTAGCATTTCCAGGTCGACGCTTTATCCACTGCGCCACCACAGGTCAGGCTAATATATATTTTTAAATAAGCTATTGAGCCACAAAAAATACAGAGAAATGTTAAACATTTATTTATAAAAGAAAGGAGCCATTATAGAAAGACTACATAATATATATACTGCATAATGTATCACATTTTGGAAAATGGCTAACCTGTAGAGAGTTAAGATGATCAGTGGTTGTAAAGGGGGTAGAGGAAATATGAATATCTGAAAGGTGGGATTTTTGTGGAAGTGAAATTGTTCTGAAAGAAACTTTAATGCTAGATATTATGCATTTGTCAAACCACATGGAGTGTATATCAGAGTGTGACTCAATATAAACTATGGACTATAGCAAAAATGTATCAATAGCAATTTATTAATTTTAACAAATGTACCAATAATAGAGGACATTTGGGCTGGAAGGTGGGGGAGATAGGGAGGTTTATGAAATCCTGTGCACTATTGGCTCAATTATTCGGTAAATCTAAATCCGTACTAAAAAGTAAAGTCTTGTAATTATTTGTTTAAAAAGAAGAAAGAAAAAGTACTCCAAGTGTGATGTGTTCAGAGATTAGAGACTGTGGAATATTTCCAGTAGCAATAATTTAAAGATTGACAATAGCCAGAGTCTGCATGTTTACTGCTAATGCAATTGTAACAACCACAAATTGACTGATCATAAACAGCCCACACATTGTAAAATAAATCTCATGGCTTTTATGTATTCCAAAAATGGGTTCTTAATATGTAAACGGGCTCCCTTACATCTCAGCAAAAATCCCATAAAATTCTATTGACATATAAATCAACTAATATATTATTAGAAAATACTGAAATTTCAATGGTTGGTTGGTTTTCATTTAAAACCTTCCTAAAGCAGAGATGCAAAATTAGGGCATGAATTTAGCCACTGCCTAGAAAGGACAGTTTTTTACCCTGTTAACTTCTGCAGAGGATGGTGATAAGCTGTGAGATAAACTTTTCTTCCCTACAAAATGTAAGTCAGATGTTCTATAAATCTTACCACATATATGGTTTGGATATATGAGTGAGCAGGCAGCTTGACAGGTGGTGTCAGTGCCAGTTTAAAGAAAATGTTGTATTACTGCAAGTTTATTTTTCTCTTTCAACAAAATCCTTCTTTTTTAAATCACCCTCTCAACTTTGCCAGAGTAAGAATGAATAAATAAATAGACAACAAACAATTTAATTAAGCAGGGCCCTGGCCAGTAAGTTTAGATGGTTAGAGTGTCCTCCCAAAACTCCAAGATTGTGGGTTTGATTCCCAGTCAGGGCACATAAGAGAAGTGACCAATGAATTCACAACTAAGTGGAACAACAAATGAATGCTTCACTCTCTCTGTTTTTCTTTTCCCTCCCTCTTTCTTTCCATCCCTTTCTAAAACCAATCAATCAATAAAAAATATTTTTAAATAAAATTAATTACTTAAGCAAACACACTTCTCCCAAGTGTCCTTGCTGCAATTTATCAATTTCATCAAATAAATTCGGTAAAAAAAAAACCCTGATTATATAATAAAACTATCATAACTGATATATCAGAAATATATCTCTGATTTTGCCATATAGTTGCAGGTTCATAATACACTTTAAGATTCTAAAGCAACATGCTCCACATAGAGAAGGCTTAGGGGCCATAGCGCTTCACCCTGACACAGGGATGGGTATTTCAGACTTGTGCTCAAATTAATTACTAGCACTCTTTCAAAAAAGGAAAAACCACAGATATATTTAACTCTCAAATTATTACTGGTTCAAGATTCATAAATTAAAAAGTAAGTAGTCGCTGTGAACAAAAATTCATATATTTTAATAAATTAATGTATTTTTCATCCTTAGAACTCTGATAGTTTTCAATTTAAGATCAAGTGCTAAATCCTGTTTTTATTTTTATTTTTGAGAGAGAGAAAGAGACAGAGAGAGAGGGACAGACAGGGACAAACAGACAAGAAGGGAGAGAAGTATTCATTCTTTGTTGTGGCACCTTTGTTGTTCATTGATTGCTTTCTCATACATACCTTGACTGGGGGACTCCAGTAGTCAGTGACCCCTTGCTCAAGCCATGGAACATGGGGTCATGTCTATGATCCCACGTTCAAGCCAGTGACCCTGCACTCAAGCTGGATGAGCCCACGCTCAAGGTGGTGACCTCAGGATTTCAAAGCTGGGTCTCCTGCATCCCAGGCAGATGCTCTATCCACTACACCACTGCCTGGTTGGGCAAATGCAGAATCCTTACGTTTGGGGTCATCTGAGTTTTTTCTTCTTTTTTCAGTTTCTTTTATCATATTCCCTACGCATCTGCAGTCTTTGTCTCAATCACACCATTTCTTGAAATTTGCCTGGTATCTTTACCTCAGGACTGTAGACTCTGATTGAAACAGTTTTCCTTTCTCTTTGTTACTTTCCTTAGCTTCTCCGTAATCTCTCCTCAGATATTACACTAAACACTGGATTTAAGTTTTTCATTGCTAAGGTCAGATATATTTATCAGAGTAAGATGATCAAATGTTTCATTCATTGTTTTACCTCTAAAATTTAGAACAGTTTCTAGCATAAAGTAGTGGTTAAATATCTGTTTGTTCAAAGATTAAATGAGTGAATGAATAATTAATGAATAAATTTAATAAAACATGTCAAGATAAATTTTGTCATCATTGGATTAAGTTAGATCCTCTGTTAGAAGTTCATATAACATGCTGACTCTTACTAATCTTGGTACTCTTCATGCCTTCCTGAATTTGTGTATTTCTATACCTTAAAAAATTCCTATAGTTTCTTCTTATAATTAAGCATCAAATAAAATGTAAATAATAGCATTATTAATGGATATATCTAAACATGTTTTTATATATACAATTTTTCTTTATTGATGTATATCCATTACATATTTTTTATTCTTGGCTAAGTAAAGAAGCAGCATTATTTTGAAGTCTATATGGTATATTTTAACAACTTTCCACAATCTGTTAGGTGCTCTATCACATCTTTGAGTTTTTCTTTATTCAACATCAATTGCATTATTTCTGGCAACCCAGTTCCAGTTCATGTTTATATATCTGCTAGTATATTTTATATTTATTATAATATTTAGCAATTAACATACACTAAAATAATAAAAAATATATTTTAAAAATTATATCTCTTTTCTGTTTATAGTTTTAAACCTTTACCTCAGTGGAAGCCAAAGAAGTATTTAAGTCATTTGTAAATGTACCAATGATCTAAGACAAAGAGAGATCTTAATATTTCCATCAGTATGACTAAACTTTAGATAGATCTCTTTCTGACTATAGGCCTGTGACCTCCTTTTCTTACAGAATTTACCTTAGAAAACTTGGAATTAAAAATTCTTTCTTTGCCCCTTTGAGGTAGAATCCTCTTCAAGCTTCTTGACAGGGGTATGACATGTCTTTTCAATGACTTCATAGCTATCACTTTTCAATGTAATAATAATAATAACAACAATAATAATAGAAGATAGTATTTCCACCCCCAAATTTCTGTGGGAAGGTCACAGCCTAACTTCGATAAGCATCAATTAGCAAACAGATGACTCAATCACCCTGACCAGCCCCACTTTCCATGGCTTTCAGTACTTGGCTTCCAGCTCACTTCCTTGATTAAAGACTCTTCAGCCTTTGGTTGAATTGAGTCACTGCTCTCCCTTATTACAATAGTTCTGAATAAAGCCTTCATAGCCTGTTTGCCTTGTCCAGTGTTAGCTTTCTTTGATAGCTTCTGTCTTGGATCTGCCACTATATAATCTATAAACAGGATAATCATTTTCCATTCTAGGTCTCACTGTCCTTACTATTTAAAAGGAATTATTGAGTATGAACCTTGTGTTAATGTGCTAGAAGCTAGAGAAAAAAGATATATGAACATAACAAATAAAGTTATGTGTTTTGAGGAAATTGTATTTAGCACAGGATACAAATAATGCAAGTAAAAGAAGAAAATTAATTTAAGATGTCGAGAAATCTGAAGTCAATAAATAGGGTATTGCCATAATTAGTAATTTTGAAAGTTTTTATTTCTAGTAGGTATAACAAGAAATGTTGATATAAGACAAACATTTTAGGTAATTTTGGAAGAAGTGATGGAGTTGAACTAGGAAGAGGATTATAGGCAACAAATCAGAAATACAAAGTCTCTTGTGGAGGATTAAAGATAATGCAAATTCTTTAACCCTATTGCCAAAGATAGAAGTTTTGCTTTGTTTTGTTTTCTCATACCTTGAATCTGAGCAGACTCTGTGACTACTTTTATCTTTAAAATGTGGCAGGAGTGAATCTGGCCAGTGTGTGAGCCAGACCTCTGAGACTGACAGGTCTACTTCCTACATCTTTAGACACACTAAAAGCCTTGAGCTGCCATGTAAAAAAATCAGCCTACCTCGCAGAAAAGACCAGGTGAAGACAAAAGTAGAGAAAGAAAAACCAAGCTTACTGTAGTCTAGCCTTTATGCCATCCATATCAAGTCACCAGGCATGTGAGTAAAGACATCCTGGAACTCTGTACTGGACCACCCACCAGCTGAAGACAACTAAGTGGCTTCAGTCAATGTCACATGGAGCAAAAGAACTATATTACTGAGTTTCTCAAACATTCCACAGATATTGTAGTTTTGCAGTAATTTGTTATATAAGTATAAAAAGTCAGAACTCCCAAAGAACAGTTAAAAAATTAGCTCTTTCTAAGAACTATTCAAAACCTAGGAATGAATATAGAGCATGAGAGGAAGGTGAACTGAGATTATATTGGAGAGAGAAGCAGAGGGAAATTATGCCATTTTAAGTCATAGAAAAAATCGGAATTTTATTTTAAGAATAATGGTAATGAGATTTCAAAAGACAAGTGATGTAAATTGCTTTTAAACTTTGAAAGGATCCCACAGACTAGTGGGATGGACAGATATCAGAATGGTAAGACTGCAAGTAGAAAAACCAGTAAATATTTTCAAACAATCAGAAAGAAGATAGTGGTTGTTTGGTACATAATGCCATCAGTAGAACTAGAATAGACATTTTAAAAATAAATTTTGGAAGCAGAATTAGTAAGTGTTTGATAAGAAAGTTTTCTTGATTTTTGCCACTTGGGTGGTAGAGTGGGTCATCTGTTATTAGCTATCTCTCATGCAATAGGGTGAGAGAAGAATTCACATGATGTAGCTAGGTTAAGCCATAGGCTTTAATGGAAAAACTTACAAAGCCAGTGTCAGTGCAAGAAAACAAGGCACAATTCCCCAATTAGCACACAGACAGCAGTCCTGTACCCAGGGCTGAACACACAGAGTGAATTTCTCCCCAGTCAAAGCATCTCACAAGTCTTCCTCCTGTTTTTCTTATCAGAAGTTACCTTTTTTTTTAAAGAGGAGCACATAAACTATTTGGATGCGGCACATTTTTTTTTAATTGGCTGCGCACTTTTCACAGGTGTTTTAGAACATTAAGTACCTAGCACATATTCGCCCTGGGAGTCATTGAAAATTACAGTCCTTCTGTTTAGGGAAGGAGGGAACTAGAGCTCATTCCTACTTGGAGAAGGAGGAATCTTCATTACTATGAAGCTCATTGTCTAGGACGTGCAGAGTGAGCGCCTAGAGTCATTTACAGTAATTTGGTTCCATCCTTCAAAGTAAAACTTTCTACTAGAATCGATTATAGTGTTTTGGTGATAAAATGAAAGAAATCAAGGATACATTTTAGGGTTCTGTTTTGACATCTGAGATAGCTAGTGGTATCATTAACTAACGTGAAAAACTGGGGAATGAAAAATTTTGAGTAAAAAGAAAATCATAATTTGTTTTGCACAAGATGTCTTTGCGATTACCTCCAAAACATCTAATTAGAAATGTTAATAGCTGTTTTTATATATAAATCTAGAGCCAAGAATAGAGACACATCATAATGATATATACATCTTAGAATCATCAGCATTTAAATAGAATTTAAAGTCATGGCGATAAATGAATACATATTTGACCAGAATAAACTGAAGAGAAAATTAAAGGTTTGGGATCCAATCACAGGGCACTCTAAATTTCAAAGGTTACAAAGATAAGGAAAACCATCAAATGGTTCTAAGATGGAATGTCCAGGGAGGAAAGAGGGCACTGACAATGTCCCTAATGTCAAGTGAAAAATATATTTTTAGCACAGGAACATGGATGCACATGTCAAATACTGCTGTATTTCAAAGGGGGAAGAATGAGAAAAGACCACTGGAATTGGTAAATTGGCATTTAATAACTATGGCCAGAGCTACTTCTGTAAAATGATAAAGTCAAGAGCCTAGAGCGAAGGATTTAAGAAAGTTAGAAGAGGTATGGGGGAACACAGGGTAATGAACACTTTTTAAGGATTTTGCTGTAAAGGGGAGGAGAAAAATGTCCTGATGGTTGACATATTTCTCATAAATTTATATAAAAATGGCAATGTAACCCTGACTGGTTGGCTCAGTGGTAGAGTATAAGCCTGGTGTGTGGAAATCCTGGGTTTAAGTCTCAGTTAGGGCACACAAAGAAGCAACTCTTCCCCTCCCTCTTTATTCTATGTCTCTCTCCCTGTGCATAGAGTGCAGAGTGCATTCCTAGCAGCTGTGGCTGATGCAATGCTGTGAGAATACTCCAGCTCCCAGAACCCTCCTGGCCATACCATGCAGCTCCCTGACCTTTTCAGCCATTGGCTTTGAGGAACATGCTGTAACACCCTATAGGCTGAACCTGTGTATATAAGCTAGCTTACTTCCTGGATAAATTGGATCTGCATCACTGAACCTGGTCACCAGAGTCGGGTCTTTGTGTCTCCATCGTCCTCACCCCTGGCAGGACTTGTCCACATCTCTCTCTCCCTTTCTTCTCCTCCTGCATCCATGGCTCCAATCGTCAAGCAAGTTGGCCCTGGATGTTGAGGATGGCTCCATGGCCTTGTCTCAGGAGCTAAAATAGCTCAGTTGCTAAGAAACAGCAGCCCCCGATGGGCAGAGCATCATTCAGTAGAGGACTTGCCAGGTGGATCTTGGTTGAGGCACATATGGGAGTCTGTATCTCTGCCCCTCTGCCTCTCACTTAATTAAAAATAATAAATAAATAAATAAATAAATAAATAAATAAATAAATAAAATGATAATGCATTTACATGATGCTGACTCAGGGAGTGCTCTGAGATGCTGTCAGCTCTAAAGATAAGCTAACTTGGATTGTATTCCCCAGTTAAGCAGTACTTCTCTATATCTCTTAAAGGCACACAATCTCAGTAAGAAAAAAAAATTACAGTCTATCTATCTAATATCTATCTATCTTTGTTTACTGTAGTTTTTAAATATTTGATAGCTTTTCTCCTTTCTGTATTCTCTGATATATATTACATCTATGTATGTATGCGTGTGTGTGTATATGTGTGTGTGTGTGTGATAGAGATAAATGCTATGAGATTTCTTTTTTAAAAGATATTTAATTAAAGGATAACAAGATAACACAAAGAATAGTGAACTGTCACAAAGTAACAAACCCATATAAATTTTTACCAAGTCAAAAAACAGATCATAATGACATCAAACAGTTATGTTGTGGCCCTCTCAATCACTATCCTCTTCCTCTTTCTCGATCAAAAATAATATGCTAAATTCTGACACAATAAATATTTTTGAATATTTTTCAACTTTTAAAAGCATGAAAAATTTTCAACATATACAAAAGGAGGAAGTAAAACATAATAAACCTACATACTCCTACCTCTCAGCTTTAGTAATTATGAACTCATGGACAATGTTGTTTCATCTCTTAGGCCTGTACCAGCACCATCAGCCTCACCCAGAAACTTGCCAAAAATGTAGAGCTGCTGGCTCCATCAGAGACTTATTCATAAATTCTGTGGATGGGACCTAGCACACTACATGTGATTCTAATGCATAATAATGCTTGACAAACTTTCACCCAGATTTATACAGGTGTCTATTCCTGTTAGTTAGTTTGATATACACTTTATACATCTTTATACATGTTTTGATCTCTATCATAAATATTTAAACATGACCACTAATACAAATAGCAATACATTCTGAACATTAACAAATACCTAGTGACTATCAGGTTATTTTACGTATTTAAATTTATTTGCTTGAGCCAGAATCCAGGTAAAATCTCTGCATTGAAATTCATTAAATATGGTTATTATAGTTATTTGCTTTATGGTTTCTCCTTTTTCTCATGCTATATCTTTTCTCCCTCCCACCCAAAGCTCCCTTTCATTCTCTTGCTCTCTCTCTCTACCTCACTCTCTTTTATACATTGTAATTGCTGAGCAAAATTGATCATTTGTCCTGTAGAATCCTTTAGAGTCTGGGCTTTGCTAACTGTATCTTAATTTGTGTGTGTGTGTTTGTGTAACATGTCATTTATTCCTTATGTTACCCTAAAATCGGTAATTGCATACAGTGCTTCTACTACGATTAGATTACATTTTTCTTAGAACATTAAGAATTGTTTTCTTCTGTGTGTCATGTTGACACTGCAGCTTTAAGAAAAAGGTGTGACTGAAGAAAGAAGGATTTTAGAGGTTACAGCCAAAAGATGATGGGGTATAGACAACTGGAAGAGGAGATGGGCCAGGTGGAAACTGGTAAGAGTGTAATGGTTACCTCATATTTTGAGGTGACAATAAGAGAAATAGACAACAGGTAATATTAAAGAGGTGTAATAAAAATACTGTCAGTGACTGGAGGTCAATGATAAATCTGGATTTCCATCTTGGTTGCTTGAGATTGTGATGTTTTTTATAAAATACTGTTTAGATTAATGTTAGAGAAGGAATATATTTCTGAAGTAGTGTTGCACTTAATTTATAGAAAATACATTTTTGATGGCCATTAAGTGAGTTTAAAGGAAGCTGCAAAGTCCTCATACATGCCTATTTGTATTTTCTTTTTGCTTTATGCTTCTATAAGAGCTCCTGTATCTGCAACATTGTTTCACATTTATAACCCACTTAAGTACAAAAAATAAAAATTTTTGTGTTTCCAATGAATCTAGGGGGAAGAACAATCATTCCAATGTTTTGTTACCTTTCCTTTCCTTTTCAAATCATTTCAACCTCTTATTACAAATATTTTCATTTTTCTCCTTTGTATACCTTTGTATACAGAACAAAAATCCAAAATTTTGTTATAATTAGTTTATCAGATTCACGGGGTTGATTTTGTGTCACACCTTGTTTAGTGACCCTGTGCTTGAAAGGGAATACCTTATTTTGTCACAAGGTTCCCCATTTTTCTCTCTCCTACTCACATGATCCAAGAAGGAGTTTATAATGAATTGCATCAGTAATATTTTTTCAATAAAATGTATGAAAGTAACTTCAGGCACATTTTCACTGTTTATCAGAGACTCAGTTTGTTTTTCTGTATCATATGAAAAGTAATGCTTATTTTGTGGAATTAAATTGAAGAATAACTGATAGGTTGCAGGTGAAGAACCTAATATATATATATATACTCTGACATAAAATGAATAAAATCAAGGATTATGTAAGCCCTTGATCTTTCAGGACACAGTGTAACCAACATACTTTTCTCAGTGTTATCTGTGTAAATCAGGGGTCCCCAAACTACGGCCCGCGGGCCACATGTGGCCCCCTGAGGCCATTTATCCGGCCCCCACCACACTTCCGGAAGGGGCACCTCTTTCATTGGTGATCAGTGAGAGGAGCATAGTTTCCATTGAAATATTGGTCAGTTTGTTGATTTAAATTTACTTGTTCTTTATTTTAAATGTTATATTTGCTCCCATTTTGTTTTTTTACTTTAAAATAAGATATGTGCAGTGTGCATAGGGATTTGTTCATAGTTTTTTTTTATACTCCGGCCCTCAAATGATCTGAGGGATAGTGAACTGGCCCCCTGTGTAAAAAGTTTGGGGACCCCTGGTGTAAATAAAGAACTCAGGGAGGGAATTCTTTCCTTCCCTCCAACTTCAGTCTAAAGTTTTATAATTTAACTGTTCCAAAAGAGTACCAAATGAGACGTTATGGGCTATATTCCCTGGCAGGTCTCCTGCTCAAAAACTCCTGTCTTCCTCCCTCTCCAAATAAACACTATTTTTTTAGCCAAGCTCTAAAATAATAATATACCAGTGAAAAATACATTAAAACCAAAGGAACAAAGTTACACCTTAAGCTATTATTCATTTGAAGAGTCGGTAATTAAAGTAGGGAATGTAAACGTCTTTGAAAATAATTTTTAAAAATTGGTATTGCTCTAGATACTCAAATCAGATTTGTAACTAACATACTAAAAATTCTAATAATCTCTTATTGAATTCCAGCAACAAGGACATAATAACAGTAACTCAATTAGTTATTTACATATATCTAAAAAATATTGTTCACATAAAAAAATTAGCAAATGAACCTTGTAGACTGTAAATTGGCTGTTATGTTATTATTTAATCATTTTAATATGTTTACTTTTTTCTATTATAAATTTTCCACATAACCATTTGCATGTACATATTTGTTCATCTTTTACTATGCCCTAAGAAAAACCCTTATATGTGATATTGTTGGCTAAAAAGCAGATATATATGCCATATGAGCTCTTACAAGTTGGCATACCATTGTCCAGAAAGACCAGCAGTATTCAAAATCACCCAGTTACAAATTATTTCAAATTAGAATTATTCGTATTTGAGGTGGTTTATTTGTTTCCAATTGCAATAATTACTTTTTTCAGAAACTGTAATAAGCAATGAAGATACAATATAAATAAAATGTGCCCGCCACCTTCAAGGAACTCATTTTTAAATGAAGCAAACTTGTATGTGAACAATTATTCCAGTGCCCTGTAATTAATCCCAAAACACCTCAGTGTATAAAGAACAATTATGACACAAATAAAGCTAATAGCTAAATCTTCGACATTATGGGGCTCAACCATAACATATGAAGAACTACAGCCTGACCTGTGGTGATGCAGTGGATAAAGCATCGACAAGGAAATGCTGAGGTCGCCGGTTCGAAACCCTGGGCTTGCCTGGTCAAGGCACATATGGGAGATGATGCTTCCAGCTCCTCCCCCCTTCTCTCTCTGTCTCTCCTCTCTCTCTGTCTCTCCCTCTCCTCTCTAAAAAATGAATAAATAAATAAATAAAAAAAGAAACAAAGATTTAAAAAAAAAAAGAACTACAAATTTCCTAATGTCCCATGAACCTGTATTATCTGCGCTGATAATTATAGAACAGAGGATATTCTGTGTATAGCTTATTATGCAGCGCATGCCCTCATGGTCTCGTCCTGATTATTTTCCCCAGATTTATCTCTCATCACATTTCCATCTTCATAGGTAACTCATTTCACCTATGTCAGAAACATTTCTGTTCCAAGCAGAGTCCAAGTAATAGTTGATGGTATCTTAGGTAAAGTACATGAATGAAAGACAAGGATATAAAGATTATTTTTGAATAGATGTTTCTATGCAGACTTATTTGTTTCTAATCACAATCATCTTTTCATTATGTATGGGATAAGTACCACTATTTCACAGACAGAGTTACTCCTTCTCTTTCTCCAAAATAAAATATATCTGTTTAAATAACTCAGTTCTCCTAATTATAATTCAATCTCAAGTATACGGTCAATGGCCTTCTTTTCTAAATTTTCCAAAAGGCTTAAATGTTATAGTTGTTCTATAAATATTGGATGAGCTCAGAGCAAAATGACAGTAAGTAGCAGAGAATGAATATTTGTCTACTTAAGTAAGTCTTATGTCCTTTCTGAGAATTTTTATCCTTGGAGATATATATATATATATATAAAATATAATATTATATATAAATTATATAAAACTAAATGTATAGCATATATTATTATAACAATACTGTATATTATATGTTATATATATAAATTATATGTTATATTAATATATAATTTATAAATGTAATATGTAATACATAAAATTAAATGCATATACATATAGTGTTCTGCCCTTGTTTATATATATCATCTACATCATGTATATTATTGTATATATGTATATGTGTGTGTAATATCAAGATAGATACATAGACATATAAATATTTTTATCTGTCTTCTAGAACGTTTTGTTTTGTTCTTAAAGATACAGAGTGGGGAAATGTACATTTATAGTTGTGAATATATGAAACAATTTATTCTTGCATTATTATGTGTCATTGTATCATTTTCTATACAGTAACTATAAACCTACTTTTGCTCACCCTGTCTTATAAAGAGTAGTGGAAACTCATAAACACAAACAAAATGGTGGTTACCAGAAGAAAAGGGAAGTGGAGGGGTGTATTCATGGATAAAAGGTATTAAATATATGGTGATGAAGGTGATTTACTTTGGGGTGTAAACACAATAGAATACACATATTGTTTATTATAAAACTATTGTAGACTTAAAACCTATATAATTTTATTCACCAATGTCCCACTGGTAAATTTAAGAATTTAAAAATTAAATTAAATTAAATTTTTGAAGTAAAAAGAAGAGACTAGTGAAATTCTGTATAGAAAAGTCTATAGAGTCCTTATAAAAAATGTCACAAAATATAAAATACTGTATCAACAGAAGGGTCATTAGTTTTGCCCTTTTAAGACCATACCAATGTCACTTTCACATCCTTCTCCTGCGTTCAACCACTAATGTTCATCTTTTCTAGAATTATGTAATTCCAAAATTTTTATATGAATTTAATTGTATGGTATGCAACTTTTACTAAACATTTGCTTTTTTACTCAGCATAATCTCTGTTTACCTGAATTATTATATATATCAATAATTTATTCTATTTATTGCTCAGTACTATTCTATAGTATAAACATATTTTATAGTTTGTTTACCAATTCACTGGTTAAGGACAAATTATTTTTCTGTTTTTGATTATTATAAATAAATATGCTATGAAAATTTGTTTACAATTGTTTGTGTGAACATAACTTTTTAATTATCTGGGGAAAATGAATAGATACAGTTGCTGGGTTATACACTAACTGTTATTTTAATTTTTATTTCCTTTATGGCTAATAATGTTGAGAATCTTTTCATGTGCTTATTCACTTTCTGTGTATGTCTTTTTTTTTAATTTTTTAAAAATTTTGTTTATTCATTTTAGAGAGGAGAGAGAGAGAGAGAGAGAGAGAGAGAGAGAGAGGAGAGAGAGACGGGGGAGGAGCTGGAAGCATCAACTCCCATATGTGCCTTGACCAGGCAAGCCCAGGGTTTCGAACCGGTGACCTCAGCATTTCCATGTCGACGCTTTATCCACTGTGCCACCACAGGTCAGACTCTGTGTATGTCTTTAGTCAAATTTCTTTCTTTGTTTTCTGCTCATTTTTAATTGTATTGACAGAACCGTACAGCATCTGGACCATAGTGATGGATAAATGAGTGTACAGATGATAAAATTGTATAGAACTAAATATTCACACACATAAGTATATAAGTAATATGGAAATCTGAATAAGATGAGTGGACTGTATTATTATCAATATTTTTGTTTGTAATATTATTACACAGTTTTATAAAATATTTCCACTGGGGTTAGGCTGGAAAAGTATACATTGATATCTTTTTGATTACTTCTAACAACAGCATGTGAATTTTCAGGTATTTCAATAACATTTCAATTGAAAATAGTATATTACTATTCTATGCCAACAAGAGTTTAATATTTTCTTTAGAATGACACCTAGGAAATGTAGTCACTGCTTAAATTTACAACTTCTCTTTACATGACACAAAATAAAATATAATTATAAGGTACTCAACTATTCCTTTGTACCAGTGTATCTACAGCAACCTGGCAACATGGAATTCAAAATCACTTGTTTTACTTGTCTTTTCTCCTGCACTTATATTCAGGTAGATAAGTTCAGTGAAAAAAAAAATCTACATAACTGTTTAGAAATTAAGCAGTTAATGTTGCCTCCCATAATTAGTTGGAAGCCAATGATTAAAGGTTTTAATCTGAGGTGTTTATGTTGACTTGGCTCTTCTACCTGACAAGTAATGTATGCATGAGCACACTAGAAGCCCTACATCTATTTATTTTGATTCGACATGCATACACTTATACCAAAATAAAAACTCATGTGTGAATATGAAAATAACACTAGCAAAGCAATTTAAAGCAAGATTGGCAAGTATTCCTGTGCAGAGATCAAAGATGCAGAGATCGAAGATGCAAATAAGTACCTTGGAATGGGGGATGCAGAGACCATCAGTGCCTTTCCAGAGAGTTTCTCTGAAATGATGCGAATTGACCACAGATTGCAAGCTGTTGGGAAGTGAATGAGTGATGGGGAAAGAGCAGAAAATGCTGAGTATATATTTACTACTGTAGACAAAACTTTGTGATGGAATCTTCAAAAGAGACCAGAGGATTTCTGGACAAGTACAGTTAATTTATGTAAATGTTTCTTTCTCTTCAAAAATGACAATGTTAAAAATGAATAAAAATAAAAGAAAATAAACTAATATAAGCAAAGGCAAAAAAAATAGGACCAGGATATGAATGCAAACACAGTGTATCAAGCAAGCAAGGGTCAGGACTGTGTGTCTGCTGGGATATAACATTGAATAAATAAGAAGATGTTCTAGAGTTCGAGTTCCGGGATAACTGTCCAAAATACCTTAAGCATTATTCATTCAAAGTCTGGTTCACCTGTGAAACCAGAGGCTGGCATTGTCTACCTATTAACAGAATTCAACTCTATCTATGAGTCGGTCACTATTTTGTTGGTTAGTTCATTAGATTCCACATGTGAGTGAAATCATATGATACTTGTCTTTCTTTGACTGGATTATTTTGACAGCTGTGAGTGTGTGTGTGGGGAGGGGGGTTTCTGTGGGTGGGTGGTTAGACTGATTAAAAAATAAAAGAAAAACTTATGAACACAGGCAACAATGTAGCGATTGCTGGGCGGAAAGGAGAGAGTATATAGAGGATAAATGGTGATGGACAGAGACTTGTCTTGGGATGGTGAACACACAATATAGTGTAGAGATGCTGGGTTATAGAATTGTGCACCAGAACCTGTAATATCCTCATAATTAATGCCACCCCAATAAATTCAACTAAACAAACAAACAAAACAGAGTTCAACTGTCCAAGGTTTGAATATTATGCTTTGCCATGTTTGAATGGAGGAAGTAAACACAATTAGCCAAGCTGTAACTTAGCTAGTTCCAATATCAGCTGCTGCCTCAAAGGCATTTGAAGACAACCATAAATCCAAAATATGGAATGTGCGATCATCAAGAGGTACTTCCCCTTAATTTCTTCAAGCATGGTTTTGTGAATAAAAACTTCCACGTAAATGGTGGAAACACTCAAAATGATAGTCAACATTTTCAAAAAAACAATCTAAATTTATGCTCAGCAAAAATGTAAATCTGAATTGTTATATTAAAATATATTTTTTAATTCCTTATTTAGATAATTGTAGTACTGGCATTTATTATAATAACAATATTAGTAGAGAAAGATATTATATGCATAAGTAATAAAATATGAATTATTAACATACATGAAAAAAAAACAGATAAACATAAAAATGAACAAATTACCCACACTGAAATTCATAAGTACAGTCATGAGAATAAGAGGTCATAGTTTGTAGATTGGATGTGCATGAAGTCAAAATTTATAAACAGAAAGACAGAAAAATTTGCTCTGCATTACAGGAAAATTCGGTGACTATACAAAAACACACACAAACAAAATCTTTTCTCACCTGGGCTTAACAATCAAAGCAAAAGAAGAAAAGGAGCAGACTTTGTGGGTCATTGGGTAGGAATTGGTGGATATAATGGATTTATGTTGGAAGTATTGTTTAGAATGTGGGTATCCAGATTCTTACACCTGACTGCCAATTTCAAAGACATTTGAATTCACAGAAATCAGGGTTATAGATACAGATTTCAGCATAAAACAATATATGTCAAAGGACAGTAAGACCACAAAGGCCAGCTTTTAGAAGAAGAAAGTAAAACAAAAGCAATAAGCACTGCTGCATGGATGTCAAGGAATAATAGTTTTAAAAAACAGAAACATAGAAGCTGTTTTCAATTACTATAAGAACTATACTGCTCACAATCATTAGGGGATTTAAAATATCCCCTAATGATTGTGAGCAGTATATATAAATGGCCACCACAACCACATGGAAGGTATAATCCTGAATTAGGTCAAACAATTGGCTGAATTTGTTTTTAAAATTTAAATTTTTTTCATGTTTATTGTGGTGACATTAAGTAAGAAGATTATATAGGTTTCAGGTGTAGATTTCTATAATACATGATCTTTATATTACATTGTGTGGCCACCATCTAAAGGTAAATCATATTGTGTCACCATATATTGGGTTGGGGAATAAGTTCGTAGCATTTTTATATTTTCTTTTATTTTACAACGATTTGTTTGCTGTTTGGCAAGGGTAAGTATTCATTCAATAAAACTCTTTCTGCTCTACAAAACTACGTTAATTGTATTTTTGAGTTATTTAATTTTTTATTAGTTTTGAGGCTTAGAAATGGAATACCCAGGAGGCAAAAATCAACATTTTCTTTTTTTTTTTTTTTTAATTTATTTTTAATGGAGTGACATCAGTAAATCAAGATACATATATTCAAAGATAACATGTCCAGGTTATCTTGTCATTCAATTATGTTGCATACCCATCACCCAAAGTCAGATTGTCCTGTCACCCTCTATCTAGTTCTCTTTGTGCCCCTCCCCCTTCCCTCTCCCTCTCCCCCCTCCCCCCGTAACCACCACACTCTTATCAATGTCTCTTGGTCTCACTTTTATGTCCCATCTACGTATGGAATAATGCAGTTCCTGGTTTTTTCTGATTTACTTATTTCACTCCGTATAATGTTGTCAAGATCCCACCATTTTGCTATAAATGATCCAATGTCATCATTTCTTATGGCTGAGTAGTATTCCATAGTGTATATGTGCCACATCTTCTTTATCCAAAAACTCAGAAACATTGACTCGTAAAGACACATGCAGCCCCATGTTCATTGCAGCATTGTTCACAGTGGCCAGGACATGGAAACAACCAAAAAGTCCATCAAAAATCAACATTTTCGACACCTGCTCTTCTTTGCTTTTCATCGAGGTCAAAAAGCTGCTGAAGCAGCCCGGGACATTTGCGACGTGTATGGAGAAGGTGTCATAGGCGAGTCTACAGCACGGAAATGGTTTGCAAAGTTCAAAGATGGCGACTTTGACGTCGATGACACGTGCCGCAGCGGAAGGCCTTCTGAATTCGATGAAGAACTGGGAAATGCTCGAAAAGAATGCCACGGTCAACAAGGAGCTCTACATTGCCCAGCTACACCACGTGAATGAGGCTATTCGACTGAAAAGACCTGATCGACATGGTCAAAACATACTCCTTCACGACAACGCCAGCCCCCATGTTGCACAAGTCGTCAAAGCCGCATTCCAAGAGCTCGAATGGGAGGTCCTTCAGCATCCGCCGTATTCTCTGGACCTTGCACTGACCGATTACCATCTTTCCCGCTCCCTGTCAAACCATATGAAGGGCGTTACCTTCAATAACAAAGAGGTCCTTAAAAACTGGCTCAACAACTTCTTTGACACCAGACCAGGCGATTTTTGGCAGAACGGCATCAACAAATTGGTCGAGAGGTGGGAAGAGGTTGTAAACAGCAACGGCGAATATATAATTGATTAACTTATTGATATAATTATTGTTTTTTGTTTAAATAAAAGTCTTCGGTAAAAACGCTACGAACTTATTCCCCAACCCCAATATTTGATCCCCTTTACCATCCCCCACCCTTCTTCTCTCTGGTAACCACTATAGTGTTGTTTGTGTCTGTGAGTTTCAGTTTCATGTCCCATATATAAGAGAGATTATACAGCTCTTAGCTTTCTCTGACTATTTCACTTAACACAATACTGTCAAGGCCATCCATGTTGTCACAAAGGGCAGTATTTCATCTTTTTTATGGCTGAGTAATATTCCATAGTATGTTTGTATGTATGTATGTATGTATGTATAGATATATATAGATATAAATATAGATATAAATGTAGATATAGATATAAAATATTATTTAGTCAGCCATCTATTGAAGGACACTGGTTGTTTATGTCTTGGCCACGGCAAATAATGGTATAAATGAACATAGGGGTGCATACATCTTTGCAAATAACTACTTTCAAAATTTTTGAGTAGATACTCAGAAGAGTAATTGCTGGGTCATACGGTAACTCTATTTTTAATTTTTTGAGGAGCCACCATACTGTTTTCCATAATGGCTGTACTAGCTTACAGTTCCACCAGCAGTCACCACAACCTCTCCACACTTGTTGTTACTTGTCTTATTGATGACATCCACTCTAACAGGTGTGAGGTGGTATCTCACTGTAGTTTTGATTTGCATTTCCCTAATAGCTAGTAAAGTTTTCCCCAATAGCTAGTAAAGTTGAGCATCTTTTTCATGTATCTATTGGTCATTTCTATGTCTTCTTGAAAGAAATGTCTGTCCAAGACCTCCACTCATATTTTTAATTGTATTGTTTGTTTGAAATTGAGTATGTTCAGAGCATTAGATAATATTTTAGAATGTCTATTGTTTGGTGAGTGTGGAAATGCCATGTTTGACCATGTATAAAAAGTGTTTTAATGTTTAATGCACATGATGCATATAAAATTATGTATCTATAATTTACTTTAAATATTCTGAAACATTAAAAATTTAAGTTAATTCAAAAATGTAATAACAAATATTGCATAGGTGGGAATGGAAAGTAAAACTTTGGGTTTATTTGTTGGAAATTCAGTAATGATGATTTAACTGAGGATTAGTTCTTACTTTTCTAAAAGTTACTCTGTATTTTGTATTAAGGGCAAGTGCTTTGGAAACTTCTGGGAGTGATCATAATGTATGGATGCTAAAAGGAATGTCTGAGATTACCAAAATTTTCCCGTAAGTCACATAAATTGCTTCTACTTAATACTCCAAGCAAATGTGTCCAGTAATTAAAGTGGTTAATTATCTCAGTTTGCTCGGAATATCTTGATCTTAGCACTAAAATTCTACATCTTAAGAAGAAACTCCTTAGGAAACCAATACATTCCAAGAGGCAGAAATTATATGGGAAACTTTGACTCTTTTAAGTAGTCAATATACGAGTGCACTTATATCCATGACTCTGTATTCTATAAATAAGCTCTTCATTCATAATCATCTCCGTGGTCTATACATCTTTCATCATTAATTCTCGGATTTTAAAGAAACTTGATTTTCTTGATCATTTATGTAAATTATGACAAGTGTTTTACATATATCTGCTTTATAATATAAACTGAACATTGCAAATATCCCCAAACCCAAAAATTTTGATGAATACTTAAAATGCAAAGTGTATATATCTTGATGTTATCTCCTATGCACTGGAATTCTAATTTTTAACTTTAGTGAAAACCTATATTATTCTTTTAGTTTATTTCTCTTATTAAGTGAACATTCATATGCAAATTAACATTATAACACCCAATTTTAGAGAGAGTTGGTTAATTTTATGAAGAAAATAATTGGTAAATAAATGTATTTTATACAAAATCTGGCAATAATATACTGATTACAATATTCTTTATTTTTTTATTAAGTTAGAGGCAAAAGTATTTCTCTTTGGTAACCTATTATTATAATTTTGTCAACTCACTATAAATACTTGCAAGTAATAAAATAAAAATAATACACATTAAAAACATTTTACAAGTATGAGAATATTATGTCATGTTAGTTTACATTTTTTCTCCTAGAGATCCACTTAATTTTTACTGAATCAAATCTCAATTTCCAAATAAGTTAGGATTTACTAAAGAAGTATATGTTAATTATTTGTGCCTTATCTCAATTACCACTATTTTGTCTGTATTAGATAGTAGCACATGTGAACAGCACATGTATTTTTTTCTGTATTTAGGTTTGCACAGGTATTAACTTCTATAACACAAATTCATCCATTTTGGCTTAAAGAAAGATATTTTTCATTGATTTTTCTTTTTCACTAAAAGGAAATAATGACTGTACATCTTTTTAAATTATATTATGGCACTAAATATAATTTTAAAAAGTAACTTTTCTAGTCTATTTTCTATTTCTTATAAGATGGTAAAACTTGTATTATTTATTATTGTATTTCAAACATAGGGATGCTTTAGCAATTCAGACCTCTTGTTTCTGATCTCTTCTGTTCTTTGGCTTTTGCTTATCTGTTTCAACATAGGGAGGATAGCAAGTCACATGGAGTAGCAATAAAACTTGACCTCAAAAAGTAATCCCATCGCCTGACCTGTGGTGGCACAGTACATAAAGCATTTTCTGGAATGCTGAGGTCACTGGCTTGAATCCCCTGGCTTGCCTGGTCAAGGCACATATGAGAAGCAACTGCTACAAGTTGATGCTTCCTTTTTCTCCTCCCCTTTTTCTCTGTCTCTCCTTTCTCCCTAAAATCAATAAAATAAAAATATTTTTTAAAATAATAATTCCATCAAAACTACTTTTAACAAGTTAATTGGATACACCCATTTTTCACTGACTTCAGATATTCCTTCATTTGAACTAACAAAGAAAATATACCTAATCATTACATACCAAGAGACTATGTACCCAGACACACCCATTTAAAATTGGATTTAAACAGGTATAGAAGAGATAAGTACATCGCATAATGCTGAAGTTCAGATTCCCATGCCATCTACTTCAGCTATGAGCGCTTTCTTAGTTCATGCCTGTTGCTTGATATGTGGTTTCTTTACAAGAGGAAGGAAAGAATACAAGACTAGTTTATAAATAATCACTGCAATATTCTGACATTAGCTGGAGAAGATCTTCTACTGAATAACAACCCCACTCAAGAGTGAGCCTAAATTCAACAATGAAGTACAACTCACTGAGGTATAGGTATATCCCAAAGCTTGGATAGTGGATAATGACTGCATTGTTTAGTTAGAGGCCTAAAAGTAACAAGACTATAAAATACAGGTTAAGGTTATCTGAAAAGTAGGTACCCAGATAAACCTATGAAATTAAAAACAAAGAAATCAACCTTTTCATCTTGTCTTTTTTTTTAAGACTTTATTTATTCATTTTACATAGGAGAGGAGAGAAGAGGGGGGAGGAGAGAGAGAGAGATGGGGAGAAGCAGGAAGCATCAACACCCATATATGCCTTGACTAGGCAAACCCATAGTTTCAAATCAGCGACCTCAGTGTTCCAGGTCAATGCTTTATCTACTGTGTCACCACAGGTCAGGCTCATCTCATCTTAATGGTCAACAGAAATTATTCACCACAAATATGTTCTTCAAAATTTTACAAGTCATAGGTAACTAGTACTGTGGTTGTCGATCTAATTCTGTCCTTGATCATTTTAGTACTTGTACAGTGTGCTCAGCAAATAAGATGTATACACGAACAATGCAACAGGGTTTCTGTTACTCTAAAGATATTCTAGTGACTACTTGTTGAATATCCAACATACCAGCAGCAGACAGAAATGTTGAAATGTTAATATGGCACAATTATTCAGGGACATCAGCTATCCAAAAACTGACTCATTAATTGTATCAAATTCCACTCATTTTGGTAGACACAGAAACTCAACCATACTAGAATCAATACTTGAACTGATGATTAATGCCTGAACAACCAAACTGAATCCTGATAATGTGACGTTCACATGTGCTACTATCTAAAGACTTACAGAATGGTATCTTACTCAACATTGCCCTTGACTTTTAGAGAAAAGGGACTGTGACAATGGGCTATAATTCTGGTTTTTACTGAACAGGACTGCTGTTGTTGGAATGAAGTGTCGAAGCCTTAACTAATGTATTAAATTGAAAACACCTTGTGGAATTGGACACTGTCTCCACAATGAAGTTTATGTACTCAATCAATGAGTTATATAGAGTTCAATGCCCACAACAGAGTACACTGGTCCAGCAATCAAGGAGTGGAAATAGGATCAACATGATACACAATCACTCCCATTTATCCACATGAAGAGTTTTTCTCATTCCCAAAATCACAGGATCTGTCAGGTAACAGTTCCTGCTTCCTGGGTGTGGGTGGGACTCTATTCTCTGTGCACTTGCCAGGGAATAAAGTCAAGTATCCATTGAACTACCTTCTGGGGTTGCCATGTTGTTATTTGGCCCTTCTTATTGAGTAACTAGCAAACATAGAAAAGAAGTTAGTTACACTAATAACAATCTACTGTGATTATATTAATGGTGATGATAGGATTCTGTTTACCATAGGGGATTCAAAAGGTTTTCTCTTGATGCTTCAGTGCTCAACATTTATACAAAAATGATGAGTTTCACCAACCACATCCACAAGGACAAAGGAAAAAACAACTAAGTGTACAGACCACCATAGACTCAATATGGACTATCCTTCCAATTTAGCAACCCACATCAGCCAAAGTGATTGATCAAGGGTAAGGGAAATCTTAAATACTATAGTTGTGACAATAGAGAAATGATCATAAATATTGACACCAGTATTTTGTTTAGTCTTTTTATTTAACTTTGTTGAGAATATTTCAACTGATGGTGTCTTTGATTGACTGGATATATTTTCTCCTACAAATGAGGGCAACTTTTTCCTATGTAATTCAACCACACAAAAATCGCACAAGAAATGGCTTTTTCTTAAACTAACTTATGTGTCATCCAAGATAACTTTAGACCTTGGGCACTGCCTTGCTCCAAATGGTCCTGAAGCTGATTCAAAAATTTTGCAGCATTTGTTGCTATCACAACAGAGCAAAGCTCTCACATGTACAAGGTGACAGATCAGTAGGGACAGCTGCTACTCTAGCCAGTCTGGATACAGAGAACTTCTGATATCCCCAATAGTCTAGGTGGGGGACCAAACAACACATCCTAGAGATATAGATTGCTAAAGACCTGACAGGTGGTAGCCAATAGGGAATAAGATATAGTGCTTTTATTTGGGCTTTTTTAGGATTTCCTGCCATCAACTATGCTCATTAAGAACTAATGTTTCTTATTGTACTTGCTCTATTTCTTTGTCTCTTTCATGTAATTTCACTTTTGCTTCCCTATGAATGCACACTCCTGTGAGAACAGGGGTCCCTTTGCCTTAGGCCCTGTCATCTTGAAAACCTGAAATATTTAAATATTTTGTATTTACACATTTCCCATATTTTTCCCTGAATATGAGTCTTTCAACTGATTGATTTGAATAACATTTAAATTGACAAAATATATTAATGCTCTGGACAGTGGCAAATTTTTGTGAAAAAGATTAGGACTAATTATGGACAAAAATTGCGATTTGGTGAATATCTTCTCTTATTTTTTGGAAGGCTCCTTATCTTAGTGCCCAACCTAATCCCAAGTGTGGTGCCTAAATCCTTCTGTTAGAAGAAACAGTATCCTACATTTGTGTTACTAGCACTATCCAATGTAGATTTAACTCAGTTTTATTCTTTAATGATGGTGATGCTATAACTGGATAAAGCTATGCCAAGATAAATTATTAGCTGGTAAATAAGGAAAGAAAATAGAGGTTTTTCCCACTATCTTTGTTAAAGCAATCCCATAAAATATTTCATAAGTCAAAATGGTGTAGAGCAAAAATGAAGCAATTATCATTCATTTATTTTTATGCATTTTCTCAAACAAAATAGTTTATTAAACTAGCATGCATATTGATAAATTTACATGCTGCATTATTTCTTCTTTTTTCTTTTTAAATTACAGTTGAGTTTCAATATTATTTATATTGACTTCAAGTGTACAATATAGCGTCTAGACATTTATTTAATTTTTAAAGTCATCTACCTTGGTAAGTCCAGTACCCACCTGGACCATATATAGCTATTACAATATTATTGACTATATTTCCCATGCTGTACTTTATACCCCATAACTATTGTTTAAATACCAATTTTTACTTCTTAATTCCTTGACCTTCTTCACCCAGACACCCATACCCCACCCTACTGGCAACCATCAGTCTATGATCTATATTCATGAGTCTGTTTTTGTTTTATTTGTCCACTTATTTTGTTCTTTAGACTCCACATATAAGCAAAATCATATGATATTTGTCTTTCTCTATTTGACTTACTTTCTTTTGAATAATATCCTTTAAATCCATACATGTTGCAAATGGTAAGGTTTTATTCTTTTATGGCCAAGTAATGTCAGTTTTGTCGTTATTGTTGTTGTTAGTAAAACAGGTAAAAGTGAAGTGGCATAATGTGAACTTTTTTTTTTAATTTTAATGGAATGACATAGATCAATCAGGGTACATAGGTTCAGAGAAAACATCTGCAGGTTATTTTGACATTTGATTATGTTGCATACCCATCACCCAAGGTCATATAGTCTTCTGTCATCTTCTATCTGGTTTACTTTGTGCCGCTCCTCTCCCCCATCCCCTCTTTTCCCTTCCCACCCCTGGTAATCACCACACTCTTGTCCATGTCCCTGAATCTCATTTTATGTCCCACCTATGTATGAAATCATATAGTTTTTAGTTTTTTTCTGATTTACTTATTTCACACAGTATAATGTTATCAAGTTCCATCCATGTTATTGTAAATGATCCTATGTCATCATTTCTTATGGCTGAGTAATATTTTATAGTATATATGTACCACATCTTCTTTATCCAATCATCTATTGAAGGGCTTTTTGGTTGTTTCCATGTCTTTGCCACTATGAACAATGCTGCAGTAAACATGGGTCTGCATTTGTCTTTACGTACCAGTGTTTTTGAGTTATTTACAGACTCAGCAGGATTATGCCACAAGCAGTCTTCCCACTGACAGCTAAGAGTGCCCCCCAAAACACTGACTTCCTGCTAAGCAGATCTCTCTTGCTCTCTAGTGTGCAGACCCAGCTCCCAGTGCAATGCTATAGAGCATTTAGATGCATGCTCTATAGAACACAGTGTCATATCAGGTGACATCACATCAACACTATAATTATAATATTACTCATTTATTTTCAAGCATTCATTTATGTTAGTAGAATACTCATCAAACTCCAGAAGCAGTGAGAAGAATCTGTGATTACATATCATTGCCAATAAACTTTTCTCATCTCTTTTTAAACGTAGTACATCAGTATATTAAATAAATCGTCATCTTTGTAGGTTGTGTGGTAGTGGGTAAGTGTATAAGGTCTAACTTAGTGAAGAATTGAAATTATGATCTGCTACTTAGTACCTGGGTGACCTCGAATATGTTTTCTACCTATCCTTTGCCAGCCTAAGAAATGGAATAATCAGAGGCAAGGAATTGGACATAACACTGATCATTAAGCAAATCTTTGCTCTTCTTACAATGTCTGATGTTATAAGTCATTTCACTTATCAGAAACTCAGTTGCCTTAAAAGAAGGGAGATGGTTTGGTGAATTATTGTTCTGGATTTAGATTTTTGTTTCTTATTTTGACTGGGTGCAAGAGAAAAGGATTGAAGATGAAATTTAGTGATAGCTTTACAAAAACGTTTTTGGCGCTCCATAAAGCAAAAGTAGGACTGAAATTGGCCAGACGAGGAAGCAACTAATCTAGGTAGATGTAACAATGTTACCTCAAGCATACAGGTGGAAAATAACAGGTCACCTACCACCCTGTGTGAAACCTAGACATTTTTATCTATATGTGATAATATATTCATAAGGCTATATTAATCAGTTGGTAAGTGATTATGAAAGCTAAATTTAATCATGATAAAAGACTATTTTATTATATATGGCCTGTATTTTTGCATTTAAAATAGTTTTAAGTAGAGCATCAGTAACACAACATGGAAAATATCATCTTAAAAATGTTCTTACTTTTCAAAATTGAAATTTGGCAACCATATGGTGGTCCCCAGAATGTTTTCTTAAACATTACAAGTCTGTACAAAAAAAAAAAAAAAAAAAAAGGAAGAGGAAGAAGAAGAAAGCTGGAATTACTGTTGTAAAATCAAATACCAATCAATTCTGGTTAGAACGTCAGTCTTCTGGGTTGACTCTAAGGTTTATAAAAGAATTTAAAGGTCAAGAATGTCAAGATATCTTTTACTATTATCACTGTTTTATTAATGAAGAAATAAAGGCTTAAGGATGTTAAATTCTTTTTCCAAAGTTTTATAGTCACTACTTTAGAACTTTAAAGCCCATGATTCTTATGACTTTAAAATAAGGAGTGGTCAAGAATTTTAACTTCTTACTTATTGGTGAGAGCAGTCTCATTGTGGTACTGAGGGTAGAATCAATTTTACTTTGTTTTGTGGGGGAAAAAATAGAAGGTCATTGAGAATAGGATGAATTTCAAAAACTTCTCTGTGAAGTAAAATCACTCTGGGTTGTAGATATATGTAAGGTGTCATCAAATTGGTACTATTATTTTTTAAACATATTATTGATAATTGACTTTTTTTTAATGCTGTGAGGAAAAACAACCTATAGAAGAAGTGGATATAGAGGAGTAAAACTATATACCTTAAACAGTATTATCTATAATCAAGCTAGAAAAACGCTAATGAAATGGCATATAGACTTTTGGTTTATAGACATACCCCAGTTAATCTCTCCAATTCAACCTATAATGGCTATATGAATTTGGTAAATGATATTAGTGTAAATGTAAAAAATAAAAACATACAAGTACTTGGAAGAAAAGATGTTGAGTTCTCCTTTAAACTGCTGTAGGGAAAGACTCTCTAATTGTGACTTGGCATCCTTTTTCTTTCTTCTGGCAACAACATTAATTTTGCTTTAGGAGATTACATTGGATTTGCATAGAACTCTCAAAGTACATTGCTTCCTCTGGTCAACACTTGGGTTTGTGAGTAAAACTAATCTAGCTAGGCTTTCTCCCTTGGAATGTAAACCAGTTATCACATATGTGGCTATATCCTTAAAGCGTTAAATAGAAGGGAACTATATACATACAAATTACTCAATCACTTTCATCCCTGAAAAGGCAGAGATTGGTAGATTATCCACAAATGAGAGATTACTTCTGGACTGCAGAAGGAGTGAGAAGGTAAAATGGTGAAAATACATTTGAAAATTTTGTAGGTAGCTGGGTGTTTGTAACTTGACAATTTAAATTTTGAAGAGTGGCAAAGTTAAAAACAGAATTAAGAGAAACAGGAGAAGTCACTTATTAGAACATGGATAGATGATGAGTTGTGTTTTGAGGATTTGGTAGATATTGATGACAGAGGATTTCTACTGATTTAAATATGGAAAATTGTACAAGATTTACAGTGAACAATAGATGGAACAAGATAATGGAGATGCTAGGACTGATCTAGGCAGTGGTCTTATCTTTTCTGGATTCCTAATACCAAAATGGATAAAATATAGCACTTTAAACAAAAATTTAGTTATCTAAAAATAAAGACAGGAAACTTTGCAGTTTTGTACTAATCAGTCATTTTTCTTTTAGGGTTGTATTAGGATGTCAGTGAAATTATTCACTATGTTGACCAAGTTTTATTGATAATCCTGAAACAAAGTTTTATTTGCATCTTCCTACAAATACACTTCCTACAAATAACAGTAAGTGGTATTAAATTCCACTTACTGTTAATTACAGAAGGTTGTATATTTCATTACATGTTTTATTAAACATAGTAACCAATTTGCAGATATGCCTAAAATAAGACAAAAGAAACTACTAGTCTATGGAATAAAACAATAGACTAAAAGGAATAAAGATGGAGTAAAGACGAAGGACAGATAATTTTTAAAAGAAAACAAAAGAAGTACAGAAATGAGAAATGGAAGGTTTTAATGTCAGGAAATAAAAGTTAAATCACAGTGTTGAAGATTTCTGAGGCAGTGTAGGTCTTCTGAGGTAGTATAGGTTAGGTATTCCTGAGAAAAATAAGGAATCAATTTTATAGATCAAATCATGTTGAAATGAACAGTGTTTATAAGAACAAGAGAAAGTCTGTTTGAATAACAAAGTCTTCCAAAATGATGGCAGAAGTTGGGGTAGATAGGAAGTCTATGAACCAAGTTTTGGAATTAACAAGAGGTTGTGAAATGGCAGTGAAAAGGCTGCCTGTAAAGTCCTTTGTTGTAGCTCTGTTCTTTTCAGAGTCCCTGGATTGTCACCCAGCCAATATAGTCACTAATTCCAGCCTTAGAAGATTAGGACCAAATATAAAAAACAGTGAAAGCTGGAAGCAGCTAGCTATCAGACGTAGCTTTCTCTCTGACTGTTTTTCTAAATAATATAAGATGGGTTTTAAAAGTCTGGTGTAAAAGTAATCTTGCTTACGTACACTCATGGCATTTATCAATGCTGTGCAAATTGAACACCAATAAATCATTCCTTACAAAGATATTCAAATCTTCAGAGGGACAAATGTAATACTACAAAAGAAAGATTGATTTCATTAATAATGAACACTTGTTTAAATCATAATTAACAGGTGGGTTGAATATTTGTGTGCCAACTGTGGGTTTTGCTTCTGCCTGATAAAATACAGCCATATTTTGTTCCTGTAAACCCCACTTTATGATATTTTATTATGTGAGGAATTTCTTTTTAACTCTCACATAACAGCCTGATACCAGGAAAGGGGATGTAGGATTGAACCAGAGAGGAATTCAAGAGATTTACCCCAGGAATTTCATGAATTGAATGAATGCTTGTGAAAGGAATGACCACTACTCGTGGATGCCGCCAGGGGATGTTGATTGGAGCCATTGAAAGATATTTTGAGAGACTTTGATGCCAGTGAGAAATACTTTGTCAGTATTGCATGAATGGCTTAATTTTTTTATGAATTAAAAATCATAACTGATGATTTTTTGAATAGAGAATTGTGTAAGTAAGGAAATCAAGTAATGGACATTGGAATCTCTAGGTTTCTCATTTTAAATAAGAGACTTATTATTCTGCTCCAGCATACAAAATGCCAAATCATGGTTCTGTATACTCACAATAATCCTTGGATGTTGGTTCTAATACTATGTATTTAATAGGACATACATAAAATATATTCTCTGAAATGAAGCAATGTAAAGACCCATAAATACCAGATACAGAAATCTACCACTTTTCAAAAGTTCAAATGCAAATCAAAACTACAATGTGAGAGATGACGTCAGAGTAATGGTGGGGTAGGAAGCGATACCGATAAATCTCCCCCAAAACTCAACAAGATCTTCAACCAGAAACAGAAAAACCTATACTTGGAGCTTCCAGATGCTTCGCAATACACCCAAAGGTATGATTGAGTGAAAAATTGGCTAAATATATAACCAAACCCCGAAGGAAATAGGGAGTAAGAAATGCTCCGCCTTCCTCACTAACCTAAACAGGGCGGCTTTCTCTGGTAACTGTGAATATAGAAACTGAGGCGGGCAAAGGGGGTGAATACAAACGGCCGAACCAGGCTGTGGCACGGAGATCCAAGCCGAGGAAAATCTGATCCTGTGGAAACCCGGGCAATACAAGCTAACACTCGCGCCAAACCCAAACAAAGAAAGACAAGCGGCGCGGCCATTTTACCCGGTCTCCTGGTTGGTGCGCAGTTAGTGGGCGAGAGATTTCTTCCTAGGCCCCAGGAGTCAGTGTCCGTGTTGCCCCACGGAGAAGCAGGGTCAGAGGCCTTTCTGTGGGCCGAGGGCAGAGTCTCTGGGCAGCCCCAGCGCCCTGGGAAAGCCACGCACGGGAGGGAGTGAGAACTAATTCCAATGGTGGAGATTTTCCTTGCCGAGGGTGTTTCACTCAGAGGGAAAGCGGCCGGCCTCATATCCTGGTTTGCGCGCGCAGATAAGGAGTGAGCGATTCCTCCGAGTGCCTCGGCAGTGCGCGCCCGTGTCATCGCACAGAGGAGCAGAGTCAGGGGCCTTTGTGTGGGCCAAAGCGGAATCTCGGGCCGCCCCAGCGCCTTGCAAAAGCCGCGCACAGGGACGGAGCGAGACTCAATTCCAGCGCTGCAACTTTTCCCTGCGGTCGGGGGTTTCACTCAGAGCGTGAGACTGCTGGCCGGATATCCTGGTCTGCACGCGCAGCCAGTGAGTGAGAGTTTTCTCCAAGCGCCCCGGAAGTGGGCACCCGCTTGTGTTACCGGACAGAGTGGCAGAGCCAGAGGTCTGTGAGTGGGTGGAAAGCCCGCCTGATTATGCTAGCAGCTCTGACTGACTGAGCCTTACCCAGAGCCCTGTGCTGAGTGGAAATAGAGTGGGGAGTTGCCAGCTCTTTGAGCCTCTTACTATCCAGGCAGAGGCAGCAGCAACCCCATAGCTGGATTATCAGGCTACTAATTGAGGAAGGAAAGACTAGGAGAAAGGCTCCAGGAACACGGACTCTCTCACTGTCGGAGCCTATAAATGCTAATAGCCTCGACTGCCAACGAGACTAAAGCACAATACATGACATTGCCATAGAGACTTATCAACTGCAAACCTCCACCTGAGCGTGGCAAAGGGGCAAAACCCGGGGTACAGAGTCACCGACCAGGAAGAGGGAGAGAAAAGAAAAAGCAAGAAGATAACCTCTCAAAATCAAGAATAATCTGCAGACTTTATAACCTATCCCATTTTATTATATTTGTTCGTTTGTTTCTCTTATCTTCATTCTTGATACTTTTTTTTTTCCTCCTCCAATTTGGCCGATTAACTCTCTACCGGTCTTACTCTCTCCTCTCCTTGAACTACACTACCCATAAGTGTTACATCTCCCATTATCTTTTCTCTTCTCTTCCTTTCTCTCTATGAGGGTTGCACTCCAAAACCCTTAACTCTCTCTCTCTCTCCTTTCTTTTTTCTTCTTTTAGTGGTTCCCTCTTTTTTTCTCTCTCTCTCTCTCTCTTTCTTTTCTCCCTCTATATTAGTTTCTTCCTTTCTCCTTTACATCTCCTCTCATTCAAACCTCAATAACAAACAAATTATCTTATCTGGGACTCAAACTTATGTTTGTGGCATTTTGGGGGGTTTTTACTTCACCTTTTTAACTCACTAGCAGTGCTCCCATCCCTGGCTCTCCATATTATCTAGTTCTTGTTCCACTAAATACAATAGTAATTTTTTAATTTGTCCCCCCATTTTTCCGTTTTCCTCTTAATCCTCTCATCACAACTCTTAGACAACCAACACCTAAAAGCAAATCATTTTATTCTTGACCCAAATTTTTTCCTTACTTGCTTTTTGTGTGTCCATACGCTCTTTTTTTTCTTTTTTCTTTCTTTTTTTTTTTTTTTTTTTGCCCCTTTATTACTTTTCCCCAATTCAGGCCCTCCATCACAGGCACTGTTTGTTATAATTCACAGTCCACCACAAGATTTTATCAAGAAAGAGGGGAGAGGAGAGGAGAGGAAAAAAGGAGGGGGGGAATAATTTCCTTTTTTTTTTTTTTTTTTTTTTAATTTTTATTTTATTTTATTTTTCTTTATTTCATTATTAATTTTTTTTTAAAAAACAACTCTTTTCGATTTTTTTTTATTATTTTTTGAAACTTTTTATTCTTTATTAAATCTCATTAATACTATCAACAAAAACACCCTCAGATGCCATTAAGGAAGAGAAAATCGAATATCATGGATACAAAAGAAAGAGAGGTAACACAGCTAGATGAGGAAAAATCTATGGAGAAAAAATTTAATATATTGGAAACCTTGGAGCTAAATGACAGAGAATTCAAGATAGAAATCCTAAAAATCCTCCAAGATATTCAAGAAAACACAGAAAGGCAATTTAGGGAGCTCAGAAAACAACTCAATGAACACAAAGAATATATGTCCAAGGAAATTGAAACTATAAAAACAAATCAAACAGAGATGAAAAACTCAATTCACGAGCTGAAAAACGAAGTAACAAGCTTAGCTAATAGAACAGGTCAGATAGAAGAGAGGATAAGTGAAATAGAAGACAAGCAACTTGAGGCACAACAGAGAGAAGAAGAAAGAGACTCAAAAATTAAAAAAAATGAGATAGCCCTACAAGAATTATCTGACTCCATCAAAAAGAATAACATAAGAATAATAGGTATATCAGAGGGAGAAGAGAGAGAAAATGGAATGGAGAACATACTCAAACAAATAATAGATGAGAACTTCCCAAGCCTGTGGAAAGAACTAAAGCCTCAAGTTCAAGAAGCAAACAGAACTCCAAGTTTTCTTAACCCCAACAAACCTACTCCAAGGCATATCATAATGAAATTGACACAAACCAACAGCAAAGAAAAAATTCTCAAGGCAGCCAGGGAAAAGAAGAATACAACATATAAAGGAAGGCCCATTAGATTATCATCAGATTTCTCAGCAGAAACTCTAGAAGCTAGAAGAGAGTGGACCCCAATATTTAAAGTCCTGAAAGAGAGGAACTTTCAGCCACGAATACTATACCCATCAAAGCTATCCTTCAAATATGAAGGAGAAATAAAAACATTCACAGATACAGAAAAGATGAGGGAATTTATCATCAGAAAACCCCCACTCCAGGAATTACTAAAGGGGGTTCTCCAATCAGATACAAAGAACAAAAAAAAAACAGAGCCACAAGTAAAAGCTCCAAGAAGAACACAATAAAACCAAATTTAAACTGTGACAACAACAAAAAGAAAGAGGGGGAGAAGATGGAGATTAACAGTAGCAAAGGACGATGGAGTGCAAAAGTACTCACAAAATAGTGCGCTACAATGAACAGGGTAGGGACCCTTTTCATTACTCAAAGGTAACCACCATTGAAAAAACCACCACAGAAGCACATGAGATAAAAAAGATAGCAACAGAGGAAAGATGTATGGAATACAACCAAATAAAAACAAAAGATAGAAAAACAAAAGAGAAGGATCAAACAAGACACAAAACTAACAGAAAGCAAGATATAAAATGGCAATAGGGAACTCACAAGTATCAATAATTACACTAAATGTAAACGGATTAAACTCACCAATAAAAAGGCACAGAGTAGCAGAATGGATTAAAAAAGAAAATCCAACTGTATGCTGCCTACAGGAAACTCATCTAAGTAACAAGGATAAAAACAAATTCAAAGTGAAAGGCTGGAAAACAATACTCCAAGCAAATAACATCCAAAAAAAAGCAGGTGTAGCAATACTCATATCGGATAATGCTGACTACAAGACAGGAAAAGTACTCAGAGACAAAAATGGCCATTTCATAATGGCTAAGGGGACACTGAATCAAGAAGACATAACAATTCTTAATATATATGCACCAAACCAAGGAGCACCAAAATATATAAGACAGCTACTTATTGATCTTAAAACAAAAACTGGCAAAAATACAATCATACTTGGAGACCTCAATACACCGCTGACGGCTCTAGATCGGTCATCCAAACAGAGAATCAACAAAGACATAGTGGCCTTAAACAAAACACTAGAGCACCTGGATATGATAGACATCTACAGGACATTTCATCCCAAAGTGACTGAGTATACAGTTTTCTCCAGTGTACATGGATCATTCTCAAGAATTGACCATATGTTGGGCCACAAAAACAACATCAGCAAATTCAGAAAAATTGAAGTTGTACCAAGCATATTTTCTGATCATAAAGCCTTGAAACTAGAATTCAACTGCAAAAAAGAGGAAAAAAATCCCAAAAAAATGTGGAAACTAAACAACATACTTTTAAAAAATGAATGGGTCAAAGAAGAAATAAGTGCAGAGATCAAAAGATATATACAGACTAATGAAAATGACAATACGACATATCAGAATCTATGGGATGCAGCAAAAGCAGTGATAAGAGGGAAGTTCATATCACTTCAGGCATATATGAACAAACAAGAGAGAGCCCAAGTGAACCACTTAACTTCCCACCTTAAGGAACTAGAAAAAGAAGAACAAAGACAACCCAAAACCAGCCGAAGAAAGGAGATAATAAAAATCAGAGCAGAAATAAATGAATTAGAGAACAGAAAAACTATAGAAAAAATTAATAGAACAAGGAGCTGGTTCTTTGAAAAGATCAACAAAATTGACAAACCCTTGGCAATACTTACCAAGGAAAAAAGAGAAAGAACTCATATAAACAAAATCCAAAATGAAAGAGGAGAAATCACCACGGACACCGTAGATATACAAAGAATTATTGTAGAATACTATGAAAAACTTTATGCTACTAAATTCAACAACCAAGAAGAAATGGGTAAATTCCTAGAAAAATACAACCTTCCTAGACTGAGTCAAGAAGAAGCAGAAAGCCTAAACAGACCTATCAGTAGAGAAGAAATAGAAAAAACCATTAAAAACCTCCCCAAAAATAAAAGTCCAGGCCCTGACGGCTATACCAGCGAATTTTATCAAACATTCAAAGAAGACTTGGTTCCTATTCTACTCAAAGTCTTCCAAAAAATTGAAGAAGAAGCAATACTTCCAAACACATTTTACGAAGCCAACATAACCCTCATACCAAAACCAGGCAAGGATGGCACAAAAAAAGAAAACTACAGACCAATATCTCTAATGAATACAGATGCTAAAATACTAAACAAAATACTAGCAAATCGAATACAACAACATATTAAAAAAATAATACATCATGATCAAGTGGGATTCATCCCAGAATCTCAAGGATGGTTCAACATACGTAAAACGGTTAACGTAATACACCATATCAACAAAACAAAGAACAAAAACCACATGATCTTATCAATAGACGCAGAAAAGGCTTTCGATAAAATACAACACAATTTTATGTTTAAGACTCTCAACAAAATGGGTATAGAAGGAAAATATCTCAACATGATAAAGGCCATATATGATAAACCATCAGCTAACATCATATTAAATGGCACTAAACTGAAGGCTTTCCCCCTTAAATCAGGAACAAGACAGGGTTGTCCACTCTCTCCACTCTTATTTAATGTGGTACTAGAGGTTCTAGCCAGAGCAATCAGACAAGACAAAGAAATAAAAGGCATCCATATCGGAAAAGAAGAAGTAAAGGTATCACTTTTTGCAGATGATATGATACTATACATCGAAAACCCCAAAGAATCCACAAAAAGACTACTAGAAACAATAAGCCAATACAGTAAGGTCGCAGGATACAAAATTAACATACAGAAGTCAATAGCCTTTCTATATGCCAACAATGAAACAACTGAGAAGGAACTCAAAAGAATAATCCCCTTCACGATTGCAACAAAAAAAATAAAATACTTAGGAATAAACATAACAAAGAATGTAAAGGACTTATATAATGAAAACTATAAACCATTGTTAAGGGAAATCGAAAAAGATATAATGAGATGGAAGAATATACCTTGTTCTTGGCTAGGAAGAATAAATATAATCAAGATGGCTATATTACCCAAAGCAATATACAAATTTAATGCAATTCCCATCAAACTTCCAATGACATTTTTTAAAGAAATAGAGCAAAAAATCATCAGATTTATATGGAACTATAAAAAACCCCGAATAGCCAAAGCAATCCTAAAGAAAAAGAATGAAGCTGGGGGCATTTCAATACCTGACTTCAAACTCTATTATAGGGCCACGACAATCAAAACAGCATGGTATTGGCAGAAAAATAGACACTCAGACCAATGGAACAGAATAGAAAGTCCAGAAATAAAACCACATATATATAGTCAAATAATTTTTGATAAAGGGGCCAACAACACACAATGGAGAAAAGAAAGCCTCTTCAATAAATGGTGCTGGGAAAACTGGAAAGCCACATGCAAAAGAATGAAACTGGACTACAGTCTCTCCCCCTGTACAAAAATTAACTCAAAATGGATCAAAGATCTAAACATAAGACCTGAAACAATTAAGTACATAGAAGAAGACATAGGTACTCAACTCAGGGACCTGGGTTTTAAAGAGCATTTTATGAATTTGACTCCAATGGCAAGAGAAGTGAAGGCAAAAATTAATGAATGGGACTACATCAGACTAAGAAGTTTTTGCTCAGCAAGAGAAACTGATAACAAAATAAACAGAAAGCCAACTAAATGGGAAATGATATTTTCAAACAACAGCTCAGATAAGGGCCTAATATCCAAAATATACAAAGAACTCATAAAACTCAACAACAAACAAACAAACAATCCAATAAAAAAATGGGAAGAGGATATGAATAGACACTTCTCCCAGGAAGAAATACAAATGGCCAACAGATATATGAAAAGATGCTCATCTTCTTTAGCTATTAGAGAAATGCAAATCAAAACGGCAATGAGATACCACCTCACACCTGTTCGATTAGCTGTTATTAGCAAGTCAGGTAACAGCAAATGTTGGAGAGGCTGTGGAGAAAAAGGAACCCTCATACACTGTTGGTGGGAATGTAAAGTAGTACAACCATTATGGAAGAAAGTATGGTGGTTCCTCAAAAAACTGAAATTAGAACTACCTTATGACCCAGCAATCCCTCTACTGGGTATATATCCCAAAAACTCAGAAACATTGATACGTAAAGACACATGCAGCCTCATGTTTATTGCAGCATTGTTCACAGTGGCCAGGACATGGAAACAACCAAAAAGCCCATCAATAGATGACTGGATAAAGAAGATGTGGCACATATACACTATGGAATACTACTCAGCCATAAGAAATGATGACATCGGAACATTTACAGCAAAATGGTGGGATCTTGATAACATGATACGAAGCGAAATAAGTAAATCAGAAAAAAACAGGAACTGTATTATTCCATACGTAGGTGGGACATAATAGTGAAACTAAGAGACATTTATAAGAGTGTGGTTGTTACGGGGGGGAGGGGGGAATGGGAGAGGGATAGGGGGTGGGGAGGGGCACAAAGAAAACAAGATAGAAGGTGACAGAGGACAATCTGACTTTGGGTAGTGGGTATGCAACATAATTGAACGACAAGATAACCTGGACTTGTTATCTTTGAATATATGTATCCTGATTTATTGATGTCACCCCATTAAAAAAATAAAATTATATAAAAAAAAAAAAAAACTACAATGTGATACCACCTCACACCTGTTAGATTAGCTACTATCAACAAGACAGGTAATAACAAGTGTTGGAGAGGCTGTGGAGAAAAAGGAACCATCATCCACTGTTGGTGGGAATGTAAAGTAGTACCATCATTATGGAAAAAAGCATGGTGGTTCCTCAAAAAATTAAACATAGAACTACTATATGACCCAGCAATCCCTCTACTGGGAATGTTCTGTAAATCCAACTTCTGTAAATCCTCTCAGATATATTTTAAAAAGCTTTCCAGTAGTACTATAATCTATTTGTAGTTTGATAAAATTATGCTTATTTTTAACCTAGGGATATGAAATAGTTTCTTCTTAATAACTGTGAACACTATGATTCATTTGGCACTGATCTCCATTTGAGGCAAGCAAGGATTTTGATTCTGGTGTCTTATCTGATTCAGAAAACAAATGAGCTGAATTTAATCCCTATGGGTACAGGATGGAGGAGGCCTTTCCCACTCTTGCATGTAGGGTGTTTATGTGACTGAGATGGAGAAGAAAGTGACTGGGTTATAAAGGACTAAACTTCCTAAAAAGAAGGCATGAGATGTCCCCAAATCAGAAATTTGCTCCCTGTAGCTCTACAGCCTGAAGCCTTGCTTTAAACTAAGCAAATCCTCAACAAGGCACACTGACATTCTGAAAAAAGAGAATATATTTTAACAGAGCAGAGGCTTTTTATAGCATTAGAAGGGAAAATCAAGTTAGAATTGTCATTGCCGACTTTTTTCTGCAGTTAATCCTTTCTTGAATTTTAATTTTAGGAATCCAATTACATAGAACAAACAATAATAATAGAGTTGCTCTGATTCTCTACCTCTGCCCCTCACTCCCCTTGATATCGCCTGATGGTTCTATGTGAAACTATTCAGATCTGTGGATCACAGTGTAAAGACATTTAGACTAGAAACAAGTTTAGCCTTGAATGTTGAATTGAGAAAGTTTTGTAGGCAGCTAAGTGATATGTGAGAAACATCCTAGTCCATCCTTAAATATCTGTGGTTAAAAAGCTTTGCAGTCATCATGACACTTCAATTGACAGTGTCTCCAATTTAGTTCAAGATAAAAGAATTGAATACGATTCTCTAGATTGCCCAGCTCTCAGCAGCTAGATCACATGGGTGGGTCTGAGTTGTGAGAGATCACTCTGTGGATTTGATAATTACCTTCTTCATATGTGGAATCAGGTCCCATGCTTTTGAAAATTACGTTTTCAGGCAACCTCCTTTTCTAAATTGAAGAGAAACAAATAATATTTTTTCATTTAACTTTATATCAGTAAGTCAGACCTCATGCTATCATCATCTTCAATTTAAATCAGGCTGTTCATGATCCATAAATTAGGTCAAGGTAGATGTAGCTTCTGGCATAAGTAAGAATCAGTAAAATAGATCCCTGTCCTACATATATTCCCCTGATTCCATGCCATATTGCCTGAATGCATGATATTTGAGTATAACTCCTTCAGTTTATAACATTTTGATATACATTGTTCTAGTTTTTATTTGGGGCATCAAGAAATTTATGTCAGTACATAATCTTCCTGGCTTTCATGGGGGAAAACAAAAACACATTCTCTTGCATATAGAATATGATGGTTTGATTGTAAATTTTCAAAGAAACATTTTACTAATGACTCCCTAAATCCTTCTATTTTCAGCTATAACAAACACAAGAGAATAAAACCTAACTGTAATTGCAGACCAAAAGAAAACATTCTTAGTTTCTTAAATAGTGCTAGACATTGGAGAACAAAAAAAATGAACCTTTCCAACATTGGGACAGCAAATGAAAGCCAGATTCATTAAAAGTTAATGATGTAGGATGCAGATAATGAGAAATAGAAGTGGAATTCATAGAGACATATTATCTTTCTGATGCATGGCAAAATTTAATGCATAATCACCTTGACAGTTCCAGTATCTATTTTTATCCCAGTGCCTTTAAAACTCAAAACCCATTAAAGATCCATGATCCCCAAGCCATGTGTTCTCTACAGTTAGAAACAAATTATATTATGAGGGTAAACTGCTTGCTAATAGAAACAGTTGCTATTTAGCATTGTAATAAAGACAGCATTGTTTTGCATAACATCATTCACTTTTATTTATAAGCACTAAATAAAGCAGGGGTCCCCAAACTACGGCCCGCGGGCCACATGCGGCCCCCTGAGGCCATTTATCCGGCCCCCATCGCACTTCTGGAAGGGGCACCTATTTCATTGGTGGTCAGTGAGAGGAGCATAGTTCCCATTGAAATACTAGTCAGTTTGTTGATTTAAATTTACTTGTTCTTTATTTTAAATATTGTATTTGTTCCCATTTTGTTTTTTTTACTTAAAAATATAATATGTGCAGTGTGCATAGGGATTTATTCATAGTTTTTTTTATACTCCGGCCCTCCAACGGTCTGAGAGACAGAGAACTGACCCCCTATGTAAAAAGTTTGGGGACCCCTGAAATAAAGGATAGTGACTTGGTGTGTACTTTGATAAGCAAAATAAATAAATAAATTCAAAATAAAGAATTTAGCCAACCAATAGAGTCTTGTAGCTACTCTAAAAATATATTTCAAAAAAATCTAGCCATGCTAGATTAAATGTAGATAACTCAACCCCCCAGGTTTACAGAAGTGAGGGGATTGGTCATTGTTTCAAGCTGATAAGTCTCACAGTCTAATCCATGTCTTACATTGGCTGGTGCTCTTCTCTTTCTAACACATCCTGTTCTATTGGCCTCTAAGAATATAGAGTATAATTTGAAGTTTGATAGCTAAAAGATAAATTGAAAATTTATCTTCTATATCAAGGAGCAAACTTCCTCTGTCCATACTATATTATGAATTTTTAATGTACTATGACACTTATTATTCCTGACCCAGTGTTACATACCAAACACAATATCATACCTTAGAATAAATATAGAGCTGAGCCTTAGATAACCAGTATTTTGGTTCTATGCCTGGAAATAGTTGTTTTCAGACTTAATTCTTCATCTCTAGGTACGGGGAGGGTGGCCTAAAATGTTTAATCACATGCTTATACAAAAATTCAAAAGACAAACATCTATGCCTTGAATTTATACTGTTTTAATTTTAGACATGTAAAGAAAAAAGTATTTCAACATGAAGTCTTATAGTAAAAGTGAATAAAAAATGGTATGAAAAGTTCATTTTCAGTTAAAAAACTCCTAGAACCTATTCCTCTTGTACCACACAATTGTTGTAAAATGACATGGAAGTCATTTAATTCAGCCTGTAATAAACAGGTTGAGTATCTTATTTACAATATGTTGTCCAGGCTTTAATGATTTGCAGTTACAGGTCTACATATAAAGTTAGAACATATTTATTAATTACAAAGTTATTTAATATGAAGCATAGTGTGCTCTCTCATTTGACTATTAATATTTATAATTTTTATCACTTCACCTTAACCTCCACAGAACTTCAAAGAAATAAAAAGAGGGCTATATTTAAGTGTTATCACTTTCCCAAATGATAAAATGCTCCCAAATTTGCAAGTGTTGGGGATTTAAAGTACCGCATAGAAACAAGAGGGAAATAAACTTCAATAAAGTTCACTGTCTGCCTGACCCTGACCATTTTCCTTAAGAAAGTGTTCCTGAAACCTCTTTCATAGTAAATAGCACTTATTTTTAGACATATTGAGCAAGACAATGTCCACTTCTCTTTAAATTTTGGTGCTAAAAAACACTACTTTTTTATTAATAAAACGAGTTGCCATATTTTAGTCTTTATTTTCATCTGTCTATGCTACTAAATTGTCAAGCTCATAAGAGCCAATATTTTATTAATTTATTTTCTTTTGCTTATCTCTCTATCTTCTCCCTTGAGAATGGTTTCTGGGGGAAACCAAGTTCTCTATATGTGTTGAATGAATGAATGATGAATAAATACCATTTGACCTATTTCTTGTAATAAATAGTCACAGTCAGTGACATCAGTTTAAGAAGTTGGCACATGACCTGTCTTACTGGCCTAAACAACTTCATGGCCCTGGCCGGTTGGCTCACTGGTAGAGCATCGACCTGGTGTGCAGGAGTCCCGGGTTCAATTCCCGGCCAGGGCACACAGGAGAAGCGCCCATCTGCTTCTTCACCCCTCTCCCTCTCCTTCCTCTCTGTCTCTCTCTTCCCCTCCCGCAGCCAAGGCTCCATTGAAGCAAAGTTGGCCCAGGCGCTGAGGATGGCTCTGTGGCCTCTGCCTCAGGTGCTAGAATGGCTTTGGTTGCAACAGAGCGACACCCCAGATGGGCAGAGCATTGCCTCCTGGTGGGCGTGCCAGGTGTATTCTGGTTGGGCGCATGCGGGAGTCTGACTGCCTCCCCATTTCCAACTTCAGAAAAATACAAAAAAAAAAAACCCAAAACCACTTCATAACAGTATTGTTTGAACTTATTCAACAGTTATTCATTCACCATATTTTATGTGTAAGTCAAAGCAGATAAGAATTATGGTGAATCATCAATCTCTTTAAATACAACATGAAGAGATTAAACTAGATTACACATGAAGTATCTTCTCAAAATAACATTGTGTTATTATTTTTTCCCAGTTTACATAAACATTTGTGACAATAAATCTGGAAACTATGGGAATGAATATATAATTTCCCTAGTAACTGATACAGCATTCAATCTTGGCAACTAAAATGAGAACACTGTGATGAAACATCTGCCTTCTTCTTAGTTTGAAAATTAGGTCCAGAGATAGTGTGTGATATCCATCTGACATTCCTGTTCATGAACATATCACAAGAGGCTATCAACATGCCGGATGACTGATTTTAAGAGATTAAGTAAGATAACAAAACATGGGAAAAGAGGTCCTGAATCCTATGTGACTTACCTTTATGAACTGATATATATGTCAAACTGCTACACTCATTTGATTTGGGTATACCTTATTAAACAAAAAACATCATAAATTTTACAATCATTTAAAAAAATAATATACCAAGCATGTGACTTTGGTAATGAATTTTTACAAGTGAAGAGTTTAAATAAAATTAGGAAAAACAAGACAAAAAAAACCCAACAAAACTTGCAGCCTGACCAGGCAGTTGTGCAGTGGCTGGAGCATTGGACTGGGATGTGGAAGACCCAGGTTTGAGACCCTGAGGTCACCAGCTTGAGCGAGGGCTCATCTGGTTTGAGCAAAAGCTCACCACCTTGAGCCCAAGGTTGCTGGCTCGAGCAAGGGGTTACTCGGTCTGCTGAAGGCCCGCGGTCAAGGCACATATGAGAAAGCAATCAATGAACAACTAAGGTGTTGCAATGAAAAACTGATGATTGGTGCTTCTCATCTCTTCGTTCCTGTCTGTCCCTGTCTATACCTCTCTCTGATTCTCTCTGTCTCTGTAAAAATACAAAACAAAAACAAACAAACAAAAAACCCTGCACTAGACAGGATCTAATAGGTTAGGGAGATATTATGTAAGAATATTGTGCCCTGCTTGGTTGGTTAGAGCATCATCCCAGTACAAAGGTTACTGGTTTGATCCCCTTCAGGGCACATGCAGGAATAGATTGATGTTCTTGTCTGTTCCTCTCTCTAAAATCAACAAATAAACATTTAAAATAAAAGTTAAACAAAAGAATATTGTAAAAGAGAATAAGAATATTTGCCATAGAGAAAAAGTATTAACCTCAACTCTAAGGAAGCACTGGGGTGAGATAATAAAAAATATTAGAGGATATTGGGGGACGGGAAAAATGCTCAACATAATTAGGCCTTCTGTATTTGTTAATTAGTGTCCACTGAAGTTAGGCTCCTACTATCCCTAAGAGATCTAGAGATCCGGCCTTTTCTTTCTCGACCACATTTTAAAGGGATGGCTCTCAGGTCCTTGACAAAGACATACTTGGGGTGTAAAACTGGTAAGAGGCTGGGAGAAGATTTACATCTCTTTTGAGCAAAAAAAGACTCTAAGTATAAGCTTTCTGAAATAAATACTCTAAGAAAATGGAGCTCACAAAGAGGCCTAAGGTCAGGTAGAAACCTGTCTAAATTTTAGTTCAGTGGAGAGAAATGTATAGCCATGTTGGTCAAAGGAAATAAAAATATAAATTGTGTGCAGACTGATTTTTAGAAAGCTGAAACTTAGAAAGGTACTTTCTGGTATCCACCCATTAGTTAGCGATAGAATAAGAATTAAAATGGACTGTGTGCCCACCACGCAAAGTCATCTTTTTTTCCATCACCATATATACAATCACCTTTACCCTTTACTGCCTCTCCTCCCCTTCCTTCTGGAAACCAGCAGACTGTTTTCTATGTCTACGAGTTTTTGTTTGATATTCCTGTTTGCTTATTTGTTATTTTTAGTTTTATATCCCATAAAGGGATGCAATCACATGGTTCTTGACTTTTTCTATTCATCTTATTTGGTTTAGCATGATATTCTCAAGATCCATCCATGTTGACACAAATGTAAGTATTTCATCTTTTCTCATGGTGAGAATTCCATTGAATAATACTAAGCAACATTTCTGTTGTTTCCATGTCTTGACCACTGTGAATAATGCTGGAATGAACTTGGAAGAGAGAGAGAGAGAGAGTGTGTGTGTGTGTGTGTGTGTGTGTATCTGATGTATGATGTATTTTGGTGAATAAATGTTTTCAAATTGTTGGAGTAGTTACTCAAAGAGAAGATGAGGGGTCATATGGTAATTCTATTCTCAATTATTTTTTAATTTAATTTGTAATTTGAGAGTGAGAGAGAGGTAGGGGTAAAGGCAGAAACATTGATCTGTTGCTGTATGTGCCCTGACCAAAGATGGAACCAGCAACCTTTGCACACAGGACAATGCTCTGACCAACTGAGCTCTTTTTTGAGGAAACTCCATACTGTTTTCCATAGTGGCTAAGCCAGTTTTTATTCCACCAGCAGTTAATACAGACTCTTCAATGCTTGCTATTACTTGTATTTTCGGCAATAGTCATTCTAACAGATGTGAGGTGGTATTTTATTGTTGTTTTGATTATCATTTCCCCAATAGCTAGTAAAGTTGAACATCTTTTCATATATCTTTGCTATCTCTATGTCTTCTTGGGAGAGGTGCCTGTTGAGGTCCTTTGCCAATTTCTTAACTGATTTGTTTGTTTGGTGCTGAGTTGCATTGGTTTTTAAATATATTTTGGATATTAATCCCTTGTCAGAGCTGTTGTTTGCAAATATCTTCTCTTATTTGGTTGGTTTGTGATTTATTTTGTTTTGTTTGTGATTTATTTTTCTGTGCAGAAGCTTTTCTAGTTTGATATAATCTGATTCACTTATTTTTACCTTTACCTCCCTTGCTCTTGGAGTCAAATTTGTAAAATACTAAGACTAAAATCCATCTAAGTTTAGCACCTATGTTGTCTTCTATGTAATTTATACAGATGATATATCACAGAATTGTACACTCTAAACATTTAAAAGTTTATTAACTAATGTCAACCCAATTAATTTAATTTTAAAAAATAATTTAATTTTACAAAATGAAATAAAATAGAGCTGCAATACACTGGTGTGCTCCAAGAAATTTTAAAACATGCAGTACTGGACTATTTAGTCAGGGTCACTGATCTCTTTCCCCTTAGATTGTGAAATTAAAAAAATAACAAAAGCCAACATAACAATAGCTGTCCAGTGTGAATGAGTCAAAAGTATGCTTATTTATTTGTCAGATCGGCAAAAAAAAAATATTTTTAGTGTGCCATAGAATTTTAGTAATTAGTTTATGTGTGCCATGAGATAAAGAAGGTTGGAAATTGCTGAAATAAAGGTATCTTTGCCCTCTCATATCTAAACTGACACCCTTTCTTGTTGTTATTCCCCACACGCCTGCATAAGTATACAAGATATCCAATATAGCTCTCCCCACAACTGCCTGGGAATGTGACTGGGGCCCCAGCTTTTAGGAGACAGAGCTGAATTCAGACTTTTCATTTTGGATCAGTGTAGTGTCCTGGAAAATACACTGTGTCTCTCCGGACCTGTCTGGTGACCATCCCTGAACTGTAGGGATGATGCCAGAAAATGCTTTCAGAGACCCGCAACACCTGTGGGCCGGTGTTTCATGTGCCTGATGCAAAACCTCAGAGATGGCAAAATTATAAGAAGGGATAAAATGCAGCCAGCTTGAAATAGCACTTAAAACAAGCTTGAGTTTCAGCAATGTGATCTTGGCCAAGTCACACTGCCCTTGGCCATATTATTAGTTCTTCACATTTAAGCATTTGAAATTAAAGAAATGAAGATGTTATTGTCCATGCCATAGAACCTTGTACGATCTCCTGTTAGACTGAGAATCAGACCTTGAGCCTCATGTGTGCAGGCCTGCCCAGACTGAAGGCACGTGGAATGGGCAGGGATTGAGTTAACTGTTGAGTAACAGAACCTCTTTGGGTGATGATCCAGAAAAATGAATCTGGAGTGAAATCATCTTTATTCAAGTATTAGACTAGCCATCTATCAGCAGTGTGACCTGGGATACATTTTTAAAATTCCTTTAAGTTTTGGTTCCCTCATTTATTAAGTATATAATAAAAAAACTTCATCTATTTTATAGATGAAGACTATAAAAATTTTATGTGTGTTAGAAACCTCGAAAATAAATGTTAACCACTACTATTATTTACTATGATTATTAACATTGTTGCTACTGTTATTATTATATCAGTGATGTGTGATAAGACAATAGAAGACTCAACTGATTTATGCTTCCTGATGCAAAAATGTTAAATCCAAAGAGTTCACATAAAGTGGATTTACAAGGGGGCAGGGAGTCCAGGACAAATCATATTCTGCCAAAGCAAATCATAAAATTTTCAATAAAAGATAGTTTTTAATAAAAAAATGTCAGTACAAAAAAAAGCAGTTTGTGAGATTAAAAATTCAATATCAACTACTTTTTCAACATCACTATGAATTTAGTAATACATTTTTCTTAACAACGACGCCTGTAATGCAGAATAGTTGGCTCCTTTTGCAAATAAACACACTGATTTTAAATGGAACATTGGAACATTTAGTCAAAATACTTAACAAATAACAGATAGAAGACTCAGTGTTAAAACCAGTATGACTAGAAATGATACTGGTGCATTTGCCAGCCTTTAATCTTGGAAATAATAGGTATTTCAATCTACTTTACCTTGGTTATAAATTAACATGAGCCTTAGGTATATATTACTAGTAGTAAGAAGTTCTCTTATCCTTAAAGCCTATTTAAGTTGTTGTCCAGATTCTTAGGCATGGTTTTGATTCATATTTACAATTTTTAAAAAATCAGAAGTCATACCATATTTATGGCCATATGTAGTATATATTTTAACTTCAGAGCAGTGCTACACTTGTGCCAAAATGTATGGCACATGTGTATTTAATTTTAACAGTTTCTACAACTTAATCATCAGAAACTTAAGGTATTTTATGGGGTAGAAATTCTTAAATATTTATTCTGTAAAAATAGATATACTCTTTAAAAATATATTTTCTTTCAATTAACTTGTCCAGTTATACTCCAATTATAGTATGGAACATAGAAATAATTTTTGCCATATGAAGTTTTGCTATGGCTGATTTAAACCCAACAACCAACACCTCAAAATTTAAAAATTAAATACACAATTCCACAACAATTTGAAGTTAAACTATCGGAGAATCAGAAATTTGATTGGACTGAAATTACTCTTTATATGTGCACTATACGTTGTTATTATTAATTTAAGACAAGGGTTTTTATTCAGATAGATTATTCATAAAAATGAATTATAACTTGTATTTTGTACAAAATATTATACTTTCTATCTAAAAAGATATTAATTGGAGCTTATATATTTGATATAAACATGCAAACTGAACAATAAACATATTTCCATTAAACGGATAATACAAAGTGAAATATTTACGCATGAAAATCTTGTATAGTTCCAAAATTATAACACTGCAGCTTTTTGGTATATATCCAATTACTGGGAAGAAGGCTGAAGAAGAAATAAGACTCACTAATGTTTACAAGAAAATAAACCACTGGTTTCCTTATTGCTCCTCTTTGTCCTTCCCTAAACTATAAATATTAGAGTTAATCTTTTAGATGTAATTTATTAGATTGATTTGGAAATGTAATTAAAATCCTTATTGAGTTATTTGCATATAGTAAGTAATGATGTTAATTTGTTCTATATGGGTCAAATACTCATGTCATAATATTTATATTTATCAAAAACAAACAACAGAGAATTGTCATTTTTAGAGAATTAAGCCGCTTAATGCTGTTCTGCTGAAACTTCTGTCTTTTTACTGTTAGTAACAACAGAGAAATCTCATCATAACATTCATTTCTACACAAGTTAAAAGAAATATATTTTCTCCCTACCTAAGAAGACATCATGTATCTACACAATAAAAATAAATGCAAGTAAATAAACACACTACTTTCCTAAAACTTGCTCCTGTCCTCTGAGAATCAGATGATGTGGGGGGTGATAGGCGTATAGCATTTCTATCTAGCTCTGTGTAATGCAACATCAGTGATGAAGTCACCAACCTCTGTCTCTTTCTACTAATCTAGCACTTCCCCTGTAGATTAGTCTATAAATTGGGTGGACCTCAAATCATTTCAGGAACAAATATAGGGCATTTATATAAGGTTTAGAAAAGATGTAGATGTGCATATAATTTCTTTAATTAGGGAAGTTTAAAGTACATATAAATAAACACAATTTGTTTTTGATTTAAACATTTTGATTTTAGAGTAAAAATCAAACTATACTCAGTCAGTTTACTGTCTCTTCAGTTCTCTTCAATAATACAATTTTACAGTCTTCATCAATATGACTTTGCTATTCTAACAAATTCTTGTCCAGGGAGACACAAGATGTAAAAAATGTTACTGTCTCTTTCAAGGATTTTCTAAATAACCCCCTTAAATATACCTATAACTGTTCAACTTTTCATAGGTAACATCAAACAACTGTTTGCTCTCCAAAAATTGTGAAATTTGTATCTTGGCATATCTATTGATGCTGAAATACTATGTCATGTTCCTTACTCAATCCTAATCAAACCCCTGCATTAAAATACCTACCTTAAACAAAACCCCCAAGTTCACAAGTAGCTCTCACTGTCTCACTGTACTACAGCTCTGTCAAGTTAGCACTCTCCCTTACTGCAGTATGTAATAAAACCCCTTTGACTCAGCAACGTATTTCCAAGAAGCAAACATTTAAAAAACAGTGTGTTCATAGTGGAAACTGCTATATTTATAACATATATTTGAAGATAAACAAAGTCATTTTAGTCTGTATAATTCCAAAAGATAGGCTATCAACATGATTTCAGTGTGGTGTTCTACCAAATATACCTGTGTTTAGTCCTTGTCTGCAAAATAACATATTTTTGTATAACAGTTTGATTTATATGTTGAAGTTCAAATTAGGAATTAAAATCACTCTATGTGGCTGTACTAGGCAATAGACATTTTTTCCAAGGTCATGAAGCAAGTAAACAAACAAATAACAAAAAAAACAAGGACTTAAACCTAGGTGTTTGGACAACTGTGTCAGTTGTAGCCTACTTTAAACAGGTGGTAGGCATGATTTTCCATCTGTGGAATTAGTCACCCACAAAATTACTTTTATTACTTGAAATATGTAATCATTAATAAGATAGAATCATGTTAAATGAATAATATTTAAGAATCCTTATTTTTAGAAGGAAAGGTCTGATCCAAGGATATCATGTCACTTCTGATATGACTTGTCATCAGGAATCTGACACTTCCTCAGTTGACTTCACCCTTCCATTACATATTTAAAATTTAAAAGTAAGAAATTTGTATATTTAGTCTATTTAATTTTCTACTTGAGGGAATTCTGTTATTTGTTGGATTCCTGTTAATTGAAAACACATTGCAAAGTAATGTTAAGCTCAATCAAACTCGAGTCTTCCATTTAGGCACAATCGGTCATGCTGTTTAATATTTGTTGAAATCAATAATTTAGGAAATCATTACTTCTTGTTAAAAGAGAAAAAGCCAAAAATATTAGTAGGAAACAGCAAAAAGCACTTACCTTAAATTATGAATTACAGCAGCGCTGCCTAGTACATTTCATGAAATTTTACAGCAACTACTTCCTAGTAACTATTAAATGAAGGGGAAAGGCAACTTGTAGCTCTTCCTAATACTAAACCTATTTGGTTAATAATTAAAACAAGAAAAAATACTTTATTCTTTAAGAGATAAGCCAAGAAATGACTGGGCATACAGATGTAGCAACTGTACATCAGATATGGAGGAATGAGAAATGAATGGATACTGCACTATGTATTCATTTGTTTACATTATGTGTGTTAAGAGCATTTCTGCTTATATTTTAACTTATTAAGTGTGTATTGTTACAAAGGCACTATCTTGGTTTTGATTGTAGCTTAAAATGTAGCTGCTCAGATTAGAAAATTGCTCAACCTAAGATCTCTCTTGAAAATAAGTATACTGTTATGGTTAATTAAAAATTATTTGTATTGTCGAATGAGAGTCTAAACAAATAATTTCTATTACCCATTTGTGAAACAAATGGGGAGAAACTAAAGGTAAATTACAAGCTATAAAAGATATATTTAGTGACTTTAGTCAGCAAGGTTTAAAGTGCCTTTAAAAGTATCTGAACATTTAAAAATATATTTTCCCTGCTTACCCAGAGTAGGTGTACCATGAAGAATTGTACTCATTAGATGACTTCCTCCTGAATTTGAATGTTTTTTCAGCATGCTCAGAGTGTAGATGAAATACTTCTGAAGACAAAACATTCATTTTCTTTCCTTCAGATTTTTTTTAATAATTTTATTCTTTTAATGGGGTGACATCAATAAATCAGGATACATATATTCAAAGAAAACAAGTCCAGGTTATCTTGTCATTCAAATATGTTGTATACCCATCACCCGAAGTCAGATTGTCCTCTGTCACCTTCTATCTAGTTTTCTTTGTGCCCCTCCCCCTCCCCCTTTCCCTCTCCCTCTCCGTCTCCCGCCTCCCCCCTTAACCACCACACTCTTATCAATGTCTCTTAGTCTCACATATATGTCCCACCTACGTATGGAATAATGCAGTTCCTGTTTTTTTCTGATTTACTTATTTCACTCCGTATAATGTTATCAAGATCCCACCATTTTGCTGTAAATGATCCGATGTCATCATTTCTTATGGCTGAGTAGTATTCCATAGTGTATATGTGCCATATCTTCTTTATCCAGTCATCTATCGATGGGCTTTTTGGTTGTTTCCATGTCCTGGCCACTGTGAACAATGCTGCAATGAACATGGGCTGCATGTATCTTTACGTATCAATGTTTCTGAGTTTTTGGGGTATATACCCAGGAGAGGGATTGCTGGGTCATAAGGTAGTTTTATTTTCAGGTTTTTGAGGAACCACCATACTTTCTTCCATAATGGTTGTACTACTTTACATTCCCATCAACAGTGAATGAGGGTTCCTTTTTCTCCACAGCCTCTCCAACATTTGCTATTACCTGTCTTGTTAATAATAGCTAATCAAACAGGTGTGAGGTGGTATCTCATTGCAGTTTTGATTTGCATTTCTCTAATTACTAATGAAGATGAGCATCTTTTCATATATCTGTTGGCCATTTGTATTTCTTCCTGGGAGAAGTGTCTGTTCATGTCCTCTTCCCATTTTTTATTGGATTGTTTGTTTGTTTGTTGTTGAGTTTTATGAGTTCTTTGTATATTTTGGATATTAGGCCCATATCTGAGCAGTTGTTTGAAAATATCATTTCCCACTTAGTTGGCTGTCTGTTTATTTTGTTATCAGTTTCTTTTGCTGAGCAAAAACTTCTTAGTCTGATGTAGTCCAATTCATTAATTTTTGCCTTCACTTCTCTTGCCTTTGGAGTCAAATTCATAAAATGCTCTTTAAAACCCAGGTCCATGAGTTTAGTACCTATGTCTTCTTCTATGTACTTAATTGTTTCAGGTCTTATGTTTATATCTTTGATCCATTTTGAGTTAATTTTAGTACAGGGGGAAAAACTGTAGTCCAGTTTCATTCTGTTGCATATGGCTTTCCAGTTTTCCTAGCACCATTTGTTGAAGAGATTTTCTTTTCTCTATTGTCTGTTGTTGGCCCCTTTATCAAAAATTATTTGACTATATATATGTGGTTTTATTTCTGCGTTCTCTATTCTGTTCCATTGCTCCGAGTGTCTATTTTTTCTGCCAATACCATGCTGTTTTGATTGTCGTGGCCCTATAATATAGTTTGAAGTCAGGTATTGTAATGCCCCCAGCTTCATTCTTTTTCTTTAGGATTGCTTTGGCTATTCAGGGTTTTTTATAGTTCCATATAAATCTGATGATTTTTTGCTCCATTTCTTTAAAAAATGTTATTGGAATTTTGATGGGAATTGCATTAAATTTGTATATTGCTTTGGGTAATATGGCCATCTTGATTATATTTATTCTTCCTAACCAAGAACAAGGTATATTCTTCCATCTCATTATATCTTTTTCGATTTCCCTTAACAATGGTTTATAGTTTTCTTTTTTTTTTTTTTTTTAATAAATTTTTATTAATGTTAATGGGATGACATTAATAATTCAGGGTACATATATTCAAAGAAAAACATGTCTAGGTTATCTTGTCATTAAATTATGTTGCATACCCCTCGCCCAGAGTCAGATTGTCCTCCGTCACCCTCTATCTAGTTTTCTCTGTGCCCCTCCCCCTCCCCCTAAATCTCTCCCTCCCTCCCTCCTGCGTCCTCCCTCCCCCCACCCCTGGTAACCACCACACTCTTGTCCATGTCTCTTAGTCTCGTTTTTATGTTCCACCAATGTATGGAATCATGTAGTTCTTGTTTTTTTCTGATTTACTTATTTCACTCCGTATAATGTTATCAAGATCCCACCATTTTGCTATAAATGATCTAATGTCATCATTTCTTATGGCTGAGTAGTATTCCATAGTGTATATGTGCCACATCTTCTTTATCCAATCCTCTATTGAAGGGCTTTTTTGTTGTTTCCATGTCTTGGACACTATGAACAATGCTGCTATGAACATGGGGCAACATGTGTCTTTACGTATCAATGATTCTGAGGTTTTGGGGTATATACCCAGTAGAGGGATTGCTGGGTCATAAGGTAGTTCTATTTGCAGTTTTTTGAGGAACCACCATACTTTCCTCCATAGTGGTTGTACTACTTTACATTCCCACCAACAGTGTATGAGGGTTCCTTTTTCTCCACATCCTCTCCAACATTTGTTATTACCCGACTTGTTGACCTGGAAATGCTGAGGTCGCTGGTTCAAAACCCTGGGCTTGCCTGGTCAAGGTACATAGGGGAGTTGATGCTTCCAGTTCCCCCCCTTCTCTTTCTCTGTCTCTCCCTCTCCTCTCTAAAAATGAATAAATAAAAAATTAAAAAAAAAACAAAAAAAAACACAAAAAAAACCCAAAAAAAATGGTTTATAGTTTTCATTATATAAGTCCTTTACATTCTTTGTTATGTTTATTCCTAGGTATTTTTTGTTGTTGTTGCAATCGTGAAGGGGATTATTCTTTTGAGTTCATTCTCAAATGTTTCACTGTTGGCATATAGAAAGGCTATGGACTTCTGTATGTTAATTTTGTATCCTGCGACCTTACTGTATTGGCTTATTGTTTCTAGTAGTCTTTTTCTGGATTCTATGGGGTTTTCGATGTATAGGATCATATCATCTGCAAAAAGTGATACCTTTACTTCTTCTTTTCCGATATGGATGCCTTTTATTTCTTTGTCTTGTCTGATTGCTCTGACTAGTACCTCTAGTACCACATTAAGTAAAAATGGAGAGAGTAGACAACCCTGTCTTGTTCTTAATTTAAGGGGGAAAGCCTTCAGTTTTGTGCCATTTAATATGATGTTAGCTGATTGTTTATCATATATGGCCTTTATAATGTTGAGATATTTTTCTTCTATACCCATTTTGTTGAGAGTCTTAAACATAAAATTGTGTTATATTTTATCAAAAGCCTTTTCTGCATCTATTGATAAGATCATGTGGTTTTTGTTCTTTGTTTTGTTGATATGGTGTATTACATTAACCGTCTTACCTATGTTGAACCATCCTTGAGATTCTGGGATGAATCCAACTTGATCATGATGTATTATTTTTTGAATATGTTGTTGTATTCGATTTGCTAGTATCTTGTTTAATATTTTAGCATCTGTATTCATTAAAGATACTGGTCTATGGTTTTCTTTTTTTGTGTCATCCTTGCCTGGTTTTGGTATGAGGGTTATGTTGGCCTCATAAAATGTGTTTGGAAGTATTGCTACTTCTTCAATTTTTTGGAAGACTTTCAGTAGAATAGGAACCAAGTCTTCTTTGAATGTTTGATAAAATTCGCTGGTATAGCCATCTGGGCCTGGACTTTTATTTTTGGGGAGGTTTTTAAATGTTTTTTTCTATTTTTTCTGTACTAATAGGTCTGTTTAGGCTTTCTGCTTCTTCTTGACTCAGTCTAGGAAGGTTGTATTGTTCTAGGAGTTTATCCATTTCTTCTAGGTTGTTGAATTAAGTGGGATAAAGTTTTTTATAGTATTCTACAATAATTCTTTGTATATCTACGATGTCCGTGGTGATTTCTCCTCTTTCATTTTGGATTTTTTTTATATAAGTTCTTTCTCTTTTTTCCTTGCTAAGTCTTGCCAAGGGTTTGTCAATTTTGTTGATCTTTTCAAAGAACCAGCTCCTTGTTCTATTAATTTTTTCTATAGTTTTTCTGTTCTCTATTTCATTTATTTCTGCTCTGATTTTTATTATCTCCTTTCTTCGGCTGGTTTTGGGTTGTCTTTGTTCTTCTTTTTCTAGTTCCTTAAGGTGGGAAGTTAAGTGGTTCACTTGGGCTCTCTCTTGTTTGTTCATATATGCCTGAAGTGATATGAACTTCTCTCTTATCACTGCTTTTGCTTCATCCCATAGATTCTGATATGTCGTATTGTCATTTTCATTTGTCTGTATATGTCTTTTGATCTCTGTGCTTATTTCTTCTTTGACCTATTCATTTTTTAAAAGTATGTTGTTTAGTTTCCACATTTTTGTGGGATTTTTTTCTCTTTTTTGCAGTTGAATTCTAGTTTCAAGGCTTTATGATCAGAAAATATGCTTGGTACAACTTCGATTTTTCTGAATTTGCTGATGTTGTTTTTGTGGCCCAACATGTGATCAATTCTTGAGAATGATCCATGTACACTGGAGAAAAATGTATACTCAGTCACTTTGGGATGAAATGTCCTTAGATGTCTATCATTCCAGGTGCTCTAATGTTTTGTTTAAGGCCACTATATCTTTGTTGATTCTCTGTTTGGATGACCGATCTAGAGCCGCCAACAGTGTATTGAGGTCTCCAGTATGATTGTATTTTTGTCAGTTTTTGTTATAAGGTCAATAAGTGGCTGTCTTATATATTTTGGTGCTCCTTGGTTTGCTGCATATATATTAAGAATTGTTATGTCTTCTTGATTCAGTGTCCCCTTAGCCATTATGAAATGGCCATTTTTGTCTCTGAGTACTTCTGCTGTCTTGTAGTCAGCATTATCAGATATGAGTATTGCTACACCTGCTTTTTTTTTGGATGTTATTTGCTTGGAGTATTGTTTTCCAGCCTTTCACTTTGAATTTGTTTTTATTCTTGTTGCTTAGATGAGTTTCCTGTAGGCAGCATACAGTTTGATTTTCTCTTTTGATCCATTCTGCTACTCTGTGCCTTTTTATTGGTGAGTTTAATCCATTTACATTTACTGTAATTATTGACACTTGTGAGTTCCCTATTGCCATTTTATAGATTGCTTTCTGTTAGTTTTGTGTCTTGTTTGATCCTTCTCTTTCATTTTTCTATCTTCTGTTTTTATTTGGTTGTATTCCATACATCTTTCCTCTGTTGCTATCTTTTTTAAATCATGTGCTTCTGTGGTGGTTTTTTCAATGGTGGTTACCATTAAATAATGAAAAGGGTCCTTACCCTGTTCATTGTAGTGCACTATTTTATGAGTACTTTTGCACTCCATCGTCCTTTGCTACTGTTAATCTCCATCCTCTCCCCCTCTTTCTTTTTGTTGTTGTCACAGTTTAAATTTGGTTTTGTTGTGTTCTTCCTGGAGCTTTTACTTGTGGCTTTGTTTTTTTTTTGTTCTTTGTATCTCATTGGAGAATCCCCTTTAGTAATTCCTGAAGTGGAGGTTTTCTGATGATACATTCCTCATCTTTTCTGTATCTGTGAATATTTTTATTTCTCCTTCATATTTGAAGGATAGCTTTGATGGGTATAGTATTCGTGGCTGAAAGTTCCTCTCTTTCAGGACTTTAAATATTGGGGTCCACTCTCTTGTAGCTTGTAGAGTTTCTGTTGAGAAATTGGATGATAATCTAATGGGCCTTCCTTTATATGTTGTATTCTTCTTTCCCTGGCTGCCTTGAGAATTTTTTCTTTGCTGTTGGTTTGTGCCAACTTCATTATGATGTGCCTTGGAATAGGTTTGTTGGGGTTAAGAAAACTCAGAGTTCTGTTTTCTTCTAGAATTTGAGGCTTTAGTTCTTTCCATATGCTTGGGAAGTTCTAATCTATTATTTGTTTGAGTATGTTCTCCATTCCATTTTTCCATTTTCTCTCTCTTCTCCCTCTGATATACCTATTATTCTTATGTTATTCTTTTTGATGGAGTCAGATAATTCCTGTAGGGCTATCTCACTTTTTTAAATTTTTGAGTCTCTTTCTTCTTCTCTCTGTTGTGCCTCAAGTTGCTTGTCTTCTATTTCACTAATCCTACCTTCTATCTGGCTTGTTCTATTAGCTAAGCTTGTTACCTCATTTTTTCAGCTCGTGAATTGAGTTTTTCATCTCTGTTTGATTTGTTTTTATATTATCAATTTCCTTGGAAATATATTCTTTGTGTTCATTGAGTTGTTTTCTGAGCTCCCTAAATTACCTTTCTGTGCTTTTTGTATATGTCTGAGTATTTTTAGGATTTCTATTTTAAATTCTCTGTTGTTTAACTCCAAGATTTCCATATATTATAATTTTTTCTCCATAGATTTTTCTCATCTATCTGTGTTACCTCTCTTTCTTTTGTATCCATGATATTTGATTTTCTCTCCCTTAATGGCATCTGAGAGTGGTTTTGTTGATAGTATTAATGAATTTAATAAAGAATAAAAAGTTAAAAAAATCTAAAAGAGTTTTTTTTAAATTAATAATTAAATAAAGAAAAATAAAATAAAATAAAAATTAATAAAAGGAAATTATCCCCCCCTCCTTTTTTCCTCTCCTCTACTCTTACCTCTTTCTTGAGAAAATCTTGTGGTGAACTGTGAATTATATTGTACTAAATAGAACAAACAATGCCTATAATGGAGGGCTTGAATTGGGGAGAAGTAATAAAGGGACAATAAAAAGGGGGGGTATGAACCCACAAAAGGCAAATAAGGAAAAAATTTGGGTCAAGAATAAAATGATGTGCTTTTAGGTATTGGTTGACTAAGAGATATGATGAGAGGAATAAGAGGAAAACAGGAAAATGGGGGGGAAAATTAAAGAATTACTATTGTATTTAGTGGAACAAGAACTAGATAAAATGGAGAGCCAGGGATGGGAGCTCTGCTAGTGAGTTAAAAAGGTGAAGTAAAAACCCCCCAAAATGCCACAAACATAATTTTGAGTCCCAGCTAAGATAATTTGTTTGTTATTGAGGTTTGAATGAGAGGAGACGTAAAGGAGAAAGGAAGAAACTAAGATTGAGGGAGAAAAGAAAGAGAGAAGAAAAAAAAAGAAGAACCACTAAAAGAAATAAAAAGAAAAAAGAGGAGAGAGAGAGAGAGAGAGAGAGAGAGAGTTAAGGGTTTTGGAGTGCAACCTTCATAGAGAGAAAGGAAGAGGAAAGAAAAGATAATGGGAGATGTAACACTTTTGGGTTGTGTAGTTTAAGGAAAGGAGAGAGTAAGACCAGCAGAGAGTTAAACAATCAAATTGGAGGAGGAGAAAAAAAAAGGAAATCAAGAATGAAGATAAGAGAAACAAACAAACATATATAATAAAATGGGATAGGTTATAAAGTCTGTGGATTATTCTTGATTTTGAGAGGTTATCTTCTTGCTTTTTCTTTTCTCTCCTCTTTCTGGTTGGTGACTCTGTACCCCGGATTCTGCCCCTGTGGCATGCTCAGGTAGAGGTTTGCAGTTGATAAGTCTCTATGGCGATGTCATGTGTTGGGCTTCAGTCTCGTTGGCAGTCGAGGCTCATTAGCATTTATAGGCTCCGACAGTGAGAGAGTCCGTGTTCCTGGAGCCACTCTCCTAGTCTTTCCTTCCTCAATTAGTAGCCTGATAATCCATCTATGGGGTTGCTGCTGCCTCTGCCTGGATAGTAAGAGGCTCAAAGAGCTGGCACTCCCCACTCTATTCCCACTCAGCACAGGGCTCTGGGTAAGGCTCAGTCAGTCAGAGCTGCTAGCATAATCAGGCGGGGCTTCCGCCCACTCAAAGACCTCTGGCTCTGCCACTCTGTCCGGTAACACATGTGGGCACCCACTCCCGGGGCGTTCGGAGGAAACTCTCGCTCACTATCTGTGTGCGCAGACCAGGATATTAGACCAGCAGTCTCATACTCTGAGTGAAACCCCTGCCCGCACGAAAAAGTTCCAGCATTGGAATCGACTATCGGTCCCTCCCCATATGTGGCTTTTTCAGGGTGCTGGGACGGCCCAGAGATTCCACTTTCAGCCCACACAAAGGCCCCTGACTTTGCTTCTCTGTGGGGTAACATGGGCGGGCACCTACTGCCGAGGCACTTGGAGGAATCTCTTGCCCACTAACTGCGAATGCCGACCATTAGATCGGGGCAAATGGCTGCCCCATTTGTCTTTCTTTGTCTGGGTTTGGCATGAGTGTTAGCTTGTATTACCTGGGTTGCCACAGTCACAGTTTTTCCTTGGCTTGGATCTCCATGCCAAAGCCTGGTTCGGCCATTTGTGCTGCGGCCTGGATCTATTCACCCCCTCTGCCCGCCTTAGTTTCTATACTCTCAGTTCCCAGTGAAAGCAGCCCTATTTAGGTTAGTGAGGAAGGCAAAGCATTTCTTACTCCCTATTTCCTTCGGGGTTTGATTATATATTTAGCCAATTTTTCGCTCGACCATTCCTTTGGGTGTATTGTGAAACATCTGGAGGCTCCAAGGATAGGTTTTTCTGTTTCTAGTTGAAGATCTTGTTGAGTTTTTGGGGAGATTTATTGGTATCACTTCCTACCGTGCCATTACTCTCCAGATTTTTTTTTTTTATTGTGGTTATAGGCAGTGGTGGGATTCAAATATTTAACAACCGGTTCTCTTCCTTAATGACCAGTTTAAGTAAAAAATTTAATATACCAAAAGGTAGTTTATTATTTTATGCATTTAATATTTAAGAACAATAAAAGAAGTACACAAAACTAAATTATGGTATAAGAAAGTTTTAATATATTAATGAAAAAATATTAAATAATACCTGACAAAAAAACAATAAAACTCTTATTAAAGATATTTCCATATTGCTCCTTGATTGGCATCCTCCCTTGCAATTTTTTTCACCTATGGACATAATGAACATTACTACAGGTGCTTAGAATTATGCTGTTGTGCAGATGAATGTTAAAAAAGAGTAAGGAATGTAAATTTGTGATTCCCATATTGGGTGGCTGCCCAGATGCCTACTTTAGAGAGAATTCTGATTACCAGTTCCATTTTAACAACCAGTTTGCTGAACTTAACAAAAACTTAGGTATGGGTTCTGCCGAACTTGTGTGAACTGGCTGAATCCCACCACTGGCTAGAGGGTATCACAACATATGAGGTGACATTTAGGTTGAGATACATTTCAGTTTTTAAATTAGCTTATACATCATTTTTTTCCTCAGCAAAGCATTTTTCTCTACATCTCAGGAAGAATGGACCTTCCATGGTTAAGATAATAGACCTATCAGAGAACAACACAGAAGCCAGGGCACGAAGAGGGACAGCCCCTACAAGGAGGAGCTGGACAGTGGGTGGGGATCTGGTACTGAGGACCTGGGAAATTCACCAGGGTTAATTTGGTGGCTATGGCAATTCAGAAACTAGTGCCTAAGCATGTTTGTCAGAGTTATCAGTCTCCTGTTTTTAAAACTATTCTAATAATATGTAAATAAACAAACTACACAGCCTATCAGAGACACACAGATGGATGGTTGCCTACAGAACCTAAATTTCAAAATAGGTGGAAGACAAGGTAAGCCTGAAGTATAAAAACAGGAAGGATTGTAATGGTCTTGTATTACACATCCATTTGTGTAATCCTATACAGACCTATCTAAACACATATGAGCACTCATGTATGTGCACATTTACACACACACACACACACACATACACACAATGAGCTTGTCATTAATTATTTTATGTAAGGGCAGTCATACTATATAATTTTACTGTATTTTTCTCACTTAGGATAACATCGCAATTCCTCCTTACCAGGTCTTCAGATGTAGCTTTATGGGTTTATCTTTTCAGTGGCTACGTGACATTTCCTGTACCATAATTTATTCATCCACTTCCTTTAGATGGGTGTCTATATTGTTTGCACTCTACTAAATTGCTTTAAGTAACATCTTTGTACATCTGTTTTTATGAACTGATTTTTTATTTTGTTTATGGAAAGAGCCCCAATAGTAGAATCATTGCAATTAATATTAAATACACTTAAAAAATTTTTTTTGACAGATAGAGAGACAGAGAGAGGGACAGATAGAGTCAGAAAGACAAGAAGGGAGAGAGATGAGAAGCATCAATTTTTCCCTGCAGCTCCTTAGTTGTTCAGCAATTGCTTTCTCATTTGTGCCTTTACCAAGGGGCTCTAGCAGTGCAAGTGACCCCTTCCTTGCTCAAGGCAGTGACCTTTGGGCTCAAGCCAGTAACCATTGGGTCATATCTATGATACCATGCTCAAACCAGCAAGCCCGCACTCAAGTGGTGACTTCGGGGTTTCAAACCTGGGTCGTTCGCATCCCAGTTCGATACTCAAACCACTGCGCCACTGCCTGGTCAGCCCCACCCCCTTGTAATTTATTTTAAACAGATTCATTATATTAGTTTCCAAAACTTACAAAACTTCATATAACTACCACTGATTTAAAAAAAATATGAAAATATGTTTTTCCCAATTTATTCCATCACCCCCCACTCCCTCTTGAGCACTTCCAGTGCCTCTGTGGTTAAAGAAAATCAACACTGACTTTGTTATTTCTAGTCACTTGGAGTTCTAGAGTCCATGTCTTGACTATACCAGACATGTGCCTCTTCTGTTCTTACAGAATGGGGAGAGGAAGCATTTTTCCATTTCAGCTTCCTTAGTGTAAGTGTTTGAATTAAGTCCTTAATAGTGTCTAATCAGAAATTCCAAATGTTCATGAATTTGAAATGCTATGTACAGATACATCAATCGGTACCTCAGTCCAAAGGCTCTGCTTTCCCTAGGGTAGGGAATGTCCTTGGATTGTGTACTACAGAGCTTACAAAAATTTTAATCAAGAAAGATAGTTAAGTATTGGGGATGGCACAATCTCAAATTGTTAGTAAAAAGTTAAGCCACTGAGACAGTGCTATTAAAAAAAAAAGCAAGTTTTAGTAAATCCATTGTCTCAATCACAGCACTACAGATATTTGGGTTGAATCATTGTTTTCCTGAGGAACAGTCTTATGAACTGTAAGAGATTTAGCAGCATCCCTGGATTCTAGTAGCAGTTCCCACATGATTGTGGCAAATTAAAATGTCTCCTGACATAGCAAAATACCCCTTGGTTTTTTTGCTAGTTGCAAACCACTGGTTTATTCTATATAAAAAGATCATTGTTTGGATATTTGCTCTAAATGTTAGGCTTATCTAACCCACAATATGTGTTGTTCAAGGTTGTATATGTTGTTAGTTTTCAGTAAAAGCTTGTTAAGTGAAAATCATGTGGTAATGTGCATAACAGGCAAGTAAAACAAACAGGTAATACTAATAATATTTTCTGATTTTGTAAAGATTTTTATTCTCAAACACCTTCTTATATCTTTCTCTGCAAGGTATTTGTAAAAAAGATTCAGTTTTAAAGCAACATCACAAGCATGAAGAATTCGAGCAGCTTTGCCTTGAAAGATGGCCAAGTCTGAAGGATTTATAGTTAAGAAAAAAAGAGTAGTTAGCTTGAAAAAGTAGTTAACTCTAAAGTCTATAGTCAGCAGAATTTTATTAAAACTTGACAATTCATCTTGCCATACACCTGAAATCTCCATTTTATTGTAAGGTGGAGACTTTATGAACAAAGATTTACACAATACAAAGTTGATGAGGAAGGTCTGGTCTAAATGAGAATGATTTATCCTATAGCTATTTTATATGTTGTTATATTGAAAGGAAGGCATCTCTTATTCCCTTCAGCTTTTTCACGACCTTCCTCCTCTCTGGCAGTGATTAGTTTATTCTCTATGCCTTTGATCTCTTTATATAGATATAGACATATTAGAGATATTAGATGATATATAATACTTATTAGAATAACAGAAAATCTATGTTCATTTTGAATAAGCCTTATGTATATTACCAATCAACCAACAGTTACTTATTGAAGACTTAATAAGTTCAGGTCAATATAATAATTACTGTTGTGAGGAGGTAGGTAAGGATAATAAAAATCTAAAATATCAGATAATAGAATCAACTTATAAATTATATATATACATATACACATAGATTGTGTGTGTGCATATATATATTATATATAGTTATAATATAGATATATATAATATTGAGGTGATAGCAAATGTGTCTATAGATACTATATACTAACCTTTATCATTAATTGTCAAATAAGTGTCATCTAAAATTCTCAAAGGTGGCTGGTATGGACTTCTTTTAGATTTCTCATAAATAAATATTATTTAAGAAAATAAATGTGACCATTGCAAATGATATGTAGTCATGTTTAGTAACAGAAATATCCCCAAAGCATTTGACATTTCAAATTTAGGCATCTCTTTATAATTATATTCTTCAACATAATAAATTCAGGCAATTAGTTTATTGGTAAAATATATATAAAATGTGCACATACAAACTTAACATCTTTTGGATATGGGTGTCTCTAGATTTTTTATTGATATATAAGTTAAAATATGTTTAAAAGACATTTGTCAGGTAGATTATTTTAAGATCTCTATTGTATCGTCCCCCAATTTTTATTTCAGTGAGCGGAGGGATGGCAGAGACAGACTCCTGCATTTTTCCAGACTGGGAAGCACCTGAAAATCCCACTAGGAGGTGATGCTCTGCCTATTTGGGGTGTTGCTTCATTGCTCAGCAACTGAGCTGTTCTTAGTGCCTGAAGCAGGCCATGGAGGCATCCTCAGTGCCCGGGCCAACTTGCTCCAATTGAGCTATGGCGTCCTAAACTTTTTTTTTTTTACAGAGACAGAGCAAGAGTCAGAGAGAGAGAGAGAGAGAGAGAGAGAGAGAGAGAGAGATAGGGACAGACAGACAGGAACATAGAGAGATGAGAAGAATCAATCATCAGTTTTTTGTTGTGGTACTTTAGTTGTTCATTGATTGCTTTCTCATATGTGCCATGACTGTGGGGCTAAAACAGACTGAGTAACCTGTTGCTTAAGCCAGTGACCTTGGGTCCAAATTAGTGAGCTTTGCTCAAACCAGATGAGCCCACGCTCAAGCTGGTAACCTTGGGGTCTCGAACCTGGGTCCTCCGCATCCCTGTCTGATGCTCTATCCACTGCTCCACCGCCTGGTCAGGCTGTCTCAAACATTTTATACATAATAACTCTTCCAAACACATCAAGTAACTTATTTAAGAATGATAACAAAGAAAATAACTATTACAAGGCAATAAATGAAACAATGACATATTTTAAAATATCATAAGGTTTCTGACCATGAGCCACTAGAATATTTTCCTAATTATTCATCAGATTTTATGTAGAGACAATATAAAAGATAAGTGAACACTATATATAAACCTATTATCAAAGTTGAGCATAGTACAGTGGTTAATCTAGTTGCATTAACAGAGTGAGATGTTCTTTCAGATGAGGAAGTAGTCTATTTTACTCTCTCCCCTATCTATCACTTAGATCAGAAGCACAAAATCCTAACATAAACTCATCATCCTGAAATCTATTCCTGGATCAAATGACCTTTGGTCACCAGAAAACCATCCTCTTTATGTCCAGACACTTGCATATTCCGACAAGTCAGATCAATATCTAAATATTTATATATATAGGAAAAGACATGTATAGGCCTATTTAGGACAGCAGAGGCATGATAATCTGGGTAGTATAATTTTTGCAACTGCCACAAACCAGAAAGAAAGTATGGTGTACCAATAATTTTGTCATAGAATTATGGTAACACTAATTATTGATTCATTTATATGTTTAGAGTTAAGCAGAAAGAAGTCTGAGTTTCAGACAAACAGAATTACATTATATCAAAGACTGCTACAGGAACTGGGAAATGGCATAAAGTCATTAAATATCTACCTGTCATCACGCTAGATTTAATAAGGAGTTTTGATTATTACCTACTAATCAGAAAATTGTGCCAAAGTGGATATTCAAATCTTGTTTATTAGATAAAATTAATAAAGAGCATTCATCTTATCTGAATGATAAGAAAGGGCAAAAAAACTAAAAACATGAGGCTCACTAAAAGTCAATATAGATTGAGGGAAGAAGTACAGTATGTCATCACATACTAAGTAGGGGCAGATAACTACATGTAATGTTGTTTTTGTATTTTTCTGAAGTTGGAAACAGGGAGGCAGTCAGACAGAGTCCCACATGCACTCGACCGGGATTCACCGGGCACGCCCACCAGGAAGTGTTGCTCTGCCCATCTGGGGCGTTGCTCTGTTGCAACCAGAGCCATTCTAGCGCCTGAGGTAGAGGCCACAGAGCCATCCTCAGCGTCAGGGCCAACTTTGCTCCAGTGGAGCCTTGGCTGCGGGAAGGGAAGAGAGAGACAGAGAGGAAGGAGATGGGGAGGGGTGGAGAAGCAGATGGGTGGTTCTCCTGCGTGCCCTGCCAGGAATCGAACCTAGCACTCCTGCATGCCAGGCTGATGCTCTACCACTGAGCCAGCCAGCCAGGGCCACTACATGTAATTTACTATAAACACTAAAATAAATATAAGACTGGCTTTTTGTAATAGTAAGATGTATGAAGGCATGGGCTTAAAGTCACAAATGAAAAACATAATAAGAGAAAAAGTCAATTACATGAAATAAAAAGGATATTGGTAAGATAAGGAATAATAGCAAAAATTTATGAATGCCAAAATCAAAATATTAACACCTATTTTCAAAACAAGTCAAGAGTAGAAGTAACAATTAAGTAACTATATATAATTTAAGGACTTGAATCTGAACTTAGAGAGGAAAGACTTCAGTCATTATCTGATGATTTTCTTCAGAAAATCTCCAAATATTCAGAGTTAAAAAATGATAGTATGCATAGTAACAAATAGAAATGAATCAAACTGAAGTCATCATTATCCTTCATCATTATCAGTAATAATACTAAAAAACTTTAAAAAAAAATTTCTGATTACAGCGTGCCCAGGTGGTGGCGCAGTGGATGGAGCATTGGAATGAGACACAGAGGAAACAAGTTCGGAACCCTGAAGTTGCCAGCTTGAGAGTAGGCTTATCTGGTTTGAGCAAGGCTAACCAGCTTGAGCCCAAGGTCACTGGTTTGAGCAAGGGGTCACTCCGTCTGCTGTAGCCTCACCCCACCCTCACCCCCTGTCCAGGCACATATGAGAAAACAATCAGTGAGAAACTAAGGTGCCACAGCAAAGAATTGATGCTTCTTACCTCTCTCCCTTCTTGTCTGTCTATCCCTATCTGTCCCTCTCTTTGTCTCTCTCTGTCTGTCACACACACAAAAAAATCTGACTACATCAAATATAAAATTTAGGATCACAATAATGGAGTAATTTTAAAGTGTACCTTAATAAATATGTCCAGCAAAAACAACAACAAAAAAAAAAACCAAAAAAAACTTAATTATTTCAACTAAAAAGGAATACACATATGCAAGAAAAACAGTAAGATAACTTTACCTGGACTTACTTTGACTAGGTTTTTAAGAGTCATTATTGCAAAGGCAAGTGCATTTAGATATTAAAAATAAAATAAAATCAAACCTGATCAGGTGTTGGTGCAGTGGATAGAACATCAGCCTCGGATGCTGAAGACCCAGGTTCAAAAACCCCAAGGTCCCCGAGCTTGAGCGTGGGCTCATCTGGCTTGAGCGCAGGCTCACCAGTTTGAGTGTGGCATTGCTGGCTTGAGCATGGGGTTGTAGACATGACTCCATGTTCGATAGCTTGAGCCCAGAGTTTGTTGGCTTGAGCAAGGGATCACTGGCTTGGCTAAAGTCCCCTGTTCAAGGCACATATAAGAAAGCAATCAATGAACATCTAAGGTGCCACAACTATGAGTTGATGCTCTCATCTCTCTCCCTTTCTTCTGTCTCTCTCTCTTTCTCTCATTTTCTCACAAAAAAAAAGGAAGAAAAGAAAATCAAGTTGCTTACAAAAATCAGCTGTATCATACACTTCTAATTAGCACTCCATGTCAGGAAGCAGAAAAGTATTTGCAACAGATTCATGAATAAACATTGTTTTTGTGCCAATAATTTTTTTATCTAGCAATGTTCCCTTTCAAGTATGAAATCAACAGAAGTGAATTTTCTAAACAGGATAAAAAGTGCCCTTTATTAAATAAATACTCATAGAAATGAATTTACAAGATATGTACAACAAAACAATACTGAATAAATTAAAAGAAGAAATAAAAAGTATTGTAGAAATATTTTATTAATATTAAACTATCAACTCAAGAATAGATCAGTCATATACTGTAAATTAGATGCTATAACCCCAGGGCAGGATAGTAGCCCTGAATTCAGGGTTTACGTAGTTCTACCCAGTCTAGGAATCTATCCTTCCTTAAACTAAAGGAAAGTGCACAATAATTTTTAGCTTGTTGATAATCCTTTATAATAATAGCATAATTTATTCAAATATCCTATCATTCAAGGTAAAAAAAAGTGGTAGGGTAAGAGATAATTTGTATTTTATTATATTTTTGCATATATTAAAATGCTTATTCAATGAACAAGAATGACTTATTAAGAAACAGGTACTCTTACTACTGAGCTTTGGGCTACTAAGAATGCAGCTGCTATAACATTCTTAAACATATAATTAATATTTTGAATTAATAACATATTTTGACATTGTCAGGTTGGGTGGAGGTTAGGTTTAGTTTTAATAGATACTGCTAAATAGTTTTACAAAATGTTTTTACCAATTTGTACTTCATCAGAGAATATGAAGCTTTCAGTTGCTCCAAATGTTTGTTGGTGCTTGACATTATTAATCATTGTAATATTACTTTTCCAGGTGTGTTCATAAATAAAGCACATTTTAGTTGTTATTTGAATTTTCCTGATAGCTAATAATGTTAAGCAGCCTTTCATAAGTTTATAATCCATTTAGATAGCTTTCTAAAGCACTTAATCAAATATTATGCTAATTTGTAAATTCTTTAGCCTGTCTTTTTCTTATTGCTTTGTATGGTTGCTTTATGAGCTCAATAGTACCACATTCTTAAATAAAAAAGTGGCAAGTCTATTTCTAATATATTCACTTAAAGCTGAATTTTTCTTTAAGAACAAATTTTGCTGGAAAATAAAAAGATTCATATGTTGTATTTTTTATTATTAAATTTAAAATATTTTATAATTTTAATTTTATTTTTCTTTGATGTTACATAAAGTGGGGTGCTCAATTTTGAACATCTGAAAATTTGTATAATATTTATGATATTGTTTTCTTGTTATATTCCACTATCATAGAACAGTCCCAGTATAATTTCAATTTTTGAAATTTGTTGCAACTTGATTTATTATCAAGATATAGTAATTTTTTTTGTCTGACCAGGCGGTGGCACAGTGGATAGAGCATCAGAGTAGATGTGGAGAACCCAGGTTTGAAACACCGAGGTCTCCTAGTTTGAGCTCAGGCTTACCCGGGTTGAGCATAAACTCACCAGCTTGAGAGAGGGGTAGCTGGCTTGGCATGGGATCACAGACATGACTTGATGGTCGCTGGTTTGAGCCCAAGGTCACCTTGAGCAATGGGTCACTTGCTCTGCTGTAGCACCCCCAGTCAAAGCACATATGAGAAAACAGTCAATGAACAACTAAGGTGCCACAACAAAGAAATGATGCTTCTCATCTCTCACCCTTCCAGTCTGTCTGTCCCTATCTACAATATTTCTATCTCTTTCCCTGTCTCGTCTCTCTCTCTCTCTCTCTCTCTCTCTCACACACACACACACACACACACATACAAAAGTAAAGATATAGCTCTTTTCATGAATGTTTTCTGTGCAATTGAAAGTATAATCATTTTATGAATATATACAAAATATTGAACTTTCAACTTTCATATATTTTATTTACTTTTCTTTTTTAGCTCCATCTTTCCTTGCTCTATATTTTGTAAATTTATATTGTACATACACCTTTACTGTTTTTATATCTTACCACTGTATTTACCATTTTATTTCTCTATTTTTGCCTCAAAGTCTCTATTTTCTGATATAAGTATAGTGTCTACCTTGTGTTTTTGCTTAAGATTTTCATGTTGCATATTTCCAATTCTTTTATATTAACCTGTGAAGTTTCCTTTAATGTGTTTTTCTTATAAATAACAACATTTGTTATTTACGCAGTCTTTGCCCATCCCAACACTAAGCTCTGATGAGCACTCATATTTTTGTTAGCTCTGTAGCTTTTTTTTTCTTTTCTAGGATGTCATATAAATGCAGACAGTATATCTTTTATAAATCACACAATCATAAATAGAATCATTTAGACATTTCTTTCACTTAGCAATATGCATAAAAGATGTACAGATGTCTCTGCATAGCTTTGTAGCTCATTTCTTTTTATTTGATAAGTATTTTATTGTATGGATGTACCATTCTTTGTTTATCCAATTGCTTTCTATGAAGATCTGGGTTCCTTTCACTGTTTCATAGTAATAAATAAAACTGCTACAAATATTCACAAGTTTCTGCAAGGTTTTTGTGTGACCTGTTTTCAGATTAGTTTGAGAATTACTTAAGAGTATAATTAATTGATGGATCACATTGCTCAGCGCTGTGAGAAGTTGACAAACTCTATTCTAAAGTAATGTATTATTTTATATCCCCATCAAAATGAATAAGAGTTGCTGTTGTTCTGCACTCTTTTTAGAATTTGATATTCACAGGTTTTTGGTTTTAATGTATGCATGTTTGCATGTATGTATATATGTATTTATTTTAGCCATTCTGAGTTAAGTAGTGGTATCCCATTTATTTGTATCTCCTTAATTGCAAATAATGTTAAGAATTTTTTCTTACACTTATTTCTCATCTTTCTATCTTCTTTGGTGAAATGTATCTTCAGATATTTGTCGATTTTATTTGTTTATGTGTATGTATGCTTATTTTCTTATTTTAGAGTTTCAATAACAGTCTATATAGTTTAGACACATGGCCTTTATAAAATATATGTTTTGCCAGCCTGTGGCTTATCTTTTATTATTTTGTCTTTTCTGGAGCAGAACTCTTTACATTTTAATAAAGTTCAATTTATTATTATCTTTGAGGCATTGTGCTTTCTGTGTTGTATTTGAAAATTCATGCCCAAACCCAAGCTCATGTGAATTTTCTCCTAAGTTTTTTCTACAAGTTTTATAGTTTTGCATTTTACATGTAGATCTAAGATTTATACTGAGTTAATATTTGTGAGAGGGATAAGGTCTGTCTCTAGGATTTTTTTGCATATGATTTCTAATTGCATTAGCACCAAATTTGAAAAGACTGTCCAATTTTACTGAATTGTTTGTGTGCCTGTCAAAAATTAGTTCAATATTTTTTCATGTGTCTATTTCAAGGTTCTCTATTCTGTTCCTTTTGTTCATTATTCTTTTACCTATAAGATGGTATCTTGATTTCACTAATTTTATAATTAGACTTGAAATTATATTGTGAGTTTCTAACTTTTTTCTTTTAGTCAGTAGTCTGTTATCTAAACCTAGATTTTTTGCCTTTCCAGATATATTTTAGACTATGCCAATATCTACAAATATGGCTCACTGAGATTTTTGTTGAAATTGCACTGATTCTGTTGCTTGACTTGGGAAAAGTAATGTCTTAATAATATTGAATCTACAAATACGAATGTAGAATATCTTTCCATTTATTTGTATCTCTTTATTTCATCAGTTTCACTGTTTTTTACACACAAATCCTGTATATATTTTGTTAGACTTATAGTTAAGTATTTTATTCTATTGCAGCTACTGTCAACTTGTTTATTTGTGGGAAATAAGACAGTAACTAATTTTTGTACATTAATCTTCTATCCTGTGATAAGTCATTGTTTTAAGAAGTTTTACTGTAGAATTTTGGGGATGTTCAATGTAGACAATGATGTCACCAGTTAATGAAAACAGTTTCATTTATTTTCTTTTTCAATGTTTACCTTTTATTTGTTTTACGTGTATTATTGTACTAGTAAGAACTTCTAGTATGATGTTGAATAAGAGTTGTAAGAAAGGATATTTGTGCTTTTTTCCTATCTTAGATAGAAAATACCTAATAGATTATTTTGTAGATATTCTTCATGAAGTTGAGAAAGTTCCTATTTATTTCTAGTTTGTTTACACTTTTTATCATAAACAGATGCAGTGTTTTGTTGTTATTTTTATATCGATATAACCATAAGATTATATCCTAAGATATATCCTTTATATCTTTATTGATATAGTAGATTATAGTAATTAAATGTTGAGTCAGCCTTGCATATCCATAATAAAGCCTTTGGTTTGGGTGTTTAATTGTTTTTGTCAGTGTTGAATTTCATTTACTAATATTTTTGAATTTTACATCTCTGTTCATGAGGGATATTAGACTATAATTTTCTTTTGTTTGAACATCTTTGTCTTGTTTGATGTTAGAGTAATGTTGCTTATCGAATGAGTTAGAAAGTTGTTTCTTCTGCTTCTGTTTTGAAATACATTATAGAAAATCCATAGTTTTTTCATAAATATTTGGTAGAATTTACAAGTAAAAGCACTTGGCTTGTTGCTTTCTTTTATAAGAAATACTACTTATTTTTTAAGTATAGGCATAGTAAAATTATCTATTTCTTCCTGTGTGAGTTGTTAGTTTGACTTTAAATTAATTGGTTTATTTCATATAAGATATCAAATTTTAGCCTGACCAGGAGGTGGCGCAGTGAATAGAGCATCAGACTGGGATGAGGAGGACCCCGGTTCGAGACCCTGAGGTCACTAGCTTGAGCGCAGGTTCATCTAGTTTGAGCAAAGCTCACCAGCTTGGACCTGGAGGCCTCTGGCTTGAGCAAAAGGTTACTCGGTCTACTGTAGCTCCTTGGTCAAGGTACATATGAGAAAGTAATCAATAAAACACTTTAATATCTGTCCCTATCTATCTTTCTCTCTGACACTCTCTCTGTCTCTGTCAAAAAAAAAAAGATATCAAATTTTAGACAGTTGTTCATAGTATACCTTTATTATTTTCATCTCAATCAACAGTTTAAATGACCCTTTTTTCCTAATATTCAAAACACTTGAAAAATATTTTCTCAATAGAAAAACAATCCCTAGCTTTGTTTCTCCTGCCTCAGGAGATTAAAACTTCAAATTATACACAAAGGAAAAATGATTAACTTAACTGTACACTAGTTGGACATCACCACTATAGATTTCTGAGATAGGAAACATTGAAGGGAAGTAACAACAAGGACCATGGCAAATAAGTGTGGGTGTGGGACACCAAGGATTCCTAGGTAATAAATAAAAAACTGAGTCAGGGAAAGTAAAGTCTTTTATTCGTAATTTGGTTACAGTTATGTGAGGAAAAAACCAGGATATGAATGAGAAAAGAATACAGGTTATTAATTTCTTTTTAACAAATTTATGTTTTTAAACTTATTGTGGTTACAATAGTTACAAAATTTATGGGTTTCAAGTGTACAATTATATTATACATGGTCTGTATATTGCATTGTGTTCCCACCACTAAAAGTCATATCTTCTCTATCACCATATATTTGACCCCCTCCCACCCCCTTTCCATTAACCACATAGTATTGTTTGTGTCTATGGGGTTTTTATTTTTTTGTATATATATTTTTGAAGTGAGAAGCGAGGAGGAAGAGAGACAGACTACTGCATGCACCCGACTGGGATCCACCTGGCAAGCCCACTAGGGGGCGATGCTCTACCCTTCGGAGCATTGCTTCATTGGAACCAGAGCCATTCTAGTGCCTGAGGCGGAGGCCATGGAGCTGTCCTCAGCACCTAGGGCAACTTTGCTCCAATGGAGCCTTGGTTATCGGAGGGGAGGAGAGAAATGGAGAGAAAGGAGAGGGGGAAGGGTGGAGAAGCAGATGAGCACTTCCCCTGTGTGCCCTGGCCAGGAATCAAACCTGGGACTTCTATATTCCAGATCAACACACTACCACTGGGCCAACAGGCCAGATCCAAGTTTTTGTTTGTTTGTTTTTTTGTTTGTTTATTTGTTGCTTTCTGTTTTACATCCCAGATACAAGTGAAATCATATGGTTCTTGAGTTTTTCTACTGCTTATTTTGCTTAGCATGATACTCTCAAGATCCATCCATGTTATTCCAAATGGCAGTATTATATTTTTTCCTACAAATGAGTAGAATAGAGATAAATTTTAAACTAACAGATTCTAAGTCTTTTTTCTTTTTAAAATACATGTATAGGGTTAAAAGTAGAAAGTTAAACTGAAATCATCACATTCTCATTTCAAAGCATAAGAAAATGTTCAAATCATTAGGTTTTCCTTTTTTAAAATAATGCGGTACTCTTAATAAAAATAAGGTCTAAAATTGACTTCTATCGCTAGTTACAAAACAAGAGCAGAATTGGTGTATAGTCATTTGTACCTCATTAGATTAGTCATTAATCCCTGTTATTCACATTGAAAGCCATATAATTAGTTGCCTTTTAATGAAGTCACATGATATGTTGGTCATTCAATTAACATGCTACTGTTAAAATTACCAGGAGTTCAACATAAGGTATTCTGTCTTATTTATCTAAGAGACCACATGGCTGTTAAATAGACAACTGTCGGGTATGTAACTCAATGACCTTCTGTGTGGTCAATGAATTATTCATTGCAGTGGAAAAGATGAGTTTAAATGGATATTAAATCCCATGGAAGAGGTTAAGGTTTGCAAAACGCTTTATATTGATGATGAAATAAGACTTCCTATCACAGAACTGGTACTGGCAACTGGCTTATGAGATGAGTTGTCTTCTTTAATTCAAGAACCAACTACAATATATTTCTAGGGAAACATGTTCTATTTTTTCCTACTTTTCACAGCTTCAACCTAAATTCAGTTTCTTATACTTACCATATACATCACATATTTTGGAGATAGTAATAAAAGATATCTTCTCCAATCCTTTATTTTTTATTTTATTTTTAAGAAAAGGTATTCTGTTAATATAAAAATTGAGTGCTGACTACCAAAAGAGTAGAAAACATCTTCCTCAGTGTTGGGCAGATAAAATATATTATGCTCACTTTGTTAAAGATAACACGAGGAGGCCGTCACTCAGGTGATATTAATGTGTGTTGGGGTGGGCTAAAGGCAGGCGGAATCCTGTAGCCTGGGGCTTGGTTTTGGGATTAAGCCTTTCCTACCCTTTTTGATGTGGGGTGGTACAATCCAATCATGCCTCAGAGAAGTGACTCTGTATTAGAGACTTCTCTATTTTGTATATTGGATTAAAGGTTGTGAAGCTACACTATAAAATGAGGGTAGAACGAGAGCTTAGGCTCTTGGTTCCTGAGGTTAGCATGAGAGAGCAGAGAGAATAGAGCCAGCAGCGGGAGGAGGCCACGTGGAGAAGGCCAGGAAAAGCAGCCAAGATGGCGGAGTGCTGAGTGAGATGCTAGTTTGTACAGAGTTTGTATCTGGGATAAGGAAGGAGATGGGGAACTGAGGAGAATAAGTCTGGTGAGCTAGAAACCTTTGATTCTAGGAAACTCGGATAAGTCAGTAGCTTTGTGAGCACTGAATGTGACTGGGTTTTGGAGCCCAGTGTGTATTTTTACTTGCCCGCCGGGTGCAAGCTAGATTAAAGACTATGGCCCACCAGTTTGTGGCTCCATTGTTTCTCTACCGACTGTCCGAATCCAATGCGAACCTGCATGGGCCGGGCGGCTGCTGTGATAGTGGCCCTGGCCTTGAATACTGGCTTTACACTCAGTAACATAATATTTTTAAAATACCGTACTAGAAACTGTAGAGAGCTGGCATCATGCAGTGCTTCAGACTATGGTTTCTCTAGTCAGGCTCTCTAGCTATCAGCCTAATAAACGTTAAAGATTACTTCTCTGTGACTTAATTCCTTTATTTGTGAAATTGGGATAATAATAGTACCTACAGCATAAGTTCAGTGAGGGTTAAATGAATCATTAGATGCAAAACTCTTAAAAGCATCTTGGTATTTGAAAAAGGAGGCATGCTGTAGACAACATTGAAACTACTTTAATGGAATTTTGATGGCGCTAAAAAGGGCATTAGCTTCCCTCTGGCTTTTTTCAAGCAACCTTCATACAATGTGTAAATTAAAGAGAGCTGCCATGAGCAGCATCCCAAATGAAACAGTATACTATGTGTATAACATCAGTAGATGACAAGCCACTCTGGGGACATTTAACTGAAGAAGAAAGGAGATTTAGTGTACAGTGATACCGTATTTCCAGTAGGAAGAGTGAAAGCAAAGACATATTAAGAACTCTCTTTAGTCTTTACAAACTTTCCCAGATTAACATAAACTTTAAATGACAGTTTATCTTTTTAATCAGTTAAATTATGTATACAAATGTATTGTTTAGAGTTTAAAATTATCTCATTTATTTACTAACTATGAATGTGAATATTTTTTTTAAATTTCAAATGCACTCCATAAACAACTTAGAGTCCTTCACTGGGGCTTCATATTCAAAGCCAGACACATTAGATTTCTAAATGTTATGAGAAATGTGCTCTGCTACATAGTGTTTATTTCTGTTATCAGAGAGGTTGTATAATCTTCTCTAGATATTTCATTGCCTCTAGAGATACACACATGACGGAATTTATTTTGTTGGTTATTATATATAAGACACACCCTAAAATAGGTATGGCTATTAAAACTAAAATTCATATTTAAAAAAAATGTCTTCACTTAAAAATTTTTATTTTTGTCTGTTGTACAAAGAAGGCAAAAAGAAAATAAGTGGTCCTAGCCGGTTGGCTCGGTGGTAGAGCGTCAGCCTGGCGTGCTGAAGTCCCGGGTTCGATTCCCGGCCAGGGCACACAGGAGAGGCGCCCATCTGCTTCTCCACCCCTCCCCCTCTCCTTCTTCTCTGTCTCTCTCTTCCCCTCCCGCAGCCAAGGCTCCATTGGAGCAAAAGATGGCCCGGGCGCTGGGGATGGCTCCTTGGCCTCTGCCCCAGGCACTAGAGTGGCTCTGGTCGCGACAGAGTGATGCCCCGGATGGGCAGAGCATCGCCCCCTGGTGGGCATGCCAGGTGGATCCTGGTCTGGCGCAAGCGGAAGTCTGTCTGATTGCCTCCCCGTTTCCAGCTTCAGAAAAATACAAAAAAAAAAAAGAAAGAAAATAAGTTATTTTATATACATTAATAAACAACAGGATAAACAATAACAGAGAATGCTCAAGAAAGACCAAATCCCTTTTTGAAATATAAAGTAGATGGCTTAAGGAAATATCTTATTCAGCATCTCCTTCTATTGAATACAGTGACAGAAAGGCACACATATGTTGTGATAATGACTTCTGCTTCCCACATCTTTGATTTCTAAAGCACAATCATGAATAATAAATATGCTCAACAATACATGCTTATATACTTCTTTCAAACATTTTTTGCAATGTGTAGACGTCAATAACTTAAAATTGTGTGTTTTTATTCTGTGCCGATACTAAAATTTTATACTTCAAACATTTCCAACTATATGGGCTTTGGAGTAGAATTACTAAATTTTATCACTCAGAAGCTACTGAAGAAAGATTACAGCTACTGCAGAGAACATGTAAAATGTTTACAGCTTCTGAATGTACTGAATTGCATCATTCCCATCTATGCTTGGCCATGTAGCACAAAAGAAAGATTAAACATTTATCATGAATAATTCAAAGCACACACATTCACACACACTCACATGCACTTGAGAACAAAATACAAAAAAAGATCTACTTTCTGTAGAGAAGAATGATGTCAGGTTTGATTAGTCACACAGTATTACTTTTCTACACAGTGAACTGTTGCTAATAGTGGCCACCTCTGTTGCATTTCACTGATACAGACTTAAGACTAAAATAAATAATGTTGCCATTAAAATTTGTAACATGTTTTATGGATTAAATTTATTGACTGATAGTTAATATCTATGTTGTAATGGTTTCTAAGAAATAAAATAGAGGTATAAGTCTCAGAATATTAGAAACATTAAATTATCTCAGAAATCTAACAAACATTTTATTAATTGCTATAGTGATAATTAATTCTTAATAAAAATGCATTTAATTTTATATTAAAATAAAAGTTTACTGGTTAACTTCTTTTGGAACAAGACTGGTTAAGGTGTAATTTTTTAGTGTGAAAATATTGTCAAAGCCCTGAGTATATCAGACATGTAATGATTTTGATGAATATGAAGATAATGATATACCAAATCACAAAGCAAACTTCAAAATACAACATAAGCTCTATACACAATCCAGATGGCAAAGTATGTTTATATTTGTGTATTTTTATAAACAAACCATTCTACTAATGATTTAGTTTTCTAATTTTCAGATTTTTTATATTATATATAACTTTCTGAAAGAAAAAGTATCAGAAAAATATGTAATGTGCTGCTAAAAAAGAATAATAAAATATGAGTCAATGATATTATTTTGGAATACCGGATATTAAAGGTAAAGTTGTAGTAAGTAATATAAGAAAGTTTATGTTAGTGTAATTTCTTTTTCATAAATAGCCTTAATAATAGAGTAGAAGCATATAGAAAACTGGGAAATTAAATAAAACATGGCATTGATTTTAATTAAAAAATGTTGTATAAGAAAACATAGACTTAGTATTAAATACAGGTAAATAACACCTAGTCATACTCATAAAATTTATTATTATTATTCAGGTATTTTTTTATAAGAATTTGAGGGAAACAGTGCTTGTATTTTGGGGAAGGGAGACCAGTTATAAGAACAAAGTACTCCCCTTGAATTGATAAAGCATGAAACAACAGTACATTGTTTGGAAATACTGAAGTTTATACCATAAACAGGCAAACATACTAAAAGTTGGACATGAGGATTTAGCTGCCAATATAGTTGCTTCCAATTCTGCTACAGCCAATTTTCTTTCTCCCATCACTGAATCGTAGAAATATAAATATATTCATGCACTCACATGTGACTGGAATGGGAAGACACAGGGAATTCCTATTTTGAATATGTGCTTCCTACTCTTCATTTTTAAATAATTGTAAATATTTATAAAATACTTTTAAAAGTGAAGGCAAAAGACATTACATTTTTTAATAATAGAATTTGATGTTTGAAAATATCTTCTCTCATTAGTTGGTTGCCTTTTTGTTTTGTTGGTCATTTCTTTTGATATGCAGAAGCTTTTTAGTTTCATACACAGTCCTATTTATTTATTTTTCCTTTCTTCTCTTGCCTTTGGGGTAAAATTCATAAAATCTTCTCCAAGACCAAGGTCTGTAAGTTTAATATCTATGTTTTCTTCTCTGTAATTTATTTTTTCAAGTCTAATATTTAGGCCTTTGTTCATTTTGAGTTTATTTTTTGTACAAGGGGACAAACTGTGGTCTAATTTAATTTTTTTGCATGTGGCTTTCCAATTTTCCCACCACCATTTATTAAAGAGGCTTTCTTTTCTCCCTTGTGTATTTTTAGCTTCTTTATCAAAAATCATTTGCCCTAAATATTTGAGTATATATTTCTGCACATTAATTTTAACATTTTGTAACATGAGCTTTTAGAAAAGAGAGTTTAAATTGTAGAACTGTAACTGGGAGTAAACATGTTATATTATTGACTTACTGATATTAGTCTGACTAGCCATAAACTTTGCTAAATAAAAATGTACTAACTAAGCTTATAAAAGAATGTCTGTTAAATCCAGTTTGTTGTTCTTATAACCTCCAACAATATTACTAGTTTAGTGACCTGGTATCCCTAAATAACATCATACAATATAACTAGTTTAGAACACTAGTTATATATTTTAAAACAAATCAAAAATATATAATCAATCCTCTGATTTCATCTCTGGCCCAAGTTCTCCTCACAATTAAAAAGCTTCTTCCATTCTGGCTGACTCACATCAAGGGTTAACCTGCAAACAAGGAAACAGCCTCACTGTGAAAATCTGTTGTTACATGAAACAATTAGCCTAGTTTATAAGCTACTTGCTAGGTTCAATTCCTGTAACAATGGAGGAAGGGAACAGACACCAATTTTCAGATATGCCAGCTCAGAAAGATATGTGGTCTTCAATAAGTTACCTGAACAAATTGTGTTGAGTTCTCCCAGCAAAGAACTCCCAACCCCCTCCTTTGGATTCCTTTGTTCTGTTTTGTTCATTTGCCATGGTTCCTTCCGATCATGTGCTCTGTTCTGCTCTATAACTTAATCACTTGAATTCTGCATTCAACTGAACAAAACCAATAAAATTGTGCCTAATACAGAACTTGATGAGAAGAAAACAATTCAGATTACAGAATGGTGTTTTTAAGTTTGAATCACCAAATGCTAACTCAAAGTAACAATTGACATGAACTTAAAATTTATAGCCTTCAAAGCTTTCCCATTCTGTGTGCTAACTTTTCACCATTTGTAAACACTTACACCACTGAGTATAAATACAGCTCTCCAAAAGAAATCTAAGATGTAGAACTGCTGCTGTCTTGCAAAACATCTTTCTACTAAAGGAATGGATTTGGGGGGAAAACTAAATCCTTTCTGAAGAACTGCATTTTGTCACATGCAATGATTTATTCTGTCAGGAAAATAGATTCTATGAAGTACTGTAAGACCCTTTGGCAAGAAAATTCATTTAGTCAAAAACTTTAATCTATCCCAGTGACAAAATTCTCTCTTTAGTTTATTGCATAAAAATTGAATTTTATAACATCCATGCACTTTTGTTAAAAAAAAATTCTGTCAGTTTACGATGATATTATGGTGGTCCCAGGTCACATAAAAAGAAATTGATTGCTATGTAGGGATTGATATTTTGTACATTAAAAGTGAATGGTTAGTTTTGATATATATGTATCTTTTTCCAAAATATGTAAGCATTTAAATTTATTCTGCATAAAGTTATTTTTAAATCTGTGGATCTCAAAACAGCCAAAATACCATTTAGTGACACAATGGTTATGTTTCATTTCTTTTGTAGTATTTAAGTATTCTAATTTAAGTATTCTAATTCTCTTTAAAAAAACAAACAAACTGAAGTTATTTATCAGTTATTTTTTGTGTCCTGAGTCACAGGATAAATGTCAAATGTTTTTGTCTGACCTTCCAGACCAAAGGGGTCAATGTGTGAACCCTTTGGGGATTCTTAATAGGGTCCTCACTTGTCTACCCATCTCCTACCTGATTCAGCAAGCTCAATGCTCTTAACTTAAAGATTAAAATATAGTTTTATATAATTGCTTTTACTTTATAAAGTCTATGTATTTTATTTGAAACATTTAAAGATGTTATTATTTTAAGCATCCCTAAGTTATACCAAGCAGCTAGAGAGTCATTAAAACAAAATGTGGTTAAAAACATTGCTAGGGCCTGACCTGTGGTGGCGCAGTGGATAAAGCGTGTATCTGGAAATGCTGAGGTTGCTAGTTCAAGACTCTGAACTTGCCTGGTCAAGGCACATATGGGTGTTGATTTTTCCTGCTCCTCCTGCCCTTCTCTCTCTCTCTCTCCCCTCTCTAAAATGAATAAAAATAAAATCTTAAAAAAAATACAAAAAAACCCCCTAAAAACACACAACAACAACAACAACAAAAACATTGCTAGTGAATTTCTTTTAAGAAGGAAGCTTATAAATGTCATGTTCTTATGTGGAAATCAAAGTCATTCACATGTTGTAATTGAATTCATTATTTTTAGCCTAGTCAAGACCATATCTTTGCATGTAGTATTAGAAATATTATTCTCTTCCTTTCAGGATTTGCAGCAATGACCCCTGATCTTTAGTTTTAGTTTCCTGGATACATATATGTTAGTCAAATAAGTTTGTAAATATAATATATATGTTTGCTTGCTTATAGTTTGCATTGGGTATGGGCTGTTAGCAGGCAGGGTCATTATAGCCTAAGGCTTAGTTTTAAGACTAAGCCTTTCCCACCTTTTTGAGGAATCCCATTATGCCTCAAATAAGTGACTTTGTATCAGAGACTTCTTTGTTTGCATATTGAATTAAAGGTTTTAATTTCTACACTATAAAATGGGGCATAGAAGCCCATGCTGGAGGAGAGCAGAGAAAGGCCACATGGAGGAGAGAAGAAGCAGCCAAGATGGTGGAGTGCTGAAGGAGAAGTCAGTTTGTGCAGAGTTTGTGCAGAGAGAAAGAAATGGGGAACACAGGTGAGTAAGGCTGGTAAGATACAAACCTTTAATTCTAGTAAACTCAGATAAGTCAGTGGCTTTGGGAGCCCTGAATGGAAAGGGAAGTGTTTTCCCACTGTGTGTATTTTTTGCCTGCCGGATGCAAGCTAGAATTAAAGCTAATGACACACTAGTTCTTGGCTTCATTGTTTCATTACCATCTGTCTGAATCAAATGCAAACCTGCATAAGCCAGGCGGCTGTGATGGTGACCGTGGTTACTGGCTTTACAATATACCACTGCCATTTTCTCCAGTAGCCTGGGGTGGTCATTAAGGGAAGTGAGTTCCATGGTACCACACCATCACAGCTTCCAAAAGTCTAATAACACCCTCCATTTGCCTGTGTGTCAGCTCAGCTAAGGAAGTTGTGTAATACCAAATAATATCAGTATTCCAGACAACATCTCTGACTCCAAAAAATATTCCTGGGCCACAGATAATTTGAATCCTTTCGATAGACAGGTTTCTACCAAGATTTTACAAAGGCCACTGTTGGGCAGATAAAATGTATTATGCTCACTTTGTTAAAGAGGCCGTTGCCCAGGTGATATTAATGTGTGTTGAGAATTGTAGCCTGGGGCTTGGTTTTGGGATTAAGCCTTTCCCACCCTTTTTTGATGTGGGGTGGTACAATCCAATCATGCCTCAGAGGTGACTTTGTATTGGAGACTTCCCTACTTTGTATATTGGATTAAGGTTGTGAAGCTACAGTATAAAGTGGGGGCAAAACCAGAGTTTGCCCTCTTGGTTCCTGGGATGATTAGAGGAGAGAGCAGAGAGCAGAAGGAGGCCACGTGGAGTAGGCCAGGAGAAGCAGCCAAGATGGTGGAGTGCTGAGTGAGATGCCAGTTTGTACAGAGTTTGTATCTGGGATAAGGAAGGAGATGGGGAACTGAGGAGAATAAGTCTGGTGAGCTAGAAACCTTTGATTCTAGGAAACTCGGATAAGTCAGTGGCTTTGTGAGCACTGAATGTGACTGGGTTTTGGAGCCCAGTGTGTATTTTTACTTGCTGTTGGTCAAATAAGTTTGTAAATGTGATATGTATGTTTGCTCGCTTGTGACTTATGTTGGGTGTGGGAGACAGGCTGTGGGCAGGCCAGGTCGTTGTAGCCTGGGGTTTGGTTTTGGGACTGAGCTTTTCCCCACACCTTGAATGATTGTATTATCTGGGTGGTGCACTCTCATGAGGAATCCAATTATGCCTTGGATGGGTGACTTTGTATCGGAGACTTCCTTGTTTGTATATTGGATTAAGGGATTTTGGTTTTCTACACTATAAAATGGGACAGACCAGGAGCTTGGACACACAGTTCCTGCTATCACAAATGCAGGGGCTTCCCTGATCCCTTGCCCTTCATGGGAAGAGCTGGTTTTCTGCTTTTCCCTTGTCTTCTTTTGTGGTTTGCCTGTCTTGGTGAGACACCAATAAATAGGATGGCCCCCCGTCCTCTGACTCCGCCATTTCTTTATCGTCTGCCCGAATCCAATGGGAACCTGCATGTGAATGGCCACGATGGCGGCTCCTGGCCTTACAACTGGCATAGTTTCCGGCAGGATTCAGAGATTGGTATGGAGCCACCACCCTTGATGGGTGGGATAGAGTACTGGTTGCTGCTCTGGCTCCCCATGGCTGTCCTTTTAGGGGCCATGGGCTACATGTTTTTTACTCAAGAGGAAACTGCCCGAGGTCAAAAGCTTCAGTATGAATTGAAAATAGAACGGCAGAAAAGGCTGGAATTGGAGCGAGCACTGGAGAAGGAATTACGGGTTCGCGAGTTGCAGTTTACCCTGGAAGTTGAACGTGTTCACCGGCAGTTGTTGGAGAAACAACTGCGGATTCAAGAGCTCGAGTCTCAGCTTCTGGCCAAAAGCCAGCAGCCACAGGAGCCTAAACGGTCACCAAAGGAGCAGCAGCATCCGTGCCGGTGGATTGGCTTTGAGTCAGCGGGAGCAGGCGCTTGCGACTCCTCTTCTGAGGATGAGAAGCCTCAGGCTGAAGCTGCCATACGCACACTGAGAGCCCGACCAGTTGTCGCCAAGAAGGTAAAAACCCAGCAACAAAGAGTCCCTCAGGGGCAGCCACAGCCTCCAGCCCAGGTAATGGAACACTCTGTGGTCAGGCCCTATACCCAGGCAGAGCTGATGGAGTTGGGGGCACAAGTTAGGCAGAAACCTACTGAATCCCTGGTAGCCTGGTTACTACGATTATGGGATATAGGGGTGGATGGCATCATGCTCTCCGGAACAGAGATGGAGAAATTGGCCGCCATAACCACACACTCTTCCTTGAGGCAGTGTCTTCAGAACTGCCATGGCAACCCAGGAGACCATACCCTATTAGAATGGGTGATGGCTGCCATTCGTATGGTCTGGCAGAATGCTGGAGAACTGCCGGGGGCAATGAGTCGGTGGCAGTGCTACAGTGAGTTAGTAAAGGTCCTTCGAGAACTAGGTATGAAGAATGCTGTTTTCAACCCTGGGTCTCGTGGGCCAGACGAGGAAGTGTTTACGGCCAAAATGAGGGAAATTGTCCTTGCTAGTGCCCCGTCAGCCCTTTTTGGGTCACTTGTGGCTATCTTGGGCCCCTATGTGGGGCAGCCCATCAATGCAGTTACACAGATGGTAGCAGATTTGGGAGAGCTGGAGGCCGCTCGGGATCATAAAGCAGTGAGGGCTGCTGCCTATGTTTCCCCCCCAACTAACAAGGGAAACGGGCCTGTAAAGGTTACCCGAACACAGATGTGGGTAGACTTGATTGCGGCTGGAGCAGATAAGGGGAAATTGGATGGCCAGTCTAATAAAATTCTTTTGGAGCTTTGGCGGCAGCTTAAACCAGAACAGAAGTTCCAGCCACTGAGACGAAAGGCCCCAGCAGCTACCAATAAAACGTTTGGTGCGCGCACAGCTCGGTTACAAGATTATATGATAGAGACGGCCGAGGGAGAGGGGAACTCCCAAGACCCACTGTACCAGTTTGAATAGGAAAAAGGCCGAGGGACCCGTCTAACGGGGATGGGCGGGGACCGGAGGCCACATGTGGAACTGGCTATCCACTGGTCCCCTTCCAATGTACAACAGGTGTTGGCCTTGGTGGATACAGGTGCAGAATGTTCCCTTCTCTATGGAAACCCAGAGCGGTTTGCTGGGACCCCAGTGGCCATTGACGGTTATGGGGGCCAAACTGTTCAAGTGAAGCCAATAACTATTCCATTGGGGATAGGGAGACTGCCTCCTAAGCCATATAAGGTGTATGTATCTCCTATTCCTGAATATATTTTGGGGGTAGATGTCTTGCAAGGACTGTGGTTGGAAACTACAGCTGGGGAGTTCCGGCTGAGGATCAGGGTTGTGAAGGCAGTATTGCGGGGACATGCATCACATTCCCCTTTGCAATTACCCATCCCTCGGCGTGTGACTAACACCAAGCAGTACCGCCTGCCAGGTGGTTATGAAGAAGTCACAGGGACAATCCTTGAACTAGAAAAGGTGGGGATCATCCGGCCAGCACACAGTCCTTACAACTCCCCAGTATGGCCTGTGCGCAAAGCAGATGGAACCTGGAGAATGACAGTAGATTACAGGGAACTTAATAAAGTTGTTCCCCCTTTGCACGCTGCTGTTCCTTCGATAGCTAACATGATGGATTGGCTAAGCCATGAGTTGGGGACATTCCACTTTGTGGCAGACTTGGCCAATGCTTTTTTCTCTATTGATATAGCCGCAGAGAGTCAAGACCAATTTGCCTTCAGTTGGGAAGGGAGACAATGGACCTTTACAGTGTTACCCCAGGGCTATTTGCATAGCCCCACCTTGTGCCATGGGCTGGTGGCTGCTGACCTGGCTAAATGGAAACAGCCAGAGGTAGTCCGCATGTACCATTATATTGATGATATTATGCTAACTAGTGATTCTCTTTCAGAATTGGAGCAAGCAGTCCCTACCCTGCTATCCCATTTGAAAGCATGTGGCTGGGCAGTTAACGAGAACAAATTACAAGGACCTGGGTTATCTGTTAAATTCTTGGGAGTTGTCTGGTCGGGTAAGACAAAAGTTATCCCTGACGCAGTTATAGATAAGATTCAAGCCTACCCCGTGCCCACTACGGTAAAACAGTTACAGGAATTCTTAGGTTTGTTGGGGTATTGGCGAGCATTTATACCACATTTGGCTCAGTTACTACACCCCTTGTACAACCTTATTCGAAAGGGGGTTCGCTGGGATTGGACTGAGCAGGCGCAAGGTTCATTTGCAGCTGCTAAGAGAGCTGTCAAGGTGGCACAGGCCTTGAATGTGTTTGATCCTGCCAGGCCCTGTGAGCTGGATGTTCATGTAACCTCGGAGGGGTTTGGATGGGGCTTGTGGCAGCGGACAGAGCGCCTACGGCAACCTATTGGATTTTGGTCCCAATTGTGGAAAGGTGCTGAAGTTCGTTACTCATTAGTAGAGAAGCAGCTGGCAGCTGTGTATGCTGCCCTCCTGGCAACTGAGAGTATTACAACCACAACACCAGTTACAGTCAAAACAACATGCCCTATAGCTGGATGGGTGAGAGATTGGGCAACTAAACCATGTAGTGGTATGGCCCAAATGTCTACCCTGGCCAAGTGGGGTGCCTATCTGCAACAACGCTGTGCTCTTAGCACCAGCCCATTGAGGGCAGAACTGCAGGAAGTCTTGGGTCCAGTCACCTATGCGACTTTAGAGTCAGGTGCAACTGGGGCTCAGGAGGCAGAACCTGAGGTCAGTCCCTACCAGGAGGGGCAGGTGCCCATCCCCAAAGATGCCTGGTATACTGATGGTTCCAGCAGGGGCCAACCTGCCAAATGGACGGCTATCGCCTTCCATCCGGCCACTGAGACTATTTGGAAGGACACGGGTACAGGCCAAAGCAGCCAATGGGCAGAATTAAGAGCTGTTTGGCTAGTTGCCCATAATGAACCTTCACCTCTGGTGATCTGTACTGACAGTTGGGCTGTCTATCATGGACTGACCCTTTGGATTGCTACTTGGCACATTAACCAGTGGATGGTAATGCACCGTCCATTATGGGGTCAGGCCATGTGGCAGGACTTATGGGAAATAGGACACCAGAAGCAGGTGACAGTATATCATGTCACAGGGCATGCCCCTCTAGCCCATCCTGGGAATGATGAGGCAGATACGTTGGCAAGGGTGCGATGGTTGGAGACTGCACCTGCAGGTGATGTGGCACAGTGGCTCCACCGGCGCCTGCTCCATGCAGGACAGAAAACTATGTGGGCTACGGTTAAGGCTTGGAACTTGCTTGTGTCCTATGCAGAGGTACTTGCAGCCTGTGAGCAATGTGCAGTATGTTCCAAGGAACACCCTCGGAGACAACTGGTGTCACCTGGACAGATCCAGAGGGGTCATGTCCCACTGACACGATGGCAGATAGACATCATTGGACCCTTACCAAAGTCAGAAGGGTACCAGTATGCAGTCACTTGTGTAGATACTGCCACCGGGCTGCTTGCTGCTTACCCCGCTCGTAACCCTGACCAGAGGGCAGTCATACAGGCTCTGGACCGCCTGAGTGCTGCATACGGGCGACCGCTGGTCCTTGAAAGTGACAATGGTACCCACTTCACTGGTTCAACGGTGAGGCAATGGGCTCAAAAGCTGGGGGTAGACTGGAAGTACCATGTTCCCTACCACCCCCAGGCTGCTGGTATCATTGAGCGTTATAATGGACTCTTAAAGCAGGGACTGCGACAGGAGGGGGGCACCGGCTCTCTTACTGGATGGACACGCCGCTTATGGACAGTACTTCGGATTTTGAATGAGCGACCTCGACGGGGAAGCCCAGCTCCAGTAGAGGCCCTCCTGCATCGGACAGCTGCCCCTATTCAGTTGCAGATACGCACCAAGGACATTTTACTCAAGCCAGGTTTCGGACAGCAGGGCAACGTGCTCTTGCCTGCTCCAACAGCCCTTCTTAAAGGACAACAGCTTCAATGGACTTGGCCCTGGACTGTACAGGCCCCCCATCTGAGATGGGTGGCCTTGTTGGCACCATGGGGAAAGGGGTTAGAGGTGGACCTCCAGTTAACTCCTTGGGCAACCAGCACCTGGCCACCTAAGGTAGAAGTGTATTATCCCTTGAGTGCTCAAGGGGACAGCATTTTGAAGGGCACCTTTGTAATTTCTTTATGGCCAATAATGAGTTCCCCTATTTTACTACACATAGAACCAGCAGATGCTGGTGTATTGGCCAATAAGGTTTGGTATGCCCGCTCAGGGCGGCCTCTGGTGCCAGCTACGGTGCTGTCTGCAGACAAAACTCTGGCCTGTATTCTGCCAGAGGGAAAAGATTTGCCTCTCTTGGTGCCACTGACAGCTCTCTCATTTCGCCCATAGTTTTTGATCTGTTAATCCTATTGCTGTAGTTGGTACTATTTCTGTTTATGCAATGTATCCTACTCCTTGCACAGTGACCATCATGGAAGATGCCTGTGGTTTAGATTGTAAAGCGAGCAAAAGGGGTGGAATGTTGGTCAAATAAGTTTGTAAATGTGATATGTATGTTTGCTCGCTTGTGACTTATGTTGGGTGTGGGAGACAGGCTGTGGGCAGGCCAGGTCGTTGTAGCCTGGGGTTTGGTTTTGGGACTGAGCTTTTCCCCACACCCTTGAATGATTGTATTATCTGGGTGGTGCACTCTCATGAGGAATCCAATTATGCCTTGGATGGGTGACTTTGTATCGGAGACTTCCTTGTTTGTATATTGGATTAAGGGATTTTGGTTTTCTACACTATAAAATGGGACAGACCAGGAGCTTGGACACACAGTTCCTGCTATCACAATTGCAGGGGCTTCCCTGATCCCTTGCCCTTCATGGGAAGAGCTGGTTTTCTACTTTTCCCTTGTCTTCTTTTGTGGTTTGCCTGTCTTGGTGAGACACTGTAAAGCCAGCAGGCACGGCCAGGGCCACTATCACAGCAGCCGCCCAGCCCATGCAGGTTCGCATTGGATTCGGACAGTCGGTAAAGAAACCATGGAGCCAAAAACTGGTGGGCCATAGTCTTTAATCTAGCTTGCACCCGGCGGGCAAGTAAAAATACACACTGGGCTCCAAAACCCAGTCACATTCAGTGCTCACAAAGCTACTGATTTATCCGAGTTTCCTAGAATCAAAGGTTTCTAGCTCACCAGCCTTATTTCCCTCAGTTCCCCATCTTCTTCCTTATCCCAGATACAAACTCTGTACAAACTGGCATCTCACTCAGCACTCCGCCATCTTGGCTGCTTCTCCTGGCCTCCTCCACGTGGCCTCCTTTAGCTGCTGGCTCTACTCTCTCCGCTCTCTCATGCTAACCTCAGGAACCAAGAGCGCAAACTCTCGTTCCATCCCCATTTTATAGTGTAGAAATCCAAACCCTTAATCCAATATACATAATAGGGAAGTCTCTAATACAAAGTCACTTCTCTGAGGCATGATAGGATTGTACCACCTCACACCAAAAAGGGTAGGAAAGGCTTAATCCCAAAACCAAGCCCCAGGCTACAAGGATTCTGCCTGCCTTTAGCCCAACCCAACACACATTAATACCACCTGGGCAACGGCCTCTTTAACAAAGTGAGCATAATACACTCTATCTGCCCAACAGACACCAATAAATAGGATGGCCCCCCGTCCTCTGACTCCGCCATTTCTTTATCGTCTGCCCGAATCCAATGGGAACCTGCATGTGAATGGCCACGATGGCGGCTCCTGGCCTTACACTTGCCCGCCGGGTGCAAGCTAGGATTAAAGACGATGGCCCACCAGTTTGTGGCTCCGTTGTTTCTTTACCGACTGTCCGAATCCAATGCGAACCTGCATGGGCTGGGCGGCTGCTTTGATAGTGACAGCCATGGCTCCTGGCTTTACAGCCACCATGATTAAAATTGAATATTTGAGAGTCAAAGCAAAAAATAAAGTGATAAATATTCTATGCCATTGTAGATCACAGTTTTTAAATTGCCTGAGCCTCAAAGCTGCCTTAAGCTCCAGTTTGGTTGATGCTGCATGCCATAGAGAACTCTGCAGTACTCCAGCCTGCTGGGAACTACCAGTGTCACGTGGAAAAGACCTACTTGTAAGGCCAGGAGCCGCCATCGTGGCCATTCACATGCAGGTTCCCATGCAGGTTCCCATTGGATTCGGACAGTCGGTAAAAAAACAGTGGAGCCAAAAACTGATGGGCCATAGCCTTTAATCCTACCTTGCACCCGGCGGGCAAGTAAAAATACACACTGGGCTCCAAAACCCAGTCACACTCAGTGCTCACAAAGCCACTGACTTATCCGAGTTTCCTAGAATCAAAGGTTTCTAGCTCACCAACCTTATTCTCCTCAGTTCCCCATTTCCTTCCTTATCCCAGATACAAACTCTACACAAACTGGCATCTCACTCAGCACTCCGCCATCTTGGCTGCTTCTCCTGGCCTCCTCCACGTGGCCTCCTTTAGCTGCTGGCTCTACTCTCTCCGTTCTCTCATGCTAACCTCAGGAACCAAGAGCCAAACTCCCGCTCCGTTCCCATTTTATAGTGTAGAAATCCAAACCCTTAATCCAATATACATAATAGGGAAGTCTCTTAATACAAAGTCACTTCTCTGAGGCATGATAGGATTGTACCACCTTACACCAAAAAGGGTAGGAAAGGCTTAATCCCAAAACCAAGCCCCAGGCTACAAGGATTCTGCCTGCCTTTAGCCCACCCCAACACACATTAATATCACCTGGGCAACGGCCTCTTTAACAAAGTGAGCATAATACATTTTATCTGCCCAACACTACTTAAGACACAAATTTATGTCAAGAGGAAGAGAGAAGGAGGCCTGCCAAAGGAGGCAAAGAGAGACCTTCTGAATATCCTTCTTTCTTAACTTTTATTACCAGAAGCAGAACAGAGGTAACAGGATTACAAAGGAGGGAGATCAGGTGACAAGGGGAAGAATAATTAATGGTTGTTTTGCTGACATGGAGAAAGGGCTAAATTGATCAGAACATTCTTTTCTTTTGCTAATTAACAAGCACAAAGGAAGGGGCAATCCAGAACCTCTAGGCTAATTTTCTAAAGCCCTTTCAAATGCATTCTTTTGTGTCTGCACAAAGGTCACTCTCTCACACTTTCTTGGTGTTTGTATCCAAGAGACATTCACTCAGGGCTTTTAACGAAGTTCCCCAATCCAAGTCATAGAGGGTTCAAGGTTAAATAAGTGATTTCCTACAGAAGGCCACCATTACAACCTGCAGACTCTGCTAAGGCTAGACTCAGTAACTTGCTTACTATGAAATGCTGGAGCCTTAAGGAAGAGCTGAAATAAAACACTGATCTTTGCAATGTCAGTTTGGGAAAATGCTTAGAAACAGACTTTGAGATAAATTAAAAGAGCCATTTATCCAACAACACCCTTCTATTTAAAAAAAAATCAAAATGTGAATTTTACATGGCCCTGGAGCCATTTAAAGTAATAAATCTATGTATATAGTGTTGGTCAAATAAGATAGTAAATATGATATATGAAGCATCCACCGGGTATAAACAAATGTCGGAGACTTTCAGAGGTATAGATGTAACTTTATTGGCCAGTTTCACCTGCGCAGGGGCGAATTCCCTGGTATCCTGAGACACCTACTCAGTAGGAGATGCAAATGGGAATCGCGCCTGGCGCTTACAGCTAGTTCCTTATATATATCCTAAGTAAGCAAGCATATACAGAAGCAAAAATAGCGGTTACCTATTTGCTAAGGGAGTTGCACATAGCATAGCAACAGGGGCTGGGTTAGCTCATTGGTGAACTTCAAACATAAACTTCTGATAAGGGTCTCTAACCAATGGAATGCAAACGTTTGTCTTCCTTTGTTCTTAACCTTACAGGGTCCCTATCCTTACCTCCCTGTCTCTGTGTCTACACTCTGGCAATCCCAGCACACTTTCCTGAATCTAACAATTTGATCTTTTTTTGATCCTTACAATATATATGTTGTAAAGCCACAGCCACTACTACAGCAACCCAGTCCATGCAGGTTCACATTGGATTCGGACAGTTGGTAAAGAAACAGCAAAGCCAAAAACTGATGGGCCATTGTTGGGCAGATAAAATGTATTATGCTCACTTTGTTAAAGATAACACGAGGAAGCTGTCACCCAGGTGATATTAATGTGTGTTGGGGTGGGCTAAAGGCAGGCGGAATCCTTGTAGCCTGGGGCTTGGTTTTGGGATTAAGCCTTTTCTACCCTTTTTGATGTGGGGTGGTACAATCCAATCATGCCTCAGAAGGTGACTTTGGGTTGGAGACTTCCCTACTTTGTATATTGGATTAGAGGTTGTGAAGCTACAGTATAAAGTGGGGGCAAAACAGGAGTTTGCTCTCTTGGTTCCTGAGATTAGCATGAGAGAGCAGAGAAAGTAGAGCCAGCAGCGGAAGGCGGCCACGTGGAGGAGGCCAGGAAAAGCAGCCAAGATGGTGGAGTGCTGAGTGAGATGCCAGTTTGTACAGAGTTTGTATCTGGGATAAGGAAGGAGATGGGGAACTGAGGAAAATAAGGCTGGTGAGCTAGAAACCTTTGATTCTAGGAAACTCGGATAAGTCAGTGGCTTTGTGAGCACTGAGTGTGACTGGGTTTTGGAGCCCAGTGTGTATTTTTACTTGCCCGCCGGGTGCAAGCTAGGATTAAAGGCTATGGCCCACCAGTTTTTGGCTTCATGGTTTCTTTACCGACTGTCTGAATCCAATGCGAACCTGCATGGGCCGGGCGGCTGTGATGGTGGCCCCGGCCCTGCCTGCTGGCTTTACATTTGGCGTAGTCTGTGGCAGGATTCGATACAGATCAGCAAGGAGCCTTTGAGTGGTGGAGTAGAGGACTGGCTAGTGTTAGGGTTCCCCATGGCTGTCCTTTTGGGGATTGTAGGCTGGCTGACTTTTACAGCCATGCATGAGGAAACTAAGAGCTCTGTGGAAGAGGTTGCCCAGGACCTGCAAACTGAGCAGCAGAAGGAGATGGAGCAAATGCAGGAGAAACCGATGCTGACCCTGGAGCTGGAGGAAATGCTGGAGGAGGAGGCCAACCAGGTGTTCGAGATTCGCCTGGAAATGGAGCAAACACTGGAGGAGGATTCAGAGGTTCGTGAGTTGCCGATTGCCCTGGAGGTTGTGGAGAGCCAGCAGCAGCGGGAGGCCGGGGCTGAGGCTAAGGCTGAAGCTGAGGCCTGGTCCGGAGCTGCAAGGTCTGCGGAGCAGAAGGCGGCAGTGGCCCAGGGTTTGAGCCCGGCAGTGGGAGCTGGTGTTTTCAGTTCCTCTTTGGAGGATGAAGAGAATTGGGCTGGAGTTGCAATCCGCAGTCTCCGGAAGGTGAAAGCGCAGCTGGAAGGAGCACCTACTGCGGCCCCGGTAGGTCTGCGATTTTGGGGACATAGGATGGACGTTATCATGCTCTTCAGAGCCAAGATGGAAATGCTGACTGCCATTGCCACGTGCCCCTCTTTGGGACAGTGTAAGACCTGCCAGGATGGCAGGGATGAGGGGGGTGGCTGACGCCCCATGTGTGTGGACTGATTTCCTGGACTACGACCGGAACCGGAGTGGGCATTGGCTCCTTTGTTGGATGGATTTATGGATTACGGATTTTGGACAATGTGAAATACCCTGATGGGGGTGGGGGGTGGCTTTCCTGGAAGCACTCCCCTGCCCCGGGAAGCTTTTCCCATAGGCCGAGGACATTTTGCGCTTTGGGCAAAGTGCTCAGAGACTGGTGAAGTGTATGTACCTTTGTAATTGTTGAAACTGTATTATTTTTGCTGTTGTAATTTGTGTAATGTTCTAATTTCCTTGCACAGGGATGCCGGTGGTATAGATTGTGGGTAGTAAAGTGAGCATAGGGGTGGATTATTGGGCAGATAAAATGTATTATGCTCACTTTGTTAAAGATAACACGAGGAAGCTGTCACCCAGGTGATATTAATGTGTGTTGGGGTGGGCTAAAGGCAGGCGGAATCCTTGTAGCCTGGGGCTTGGTTTTGGGATTAAGCCTTTTCTACCCTTTTTGATGTGGGGTGGTGCAATCCAATCATGCCTCAGAAGGTGACTTTGGGTTGGAGACTTCCCTACTTTGTATATTGGATTAGAGGTTGTGAAGCTACAGTATAAAGTGGGGGCAAAACGGGAGTTTGCTCTCTTGGTTCCTGAGATTAGCATGAGAGAGCAGAGAAAGTAGAGCCAGCAGCGGAAGGCGGCCACGTGGAGGAGGCCAGGAAAAGCAGCCAAGATGGTGGAGTGCTGAGTGAGATGCCAGTTTGTACAGAGTTTGTATCTGGGATAAGGAAGGAGATGGGGAACTGAGGAAAATAAGGCTGGTGAGCTAGAAACCTTTGATTCTAGGAAACTCGGATAAGTCAGTGGCTTTGTGAGCACTGAGTGTGACTGGGTTTTGGAGCCCAGTGTGTATTTTTACTTGCCCGCCGGGTGCAAGCTAGGATTAAAGGCTATGGCCCACCAGTTTTTGGCTCCATGGTTTCTTTACCGACTGTCCGAATCCAATGCGAACCTGCATGGGCTGGGCGGCTATGATGGCAGCCCTGATAGCCCTGGCTTCTGGCTTTACAGCCATCATCTTTAATCCTAGCTTGCACCCGGCAGGCAAGTAAAAACACATACTGGACTCCAAAACCCACTCACATTCAGTGCTCCCAAAGCTACTGACTTATCCGAGTTTCCTAGAATCAAAGGTTTCTAGCTCACCAGACTTATTCACCTCTGTTTCCCATCTCCTTTCTTCTCCCTGCACAAACTCTGCACAAACTGGCTTCTCACTCAACACTCCGCCATCTTGGCTGCTTCTCCTGGCCTCCTCCACGTGGCCTTTCTCTGCTCTCCTCTCTGCTCTCTCCTCTAATGCTAATCTCAGGAATAGAGAGAGCAAGCTCTCGTTCTGCCCCCATTTTATAGTGTAGAAATCAAAACCTTTAATCCAATATACAAAATAAGGAAGTCTCTGATACAAAGTCACTTCTCTGAGGCATGATGGGATTGTACCACCCCACATCAAAAAGGGTGGGAAAGGCTTAGTCCTAAAACCAAGCTCCAGGCTACAATGATCCTTCCTGCCCACAGCCTACAGAGACACACATTAATATCATCTGGGCAACAGCCTTCATGTGGACAGCGCCATCTTTAAAAAAGTAAGCATAATACAATTTATCTGCTCAACATATGTTTACTTGCCTATATACATAGTTTGCATTGGTTGTGGAAGACAAGCTGTAGCCAGCGAAGTCATTACAGCCTAAGACTTGGTTTTAAGACTAAGACTTTCCTGCCCTTTTAATACTAAGATCTTCTCAACACCAAGCTTTTCCCCACACCCTTGACTGTTGCATGATGTGGGATGGTGCACTCAAATGAGGAATTCCATTTATGCCTCAGATAAGTGACCTTGTATCAGAGACTTTCTTGTTTGTATATTGGATTAAAGGTTTTGATTTCTACACTATAAAATGGGGCAGAAGAGCCCATGCTAGAGGAGAGCAGAGAAAGGCCATGTGGAGGAGAGGAGAAGCAGCCAAGTTGGCAGAGTGATGAAAAAGAAGCCAGTTTGTACAGAGTTTGTGCAGAGAGGAGGAGATGGGGAACAGAGGTGAATAAGGCTGGTGAGGTAGAAACCTTTAATTTTAAGAAACTCGGATAAGTCAGTGGCTTTGGGAGCCCTGAATGGAAAGGGAACTGTTTTCCCACTGTGTATATTTCTTACTCACCAGGTGCAAGCCAGGGTTAAAGATAATGGCTCATGTTGGTCAAATAAGTTTGTAAATATGATATATAGGTTTGCTGGCTTATAGTTTGCATTGGGTGTGGGGGACAGGCTGTAAGCAAGCAGGGTTGTTATACCCTAAGGCTTAGTTTTAAGACTAAGCCTTTCCCACAAAGTGACTTTGTATCAGAGACTTCCTTGTTTGTATATTGGATTAAAGGTTTTGATTTCTACACTATAAAATGAGGCAGACCAGGAGCTTGCTCTTTTTCAGTTCCTGAGATTAGCATTAGAGAAGAGAGCAGAGAAAGGGCACATGAAAGAGAGAAGAAGCAGCCAAGATGGTGGAGTGCTGAAGGAGAAGCCTGTTTGTGCAGTTTGTGCAGAGAGTGGGAGATGGGGAACAGAGGTGAATAAGGTTGGTGAGGTACAAACCTTTGATTCTAGGAAACTCAGATAAGTCAGTGGCTTTGGGAGCCCTGAGTGGAAAGGAAAGTATTTTCTCACTGTGTGTATTTCTTGTCTGCCAGGTGCAAGCTAGGATTAAAGATAATTAAAGTTCATCAGTTCTTGGCTCCGTTGTTTCATTACCGTCTGTCTGAATCAAATGCAATCCTGCATGGGCCAGGTGGCTGTGATGGTGGCCGTGCCTACTGGCTTTACAATAAAATACAACATAGTATTTGTATACTACTTCTGTTATCTGGGTCCTAACCTGGCTGGAACTCTGTCACCTAGCAAACTCCTAAAGGACCATAAAATTCTAATATCATGCTTACCAATTTCCACTTTAGAACAAGTCATACTTACCATCTTTGTGGCTATTATGTGAAGAGTTGCACTCATACTAAAATAAAAGACCTATTTCTTGATACCTATTTTTCTACCAACTGTTATGTAAATCTAAGGCCTCTGAAAGAATATGTATTTCATGAGGAATTTTTGATTCTTTGCTTAAAAACAAAACAAAACAAAATGAACAACTATGATTCTGTTGAAACTAATAACCTGATTACTATTCTGTCTCAGTTTCCTTTGTAAAGTGGGATATTAGTAACACCTATTCTGTAGAATTTTTCAAATCATTAAATTATTATCTACAGTTCTCTTATAGGAGTACCTGAAACATACAAAGTTCTTAATAATTGTTTGTTTTGTTGTTTCTGAATTATTGGTGCTGTTATCATTATTTGTTATTCATCCTTACTGACATGGGACATGCTGAACCAATGTCTCAAATTCTGAATGACATTAAAGTAGCTCTCCAGAGCACTACCACCTTATCAGTATCAGGGAATATGGCCCCCAGTTAGGCTATGGCCAGCATGACCTGCATGGGGTGAGTTTTGACTTGGGTAATGCCTTGGCTGTCTCCCAGCTTTAATTACGAGTACCTTATGTGACATTTTAGATACTTTTCATAGTCTAAACATCATTGGGATTTACTTCCCAAATAAATGTCATGTTAGTTTTGCTTTTTTAAAAAGCTTAAATCCATTCTGTAGCATCCAGGCCATAATAATACACTCATGTAAGATATCAGAAAAAGTAAAGAAGAGATGTAACTTTCTCCCATGTTCAATCAAGAGAATATGATATTTCTTGTTTTATAATTATTATTGTTGTTTTATTCAGGAAAACTTTAAATTATGTTTATGGTTTTTACATGTACACTGAGAGCTTTATTTTTTGAAAATTTAAATATTCTGTTTAAATTAATAAATGTTGATTTCACTTTCTCATGTTCTTTCAATCTTCCATAATTTTTACATTTTTGGTCTTTGTAATATAGTGTTTATTTAGCTACTTTCCATGACCATGAATTTGGAAGGTATGTTGCTTTTGTGCCCTGCACTAGCATTAAAAGCTTTACATGATATAACAAAATCTATCTACTTTCCTATATATACCTCATTTATGAGGCTGCTGATATATTTAATAACTTCAATATACAGTGATCCCTTAGCTATCATAGGGGTTAGGTTTCAGAACCCCCCACAATAGGCGAAAATCTGTGAAGTAGCGACCTTATATTATAAACCCTCCTCGCACATTTATAAACTTTTCCCACACTTATTTTGGCTACCACAAAAATCGTTAAAAAAATAAATATATAAAAATACCTATATATTGCAAAATCTTGCGATATAGTGAAAAATGGCCAGAATTGGCAAATGACCAAGAAATTGTGTTTCACCATAATAATGCAAAGCTTCACACATATTTAGTAACTCGTGGGAAATTATTGGAGCTTGGTTAGGAAGTGATGTCACATCCCCCATACAGCCCTGACCTGGCACCATCTGATTATCATTTATTTCGAAGTTTGCAAAACTCTTTAAACGGTAAAACTTTAACAAATGATGTGACCTTAAATTGCACTTGGTTCAGTTTTTTGTTTTTTTTTTTCATTTTTCCGAAGCTGGAAACAGGGAGGCAGTCAGACAGACTCCCGCATGCGCCCGACCGGGATCCACCTGGCATGCCCACCAGGGGGCGATGCTCTGCCCATCTGGGGCATCACTCTGTAGCATCCAGAGCCATTCTAAAGCCTGAGGCAGAGGCCACAGAGTCATCCTCAGCGCCCGGGCAATCTTTGCTCCAATGGAGCCTCGGGTGCGGGAAGGGAAGAGAGACAGAGAAGAAGGAGAGGGGGAGGGGTGGAGAAACAGATGGGCACTTCTCCTGTGTGCCCTGGCCAGGAATCGAACCCGGGACTCCTGCACGCCAGGCCGACGCTCTACCGCTGAGCCAACCGGCCAGGGCCTGGTTCAGTTTTTTGTTAATAAGGACGAAAATTTCTATGAGTGCGGAATCATGAAGTTGCAAGAAAGATGGCAAAAGGTCATTGAACAAATGGAAAAGATATAATTGATTAAAATTTATTCTTTGTATAAAAAAATGAGTTTTATTTCACACTACAAAACCAAATTTACTTTCTTACCAACCCAATAGATATATATACAATTTAAAAATCCACAATACAGAGAGACCGTGAAAAGTGAACCACAATATGAGGAGGAAAGACTGTATTTCACATCTATCTTAATTTCTAAACTAGTTAGCTTTAATAATGTACTTCTGCATTTGAATATTGTATGTGAAAAAGAAATTACTGATACTTACATATCCATATTTTATGTCTACTTTTAGCATTATTTTTGCTAATCCATTCTATCCGGAATTTTGATTTTAGAATATTATTAGCAAATTATAATTTTATTAATTAGATACCTTATTGTATCTTTGTGATAACTATACTAATATTTTACTATAATCTCACAAATCATTATTACTTAATCTAAGTTTATATTTATGTACTGATAATATTTCATACCAAAGCTTCACAATTAGTCGATTATTTAGTTTTGTGTTTATTTTTCTAGACCCTCTATGGAAGTAGTAGAATGGAGACATTTTAGAATTTTTTTGCAGAGCTGTTACTGTATAACTATAAACTTTATGAGAAACAAAAATCTGGTAAGATACAGTTTAGGTCTTTGAACTCATGAAAGACACTGTTTGCTGTCAATTAATTGTGTGGATGATATATCAAAAACTATTTTGTTTTATTTCCTTTCAGTTGATCTGTTTCCTATAATTAAATGCTTATTTATTTAATTAGAAAGAATATAATTCCATTCAATTGTTGCTTGTTAATTTTCCTAGAGAGAAAAATAACTGCATTATTTTAGGCCACTAATATATATCACCTTGTGTTTGAGAAAAAAATTTTTATGTACTTATGTAGGCATTTTTTTAGAATAAATTATTATTTTTAATCAGATATCACAAATTTCATTATGAAGGAAGTTGTCTCTGTCCTCCCTAATTACTTGTTTTTATTAGGAATGAGCTTCTTAGCCATTTATTTATCAATCATTTATGAACCATGTTTTTGTGTCAAGTGTAAGAACTTTTTATCTCACTCCAGATCCTGAAGATTATCTTTGGTTTTATGCTAAAAGTTTTATGATTTTATACTTTACATAAAATTTATATTATTTTATATAACAAAACTTATTTCTTTGATACATTTTCTAGTTTACAGATATACAATAATTCCAGCCTCTTTGTTGAAAAAAAAAAATATATATATATATATATTTTAATTGCTTTTGTGTCTTTATCAAAATAAATCGGGGCCCTGGCCAGTTGGCTCAGTGGTAGAGCATTAGCCCAACGTGGGTATATCCCAGATTCAATTCCCAGTTGGGGCACACAGAGGAAGCACCTATCTGCATCTCCACTCTTCCCCCTGTCACTTCTCTCTCTCTCTCTCTCTTCCCCTCCAGCAGCCATGGTTTTTTTAGAGTGAGTTGGCCCTGGACACTGAGGATGGCTCCATGGCCTCCACCTCAGGTGCTAGGCAATAGCCCCAGATGGGCAGAGCATTGGTTCTTAGTGGGCTTGCTGGGTGGGTCCCAGTTGGGGCACATGCAGAAGTCTGTCTCTGCCTACCTTCCTCTCAGTGAATAAAATAATAAATAAATAAATAAATAAATAATAAATAAGGCATATTTATTTGAGTCTGTTTCTTAGTTCTTTATTCTCTTCTATTAACGTACATTTCTATTGTTTGGCCGAGACCAAACAGTCTTAATTACTGCACTACACTGTGCCATGTACCAAGTCTTGAAACTGGCAGGTCATTCCTTGCACTTTTTTCTTCTACTTCCAACTGTTTTAGATGTTCTATTCTTTTTGCCCTTTTTATGTGAATTGTTTTGTATAGTTTTCTATTTTGGCATAAGAAAAAGCTCGCTAGCATTTTGATAAGAATTGTATTAAATATGTTAATCCTTTTGGGCATAATTGGCATCTGTATTGTATTGAGTCTTTCAATTGATTTATTTATCTTTTTTATTTCTATAATCAGCACTTCAGGGATTTCAGTATACAAGTCCAGTTGTTTTGTTAAATTACATTTAAGTAATTAATATTCTTTTTAAATGTTTGTAAATGGCATTACATATTGAAGTTTGATTTTTGCATACTCATTATAAATATATAAAAATAAAAATTACTTTTATGCGTTGATTTTGTGTCTTGTGACCTTACTGGAATTTTTATTTATTATCTCCAGGGATTTCTTTTTCTTAAATATTCTTTGGGCATTCCACAAAAGCTACCATATCATCTGCAAAGAAGAATTTATCCTTCCACCTGACCAGGCAGTGGTGCAGTGGATAGAGCATCAGACTGGGATGAGGGAGACCCAGTTTCGAGACCCTGAGGTCACCAGCTTGAGTGCAGGCTCATCTGGTTTGAGCAAGGCTCACCAACTTGGACCCAAAGTACTGGCTTGAGCAAGGGGTTACTTGGTCTGCTGTAGAACCACAGTCAAGGCACATATGAGAAAGCAATCAATGAACAACTAAAGTGCCACAACGAGAAACTGTGATTGATGCTTCTCATCTGTCTCTGTTCCTAACTGTCCCTATCTATCCCTCCTTCTGACACTCTATCTCTGGAAAAAAAAATTTATTCTTCCAGTTTGTACGCCTTTATTTCTTATTTGATGCCTTCAGTGTTTAGAACTTCCAGTTCTATGATAAATATCAATGGTTAGAACAAAAATCTTTCCTTGTTCATTTAATGATCTTAGTGGAGAAAAAAACCATTTAGTTGTTCACTATTAATTGTGATGCTACATGTAGGTTTTTGTAAATGTTATTTTTGAAGTTGAGGAAGTTCTTTTTTATTCATATCTTCCTTGTATTTTTCAACATGAGTGAATATTGACTTTTGTGAAATGATTTTCTGCATCAATTCATATGATTATATGATTTTACTGTATTAACCTTATTGATATGGTGAATTACACTGACTAATTTTCAAATATTGAATGATGTTTCTATCCCTGGAATAAATTTCACTTAGTTATAGCACATAATTATTTCTCAATATTGCTGAATTCTGTTTGACAATATTTCTCTTCTCATCTTGCTGTTGATTACTTGAACATTTTTATAATTCCATATTGGTTTAGCTATAACTTTGAGTCTTATTTATGTGTAGCAATTTTTAATGATTGCTCTTGGTGTGTGTGTGTGTGTGTGTGTGTGTGTATAATGTAATATTCTATTGATGCTAAGAACTTACCAATCCAAGAGAAGAAAACATATCTTCCTTATGACTATTTACCCCCTTTTTACTATACCTCTGATAAAATGTCCTCTCTATATATGAAGAGCCATATTAGTTATAATTTTTATTTCAACCATCAAGCATAAATGAGAAAAATCAAGAAGGAAAGTCTAACTTATTTATCCATAATTTTGCTCTTTCTATTATTATTGCTTCTTTCATGGTGTTTAAGATTCTTTATTTTTGTCATTTGCTTTCTATATTTTTAATTTTACTTATTATTTGGTTTTTTTACAGAAAGGAGAGAGCAAGGGAAAGAGAGAAAAAGAGGGAGACGAGCAGAAAGCATCAACTCGTAGTAGTTGCTTCCTGTAGTGCCTTGACCTGGGAAGCCCAGGGTTTTCAAGCCCAGCAACCTCAGCATTCCATGTCAACATTTTATCCACTGCACCACAACAGGTCAGGCATCACTGCCTTTCTTATTAGAAAATGTTCTGTAGCTGCTCTTTCAGAGTATCTCTGCTAGCTACAAATTCTTCGATTTTCTTTCACCTAAAAATGTCTTGCTTTTCCCTTCATTATTCAGGATAATTTTTTCTCAACATAGAATTCAAGTTGGTCTTATTCTATTTCTTACAAGATCCAGAACCAAAGCTTAGACCTTGGTAATACTACTTATGAGTAACACTTGAAAAACACTATTTAGGAGTAACACTTGTGAAACCTCAACTGCTTCCCCTTAAAACTCCACTGTGAATCACTGTGGAGACAGTGCTGAGCCTTGCCTCCTGTCTCCCTGCCAGTCAACTAGCAAATCAAAGCCTGTGCATCCCTCAAAAGCTGGTATTGATTTCTATGAGCAATGCCAGCAAATACTTGTTCAGTGGTAACATTATTTAAATTTTATTTTAGCTATACTTTTAGACACTGCTCTTGTAGAAAAGGAGGTGCTATCAGTTACTGTTTTGTAGGAGAGAAATTCTAGGTTATCTGTCAGATAGGAACAAAAGTTCAGGTTATCCATAAGCCTCCATTAATACTGCCAGACTAATAATGGGAAGGCCACTTTGTTACGGCTCCACATTTGGCTTCCACTGACATTGCAAGGAGGGAATATCCTGATCACCACCAAACAGTTGGGAAAGTCCTGACATTGCACTATGCCTTGCCTGAAGTTTCCCCAGTCAAAAAAGAGGGACACTTTGTAACCACTGAGTAGGGATTGAATGAAATACAGGCTCCACACATGACCTCCACTGTCACTGCTCAGTAGAGGTGAGAGTCTTATCTTCCCACTCGACCTTCTCTGATACCACCCATTTGCTGGGGTCCTGGGGTGCCTCTGTACAGCCCAGTGAGTGTGCTTGTGGAGGGTCTCCACTGAACTTGTTTGCTAGTGTGCTGGCTTGTTGGCTTTCCCAATATCCTGACTGGGGTAAATATGGCAAAAACAAAACCCAGGATATACACCGTCGTGTCATACTTCAGGCCCAAGTTTCCTAGCAGGTTTTTTGTCTTCTCTCCACTTTTAAGAGTTTTCTTATATTTGTTTACTATGTACTACCCAGGGCTTTTAGTTCTATTTTATGGGATTAATAGGTAAAGGTATGTCTACTTCATTTCTTGGTAAGCTAGATTTGGAAATATTTTTACCGCAATAATATGAAATATGTATACTTATTAGTGGACAGAATGGGCTGGTAGTAAGATCTGAATATGAGAACCAGAATCAAAACAAGAGAGCCCTCACTAATAGAGGTTGCCAGCTTGAGTGTGGGATCATAGACATGACCCTATGGTCTCTAGGTTGAACCCAAAGGTGATTGGCTTGAAGCCCAAGGTCACTAGTTTGAGCAAGAAGTCATTGCCTTGAGTTCACTGGCTCAGCTGGAACCCCCTGCTTAAAGTACATATAAGAAAGCAATCAATGAACAACTAAAGTGCTGCAACTACAAGTTGATTCTTCTCATGTCTCTTTCTTCTTGTTTGTCCCTATCTGTCTCTGTCTGTCTATCTCTCCCTAAAAAAAAAGAAAAAGAAAAAGAAAAAAAAGGATGCAATGCAATGCAAACTGGACCAACACACACAAACACACATACACACAGAGTCTGCTGAGCTTATGATCTGAGTGCTGGATAAATCGGAGATAACTGAAGCAAAGCACAACTAAAATCCAAGTGAGAAACCAGCATCTCTGGAAAAAAATTTCAAGGTCCATGTGGCCGTGGAACAAGTGGAAGAGGAATAAACCTCCTGACTCACAGTTGCTGGAGCAAATCCTTTGGAAGCCACATTTTAATTATTCCTGGGGATTCTATTACTTCTCTTTCTGTTTATAGGAATTCAATTTTTAAACTGTTAATAAAACTTTCTCATTTAGGCAAATGTTATTCTCTATTTAGAATTTAATAGAGTAAATGGTATTTTTCACATGTTACCCTTTTAATGTTTATTCTAAGATTTAAATTTTAATTGCCAACCTTTTCTTTGGAAGTTTATATAAAAAAGCACAGAGCAAAGGTAAAAGACGTCCAATACTTATTTTATAATTTATTTGAATATAAGGAGACATTAATAATATGTATATCAGGTGAATGATTAAAATATAGTGCAACGAACCTCCAAGAGTAAATGTCTAATCAACTCAGGAAAAAATAAAGCTAAACAATGGTATTATAAATAATAATTTGTATATGAATAACTGTTCAATTCAACAATGTAAGGCATTCAGTGGTGGGATTCAGCTGGTTCACACCAGTTAGGCAGAACTGATATCTAATTTTTTATTGAGTTCGGCAAACCGGTTGTTAAAATGACACTTGTAATCAGGGTTCTAAGGTGGGTGCCTGGGCAGCTGCCCAATATGGATATCATAAATTTACATTCCTTACTCTTCTTTACTGTTAATCTGTGCAATAGTATATTCTAAGCACCCGTAGTAATGTTCATTCTGTCTATAGGTGAAAAAAATATGATGTGACGATGCTTGTAAGATTTATTTATTCATTTCATAAACCTCATTATACCTTTGATGAAATATTACATTTTAATTCCCTCACATTTGTTACTTCAGTAAACAAACATATAAGGTAAAGAGAAAAAATGCCAAACAACCTGGGGGTGACAAACTGTCATTAGAAATATTTTAAGTAACAGTTTTATTGTTTTTTTGTCAGGTATTATTTAATATTTTTCCATTAATATTTTAATACTCTTTCTTATAATCTAGTTTTGTGTACCTCTTTTGTAGTTCCTGTTTAAGTATTAAATGCCTGAAATAATAAACTACTTTTTGGTATAAAGTATTTTTATATCTAAAACAATCACTAGGGTAGAGAACCTGTTGTTAAATTATTTGAATCCCACCACTGGAGACATTACAAGTCAAGTTAATTAAGAATGACTACCAAATATAATGACTTTGAAAAATCCTCCAGGAGACAGGAGTTGGGAGAAGTAAATTGCATGCATGTCTAGGTCATGCCAGGGGAAAAAAATGGAAAAAAACTTTAGACTGATTTTGAAATGAGAGCATTAATATTAATAAGCTTGCTTTTTAAGTACAAAAAGATAAGGTTACAATAACCACAAGGAACTACAGCATTATAAAATCTGGAAAGGAGACCTGTCACTTGGGGTGAGGTAGGGAAGTAACTCATCTTAATACAATAAAGGGGGCAAAATAAATAAAGCCATTAGTCATGTGGTAAGGCATTCAAGCAGAAGAAATGTCTAGTTTTGATTAGGTCATCAGGAGAACCCCAAACATGATATATTGTAGTTGTGTGACTCTACAATCTTAAAAATATGATACCAAGGAAGAGTGTTTGCTCAGAGCTAAATCAATGTTAACATAACTGATGAAGAGACTAGGAACTCATAAGTGACTCTCATCTCACCCCATTCTTTTGTAATAGTCTATTTGAGACATAGGAAAAATTTTTGCTTGAAGAAGAAAAGTAAATGGCTCTTATGAAAACCCACAGGCATTCCATAGTTTTGGATATATCATCATTACTGTATTTTTTCTAGTGAAAAAAAGAGTATTTTATTCTATTAATATTTTTGGAATGGTGTTTTGATCTGTGATAACACCACTGCATACTTGTTAAAATGAAGAACCATTCATTACAATGGAAAAATAATAGGGCCTATTCATTCCACTTTTTTTTATCAAGTAGCACCAATGCAAATGTAGTCTTTTTTTTAAATAACCATTTATTTTTTTCTTTACAGAGACCTGTGTGTAAAAAAATTTTAAATGAAATTTTTTGTTTATCATTCTGCAAAATAGATGTTTCCACTCCCTTGTGTCTATATTTGGGAAGCATGGGACCAGAATATTTAAAATTGTGAAGACATTTCAATACATGGCTCAATATCAACTTTTTGTGTGTGTGTATGTGACAGAGACACAGATAGAGAGACAAAGAAAGGAACAGACAGGGACAGACAGACAGGAAGGGAAGGAAGTGAGAAGCATAAATTCTTTGTTGCGGCACCTTAGTTGTTCAATGATTGCTTTCTCATATGTGCTTTGACTGGAGGCTATAGCAGAATGAGTGACCCCTTGCTCAAGCCAACGACCTTAGGCTCAAACTAGTGATCTTGGGCTTCAAACCAGTGACCTTTAGGCTCAAGCCAGCAACCATGGGGTCATGTCTATGATCCCATACTCAAGCCAGCAACCCCTCTCTCATTCTGGTGAGCCCATGCTCAAGCCGGAGACCTTGAGGTTTTGAAACTGGGTCCTCTGCATCCCATTCCAATGCTCTATCCACTGTGCCATTGCCTGGTCAGGCTCAATATCAACTTTTATATTAACCATTTGTACTTCCATATTTATGTGTGATATAGTCTTAATAAAATAAAAAATAATGGTAAAAAATAAAAGTACCTGAGGTTGACATTTTAGAGCTAGTGTCTGGAGTTAGAATTCTTAAACCAGAATACTATACAGCAGAATGAACTAATGTTGTTAATTTCTTTATCTTATAAGGTATAAAAATTTTAAAAAATATATAAAATTCTAAATTGTAATATATGATTTTATTGAACTGTATCTTGAAAAGATAATTTCACTTTATAAAAGAAAGACTAAAAGTGGGTTTTTTTTAAAAGAGATTTTTACTTCAGTCATGGTAAGTCCATCTGACTTCATCTGAAATCATCATGCTTGAGAGACAGCACCTAGTTGAAATAATGACATTCCGCCTGACCTGTGGTGGCGCAGTGGATAAAGCATCAACCTGGAAATGCTGAGGTCGCCGGTTCGAAACCCTGGGCTTGCCTGGTCAAGGCACATATGGGAGTTGATGCTTCCAGCTCCTCCCTCCCTTCTCTCTCTCTGTCTCTCTCTCCTCTCTAAAATGAATAAATAAAATAAAATTTAAAAAAAAAAAAAAAAAAAGAAATAATGACATTCCTTAAGTGTACCATGTTCTATCATATTTTACAAAATCTAAATTATTATAGATAACTCCATGACTTAGTATACACAGCCACTTTATAAAACTTAATTCAAGCTATTTTCACACAAAATATAGAAACGCAAGTTGAGTGCTGGTTCAAATAAACTCGGTTTATCAAAGAGCTTTTTCCGATACAATATTTGATTTTTTAAAAAAATCCTGTTTACACAGTCGCAGATACAGGCAAAGAAAAAGCTGACTTCTCTAACACTTCAATGCTCACGTGAAGATGTATGATACCAAGAAAAATATATTTGGAAACTTGAATAGCGAAAGAAAAAGAAGTCCAGCAACATCAAATTTTCATTAAGAGTAACAAAGGGCAAATAATTGCTAGAGAATTGTAATAATATAATATTTTATAAATAAAGAGCTTATTTTTTTAACTTGGTTGGTTGACAATGGAGAATTCATTCCAGATTTCCCCTTCTCTTATCCCCTCACATACAATCATTTGTTCTGAGTAATTGTTTACCCATTTCTCTTAAACCACTTCATATTTCTGATTCATTGTTTCACTTAAGCTATAGCAACAGCCTCAAATCCTGTCCTTGCTTTCAGTTTTATCCTACCTCTCGCAACATATTCACTTCATTTCTACCTTCAGTTCATGATCTACAACCTCAGAGAATTTTTCCAAAGTCTTTCCCTGACAACCTATGATTACCTCTGTCAACTAATGGTCATTAGCACCAGTTCAACTTCAACAAAAATCCCTAATTTGAGGTTAAGTGAAAAAAGAAACTTGATTCAGTGCAAACGCTCAACTGTGATATAGCACATCTGTGAAAACATCATGGCTGTCAGGCAGCCCTAAGGCCAGGCCCCTCTCCAGCTAGACAGCTCTGCTCTGCTCTTTGCCCATTCTTTGTGATGCGCTGTGCTCCATTCTGCTCCATTCTCTGCCAATCTGTTCTAGGTTGCACTAGTCTGCCCCCATGAAACTTCTGTGTGTCTGCTCATCCAGTGAAACACAACCTTCACTCTTAGGTGGAAAGGAAAAGAGTGGTCTCTGAGAGAGAGGAAGCCGGTTATATGGACAGAAGTCTCCATTACTGATCCCTAGTTGGTTGGTTCTCATGCAAACGGGTATTCGAAATCCTTTCAGTTTGATGGGTCTGAAAAGTACTGTTATGATTGGTCAGAATACAGCCACTCTGATTGGTTGGAGCTATATAGCACTGATTGGATAGGGAAAACTTCAATCCTACTGGTTAAAATACGATTATAAGAACTCCTTTATAACGGTTGCCTCAGATGCCAGAAACACAGTGCAGGCCCCTGAAGTGCAGTCTGTGTGAGATGCCCCTGTGTAGAAATGGCTGCTAGGCTCCGGGTTTTTTTTAAATTTCTTCTTCTAATTTTTTTTTTCATTCTTGCTCAGCTACCCAGCAGGAGACCTTCTTAGTACTTGTCTTCTTCCTCAGGATTCACACCTCCAACAACTTTCAAATATCCTCAGTAACCTATAAAAGTCTGAACACATAAGTGCTGTGAAAAAACAAAAAAACTTAGGTGGCAAAATAATACTAAACTTAAAGGATAAGGTACAAAACGGATACTTTGGGATCTCCAAAGGATTTGATAATATTTAAGTAAAGGTGTGTTCTTATGATGAGTCAAAATATTCAGATGTAGGTATATTTGAATATACTTTGGTATACATTATTGAGTACCTTATTTAAGCACATGAAATATAGGAATTAATAAGGTCTTTTCTTTTTCTGTTGTTTCACATTTAGCAGGAAGACAAAATTAATTCATTTTTATAGGTGCTATATGATTAAGAGAATCTGATGTCAGAGGAAACACAGAGGAATGGCTGCTTAGCTCAATGTAGGACAGTCAAAAACACTATTGCCCTTAACAGGCATGACCTTATGATGTGATATTTTGGCCTCAATTCAAAAATAAATGTCTAAGTAGTGTGGGAAAATGTGGACAAGTCCTGCCGGGGGTGAGGACAACAGATATGCAAAGACCCGACTCCGGGGACTAGGTTCAGTGACGCAGATCCACTTTATTCAGGAAGTAAACTAGCTTATATACATGGGTTCAGCCATTAAAATGTTACAGCGTGTCCTTCATAGCCAATGGCTGAAAAGATCAGGGAGCTGCGTGGTTGGCGCTAAGTCACTTCCTTATAGCGGGTGAACTTCCTTCCTGGGTGTGCCCAGGAGGCTTCTGGGAGCTGGAGTATTCTCACAGCATTGCATCAGCCACAGCTGCTAGGAATGCACTCTGCGTTCCACCCAGAGGAAAAGGCCCCATGCAACTATTAAGAGCATATTCTACCTATTTATTACAAGATTCTTGACACTTAAAAAGTAATCATAAAAATAAAACTCATTGACACAGATAACAATATGTTGGTTCCCAGAGAGAAGAGAGTGGAGAGGTAGTATAGAGGGTCAAATATATAAAAACAGAAGAGAATCCACTTTGGGTGATAGGCACACAATGCAATATACGGGACATGTATTACAGGAATGACCACTTGAAACCTATATAATTATATTAACCAATGTCTCTCAATAAATTTAAATTAAAAAGTAATCATAGTTTCCAAATTATTTCAATTTTTTTAAAATATGTATTTATAAACAATAAATATAAGGTATGCATGATAGATAATATGCATATATTATATATAATTTATAAAATATATATCATTTTTGAATGATTACAAAGTATTTCACATTTTTATTTTTTTGACTTGGCCATTTATAAACCAACTTCTCACTTCTCTATTAAACCAGTAATAATGCTCCATCAATAACTTAGTATAGCAAGAAGCTATTGAGCGTAATCTCTTGGTAGGCCCACTAATTAAAAAGAGAGAGAGAGAGCATAATGTTATGATTTTTTTTTTCTTATTTTTCAAGTGAGAGGTGGGGAGATAGAGAGGCAGACTCCTACACGCACTCCAACCAGGACCCACCCAGCACTCCCCTTTCAGGGGCCAATGTTTTACCCATCTGGGCCAACACTTGTAACTGAGTTATTTTTAGCACCTGTGGTGGAGGCTTCAGGGAGCCATCTTTAGCACTCAAAGCTGATGCGCTCAAATGAATGAAGCCATGGCTGTGGGAGGAGGAAAGAGTGATAAAGAGAGAGAAGGGAGAGGGGAAGGGGTGGAGAAGCAGATAGTTGCTTCTCTTGTGGGCCCTGACCAGGAATTAAACCTGGGACAACCACATGCTGGGCCAATGTTTTAGCACTGAGCCAACCAGCCAGGGCTAATGTTGTGGATCACTGAAGGCAGAGATATCTATAACTGAAACTAACTGATGCTATTAATTGCATGAACAATTTACTTCAAGTTTTTAAATTTAAATTTTGTGCTTTCAATCATTTTTTCAATAGAACACTAATTTTTCCAAAAGCGTACTTTTAATTTAAATAAATGAGCTAGACACATAAACCAAACCACTAGACCAAAGTTTATCATTTCCAAGTCAGTCCAGTGGTTTGTGTCCTCTCACATCACACCACCCTGACATTTTTTCTGCTGTTCTCTTCCACACTTGAAGACCATTGGGATTCATTTGGATCCACCCAAGAACCCAATATAATTTTCTTATCTCCAGGTCAACTGATTAGAAACCTTAATTCCATCTAAAAATTCACAACTGTAATTTTCCTTTTTTTTTTTAATTTTTCTCATAATATCTAATATATTCACAGTTTCTGGGGATTACAACAGGGACATCTTTAAAATGCTCTTCTTCTGCTTACTGCATTCCTTGCCCCAAGGAACTAAAGGAAGCTGAGCAGCACATTATAATTATACCCTAATCTTACAAATTTAGGTTTTCTTTGAATTAACTTATAAGCAACAGGTTTTTGTGGTAGCAAATGATAAGTGTAATGAACTGATTTCAGGACAGCTTAAGGAAAGAAAATGAGAATTTTGTTTTTTTTCATATAGCTGCTGATGAGCACTCTGACTGGATTGCATATGTTAGTCATTATAAAACAGAAAGCTATAACAACTCTTGTCTTACATAATTGCAGCTCTAACCCATGCATTTATGGGAAATACTCTCAATATAAAAAAATGAAAGAAAATATACATTTCCATAGTAAATATTTATTTCAAATTGACTCTGATTTACCAAAGTGTTAGCAAATCATTATTGTCCCACATGTTAAGCAAATTGAAATACAGTAATGTTATGGGCTGAACTGTCCTCCTACCCTCACCTGTCAAATTTCATGTGTTAAAGTCCTAATCACCAGTACCTCAGAAAACGACCATGTTTGGAGATTGGATCTTTGAAGAGGCAGTTAAATTAATCTTTGAAGACAATAGTAGAGTGGGCCCTAATTCAATATAACTGGTGTTTTTATAAGAAGGGGTAATTTAAACACAGACACATAGACACATATGGAGAAAAAATGAGGTAAAGGAACAGGGAGAAGGCCATGTCTCCAAGCCAAGGAGGGTAGCCTGAAACACATGCTTCACTCATGGCCTTCAGACAGAATCAGCTCTGTTTACACCTTAGTCTGAGACTTCTGGTCTCAAAAACTGTGAGAAAACACATTTCTGTCATTTAAGCTACCCCTTCTGTTACACATAGTCATGGCAGTCCTAACATACTAATACAGGCATCACAGGGTCATCACGGTAGATTTGCACCCACACAGGAAAATTAGCCTTGCAAATGATAACTTCCTTCACACACTTTACAATGTGGTAGTGCACAGAGAATGGTTTGTTTCATGTTAAGTCCTATAGTAGGTACATGTGATATGGATTATATTCATAACTAGCTTCTTTGAAGCTGCTTATAATCTGGTATGTAGAATCACTGTTTGATAGTTTTCTCTCATGCTTTTGTCTCAAAATAAAATATGAGATTTTATTATCTCATATTATGTCATGTAGTCATTGTACATTGAAAGGTTAAACAAATCAACAGCATTAAAATCCAGAATGGTGAGGAAAGTGGTTCGTATTATTTTCTGCCACTTGTATCTGAATATGACAATTAAAATTAGACATTAAAGGGTGTGTTAATTGCTCCATCTAAACAAGGAATATATACCTTCTTACAAGGAATATTTGTGAAGAATAATTTTTTTTAAAAAAGTTATTTATTGGCCCTGGCAGTGGCTCAGTCAATAGAGCATTAGTCTGGCATATGTACATCCTGGGTTTGATTCTTGGTCAGGGCACACAGGAGAGGTGATCATCTGCTTCTCTCCCCTCCCTCTTCCCCTTTTCTCCCTCTTTACCTCCTATAGCCAGTGGTTTGGTTGGTTTGGCATGGTCCTTGGAGCTGAGGATAGCTTCGTTATAGCACATTAGCCTCAAGTGCTAAAAATAGCTCGGTACTTGAGCATCAGCTCCAGATGGGGTTGCTGGGTAGATCCTGGTTGAGGTGTATGCAAGTGTCTGACTTACTATCTCTCCTCCTCTCACTTAAAAAGAGTTATATATTATTTAACTGAAAGGACTGCTTCTATTTTAGCATATATTGAGTATATATTAAGTAGAATAGATAGGATATATGAATGTATAATATAAATTAAGAGATAGACTTATTAGTGGAGAAGTACATTTTTATTTTAATTTGGAGACAAAAGTTTATTTTTTCTTATTTGAGTGTGTGAAGTAGTTGATGGGTACCTGGACACTCAACCAGAATATAGTGTCAAGAGGCCAATTAAGTACTCTATTGAATTAAGGTCAAAGGAAGGTAGAAGCAATTTAATAGTTTCAATTGAGATGAACCATGAGGTTTTAAAAGTAATGTGGGGCCTGACCAGGCAGTGGTGCAGTGGACAGAGCATCGGACTGGGATATGGAGGACTCAGGTTCAAACCCCAAGATCACCAGCTTGAGCACAAGCTCATCTGGTTTGAGCAAGAATCAATAGCTTGAGCTCAAAGTCATTGGCTTGAGCAAGGGGTCACTCAGTCTGCTGTAGCCCCCCAGTTAAAGCACATATGAGAAAGCAATCAATGAACAATTAAGGTGCAAGGTGCCGCAATGAAGAATTGATGCTTCTCATCTCTCTCCCTTCCTGTCTGTCTGTCCCTATCTCTCCCTCTTTCTGTCTCTCTCTGTCTCTGTCTCTGTCACACACACACACACACACAAAATAAAAAAGTAATAATAAATAAATAAATAAATGTAATGTGGGGATTGTGGCTACACAATGTAACTTGATTAAAATAATACAATAAAAATATAAGTGAAATGTGCAGCCTGAAAAGAAGTTTTTAATAGAAAAAAAATAAGAGTACGGTTGGGCAAATAAGTTTGTAAAATGTAATTTTTATGCTCACTTTGTTAAAAATGGTGCTGCCCATGTGAATGATGCTGTCCAGGTGAAACTGTTAATTATCTTCCTGCTTGGAAAGGGGCTTTGTTATGCTAATATTTGCTGGAGGAGGCATTTTATGCCAAAAATTTTTAAAGAAGAAAAGAGAAGGAGGAGAAAGAAGGAGGCCATTTTTTGCAAAGAAGGCAGCCAAGATGGCAGGGTGCTGAAGGAGAAGCCAGTTTTTGCAGAGTTTGTGCAGAGAGAAGGAGATGGGGAACCAGAGGGGACTGAGACTGGTGGGGGGCCTTTGATTTTAGGAAAAACTAGAAAAGATTCTCCTGGTTGTGGAACCAGAAAACATGTGAGTGGGTTTTGGTGCCCTGTGTGTTTTTTAATTGCTGGGCAGTTGTGAGGTTAGAATAAAGGTATGGCCCACCAGTATTTGGCTCCACTGTTTCTTTACCATCTGTCCAAATCTAATGGGAACCTGCACATTCCTGGTGGCTGTGATGGCCGCGACTACTGGGTTTACAAGTACAATGAGGCAGGATACCAAGAAGTTAAGGAAAATTCCCTACAAGTGGAGAGGGGAAGTAGGAGCCCACATCTTCTTACCAGAGCTCCTCCTTGATGCATGTCAAAGAAAACAGTTTAAGGCAGGAAAGCCCTGCAGTGGTGTGGTGCTCACCACAACATGGCCCTTCCCAACCAGAAGGTGGAGTCAGAATTTGAGGCCACACCCAACATGTACCTTTCTATCTTAGCTTCTTTCACAGTGGTACCTGTGCCCTGGCCTCTTTTTTTTTTCTCTACCTGAATAAAACTTGTTCTGTTCTCACTTCAAGCATCTAAATTTTTTCTAGGTGAGTTATAAAGAAACTGACTGTTGCCTAACAAGCCAGAGATCCAGGGCAGAGCCAGCATCTGGTGCAGAAACAGTTGGGTAACAACAAGAATTCAGTTAATCAAAATAGTGCTTGTTAGAAAAAAATTGAGAGTTATTTGTTCATTGTTTTGTCTCTCTCTTTGTACCTATAAAGTAAATTACTAGATATACACTCAAGAGTTACATAAATATTTAGGTCACCATTATTCATAGTAGCCAAAAAATGAAAACTATCTGTCCATTAAATGATGAGTAGACAAACACAGTGTGGTATAAACATGCAATAGTATATCATTCATCAAGAAAAATTAATGTAAGTGGTACTATCAACATTGTAAGATTTTCCTCCTTTTTGTCCCCTTCTTTAACAACTAATTAGACATCCACTGAAGAAAAAGTGCCTTTTGGGAAGTTGTGGAATTCCGTATCATGTGCCAGAGGACCCAGGGGCAGTCTTGCCTACCTTCACCTGTGCATCTGGTAACAGGCAGGGTGACCTCTCTATGGGTTGTGGAACCAGCAAAGCCATTGAGCCTGCCTCAACCCCTTTCATTATGGTGAGGAAAATAAGCTGGAAACTGCTGACCTTGTCAAATACTTGAACAAATCTGGCCTTCTTGAGGGGAGATCTCAGCACACCACTGATAAATGCGCGCGCGCACACACACACACACACACACTGTATGGATGCAGTGCAGAGGGTAAGAGGAGCTATGCCATCAGCACTCACACCAAGGCTGCAGTGTAGAGCGCTGAACTCTCCAGCAGCAGGGGCCTCCAACAGTGGAAAAGGAGAATGGTGGATAAGTGCCTGGCTAACCAAGTTGTGTGGCTGGAGAAACCTGTTTCTGTCCAGTGGCACCCAGAGTAATGAGACATGAGGGGAGAAATGAGATAGGGAAAGTGGCTGATAAGACATCCAAAGGACAAGGTCCCTGCTGACTACATTGAGGACTTCAATGGGAGTACCTCAGCCAGAGACACAGCACTGAGTATAGGCGCCCCCAGCCCTGAGTGCTAAACTCACAGCTCTCCCCAACTCTGCAGCCAGCTCCTTGTCTGCACACTCTGGTACAGAACAAAATCAAGTTCTGTGAATAGGGTGCTATCAGAAGAACAGCCCAGGATCTGTGGACAGAGTACAATGGCAGCTCTGAGTGCATGGAAAGTGGAGGAATTAAGAGTTTATCACTTGAGGGTACAAACTTGCAACTAGTAAATATATATAAAAATATATATATATTTTATATATATATATATATACATACACACATGTCACAGAGATCGAATGCATGATATAGTAATCATAGATAACAATACTGTATTATAAAAGTCAAAACTGCTAAGAGTAAATCTTAATTGCCCCAGCACACTCAAAAAAATAATAATTTTGTGACATAATAGACGTGCTAGCTAATGCTAAAGCAGCAATCATATTACAATATGTAAAAGTATCAATCAGTACTTTGTAAACCCTAAACTTATACAGTGTTATATAGTAATTATATTTAATAAAATATAAATAAATAAATAAATACATGTAATTTCTCTGTACAAAACCCTCTTGTGGCTTATCATTTAATTCCAAATAAAAGTCAAATTTGTTATAAAGTATCCAGTCTTACATATACATCATGTTCTCTCTTCCAATATTTTAATACTCAAATATTCTACTACAGAAATACTGTTTCTGTGTTTTTCCTCCAATTCACAAGATCTTTCTCCACCTTACAAGTAAAAGTATGAAGAAAGTGATAGTCAAATGTATTATAGTCAGAAGTAATGGGAAGAATAGAAATTTTAAATATTAGAAAAGGGACACTATCGAAGCTTCCCATAGTCTTGTGATGTTTATGTAACAATTCAGATAATTGAGGAACTCTAAACAAACAGTTGCTTTTCTTCGTGGAACACCCGAGAAGTCCCACAGAAATTACTAGCAATAATATACAGTTAAAACACTCATTTCTGAAATGAACTTTAAATACAAAGAATACAAGAGTAAAAATGGAAGAGAAATGTATTACTGATACAAGCCAAAACATAAATGAACCTTGAAAACATCATGGCCAGAGAAAGAATCTAGTTACTAAAGACAACATATGGTATGAATAGGACAATCTATAGAGATAAACGGTAGGTTAGCCACTGCCTATGGCTGTGTGGAAAAGGAGGTTTGGGGTCAAAGTTCTTTTGAAGGTAAAAAAAAAGTGTTATAAAATCGATTGTGGTGAAGTATGCACATTATGTGAATATATTAAATCCAGTGAATTGTATACTTTAAATGTACACTTGTAAGCCACAAACTATTTTGGGTGATGAAGAGATAATCACTCTTGACCTTGTTACAACACTGTGGAATATGTCTTGTAATTACCCCTTTATATAGAAAGAGTGACGTGAGGCCCAAAGGCTTGCTCACTGGCCACAGGAAGTGATGAAATCTGCAGTCAAACCCAGGAGGCCAGCATATAGCATCCATCCTTTTTGTTTTTACAATATGCTGTTTTGACCAGGTGATAATTTTATTTACTCATTTTTGAAATGGTGAAACCCATATAAGTATTCAACATCATGTGAAAAATTACTTATCGAATGGGTATTTTTTTGTTGTTGTTCCAAAGGGACAGCAGCACTATATGTACCATGCTTTGGTTGGGTCACATTGCAGTAGCTTGGAAAATAAAACGTTGTTTTCCCACCATTACATGTTACTCTTTTAATCAGTTTACTCTTTGCAGCAATGACTGAAGCCATTAGCAATAAGCAATTATGCCTGCAATTGTCATCTCTTGGGCTCTAAGCAGTATTTCTTTCCGTTGACACACATTGTTTAGCTGTTGGCATGACAAGCTGTTTTATCACTGAAGCTCCAGTAAAACACTATTGATTTTCCTGAATGGCTGAAAAAGAGTCACTGTCTTGTTATCACCTTTCTTGCATTGGTATTGGCAATGTAATTTTCTAATTTAGGCATAACATGACTAATAATATCAATCCTATACATTAAAAAGAGTGAAAACTATTAATATTGCTTTTTTACCCTTTTATGTTTTTACCCAATTAATAAAATAAAATATGCAGCTTTTCTCTTGGGTGCACTTCTTAATAATGAGTTATGTAACTGCTTGATAAAGTCATTCTCAGCCAAAGAAATTTCAGTTTCTAGCCAAAGGCAACAAAATTCTACTGAAATATAAATAGGAATTTCAGAAAGTTAGTGACAGTCACTGTAAATATTTTACCTTTACTTTTACTTATCTTTTCTTTTCCATGTTGTTTTTTCTGAACATGATGAACCAAGTCTTTTAACTTTTCATAGTTATCTATTTATCTCAAAGTAAAGTGTAAATTGTCATAGTTGAATATATTCTACATTACACACCTATAGAATGACTACCCTCACTACTTGAATTAGAAGAACCACGTTCTGCTAAGAATGTAGGATAATAGAAGTTTGCAATTATCATGGTGATAATAAAAAAAAAAATTACATAGCCACTTTGGAACACAGCCTGGCAGATTCTTACAAAGCTAAACAAGACAACACATGTTCATGTAAAAATGACAACTATTTATAATAACTGTATTTATAATCATCAATATCTAGAAATAATATGTCCTCTGATAGCTGAATGGATAAACACGCTGGTACATCCATACAATGCGTTATTATTTGGTGATTTATAAAAAGATCCATCAAGCGGTAAAAAGACATGGAATAACCTTACATACATGGGAAAAATTGAAGGGAAAAGCAGCCTGAAAAAGCTACCTACTGTATGATTCCAATTATTGGACATTCTGGAAAATACAAAACCCTAGACAAGAAAAGGACACGGTTTCTCCCTTTGTACAAGACTGCATGATTCCATGTCCAGATGACTACAACTTCACTGCTGGGCCCAGGTTTACGCCCTCGTCATGAATTGTAAAAGCTGAGAGTGAAGGAAACAGCAACAGATCACAGTTAAACGCAGAAAGATGGAGAAATGCCAGGCTCTGGTCTGTATCCTCCAGTGGAAAAGGAACTGTGTTCTTATGATGTATTTATAACCAATCTTATGGAAACTGGTCAGATTACATTCTTCTGGAAGGCAGAAGGGAGTCTCAGTGAGGACGATGAGTCAAGGAGACGAACTGAATGTGTTTAAGGCATGTGCTTTCAAGCAATAGTCTGCTCTGATAAAAGTGACAGACATGCTGACTCCTCTCACTGCCACAGCTCTGGTAGGAAGAGGGATAAGGAGTAACTGATAAGAAATGGACGTGGAGTTCAGGAGGTTTGTCCAAGGTCTAGAATGGTAACTTTGTTCTTTAAATAATTTTTTATTTCTCTTTTGTCAATAATACACTGCCTCATAAAAAACAGTCATATTAAAAAAAATTGTCTAGGTACTCAGAGGGTCGAGGGAGGAATAAACAAGTGAATCACAGAAGAATTTTATACAGTAAAATTGTTCAATATGATATTATACTAGTGAATATAGGACACACTGTGCATTTGTGCATTTGTCAAAACTTTTCCCAGATTAAACCAAACAAATTAAAAAAAATTCTTCAGGCAGTAGAGAAAACCCAGGAAAGCATACTAACTGTGACAGAAAAATCTAACTGTATTATAATGAAATAAAACAACTTCACTGAAGGGGATGGAGGAAAGAAATACTGACCTAGGTATCTCCAGAAAGGAGTAAAGTATATAAAACTGAAGGCAAAAGAACTAAACATAGGTATTTTACTCTAGTTGTATGAATTTATTTCTCATCAGGGTATGGTGTAACAATTCTGATACACTATACATGTATACCAGAGTGGAATGACAAATAGTGAATGGCAGATAGTGAAAGCCAAGCACCTTATTGGTGGAGTGGAATTTAGAGATAAACAAAAGAAGGAAACAATAATAATACATGTGGTAATAATTAGGTATGAATACATTAATATAAACTCAGGTTTTGCTTCAAATAGGTACAGAAAAAGTTACATAATGAAATATTTCACCCTGACCAGTTATCTCGGTGGTAGAGTGTCAGCCCAGCCTGTGGAAGTCCCAGGTTTGATTCCCAGTCAGGGCACACAGGAGTAGTGACCATCTGCTTCTCCACCCCTCTACCTCCCCCTTCTCTGTCTCCTTTTCTCTCTCTCTTCTCACACAGCCATGGCTCAAGTGAACAAGTTGGCCCTTGGCACTGAGGATAACTCCATGGCCTCGCCTGGGGCACTAAAATAGCTCAGTTGTCAAACAATGGAGCAGGAGCCTCAGATGGGCAGAGCTTCAGCCCCAGATAGGGGTTGCCAGGTGGATCCTGGTTGGGGTGGATGTGGGAGTCTTTGTCTTCGCCTTCCTGCTTCTCACTTGATTAAGAAAAAGAGAAATATTTCTATACAAGTTTCTATACATAAAATAATATAATCACATATATTTTTTGCTCTGTTGACAGAGTGACCTTAAAGAACAAACACTCAAGTAGCAACAAGCACAACATCTTTGTTTCTAACACCCTTCTTAAAAAAAGACCCAGGTTCCTTGGAGAAATGACTGATTCTAGCACTAGGGCAGGATATAGGCAAGATGAGCCTGAAGTATCTCACAGAACCATAAACATACACATTCCCATTGATGGCGAGGTGTCAAAGTAGCACAGGAGCCAACATAGATGGCTCTCAACAGTCAAATCTAGATCGTTAGGAGTAACAAAATAAATAAATGATTACTGGGGCATAACCTGAAGTATAAAGTAAGTATTTATATTTTAACTTCCTTCCAAAGTGCATAGTATGGAAAGGGTGGAAAGGAGAAAAAAGGTAGTTTTGTAGTTAAGTAACCTGACAAACACTAACAAAGACAGGTAGCCAGGACTGACATCAGCAGTCATAAATCATGTTAATCGTACATACATTTGATTTGATGTGATATAAATAGCACTTTACCAATGTGGTCTTCTTCTGCTCAATAAGTCATAACTAACCCCAATCTTATCACGAGAAAAACGTCACAAAAATTTAATAGTTGGTTCATCATACAAAATACATACTTGACCAGCAATCCTTAAAACTGTCAAGGTTATGAAAACCAAAGAAAGTCAGAAAAAATGCTACTTCAAAGATTAGCCTAAAGAGATATGACAAATAAATGTAGTAAGGAATATCAGATGGGGTCGTGAAATAGAGAAAAGACAATAGGCAAAAATAAGTCTACACAGACAATGGACTTGTGTTAATAATAATTTAAAAAGCTAAGTGATGTAGCAGGAATTAGCTGCAAACAGAGGATAACAGACACCCGGACAACTTGATCGAGGAGGTAGGATTTATTGGTAGCCAGCAGAGCACGTGAGACTAGTAGCACCAGTCCCCCCCAAAGTTAGTTTTTCTGAGTCTAATATACCTTTACAGCTTTTTAATTTTCACCTAACAAGTGCTTGATTTCTTTGACTTCTTTGTCTGCAACCCTACATGACTTTTGTGTCTCCAGGAGTGGAGGGGGTAAGAGAGGAGGTTTTGACCATCTGTCCTTGACTATTCACATAATTCATTCTTTTTGCTGGTGTTGCAAGTTTATTTCAGGGAATTGATAACAAGAACCACAGCTGTGGTTTGTTACTTTTCAAAGTTTCTCAGTCAGCCTTGCCTCCCAAAGTCCAAAATGCTGAGGTCAATGGCTTGAGAGTAGGATCACAGACACTGCAGGCCCCCCTCTCCTGCATTCTTCCGGTTTCTCCTCTCTCAGTTAGACTTCATAAAAAACTTAAAACTCTGGCTTTCCAAAGGAATAATAAGACAATAAAAAAGTCAAAGCCACAGACAGAATCATATAGATGACAAAGGGCTTAAAATAAGGTCATATTTTAAAGTTACATTTCAAATGTAAGTAATTATAAAAAAAACAGTACAACAAAAAAAGAGCTTTATATTTCAAAATATATTTTCAAAACATGTGTATAAATTGCAAATGAGTACTGCAAAAGATTCTCAATGTTATTAGTAATCCCGAAAGTGCACATAAATAGAATGCAGAAAGCACTATTCAGACACTGGATAATAGCATGGACAGAAAACTTGAAGTTTGGAATTGAATACAATTTCTTAACAATTGGTCCCTCTGTCACAAAGACATTACAATACTTATTGAAGCTTCAGATTCCTCATCTAAAAATCATGGAGTTGGGCAGGATTATCTCTAAAGTCACTTTTAATTTTAATATTCAATGAGTAGTTTATGTTAAACTAGGTAAATAAGTTGTCTATGTTTCTTTCATGTTTTTCTTCTGACATCTGTATTTATTCAGCTTCTTTGAATAGTTTCTGTAAAATGATAAGAAGTTATCAGAATACAACAATTCATCAATAATTTTAGCACTTTCATTAGAAATTTACAGTATGATCTTAAGTGTTATCTTTCAAATGTTTTTATCAATAAGTGACAGAAATATCATTCTTTATTTACTAAAATGGAATGTTATAATACCTCTGTTATCAATGTAAACTGGAAAATATACATCATGTGTTTTACTATAACATAAATTTTTCTCAAAATATTTCCCAGAAAATTAAATTCAATCCTTAACTGGGCCTGTGGGTAGTGATTGATTTAACTATAAATTTCACAGCTAAGATATAAAACTTAGAGAATGCTATTTTGTAATAAAAAATACTGTAGAAATTTTAAACTTCATTTGTCTATCCATGCAATTACAAGTTCCAGTCATAGCTGAAACTTTTGGTATAAAAAAACCCCACAAACCTTCCTAAGATTTTATTAGTGATCAATATATATCGACATTTAAAGTGTTTTTAAACTCTACATCCAAATTGTTTCCAAGACAGAGCTGTAGATACTTAAGCTGTTCCTGAACAGCCTAGAGGAACTGAAACACTTCACCTTCAAGTTGTTTTATGATACCAACAATGCCTATACCAAGCACAAATATAAGTGTACATGAAAACAGCCCTCCAAAACTCTGTTCATAAAGATGTAGAATAACTTAAGAGTGAAAAACCATTCTACTTTTTTTCATGGTACTACAAATAGATTGTAATACAATAAATCTGCATCCTTTGTTTATCATTCATTACGAGGAGCTGTGTCAGTTTCTAAAGGAAGCACAGCTTTGTCATGTCAAATTGATGTATTTTACTATAAGGGGCATGAGAAGAGACTAAAACATACAGATCAGCTAAACCAGGAAGCACCAGAAATACTAAATACAGAAGACATGTATGCTGCTGGCTCAATAGATTAATAATGGTAAAAACTAATGTCCATGATTGATCACAAGGCTGAATAAAATGAAGAAGTGTTTAATTTTTCATCTATATCTCACAGTCACATTAGGTAGCTACTATTGAAATCCCATTTTGTAGATGTCCTTTAAGATGGCCCTCAATGATCCCCATACACAGGATTCACACCCTTGTGTTATCTGTTCTCCTTGAATGTTTTTAGTGGATCTCAAAACTTATTTTTAATAAATAGGGTATGGAAAAATGATGAGATGTCCCTGCTGTGATTACATTTCCAAAGACCATGGCTTCTATCTTGCTCATACTTGTTCTCTATTGACTTCACGAGTTGCATGCTTTGATAAAATAAGCTTCCATATGGAAGAGGCTGAGGTTGAAAGGAACTGAGGAATCCACTGGCTAAAAGCTAGCAAGGCTCACAGTCCCACAGACTGCAGGAAACTGAATCTTATCAGCAGCTATGTGAATAAACTAAAAAAGAGACCTTTTTCTACTTGAGCCTTCAGGTGAAAACCTGGCCAACACTTTGTGGCCTTTTGAGAGATGAACAGAAGGCATAATTTGTGCTTAAATTATTGGCCTGCAGAAAATGTGAGACAATAAATGTGTGTTGTTTTAAGCCTAACATTTTTGGGTAATTAGTATTTCAGCAATATTTTCTTGATACAACAGAGGAGAACTCTGAGAACTAACTATATTGTAGTTAGCAAGTAGTTGAGATGCATTTGCTGTCCCCTCTCTCCAGCAATCTACATCTGGACCTATATCAAGGCTCTTTCAGTCTAGAAGTGATCAATGTCAAAAGAAAAACCATGAAAAACTCAGTAAGTAAGGAAGTGAGAATAGACAAAAATAATATGATGCTAAATTAACATTAAATATAGAAATTGGTAAATATAAATATAAGTAAACAATGATGAAAAAATTAAATTTGAGTAGCAGTAAAAAAAGAAAAAACTGAAATACAAGTCTAAGTGATAAAAGTAAAATTCTATTTAATTTAGGGCATTTTTAAGTCAAACATCTGTGTGGTAATTTTATGATTTATCAAAGCAATAAATTAACACATACATAAATTAATAGGTAAATAGATAAAATAAAATATTTAACTTCCAAAATCAGAAAGGAAAAAGGAGAACTAGAGAAAACTAAGCAAATCCAGTAGAAAAAAAGGCAAAGGAAATGAAAACGGAAGCAAAGGAAGACTTGCTAATCTGACACACACACACACCCACACACACACCCACACACACACACACATTTATTAGTAGCAACAATAAATACAACTAAATTCATTTTTTCCAAGACGGAAACTTTGAGTTAGAGTTTGTTAATCTGATTTTATGTTAAAAGAAGACACACCTAAAATATTACGAGAGATATATTTTAAGTTACAGTATATAAATATATACCATACAAATATTAACTAAAATAACTTAGAGGAATAGATATAGAACTTGGATATTGGCTTTTAACCTCGCTTTCTAACAAACAGAATTAGGAATCCTTGAAGAAATAACTACTTCTAAGACCAGGGCATACAAGATGAATCTGGAGGAACTTTTATTGGCAGAAGATTGTCAGGGGAATACATGAACTAACTGGAAGAGGTCTCAATGGTCCAAGTTGGAACAATTTGAGCACAACAAATGTAAAGTAGTATAGGGTTATTACTGAAAGAATAAATGTCCATTAGTCCATAATGATATAAATAAATGAGAAAGGAAGAAAGGTAAGAAAGAAGGAATGAGAGAGGGATATGAGAAAATAAAAGGAGGAAAAGAATAAGGAAGAAAGGAAGGAATTGGGAAGGAATGATAAAGAAAAGCAGGCAGAAATATGTGACTTCTCACACAGAAAAAATTTCAAATAAGTAGACATTTGACCTTCAATGAACATAATTCTTCACTTTTAAGTGTGGGCTCTACCTAGTAATTCCCATCCAGAGTATAATATTAAAAAGAGGAGGACACTTTAAAGAGGAGAAATCCAACAAATCCTACCCCAGACATGTGATGAAGGAATATATGAACACCAGTAGTCATGGTGTTATCACGTACTCTTAATATAATGTGGAAAATGACACTTTAGCTCCATGGTCTTCCTTCCAATAGACTATTACTTCTGTCTCATTATGAGGAAATCAGCTGACAAATCCCAAAACAGTGAAATTCTACAAAATATCTGACCAATAGTCCTCAAAACTCTCAAGGTTTTCAAAACAAGCAAAGTCTTTTTTTTTTTTTTTTTAAATAAATTTTTATTAATGGTAATGGGATGACATTAATAAATCAGGGTACATATATTCAAAGAAAACATGTCTAGGTTATTTTGTCATTAAATTATGTTGCATACCCCTCGCCCAAAGTCAGATTGTCCTTCGCCACCCTCTATCTAGTTCTCTGTGCCCCTCCCCCTCCCCCTAACTCTCCCCCTGTCCTCCCTCCCCCCACCCCTGGTAACCACCACACTCTTGTCCATGTCTCTTAGTCTCATTTTTATGTTCCACCAATGTATGGAATCATGTAGTTCTTGTTTTTTTCTGATTTACTTATTTCACTCCTTATAATGTTATCAAGATCCCACCATTTTGCTGTAAATGATCTGATGTCATCGTTTCTTATGGCTGAGTAGTATTCCATAGTGTATATGTGCCACATCTTCTTTATCCAGTCTTCTATTGAAGGGCTTTTTGGTTGTTTCCATGTCTTGGCCACTGTGAACAGTGCTGCAATGAACATGGGGCTACATGTGTCTTCACGTATCAATGTTTCTGAGGTTTTGGGGTATATTCCCAGTAGAGGGATTGCTGGGTCATAAGGTAGTTCTATTTGCAGTTTTTTGAGGAACCACCATACTTTCCTCCATAATGGTTGCACTACTTTACAGTCCCACCAACAGTGAATGAGGGTTCCTTTTTCTCCACAGCCTCTCCAACATTTGCTATTACCCGTCTTGTTGATCATAGCTAATCTAACAGGGGTGAGGTGGTATCTCATTGTAGTTTTGATTTGCATTTCCCTAATAACTAATGAAGCTGAGCATTTTTTCATATATCTGTTGGCCATTTGTATCTCTTCCTGGGAGAAGTGTCTATTCATGTCTTCTTCCCATTTTTTTATTGGATTGTTTGTTTGTTTGTTGTTGAGTTTTATGAGTTCTTTGTAAATTTTGGAAATTAGGCCCTTATCTGAGCTGTTGTTTGAAAATATCATTTCCCATTTAGTTGGCTGTCTGTTTATTTTTATATCAGTTTCTCTTGTTGAGCAAAAACTTTTTATTCTGATGTAGTCCCATTCATTTATCTTTGCCTTCACTTCTCTTGCCATTGGAGTCAAGTTCATAAAATGTTCTTTAAAACCCAGGTCCATGAGTTTAGTACCTATGTCTTCTTCTATGTACTTTATTGTTTCAGGTCTTATATTTAGGTCTTTGATCCATTTTGAATTAATTTTAGTACACGGGGACAGGCTGTAGTCGAGTTTCATTCTTTTGCATGTGGCTTTCCAGTTTTCCCAACACCATTTGTTGAAGAGGCTTTCTTTTCTCCATTGTGTGTTGTTGGCCCCTTTATCAAAGATTATTTGACCATATATATGTGGTTTTATTTCTGGGCTTTCTATTCTGTTCCATTGGTCTGAGTGTCTATTTTTCTGCCAATACCATGCTGTTTTGATTATTGTGGCCCTATAATATAGTTTAAAGTCAGGTATTGTAATGCCCCCAGCTTCATTCTTTTTCCTTAGGATTGTTTTGGCTATTCGGGGTTTTTTATAGTTCCATATAAATCTGATGATTTTTTGTTCCATTTCTTTAAAAAATCTCATAGGAATTTTGATGGGAATTGCATTAAATTTGTATATTGCTTTGGGTAATATGGCCATTTTGATTATATTTATTCTTCCTATCCAAGAACAAGGAATATTTTTCCATCTCATTGTATCTTTTTCGATTTCCCTTAACAATGCTTTGTAATTTTCATTATATAGGTCCTTTACATTCTTTGTTATGTTTATTCCTAGGTATTTTATTTTTTTTGTTGCAATCGTGAAGGGGATTATTTTTTTTGAGTTCGTTTTCTAATATTTCATTGTTGGCATAGAGAAAGGCTATGGACTTCTGTATGTTAATTTTGTATCCTGCGACCTTACTGTATTGGTTTATTGTTTCTAATAATCTTTTTGTGGAGTCCTTCGGGTTTTTGATGTATAGGATCATATCATCAGCAAAAAGTGATACCTTTACTTCTTCTTTTCCAATATGGATGCCTTTTATTTCTTTGTCTTGTCTGATTGCTCTGGCCAGAACTTCCAGCACCACGTTAAATAAGAGTGGAGAGAGTGGACAACCCTGTCTTGTTCCTGATTTAAGGGGGAAAGCCTTCAGTTTAGTGCCATTTAATATGATGTTAGCTGATGGTTTATCATATATGGCCTTTATCATGTTGAGATATTTTCCTTCTATACCCATTTTGTTGAGAGTCCTAAACATAAAATTGTGTTGTATTTTATCAAAAGCCTTTTCTGCATCTATTGATAAGATCATGTGGTTTTTGTTCTTTGTTTTGTTGATATGGTGTATTACGTTAACCGTTTTGCGTATGTTGAACCATCCTTGAGATTCTGGGATGAATCCCACTTGATCATGATGTATTATTTTTTTAATATGTTGTTGTATTCGGTTTGCCAGTATTTTGTTTAGAATTTTAGCATCTGTATTCATTAGAGATATTGGTCTGTAGTTTTCTTTCTTTGTGCCATCCTTGCCAGGTTTTGGTATGAGGGTTATGTTGGCCTCATAAAATGTGTTCGGAAGTGTTGCTTCTTCTTCAATCTTTTGGAAGACTTTGAGTAGAATAGGAACCAAGTCTTCTTTGAATGTTTGATAGAATTCACTAGTATAACCGTCTGGGCCTGGACTTTTATTTTTGGGGAGGTTTTTAATAGTTTTTTCTATTTCCTCCCTGCTGATTGGTCTGTTTAGGCTTTCTGCTTCTTCATGACTCAGTCTAGGAAGGTTGTATTGTTCTAGGAATTTATCCATTTCTTCTAGATTGTTGTATTTGGTGGCATATAATTTTTCATAGTATTCTACAATAATTCTTTGTATATCTATGATGTCTGTGGTGATCTCTCCTCTTTCATTTTGGATTTTATTTATTTGAGTCCTGTGCCTTTTTTCCTTGGTGAGTCTTGCCAAGGGTTTGTCAATTTTGTTGACCTTTTCAAAGAACCAGCTCCTTGTTTTATTGATTTTTTCTATAGTTTTTCTGTTCTCTATTTCATTTATTTCTGCTCTGATTTTTATTATCTCCTTTCTTCGGCTGGTTTTGGGTTGTCTTTGTTCTTCTTTTTCTAGTTCCTTAAGGTGTGAAGTTAAGTGGTTTACTTCGGCTCTCTCTTGTTTGTTCATATAGGCCTGAAGTGATATGAACTTTCCTCTTATTACTGCTTTTGCTGCATCCCAGAGATTCTGATATGTCGTATTTTCATTTTCATTTGTCTGTATGTATCTTTTGATCTCTGCACTTATTTCTTCTTTGACCCATTCATTTTTTAGAAGTATGTTGTTTAGTTTCCACATTTTTGTGGGTTTTTCCCCCTCTTTTTTGCAGTTGAATTCTAGTTTCAAGGCTTTATGATCAGAAAATATGCTTGGTACAATTTCAATTTTTCTAAATTTGCTGATATTGTCTTTGTGGCCCAACATATGGTCAATTCTTGAGAATGTTCCGTGTACACTAGAGAAAAATGTATACTCTGTCGCTTTGGGATGAAGTGTCCTGTAGATGTCTATCATATCCAGGTGTTCTAGTATTTCGTTCAAGGCCACTATATCTTTATTGACTCTCTGTTTGGATGACCGATCTAGAGCCGTCAGCGGAGTATTGAGGTCTCACAAGCAAAGTCTGAGAACTGACACAGCCAAGAGAAAACTAGGAGGCATGACAGTAAATGGAAAGTTTACCGTGAATGAGACCCTGGAACAAAAAAAGGACATTAAAACTAAGGAAATCTGAATAAAGTATTTACTTTAGTAAATAAAATATTAAAATGTAATTAGTGTTATGATCTTAAGAGCAGACAAAATATAATTTAAAGTAAACATCATTGTTAAGGAAAAGGGCTAATTCTATGATTAAAAAAGGATCATTTTTACCAGAAATATTAGTCATTCTGTAATATCTACACTATGCATGTAGCTTCTAGAATGGTTATTGACATGGAATTTGTTATTGGGACATTAAGAAATAACCACCACTGTAACACAAAAGATGTTGAATTCAGTTAATCAGTACAAAAATTTAATTATTAAAATGATCACTACTAAAGCAAAATATATTCCTGACACATGCTTGAACAGGCACTGATATAAAAGAGTAAATGCTTTTTCTTTCCTTTTCTTTTTAAGCTCAGAACAATCAGTCTTGTTAAAAAAGCAGGGTTCTGAAGACACATTTTTTCACTCTAACAGTACTCAGCACTCTTCGGCCTGCTCCTATCTCTCTCCTCACTTCCACCTGGTCCATTATATCAAGCCTTTTGTCTAGGCCTCCCAAAGCATTCAGACAATTTTCCACATCTGTGCTGATGCACTGGCCCTTCAAATAGAGCTGTTTCATTGGAAGAAAATGGAAGAGGAGCATGGCATTCTTGCCAGTTTAGCTTCTTGCTTGCACTATGCAGAATGATGTTGATTCAAAGATGGCAACAGAGTAGGCAGACATTCCAATTGCCACCTCCCAGGACCAAATTGGATTACAACTTAATTTAAAAACAATCATCTTGAAAAACCAACTTTGGACTAAATCAGCGGTTCTCAACCTGTATTTTCCGATGGCTTTAGGCAACCCCTGTGTTTTGGTCATTCGACTCCCGCCGGGGTCGTGACCCACAGGTTGAGAATCGCTGGACTAAATGAAGAGATGTCTATAACCAAGGATCACAGAAGAAGCCACACTGAGACTGGCAGGAAGGGTGGAGATGCAGAATGGCTGTCCTCTCCCAAGAGCAAGCAGTGGCTGAGGGTCTGAAGGGACTCTCACTGCAGGGAGGGTCACCCTGAGAGGTGTGGGTGCTCAGCTCCAGGCCCAGAGACCTAGCCTAGAGCCCCAGAACCTAGAAGATGTGCCCACACAGCATTTAGCTGTGAAAATAGTCAGGTTTTAGTCTGTAAGAAAGAGAGAGAGAGAGAGAGAGAGAGAGAGAGAGAGAAAACTCTCCAAGACACATGCCCCATCTTAAAGGGCCTGCACAGAAAATCTTGTTCACAGCTACTTACCAGGGGGGTTCTGGTGGAGGAAGAATTGAGAGGACTGGAGTTGCATGAGGAGAGTGTAAAGTTGGAGGCCCAGGGAGAGACACTGTGGGGGACAGCCACTGGAACCCCTGTGTTGAGTAATTCTCAAATACGGCAGCTGTCATCTTTCTTGGGTGAAGCATTTCCTCTGAGTGGCACCAGCCTGGGGAGAAGCAATGGCTCTACTCTCGGGAGTATCTATGTACTGATCTAGTCACGATGACTGGGTAATGCTGAGAAGCCAGGAAGCAGGGGCACGTCAGTGACTCAGTCTTCTGGTGTTGAGGCTGGAGCTACGCCCCACCCCCATGCTCCAGAGTCTAAGACTGATAATTCCACCTCATAGAAGACTCAGTGGAAACTGTACAGAGTGTGGGCAGACCATATCTCAGGGTCTCAGAGGCGACACCTGCTAAACTCCTGGGGCCAAACCCTGCAGAGGTCTGTAAAAAAAGTGTGGACAGACTGACACCTGTGGCCAGAGGCGAAGTCAAAGCCACTACTCTCCCTAATCCCTGAATTGCACAGGCTAAAGACTATAGCAGAGGTATTTTTCAGTGGCGAAACCCAATATACAGCCAACAAGCAGAGAGGCTGCAGGAAGCGGGACTCAGGGACACTTCCCCAGGACCAGTGTGTTTAAAAGCCTGCTTAGGTGGGCAGCTTGGCATTTCCATTTGCACCTGGGTCCAGCAGAGGCAGCCACAAACTCTGGATTGCTTATAGCTCCAAGAAGGTTGCTGAGGGCCAGTCATGGGCAGAGTTTCCCACCGGTCTATGCCAGGTTCCTGCTAGGGAGGCACAGGGCTGGCACATCCAGTGACCAGATGTGGAGAGCACTGGTTCATGACCTAACAACCCTTGCTAGAGTGGTATCCAAAGGAAGGACTCCTCACAGCTGGCCCAGCTGAGGTAAATTTTGCTCTCTATGATTGTCACCTGCACAGCACCTCATGTTCATTGGATAGGTTGGAGCTTCACTATCGGCTGACATGGGTGCTGGATATGCTTCCCTGTCAGGCTAGATCCTACTGGGGGAAAGGAGAGAGGCTTGGAGCATGGACATTTAAAGTGTGGGTCCTTGTGAGCCTATTGATGGATCTAGTCAAGGGGTTTAGCCACTTCCTATGGAGGCACAGTTAGCCTCAGGAGATGACTCTCTGTCTTCCTCCCTGAGACCAGGGTCTCACCAGCTGTAAGAACTTCTGCAGAGGGGACTGTGGGCCCCACTCAATCTGAACCTGCTCAACTTGCAGGGGAGAAATAAAATTTGAGTACCCAGCAGTGGCTGAGGGATTAGGCTCTGGAGTAAGGGCCACATTCCCTATTCTCAGCTACTGACCAAGAGACCTGTGAAACAGGGGGTCACAAACATTGGATTTCCAACTTCAGAGGTGCTAACCCAACAAGCTTTCAACCTAAAAAGGGCTTTGGTGGTTGAGGTCAGTCATGGCCCACACTAGTCTTTCTACAGAAGACTCTGTGGGAAGACGAGGCAGCTGCAAGAGGATGCGGAGCAGCTCTTCCATGCCCTCTGCCAGGTGAAAAGTGGAGGCAAAAATTATGGAGGATGGGTCTTTTATGGAGCTGCTGTCATCTCTAAGCAGGAGAAAGCTGATCCTTATATACGGGTTGTCCGTATATAACACACACAGCAACAGTGAAAAAGAGCAGTAGCTTCAGACAATTAGCCCACAGCAGGTTATAAATAACAGCTGACACCTACCAAAAAGATCTAGAACCAACGTAACTGGTTGTGGGTGGCACACAGCAACAACTCTAGGCTCAGCTAGCTACACAAGCACCACACCCAAAAAAAGAGGAGTCTCACAGGCACCAGACACTTTGAAGAATAAATATGCTCAACAAAACAAACATTGCACAGTGTGTAATACACACAATCAAGGTTGACCTTAGAGCTAGCTAGCCTAAAGTAATAACCTTACCAACAAAAGGTCCAACTGCATTCAATACAGACAACAGGAGGAGAAATAGTACCCTCAAGAAGCATTCCTAGAACAAGAAAAACAAGTGGTCTGGAGGTCAGTACTACCAAGCTCATCTTCCTCATAAAGAAACCATAAAAATTTTAAAGTCAGACAGTGTTACCTAATACACAGACAAAATGGGAAGACAGAGAACTGTGACCATAATGAATCAACAAGACAAATCCTCAGGGAAAAAAAACATTAAATGAAATGGAAGTAACCAAATTACCAGATGCAGAGTTTAAATAACAATTTTTAGGATGCTCAATGATCTTAGAGCAACAATGGATGGTCATAATGAACACCTAAATAAAAAGATAGCAAGCATCAAAAAGGACATTGAAATCATAAAAACAAACCAGTCAGAAATGACAAATACAATATCAGAAATAAAAGCAGCACTAGAAGGAATCAACAGCAGGCTGGATAAAGCAGAGGATCAAATCAGCAATTTAGAAGACAAGTTAACCTAAGCACAGAAGTAGATCAGCAAAATTAAAAGAGGCTCAAAAAGACTGAGGACACTCTAAGAGACCTCTGTGACAATATGAAAAGAAACAATGTCTGCATCATAGGAGTTCCTGAAAGAGAAGAGAACGTACAAAGGATACAGAACCTGTTTGAAGAAATCAGAGCTGAAAATTTTCCTAAATTGATGAAGGAAAAAGTCACACAAGTTCAAGAAGCACAGAGAGTCCCATTGATGAGAAACCTGAGGAGACCAAGATACATCATAATTAAAATGGCAAAATTAAGAGACAAAGAAAGAATACTAAAAGCTGCAAGACAAAAGCAGTTAATTATCTACAGAGAAACCTCCATAAGGATGACAATTTACTTCTCAACAGAAATACTTGAGGCCAGAGGGATTGGCAAGAAATATTTAAAGTGATGCAAAACAAGAATCTATAACCAAGACTACTTTATCCAGCAAGGCTATCATTTAAAATTGAAGAAGAAATAAAAAGCTTCCAGGACAAAACAAACAAACAAACAAACAAAACAACTCAAAGAATTCATTACAACCAACCCAGTGCTGCAAGAAATGTTAAGGGGTGTGCTATAAAAGGAGCAAAGAAAAAAAATGAGAAAAAGAGGAATGTAAGTTTAAAGAATAAAATGGCAACAAATAAGAACATGTCAATAATAACCTTAAATGTAAATGTATTAAATGCTCCTATCAAAAGACATAAGGTAGCTACATGGATAAGAAAACAGACCTGTATATATGTTGTCTACAAAAGACCCACCTCAGAACAAAAGATACACATAGACTGGAAGTGAAGGAATGGAAAAAATTATTTTGTGCAATTGGAAATGAAAAAAAAGTATTGCTGGGGTAGTAATACTTATATCTGACAAAATGGAGTTTAAAACAAAGGATATAGTAAGGCATAAAGAAGATCACTATATAATGATAAAGGGAGCAATCCAATGGAAAGATATAACAATTCTAACTATCTTTGCACCTAATATAGAAGCACCTAAATATATAAAGCAGATTTTGAAGGATATAAAGGGTGAGATCAACAGCAATACTATAATAGTAGGGGATTTTAATACCCCACTAACATTAATGGATAGATACTACAGACAGAAAATTAACAAAGAAACAGAGGCTTTAAATGACACACTAGATCAACTGGATTTAATTGATATCTTCATAATCTTTCACCCCAAAGCAGCAGAATATATATTCTTTTCAAGTACTCATGGTACATTCTTTAGGATAGACCACATGTTAGGACACAAAACAAGTCACAATAAATTTAAGAGACTGCAGTTATATTAAGCATCTTCTCTAATCAAAATGGCATGAAACTAGAAATCAACTACAATAGAAAACTAAAAAAAGTTCAAAAACTTGGAGAGTAAACAGCATGTTATTAAATAATGAATGGGTTAACAATGAGATCAAGAAAGAAATAAAAAAATTCTTTGAAACTAATGAAAATGAACTTTCAACTCAAATTTTATAGGACACAGCAAAAACAGTCTTGAGAGAAAAGTTCATAGCATTACAGGCATACCTTAATAAACAAGAAAAAGCTCAAATAAACAACTTAACCTTGCATCTAAAAGAACAAGAAAAAGAACAAGAAATAAAGCCCAGAGAAAGTAGAAGGAAGTAAATAATAAAGATCAGAGCAGAAATAAATGACATAGAGGTTAAAATACAATATAAAAGATCAAACCAAGAGCTGGTTCTTTGAAAAGGTAAACAAGATTGCCGAACCTTTAACCAGACTCATCAAGAAAAAAAGAGAGAAGACTCAAATAAATAAAACTAGAAATGAAAGTGAAGAAATAACAACTGACACCGCAGAAATACAAAGGATTGTAAGAAAATACTATGAAGACCTATATGCCAAAAAATTGGACAACCTAGGTGAAATAGATAAATTCCTAGAAACATATAATCTTCCAAAACCCAACCTGGAAGAATCAGATAATCAAAACAGTCTAATTACAACAAGTAAAATAGAAACAGATATCAAAATCTCCTAGCAAACAAAAGTCCTGGACCAGACAACTTCACAGGTGAATTTTACCAAATATTTAAAGATTTAGCACCTATCCTTCTCAATCTATTTCAAAACATTCAAGAGGAGGAAAGATTTCCAAGGTCCTTTTATGACACAAGCATAATCTTCATTCCAAAACTAGGTAAAGACACTACAAAGAAAGAAAACTATAGGCCAATATTCCTGATGAACTTAGATGCTAAAATTCTCAACAAAATATTAGGAAACAGGATCCAGCAATACATGAAAAAAAAAATACATCATGATCAAGTGGTATTTGTTCTGGGGAGGCAAGGTTGGTACAATATTTGTAAATCAATAAATGTGATTCGCCACATAAACAAAGGAATGATAAAATCACATGATAATATCAATAGATGCAGAAAATGCATCTGATAAAATCCAGCACCCATTTATGATCAAAACTCTCAACAAAGTGAAAATACAGGAAACATACATCAACATAATAAGGTCATCTATGACAAACCCACAGTCAACATCTTATTTAATGGGCAAAAATTAAAAGGAATCCCCTTAAGATCAGGAGCAAGGCTGGGAGCCCTCTTTCACCACTCTTATTCAATGTAGTTCTGAAAGTCCTAGCCACAAGAATCAGTTAAGAAGAAGAAATAAAAGGCATCCAGATTGGAAAAGAAGTAAAAAAATTGTTATTTCCTGATGACATGATATTGATCATAGAAAACCCTAAAGTTTCAGCAAGATACCACTAGATCTGATAAATAATTCAGCAAGATGGCAGGATATAAAATTTAAAAAAATTCACAAATCAGTGGCATTTTTATACACCAACAATAAACTGTATGAAAGAGAAATTAAGGAAACAATCCCCTTCACTGTTGAAACAACAACAACAAAAAAGTACCTAGAAGTACATTTAACCAAGTAGGTAAAAGACTTGTACCTGTAAAATTATGAAACATTGATGAAAGAAATCAAGGGTCTGACCAGGCAGTGGCACAGTGGATAGAGTATCTAACTGGGATGTGGAAGACCCAAGTTCGAGACCCCGAGGTCGCCAGCTTGAGCTCAGGCTCATCTGGTTTGAGCAAAAGCTCATCAGCTTGGACCCAAGGTTGCTGGCTCAAGCAAGGGGTTACTTGGTCTGCTGAAGGCCCACAGTCAAGGCACATATGAGAAAGCAATCAATGAACAACTAAAGTGCCACAATGAAAACTGATGATTGATGCTTCTCATTTCTCTCCGTTCCTGTCTGTCTGTCCCTATCTATCCCTCTCTCTGACTCTCTCTGTCTCTGAAAAAAAAAAAGAAAGAAAGAAAGAAAGAAAAGAAATCAAGGAAGATACAAACATGTGGAAGCATATACTGTGTTCTTTAATAGGAAGAATAAACATTAAAGTGTCTATATTACCCAAAGCAATCTATAAATTAAATACAATTCTTATTAAAATACCAATGGCATACTTAAAAGATATAGAACAAATATTCCAAAAGTTTATATGGAACCAAAAAAAGAACATGAATAGCCTCAGCAATCTTGAAAATGAAGAATAAAGTGGGAGGTATCACACTTCCTGATATCAAGTTATACTACAAGGCCATTGTATTCAAAACAGCTTGTACGGGCATAAGAATAGGCATATAGATCAATGGAACAGAAAAGAGAAATGAGAAATAAACCCACGCCTTTATGGTCAATTCATATTTGACAAAGGAGGTAAGAGCATACAATGGAGTAGAGACAGTCTCCTTAAAAAATGGTGTTGGGAAAATTGGACCAGTACATTCAAAAAAATAAAAATAGACCACCAACTTATACCATTCATAAAAATAAACTCAGAATGGATAAAAGAATTAAATGTAAGTCATGAAACCATAAACATCTTGGAAGAAAAGATAGGCAATAATGTCTCCAATATCTCTCGTAGCAATATTTTTGCCCATTTATCTCCATGGGCAAGTAAAATAAAGAACAAGATGACAAATGGGACTGTATCAAACTAAAAAGCTTTTGCACAGCAAAATACACCATTAACAAAATAAAAAGACAAACCACACAATGGGAGAACATATTTGCCAATATGTCTGATAAGGGGTTAACAACCAAAATTTATAAAGAACTTCTGAAACTCAACACCAGGAAGGTAAACAATCCAATTAAAAAATGGGCAATAGAACTGAATAGACACTTCTCCAAAGAGGACATACAGATGGTCAATAGGCAGATGAAAAAATGTTCAATGTCACTAATCATCAGAGAAATGCAAATTAAAACCACAATGAAATACTACCTTATACCTGTCAGATGGCTTTCATTAACAAAACAGTACACAATAAGTGCTGGAGAGGGTGCAGAGAAAATGAAACCCTCTTGCACTCCTGTAGGAATGTAGACTTGTGCATCTACTGTGGAGAACTGTATGGAGCTCCCTCAAAATATTAAAAATGGAACTGCCTTTTCACCCAGCTATCCCACTTTTAGGAATATATCTTAAGAATACCAAATCACTGATTCAAAAAAAAGATATGCATCCCCATGTTTATTGCAGCATTGTTTACAATATCCAAGATCTGGAAACAGCTCAAGTGTTGGTCAGTGGACAAGTGGATTAAAAAGCAGTGGTACATATACACAATGGAATACTACATGGCCATGAAAAAGAAGGAAATCTTACTTTGCGATGGCATGGGTGGACCTGTAGATTTTATACTAAGTGAAATAAGCCAGGCAGAGAAAGACAAATATCATATGATTTCACTTATATGTGGAATCTAATGAACAAAGTGAACTGAAGAACAGAATAGAGTCAGAGGCAGGGTCACAGGGACCAGTGGGAGAACAGTCAGAGAGAAAGAGGATGAGGGGATGGGATCAGAGAAGGTGAAGGGATTAGAGAAATTCTATATACATAACACAGAGATACCAATAACAGGACAGCAAATCCTAGTGGAAAGGGGGAGAGAGTTAGTGGGAGGGGGATAAAGGGGGTATAAAAAGGGACATGGGGATGGGGGGTGAGGGAGGTATACTGAGTGGGACACTTGAATCCATTTAAACACAATAAATTAAAATTAATAAAAATTAAAAAAGAAAAGAAAATGATAAATAAAAAAGATAAAAAATTAAAAAAGATAGCAGGGATCCTACAAAAATAAAAATAAAAGCAAAATACCAAAAAGATGCATGAACTGAGTCATTAAAATGGTCCAGAGAATGAAGAAATGGCCCAATTTGCAAAGCAAGATTATATTTAGTATCCTTTGGTGTTATTATGACAGAGACTGATATTAAGTAATTATTAAGACAATAGGGAAATAAAGACAATAGATAAACCATATATGCTAGAGATAATCCTGCCCTGGAAAATCAGACTACTGTTGATTGTTGCCAATAGGAAACAAAAGACAGCCATCCAGATCATCAAGAACACTAAAGAAGAATATGAACTGATGAGCCCTAGGATTGGAATCAGTCAATATATCATACACAGCTTTCCATAATTACCTGAGTATAGAAACTATTTATTTGAGTTCAAGAAGGTAAAGTGACAAGTAAATGCCACTTTCTAAGGGAGAGGAAATTATGGTAATGTCAGTGAAAAAAACAAAAATTTTTTACACCTGAAATTTTTACTGTTAAATATTTTATTTATGCCACTTATAATCTGTTTAGAAGCATCTTATGATTTGTGCATTTTTTCTCTCTTATAATGTTAAGTAAATTGTCTTAGATATGTTATTTTATTTTCTTAAATATCAATGTCTATCAACGTTTTAGCCAGTGGTTCACTGGTGAAAACTGAGCACCTTCTACGCCATTGCTAGGCAAGTGGAGTATAATGGGATGCAAGTAAAATTCCCAGAACCCTGTAGCTAAGTAAATCATTTATAAGTCAATACTATTGGTACCATCTCATATGTTCAAACCATTGCTGTTTGCTCTTGAACTCCCTTTTGTTTCTATTCTGGCTCAGCTTTTGAATCTTGCTTCCTCTAACTCATATATACGGTTTTCTCTTGTGTCTTTGCTGTTTTACTTTTTCCCACTTGTCCTGATATTGCTCAGTCAGACTCTGCTTCTTAAACCTCTCCAAGTCACAGGCCTCTTCAGACTTGGATAATCTACTTTCAGAGTACTGGTTACAATGCTGAGTCTTGCCAGGGTTATTAAAGAAATCCTCCTATAGGGCAGAATGAGGAAGACAATCTCTCCCTTTAATGTGGCGTGTCCCCTCGCCATCTTTCTCACTGTAGGCAGTAGTGCTGAGCAGGTGATGTGCCCCACATGGCTTTAACAGCTGTGTTACATCCCAAGTAGAGACCAGCATACTACTTCTCTGCTTTGAAATCCATTTTCTTCCACTTATGTCTTTACATAATCTAAGATTCAGAGCTGTTTTCTATAAAATGGGTATGATAACAACCCCATAAGATTTCATAACAAAATGAAAATATAGAGTGTCTTTCACAAGACTTTGTCTCATATCTCTAGCTGGGAGGAAAGACACTAAGGAAATTATTGCCTCTTTCCATGCTCCCTTTCCCTCTACCAGTGTGTCTCTGAACAGTGTGTGTACTAACTAACCTATAAATGTACCTACTCAACCTGATGGATCAAATATAATACTCAAGAGGTTACCATACCTGCATTATTCATTGCTATAACAACAAGCAGTTTTAATTTCTTTTGTTATAATTAGTCAAGTATTTTGTTGTTGCATTGCTTTGTTTTTCATGTATTAGAACAAACAAATCAGCTTCTATTTATTTACAATTGTTTGGCACCTGAGAGACTGACTATTCACTATTGTTGCTAAAGAGAAAACAACAGGTTTAAAATGGTATCACTTATGCTAAAGTCCATGGTAACAAACCTAGATTTATTTACTGACCTAATTGCTGTTTCAACCTCTCAGAGGAACATAATCTGAAAAAAAGCCAGTCTGGAATTTTCTGGCTAACACAAATGACTTAATTTGTCACATGGAATCTCCATCACCCATAAGAAAAAGAGGTAATCTGTATGGTAAAAATTCTTGTCATTTTCTTCCCCCAAAAGAAGAATATTCTTTTCTCTTCATGTTAAAATAGCTCCCTTGACTTACACTTCTCCCTATTTCTTTTGTGTGTGTGTGTGTGTGTGTGTGTGTGTGTGTGTGTGTGTGTGTGTGTATTTTTCTGAAGCTGGAAACGGGGAGAGACAGTCAGACAGACTCCCGCATGCACCCTACCGGGATTCACCCGGCACGCCCACCAGGGGGCGACGCTCTGCCCACCAGGGGGCGACGCTCTGCCCACCAGGGGCGATGCTCTGCCCCTCCGGGGCGTTGCTCTGTTGCGACCAGAGCCACTCTAGCGCCTGGGGCAGAGGCTAAGGAGCCATCCCCAGCGACCTAGCCATCTTTGCTCCAATGGAGCCTTGGCTGTGGGAGGGGAAGAGAGAGACAGAGAGGAAGGAGAGGGGGAGGGGTGGAGAAGCAGATGGGCGTTTCTCCTATGTGCCGTGGCCGGAAATCGAACCCAGGACTTCTGCACGCCAGGCCGACGCTCTACCACTGAGCCAACCGGCCAGGGCCCACTTCTCCCTATTTCAATTTTGTACATTGCTTGTAGCTCCCTTCTATTTGCTAGTTGGGATACTACTTGATTCAAGAAGTACTTAATAAAGCAAATTAGATCTTCACATTTCCTCAAATATTTTTTTAACACTGCCAAACAGCTGCTTATGTCCCAAGAAAATTTAGCTCAATACTCTAAGACACTTTCCAGAAAGCAGCTAAGTTCCATTGTAAAAATACTATGTTTATATAGATAAGAAAGAGTTGTTTTTATTAAACAATCAAATCCTTTTTCTGTGAATAAGCATGCCTGCAGGTGATGTGATCCTAAATGCAATGATTTGCAGTGTGCATTGCTGCCCAGCGCCTTCAGGAAAGTTGTGTTGTACAGAATTGCAATGATGCGTTAATGGTTGAGAATTAGAAAAGAAAATGGAATTTTGATGTCAAGGTAACATTCTTTTTCAGAATTCAGAGTAGCTCTGAAGCTTTACTTGTCTCTCCTGGTCTGAACCTGAAGTCATGAAAACACAATTTATCTCTTTGATTCCTATGCACTATAGATAAGATATTTTGAATCTTTTAAGTAACTTTTCTTTTTGCCTTAAAGAAAACAATATGTAAGTTCACTATATTGCACCCCAGGCACAGATTAATAGTCCCCAGAGCATTATGTAAATCAATGTTAATAAATGTAACACAAAATATTCATAATAGTTAAAGCAATAGCTTATTAAAAGCTTATTATTCTGTCATCATGGAATCACCTTTTCCTTATTTGTCAAATCTTAAAAACAGAAAAGTGGAATCAGAAATTATTACAGTGGGTTAGTCCAATCAGAATTAGTGAGTGTTAATCTACTAAAGTCCCAAAATATCACTATATTATAAAAAGAGAACAGCTATTCCACATTTCCATGCCAATTCCTCACAAAAGTATAAAATGTAAATTAGTCTCTCTCTCTCCCTTTGTTCACTACAGAAAGAAAAGAAAAAACAGTGAATTTAAAATAATCATAAAAAAGCATCCCAGCATTAATACACAGAAAATCACTTGGCTTAATGTGATTCTTAGCTCAGAAACACATTAAAGAATGTGTTGCAGGCACCTAATATTTTGATTTTGAGTAATGCATAATATAATGTTTTCGTAGAACTAGTGATTTGTTTACTTTTCTAAAATGTTAATTTATTAGTGTAAACCCCATTTATTTATCTGGTTGTACACTTTCAGAAAAGATCAATAATTGTTGAAAATAAGAAGATTAATCTTAGAAACATAAGACTGGGGAAAAAATAAAGTACATATTGAACTAGATCCTATATTCATGTTACTTCCTCTATTTTCATGAAAGTGAGTAATTAATGCTACCAAATTACGAAAACGCTTCTGAGTAGATACTAATTGTTTAGCAAACATAGTCACTCTTCTTTACTTCAATAAAACCCTGGTTCCCTTCATACAGAAGATTTGCTTAGGGTTAAGCTCTGATTGGTTTAAACTAGTAACCACAGAACCAACTCAAAATGGTTTTATTCCATTTCTAACAATTTCTAAAAAAGAAAAGATATGGAATTGCTTTTCAGAGACATCAGATGAAAACCGTAAATCATGGAGCCAAAGCATGTACAGAGGAGAGAACTTTGACCTCCAGCTACACCCAGAACTTAAGTCACCCCACCACACAGAGAACCAAAGGACCAGGATGTAACCAGAATTTAAATGATGGAATCCTTTCAGAAGTGTAGGGTTCCTTGTCCAGGGAGATCTGGGGCTGTTATCCCTCACAATAACTAGCCAAATTCCAAGGTCCTCCAATTAGAACTTTCCCTGCCAGCACTTTTGCATATCTGTTCCCCCTAACTATTTTCCTATTAGGAGATCGTTAATTAGTAGTACATTTGCTTTTTATTCTCTCTTGATTTCTCCATAGTCCTTCTCTTCGAAATGCAGTGATGAATTTACCTTTCATGCAGTTCCTGGGAAGTATCCAGGAGGTACATAGAGATTAAGAAAGAGGACTAACAGTAGACATATTCTCAATATACTAATCTTGCACTCTATACTGTAGAATTGTCTGAGTGATTTTTTTTCAGGCATGTGAATGCCAGCTGAACCACTTCCTTAGCGCAGATATCAGACCTTGAAAACCAGAACAAACACAGGAGTGCACAGCCCTGACCGTGGAGCTCTCGGACCCAATCCCAGTTCTTGAGAGAAGTCACAAGGCCAGTAACCTTATCTCCAAGGATAGTGACCTGCCAAGGCCTGAGGAAGAACAGGATCCAGACTTAAGAAATGACATGTAGTCACATTCCTTTCCCATCCTTAACTAGCCCTGATCAATAGAGGAAGCCTGCAAACTGAGAACGCTGAGGCAGGCTTTGGATGCGCTAAGTGCCCCTCCCTTTTTGGGTTTGCTAGCAATTTGGTTAAAGACGCTTCATAGTCTTCATCTTTGTGTGATTGGCTTCACAGAGAGGGGCAGCATAAACTTGGGCTTCTTCTGGTATAATAAGCCTTTTCAAACTCCTTAAAACTCCTTGTCTTTTCCCTTATGGGGACATGGATTAGGACTTTATCCCCATCTCCTTTTTTTGGGTGTCTCTCAAAATAAACTCTTTCCTTGTCGCATAGTCAATACTTTAGTGATTGGCTTCTCTATGCATCAAGCAATCAAATTCCAGTTCAATCACAAATTTACCATAGTCCTCAGATATGTGATAGAATCTGGACCAATATGATATGAGAATAAGTATTCTGGGATTTCATTTGAAAGGTTGCTGCTCTGATAAGTAGCACCTAAGAGATTTGAGGGGACAGCAAGTTTCTCTTATTCCATCTATTGTTATCTTGTCTGTGTATGGTTGCTGGCACTATGACAACAACTTTTCTTTCATGAGGGGAAATAGCATGAGAAGACAGAGCTGAATGTTGACAAGAAACCAGTTGAATGTGGATATAATTTACATAAAATAATAAAGTGAGAGTTGTAGCTTAAACAAACAGGTTCTAGCACCCCAGAACAAAAAGTTAGAAGACTGTGAAAAATAAAATACAATTGTCAAACTTCATGCTTTAAATGTAGAATGATCTCAAAAACATTTTAAGTGCTTTTATATATATTATATGTCTTTGTATTTGATCTTACTGATAAACCTAAAATAGACATTTATTTTTCAACCATTCTCTTGGTGAGGAAACTGGAGTTCTAAAGACTTCTATAAATTTACTAAGGCCATAAACTGTAAACATGGTCAAGGCTGGAGCCCAGAATTTCAAACTTTGAACATGTTGTTTTTTCTACTTCCCTATGACAGGTCAGCCTACGAATAAATAAAATGATTTTATTTGACATTATTGGTTCTTGGAAAATACATTGGCGCCCTGGCCGGTTGGCTCAGCGGTAGAGCGTCGGCCTAGCGTGCGGAGGACCCGGGTTCGATTCCCGGCCAGGGCACACAGGAGAAGCGCCCATTTGCTTCTCCACCCCTCCGCCGCGCTTTCCTCTCTGTCTCTGTCGTCCCCTCCCACAGCCAAGGCTCCATTGGAGCAAAGATGGCCCGGGCGCTGGGGATGGCTCTGTGGCCTCTGCCCCAGGCGCTAGAGTGGCTCTGGTCGCAACATGGCGACGCCCAGAATGGGCAGAGCATCGCCCCCTGGTGGGCAGAGCGTCACCCATGGTGGGCGTGCCGGGTGGATCCCGGTCGGGCGCATGCCGGAGTCTGTCTGACTGTCTCTCCCTGTTTCCAGCTTCAGAAAAATGAAAAAAAAAAAAAAAAAAAAAAAAAAAGAAAATACATTGGCATGTCACAGAACCAGAGAAGAAAATAAAATACAACAGAAAAAGAAAAATATATCATCCTCGAGCAGAACATCCATGTCTTGCACGTCTAGTTTAACAAGTTAAATATACTTTTCCAATTTACTTACTACATTGTTTCATGTTTCAGTCAATCTTTACTTTTTAATGTCTAATCTTTCTAGATTCTTTTCCTAACATGTCTCCTATCCTAGATTGTATCTTCTTTATTTAGTATTTAAATTTTATTTTCTAACATTCAATCTATTCTCTTATCTACTCACCTTAGTTTTTCTGTATAATTAGTTTAGCTACTTCAAAAGCCATTTGTTATAAAATAAATGACAAGGAGAGATCTCAGGGTTGTTTACTCAGACAAGACTATTTTGTTTTAATAAGAAACATGCCTGCCACATTGATTCCCTCTTTACTTCTGGCTATTTAACACACAGACTCAACATACCTTTTTCCATTCTTGGAAGACACAGACACTTGAGCACTGGCGCTTGCTCCTAAATAACTCTTAACATTCTTTTCCTATTAGTATGCCAGAAGAAGGGCATTGTAGACTATTTCCTGTAGTGAGAGGTGATCATATCAGCTAATCACTCTTTGTTTATAGGCCAGAATTTTCTTTCTAGGAAGTGATACAAATTATGCACTATTTAAGCATAAGTTAATTTTTATTTATTTATTTTACTAAGGGAGAGGCTGAGAAAGACTCCTGCACGTACCCCCACTGGAATCCACACAGCAAGGTCTCTACCAGGTGATGCTTTGCTGTCTGGGCCGCTGCTCTGTTGTTTGGCAACTGAGCTATTTTAGCACCTGAAGTGAGACCATGGAGCCATCCTCAGCATCTGGGGCCAACATTGCTTGAACCATTTGAGCCATGGATGCAGGAGGGGAAGAAAGAGAGAAAGATAAAGGGAGGGAGGGCAGGAGTAGAGAAGCAGATGGTTGCTTCTCCTGTGTGCCCTGACCAGAAATCAAACCCAGGACTTCCACACACGGGCCAATGCTCTACCACTGAGTCAACAGGCCAGGGCCACATAAGTTAATTTTTATTGTTAAGAGAATTCATATATAAAATATAAATATATATCTCTTAGAAAAATAACCCTGGGGTAATATTGAAGCACAACTATTTCCTTTCCCTAAATCTTTCTTTGTCCTGCAAATCAGTCTTATTTCATCATCATTGGTTACTCCTTGGAGGAAATTAAATCAGGTGTAATTTTAATTTAGATCATTAATTGGAATTTTGACTAGTGTTATTCTGTTATTAACACATCTCCATCAGGGTTTGCTTCTGAACCTCATGAGTCCAACACCCATTCCACCTCCTCTCCTTTCAGTTCCAACCCTACATGTGCAGGTTTCCCCAATGCCCAGCGCCAGGCGGGAGCACTTCACTTGCATAAGTCCTGGATGAGAACACACTGGAGGAAACAGTAGGTTTTATGGCTGCTTCCTTTCTGTCTCTCTGCCAGTACCAGTTTTCAGTATCCACATCCAATTTTGCTTGTTGCTTTGCAGGAAACCATATGCCTATACCTTAGTCAATGGCTAATTCCCTCAGTCTGGATACTGGTGAGTACTATTTGGGCATGTGTGGCAAAGTTAGTGGTTTTAAGCCTCACCTGAACACATATTTCATAGTTTCTGAAATTAGAACTTCTCCAGGAGCATAGTAATAATTTCCTCCTATATTAAGTTGTCCTTTTCAGAACTTTTCAATTGGGTTTCATTACCTGTTAGGTAGTACTTGATGGAAGAGGTGATGGAAGTCATGCCACCTTTCCCAGAACCTATTTTCTACAGTTGTATAAACAACAAGGATTAAGGAATTCCCCTCACATGAAGCCTGGATCCTGTGGGAAACTTAGCCCTTTGGCAAAATCAATAAGCAACACATCATTCCCACTAGAGTTTATAGCTAGTGGTATCCAGGGACTGTCTGCTTGTTCTGAGACTTAGCTAATCCCAGCTACAAACAAGATGATAATCTCTCTTATTTCTAAAATTCCCAACTGACCAAATGTATCCTGGACTGAAGAGGTTCTCAGGATGTGAGACTGAGAGTCCTAAAACTGAAAATATCCCAGACTGCTGGGTCTAGTTGATCACCCTACCAGCTTCCATTCATCCTGGAACTTCATGGACAGACATAAGCACCTAAACAAGAAACTCAAAGCCACATAATTTGCTTTCCCAAACATTCTCTCATAAAGCAGCTTTATCCTTTCCCAGTTCACTTTGTTTGTTTGTTTGTTTATTTATTTATTTCAGTGAGAGAGACAGAGAGAGGGACAGGTAGAGACAGACAGACAGAAGGGAGAGAGATGAGAAGCATCAATTCTTTATTGTGGCACATTAGTTGTTCGTTAATTACTTTTTCATCTATGTCTTGACCCAGGGGCTACAGCCAAGCCAGCGACCTTGGGTACAAGCTAGAGACCTTGGCTAAAGCCAGCCACCATGGGGTCATGTCTATGAACCCATGCTCAAGCCAGCAACCCTGTGCTCAAGCTAGTAGGCCTGTGCTGAAGCCAGATTAGCTCGTGCTGAAGCCAGTGACCTTGGGGTTTTGAGCCTGCATCCTCGCATTACAGGCTGATGCCCTATCTACTGCACCACCAGCTGGTCAGGATCCCAGTTCACTTTTAATTTCCTTGATGACAAAATCTACAAAACCACTTTTGGAGATATGTAGAGAGATCTGTACCAATCATAAATTAGTAGTCTATCTCTTTATTCTCATGTTTGAGTCATTCGTTACCACACTTAGGCCTTCGGGATAGTTGAAAGATAACAAAGGAAACTCAACCTTACCTTACATAAACTTTAACCAATGTTACTATCAGTTTTCTGTACTCTCAAATGTAGTAAAATCAGTACAAGGGGAAAGAGCATTTAAAAATTTTTTATCGTTATTGTTAAATATTGCTTTGTATTTTATTTCTCAGTTTACTGGATATATTTGTCAAATCAAACAAATTTTTCACCCTGACCAAGCTTCCTCAAGAGCCTCAACCACAAGTGCAAAGTACAGTGAGTTACAGAAAGTGTGCCTTCACATGCACAGAACAATTTATTCGCTCTCATTTTTCCCCTCCTGCACTGTGCCTCTTTCCTTTGCCAGAAACAAATTTTGCTGCTTCCATTAATCCATCGCAAACTTTTTAACATATTTCTCCCACAGTGGCCTTGTTTATCAGGTTGCTCTCAGGATGCTTTTTGATATGTGGTCTCTTTCTAACGAAAATATATTGTATTTATATTGGTGACAGCAATTGCTGTGCATGCCCATAAATAAACTGTAACTTTAAGCATATTTCACTGGAACAATTGATGTTTTATTTAACCTGGACAAGACAGATACCTGCTTTGTTACTGAAAACGTTGTGCTATATTCAAGGCACTTCTGATGGTACTAACTCTTCTTTTGCAGTCTTTCGACCACCCCGTCCCCACAGGCACAGTATCTTAGAGACATTTTGTGGAAGTAAGAAAAGTACAGATTTTTAAAAAAATTCTATTGATTTGAGAATGGTGGCAGGGACAGAGAGAAAGAGAGAGAGAGATGGAGAGAGGAAGAGGGATAGGAAGGAAGGAGAGCTAGAGAGAGAGAGAAGCATCAGCTCATCATTCCACTTAGTTTTGCATTTACGGTAGTTGTGCACTCATTGTTCTTGTGTATGCCCCGATCAGGGACTGACCCTGCAGCCTCAGTGCACTGGAAGAGGGCTTTATCCATTGAGCCACTTGCCAGAGCCAGCACAGATTGTTCTTTAAGCAATGATAAGAACATTATTTTACATGTCAAGATCTTCTATGATACTCAAATTACTCCAGACAGCAGTCTCTATTTCCACTGTATAAGACAAAGGTCCTGCTAGCTTGCCAACATACAGAGAAACAAAGAATTAAAGAAGGAGAAACCTCCATACTGTTTTCCACATGGCTGCATCAATTTACATCCCACCAAAAGTGGGTGAGGGTTCATTTTTCTCCACATCCTCACCAAAGCTTGTTCTCTGCTGACATTTTGGTAATAGCCATTCTGACAGGTGTGAGGTGATATCTCATTGCAGTTTTGATTTGCATTATCTGATGATTAGTGATGTTGAGCGTCTTTTTATATTTCTGTTGGCCATCTATATGTTTTCTTTGGATAAATATCCATTCTGGTCTTCTGCCCTTTTTAAAAGTTTATGTATAAATAAAACAGACAGTCAGATGGTCCCTTGGCAATCTCAGTGAACTTTTTCCCATATACCAATGAAAAGGAGCGATTTCAGACCCTAGGAGGCAACTGGAGTGATATCCGATATCTGATTCTTGCTGATGTCTATTCATTTCAGTTTCTTGTATTGGGTGAACACTCTGACAGGGATATATGTATATGTATATATATGTAAATATTATATTACATATATATTACACAGATTATATGATTTTCTTTTTATTAAATATGTTGGGATGACACTGGTTAAAAAACTTATACAGGTTTTAGGAGTACAACTCTATATTACATCATCTTAATGTGTGTTTGCCACTCCAAGTCAGGAGTACAACTCTATATTAAATCATCTTATTGTGTGTTTGCCACTGCATGTCAAGTCTCCACCATCACCATTTATCCCTGTATACCCTCCACCACCCCTCTCTCCCTAGCAATCACCACACTGTTGTCCGTGTCCATGAGTTTTTTCTCACTTTTTTTTTCTTCTCAATTCCTCCACTGCCACACCCATAGCTGTCAGCCTGCTCACACTCTATGAGGCTGTCTATTCTGTTTGTTTGTCTTTTTGATATTGAGTACATGAGTTCTTTATATATTATGGATCCTGGACAATTATCAAAAATATTATTCGAAATATCTTCTCCCATTTAGTAGGTTGTTTTTTTATTCTGTTTATGGTTTCCTCATGGTGCAAAAGCTTTTTTAGTTTCATATAGTCCCATTTGTTTATTTTAGCTTTTGTTACCACTCCCAGGGAGATGAATCCAAAAAACTATATTGTTAAGACCAATGTCAAAATATTCACTGCCTATGTGTTTCTCTAGAAGTTTTATGGTTTTAGGTATTACATCTAATTCTTTAATCCATTTAGGTTTATTTTTTGTAAATGGCATAAGAGAATGGTCTAGTTCCATCTTTCTTTTTTCTTTTTTTCTTTTTTTTTTTTTTTTGGTATGTATCCATCCAGTTTTTCCAACACCATTTATTAAAGAGATTGGTATTTCAGTAAAGTTCTTCAAAAAATTAAAAACAAACTACCATATAATCCAGCAATTCTACTTCTTGGTATTTACCCTCCAAAAAATAAAAACACTAACTTGAAAGTTATACCCATCCCTATGTTCACTGCAGCATTATTTACAATAACCAAAGTCTGGAAGCAGACTAGATGTTCATTAATAAATGAATGGATAAAGAAGATATGATATTATATGTATATCCACACATATGGATTTCATGTAGCCATAAGAACAAAATTTTGCCATTTGTGATAACATGGATGGACCTGGAATATATTAAGCTAAATTAAATAAGCCATATTGAGAAAACCAAATACTGTATAAGTTCACTTATATATGCAATCTAAATCAACACAGACACACACACACAAAACAAATGAACAAATAAAACAGAAACAGATTCACATATACAAAGAAAAAACTTACGCTTGCCAGAGAGACTAGAGGTGGGGGCATGTGTGAAAAGCAAAGGTGAGTAAGAGGTACAAAAGTTCAGTTACAAAATAAATAAGCCATAAGAATGTAATGTACAGCACATGGAGTTCAGTCCATGATCTTATAGTAACTTTGCATGGTGACAGATGGTTATTAGATTCACTATGGTGATCATGCTGTAAAGTGCAGACTCAATGTGTTGTTCATCTGAAACTTAAATAATATTGTATGCCAATTATACTTTACTGTTTCTTTAAAGGAGAGACTGGAGTTATATAAATTATATGTATTTGTCAATTATTTAAAGACAAAATATGTATCTTGGAAAAGGCTCTTTACGAAGTGAAACATTTTAATTCCCTTAAATATTCCTGTAAGAAATACATGCTTAGGTCCTGGCCGGTTGGCTCAGTGTTAGAGCGTCGGCCTGGAGTGCAGGAGTCCAGGGTTTGATTCCCGGCCAGGGCACACAGGAGAAGCGCCCATCTGCTTCTCCACCCCTCCCCCTCTCCTTCCTCTCTGTCTCTTTCTTCTCCTCCCACAGCCAAGGCTCCATTGGAGCAAAGTTGGCCCGGGCACTGAGGATGGCTCTATGGCCTCTGCCTCAGGCACTAGAATGGCTCTGGTTGCAACAGAGCAACGCCCCAGATGGGCAGAGCATCGCCCCCTGGTGGGCATGCCGGGTGGATCCCAGTCGAGGGCATGCGGGATCTGTCTGACTGCCTCCCCGTTTCTAACTTCAGAAAAATACAAAAAAAAAAAAAAAAAAAAATGTGCTTAATTCACCTTTCTTTGGGAAGCTTTCTCTGATCTCCTTATCTAAGATAAATCCCTCTAGTATAGGCCTTCATAGTATATGTTTCTTATTTATATGCCTTGTCACAATGTAATGACACATTTAGTTATGCAACTTTCTGATTATTGACTCTTCTATCATTACACTATAAACTCCAGAAAGCTAGGGTTATTATAAATGGTAGCTGAGCATATGGTGTGGCACAAATATTGGTTTAATAAAATTGAATAAATATTGCTTGAATGAAAGTGAATAAATAAATATATTTCTTCATGCCATTGTTAAAATAAATCTCCAGTCACTGGATGCTCCTCTTAAATTATAGTACTCAGAATTAAACATGTTAAAATACAAGTGACAGGGCCATTGGAAAGTGGAGAATGAGCCTTTTTCCTTCTAATAATCCCTTTTTAGCGTACAGATGGCTATACCATGTCAAACAGTGAACTTACTCTGAACCATAACTCATGTTTTTGTGATTCCACTATTTTTTATTCTTTTTGGCTAACTGTGCTGTTCACCAGGGTCCTCTATTCTATGTATTTCTATTTCCATAGATCCAAGCCACAATAGCTGATGAGTTTTATAAGTCTTTACTGTGCTCCTGATCTTTAGAACTATACATATCAATCATACCATACATATTTAAAATCTTCATTTGTATAATGAAAGAGTCCTTAATTATAATATTTTTAAAAAGGTGACTGGAATTCTTTTTGTGCTCCCTGGCTTACATTGCCACGTCACTGTCTCTTCAGAACTACACTGGCTAAACCTCCCCAAATTCATATGTTGAACCCGAAACCCCTCCACCTTAAAATATGACTATATTTGGAGATAGAGCCTTTAAAAAAGTAATTGCGTTAAAATGAGATTCTTAAGGTGCACCTTAATTGAATCTGAATAATGTCCTTCTATGAAGGGAGAGTAGAACACCCTCATAGATTCCAGGGGTGATTCTGCACAGAGGGAAGACTATGAGAGGAAGCAACAAGAGCAGCCACCTCTAGCCAGAAAGGAAACCAAAACTGGTGGCACATTAGTGTCAAACTCGCAGCTTCCAGAACTATGAGAAAATAAATGTCTGTTGATTAAAACATCCAGCCTTTTTTATGGTGTTTTGGGAGCCTAAGAAAATTAATAATTGTCCACCTACTCACTCAGAGAGAAATCTCAATATTGTCTCTAATTATTTAGTTATTTTTTTCATCTACTTGATCTCGTTAGGCTCAAAGTGTTCCTGAATCCATCACACAAAGCCTTGAGACTGTCTGTCTCTATCCTAATGTCATATTTCACTTAAAGTGCCAAGGTGTAGCTGGTCCCAACTATTTCACAAATTTTTCTAACACAACTATCCCTTGACTCTAGGTCATCTTCCAAAACATCACCAATAATCAGCTTTGTATAATAGAACTCCTATCAATCTTTCCCCTCATTTGAAGATTTTTTAATAAACTCTATTTTATTTTATAAATCTCCTTTCCCTATTTCTTCATTTTATTAATTAAAGAAGACTCTTCACACACTGATCCCAGTCATCCTCAAAATCTCATCTATTGCCACTTTCAAGTTCCTTCTCAAACACAACAAATTTCTCTAAAATTTTTTTAATAAATACATTTTTATTAATTTTAATGGGGTGACATCAACAAATCAGGGTACACATATTCAAAGAAAACATGTCCAGGTTATCTTGTCATTCAATTCTGTTGCATACTCATCTGACCCAAAGTCAGATTGTCCTTCGTCACCTTCTATCTAGTTTTCCTCCCCATCTCCCTCCTTCCCTTCTCTAAAATTTATGTCCCTAAAATAGGGACATAAAGGTCCCTAAATTGTCACACTTTTTTATGTGCCCAGGGTTTTGTATACACCTTCTTTGCTACAGTTTGATTTCCCTAGAAATGGCATTATACATGTTATATGCAAGTTGGAAACACATGTAGACAAAACCCACAAATATTTCAAGGAACAAAGAAAAATCATTGTTTTTTTTTTGTATTTTTCTGAAGTTGGAAACAGGGAGGCAGTCAGACAGACTCCTGCATGCACCCGACTGGGATCCACCTGGCATGCCCACCAGGGGGCAATGCTCTGCCCATCTGGGGTGTTGCTCTGTTGCAACCAGGGCCATTCTAGTGCTTGAGGCAGAGGCCATGGAGCCATCCTCAGCATCTGGGCCAACTTTGCTCCAATGGAGCCTTGGTTGTGGGAGAAGAGAGAGACAGAGAGGAAGGAGAGGGACAGAGGTGGAGAAGCTGATGGGCACTTCTCTTGTGTGCCCTGGCCGGGAATCGAACCCAGGACTCCTTCATGCCAGGCCGACGCTCTTCCACTGAGCCAACTGGCCAGGGCCCTTTATTTTTATAATATAACTGAATCACAGTAGAGAAAGTAGTCCTGCACTCTTAGCTATTTGATTGGTCCATTATGATGAGTCAACTAGTAACCATAATTATGATAATAAATTTCAGGTGGTCATGAAAAACAGCATGAATCAGTGTGGTCACAGAGGGATTTCTTTGAGGGGGCTTTACGTTTGACAGGAATCCAGACACCAATGATATGGTACTGATGTTGTCTCTATAATATCTAATGAGGACGAGAGAGTTCCAAGACATTAAAATTTCAACATCAAAATTATATTTATTTTTCTCTTGAGCTTTAAGTTCTATTAATATAATTTAGTAATAAGGCTGGGAAGAGACCCCATTACTTTCCCTTAATTTTGCTCTTTCCTCATGGGATTCCACAGAAGGTTTCAACTTCTTGTATATAATACTCAGGTCTTTATGTTATATCATCCTTACATCCTTTTCTTCACAATTAATCTGGGAGCTGCTAAAGAACAGGATGTAATTTTCTCAGACTTCTTTTTTTCTCTCTCAATAAATACTTATTGATTGTCCGTGAGGGAAAATAATGGTGCCTTTCCAGGCTTACTTGTCTTCCAAATTTATTTGCATTAACTTTACTGCTTGGTTAGCACAAAAGTACCTTTCAAACAACTCATGTAATTATTATAAATTCCAAATGAGGAGAATCTGGTTAAGGAGTATATTCCCACTTATTAGAACCTCTTTAAATGTGGGCCTTTAGATTTGGAAAAGCTCTCTGGTGAGGGAATTTACTTTTGAGGAAGTGAAAACAGTAAAGGAGAATGCAGAATAATTAACACAAAGGTCGGAAATATTTGTATGAAAGCTCTTATAAATGCCTGTGTGTTAAACATAATTAAGCCATAAAAAACACTAAATATAGTCATTCGATGACTCCCCCAACCCCCAAATTAGCAATAATGCATGGTACATTTGTTTGCCTTTACCATAGTTAGCTTAACCACAACTTTTCAGGAACTGTTCCCAGCTCTTTCATAGACTGCCTGTCCATTTGTTTTGCTTCGTTAAAGGTAATATGCAGGCTAACAAGCATTTTTATATGCTCCACATCCTCCAGTCAAATGTCCCATGCCTTCTTGTTTTGTAGCTAGCAGTTCTTTTCTGGTGTCACCTCCAGTCCGTGCAGTGCTCACAGTGACCAGGCTGCTCAGAACAGAGAAGGCATTGGACAGTCTCAGTTGTGCTCTGCTTACAAGAGATTCAGTGCTCTTCTTGCTCGAAAGGCCTTGGGACTCAATTGCTTAGGTCTGTGCATGTTCACTTCTCTCTTAGGTTCAGTGCTATTAGTCCCTCCTCTTCCCTCCTAAGAAACAGGGACTGTTCTAAGGCTGGACTGATTTCCCTTCTTCTCCTCATGTCTTTACAAAGGTTGCAGTGTAAAATCTTTTTCATTGCCATCTGTTTTACCTCCCCTTTCTTTTTCATTTTTATTTCTTTCTTCATTTACACAGGTACCAGTTCAGGTGTGCAACTTGATAAAGCATCATCTGCACCCTGCATCATGTGCCCATCGTCCACAAAAATTCTCTTTGGCCCCTAGTGCCTCCATTTGCTCATCTCTGCCTTTCTCCCACCCCCCTTTTCCTCTGGCTGTCACCACTGTTGTCTATGTCTATGTGCTGTGTATATATACATTTTTGTTTGCTTAATCCCTATACCTTTTGTCTTCCAGTCTCCTAACACTCTTCCCTCTGACAGCTGTCATTCTGTTCCATGTATCCATATTTCTGTTTCTAATTTGTCAGTTTAGTTTGTTCATTAGATTTCATAAATAAGTGACATAAGTGACCTATTTTTTCAGATTTCTAATATAGTAACTGAAACAAAGAAGGGACAAAAGCATGGATAAGGCCGAGTTAACCTTCTTAAGCAGAAAATAAAATAAGAAGAAAATATACTGGGAAAAGCTATATATTAAGAGTACATACATTGATGGAAAAGTTGACGTTTAACTCCTGTCTCCTTTTACCCACATCTGGATGGGTTCAGGCATTATATTAAAATTATAGGATGTACACATATTAGGAATATTTAAGGCCGAGTGAATTTATTGTCATGCAATTCAGTACTAGAGAACTTCCCTAGCATTAAAGCTCTGATTGCAGCACACAGAAGGTAAAGCTACCTGTGGCTTGGAAGTCAGGTACCATCACAGGTGACAGCCATGTTGGCTAAAATGTGCTACAGTAATATTGCAACAAACTGTGACCCAAAAATCTCACTGTCTTGCAATTAATTAATTATGTAAATCTGCTGACTCTTCCTTAGGTTGTATATCAAATTGAGGTCTAATCCATGTTTCTGCCATCCTGGGTCTAGGTGAAATAATCTTTCTTTTACATTCCAGTGGTCAAACAAGTCACCTGGTCAAACGAGAATCAATGCAATCAAACATCAGAGCTCTGACATTCACATTGTACTGAAAAGACCAGTATGCCTTTTCTGCACTTCAACTTTTGCTGTTTGGCCCTGAGGCTTCCTATGAAGAGCCTGCATTGTGAATATGATGAAGACATTATTAAGCTGTCTGAATTAAAAGATAAACAAACAAACACAAGAATCGCTTGACCAGGCAGTGGTGCAATGGATAGAGCATCAGATTTGGATGCAGAGAACCCAGGTTCATAAACTCGAGGTCACCAGCTTGAGTGTGGGCTCACCAGCTTGAGCGCAGGGTTGCCGGCTTGAGAGTGAGATCATAGACATGATCCCATGGTCGCTGGCTTGAGTGCAAAGGTCACTGGCTTGAAGCCCAGGGTTGCTGGCTTGAACAAGGGGTCACTTGCTCTGCTGAAGCCCCCCAGTCAAGGCAAATATGAAAAGCAACCAATTAACAACTAAGGTGCCACAACAAAAAAAATGGTGCTTTTCATCTCTCTCCCTTTCTTTCTGTCTATCCTTGTCTGCCCCTTTCTCTGTCTTTCTCTCTGTTACAATAATAAATAAATAAACAAACAACCAAACAAACAAATAAAACAAGAATAAGAAAAAAAAGGAATACATTTTTTTCAGGTTAAATTCCCTGACTAGAAAAAATAGAGTCTAATAAAACTTGATGTATGTATGTAGCCCTATTTAAAAAGAGGTAAGATCATGGCAGATTGCACTCAGACATAGCTGCAGAATTTGACCTATTAGGTAGTTATTGATCAGGAGTATCTCAGAACCACTTGGTCCAGCTACTAACACTGTGTTTCTTCAGAGAGCAATGTTAATAACAAAATGAATAAGTCATCACAATAGTTTTTTTTTTCAGGGAACAGAATTACAAATACAAATAAATCAACTCATTAAATAAAGGCAATAACTTACAGTGGTAAACCAAACATTCCATACTGTTAATATGTTAGTTGTTTTGTATTAATGTAAAAATTAAATAAATTGTGTTTTTTAGTCAAACCTTAAGCCAATATACTAAACCAGTTAAGACATGGAGGCCTGGACAAAAACACCCTGAAAATAAAATCACATCTGCTCATGACTTTTACTTTGGCATGTTGGAAAATCAATTTTTGTGATCAGAAAAATCTTATGAGGTATTATTTAAAATGTCAGATATTGTGTGAATTTCACAAAAGTATATTGACCATATTAGTCTGAATATGAACAACAAACATCATTTATAACCACTAACTTTGTTTCTATTATGTTTGATTTTTCTTAAGATGAAAAATATTTAAAATACTGGGGAAAAAAGACAAACTTTTGGAAAGATGGCTTATTTTGGTAAGTCAAATGGAGGATTAGAAGAAGCAAAATGATTTTTAAAATTACCTTAAAATTTGTATTTTTTAATGAATAGTACCTTTATTCTAGATCTCATATAGCATTAATCTGCACAAGTCTATGATAGAGTAATACACTTAAAGGAAGTGTTTGTAAAAAAAAAAAAGTGTCTATTACAGAGAAAATTAATACCAGGGAGCTATATAATACATTCTTCTTTTTCCTATTTATAACTTTAAAAAATAATATTTCAGGTAAGAGCAACAAAGTGGACTAACAGAGATATATATACTTTTCTAATTAATTAATTAATTAATTTTTTTTTCAGAGACAGAGAGAGAGTCAGAGAGAGGGATAGACAGGGACAGACAGACAGGAACGGAGAGATGAGAAGCATCAGTCATTAGATTTTCATTGCGCATTGCAACACCTTAGTTATTCATTGATTGCTTTCTCATATATGCCTTGACCGCAGGCCTTCAGCAGACCGAGTAACCCCTTGCTGGAGCCAGCGACCTTGGGCTCAAACCAGTGAGGTTTTGCTCAAACCAGATGAGCCCGTGGCGACGTTGGGGTCTTGAACCTGGGTCTTCTTCATCCCAGTCCAATGCTCTACCCACTGCACCACTGCCTGGTCAGGCGATATATACTTTTAAAATTGAGAATTTCTTCTAATAAACCACTGGTGTGGCAAGCACATAATTCTGTTATGTTAATATGGACTTTTTATTGATGCTCATAAGATTATTCTTTATTAAAGATTACTTCTGAGATAAGTAATTGGGTGGCTCAAAACACCAAATGGCATTATTCAATTTTGCCTCAGATTGGCTTTATTCAAGAGAAATGAATGAAAGGGAAATTAAAAGTGATAAGAAAAATTTAGTTTCACTGAACAACCAGAAAGACTTTAGGGAGGAGATCATATGTATTTTGACTAGAATTTAAAAAAATTAAAGAAACTTACATTTATACAATTAAAATATTAAGAACTTAGAATTTATTATTTAATAAAGCAAGAGAGAGGTAGAAGAGAATGAATTTTTAGTTTTATAATATGATCATTTAAAGGAGAAAAATTCCATGTGCAGGAAATTAAGTTGTGTCACAAATAAAAAGGAATGAGGAGAAAAAATATTAATTTATAGATAGAGAAACAGAAAAGGCAGGAAGAGAAACTAGTCCAAAGATGTTGGGGGATGCACACAGGACTCCCTACTGACTATGGGAACAAGAAGTTTTGTGACTTCCAACTCTTCATCTGGGCTGTTATAATTCTATTGTGGTAAAGTTTTGCCTAATAGCCTTAAACTTTGAAATCATGTAATCTAAAACAATTTTTCTGTTTCAATATCTTTATTAGACGTGTTTGAAACATAATTTCAGATATTCTATACAAAAAAAATAGTTCTTATATGATAGAAGTTTAAAATTCTATCCACTGTAGTTAGAAGAATGATAGTTTGGTTACTTTCAAACCCTTTCTTGTGATCTTATAATGTGGCTTGAAAGTTAACAACACCCCCAGGCTTACTTGTCCTAAATAAGCATACGTGATGAAAGTTTGTGCACCCTAGCCCAAATCACTTCCAGGTCCTCTGAATAGATCATATGAAGAAACTGTGTTTGGGGTACGAGCAATGGGCCAGACTTATGTATGATGGTGATCTGCATACATCAAGTTGACTGGATAATATGTGGGCTCTGTTGCTGGTCAGCCTATATTTCTTGGATATTCATGAACTGAAGCCATTGATATACCTGCTCATGGTAGTAGTCTTAACTTTTTTGTTCATGTATCTTTGAGCTCTGCAGAAGTGATGGCCATTCTATACACAGAATTTTAGAAGTTACCAGAGAAGAATGCCCAAACTGCAGACTTAGGTGCTTCATATTTTAATTTAATCCTGATATCCCATTAATTGTGTTTCATGAGACTTCTTCTCTTAATCCTGATAGGTGTTCTTAAAGAAGGTTTGATTGCCTTCTTAGGACCTCAGCTTTCTGAATGGGCATGCTGCCATTCTTCTCTACCTGGAGCTCAATCCTCATCAGCACATCTGGTCCACTGGATTATAACATGAGTTGTATGAAAAAGGATACTGGTGACTTCTGAATATTGACATGGGCTTAATGCAGTGGTTCTCAAAGTGTGCGTCAGGGCACACTGGTGCACCCTTGAAGATTTCCAGGTGCATACTATGGTATTCCAGAGAAATATGTACCTGTTGGGGACCAAAAAACCAGCAGGATTTTTGGAGTTTAGATTTTTGGGGTACAGAGGTGTGGAGAATTGGCTGTGAGCTGATAGTCTGACAACCTCCACCTTACTTGCCTGATTAGGTTGCAAAAGGCTGTTTAGCTGTGGTACTGGATTGTTTACTCTACCCCCCCATGTTCCCTGGAAAGACTGGAGGTAAGTTTCTTCTATTCTTTTTTTGGTGTCAAGTTAACATGATATGTATGGTGGGGTTTTTCTGCACTCAACACAAGCGTAAAAACAGAGAAATTCTTCAATGTATTGATGAGGAAATGAGAGGTTGCCTTTCAAATATATGCCCAAACATTGAAGAAATCGCTAGGACACATCAGGCTCATGTTTCTTATAAACTCAAGAATGAAAAAACTGAACACATTTGTGCCAGGACCAGTGGAATTTACTAAATCTTACTAAGAATGTATCTATAGATATATAAAAAAATAACTTTTTTGTTGTATTTTTATTTTTTAATCCCTCTCCTTTATGAATTTTAAAAAGCAAAAGCATAACTTAAAAAATATAACATAAAGATATTTTTAAATATCAGAATAAATTTAATTTTGTTGTATTTATTTCATTTACCATAAAAGCATGCTTGCACTTTATATTTTTTCTTTAATATTTGACTTAATTATTATAACATATTTCTCAGAAATTTGTATATAGTGTACCTACAATTATTTGTAGGATTTTAAATGCGCCCTGACTTCTAAAAGTTTGAGAACCACTGGCTTAATGGCTGCCCCTTGGGAAGGGAAGCAGCCCAAACTCTGACAGCTATACACCTATGTACTGTGAACATTCTATGCTCGCCTTAGCACCATCTCCTGCCATACAGCAGTGATTCACCCCCGGTGGTAAAAGACCCATCCCTGCAATTCAATGGATAATAGAATGGGACATTAAATTTATAAAAATAAATAAATGCATAAAAATAAAATGAAAGACAAAAAAAACCAAAACTACATAAATTACAAGTCCACATTGTTTATTATTAGATTCATGATACAAAAGCTTTTGTCAAATTGCTGTGTGTGTGTGTGTGTGTGTGTGTATATATATTTATTTTAAATATCACTTTGAAGTCAAATTTTGATTAGCAATGCCCTGTACAGTCTGAAAGAGCTCTGACTATAAAAATAAACTTACTTTAAACAAGTAGTCTTAATACAGTAATACAACTGGCATTTGAATTTAAAATTATAAAGCCATTATTTAAATATATTTAATTCAACATTTTATGAATACAATAGTATTGGGACAGACCATACTAAATAATTTTTATATTGTCTATGGCCTCTACCTCCCTTTTAAAGCAGAATTGAGTCCATTTACAGCAAAGAATTTTGCACCAAGAGCCTAAATGTTTACTCTCTGGCTTTATAGAATAAATTTGCTGACTTAAAGTATAATAATTTTGGGGAGAGGCACAAATGTATAGCAAATATCAGAATCCCAATCATTAATGTAGAGATATCTACATTAGACATCCATTGTGACTAGTATAATTGAATATTCAAATAAACAAACCCTGTCCTTATGTCATGCCTTTGAAGACATCTTGAAAAACTATTCAACTTTTGTAAAGTTCCACCCACAAGATAGAAACTGTTCATTGTACAGTTATAACTATTTCAATTCTCCTGACAGCTATAATTTTCACAGTTTTTAACAGAAACTGTAGTGGTTCATTATTTATTTTTAAAAAAAATCCTGAAACAAAACCTGAATACCATTTTTATGTTGTGTAAATTATTTCTAATAATTATAGGCAAAACAAATTGCACTTTAGTAAGGAACATAAAAACTGTGAGACAAGGCAGTGAGTAGTGGTTGCCAAAGCAGGAAAAGTGAACTAATTGAAGAAAACAGAAAGGATGAAGAAGGAAACAGAACAGAATGTTTGTCTGCTCTGTGTCAAGCATTTTTTATGTACAGTTTATTTTCCACTGTTGCCAAGAGAAGGAAGACATTTTCTTTCTTTTTCAGTAAATAAGGAAACTGAGATTACTAAGTGTTAAGTTGCATGTCACAGTGGAAAACGCTGTGAGAACCATGTGAGACCATGTGAGAACAAAGCCGTACTTTCTCCACCACAGTCATCTGGGAAATGAGGTGTTTAATTTCCTTCACCTTTTATTTTTAAATCTAAGCTACAGGTAAGAAAATAAGAATAAAATAAAATAAAATAAAAACAAGCAGACTGACTTGAGTGTTTGTCATCATTGAAGAAAGATCCATTTTCCAGGAACTGCTTTTAGATCTTGTTGGAAGACACAGGATTTAATGACATCTAATTTTGCTAAGTATGTGATACATATAAGTGATGTTACTCAATGCATTGAAAACAACAAATGACAAAGACAATATTAAAATAGTTATCATTTTTAGTTCTTAGCATTATCATCTATTAAGACGTATATATTAGTATGAGACACTTGTTTAATGCAGTTTTCTATGCATTTTATATGTATTTACTTGTGTAAATTACAAATAAGAAAACAGAGGCTGTGAGAAATTGAGTGACTTGCTTATGGTAGAAAGTGCCTGGTAAGAGCTGAGAAGGGACCAAACAATGATTGAGGCCAGTAAGTCTGACTGGGAGCCTTTTGCTCTGAACCACTATTCAACTGTTTTATCTGTAAAGACTTTTAAACTAATATATTCATCCATTCAAAAATACATATTCAGTTTCTACTATGGGTTTTGTGTTCTATTGTGATTGGGGATACTACAGTGAGAATAAATGATTCCACCCCTGACTTCAGAAAGTTCACTATGTATTTGGAAATTCAATGTGGTATATATTGTTATATTTGGTAGATAAGATGGGAGATTTTCATTGAAAACACTAATTTTCTTTTTCTTTTTCTTTTTTTTTTTTTTTTTCATTTTTCTGAAGCTGGAAACGGGGAGAGACAGTCAGATAGACTCCCGCATGCGCCCGACCGGGATCCACCTGGCACGCCCACCAGGGGGCGATGCTCTGCCCATCCTGGGCGTCGCCATATTGCGACCAGAGCCACTCTAGCGCCTGAGGCAGAGGCCACAGAGCCATCCCCAGCGCCCGGGCCATCTTTGCTCCAATGGAGCCTTGGCTGCGGGAGGGGAAGAGAGAGACAGAGAGGAAAGCGCGGCGGAGGGGTGGAGAAGCAAAGGGGCGCTTCTCCTATGTGCCCTGGCCGGGAATCGAACCCGGGTCCTCCGCACGTTAGGCCGACGCTCTACCGCTGAGCCAACCGGCCAGGGCTAAAAACACTAATTTTCTACAGAAATCATATCTGTGATTTTTTTTAAATCAAGAGGAAAAGAGAAGAAAACCACAGCTTTAGTATTTTAATTATTCAAATATTTAAGACATTAAAAATAACATTACTCAATGTAAAGAAGACAAGCTATGTTAGAAGAAAATATTGATAATTACAGTTTTTAGCCCCATTTATATGTTGTATGTGCAATTTGAATATTTGTGTCTTTGGAAGAAAAGGAACCAGTATGTCCCTTAGCTTGGTCATGCCACTAGCTCGGATCTTGTTAAAAATAAGTATAAGTAAAATATCTCTTACAAGATCTGAGCTAGTGGCATGACCACATAAGGAGAATATTTAAAGTACAATAGACAGTGGAGATTTTATATTTGATAATTTTATATATCACATATTTATATTTTCTAGTTTATTTTCTTGTTTGAGCACCAAAGCGTTTTGAAGTCATCATTAAAATCTCCCTCCACCCACCCACCAACTTTTTGTGAGGCTACTAATGGACCAGAGGCTATAAGTTTCCAGAGATTTCTATGGTCATTTAGAGGTAAAATCAAGATCTAAATTCTATGTTAGTAATCCATGTATAGGTTTCTGATATGTGTGAATATCAGACAATTTTAGTTCTCTAAGTATGGTACAGGTTGCTTATTCAAAAAGGAAGAAACTAAGAAATTTCTAAACTGAAATTTTAATTTTCCAAAATTAAAGCCAATGTTATAAAATCGTTCCCAGCTTTCATAGGTGGTGTTTGTTGAATTACATCTTCTCAAAATATATGTTGAAGTCCAAATCACTGGTACCATGAATGTGATCTTATTTGGAAATAGTGTCTTTGCTGATGTAATTAAGATGAGATCTTGTAAGAGATATTTTACTTATACTTATTTTTAACAAGATCCGAGCTAGTGGCATGACCAAGTTAAGGGACATACTGGTTCCTTTTCTTCCAAAGACACAAATATTCAAATTGCACATACAACATATAAATGGGGCTAAAAACTGTAATTATCAGTATTTTCTTCTAACATAGCTTGTCTTCTATACATTGAGTAATGTTATTTTTAATGTCTTAAATATTTGAATAATTAAAATACTAAAGCTGTGGTTTTCTTCTCTTTCCCTCTTGATTTAAAAAAAATCACAGATATGATTTCTGTAGAAAATTAGTGTTTTCAATGAAAATCCCCCATCTTATCTACCAAATATAACAATATATACCACATTTAATTTCCTAATACATAGTAAACTTTCTGAAGTCAGGGGTGGAATGATTTATTCTCACTGCAGTACCCCCAATCACAACAGAGCACAAAACCCATAGTAGAAACTGAGTAGGGTGTACTCTTAATCCAATGTGAGTAGTGCCATTATAATTACATGAGAAAGACACAGAGACAGACATATGTAGAGAGGAGAATGCCATGTGAAGACTCAGACACACAGAGTGAAGAGTTCATGTGATAACAGAGAAGGATGTTGGAGTTCGGCAGCCCTGAGTCAAGGAACGCCAAGGATTCCTGGCCACCACGAGAAGTAAGAAGACACATGAGCCTGCTAACTTGATTTTGAAATTCCAGTCTTCATTCATGTGAAAGTATAAAATTTTGCTATTCTACACCACTCAGCTTGTGGTAATTTCTTACAACCACAGGAAGTTAATACATACAACATCCTTGGTTTAATGCTCAGAGCTACTCTTGTTCACTAGACATCTTCATCATTAATTCTATTCTTGTAAGAATACAGAAACTTCTGCTCATAAATATAATCTTTTCTTAATAGAAATGTACATCTTAATGATGTATCTTTGGGCTAAATTTTACTAATTTGTTTGCTTATTCTGTTGCCTCATGCTGGATGGAGTTCATACTGTTCATAAAGCTCTCAGCTTTCCCATAAAATGTGTCTGTCACATCTTCAGATTTATTCTTTTTATTTTTCTTAGAGACAACAATCATCCAGATGCAGTTTTATTGTTGTTGATTTTAATAAATTAACCACCTTCAGAGGCTCTAATAATCCACAAACTCAGAAGATTCAGGAAACAAAATAATCAAAGATGAAAATTGTCTGTTAAATAAATTCTTACTTGATGCTTTTAAAGGGAAATTTCTTTGTAAATACATTATAAAATAAATTCAAAAATAGTTTTGATTTCTAATTATGTTTTCATATTTTTAAAATAATGTATACCCAGAAGAGTACTTTTAAATTAAATATACATTTTAACAAATAATTTAAAAAGTAATATCTTACAGCTACACAGTTCAAAGAAAAAAAAAATATTGCCAGAATTCCATACCTGTCACTACACATGCCCTGGCTATTGTAACTTATTTTTATTCTTTTATTAATAACTGCTAACCTGAATTTCAAGAGGATAATTTATTTGCTTTCTTTATAAATGTTCCACATCTACATGTCTGACAAAACAATAGCACTTATTTTGTGGCAGATTGTCTTTTTCTAAGATAAAAAAAACACTTCTCCTAGAATTTATTCTACAATGTGACTTTGCCACTCCACTATCAGAAGGTGGAAGTTTATTCCCCTCTTGTTAAATGTCAGGTGGCTGTTGTAACTTATTTGTAAGCAATGCTACGTATTTTTCCTGACTTTGAGAGAAGTCTTGTAGTTTCTGCCTTGGTGTTTTTAAGAATTTGTTCCCAAGTACTCCCTCTTGGAAGTTCTCCTTTCATAACACAGCACCATGTTTTGAGGAGTGTAAGGAAGGTGACAGGGACATGGGAGGTGTTCTGATTAACTGTCACAGCTGAATTCAGACTTTTATTTAGTGTGGTGACCAACTGCATGCCCAACATAATCTTGGTTTTGACACAGAAAGTCCTACTTTTGGGCTAAATTGAGGTGGAAAGAACCACCTCAGTTTCAGGCAAATTAAACAGCTGATCAACCTATTTAGACTTAAACCTCTCAAACACAAAAAATGTGAATAAATAATTCTCCAGATGGTTAGAGCTGCAATCATTGAAGTCAACCACAGCCCTTCAAATTTTTTTCACCAAAGCCTCCAGCATAGTGAAGCAGAATAGCGTCATTCTTTTATGCTGTAGCTAAATTATTGACTAAAAGGATTTACAAGGATAATAAAGCAGTTGTTGTTTAAGCCATTGAGCTTGGAGCACTTTTGTTACAAAGTAATATGTAAGAAGAATAGTTTAAACTGTTCTTAATCTCTTTATAAATAATATTTATACTTTTTTGCCTTCATTTTTCCCCCTAGAACAAATGATTAACAAATTTGAAGACATAGAATAGAAATTTAGGAAGATTTATGAAATATATATCTAGATATATGAGGTTCTCTAAATGCTCTTAATAACATAGCGTACAAGTATACGAGGAAAAAAATTACATGTGAAAGGAAAATAGAGAAACCTATTATTAAAAGTTGTAAAATTCAAAACTATTCTTTTTATAACAATACATTCAGCAACAGAAAATTAGGACTGATATAGTTGAATGAAACAGCACCAGAAATAAACTAAATGCAGTTAACATACATAAAATACAGCAGCCAACAACAAAATAATACTAATACTCAAACTCATGGAATATTCATCAATACAGACTGCATATTGTGTCATAAAGCTCAACTTAACAAATTTAAAAGAACAGAAATCATGCAAAATGCATTGTCATTCCACAGTGAAATAAAAAAAAAATCAATTACAGAAAGCTAACTAGAAAAAAAAAACTATATTTGAAGGTTTAATGAGATACTTCTAAAGAACTAGACCCCACAAAAAAATCAAAAGAAACTTTAAAATATTTTGAAGTAAATAAAATTTTAAACATAATGGTAATATTTATGAGATGAAAGTAAAGCAGTGCTTAGATGAAAAGTTAAAGAATTTAATGTCTTTACAGTGGTACCTTGACACACGAGCACTTTAAATTACGAGTAATTTGAGTGATGAGCAGTCACTCGTGAGATTTTTTTGCTTTAAGTCATGAGCAGATATTTGAATCACAAGCTTCCACCACCCTCCACTAGATGATGTGCTGAACATTCTGAAAGGGAGGAAGAAACAGACTTCCATGGAAGGGATTTTGTTGAAGGACCTCTAAGTGAAAATGAGGAAAATATGGCGAAAAACCCAAAAGTCAGTGAAGAAAATGATGATTAAGCAAAGTATAAAAAATATCAATTAAGTTTAGTGATAAAGTTACATATCATACATAGTATGTAAGTTAAATTTTGCAATTAAATGTAGCATTAAGTGTATAGAGAATAAGTTAAAGTGATAGCACACCAAATGAAAACCTCCACCAGTCTCCTTCCCCTCCGCCAGCATCTTCACCTGACCTTGAAGGTAAATATACTTCATAAACCAGTTTATTTCTTTACATTCTCTCTTATTATGTGTGTGTGTGTGATTGTGTGTGTGTATTATTTATAAAGTACATTTTCTTATTTAAAAGTATATAACACAAAAAAATTTGTGTGGTTTTTGGGGGCGGGAACAGATTAATTGCATTCCTATTAATATAAATAGGAAAATTTTATTTGACATATGAGCAAATTGAGTCATGAGCTTGGCCATAAAACGAATTAAACTTTTGTGCCAAGGTACAACTGTATTATAAAACAAGAAGGACCTAAAGTAAAAATTTTAAGCTTTAACCACTGGACTCTACATAAAGAATAACAAGTAAGGCAAAAGCTAATGTAAATGTAAGGTAGAAATTAATAAAATTGAAAACAGTAGATTAAAAGAGAAAAATCAAAAGAACAAAACCAAAATCTAGTTTTTGAAAGAGTAATAAAATTGATAAAGCACACAGACAGACTAAAGAAAAAAAAAGAGAGAAGAGAGAAATTACAAGTAGAGGAAATGAAACATCGCTACTACTGATTACCAACAGATCTTTCAGAAGTGAAAGATTATTATACTACTGAGTCCATGCACAATACAATTATGGTTAAAGGTATACTACAAAAACTCTAAGCCCACAAGTTTGTTAAATAAAATGAATAAAATACTTGACAGGTAATAAACTACTAAAACTCATACAAGGAGAATCAGAAAATCTGCATAGGTCTATTAATATTAAGTAAATTGAATCAATAATAATTAAACTTACTAAAGAAAAATAAATCACCAGGCCCACATAACTTAGCAGTGATTTCTATCAACCATTTAAAGAAAAAATTATACCAATTTTCCATGTTGTCTTCTAGAAAATACAAATAGAAGAACAGTCTCAATATATTAAATGAGGCCAGTGTTATCCTATTATTAAAACCAGATAAAGACATCAGAAAAAAAAGAACAGACCAATATCTCTCATGAATAGAGATGAAAATATCCTCAACTAAGTATTAGCAAATCGAAGCCCACAGTTTAAAAAGATAATTATACATAATGGCAAATGGGATTTATTCTTAATTTATTAAGGATTTTCATTATTTAAAAATCAATGAATGTAATACAGCATGTAAACAGACCGTAGAAGAAAAAAACACATGCTTGTATCAATTGATAGAAAAAACATTTGACAAAATCTATTACCTATTTATGACAAAAATATCAGCAATGTATGAATGGAACAGAATTTCCATAAAATGATAATATCTATGAAAAACTTATCATAACTTTATACTTAATTGTGATAAAATGGACATTTTACCCCTAAGTTCAAGAACAAGTCAAGGATGTCCTCGCATACCATTCCTATTCAGCATTGCATTGCAACTGCTAATGAAAACAATGATACAAGGAAAAAGTAAAATGTATGCACACTAGCAAGAAATAAAAAAAGAAAACTGATCTTAAAAAAACCCAAAAGACTGGTCTTAATCACAGAAGACAATATTATTTAAGGAAGAGCTATAACTTGACTTTTTAAATTTTCACAAAGAAAATAAGGAAAAAAATGAAATTCACCCTTTGTTTCCAGTCAAGGTGAAAAATCTTACTCCAACAAAGAAGTATTAAATCAGGTACAGGGTTAATATGAATACCAAAATGTTTTTGGAACCAATAAGTGAATACAGAAATATCACATATTAGAAAAGTCAATTGCTTTCATTAAAAAAAATTACAATGGCCTAAAAAAAATTACAAATACTTATGAGTCTATCAAAATATGCAGAGAAACATATGCAAAAAAAAACCCCAGCAAAATGTTGATTCAGAAAAATTTTAGCATATATGTTTTTAAATAGATTTTATTTTCTAGAGCAGGTCTGGGATTACAGAAAAATTTAGCAGGAAGTCCAAAGTTTCCCATACATATTTTTACCCCAACAGATTCTATTATTATCTTGGACAGTATGGTACATTTGTTACAATTGATGCACCAATATCAATACATTATTATTAACTAATGTCCATGTCTCTCTTTGTATTGTACACTCTATGTGTTTTGAATAAATTATAATAAAATGTGTTCACCCTTCAGTATCATAAAAAATGGTTTAGCTGCCTTAAATACCTTCATGCTTCAACTATTCATCTTTCCTTCCCTTCCTGCAAATCATTGAAAACCACTGTCTTCATATTTTGCCTTTTTCAGAACATCATATAATTAAAGTCACACATACCTAACCTTTCCAGATTATCTTCTGTCAGTTAGTGCTGAGACCAGATTGGCAATGGGTATGCACGAGAGGAAGGCGCTGCAGAATTTAAGAAAAAACATGCAAGACACAACATAAGAAAAGATGGGGACTCCCAGCTTCTAGGACTGAGATCCCAGATCTCTGCAGCCTCATCGTATTTATTTGTTTCTTTAACCAGCAAGCAAATTAGCAGAGCATAGGCTCAAGTGCTGAGAAAGATGATTAACTAAAAGCTTTCAGGTACGCAGGAAATGGCTATAGGATTCAGAAGCTTCCATTAAACAATCTTATCAGTGCTTGTGGGGGCAGTGTTCTGCCAATGCAGGCCTTGGCATTCCAAAGTCCGCACCAAAGACTGTGTCAGGGCAGTACTCCAATCTCCAGCCATTTTCCTACAACTTAGCAATATACATTTAAGGCAGTGGTAGTCAACCTGGTCCCTACCGCCCATAGTGGGTGTTCCAGCTTTCATGGTGGGCAGTAGCGGAGCAACCAAAGTATAAATAAAAAGATAGATATAACTATAGTAAATTGTTTCATAAAGATTTATTCTGCCAAACTTAGTGAAAATCCAACATAAAGTAGTTGGTAAGTAATATTATTATATGCTTTAACTTGCTGTAACTCTGCTTTATAAATTTTATAAAGTAAAGTTACTTCCCTACTTTATAAATCACCATTACTGTGGAACCGGTGGGCGGTTAGAAAATTTTACTACTAACAGAGATACAAAAGTGGGTGGTAGGTATAAAAAAGTTAACTACCCCTGATTTAAGGTATTGTTGAATATAAGATTTTAAACATATTCTGCTCTAGATCGTTAGCAGGCATATGATTTGCAAATATTTTCTTCTACTTTGTTAATTTCACTTTCTTGATTGCACTCTATGAAGCTCAAAATTTTTTAAATTTAATGAATTTCAATTTATATATATTTTCTACTTTGCTTATGATTAGGTGCTATATCCATAAAGTTTTTGCTTATTCCAAGGTCACAAAAATATATATTTATACAAGTTTTATAGTTCAGCCTTCATATTTAGATATTTGATCAATTTTGACTTAATTTTTGAACACAGTTTGAGGTAAGTGTCCAGCTTCCTTCTTTTGCTTGTGAGTACTATTGAGTGCTGAACAAATTATTTTTTCACTATTGAATTGTCTTCTGTCAAACATTAATTGACCTTCCATGTAGAGGTTTAGTAGTGAGTGTACTCTCAATTCACTTTATTAGTCTATGTCCTTGAGTTATATATAACTGTTGATTACAACAGCTTTGTATAGCATCTTTTAAATTTGAAAGTGTATATTATTCATCTTTGTTCTTTTTTAAGTTTTTTTCCTGTGATTCCTGCTCCTTTGCATTTCCATATGATGCTTAGAATCAGCTTGTCTATTTCTACAAAAAAGAAGGCAGTTGAAAATTTGAAATATAGATCAATGTGAGGAGTATTGACATCTTGTCAATAACTAGCTTTCCATTCCATAAATATGGAACATGTTTAATTTAGATATTTAATTTCTTTTAAAAATGTCTTTAGTTTTCAGTATCTGTCATAATTTTTCAAATTTATTTCTAAGTACTTTGCTTTTTGATGTTCTTTTAAATGGAATTGATATATTAATTTTGTTTTCAGACAGTTTATTGTTAGTATGAAAATACAACAGATTTTTATCTTGACTTTATATCCTGTAATTTTGCATGAACTTGTTCATTAGCTCTAACAATTTATGATTCCTTGGATGTTCTATATACAAGATCATGTAAAGCACAAATAGTTTTACTACTTTTTTTTCATTCTGGATGCCTTTTATTTTGTTGCCTAATTTTCTTATTCTCTTTGCTAAACTGTTGACTATTAGTGGTAACAGTAGGTATCTTTGTCTTTTTCCTCACCTAAGGAAGAAAGCTTTCAATCTATTACGTGACTTTTCACTGTTAAGTTTGTTTTTAGCTGAGGGTTTTTATACATGATATTTACCAAATTGAAGTGATTCCCTTTTATTTTTATATTTCTGAGTGTTTTTAACATGAAACTGTGTGTCAAATACTTTTTCAGATACTATTGATATGGTCATGTTTCTTTTTCCTCTTTATTTTATTGATATGGTATATTACATTGGTTGAATTTACTATGTTGAATCAGCTTATAATTCCTGGAATAAATACCACTTGGTTATGATATAATTCTTTACCATAATGTTGAATTTAATTTCTGTCAAACTCTTTTTTATCTATTCAATGGGTCATGGGTCATCCTTTCTGAATTCTTTAGTTTCTTTTTTCTCAAAACTGGACATTCTGAGTGTTATATATGTAATTATAAAAATTGGATTCTCCCAATACTCCAGGATTGTTAATTTTGTTTGTGCAGGCCTGAAAATGTCCATCTGTGACTTTTCTAACTGGGTTTGCAAGATATCTGCTCATGATGTGTGGTCTCTGAAGTTTTTGGCCAGCTTTCTCTATATTCAGATAATGACCTGATAAAGTTTTCTTTAAATATGTGGCTACTAAAGGGAGTGTAGAAGAACAGTTCTGCCTTTTTAAATGTTCTGATGTCACCAGCTAAAATCAGTACAGCCTACAGGACTACAGCCAAGAAAAGCTTTGTACCAGTTCTTGAGGGGATTACCAGGTAAACTCAAATGCACAACTTCTACTTTTTGAAGCACAGAAACCCTTATGTCTTCCCAATGATCAGTTAGAAACCTGAAAATGTCGGTCACTATCCCCAAAGCTACAGTGAGGCTGAGGAATACGGGATGGTAGCTGACTTGTGGACATTATTTTCTAACCAAAAAGCATACCTCTTCCCCCATCAAGTAAGTGACCAGTAAGATCCCTGTGCTACAACATAGTTGATTTCATTTTTTCCAGCTCAGTGGCTGCTTAGGTGAAGAAATGAATTGTTATATCTTCCCACTCTATTATTTTGCATTATTGGATATATGAGGCTCTTAATAACTATATTGCTGTCTTTTCTTTCTTGCCAGAAGTTTACTTATAGATTTTGTGTCTTGTTTAAGAAACTTTCAATATCCCCAAATTTTGAAAATATTTTCTTTTTTAGTATATGTGCTGCCGAAGCTAGCACTATATTTGCTTTTATTATTTTTTAAGGGACATTTAAATTTTGCCAAAAACATACAGGTGCTAAATCAACCAGCTTACAAGTATCTTTTTTATTGAAAAGAACATCTATTTTTCTCTCTCTTCAGTGCTATTGCTTTCCTTTTTTCAAAAGTTCATATATATACTTGTGTCAATATCTAGGTTCTTCATTCTATTTCATTAGTCTCATACAACTTTGCTATTACTAGAACATACAGTTATTAAAACTTTTAAAAATAGTCAATGCCTGTACTATTATAACTTTTTTCTATACTGAGCCCCAAGCATTTATAAATTAACTTGCTAAGTTTTATAAAATACCAATGTAAAAAACTTTTGAATTGTAAATACATACATCACATATAGAAATTGATTTAATAAGACAATTGTTGAGGACATGCTTTTTAATTTCCAATGCATTACATTTGTCCATTTACAAGCTTTCTTTAATTGCTGTCAATAACATTTTATACTGTTCTGCAAATAGCTCTTGTATTTTTTTTTGTTAACTATTTTCTAAGGCAATAGGTATTTTTCATTTTATTGTAGTGTTACCTTGTCAGTTGATGGTATCTAGAACTGCATTTGATTTTTGTATATTAACTGGATCTCCAAAAACCTTGCAAAACTCTTTAATGCATTAGTTGATAAAAGTTTTAAAAGTTTTCTATAAACCCAAATGTCTGTGAAGTATTATTTATTTTATATAATTTTGCAAAGAAATTTTCTTAAAGTTTTGTTCATATTGTGACATTTTCGCTTTTCTTAATGTCTTGTTTTTGAATATTTGTGTAAAATTTTCAGCCTCATTATATAAATTGAGAGACATTGCTTCCTTTTTTATACTCTGCTATGTTTCATATAAAACTAAACTTAATTCTTTATTGAAATTGTAAGTTGCTATTGAATTTAACCATGCCTAAAGTGCATTTTTGTTTGGGTTTTTGTTTCATATGTTGTCTCAGTGATGCCCATTGTAGCAAAGGTATCTCTTTACAATCATTTGTAGCCTGTCTCTACATCTCCTTCAGTCCAAAATAATTCCTTAGTCTTTACATGCTGCTGCTGAAGATTCTAATTCAGTTATGATGGATACTGCCTTTCAGTTTGTGTTGTTCTTATGATTCATCAAGATTATATTTTGCATATTTGTTGGCAGATATATCTCAGAAGGGACACTGTGTTCCCCCTGCATCCAATCAGGTGGAATATTAACTTTGATTTTTTCCTTATTAGTGATGTTGTTGACTTTGTTCACCTTATTTACCATGTATCACAAGTTTCTCCTTTGTAAAATTTTTCATCTCTCTCTTTCTCTCTCTCTCTCTCTCTTTCCCATTATTGTATAAATGATGATTTTAAAAAAAAATTTTGTTTTTATCTACGTCATTGGAAGTTACACACTGTTTTATTCTTCTAATATTAACCCCAAAATTTAAACACATCTTAAAATTGCCAAGGTTCAAAATTAACCAATAGCTCCATAGTCCAAGTTTATATATATATATATAGTAGATAATGACAGAACAGTAAATTAGTGTCATTTCCTAGATAAGGGATTTAATTTCCATTTTAGAAATGAGAGTATTGATTGAATGCCTTTTTTAGGTTGTTGTTGCAAACTGGATATTCTGAATATTACAACATGACAATTCGAGAAACAGGATCTCCTTAGTCATGATTTGTTTTTTTCTGAGTTTTTTTTTTTTTTTTTTTTTGTATTTGTGTAGTTTGTCAGTTCTGTGATTTTTATGAACTAATTTTAGAAAGTTTATTCTTTGTTGAGTGTGGCCACAGAATCTCTGTTCCATTAGTCTAGTGATCATTAGTGCTTTAGAAGAGATATCCTTAGACATTTGGAACATCATCCCCATCACACCCCACCCCACCCAAACAATTTTTTTTTTTAACATTCTCTCACTATTTTAAGACTGGCTCTGTGTTGGGCACTTCTTTAGTGCTTTGCCAGAAAATTCACGTCTCTGACTCAGCCTTCACTTCCTTTGGGGTGGGAACTGAAAGGCAGCCACAGATGAGAACTTAAGTTCTTCTGTGGTGTTTCCTGGGTACGCATGCAGCCCCGAGAGTCCCTGACAGGAGCTTTTAAAATGCTATATTTCTGTTTCCAGCTACTTCCTCTTCAGGATTCTATTTCTATTATTGGTCTCAGTCTCGAGTTTTCTCCTTTGCCCTGTGCTTTCAAACAACGATGAAACCTCAGCTCTGAAGAAGCTCTGAGACAGATGAGACAAATGTACAAAATTGAGCTAGTATCTGAGGAAGCCAACCAAGAAATCAAAATATACAACCACAAGTCTCTGAGAAGAAGCTCAGACACCAGCATCCTCCACAGGGATGGAAACCACCTTCATCAAGGCTACTGCTGAGCTGGACGGTGAAAGAATCTTAACAGAGTAAGTAAAAGAACCACTGAGCTCTCCTAGGAAATTAAGTCATTTTTCTTTCCTTCATTAAATGTTCTCTTGCTTACTTTAAGGGTTTTTTTTTGTTATGTTTGTTTTTTTTAATATTCCATACTTTGTAAAAGTTTATCTGATGTATTTTGCCAGCTTACTTTTTGCACTTCTAGAATGATGGAGTTTCAGAGTTTCTTACTTTGCCCTAGTGTTGTCACTATAAGCACTATATTTGACTGATATATTTTTTAATTAAAGAAAAAAAATTATTTGGTAAAATCAGAGAAATTCCTATTACATTTTATCTTCTCACATTTTTGAGGCATTCTTATATTCTTTTTTTGTTTCTTTTTTTTTTTTTTTTTTGTATTTTTCTGAAGCTGGAAACAGGGAGGCAGTCAGACAGACTCCCGCATGCGCCCCACCGGGATCCACCCGGCACGCCCACCAGGGGGCGATGCTCTGACCATCCTGGGCTCGCTCTGTCGTGACCAGAGCCAATCTAGCACCTGAGGCGAGGCCAAAGAGCCATCCCCAGCGCCTGGGCCATCTTTTGCTCCAGTGGAGCCTCGGCTGCGGGAGAGGAAGAGAAAGACAGAGAGGAAGGAGAGGGGGAGGGGTTGAGAAGCAGATGGGTGCCTCTCTTGTGTGCCCTGGCTGGAAATCGAACCCAGGACTTCCGCACACCAGGCCAATGCTCTACCACTGAGCCAACCAGCCAGGGCCGCATTCTTATATTCTTAATTATTCTAATCCATTTTTAATATTTAATTTCCAACAGAGCACTACAAAATTCATAAGTGTATGAAAATTTTCTCCTTTACATATTTCATATTTTCTAAAGATTGAATATATATGAAATGTGACATTTCTAAGTTAAATAATGTTTTCTGATCTGAAATAAAAATAATAAAAATTCAAAGGTAAAGTATAAATATTATTTTATTTTTAAATTTAAAACACACTATTTGTATAATTCTTTCTTGCTTTAGAAAAACAAGATCTTTATTATACTAGTGCCATCTTAATATCTATATGTAGTTGCTTAATGCCACCAACTTCAACCAATGGTGTTTGTAGAAAGTATTACAAAAGAGCTCTAGAATCACTATTAAAGCAACTGTCTTTATTCTTTGACAAATCAGGACCTGCTCTTTGTCTTTTCACAATATAATCACCTATTCTTTCCAAAAAAAATTATTTCAAAGCTGAATAACTAGATTTTAATTGCACTACTCTAATAATGGTTTATTAGTGGATTATTGTGGTGATTTAATATACACTGTGTGATCCACAGATTGAAAGCTCAGTAGAACTCTAAAATTACATTTAATTAATAAATAAGTGTGTCAACATGATAAAAATTTTTAACTGGCATAAATAGCAACCATAAGCAAAACATAGCCTTTGCTTACTAAAAACAAATTCATAGCCTGGCTACTCACCAACGTGCATAACACTACTACCTCGGAAAATACTGTTCAGAACTTACTTTCCTGGGCTTCTTATGAAAAACCAGGGAATGCATGGTAAATATCTTGAAGACCTAGATTTGAGTTCAAATTGTGACCTTGTCACATATTTCTTCACTCTTTCAACCTTTAATTCTTGTAACTATTAAAGTGTAGCCAAAACGACCATCCTTGCAGAGCTGTAGTAGAGATAATTAATTGAAATGCTTAAAAAGCTTTTGAATAAAAATGTCATAGAAAAAATAATATTTTAGCAATGTAGATACAGTGCTTGATTTAGTGAATCCCTGCTACTTACAGTCAAATTGGAAAAAAAAATGTTACTTCATCCTGTAACATAATATATAACTTTAAATTGGGAGAGGCAGGTGGTGACATCCCTCATAAGGGGATGGTCTTTTATCACATAAAATGACCATCATCTATTCCAGCTATTTGGGCCTAATCAAACCAAACCAGATGGGAAGGTAAATTAAAGTTGACTACATGCAAAAAATTGCTAAGAATAACTCCTCTCTAATCAACAATACATTATTTATTGTGGGCCTTTGTTTCTGCATTGTAGTCTAGCAGTCACAGAAACAACAAATGTAAGTAAAAAATTTGAACTATAAAAGCGCTGATTTCATGGTTTATTCTAATAATTTATTATTGTCAAACTATACACTCTTTCTAATAATCTTGAAAAAGTGTTTTTAGGTTTATAGTGGTTAATGTCCTGTTCTTTGTAGCACTTCTCTCTTATCTTCATCAAATGGTCATCCATTCTAGAATACATAGAGTATGTTACGGGCTCAATTTATATGCTGAAATTCTAATACCCAAAACCTCAGAAAATAATTTTATTTAGAGATAGGCCTTTTAATGAGATAATTAAGATAAAATGAAGCTATTAGTGTGAACCTTAACTCAATCTGCCGGTGTCATTATAAAAAGGGAAAATGGGTACACAAAGAGATCTTTTAGATGCCTAGGCACCATGGAAAGATCACATAAAGAAATAGTTTAAAGGCAGTCATCTGCATGCCAAGCAGAGAGGCCTAATAAGAAATCAAGCCTTTGACATCTTGATCTTGAACTTCTAGCCTCTAAAGATAAGAGAAATTATATTTCTGTTGTTTAAGCCACCCAAAACTCTGCAATAGTTTTTTATGGTAGCCTAACCAACTAATAGAGTGTTACAAACTCAGAGTAGACAAAAAGAAATTATGTTTGTTAAGAATATGTTTGGTTTTAAGCATAGGGCTTCACGAATCTTAAGGTTTGATTTGCCTTTTTGAATCTTTTAGGCACTATCATACTGTTAATCCATGTAACAGCCTTTGAATAAGCACTGTATCAGAATTTCTAAGGGTCAGAATAATCAATCAAATTCAGTAGACACAGTAAGCTTCAATCTGATATTGTATTTACTTAATTTGTGGAAGAAAAAGGACTGGAGAAATAGCAGATAGATTTTAATCTCATGGGGCGGTCCAGCAGCTATACATACTGAATTTAATTTGCCCTTTACCCCATGGTAATACAAGGCTTCCACAGACAAACAACTAAGAACCAAGGTGCAGACAGGTCATCTTGACCCAGAGAGGCTGCAATATCAGCTTCCCAGCAACTAGACAGGCTGGCAGTTTGCATGAAAATTCAGTTTGCTCAGTCCAAGGTGTTATACTAATTAAAGGAATTTACAGAACAAACAAAAAAATTCCAAATTGATTTTAAATATAGTTTTTTAAGTAAATATTCATCAAGCTCATTTGACAGCAGGCCAACATTAACCCAGGCCAGATATTTACCCTCTAATACAAGCCTGCTTAGAGAAGTTTAAAGATGGTGCATAATGAAATGAGGAGGTATAATCTCGAGAAGCTTATTAGTCAGCATAGTGTTTCATTTACTGCAAACTTGAACTAACCTTTCTTATGGATTTACAGGCTCAAAAGTTAAATTTTGATGGTTTCCTAAAGTTGGTGAAACTCTGGGATGCTAAGTCAGGGTAAGGATGCTCATAAATGATAACTACATAAAAATCAGAATTCATTGGCATACATTACTATCAGTAGGACCACAGTATATGGGCCAGTGCATTTCTTCCATGTGAAAAGCTATTCAAGTTGTAAGACACCAACCCTTAAAAAAGCTTGAAAAGCATGCAATCAGTTTAAATATATTACATTATATTTATTGAAATTAGACCCTGGTAACTTCCGTGTTGATCTCATACCTTCCTAGTCCTCCACCTCTGTGAAGTGTCCTAAATGCTCAAAAGGACCTTTGTTCTTTATCTGCAGAGAAAATTGTATAAACTTTATTAAAGCTGGTTGACTGTTGTTCCTATTTCCACCACCACATCATTGTCTTAATGTACTTTGTATGTATACATAAATGTCATTGAAAAACCAAAACATAAACTTTCACTTTTTTCTTTTACTTCATTTCTAAATACATTCTCTTGAGTATTTTCTATGTGGAAATATGCTTTGTCTGAGCTTTATTCACTTATTTTCTAGAAATAGCTCAATGCTCAGTTCTTTTCTATTTTTATTTCATTTTTAGAAAGAGAAGAGAGAGACAGAGAAAAGGGGGGAGGAGCAGGAAGCATCAACTCCCATATGTGCCTTGACCAGGTAAGCCCCAAGTTTTCGAACTGGAGACCTCAGCGTTCCTAGGTCGACGCTTTATCCCTGCGCCACAGTAGGTCAAGCTATGCTGTGTTCTTAATTTTTATCTTACTTTTGTATATTGCCACATGCAGGAACTGACTATGTAGTTCTGTTTTAAACCACTGTGGCCCAAGAGGCAGTCTACATTGGCATCACATCGTTACTGAATCCCATACTTGTTAGTAATGAGGGTCTCAGAAAAGAATATTTTGGAAGACAAGCAGTTATTCTAGTGGTATCCACTAATAGGGCCTAAAAAAAAATTTAGCATATCATTCTAACCTTTCAAAGTCACTTTTTTGGGGGATACTGGTTAAATCATCCAGTAATTTTTACTTCTGTTACAGCAAAATTTTATCTATATTTTTTTTAAAGCCTGTGTTCTATAAGAATTGTCTTTTAAACTAAAAGGACTTTAAAGCTTCATTAAGGAAAGAATGCTTCAACTGCCACTAGAAACTTCTCACTACATAGTCATGGGTTAACTGATTCTGCCGAGATCACAGAATGCTAGGATACCATCATGTAGAAGCAGGTACACACTTATTTTAGGTTTAGCAAAATTAGTGCTTAGTCATCTATATGATGACTAATATTCCGTGAAATGTCTTAATATCCATAATCTGTTTCAACTTCCATTCTGAATTTTGTTTAACACAACATTTGATTTTATCATCCACATAGATAGTATTCGGCTTAATAATCTTTAAAAACTATTAGACTTCAAGCATGATAGTTTTACTATTTAAATTAGAAAAATATTGTTATGTTTGTTCTTGACCACCATAATGAATGGGCTTGCTTTTGACCACTGCAAAATTGTCCGGTACATTCCTATTTATCTACACATGATATTTTATAAATGGATGCGCTTAACAAGTGTTACACAATTTCAAACTAAAATAGAAACCCATTTACTTTGGAGTCTGATTTGTATTACCCAGTAATTGAATTGCTTTATTCCATTGCTTTCCAGAAGAGTACATACAATTCCCTTAAACTCTAAAAATAGTTGCTAAAATAAAAGCAGTTTCTGCCTCATTGTCTTATTATTAACTTAAAAATTTGATTTTCTAAAAGAACTGCATCTTGGTCCTATACATGAGAATTGGAGCATGGAACTGTGTCTCAATTTGCTGGTTTTAAGACTGACCCAATTCACTTTGTAAAGATTGATACCAAAGACATCTAAAATCAATTATTTCTTGGAGACCACTTAGCTATTACATAGGTAGCTCAATTTCACTATGTTAAATTCACTCATACCACTGCTACAACCTCTCTTACCTCAAACATACGTATTTGTTCATTAGAAAGCAATTCTTATTAGAAATAAATTTTAACATTCTCCCTGACTAGAAAGAGAACACTTAAAGATATGAACAACTTATTTTCAGAAAGAACTACTGTAAAGCCAGGAGGCACGGCCAGGGCCACTATCACAGCAGCCTTCTGGCCCATGCAGGTTCACATTGGATTCGGACAGTCGGTAAAGAAACCATGGAGCCAAAAACTGGTGGGCCATAGTCTTTAATCTAGCTTGTACCCGGCGGGCAAGTAAAAATACACACTGGGCTCCAAAACCCACTCACATTCAGTGCTCACAAAGCCACTGACTTATCCGAGTTTCCTAGAATCAAAGGTTTCTAGCTCACCAGCCTTATTCACCTCTGTTCCCATCTCCTTCCTTATCCCAGATACAAACTCTACACAAACTGGCATCTCACTCAGCACTCCACCATCTTGGCTGCTTTTCCTGGCCTCCTCCACGTGGCCTCCTTCCGCTGCTGGCTCTACTCTCTCCGCTCTCTCATGCTAACCTCAGAAACCAAGAGCACAAACTCCCGTTTTGCCCCCACTTTATACTGTAGCTTCACAACCTCTAATCCAATATACAAAGTAGGGAAGTCTCTAATACAAGGTCACCTCTGAGGCATGATTGGATTGTACCACCCTACATCAAAAAGGGTAGGAAAGGCTTAATCCCAAAACCAAGCCCCAGGCTACAAGGATTCTCAACACACATTAATATCACCTGGGCGAAGGCATCTTTAACAAAGTGAGCATAATACATTTTATCTGCCCAACAACTACAATGAATGAAACCAAGTGTAAAGCCAGTGGCCACAGCCACCATCACAGCCGCCTGGGCCATGCAGGTTCGGGTTTGATTTGGACAGACGGTAATGAAACAACAGAGCCAAGGACTGGTGGGCCATTAGGTTTAATCCTAATTCGCACCTGGTGGGCGAGAAATATACACAGTGGGAAAACACTTTCCTTTCCATTTCGGCCTCCCAAAGCCACTGATTTATCCGAGTTTCCTAGAATCAAAGGTTTCTACCTCACCAGCCTTATTCACCTCTGTTCCCCATCTCCTTCTCTCTGCTCAAACTCTGTACAAACTGGCTTCTCTTTCAGCACTCTGCCATCTTGGCTGCTTCTTCTCTCCTTCACATGGCCTTTCTCTGCTCTCCTTTATAGTGTAGAAATCAAAACCTTTAATCCAATATACAAACAAAGAAGTCTGTGATACAAAGCCACTTATTTAAGGCATAAATGAGATTCCTCATAAGAGTGCACCACCCTTATCATGAGAAGATCTTAGTATTAAAAGGGTGAGAAAGTCTTAGTCTTAAAACTCAGCCTTAGGCTATAAAGACCCTGCCTACTTATAGCCTGTCTCCTACACCCAATGCAAACTATAAGTGAGCAAACATATATATCATATTTACAAACTTACTTGACCAACACTAAGTAGTTGTGTAGTAAGTATTTGCTTAATTAATTGTTTTTTGTGGGGTTTTTTTGTATTTTTCTGAAGCTGGAAACGGGGAGAGACAGTCAGACAGACTCCCGCATGCGCCCGACCGGGATCCACCCGGCACACCCACCAGGGAGTGATGCTCTGCCCCTCCGGGGCATCACTCCTTCGCGACCAGAGCCACTTTAGCGCCTGGGGCAGAGGCCAAGGAGCCATCCCCAGCGCCCTGCCATCTTTGCTCCAATGGAGCCTCGGCTGCGAGAGGGGAAGAGAGAGACAGAGAGGAAGGAGAGGGGGAGGGGTGGAGAAGTAGATGGGTGCTTCTCCTGTGTGCTCTGGCCGGGAATCAAACCCAGGACTTCTGCACGCCAGGCCGACGCTCTACCACTGAGCCAACCGGCCAGGGCCAATTAATTGTTTTTTAATCACATAGCCTTGAATATATCCTTAAACTTGGGCAGTAATAATATGACTACTTGATAAAAAGAATGTTTATGTGCAAATGGAAGTATTTTTCCATTTATGTTGTATGTATGGATATTTTACCACTTTTTCTATTGTTGTTCAAATAAGTTTGTAAATATGATATATATGTTTGCTCGCTTATAGTTTGCATTGGGTGTGTGGGACAGGCTGTAAGCAGGCAGGGTCATTATAGCCTAAGGCTTAGTTTTAAGACTAAGCATTTTCACACCCTTGACTGATTGCATGATGTAGGGTGGTACACTCTCATGAGAAATCCCATTATGCCTCAAATAAGTGACTTTGTATCAAGAGATTTCCTTGTTTGTATATTGGATTAAAGGTTTTGGTTTCTGTTGGAATCCATGGGAGTCTGAAAGACCAGAGTAACAGGCTTTATTGAAAGGAAGAAAGGAACCCTGCCGGGCACTCCTCCTGGGGGAGAAGAGCACCGGTTACAGACTAGGGGCCAGTTATATAGTGTTTGGGAGAGCCTGAGGGGATACTGAGGCAAAAGTCCTGGTATGTCCGGAATGCTCCTCCTTGGGGGGCTTCGAGCATGTGGGTGTTGAATCAAAAGTCCTGGTGTGTCCGGAGTCCCTCCTTGGGGCGGCTTCTCAGCTTTTTGGAATTCCTCTGTCTCAGGGTCAATAGTCCAGTAAGGGTGAGGTCTGACAGATAAGCGGAACATCAAGAGGGCAGTTTGGAATTCACGTATCTATCATTTCTTGACTCTGTGGTTACATATAAAAGAAAGGCAGTTATTAATTTTATAATATATGGTGAGGGGTGATGAGGAGAAAGAGGAGAAACAATTGGAAAATTATTTCTTCTTCTGGAGAGAACTCGAGAAGGGAATCTTGCCAAGCCAAGTCCCCCATCCAGTTCAGAAGGTCATCAATTTCCATGCTGCAAGGTCTGAACCAGGTGATGTCTCTGGAAACCTGAGTGAGGAAGTAAAAAAATTTTGCGAGGTAATAATTGTTAGTTGCTTGCTGCTAGTGCCAAGTGGACAGAGTGACATGGTGATACATAGTCTCCTGGATGAGCCTCATGAGATGTGCTGGACTGGTTCCCTTCAAGTGGGAGGACATGTGGAGATTTTAAAATACAGGAAACCTGTTGGTGTAAGATTTTTTAGAAGGATTGAATATGTGTGGTAAAGAGGAAGAGGGTTTGGAGAACATTCAGGAGGGAACTTCTCGGGCTGAGGGGCGGCTTCTTCCTGCTGTCATCCCTACCTATTTGATATTTCCCTCATGAAGTTCTCCTTGGGTGTTGGGGAATAGGAGTATAGGAGAATTTGATTGTATGTAATCCTAGAAATTTCTCTCATCCCAGCCTGTATGAACTTAATAAAGAAAGAGGCAAGTATTTGGAGATTAGCAATGCAGAGATAAGGAGGGTTGTATAGGGGTGTGTGTGTGAAAGTTCTTCCATGGTAAAGTTAGAGATATTTTTTCCTGGCAGACCTGGAGAGAGTAGTTAGCCTGAGTTAAAAGAAATGTTTCGTGTCCGTTTGTAGGCTCTTCTTCAGCCAAGAGGACCCAGAGATCTTGTCCTTTTACTATGTGAAGGGAAAAAGACTGAGAAGCGTTAAGAGGTGGATGCTATTCATTCTCCTAGTTCTTCAGGGATACAGGAGAGCTTTAGGGTTAGGGGACCTGTAGGGGTTGAAAGATAGGATTTAGGAGGTTTGCTGATATAGGGTTTCAGATTTTTCTGTTTCATGAGGGCAGGTTTCAGGGTTGATATGTAGGGTTAGGTAGATTTTTCCAGTGGTCTGATTGGCGAAGGTCTGCATGCAGTTCTGTAAGAAACTAGTAAACAAATGTAAGAGGCAGGGTTTAAAAGTTAGAAAAGTAAATAGGAGAGTGAGTGAACTAATGAAAGGCAATAGTAAGATGCCCAGGTTGCACAAAACCACTGATTCCATGTATACAAATCCGCTGGGCTTCAGAGAGAGAGAAAGTAGGAATAAGACAGGGAAGTGGCCAGTTCCCCTGCCCCTAGATCTACTTTTGTAGAGATTTCTAAAGCAATAAGAAGAGAAATTACCTGTATAGCTCGTTTGGTCCTTACATTGATGGATAGTGTATTAGGAACTGGAAGAGGCTCATGGGGTGGGATTAGGTTGATATTTCGGGTGAGATAGATTAGGGTACAGGTTTTTGTCTAATTAGTATGGAGACACTGATAGGTGTTGGTCCCACATGAGTAGAAAGTTCCTGATTTGGTGAGGTAGGTTGAAAGGTGCAGTGGGAGTGAGTTGTCAGGATTACGGTGTGTGGACCTGTCCATGTGAAAGTCAGTCCTTGGATGATGTAATGCTGGAAGTGCCTTTTGGACAGTGTTTGAACAATTTGCTGAGTGACCTATAAAACCTGCAAGTACTTAGGGAAAGGGTGTTACATTTCTACACTTTGCAGTTAGAGTTTAAGTCCTAGTGACCACTGCTTCTAGCTGGAATTACCAGCAGGTCCCAGCCTATAATAGGCATGGGGCATTGAGATAGGAGGAACAAAGGAGATACTAAACATTAAATAAAGCAATAAAATCAGACTGTCAATACCCACAGTAGAGATCTTTGAGGGATAAATAGAACTTAAATATTCAAGCAAGGCATAGTAGATGGCCCTTGTGTTTACAAGAAATGAGATCAGTTTATCTGTTTTTGGAAGAAATACCTTAGGCTCGTGAATGATGTCCTTGGGCCTTCAGTGGCAATTCTTAGTATGTTGGGCAAGGTCAGGTCACAGGTAGCTGGAGTAGGGCTAGAAGAGACTGAACCCTCCCTCCATGGAGAAAGGGGGCAGTTTACCTTCTCGTGTCCCTCTTTCCACAGCACAGGTGTGTCACCGGTGGGGCCAGGAAGCCTGGCCTTTCTTTCCACTCTGGAGCAGGGCCTTGATAGAATGCTGTGAAACCCCTTAGGGCACTGGAGCCAAAAGTTGGTATTTCCTGATCTCTTTGGGCCTTATTTGCCTTTTCTGGTACTTTATAGACCTTAAAAGCCATGCTCAGAAGATCTCACTGAGGGGCTTGACTAAGAGAGCAAAATTGGGAATTCAGTGTTTAAAGAAGCCTATTAGACTGAGGAAAGAAAATATTTGATCTGTTGTGGTAGGTGGTTGGAGACTGTGGAGGGTCTGAGTTTGATTTAGGGTGAGACTTCAGGTGGTGGGGGTTAAAGTAATGCCTAGATAGACTAGGGACTGAGAATAAAGTTGAGCCTTAGCAGAGAAGACAGGATAACACTTCATAGTGAGGAAGTTAAGAAGGGTGGTGGTGAGTCTCCTTGAGGCAGGCAGGAAGGGGCTGCAGAGGAGTAGGTTATTTATATATTGTAAAAGAGTAGTACTAGTTTTGAGATTGCATGCTGCTAAATCCTGAGCTAGTGCCTGCCAAAACAGGTGTGGGCTGTTTCTGATCCCCTGGGGTAAAATAGTCCATGTAAATTGCTGGGCTGCATTAGTGTCTGGGTAAAGGCAAAGAGAAAATAAGAGTCAGGGTGTAGAGGAATGGTAAAGAAGGCATTCTTGAGGTCTAGGACCATGAAGTGAGTGGTGTTTGAGAAAATGTGTGACAGTAATTTGTAGAGATTAGGGACTACTGGATGGAGAGAAATTACTGCCTCATTGATTAGGTATAAGGCTTGTAAGAGGTGATAAGCTCCTGAAGGTTTTCGAACAGGAAAGATGGGGGTATTGCAGGGAGAGTCCGTGGGGATGAGTAAACCTGGTTTATGAGGTGGGTAATTACTGGTTTAAGGCCTTAGAAACAGACACAGTTACACATTAAACAAAGACTTCACATATTATGAATTAAGAAATTTAAATGAACGCGCTTTAGTTGTTTCAATTCACTAGAAATATTTTCTGACAAACAATGAGACAAGACAGATTACTTACTCACATAGCTTAATATACAATTCTGTTTTTTAAGTTTTTCAAGATGGCAGGGAGTTGCCAGCAAAGAGGGGAGGAAGAAAGAAAGCAGACGGATGGACAGTGTGAGCAGCTGGATGGAAAGAAGGAAAGTCAGATTCTGCAGGAGGAGAGAAGGAGGTTAAAGTATTGGTGTGGCGCCACATGGTCAGAGGAGTCAAAAGGATTTAGAGCTCTGAGGAGAGAGGAGAGGGTGAGGAGGAAAGAGGCACAGTCACAGTTTGTAAGGAAGGAGGAGGGGTCGGAGAGGAGATAGGACTGCAGTTTGTAAGGAGGGAAGAGAGGTCAGAGATGAGACAGGCACAGCTTCTAAGGAGGGGAGAGGGGACGAAGAACACAGTGGAGAAGGGAGAGGCCCCTGGCCAGCAGGGGAGGAGAAAGAGAGACTGATGAATGAGAAAACAGGATTTAGTGAAGGAAAGAGGCTTTCTGGAGGGAAGAGACTCCAGCAAAAAGATTTGCTGAGAGACTAGAGAGGGGTCCCGAGAGAGGGGTGCCCCAGGGGTCAGGCAGGAGAAGGAGAGAGTTTGGGAGTCCGCGGAGAAGGAAAGATTAGGAGCAGAGGTTTTAGGTGAGGTTTCTTTGGCCAAAACCAGCCTGTGTGTAGAACAGAAAGTACAGAAATTAAGGACAGGAGAGAAAGGAGAAGAAAGCCTGCACGTAAGGAACTTCTGATGCCCTCCCCGTCCGGTGGCAGAAATTGTCAAGATCTCTTAGGATATTATTATCGAATGTCCTGTTTTCAGGCCAATGGGAGTCATTGTCTAGTCTGTACTGAGGCCATGCCGTGTTAGAGAAGAAGATTAATTTCTTTGGTTTGAGGTCTGAGAGACCGAATTTGGCGAGGATTTTTATGAGACATCCTAGAGGGGTCTGATCGGAAGGCTTAGACCCTGAAGAGCCCAAAGTGGAGACAGGTGAGCAAGAGGGGGCGTCCCTGCCTTTTGTCACTGTCTCAAGAGGAGAGAATCTCCGTGTGGGGGAGTCGTCCCTGATAGAGGTCGTCACCACCTGTCAGGGAGCTCCGAGGACGAGAAGTCTGAGAGAGTGGAGAGGTTTGGCTAGGCGCCTAGTCTTCCGTGCAGTCCACTGAGACTGAGTCAAACCCCTCAAAACGTGAGGCGTGTCAGAGAAAACCGTCCGACCAGAAAGGGGTATTTTTAGAGAAATTTAGAGGCCAACCGGAGAAGGGGAAGGGAGAAACTCCTTACCTTCTGGTCCAGCAGGGGTTCAGGACAGGGTTAGACTGCCGGCCAATCGACCTACAATTACACGTCCAAACAGAATCAGGGAGTAAGCCCGGGATGAGCTGCCGCTGCCCATTGCTTCCCTGGTTGTAAGTTTGAACGGCAAAGAGGGATCGTCCAGGCAGTTAGTACCCTGTCCCGGGTTTTGGCACCAAATGTTGGAATCCATGGGAGTCTGAAAGACCAGAGTAACAGGCTTTATTGAAAGGAAGAAAGAAACCCTGCTGGGCACTCCTCCTGGGGGAGAAGAGCACCGGTTACAGACTAGGGGCCAGTTATATAGTGTTTGGGAGAGCCTGAGGGGATACTGAGGCAAAAGTCCTGGTATGTCCGGAATGCTCCTCCTTGGGGGGCTTCGAGCATGTGGGTGTTGAATCAAAAGTCCTGGTGTGTCCGGAGCCCCTCCTTGGGGCGGCTTCTCAGCTTTTTGGAATTCCTCTGTCTCAGGGTCAATAGTCCAGTAAGGGTGAGGTCTGACAGATAAGCGGAACATCAAGAGGGCAGTTTGGAATTCATGTATCTATCAGTTTCTACACTATAAAGTGGGGCAGACCAGGAGCTTGCTCTCTCGGGTCCTGCTATCACCATTGCAGGGGCCTCCCTGACCCCTTCATGGGAAAAGCAGGTTTTCTTCTCTTGTGGTTTGCCTGTCTTGGTAAGACACCAATAAACAGAATGGCCACCATCCTCCGACTCTGCCATTTCTTTACCATCTGCCCGAATCCTATGGGAACCTGCATGTGAATGGCCACAGTGGAGGCTCCTGGCCTTACATATAATATGTAGAAAATGTATCTAGATATTTAGTAAGACAAAAACTATATTACCTGTAGTAATATATAAATTTGAAAGCATTAGTTATGCCTCTCTAATTTTTAAAATTTCTTGAATGCTACAAATATAAAAAAAAGGTTTACAGAGCTGTTGGATTATTTCTAACTTTATACTGTATTAAGATGTTCAGTTTCTGTTTCTAATTAGTTGTTAACATACACAGAAATATTTGACCCCTTTGTTAAAGACTATTTACCATTTCTATCTACTTTACCAGAAGCCATAGGGAACAATATGTTAATTTATATGCAAAGCACTGCAAACTTGCAGGAAGCAGTCAAACAAAGACCAAATGTTTACTAGGAGAGTACCATGTTCCCAAATCTTGATAGAAAGCAGAATTATGACATGAGGCTGTGCCTGTAGCTATTTGGCTATTGAAGCTGTTGGTCAAATAAGTTTTTAAATATGATATATGTTTGCTCGCTTATAGTTTGTATTGGGTGTGGGGGACAGGCTGTAAGCAGGCAGCGTGGTTATAGCCTAAGGCTTAGTTTTAAGACTAAGCTATTCCCCACACCCTTGGCTGTTGCATGATGTGGGTGGTGCACTCTTATGAGAAATCCCATTATGCCTTAGATAAGTGACTTTGTATCAGAGACTTCCTTGTTTGTATATATATTGGATTAAAGGTTTTGATTTCTATACTATTAAGTGGGGCAGACCAGGAGCTTGCTCTCTCGGGTCTTGCTATCACCATTGCAGGGGCCTCACTGATCCTAGACCCTTCATGGGAAAAGTTGTCTTCTCTTGTGGCTTGCCTGTCTTGGTGAGACACCAATAAACAGAATGGCCAACCATCCTCCGACTCCGCATTTCTTTTCCATCTGCCCAAATCCAATGGGAACCTGCATGTGAATGGCCATGATGGTGGCTCCTGGCCTTACAGAAGCTTATGAAAGTCTCCTTTGCACTTCCCCTGTGTGCTAATGATATACAAATATAGGATCTTGCAGAATTCAATAGAATTCCAGTAACTTCCTGAATTTAGATGTTTTGAATAAACAAAGTTAGTGGACTTTTCTCAACATATAGCTGTTGTGTGTACAATGGCCTTCTCAGAAGTATTTTTTGTTGTTTGTATGTGGCATTCAGCAATCTTAGTGCCAGAAGTTAAGCTTTTGGATGCAATAAAATAAATTTCTGGGAGAAAATGACAAGAACGTGTGTTGGATTTCTCTTCATGTCAACACAATACAGCAGCCATTTTATTACCAGTGTGCTGCAAGAATTTTTAAAACATCCAATAACTGACTCTGTAGTCAGGGGCCCTGACCTCCTTTCCATTAGATTGTCAAATGAAAAAATGACAACAGCCAAAACAACAATAACCTTCTAGTGTGAATGAATCAAAATTATACCTATTTTTTGTCAGGTTGGCAAAAAATATAATTCTTGTGTGTCACAGAATTTTAGTTATTAGTTTATGTGTGCCATGAGATGGAAAGGTTGAAAATTGCTCCAGTAGAGAACTAAAGTGCTTTCTAGTTTATGAGCACACTTATTAAAAAAATCAAACTACATTAAACTTGAGAATTAATGCTAAAGAGGAAAATAAAGAGAAAAAATGTCCATTATGCTTAGTATAAAGCAGTGGTCCTTGCTTTTAAATTTTTGATGTGTTGTGGGAAAGAAGTTAAATTTATGTTTGATTCAGATTTTAAAACCCAAATTACTTGTTCTAAGTGGAAATGGAAAGAGGATGTGACATAGTTTTGCTTAAAAAGCTTTCCATAAAAACAGAATCTAAGAGTATATTAAAAACTCATTTGTCAGATATCAACAGAGTTTATTTTAGAAAAGTGAGGATAGATCAACTCCATTAAAAATTTATCTCATTACATATTATTTCCCCCCTGTGGACTGAACTGTCATTGTTTGCCCCCCAGCTTTATGGAAGTACAATTGATGAATGAATATTGTACCTATCTAAGACATACAATCCAATGTTTTGCTATGTATACACACACATACACATATATACACATATTGTTAAATGATTGTCATAATCAAGCTAAGTAACATATCTGTAATTTCACATAGCTGCTTTCAAATTTTTTATGGTGCAAAGATCTACTCTTGACAAATTTCAAGTATACAGTACTATATTGTTCAGTGAAATCACCATGTTATATATTAAATCTCCATCATATGCAGATGTACTGCATAACTAAAACTTGGTAACGTCTGACCAATATCTTCCCATTTCCCCCAGTTCCTTAGTCTTTGGAAACCAGTATTCTCTGCTTCTCAGATTTCAACTTTCTAGTTTCCACACATAACCAAGATCATGTAGTATTTGTGTTTCTATGCCTGACTCATTTCACTTAGCATAAGTCTTCTAGGTCTACAAATGGCAAGAGTTCCTTCTTTTTTTATGGCTAAAAATATTCTAGTATGTGTATGTGTGTGCACACACATGCAAATCACATTTTCTCCATTCACTGACAGTCACTTGCATTGTTTTTATGTCTTAGCTATTATGAATAATGTTTCAATGAACATAGGAATAATTATATCTCTTTAAAATAATTTTATTTACTTTGCATCTATACCCAGCAATAAGATTGTTGGATTATATGATAGTTCTACTTTCAATTTTTTAAAGTAATTTCCATAAGGTAGTCCATGACTGTAGCAATTTACATTCCCATGATGATGTTCAAGAATTTCTTTTTCTTCATACCCTTGACAACATTTGTATCTTTTGTCTCTTAATAATAACCATTCTAACATGAGTAACGTGATTCTGATTTACAGTTCCCTGATGATTAATGATGTTGGGTATTTTTCATGTACCTGTTGACTATTTATGTCTTTTTTTTTTTAAGAAGCATCTGTTCAAGTCATTTTCCATTTTTAAATTAGATTTTATTTTCTTTTTATTGAGTATTATTTTTATTTACAGGTTTTAGATATTAACTCCTTATCAGATAATGTTTTATAAGTATTTCTCCCATTCCATAGATTGTGTCTTCACTCTGTTGATATATTTTTTTTTTTGCTTTGCAGAGGCTTTTTAGTTTGATGCAGTTTCATATATTTATTTTTTCTTATTCTGCCTATGTTTTTGGATCATATCTAAGCAATAACTGTCAAGAACTATGTCAAGAAGCTTTTCCCCTATATTTTCTTCTAGTGGTTTAATAATTGCAAGTTGCGCATTTGACTCTTCAACCCACTTTGAGTGAGTTAATACTGTAAAGGGGTTTAGTTTTACTCTTATAGAAGTGCATATCCAGTGTTCACAACACATTGATGGAGGGCACTATCCTTTCTCCTAACCTTGACCATCTGTGAAATCTTGAAGTTTGAAAATGATGGTATTTCCTAGACCATGACCAGTACTAAAAATAAATGAATACATGTAATATAATTATAGATGGTATAAAGGTAATTTAATTTTTAATGTTAAGGAAAACACCAAAAAATAAAAATACTAATAGATACGTTTTACAGCCCACTCAATAACATTTTGCACATTTGAAATAATACAAGATTGAAAGCAGTGCCATTAGCAAGATGGTAGCGTGGAAGCTCTCCCTGTTGTTGCTGCACAGAATCACTGATATAACAGCATTTTTGGGAGCAAAATACCTTAAAAACAAATTCAGAATACAGTTAAGTCAAAATACTCCAGAGGAGCCTAAACTGAGGACAGTCACATTCGTATGGGTAAGAAAAGCCATTTCACTATATCCCTGTCCGTCCCTTCCTCAAACCAGCTGTGCATAGCACCAAGATCGCCCTCAGTCCACGGTTTCTCACATCATGGGAAAAGTAAAATAGGAGTGTGCACCTGGTTGCCTGGCCTCCTGGCCTCTCAAGGCATACTCTATTGAGCTGGTTTTTATCTCAGCATGTACTAATCACTGAACAATCTGCAAAACCCATTCCCCTGTGACACAAGGGACAAAAGAAAAGAAAGGAAATCCACTGACAGCTAGTGTGCCTCTGTGAGATTGGGAAGAAGTCACACAACTGAGGCTTTCTCTTCTAAGAGAAGGAAAATGAAGTAAAGGGTGTCATATCCCCAGCTTATCAGGGTGAGTGCTGCCTGTGGAACCACTTCCTATCTCTCCTCGTACTGAGCACTGAGCAACCTGTGCAGTCTGGGCCCTGAGACAGCTAGGAATATCGGAAAGGGGAGGACATCCTCTTATAGCCACCACTGAGCTGCAAGATTGTGAGAAGCACAGAGAAAAGTCTACGTCTTCAAATGTGCAGACAATAAAGAAACATAAAGTATCTAGAAAATATGATGTAATCAAAGAAAGAAAATCAACTTGAAAAAAATTGGAGATCTGTAAATTGCCCAACAAGCATTCAAAATAGTAATTTTAAAGAAACTCAGTGATAACATATAATTTCATTAACTAATGCCACTTTCATAAATTTAATTTAAAAATGAACATTGAAAAGTGGCTCCATGTGTTATGAGAGGATATGGACAGACAAAATCAGGAAAATGGTAAATTAACAAAATGAGGATATCATTGAAAAGAGAGAAATAAAGAGAACAAACAAAAATACTGGAGCTAAAGAATAAATTTGAGCTGAAAAATGTTCCAGTTATGTTTAAGAAATGTGCTCTGCATGTCTTTAAGATCCATTCCTCCAGCAAGATGCAAGAAAATGAGGAAGACCTAAATAAATGAAAAAATATCTCATGTTAGAAGGTTAACATTTTTTAAATGTCCATGTTACTAATATAATCTGTAGATTCAGTGCAATCCCTATCATTATTCCAATGGCATTTTTTAAAGAAATCCTAAAATTCAAATAAAACTACAAAAGATCTCAAATTGTCAAAGCAATTTTCAGCAAGAAGAATAAAGCTAGAGGCTTTATTTAAAAGTACTCAGCAAGGCTCTAGGATGCAAAACACTGTGGTAATTATATCCAAACATACACATAGACCAATGGAAAATAAGTGACAGCCCAGAAATAAATCCATGTGTTTACTGTCAACTGATTGCCAACTGGGCTTTGGGAAGATAATTGTCACTATCAAAGGCTAATGCAGATTTTTTAGTTTTTCTCTATGGCAAAAATCACCTTTAACTGACTTTTTTTAGTCCTGTCTGAGCTCACTGCCTTATTCAGACTCATTACAATAACCTCATTTATGGAGATTCTAGAATTCTATATAAAATATTACAATCAGAGTTATATAGATTTCTAGGAACTTATACATATATTAAATTCACTCCTTTATAGTTGATGCAGTGAACTGTTATTAATATTAACTTGATGTGTGACCAAAACTAGAAGAAAATATCCATTATGACTTCTGGTTCACTGAAATATTAAGCTTCTGCCATACACAATAAAAATTACATCAAAGCTATTCATTTACAGCAAGGATATCTGGGAACTTTAAGGACACTCAGATTTATCTGGTCCTGAATGAGTTCAACATATGAAAAAAAATGATGTAAGATATTAATAAATAAGAATAAATGGATGCTATTTTTAAACAAATACCTATACATAAAGCCAAGTTTCATATAATGCTTAAAATTTTGAAAAAATTAAAATATCACTTATACAGTAAAAAGTGAAGCTAAAATGCTCATCTTTTCCATTCATAGTTATGGTGTTCTAGAAGGATTAGTAAATGTCACCAGACATTGGCAAAATGGAAAACAAAATCATCTTTATTTAAAAAGAAAAATCATGCATTTTGTAAAGTCAAAGATAAATGCTTTTACAGTCTATACAGTCATACTTGATAAAAAAAATCTTATCAAATCAGAAAACACTAATTGGATTTCTATTTTAAGAAGAATTCTGAAAGAACAGTTAAAGAAAGTTTCATTAAAATAGCAATAAAATATAAACTGCCAAAGAAAACCTCAACTTATAAAAAATGGTTTTCAAGTAAAAAGTATTTGTGTTTCTGAGATATGGGCACAATTTGCTTTTGAAGACATTCAAATATCAAAGGATTCAGTTGTCCTTTTTTTAAACTAAAATTTGTATTATTTAAACATGTATTTTACTTCTAGAAAATTGACAGGTCACTGTGATATTGTTGTTCAGAATATTTTCCTTTTTGGTTGGATTTTATCATTTTAGACCTTGACCTTCTTTTGCTTTTCTAAATCCATTGAATTCTTTTGTAATACAGTTTATAGTTTCCTGCAAATCACTTAAAATGTGTTTTGGAACAGGAAAAATATATAAATATAAATAAGTAATTATTAAAAATAGGAAACAGAAACACTGAACATGGCTTATTAATAAATATAGTCAAGCCTGACCAGGTGGTGGCGCAGTGGATAGAGAGTCGGACTGGGATGCGGAAGGACCCAGGTTCGAGACCCCGAGGTCGCCAGCTTGAGCGTGGGCTCATCTGGTTTGAGCAAAGCTCACCAGCTTGGACCGAAGGTCACTGGCTCCAGCAAGGGGTTACTCCGTCTGCTGAAGGCCCGCGGTCAAGGCACATATGAGTAAGCAATCAATGAACAACTAAGGTGTTGCAATGAAAAACTGATGATTGGTGCTTCTCATCTCTCTCCGTTCCTGTCTGTCTGTCCCTATTTATCCCTCTCTCTGACTCTCTGTCTCTGTCTCTGTAAATAAATAAATAAAAATTAAATAAATATAGTCAATATTTTTTGTGTGTATCTAACCTTTTATAAAGACTAGAAAGCTTTTAGAGATTATATATAATACAATTGATATGCCAATCACAATCTTTCCTTGAAATATACAAATAAGAAACGGTGGTAGGTGTTAAGTTTCTTGATGTTTTTCCAGCCTTTATGCCTTTGCCATTTTATCAAATATCTCCCTACATGTAAAACTGATCTTACAGTCAGAGTTCTTCCTCAAATTCCAAACTCTCCTTGTGATATTAAACACTTCTCTTTCAGTTTTAAGTTTTTTTTCTGTATATAAAAATCATCATTACAAATAAATGCAATAAGTCAGATATATTGAATGCATCCTGCAGGACAGATTCTACTATATTACTGTATTGATTAATTTAATTGTCAAAGCAGTACATTAAATTCCATGATGTAATAGCTATTTCTTTCTTCTCTTTACCACTTTACAGAAGAGGAATTCCAGGCATAGAAAGGACAAGTAAGCTCTGAAATCATACTCAGTTTACTGTTGGAGGATTTGACCACAATTAGTCTAATTCTAAATCTTATACTTCTACCTACTATTTTATACTGCCTAATCAAGGCTAAATAAAAAGAAATAACTAGGCCCTGGCCGGTTGGCTCAGTGGTAGAGCGTCGGCCTGGCGTGCGGAAGTCCGGGTTCGATTTCCAGCCAGGGCACACAGGAGAGGAGCCCATCTACTTCTCCACCCCTCCCCCTCTCCTTCCTCTCTGTCGCCCCCCCCCCCCCCACAGCCAAGGCTCCATTGGAGCAAAAGATGGCCTGGGCGCTGGGGATGGCTCCTTGGCCTCTGCCCCAGGCGCTAGAGTGGCTCTGGTCCCGACAGAGCGACACCCCGGATGGGCAGAACATCGCCCCCTGGCGGGTGTGCCGGGTGGATCCCGGTCGGGCGCATGTGGGAGTCTGTCTGACTGCCTCCCCGTTTCCAGCTTCAGAAAAATACAAAAAAAAAAAAAAAAGAAAGAAATAACTATAAGAAGATATTTTAAATTAATATGTAAATTAAATAATGGAATATATATTATTTAGTATAAATTTATTACTTAAATTGGTGTTGTAATAGTTTTTTTTTTTAAGTTATGAATTATTCTTACTGTGGAAATTTAAAGTAACCCAGTTAAGGAAGTCTTCTCTGATTAAACAATTGCCCAAGACATATACACAAAATGACACAACTAATATATGTTTAAATCAATTTTCTAAAACTCAAAATGATACTTTTAAAATAAATATGTATCATGAAAGTAAATCAGTACATAATGAACTGTGAGTAAATTAATTCTGTAATTTGAGCTATACTCATTTTATTTACTTACAAAATTTAGAAAATGGATTGGTTGCTATTAAAGTAACATTGTATTATGTATAAGTTTATAGTTCTGCAAATGAAAGTCATTTGTTCTCTTCAGAAGTTTAACTCCCAATTAATTAACACTGACATAGCCCATCAAAGTTGTTTATGCCTAAAATCCACATAACAAACCACACATATATATACAACTGTCTTGTCATGAAATCCAAATTAATGAATTTCTAAAAGTCCTGTGATTTAAAGTTTTTGTTTTCTGTGCTTAAAAATGATTTATTTTCTGAGGTAACTTTACTTGCCTGATGTAATAATACCTCTTTGTTAGAGTAGGAGTTTTTCAACTTGACTGTGAGTAATGGATGCATTTCATTGTTTCTCTCTCTCTCTCTCTCTCTCTCTCTCTCAAAGAGAGAGAGAGAGAGAGAGAGAGAGAGAGAGAGAATGGCAAGGAGGGAGAGACAGAAACATCAAACTTCTCCTGTATGTGCCTTAACAGGGGAATCGAACCAGCATTCTCTGTGCTCAAATGATGCTCCAACCAACCAAGCTATCTGGCCTGTTTTGTGTTTCTTTCTTTTCTTTATGAAAATTTAAAATAAATATTATTTAAAGTTATAGTTTTTTCACTAACTTTCTAATAACCTTTCCATTTCTTGAAGGTTCTGAAATGTTTATCAATATTCAGAGGTCCAGGGCCAACGGACTGATGGTAGGCAAATGATAAATAATCTGGGAGATGATAGGAAAACATTTGAGCTGTTCATGGTACAAGGTTTATAAAAGAATATTTCTCCAACTTAAGAGGAATTATGAGAGAGGCTCCACTGTCCATGTCACCTTCACATATGTCCTATCTCCTTTTCCTCATTTTCCTCCTCTCCTGACTCCACCTCCCAGACTTCTCCTTCTCTTTCTACTTCTTTCAGCAGTCTGTGCCTGCTGGAAGAATGGTCCTAAAAAAAAAAAAAAAAAAGAATGGTCCTAATGGCATTGAGCACATTTCCTGGACATAATTGGAATAAGAAACTTTCATTTCTGCTAGTAGTATAATATTATCTTTCATTCCTTTACTCCCTCCTTGGCATACTTGAATAAATTATAGGTTAGAAATAATTAAGAATAATATTTATAAAAAAACAAGAGGTTACAATTTATGGTAAGGACATGGAGAAAGAAAACCATTGTACACTGTTGGTGTGACTATAAATTTGTGCAGCCACTATGGAAAACAATATGGAGTTTCCTCAAAAAAATAAAAGTATTATTATCATATGGTATACTACTGAGAATATAGCCAAAACAACTCACTATATTAAAAATATATCTACACCCTTATGTTCATAGTATTTATAATAGCTGAGGTAAGGAAACTATTTAAATGTTCATCAGTGAACAGTGAATGCATAAAAAGATGTGAGATAGACACACACACACACACACACACACACACACACACACACAATACTATTCACCCATAAAAAATGAAGAAATCCTAAACTTGGAACAATATGGATGGACCTGGAAAGCATTATGCTAAGTGAAATAAGTTACACACAGAAAACCAACATAATATTCATATATATGTGAAATATAAGGACAAACAAACAAATAAATAATAACCCCACCAAACTCACTGAAAAAGAGATCAGATTTTTGGTTATCAGAGCTAAGGTGTTGGAAGAGAGAAAAGTGGAGGTAGGTGGTCAAAAAATAAAAACTCCCAGTTGTAAAAAATAAGTAATAAGGACATAAGGTACAGTATGATGACTACAGATAACATTGCTATATGATATAAGAAAGTTGCTAAGAGAGTAAATTCTGAGAGTTTTTACCTCAAGAATAAATTTTTATTTCCTTTTTATTGTATCTATATAAGATGACACATGTTAGTAGCAATCATTTCAAAATATATATAAGTCAAACCAAAACAGGAGTGATATTTACAATATTTAACAATTTGTGAGAAATAAGCATATGTGTGTCAGTACTGATACATGTTATTGCTGGAGCAGAGTCCTGTTGAATTACTCACTACTGATTTGGTTGGTGAATTTGGGGAAATAACTTGGAGGGAAGAGCTGGGTTAGCACCAGGGTCAGGGAGAGCTTGAACATGATGTATTTATCAATTTGTACAAAAGCATTTAAATATTTAAACAATATGTAAGGCTGTGTTATTCAGCTTTGGAAATTAGAAAGTTGAAATTATTAATAATTTGAAGTTTGTTGCATGAGTTTTTGCACAAACTACAAAAATTTTAAATCTATTTAATTAAGCCATGGTGATGTAGAAAGAACTGAGATGTCCTAAAGTCCCAAAACATTCTTCAGGAAGAAGATAGAAGATTGAGAAAAGTGAAAATAAGACCTTTTGTTATATATAACAGTGATCTCATGTTTGATTAAGTCTGAAGTTATATTTGGTAGCTTCTCTTTCCATTTACATATTAGTAAAAATAATCTTCATGAATTAAAAATACAGGCTGAAAATTTACTTTTTCATCAGTAAAGGCCATGACAGTATGAAAGGTGTTTTTTCATTCTATTTTAAAATATATTTTTCTTAATAAATCATTTGGCAAATAAATTATAATCCATGATTTTATATTTGAAGCAACATAAACCCAGAGAATTATAATAAACTAAAATAATACCCCCTCAATAAAAAATGTTTCCCAGGAGAACAAATCATTGCTATCCATAAGATAAACCAGAAAGCAACGAGGTATGAGTTGCTGGTGTCTGAAACATGCCTACATGCTGGTTGAATGGTGGGCTTCGTTTTCCTTTTGAGTTTAAATCACATGTGTTCACTATTTGAAGTTGTAGCGTATAAAGGGATAAAGGGGGATGCTTTTAACAGATCTTATGATGCTAATGGGTGATTCCAAATCAAAAATTGATTATTGTTAGTTTGTCATTGCAGTATTTCAGAGGTCAAATGTAACCAAATCTTTCATAAACTCTGTTTTGAACCATTTGTTTTATAGATGCCATAAAGTGAATTGTATTTCCAGTCAAAATAATTGGCCAAAATGTATTCATTAACCGAATAAATGAGATTGATATTTCTTCTTTATATCTTCTAAAATCTTTTAATATTGATTAAATAATGAATTTATTTCTCTTATATATGGTTTCTGGTATAATTATTTATCTAGTATACTCAATCCTGAATTTTTTATCTTAATAAATTATGTTTGTAAATTACATTCTTACTTTTGAACCACTCTTCTTCTTTCTCACTATTTTTAATAGCAGCCCTTTTAAAATAATTCTGTCAAATTTTCTTAATACTTCAACTTCAAAGAGCTCTTTATAATTTCCAAAGATCTTCATGCAAGTTACCTAGCATTCTTATATGTTTTATGTGTATATGTGTTTATATACATGCATGTGAGTTATGTATGCATATACAATGCATATAATATATATACATGTTATACATATGCATAATGTATTACATACACACAAAAACATATAAATACATACAGACATGTATATGCATACACATATAGAGAAGGTATTGATAACTGATATAGATATTTTAACTTTCTTTTTCATTTTTTTCTCATAAACCCATGTGAATTAAAACATAATTTTTTTACTTGACATATAGCAGCACTGTTTTAGTGATATCTTGCTCTTTTATCACAGAAAACATGGTGGGAGAGCAGATTATAACTAATTCTTATATAGTAAATACTTGTTCCACTCTGTATAACTTTACTCCCAAATTTCCTATGTGACAAGTAAAATCAATGGTCTTAGAATCATTTAATAGATGTGCATAGGGAGACTGTAAATATTAACTGTCTAATACAAACTCTGAGGTCTGAAACCAGCACAGCATCTGTCAAATTTCCAAAATCAATGTGTACCATTACTTCACCCAATTACCATATGCATAGAAAGGAAATTTCCTATGAGCTATGTTGAACTTGTAGATCATTCCTACGACTAAATATAAGGACAAGTTCTGCAACACTTGTCATGGGCCTAGAACTCAGATTTGATTTAAATTTGCTCTTATTTGATCAGTTTAAAATGGACATTCTTTACTCATAGGTATTTCTGGATGAATAATAGGAGAAAATAATAATCTTTTTTAAAAAGAATATTTATTTTATTGGTTTTAGAGAGGAAGAGAGAGAGACTTTAGAAAGGAAGACAGAGATAAAATGAGAGAGACAGGAACTCTGATCTGTTTCTGTATGTGCCTTGACCAGGGGTCAAACTGGCAACCTCTGCACTGCAGGACGATGCTCTAACCAACTGAGCTATCCAGCCAGAGCAACAACAACAACAACAACAACAACAACAAAAAAACCCTCACAATAATATCAGGTCTACCGGAAAGTTATGTCCGTTTCTATCACAACAAGTTTCGACACGTAAGCACATGTTTATTTAACGCATGTGTACCTCTTTATTTTTATTACTTAATGTATATATACTGATGTAGCAAATTAACTAAAACAAAGTTGATTCACGTTAGTCTTATGTGTGAAGCGATAGTGTACCCATGGCTACTGATAAAGTTCATTTACGCCACTGTAATTTTTATGAATTTCAACAAGGAAGAAATGCTACAGAAGCATGCAGAAATTTATTGAAAGTGTTGGGGAAGGTACAGTTTCTGATAGGACATGCAGAAGATGGTTCGAAAAATTCGAAACAGGTGATTTTAACCTTTCTGATAAGCCAGGTTCTGGGCGACCATCTTTGATTGATGACGATGTTGTTAAGACCGGATTGGAGCAAGATCCTTTTCTGACAACATCGGAGATCGCAGGAAGGCTTAATTCAGCTCAGCAAACTATTTCAGACCATATTTGGAAGACAGGATTGGTGTGGAAATATTCAAGATGGGTGTCACATGAATTAAGTCAGAAGAATTTGGATGATTGAGTCGTCATATGCACATCTCTGCTTGCTCGGAACAAAATCGAGCCCTTCTTGAACTGGATTATAACTGGGGATGAAAAGTGGATTACCTACAAAAACATCGTAAGGAAAAGGGCATATTGTGAACCCGGAAAACCTAGCCCTTCCACCTCTAAACCAAATTTGACTCTGAATAAGAGAATGTTGTGTATATGGTGGGACATTCGAGGACCAATACATTATGAGTTTTTTTTTTTTGATGTTCCTCTTTTTTTTTTTTTTTTTTAATAAATTTTTATTAATGTTAATGGGATGACATTAATAATTCAGGGTACATATATTCAAAGAAAACATGTCTAGTTTATCTTCTCATTAAATTATGTTGCATACCCCTCGCCCAGAGTCAGATTGTCCTCTGTCACCCTCTATCTAGTTTTCTCTGTGCCCCTCCCCCTCCCCCTAAATCTCTCCCTCCCTCCCTCCTGCATCCTCCCTCCCCCCACCCCTGGTAACCACCACACTCTTGTCCATGTCTCTTAGTCTTGTTTTTATGTTCCACCAATGTATGGAATCATGTAGTTCTTGTTTTTTTCTGATTTACTTATTTCACTCCGTATAATGTTATCAAGATCCCACCATTTTGCTATAAATGATCTAATGTCATCATTTCTTATGGCTGAGTAGTATTCCATAGTGTATATGTGCCACATCTTCTTATCCAATCTTCTATTGAAGGGCTTTTTGGTTGTTTCCATGTCTTGGCCACTGTGAACAGTGCTGCTATGAACATGGGGCTACATGTGTCTTTACGTATCAATGATTCTGAGGTTTTGGGGTATATACCCAGTAGAGGGAAATACATTATGAGTTTTTAAAACCGAATGAAAAGCTCAATTCGGAGAAGTATTGTCAGCAACTGGATAATTTAAAGACAGCAGTCCAAGAAAAGAGGCTGGCGATGTTCAATAGGAAGAACATCATACTGCATCATGATAATGCCAGGCCACATGCTGCTTTGGGGACTCATCAAAAAATTGCAGAACTAGGCTGGGAAATTCTGTGGCATCCACCATATTCCCTGGACTTAGCACCCTCTGACTATCAATTGTTTTTGTCCTTACAAAATTTTTTGAAGGGCAAAAAGTTAAAAAATGAAGAAGATATTAAACAAGCACTGGTTCAATTTTTCGCATCAAAATATAAAACATTTTTCAAAAATGGAATATACAAATTGCCCTCATGCTGGCAAGAAATCATTAATAATAATGGCAATTATATTATTTAATAAAGTTTATTGACAGTAAGAAAAACTTGTATTTTATTTTATTTCAAAAATGGATAGAACTTTCCAGTAGACCATATAATAATCTTTTTTTAAAATGGCTTAATAAAAGGAAAAAATAGGCCTCATGTATAGAAATCAAAATTGAACAAACCAAACTTATTTATTATTTAAGTTACAACTAACAACAATGAAGTATTTATGAGCATAACCTCTTATGCCCACTGCATTTTTTAGGAATTCAAATAGGAACTGCTCTGGGCATCCTCTGGGGGTCCGAGAATGAATTCTAACTTTTTGAGCACAAAGGCACTTTTTTCAATCAATGACAGGATTGAAACTTCTATAGTATAGGGCAGAGGAAGTTTGAATTGATCAGAATAAGGTAAAAGGAGAGATTCCATGAGCTAAATTCATGAGAAAACTATAGGTTCTTAAAAAGTATGTTATTAGCATAAATTTTTTTATAAGTTTTCTAAATTGTTTGAATCTACTTTACGGTTGTAGGTCAGCTAACATAATGAATGTGAAAGCTTTTGAAAATGAGGACCGGATTTCCAAGACAGACATTTGAGTATCTTCACTGGAGTCAGAGCGATGACTAAAAAACAGATTCACTCTGTGACCTTGAGAGTGGTTACTTACCACTGGAGATATGCGTTTTCCTAGCAAATTACAAGACAAACAAATAAACAAAAAAACATTGAAACAGGCAACTCATAGGATCTTTTCTAGAACTAACGTCTATAACTTTATATTTCACTTCATTATATGTAAAAGAAAAGGTGACTTTGAGTAATATTAAGATGGAAAATAAGCCCTGGCCAGATAGCTCAGTTGATTGGAGCATAGTCTCAAAGCTCAGTGTTGATGGTTCGATCCCCAGTCAGGGCGCATACAGGAACAGAATGAAGTTCCTATCTTTTTAATTAAAATCAGTAAAATATACTATGGAATACTACTCAGCCATAAGAAATGACGACATCGGATCATTTACAACAACATGGATGAATCTTGATAACATTATACTGAGCGAAATAAGTAAATTATAAAAAACTAAGAACTATATGATTCCATACATAGGAGGGACATAAAACTGAGACTTAGAGACATGGGGAAGAGTGTGGGGGTTACGGGGTGGAGGGAGGAGAGAGAGGGGGTGGGGGAGGGGAGGGGCACAAAGAAAACCAGTTAGAAGGTGACAGAAGACAATTGGACTCTGGGTGATGGGAATGCAGCATAAGCAAATGGCAAAATAACCTAGAGCTGTTTTCTCTGAATATATGTACCCTGATTTATCAATGTCACCCCATTAAAATTAATCAAAAAATCAGTAAAATAAATATTAAAATATTTTTTAAAGAAGGAAAATAATATCAAAACAGATCTTGTTTGTTTTCTAAAAATTTGGGCTGAGAAATGTCATATTAACATCATTGCACGATAGTAACACCCTGGACAGTTTAATTTGTTAGCTGGCAAACTCCATTCCATTTATAAAGCTGAAATAAACAAAACTATTTTTTTTTTTACCACAGTTCTCAAGGAAATTATCTTGAAAAAGAAACTAGTTAGGAGAATGCAAAGAAATTTTTTTATTTAAAAACCCTGTAATTTTCCCAGCTGTGCCATAGGAAAAATAAAATCAAAGGACCTGATGTGTAACTGCTATTAATACATGGATATTTTCAAAATACTAACAGGCTCATTCAGAGAAAATAATAACAGCATTATCTGTGATGGTTTTTAATATAAGAAAATTACATTATAACAAATTTTAAAACTATTTCTTAGAAGAAATAATGTATGTGGAGAGACTCATTATTCAGCTGGTTAATTATAAGGACTTTTTTTAAGAACAATGTCTTACTATTTGTTTTCAATATATGTGCACATACATATTATATAATTTTGGTGCTGATTTTTATTATATATGTGATAAAATATTTCTTAAACAAGATTTATTTAGTTTTCATATCTGATACTGAAATTTTACATACTATGTTCCTTGTTTCTAAGAAAAATGATGTGGTTTGTGAGTTTGAAGTAGTAACTTAATGGTCCCTTTCAAGTACGCAAGGAGATGAGGTAGAAATAAGATTTTTTAAAAAGTGTTACTAATGTGAATCTTAAAGGCAGGAGGGGAATACAATTAGAAATTACAATTATAAAAAGATAATGAGGAAGGACTTGAGGACATTTTTCAAGCCAAACATTGGAATGTCTTTTACTGAAAAAGGTTAAGGTCACCTGGGTTCTCCACTTGATAATAAACTTATTTGCAGAGAGTTCTTTGTCCAAATTCCAATGAAGTGTTAATAACAGACCAAAGACCCAAACCAAGTTCCTCGGACTCTTATATAAGACCTCACTTTGTTATATTATAAAAGTTCATAACTTAAATTTTTAATTCGGCCCTGGCTGGTTTGCTCAGTCGGTTAAAAGCATCATCTGGACACAACAAGGTTGCGAATTCGATCCTGGTCAAGGCACATATGAGAAGCAACCAATGAATGAAAGACTGAGTGGAACAACAGATGAGTGCTTGCTTTTCCCTTCCCCTCTCTCTCCCTTCCTCATTCTGTCTCTCTGAAACAATAAATTAAAATAAATTAAGCCCTGGCTGGATAGCTCAGTCAGTTGAAGCAGTGTCCCGGAGCATGAAGGTTGCTGGTTAGATTCTTGGTCAGGGTACATGCAGAAATAGCTCAGTGTTCCTGTCTCTCATTCCCTGCCTCTTTCTCTCTCTCTCTTAAAAAAAAAAAATAATAATTTAAATTGCATACAGCTATTTTTAAGCTGTGGTAGGGTGCTTAGTAAGAATCAACATTGGTAATATGTTTCTTTATTAATTCCAAATTCTCTGCTTTGAGTCCCTCTTATATACATTAAAATATGTTGATGTCCACATAATATGATTTACAAGGGTCAAAGGCCCCTTACCAAAAACTCTTCTAACTATGACTTACATAAAACCTGTTCTTACCAGTAACTCATGTTTTTAACTCTAGCATTGAATAAAAGTAATAACTTACATGGGTACAGAATTAATTTATACATAATATTGATGGAGATGCTTATCAGATTAATTAGCCTCCGACAGATGAGCTTTGTATCATTAGGGAGTGATTCAAGGGAAGGTGAGCTATGGATGATGAGAACACCTTTGGAAAATGCCCACTGTACAAGAGTCTATCAGCTAAATTCAGATTAATAGTGTAAGAAATAGCAGAACAATTCATTTCCATTAGTCTATTATTGGCACTTACATTTTCATATTTAAATGCTAATTAATTTTTAGAAAAATAAAAAGAAAATCCTGTGGGTTTCCTTTATTAATTAATAGTGAACATTACATGGACCTACAAATTAAACTGAACTAGAATTGGAATCTGAATCTGCTACTAATTTATATTAAATATTTTCAGTTTGCTTGAATTTTTGAATAGCAGGTTGCTATTGTATAAAATGGGAAAGATAATAACAGCTAAGTTATCCAAGAACAATTTAGCAATGTTCAAACTTTCCAAAAATGACCTTGTCTCATCACAGTTTATAATATTTTTAAAAACTGGATATAATGTAGACAAATAACTAGGTCTCAGAGGAATAAAATGATAAAATCTGAAGAGATACACATAAACCTTAACCAGACTTTAAAAAAGATTGTGGATCCAGGAGGATGGTGTGTGCTAAGCTGTGAATATGATTACAGAAATGTCAATAATCAATATATGAAACAAAGACAAACCCAGCCTCATTGCATAATAATCTGCCAGGCTTGGATTTAAAATGAGAAGTGTAGAAGACAATTTGAGAATCACATAATGGAGGAGAAGGACAAAATAATTGCATGAATATATGAGTTCTGACTAGACAGCTTAAAACCAGACTTAGATAAACCTTATAAAAAATATAAAGGGAAATGAAGCAATTAAAAGAAGGTAAATTTTAAAAAGTGAGAACACCATTTGGAGAAAATAGTCTGCAAGTAGCATATTCCAAAATTTCATTTTTAAAATATGGAATGATTTGGGCACAGAGGATAAACAAATGAAAAGGATTAGTCATTAGTGTACAGCTACTGTACATCGGGTGTTTTATATTATATATGATTATTATGCAGGGGTGAGCAAAAGTAGGTTTACAGTGGTGAATATGTGAAAGTTTATTTTTATATTATTATGTTAATTACTGTATTATTTTCTATACAACTGTAAATCTACTTTTGCCAACCCTTGTTTATTATTTAATATAAATGTATAAACTCTTATTAGATACATACTGACATATGCGTGTGTATGTGTGTGTGTGTGTGTGTGTGTGTCACACCAACAACCTTGGAGGCTATTATTGTTTTCATTTAGGAGGTATGGGTTCCTATCATTTGATTAGTTGCCCAAGGTCATACAGTTTAGGGATGCCAGAATTGCCTTTGAGCTCCGTTTCATTCTGACTTTCAGTCTTAGAAATTAGGCAGCATATAATTCTGTCCCTCCCTGGAGTGCGAGCATATTTAATATAAGGAGGAACTACAACTGATTGAAACTTATGAGAAATATGTTTGCCTAGTTGTACATACACTAGCTTGAAATATCAGAAAATGGAGGAATGAACTCTGTCCTGTTTTGAGAGTCAGAGAAACCTTTATAGGTGAGGTTATGTTCACCAGCTTGCATGTTGGGGAAAGCTGGTCTTGTCTGGTTTGTGCCAGGCTTTGTTTCTGGGGCTGTATCAGTTTCCAGTACATGGGAATGGCTCAGTCAATGTTGTGTTGGATGAACCAATATGTAACCAGCAGCCCACAGATAATGAACTCACTGGGTTATAAATAGAAAATGGTTCTACCTTTCAGAAAAAAATGTCCTAAAATGTGTCCTACCCAGGCCCACGTCTATCTACTTAATTATGACTTTTTCAGTATCTTTGTGATTTTAGTCCTTCCTGTATAAAAGGTTGTCTCATTTTGGTTCTCTAAATTATGTTCTGTTTGTCTTAAAAGCTGTAATTTTATACACAATTCAAAATTATTCTCTATTCCCCACAGTACAAGCTTGAGCAGGGGCAAGGTTACGTTTCCCATTCTTGGGGCAAAATAAGGTAATGGAGGGAAGAGGAGCGGGGTACCAGCACACCTGGACGTTAGGTAGCCCCTCCAGCCTTGGAGGGGGTTGCTGCTCTCTGCAGCATGTCATTTCTAAACTTGGAGGCTTTGGCAGTGGGGTGGGGAAATTCACAGAGGCTATCCATATGCTGCCAGCCCTCTTTCCACCCTGCCAATCGCACTATCTCCCCACAGATGCTCTTTCTCCCTGTTCTGGAAGTATAAGCATGACAACAGGTCTCCTGACGGAGCACAGTGCAATTGAGGAATAAGACAGTGACCCTTCTGTTTTCCAGATACTATTCATTTTCCAGAATGATTCAAACTGAGACTCCTACCCTTGGCCTTCAGGGGGACAGATACCATCATCTTCTCCCTGAAAAGAATATAAGGACTGAGCATAACCAACCACTGTATACCTGCAAAATGAAGGTCTATTGTCCTTATTAACTGAATGGGGGGGTTGAAGAAAAAAGACTGGTTCCTGGATTGTTGAATTTCTATACACACTGGAGGGAGAGACGAGCACCAGCTACTTTTTCTTCATTTTACTTAAAATGTAGAACAATGGACCACTTATCTTCTCGGTACCAGCACTTTATCATAATTCCAGGATAAGAACAGCAATTCTGTTGAATAATCCTGGTACAAAATAGTAAGCGAATTAATTAATATATATTTTGAACTGTGTCAAAAACCTGAGTAAGATTGGCTCTGCATAATTTCACCGAGTGGGCAGAATAGTCCAGGTAAGGAGGAAAGCAATAAATCAATAAGCCTGGCCTATGGGTGCAAAGTGTAAGATTACATAAATGGACGGCATTTCAAGAACCATTTGTGTAGAATGCTAAGGTTTTGGCTGTTATTTCATGCTCCTGAAAAGGCACTACAGCATGTCAAGTTGTGGAAACATTTCACTGTATCTGTAATCAAAATATAATTTAATATAAGCACCCAAATTAGGATAAAGAGTAGTATCTTCTATAGGGAGATGCTATAATATTTTTGAGAAAAGATAAAAGGTTAATGTAATCACAAAATGAATACTAAAAAAAAAATAAACTAGTCATCTAGCAGGTAGATACTTTACTTCTAATTAAGTACAGTGGGTTAAAAGAGAAGAGACTGTCTCCAAGATTCCTCTCACAAAAGACATGGAGTATGCAATTGTAACTAACTAGAAATAAAAGGAACAAGAGTGCTTTCTGTTTGTTTGTTTTAATAAGTGCAGAATATGAGTTGGAATTGTATATTTTTATTTGTCTAATATTTTAAAATATGGAATAATACATGATTCTGATAAAAGGTAACTTTACACAAGCTACCTCAAGTTTGTAGAAGAATTCTTGCACCTGTTTTTCATGTAGCTCTTATAATACAATGGAAGATGCATAGTTTGTCTTCATCAACTTTGAAAATGTGAAGAATAAATCTTGATTATTTGTCCTTTAAAAAAATCAATTTCTTTGTCAGTGCCACAGAGGTCAGAACTCAGAGGGAGAAGCGTTAGAAGTAATGCAGGGACAAGCATCTACCCTTTTAAACCACCTTTGGCAAAGTACTTATGTTAAATGAAGTCTGACCTGCGATGCCTATTTATTACTCTGCCAAATTTTTTATTGCAATCCATTTCTTTCCTTGTTTGTGTTTTTTCATCTTATATTCCCAGATGAATTTGTAATGGCAAGACTTCAAAACGACACAGAAGTAAATGACATTAATATTTTGCTTGCAAAATCAGCACTTGAGAGATTTGCTTGCAAATGGGTCTTGGTAAGTTCTGAAAAGCTCAACTTCACCCACACATTCAGGGGTGTAAAATTTAAGATATCTTATAGATACCTGAGGTTACTTGTGTTAGAATATACACTGTAAGGAACAATATTGTACTTGGGAATCAGTTTCTTAGCACTTCCATCATCTTTGGGTGATGAAAGGCATCACTTTATCAAATGTTCAGTAAACATCTTTGTTCTGAGAACAGTTGAAATCACTACTATTTCATAAACAGGTTTGAATAGATACAAGAAAACTTCAAATTTATTGTTTATTGCTTTATTATAATTTTACACTTGTTCAAACTGATTATACCTTGAATCTCCAGATTCATTTGCTGATGAAATCAGCATTTGTGGTCCAGTACTTCCTTGCAAAAAGTGATAGACTTTAGCATCAATGACGTTATTGTACTCTTGAGGAGATCAGGTATAATAAGTTCCTTTGAAGTGTGTGTTCATAAATACGGATGGAGAATATGCAACATCAAGTGCTTAGTGTTGAATGGGTTAGTCAGTAAAGACATTTAAATAAACATTTTGAGAACCATCTTCAACAAAAGAATAGAGATAATTTTATGTCAAAAGTGTTAATGACTGAGATCAAGAAAACTGCAAACCCTTTTCATAGGTCAATGTCTTTTGAAATGTATAGCTCTTAAAACTAGAATTTTATGAAGTATTTCATATGTTTATTTTTTAATTGTGAAAATATTCAAATATTTATTTTACATGAATACTTAAAGTATTAAATTGTTGGTATGTCACCTGTGAAAGACAATAGAATAGGCATCACTGACACATACTAAGATTCAAATTTTATTTTCCCTTATAGTTACTCTGTGACTGTATTCAATTCAACTTCTCTAAGCTTCAATTTCATTATCTCAAAAATGGAGAAAACAACTCATCTCAGGAATCTTGAAAGAATTAAAGAAAACTTGTATGTAGCTTTTAGTTTTGAACCAGGCACAAAAAATATATTAATACATGTTTTGTTTTTCTAAAATTTAGGTGTATGTATACAAAATTATGTCACAGTGAAAAATAGAATAACTGCTTTATGAAAAATGTTTAATTCTGTAACCTCACTCTTGGAGTGCCACAGTGTATATTATTGACTCTAAAAAGGCAGTTGGGATTTAATGTTATTTCTTCCAATTCTTCCATTTTTTAAATGTAAATACTTTTTTTAAGTTATTCAACTGCAAATGTGGAATTCAGATGGTCAGTTAATTAATTCTGAGGTTCTGCTATCTCTTCTGTAAAATTTATTCACTTAGTCATTGAATTAAAATGTATTCAGTGCATCCCTGACCAGTTGCTTTAGTGGTAGAGCATGGGCCCTGCTTGGGGAAGTCCCTGGTTTGATCCTGGTCAGGGCACACAGGAGAAGTGCCCATCTGCTTCTCCACCCCTCCCCCTCTCCTTCCTCTCTGTCTCTCTCTTTCCCTTCTGCAGCCAAGGCTCCAATCCAGCAATGTTGGCCCAAGTGCTGAGGATGGCTCCATGGTCCGCCTCAGGTGCTAGAATGGCTCCAGTCGCAACAGAATAATGTCCCAGATGGGCAGAGCGTCGTCCCCTAGTGGTCTTGATGGTTGGATCCCGGTGGGGCACATGTGGGAGTCTGACTCCTTCCCCACTTCTAACTTCGGAAAAATACAAAAAAAAAAAATGAATTCAGTGCAAAGTATGCTACAGATGCAGTGAGGTTCGAGGGTGAAGTGGTCTAAACATGCAACCTCTGAATTCATATATATATATAAGGGGGGAAAACAGACCAGGAAAAAAAAAGAGCCCAAATGAAAATGGAGATGGAGTTTAAAATAGGCAAAATTATAAAAAACATGAATCAGATGTTTCTATAAGACCAACATGGAGTATAGTCTCTCAGCCTAGTGGTATTAGAGAAACCTCCTAGAGAAGTCAAAACATTACTCATCATTAATCAATTCAAAACATATTCACTGAATATCTGGTAGGTGTCACAAACTTAATTCTAAGTGTTACAGATATAGCAGATAAATAACTAATATAAGGGCCTTCATTTTAAAAAGTGAATAAACTAGTACATGTACAGACAATAATAAAAAATTTTAAAATGCTTAAAAGTCTCTTGCCGGGTAGCTTAGTGCATTTGAGTGTCATCTTGATATGCCATGATTGTGGGTTCAATCACCAGTCAGGGCACACACAATAATAAACAACCAATGAACACATAAATAAGTGGAACAACAAATCAATGTGTCTCTTTCTCTTTCTCTCTCTCTCTCTGCTTCCTTTCTCACTCTCTAAAATCAATAAAATATGCTACAAAAATAAATTAGGAAAGGTATGGTATAAAGACAGTTGCTATAGTAGATGCGGAAGATAGAAAAAACCTCTTTTAAAATTCTATTTGATCCTTTGGATTTATTTGTCTATCAAGAACTAATATCTAATTGTTTTATTATCACATGTATTTATGAATTAAATTATGTATTCAAATGCATTAATTTTGCACAGTCACATGCAGTTTGAGAATGATATACACTGTAGTGAATAATAACACAAACAACATAAAGGACATATACATCATTTCCAAAAAGTTTTTTCATGCAACTTGGCAAGCAATTGCCTTACCTCTGACCTAAGGCATTTATTAAATTGTTGTCACCATAAATTCATTTTGCCTCTTCTACATTTTCATAAAAATTTAATTCATAGAGTAACTATTCTTTTATAGCTGACTTCTTTCTTTCAACATAAAATTTTTGAGATTCACCCACACTTTTATGTATCAGTGATTTATTCCTTTGTTTGGCCGTCGAAGATTTCTTTTTTATGAATACACTATCATTTTCCATGAATCTGTAGATGGACACATGGGTTGTTTGCTAATTTTTATTATTATGAATAAACCTGGTAAGAAAATTTGTAAGTAAGTCTTACATTCACATATGTTTTCATTTCTCTTGGGCGATACCTAGGGGTGGAATTGCTGGGTCATATAACAGGTTTATATGTAATTTAGGATTTTGCAGCCTCAGTACTCTTGGCATTTAGGATCAATGATTCTTCGCTGTGGGATGCTTTCCTGTAGAGTAGCAATTTTCAATCAGTGTGCCACAAGAATTTTTAACACATGCAATACCTGACTATTTGATCAGGGTCACTGACGTTTTTTCTTTTAGATTGTTAAATAAAAGAAATGACAATAGCCAACCAATATAAATGAATCAAAATTAGACTTATTTTTGGTCAGATCAGCAAAAAATATTTCTTTTGGTGTGCTATAGAATTTTAGTAGTTAATTTACGTGTGCCATGAGATGAAAAAGGCTAAGAAATGCTGCTGTAGATTGTAGAATGTTCAGCCATATCCTGGTCTCAACCCAGTAGAAGCTGGTAGTGCCTGTCAGTTGTAACAACCAGCAATAACTAGATATTGCCAATTGTCTCCTAGAAGGTAAAATGAGCTCCCAGTTGAGAATTACTGGTTTCTTTTATAAGAAAATGTCAATTATTTTGAAAAGTTGTAATATTTTTTGTATCTCTCTGAACAATATGTGTTGTTCCAAATTCCTCAATAACAGTTGGTATTGTCCGATTCTTAATTTGAGTCATTAAAGGATACACATAGTGATGTCATTAGTTTTAATTTGTATTTTTTATTTCTAATAATATTAAACATTTTAAAGCCATTTCTCTTCTTTTTTGAATTATCTTTAAATCTTTCACTGTTTTGAATAAAATTTTTGACAAGGGTGGATTCATACAGTTTCAAAAATAATACAGGGCGACCCTGGTGGCCCTGGTTGTTTGGCTCCATGGTAGAGCATCAGCCCATCATCTTGGGTTTGATTCCCAGTCAGGGCATACAGGACAAGTGCCCATCTGCTTTCTCACCCTTCCTCCTCTCGCTTCTCTCTTTCTCTTTCTCTCTCTTCTTCTGCAGCCATGGCTCAAATAGCTCCAGCAAGTTGGTGGGCACTGAGGATGACTCCATATCTTCCGCCTCTATCCTAATAAATGGCTCTAATAGTAACAGAGCAACGGCACCAAATGCGCAGAGCATCACTGCCTAGTGAGTTTGCCCAATATATTGGGATTGGGGCACATGTGGGAGTCTGTCTCTCCATCTCCCCTTCCTCTCACTAAAAAAATATATAAAAATAAAACAAGGAAATACTGTGTAAACTTTACCCAGTTTTATGCAGTGATAATATTTTTTCAAACTAGAGTATATAGTCTTCCCTCACCATGTTGCAGTTCACTTTTCTCAGCCTCACTGTATTGCAGATTTTAAAATGACATATATTTAGCCTGACCAGGCAGTGGTGCAATGGATAAAGCTTCAGACTGGGATATGGAGAACCCAAGTTCAAAACCCCAAGGTTGCTGGCTTGAACATGGTCTCATCCAGCTTGAGTGCAGGCTTGCTGGCTTGAGTGTGAGATTATAGAAATGACCCTATGGTTGCTGGCTGGAACCTGAGGTCTCTGGCATGAAGCCCAAGGTCACTGGCTTGAGCATGGGCTCACTCACTCTGATGCAGCCCCCCCATGTCAAGGCACATATGAGAAAGCAATCAATGAACAACTAAGGAGACAAAGGAGACACAAGGAAGAATTGATGTTTCTCATCTCTCTCCCTTCCTGCCTGCCTGTCTCTATCTATCCCTCTCTTTGTCTCTCTCTCTGTCTCTGTCACAAAAAAAAGAAAGAAAAGAAAATATATTTTTAAAAAATTGTATATATCTAATTTTGTGTTGTGGATTTTTTGCTTTATTGTGGGATTTTGTGGCATATAGGTACTTTATATATTTATTATTTTAATTATCTTTGTGTTAAAATAAACAAAATAAGTGTGGCAAAGGTTAATAACAGTGTGGAAAAGGTTTATAAGAGATTGGGGAGGGTTTATAAAGCCTTACAATACATATAAATAACAAAATAAATGTAAAGTTGCTACTTTGTGGATTTTCACCTATCGCAGGGGTTCTGGAAGCTAACGCCCACGAGACATGAGGGACCACTGTAATATTACAACCAATTATTGAATTAATACAGTCCAATAATGTTACTCAGATTCCAGCAGCTGCACTTGTCCTAAGCTTTGTATGTGTATGTGTATGCATTTACTTCTGAACAGTTTTACACGTGCAGGGTTAGGTATCCACCATTGCTGTCAACACAGTGCACAGTCTTATCACCACACAAATCCGCTGTTGCCTTTTTAGAACCTCACCTCTCTTCTGCTCTACTTGCTTGAATCCTGGCAACCATTATCTCACCTTGATTTCTATAATTTTCTTTTTGTGTGTGTGTGACAGAGACAGAGAGAGACAATAAAAGGGACAAATAGGGACAGACAGGCAGGAAGGGAGAGAGATGAGAGGCATTAATTCATCCTTGCAGCTCCTTAGTCTCCTTAGTTGTTCACTGATTGATTTCTCAAATGCACCTTGACCTGGGGTGGGAGGGGGCTGCAGCAGAGCAAATGACTCTCTGCTCAAGCCAGCGACCTTGGGCTCTAGCCAGTGACCTTTGGGCTTAAGCCAGGGACCATGGGGTCATCAGTGACCATGGGGTTATGTCTATGATTCCGTGCTCAAGCCAGCGACCCTGCACTCAAGCTCATGAGCCTGTGCTTAAGCCGGAAGAGCCCGTACTTCCCAGCAACCTTGGGGTTTTGAACCTAGGTCCTCTGTGTCCCAGTCCAATGCTCTATCCACTGCACCACTCCCTGGTCAGGCAATGATTTCTATAATTTTCTTAACTCAAAAATTTTTCATAAGCGAAACCACCTAATTTATGAACCTTTGGCATTTTCTCAGAATAATTTCCCGGAGATTCATCTGTTCTCTTTGTATCAGCATTTCACTCTTTTTATTGCTAAATAGTATTTCAATGCATGTTGAAAGACACCTGTTGGAAGACATCTGGATGGCTTTCAGTCTGGGATTATTACAAACAAAACTGCTATGAACGTCTGTGTAGAGGTTTTTGTGTGGGCATAATTTTAAATATTCCTGGTTAATTGTGCATGAATGCAATCACTTGTTTATATGGAAATTGCAAGTTTAATTTTATAAGAAACTGCCAAAATGTTTTCCAGTGAGGCTGTACTACTTTACATTCTCATCAGCGATGTATGTGTGATTAAATGTGTTCACATACTTATAAGCATTTAGTGTTGTTACTAGTTGTTGTTTTTTTTATTTTAGCCACTCTCATGAAGATGTAATGATATTTCAATGTGGTTTTAATATACATTTCTCTGACAGCTAATGATATTGAACATTCTTTTATGTGCTTATTCACCATCTATATGTCCTCTTCACTTCAATGTCTTTTTATATCTAGCCCATTTTCTTATTTCATTGCTTGCTTTTATTTTCACTGTTAATTTTTGAGAGGTATTTACTATATTAGTCTCAGTTCTCCAGAGGAACAGAATAAATAGAATACAGAGACCTATGGAAAGAGATTTATCATGAGGAATTGGCTCATACAATTGTGCTCTATGATAAATTGTTCGGCTGAAAGCCCAGGGAAGCCAGGGGTGTTGTTCTAGCCCAAACCTGAGGTCCTGAGAGCCAGAAACGCCATGGTGTAAGTCACCCAAGACCCAGGAGCACATATATACCAGTTCAAGCAGGAAAGCAAATTTGTCCTACTTCTTCCATTGCTGTTTTGATCTATGCATGCCCTTGGCCTATTGGATGATACCCACCTGCATTGGTGAAGTTGAACTTTTTCAGTCTATGAATTTAAATGTCAATCTCTTTTGAAACACTCTCAGTGACATGCTCAAAAATAATGTTTTACCAGCTGTTAAGACTACCTCTCAGCCCAGTCAAGTCAACACATACAATTAATTATCATATTTATATACTGGAGTGACTTTGTCAAATATGAAAATACTGTCATTTGTGGCTTGTCTTTGCACTCTTTAAACAGGGTCTTTTATAGAACAAAATTTTGTTTTGTTTTGATAAATATATTGCTTTCATAGGACTGCTGTGGTAAATTACCACACATTTTGTGGCTTAAAGCAACAGAAATTTACTCTATCCCAATTCTATGGGCCCCAAGTCCAAAATCAAGGCATTGTCAGAACTGCATACCATCTGAAGTTTGTAAGGGAGAATCCATCCTAGCCTCTTCCAGGTTCTGGCAGCTCCAGGCTTTCCTTTACTTGTGGTTCATAACTTCCATCTTGGACTCTGCTTCTGTATGGCCTTTTTCTCTTTCTTGCTTGGTATTTCCTTTGTGTGTCTCTTTTAAGGATATTTATCACTGGATTTAAGAGCTATGTATACAATCTAAGGTTATCTTGTTTCAATTTTCTTAATTATCTCTGTGTGTGTGTGTGTGTGTGTGTGTGTGTGTGTGTGTATATATTTCACAATAAGGTCACAATCACAGGTTCAGGGAGGTGAACATATTTTTTTGAGGGAGTGTTTAACCATTTGTTTCTTTTTTATAATTTCTACTTATTTGTCCCAAACCAGTATGACTAATATTTCCAGGTTCTGAGTGGGAATGGTGCGAAATTAAGAAAATAGACTTAAAGAATTAAAAAGAATGAGTTTGAAAAGGTTCGGAAAAGCTGATAGCTGAAGTAGAGGGCCTTGCAAAGCCACATCTGGCTTTATTTATAGGGCAAAGTGGGCCATTAGCAAATCAGTGAGATTTTTTATTATGTTTCCAAGGCAACCCAAGAATTTTACCAAGTGCAGAAAATCCCCACCATACATTAACATCCTAACTTTGTACAAGAAGAAACTTGCTTCCAGTCTTTCCGGGGAACACAGGAGGGAGGATGAGCATCACAGCTAACATGGAGGTGTGGGGAAGGGCTTAGCCTTTTGCAACTTAATCAAGACAATTGAGGTGGGGGTTGGGCAGACTGTCCGCTTACAACCAATTCCCCACACCTTTGTCCCTCCCAAAACTGCAAAAACCCTGTTGGTTTTTTGGTCCCCAACACCTATTTTCTGGAATTTTCTCATTTTCAGTTCTTTCAAGAAAGATTGAATTGCTTGTTGTAGCATCATTTACGAAGACTGCTCTAAGTCCTGTCCATATAATCCTAACATCTACTGTATCTCAGTGTTGGTGGCAGATGATTACCTTCTCTCATTCAGGTTGTCATTTTCTTGGTTCTTAATATTATGGGTTATTTCTTTAATGCATCCTAAAGATTCTGGCTATTATGTTAGTGTGGACAAGTCCTGCCAGGGGTGAGGACGACAGAGATGCAAAGACCTGACTCCAGGGACCAGTTTCAGTGCCGCAGATCCACTTTATTCAGGAAGCTAGTTTATATACATGGGTTCAACCAATAGGATGTTACAGCGTGTCCTTCACAGCCAATGGCTGAAAAGATCAGGGAACTGCATGGTTGGCACTGTCACTTCCTTATAGCAGGTGAGCTTTCTTCCTGGGTGTGCCCAGGAGGCTTCTGGGAGCTGGAGTATTCTCACAGCATTGCATCAGCCACAGCTGCTAGGAATGTGCTCTGCACTCCACCCACATCTCCCCCTTCTCTTTTAATTAAGGCCAACTGTACTTGATGAATGACAGCTTGCTGTTGTAGCTTCTGAATGCTATGCATTATGCAACAGAACCTTAGTAGAACTAAAACAACTATAATACCTATTATACTATATGCTAATAGATTAGCTAGATTAAACAATGAGGCAAGCTTTTGTAATGTTGACTAGTTAGGAAATAGAACAGGGGTCTTAAACAGGGGATTCCTCCTAGGGGTTGGGATGTCATTTCCCTCTCATTGTGTTACAGAGACCTTCCAGGTGCTGTTAAACACAGTTCCATTTTGATTGTAAAAAATGGATGTAGGTTCATGCATGCCCCCTTCCCACAAAGGTCCCAGCATCCAAACATGAAATGGATGGCTTGCCATGGGCTGTGTACTGCATATGGTTGCAAGGCACATTACACAAATTACAACAACATGACAAATCATTTAATTTCAACAATTACAGAGGTACATTTCACCAGTCCCTGAGCACTTTGCCAAAAGCGCAAAATGTCCTCGGCCTTCTTTCTAGCCGTGGAAAAAGCTTCCCAGGGTAGAGAAAGGGCCTCCAGCAAAGCCGCCTCCTACCCCCATCAGGGTATTTCATATTGTCCAAAATCCTAAGTCCATCCAACAAAGGAGCCAATGCTCACTTGGTCATAGTCCAGGAATCAGTCCATGCACATGAGGCCTCAGCCACCCCCCTCATCCCTGCCATACTGGCAGGCTTACACTGTTCCAATGAGGAGCACATGGCAATAGCAGTAAGCATTTTCATCTCTGCTCTGGAGAACATGATGGCAGCCATCCCTATGTCCCAAAATGTCAGCAAACCCACCAGTAGCTTAGCAGTCACTCCCTGCTGTTCCAGCAGCCACTCGGCAGTGCAAGCCTGGCTTCTGACACCTCCGTTCATTCTTCCACCGCAGCTGCCACCGTTTACCTTCTGGAGTCTGCAAATCGCAACTTCGGCCCAATTCTCCTCATCCTCAAAAGAGGAACTGAAAATACCAGCTTGCACTGCAGGGCTTAAGCCCCAGGCTGCCGCTGCCTGTGTCTGGGAGTCAGTGGTCACTACAGCACACATAAGCAGGAACAGAGCAGCAGGGCCTGGGGGCCCATCAGGGGCAATTCTCTGGGCCCGCCCCTCCAAAGCCTCCACATCCACCCAAGTGATGGGGCATGCACGTTGGCCGCCAGGTCTCCTTCTGGAGCACTGAGGACCTCCTCCTCTAAGGCATAGTCGGTGTGGAGAAGGCCAGGGCTGTGGCTTTGGATGGGTGAAGACTGAACCACTTAGTGGGTGCCCAAGAAACCCTGTCAAGCAGGTTGGGAGGTTCCTGGGATCCAAATTGGCTGAAAAACACAAGCATAGCCTCTTCCTTGTGTTAGAAGAGGGTGTGATCCCCACCACTGTGCCATGGCTGAGACCTTCCAGTGTCATTTCAGAGAGAGTGGTGGGAGAGAGAGAGAGCAAGAGATACAGAAAAATAGACAAGATGGCAGAGATAAAAAAAAAAAAAGACACATAGGGGCATATAGGCTGAACCATGAGTCTGCAGCAGGAACACATGTTGGAGAAAATGGTGTCTGAGAGGCTGGGGTGGGGCATTGAGCTCCGGTAGGGAATGTGGAAGTAGCGACTGCTGCTTTTTCCGGCGGCAGAGTTGATGGCACAGTTAGCAATTTGATTGGTTTTGTTTCTGTGCACTCGGCTGCAAGTCCATCAAACTCGGAGGCTAAACTACTTTCCTCCTCAGTGGAGGGGGATGAATAAGGAGGTAGGAGCTCCCCAGAGAGAGAGGCAGCCTGCAATATTTTTGGCACTGGCAGAGGGTCCCCAGGAGGAGCACCAGTCAAGCAGGTGCATATTGCCAATAAGGCAGGAGTGAGGCCGAGAGGGAACATTTGCTGCCCATGCACCTCGGCCGAACGAATGCATCAGAGAGCTCGGGCCCAAGTATCCGGGTCCCAGAGAGACGCATCTCTAATCCAGGCACTGAAATCATAGAAGATCTCCCAGTAAGTACAGAGATCCTTTTCACAAACTTCAACTCACCTTCTCTGCAATAGGGCGTACAGGGCTCCAGCCTGTGGGGCTCGAGAGTGAGGGAGGTTTCCCATTGCAGAGGGTCAGTCACCCGTCCCTTGGATGCTGGTTAGGTCCCTGCCCCATGTTGGGCGCCAGTTGTGGACAAGTCCTACCAGGGGTGAGGACAACAGAGATGCAGAGACCTGACTCCGGGGATCAGATTCAGTGACGCAGATCCATTTTATTCAGGAAGTAAGCTAGCTTATATTAATGGGTTCAGCCAATAGGATGTTACAGTGTGTCCTTCATAGCCAATGGCTGAAAAGATCAGGGAACTGCATGGTTGGCACTGTCACTTCCTTATAGCGGGCGAGCTCCCTTCCTGGGTGTGCCCAGGAGGCTTCTGGGAGCTGGAGTATTCTCACAGCATTGCATCAGCCACAGCTGCTAGGAATGCACTCTGCGCTCCACGCACATGTTAGGAGACCTTAAATTCTACCGAAATCTTTTATTATAGCAAACACTCACCCTAATTAGCTACTATATACGGGTTGGCCTATAGTTGTGGGCTGTGGTTTTATAGGCAGTTTAATTATCTGAGTCTTTGTGGTATTATTTTGTATGTTTGCTTTTCTGGTACAATTGGAGATATTGTATTCCAAGTCCTGGAAGCTTGTTATGGCTGCAGAGTTCTTCTTACAAGTCCTTTTCTGCCAGAATACTATCTATTGAGGAGGAGGTGGTAGGAAAATCTCAAGTAGAGAAGGGAACAAGAATTCTTCCTCTGGCTACTTAATATTGGTAGGTCTGCTGACAGACCCCTCTTGCAGGTGGCTGTCAGGCTCAGTTGATATGGCCAGAAGAAACAGTGCTTGACTTAGGGAAGGAATAAACCTATCTGTGCTGCCTTTTGTTGCTAACCCAAAGATCAGAAATGCTAGGTCTGTGTTGTCTACTCTTGTTGGCTGGGGTTTTGTAAAACATCCTGTTGCTGTGTTGTTGCTCCAGTCCTGAGTCTCTAACAAGTTTGTCCTCTTCTTTGCACCTCTTCTAGGTCTTTATTAGATGCCTCTTTTGTTGTTTCCAGGGTTTACAGTCGTGTTCAGCTGAGAAAAGCAGGGAAAAACAGATCTGCAATCTGTTGTCTAAATTTCAATACTGAGTTATATTTTAAAGCAATTAACACAAGGAAGAATAAGTTTTATTTTACATTTATTTCATTTGTAGACTTTCACTCATTTCTGTATAGGATAATTTCCTTCTGTTTATAGAACTTTCTTCAATAGTTCAGCAGCACAGGCCTATGGGAAACAAATTCTTTGAGCTTTCATCTGAGAATTTAACATTTTTGTCTTCAGTTTTACTAGGTATTTTCACTAGGTATAGAATTTACACTGGACAGGCCTTTATTTCTTGGCTTGTTTACTATTTTGCCACTCTAAAAATGTCACTGTTGTTTCATAGATTACATGATTTCTGAAATTTCTAATTCTCACTATTGTACCTCTGTATGTAATATGTTATTATTTTATTAGTCTCTGTCTTAAATTTTTATCACACTGGAGATGGCATGTTTGGGTGAGATTCTTTTTTTTTTTTTTAGTCTATTATTGACTTGGAAAACATTCAGCCATTATTTGTTCAAATATTTCTTCTGTTCTTTACTCTTATGACATTGCAGTTACTCACATATTAGTACACTTGATATTGCCCCACAGTTCTCCAAAAGCTCTAGAAGCTTATTTCCTTTCAGTTTTTTTCAATTTTTTTTCTCTTTATTTTTACATTTGGGTAATTTTGATTCACCAGTCTTCAAGTCACTATTCTAATTTCATTGTCTATATGCAGTCTATTGATGAGCCCATCAAAGGCAGTCATTTATTTATTTTAGCCAGCTTATTTATGTTGCATATTGTCTACCTTTTCAATTTGGCCCTTCACCTATTTAACACTACTGGCATACCTCAGAAATATTCTGGGTGCAGTTCCAGACCACTGCAATAAAAGAAGTATCACAATCAAGCAAGTCACATCTGACTGGTTTGCTCAGTGGATAGAGCGTCACACCAGTGTGTAGACGTCCTGGGTTCAATCCCCAATCAGGACACACATGAGAGGTCACTATCTGTTTCTCTTTCCTTCCTCTCCCCATTCTCTCTCTCTTGCCCTCTCGCAACCATTGGCGTGATTGCTTGCAGCATAGGCCCAGGTGCTGAGAATAGCTCTGTTGATTTGAGTGTCTGCCCCAGACGGGGGTTTCTGAGTGGATCCCAGTTGGGGCACATTCAGAAGTGTGTCTCCCCCTCTCTCACTTAAAAATTAAAAAACAATTAAAGCAAGTCATATGATTTCTTGGTTTCCCAGTGCATATAAAATTTATGTCTACTCTACATTGTAGCCTATTAAGGATACATAATAGCATTATGTCTAAAAAATGCACATAACTTAATTAAAAATACTTCATTGCTAAAAAATACTAGCCACAATTTGAACCTTCCGCTAGTCTTAATGTGTGTTTATTTATTTATTTATTTTGGTGGAGATGTGCTTATATTTTAAATTCCCTGGCAAATATTTTCAACTATGTGAAATATGAGTAGATTCTGACGATTGCACTTTTTCAAAAGTTTTTCTTGCCTTTTCTTATGTCTTTTTTCAACTTTTAGTTGAAAGACAGACATTTTATGTAGAATCGAGGCTGAGATAAGTAGTTTTTTGCATAGGAACTAGCACTTCTCTATTTCTGCTATTATTTTAGTTTGGGGGAGTATATGATTCTAATTAGAAATTGGTCTAGCCTGCTGTTGCAAAGAATACCTTCAATGTACCACAGGTTTCAAATGCCTCTGTTGATACTTGGTATTTAGGGTGTAGGTTGATATGTCAGAGGTTATTTTCTTAATGTCTATTTAACTCCTTGCTTTTATTTCCCCTTTGCATTGTGATTGAAAAAGAATGTCTCTTGAAGCTCTCTCAATTGTTATTATATCATAGTTATCATGTTGGAAATAATAAGAGCTTCTCTCTGGTGTTCTGATTTAGCCTTAGTCTTCTGTAGGACTTGTGTCCAAGGATCTCAGGAGCAGGCACAATTACCCTGCCCCTTCTTGTTTGACAATGGTGAGTTTAGTACTTATCCATGCCCTCCCTGGAAAAGAGGATTTTTGTTTTGTTTTGTTCTTTTCCTCTTCCCTCAGCTTCAGGGGGCATATTCAGCTTCTTAAGGTGCCAATACTCATTTCTCTTTTACCTGGAGACCAAGACGTTGTTTCATGAAGAAGAAATAGGGGTTGCAGCTCAGCAGTGTCAGCAGTTTCAGCTGTTCCCCTCCCGTAGCTAGCACTGTAAAGGAAGATTTCAAAGGATGCTCTCCACTCTTGCCTGAAAGTGCCTTGTCAGATTCCTGGAGAAAAAGCCAGTAAGAAGTGTGAACATTTCCTAAATCTGTAATCCCCAAGGGATTTACACCTTCACAGGTCTGCACTTGGCCTTTGATGTTAATATAAGGCATTTCATCAAAATTCTAACTGGTATATTTCATGTTGAGCAGCACCTGCTCAATTTAAGCAAGTACTCCTACCATTTGTCTCTCTACAGATGCCTGGCTCGCACACATTTTGGGTTAGTTGGATGCCATGAGAATTCAGTTCTCTGTTGTGTTCCAGAAAAGTCATTTATCTGCAATCTGTCTAGCTTTTTCTTTGTTATAAGGGTGGGAGAAATGGTCTTTTCTCCTCTCTACTTCTCTGAACTAAGAATGAAAAACTTTCCTTTTTATTTTTACATAGGTATTTATTTAATAACATAATGAATTTTAGTAAACCAAACACTCAACCCACTAATTAGCTCATTACAATTAATAATCTAATAATAATATTCCCTTCTATAGCACAGTTTTGTTTCTTTTGAGATAAAACCCTATTTAAATTATGACATTACCATTTCATTACCTTTTTATTTTTTTGTTTTAATACACATAGCACACATTTATTTCAAATACATGTCTAGTTTGACAAAATTTTGCTTTTTGTAATAACTTTCATTATTCTATTTAGGCAAACATTGATTCCTTGTCTATTCATCTAAGATGGCTGGGTTCATTGGCTTGGAAACTAATATTCTCCTCCAAGCATCAGTAATTACTTTATGTGTAAGTATAAAGGAACAGAGTTATTTTTAAAGGTAGTCATTTAACCAATTTATCTAGTACAATGATTTGAAAGATATAGTTTCTTTCACCTTAATGAGACTGAAATATAAAATATCTTGGACTAGCACAAATTCAGATTATCATCAAGAATTTATTTTTTCTCATTTTACTGGGTCAAAATAGAGAAATATTAATGATTAATCAAAAATCTTATGAAACAACCATTTATAGAAAGTTACAATAAAATTGATATGCTATTTTCACTTAAAAATTTAATTGGTAAGAATCATATTTTTTTGTAGAAAAAAACATTATAAAAGAAGATTTGGACGGATTTAGTTATGATTCTTACAATAGAGTTTCCATGTTTTAGTAATGCATAGTTGGTTACTTTTCTAGTATTTATCTATAAATACTGGAATTTATATATTTTTATATAAATAAAATGATATTTATATATAAGTAAAATGGTACTTTTCTAATATTTATATATAAGCTAAAATAATATTTTGTAATAATTTTGTCCTTAGAAAATTTGGATATACCTTCATGCTCAGTTTGACATATAGACACATACCCCTTAGATACATACCCACACAAATATATATATGTATATATATATATATTCCATCAAAATGGTTGAAATTCCAACTATGTGCTCATTTTTAAATTGCAAATGTTATCAGACAAATCTGATGTTCTCTTTTCTCTGTCTGTGAAATCTGAGATTATCAAGGTTATTATAGACTGTGTTGTTGCCACTGTCACACTACATAAGGGTGAAGTATCTTATCTGTAATAATTTCTTCTTCAGAGTTTCAAGACTTTCATTCTATAAATCCGGATGCTGCAAGTATTTGAAAACTATTTTAGTTTTTTATTAAAATGTCTCCTATTTTTGAAATTATAGTACATCATCTATCCCATGTCAAAAACAGTATACCACATATCAATGCACAGAAAATAAGTACACCCTTTTGAAATGTACAAATGACTATCATTGCCAATTTTGCATCATTTATAATATATATAATATAGATGTATTCCAAGAAAAGCCAATTAATGGAACTTACTGTGATTTTATTCTGAATCATACATAATGTTATTTTAAGTCTTCACTTTCTCTGATGCTTAGTTAAATTCAATAAAACCGAAATAAATAAAATTGGCAAAGCATACGGCACTCACTCTTTAGCAAACATTAGGCAAGGACTACTTATCCTAAATCTGTGATTCACCATAAGGGGGTGGTTGACATTCCAAGCATGTGCTAATGTACAACAAAATTAGACTGAAAATATATTAACATTGGAGCACTGTCAAACCTCTGAAATAAATTTACTTCAATTTGCTGGAGTTTGCAGCTCCAAGAAGAAAATAGGAGCTCCTCCTATGCTGTATTATGCCTAACAAAAGAAAGAAAGTTCCTTAGAAAAAAATTGAGCTCCCTAGAAATTAGAAATCGAACCATGATTGATAGAGTAATTGTATTCTTTTCCTGACAATTGAGGAGATAGGAAGATACTGATAAAACTTGAGAGGTGGAAAAACCAATATCATCTGGTGATTTTGCATGTTTCAGGAAAAACATGATTTGTTCAAAATTGGTAAATATTTAAGAACCTGAGTTTCTGAGCATCACTCTTGGGATATCTTCTGCAAAGATGTATTGGTTTAATTAGATGACTATTTTAGATGACAGTTTCTAACTATTATTTTATTATTTTTTTACTTTTATTTATTTATTTGTTTTTTTAGAGAGGAGAGGGAGAGACATACAGAGAGAGAGAGAGAGAGAGAGGAGAGATAGAGAGAGAGAAGGGGAGGAGGAGCAGGAAGCATCAACTCCCATATGTGCCTTGACCAGGCAAGCCCAGGGTTTCGAACTGGTGACCTCAGCATTTCCAGGTCGATGCTTTATCCACTGCGCCACCACAGGTCAGCTCTAACTATTATTTTAAAGTATTCTAAATATATGCATACATTCAGAGGCAGATTAAGGTCAGTTGAGGCCCCGGGTGCAAAAGAAAATATTGCACCCCTTAAAAAAAAGAGAGAGAGAGAGAGAGAGACAGGGGAAATAAAAATACGTGTTAACCAAATTTTTAAATAAATAAAAAAATATTATGTACCATTAATTTTAAAGCAACACATATAAAACCAAATTAGGTATCATTAGAAAAAAGTGTAAAGTTGGTATTTTGCGGGGCCTTGCAGATGTCAGGTCCCAGGGTTTGCACCAGCCATTAAATCTGCCTCTTCTACATTGAATATTTTAATAAAAAAAACAAGTTAACAAAATGGCATTTTTATCCCCACAGCATCTTCACTCTTTAATTTCTAATCAATTTAACTATGAATTCTCTACTGGTTCTAAAAACTGTTTAGTTCTAAGCCTTGGTCAGCTGGCTCAGTGGTAGAGAGTCAGCCTGGCATGGAAGTCCCAGGTTTGATTCCCAGTCTGGAATCATTTCTCCATTCTTTCCCCTTCTCCTTACTCTCTTCCCCTCTCACAGCCAAGGCTTTATTGGAGCAAAGTTGACCCAGGTGCTGAGGACAGCTCTATGGCCTCCACCTCAGGTGCTAGAATGGCTCCAGTTGCAACTAAGCAACACCCTAGATGGGCAGAGCATCACTCCCTAGTGGGCTTGCCAGGTGGATCTTGGTCTTGTGCATGCGGGAGTCTGGCTCTCTGCCTCCCTGCCTCTTACTTAAGAAAAATACAAAAACAAACAAACCCTGTTTGGTTCTATACTCTTTATAATGTCCTGGCCTTTAGTCACCAGCAATTTCAATAATTTTTACAAAAATTAATACCAACTTTTTTTGTTGCATAATTTACACTGTTAGTAAATAAAAGGATGACATATATTTGCTCAAATAAATATTAAAAAATTAAAAGATATTATGAACAACTAAGGTGCCCCAACAAAAAACTGATGCTTCTCATCTCTCTTCCTTTCTGTCTGTCTGTCCCTATTTGTCCTTCTCTCTGTCTCTCTCACAAAAAAAATAATTCAACGATATTAAACTTTTATGGCCCTCAGAACAAAATTCAAAATCATTTATATGTAATATAAATCAATTGAAGTTTTGGCACCTGTTCACATTCTAGAATCCTCACTTCCCACTTCTTAAATTATAATTTTTGTTTTAGCCTAAATAAACTACTTTTTGCCTCAGTACACCATATTATTTCTCAAATGAGTATTATTTCTTTGCTTTTCTGTTTTTGTTTCTTTTGTCTTAAAATGTCTATATTTCTTTCTGTGCCTGAATGCTTCCTTCCCACACTTTTTTACTAAACTGTATGATGAATAATCATTGAGGAGTCTTTTTTAGACATTGTGTTTTCAAAGCACAATGTATTTAATTACGCTTTTTATTTCTTTACTTGCTTATTTTTTCTACTAGACCCTGAATCTCTAATAGCTTGGAATTAAAATTCCTGGTGCTTAGCACAGTGCCTGCCACTAAATAGCCAAATTATAATTGTTTACTTAAAGTAAGAGTGATTTGGAAATTGTGTGAGCTGTACTTCTCACAGTCTACAACAGAAAAGATTTGAAGTTAGCTTCTCCAGGTTCAATCACTGCTCCCTTATTTATTAGCTTGGTAATCTTAAACCAGTGACATAACTTCTTTAAGTACAGTTTCTTCAACTATAAAATGAGAAAAACTAAATAATACTAATTGTAATCCTTGTTGAGAGAATTTAATAAGATTATAGTTAAATACGGGCTACTTGATAGATTATCATTTGTTACCCAGAAAGATAAGTGAGTGCAGAAAAGAATAGATTTTCTAACATGAGTGTTACTTTATTTTTAATTCTCCAAATGGTAAACTGGACAGAGAAATCATATATACCAGGTATTTTATGATGAAAATGAGAAACAAATTTATTTTTCAGCCATTCAAAACTGGAAGCCTGATTACATAGATCCAAGAATGAAAGGCATCTCTTAATATTTTTGAAAGACATTGTTAAATAAACTTATTTTTTACAAAGTTAATTTAAAGTACTTTCTCCTTAACTCTCCATCACACTTGAACACATACACACACACACAAACACACATACCGACTAGTAAGTGACAATGGTCAAATATTCTCCATTATTTTATATGAACTTAGTGTACCCACACAAAAGTACTGCTTAAAAAGAACTAGAAACAAATAAAAAAATTACCCTGCTAAATTTACATTTTATTTGGCCCTTATCAAAGATTTTCCTCCCAATAAAGTCATTCTCCTGCTTTGGATGACAAGGTAAGCCAAATCACCACTTCAATAAGTAGTGGGGATAAACTAAAAGGAAAATAGTTTAGGGCATATAGACTTCTCTCTTTGTGGAAATAACACCAACTCTAATACTTAGATACTCAGTTAAGTACTAATTAACTTATTCATTCGTTCATTCATTCATTCATCACAATGTAATAAATTACTAGGAAACTATTATAGCCATAAACATTTTGGCACTAGGAATGTAACAATGTCTGAAGTTGGCCATGTTCCTGTCCTCAAATAATTACAAGGGTACATGAGAAGAAAATAAAATATTATTTGTGGCATATATAAATAATAACTGTAAATAATCATTTTGGTGATCACATAGTGCAATCTGAAAAGAAAGAATACATTTCTAAAAAAATAACAATTCTAAGGACACTTAAAGAATGAGTAGAAATTCATTGAGTGAAAGTAGAAAGAAAAGACCTTATCTGGAAAGGGGACAGCCAGTGAAGGGGTCATGAGGGCAAAGGAGTCTGGAGCATTGAAGAGGTGAGGTGGTCCTTTCTGGAGGACTGCATGGTCAGTGAAGTCAGAGGGAATGAAGTCTTAGTAGTAGGCTACTCATGTCTATATACAACAAATTAATGGTTTGAGTCTTAACCTTAAAAATAGAGCAAAGCCACAGAAAGCTTCAAATAATATGTCCTTATTTAAAGCATTACTCTGTGTTGTGTAGACAAATGAGGAACTCAAAAAGAAGGTCATTTCAGAAACCCACAATATCCTAGTATTCTCCTGTTTTAGACTACTTTGTCAATGGTAGATAGAGCGACTGACTTGAGGAATTGTGATAATTTAAAAAGTAGAAGGTTCTGATGATGGTATTCTTTTAATTTGGTAATTGGAGTTAGAGAGAGAGGCCAGAGGGGACATGGACAACTCTTTCAGATTAACTTTAAAACATATTAAAGGATTCCACTGGGCATCCCAGGAAGTGCTATTGATACCCCCTTGGGAGTATCAACTACACTGGTCCTTCATACAGAACCTTGCTTCACATAAATATACATTAACTGAGAACTTTTTATGGCTTAACACATCACTTTTTATAACCTAATATAGGTTATTTTCTTTGTGTCAGTGCCAAAATGATCTCGAATACAAATTTCTGTCCTCTATTTTAGCTTAACCCCCAAGATAACTTGCACAGGAAGTGACTGTTTTAAGTTCTGTAACAGGCAAAAAAATAAAAACATAGCAAAATCTAAAACTCCATCTGGTGTTTAATATCGCCTATATGGATCTCTAGGATTATGCAAAAGAAGGTCATATTAAAGTATTCCACTTATTTTAAAGTAGCAATTATTTAGTAGCAATTATTCTAGGTATCACACTGGCACCCAAATTACATTATTTATTTTAGTATTTCTCAAAATGAACTCCATAGATCATGATCACTATAACATATTTATCTAAAATAAATTAATGGTCAAAAATTATTTTAGAAGCTTATACTAAAAGGTTAAATACTAAAAATTCAAATAAATATCTAAAAAAGTTGTTATTTAAAATAAATTTCAATATTGTTCAGGCTGTATTTACTAAATATTTGTTATTTCTAACATTTAGCCCACATAACTAGTGTTAAAGAAAATAAACTGGGGAGATACCAATCCTGTTACATCTCCCCAACACAATCCTCTCTGTTTCATCCTGTTAGTCACTCCTCATAATCATATAAAAATGTACAAAAAGCCCAGTAAGACATACATTTTCTTACTGTACATATTTTCTGAACCCATCAAACCTCCAGTGTACTTATTTGCCATTGTATCCCTACCTGGCTCCCTAAGTCTTTAACAACCTTCTTTTCATTCTGGCAAAGTCTTTAGTCTTGCCCAGACTCTCAAGCAACAAACTGGTTAGTCTTTTGTTGCAATAATGCAGGCTTTGTAGCACAGAGTACAGCAGTACTGCCTTTTCTATAATAGATCAGGCTACGGAATCTTTTGAAGGTGTCACACAAATTGAAAATAAAATCTTATGCAATGGATGCCAATGGCAAATGGGATGTCTACAGAGATTAGCACATTATCTATTTGTTCCTCGGCAATGCTCATTGCCGTTGCTGGAGTATATTATTTGACCTTCATCACTTTCTATAGCTTGCCTCTCTCTCTGTTTATATTTCCTCCATGGTTTCCTCAGAAGCCTTTTCATGCTACTTACTCTTTGTTAATAATTAGTTCTCTGTCTGTGAGGACCTCAATCATGAAGGAATATATAGATTTTGATATAAATATAGCTATTGATAGATAGATAAACCTATCTATCTATCAATCTATCATCTACCATCTATCTATCTATTGACCTACCTACCTACCTCTCTTTGCCCCAGCTCACTATCCTTTTAAACTTGTACTAGAATATTCCACAGACAATGTGTCTTCACAGTTCTTAAAAAGTATTCATTTAGACATTAATTTTATTTATTAGAAAATCTCTAGGGGGGAATATAATAGATGCTTCTGCCCTCAAATCTCATCAAACAACAACAACAAAATTTTACATCTTCTCTATTATCTCCATATTGAAGAAAGTCTCCACTCCTTGTTGTTGGTATTTTCCTCTCTCTTAAATTGATATCTGAGAAGCCTCAAATCCTGTCAACTTTCTAGTCTTGGTCGTTCTCAAGTCTTCCACACTCTACTTTTTCTGCCATTAATTTAGCAACATATCGTAACCAAATTACGACAACAATTTTCCACAAGTCTTCTTGCTATCTCATCTTTGCTGCTTATAATTCACTGTTCACAGTGATAGAACAAGAACAAACCTTCAAAAATGTAAATCTGGTTATACCTCACTTCATTTAAAGTATTTTATGTTTGCACCTTTTAGAATCAGATGCAAACTCTTAAGCTGACATAGAATACCTTTTGTTTTCTACTTTGTTTTATTGTCTTCCTTCACAGAAAGTTCCTCTCAGTTCTCATATAGCTAAATGCAACCATCACTTGTAGTAAAATTTCTACACCCTTAAAATTTCACTCAGTTAGTTACCTCTTTTTGCAGATTCTTCATATCAGATATTATATTGTTATTGTAATTTTACTGCATTTTACGTCAGTGAGAGGAAGCCGTTGCCACCACAAAATATGCCTTTTTTGGAATTTGATTATTTTTAGGTCGATCATTCTAAAAAACAAAAGTCACAGATAGAACCTTTGACCTTCCCTTCAACTGTCTAAAATAATTTAGATACTGGACCTGCTCCAGGGAGTGAGTGATCATCATAGAAACTACACTATATGTTAATATGAGCTAAGTGTGATGGATAGTGAGTAAACTAGCAAAGTCTGTTGGACTCTTCTCTGTGCCTATTGTTTCTGGGTGGCTAGGCAAGAATTTTTAAAATGCTTGTTTCCTCTCCTCCACTTGTGAATTGTCTTCCTCCCCCTGTGAAGTTGAAGCTCCTTAGCTCAAGGTGGCAGGTAAGCCTCAACTGTCTTATCCTTGGGCCACAAATACATTATGAATCCCCTTTAGGTACACGCATAATTAAATGTGGTTATTTTTCCCTGTTAACCCATTTCATGTCAATTTAACTGTTAGAACAGCCAGAAAAATTAAGAAGAAAAGATGGGGAAATTTCCCCTCTCTGTCTCATCAAGACTAAAGTTAAGTTTTTTTAAGGATGGGGATTATAGCTTATTATTTTATAACTAGTTCAGAACACTCATATTGTTTATGACAGGTGATTAATTTATATCTGTATGACAGTTCACAGTTCTTAAAAAGTATTCATTTAGACATTAATTTTATTTATTAGAAAATCTCTAGGGGAGAATATAATAGATGCTTCTGCCCTCAAATCTCATCAAACAACAACAACAAAAATAAACGGTCTGTAACTTGCACTTGAATTTCCTGACTCAATATTTGATGCAATTTCCATTAAATTTTATCACATGAAATCAATCCAAGAGTGGATTCCCATAACAAATAATTTCCATTTCAATGTAATGGCTTTGAGAGGTAAGGTACTTCCGTTAAGCGTCATTACTCAAATATTAATTCAAATGTATTATGTGTATGCAAGAATTCAGAAAAGAATCACCAAAAATATACACATCTGCTCAAAATCTTATATTATGATCACAGTGTTATCTCAGTTATTTACATCAAATAGTTTCCAATTAAAATTTCTCTTTTGCTCTTTGAATAATTTAAATGTATTTTAAAGCAACTTCTGATGTGTATCTCAAATATTTATTAATGTTATAATTTTACTTAACATATTTTTATCAGAACATTCTTTAAATCAAAGCTTAGTCATAATACTGATTTTGTGCTTCCTCCTAAGAGTAGCAGTCACCTCCAATAAAAGATCACTGCCCACCCTTGTATAAAACAATGTATAAACAGTATAAAACAATGAAAATTTATCCTTCAAAGATCCCACAGGTATGTCCTATTTTTTTTTGTTTTGCTTCTTTTCTCATTCTTTACATACCATTAATGAAAGTATATAAACATAACACAGAGAGATAGAGGGCAGGACAGTAAATCATGGAGGAAAGGGGGGAAGGCGGTAGGGGGAGGGGACAAAGTGGGTATCAAGGAGAACAAGGGGGGGAGGGAGATATATTCAGGGGTACACTTGTAACTATGTAAACACAACAAATTAAAACCAATAAAAATTAAAAAAAAATATATATATATATATGAAGAATGTTAACCTTGGTCAACAAGCATTGGAGGATCTACTATGTATGTTACATTTATCTGCAGTTTTTGACTGCTAGTCAACACATTGAATTAAATTATCTGGACATTTCATTAAACTCTAAAACAGGGGTCCCCAAACTTTTTACACAGGGGGCCAGTTTACCGTCCCTCAACCATTGGAGGGCCGCCACATACAGTGCTCCTCTCACTGACTACCAATGAAAGAGGTGCCCCTTCTGGAAGTGCACTCAGGGGGCTGCATGCGGCCCGCAGGCCGTAGTTTGGGGACGCCTGCTCTAAAATAAGATCATTTTAACAGATTAACTCTAAGCTTCTTTCCAGCTCTAACATATGTGACGTTAAGTTGAAACAGATTTCTTTACATAGAAATGAATGAATACTTAGGACTTACTACTTTACTGGTAGAACCTAATGTTGGGCATAGGAAATAAAGTATAATTTTTTTCTAAGGCTATATTCATAGAGATAAATTATCAATGGAAAAAAAAACTATCCACTTTTAGAGAGTATTGTGGTCAGCACTACTCTCCATATTTCAAATATGATCACCACTCCTTGTTTCTGCTTCAAGTTGATTGGCTTATATCACAACAAAGGAAGTGGAAAATGGCCTTCAATGGGATATTGAATAAATATTACCGATGTCCAGTAATTACTTAGTCCCCTTGTTTCTGCTCAGATTTCCAGATTTTTTATCTTGTAATTTGTATAACAACTATGAGTTTGATACAACTCATCATTTTTCTTCAGCATGATCATGGCTTACCATGGGCACTTCTGACTCCCATTTTGGGCATGTGTTTTCTCTTCTTTTTTTCAATTTTTGCTCTCAGCTTTAGTCACTCAATATAGTGTTTCCTGTACTAGTTTCTATGGGTGATATTTTTGTTACAACCCCACTCTCTCAGTACTCCATATCTTTGAGGGGTATTCTCTTTCTTTTCTTGTCAGCAGTTTCTTTCAAAACATTGACAATGTTTTGAAATACCTTCATCTGTATGATCTGTTTCTTTTCAGGTATTTGGCTCTTAGTGTTTCTGTCTACTTTGTACAACCTGTATTATGTTAGTGTCACTATCATTATTTCTCCACTTTTCTCAGTTCTGACCAAGAGAAAAAGTGTCCAAGAATAACTATAGACAAAAGAAGGATATCCAGGTATTTTATTTGTTATTACAGGTCCAATGATTGACAAATTCCAACATCTGAGTAGATTGCAGGGGAAAAAATGTGTTTCTTTAAGTCCAAGTTGAGCTCTCCTCTATTTACTACAATGTCAAGATATTTTGACTAAACTGAAAGAAATATGAACTTTCCAAGAGCTACTGGTAGTACCAGCTTCCTGTACAACAGGTTTAACTTCTAAAAACTCTGTTCTTGATATCAAGGAAAATGCAATAGAGGGAAAGCTAGTTAGCACTTTTTTAACCTAGTATGCCTTTGTCATATTACAGATGTCTAATAAAGGCCAGTTTTACAACAATAAAAAGTAAATATTCACCAAGTAAGCCTTATTATTTCCCTCAGTTTGGATAAATTTTAGACAGGATTTTTTCCTGTATATAGGCCCCCAGCCATTTTTGAGTAAAGCATTGGATTTGTAATTGAAAATTCTTTATCTTCCCCTTTGGGATATACATTTTCTTCCAGACTCTTGCCTGTTTTACAACTCAGAAGTATTCTTCTAAAGACAGCCATCCGTTTGATATTTAATTATCAAGAGTGGTACCCCTGTCTCCCAGTCTCTGTGGGAGGGTGGATTGAAACCTAAATTTGATAAACTCGAATTAGTAAACACTGATTATGTAATCACATTGCCCAATCTTTCCATTAATGTTCTAGAGCAGTGGTCCCCAACCCCCGGGCTGCGGACTGGTACCGGTCCGTGGGCCATTTGGTACTATTCCACAGAGATGAATAAATAACTTACATTATTTCCGTTTTATTTATATTTAAGCCTGAACGATGTTTTATTTTTTAAAAATGACCAGATTACCTCTGTTACATCTGTCTAAGACTCACTCTTGATGCTTGTCTCGATCACGTGATACATTTATCCGTCCCACCCTAAAGGCTGGTCCATGAAAATATTTTCTGACATTAAACTGGTCCGTGGCCCCAAAAAGGTTGGGGACCACTGTTCTAGGGTAATTTCCCACTAGCTCACTGCAGAGCCTAGAAATTGTTCTGCTTTTTAATTCAATGATTTTGAGATTTGTCTCCTCTATTGCAATTGACTTGACCCCTACTGCAATAATCCAGTGCTTTTTCTCTTTGATGGTTTGGGAAGCCATACATAATGGTGGAAGAAACTGGAAGTATCCACTAATTTCATCTCCCCTCTATATAGGAGAAGTGGTAAGCATATAATGTTTTGTGAAAAACAGGAAGATCAGAATAATCTTTCCTCCCCTAAGCTACCCACAACTTTGTTTATATTTTATTTTCCAGAAGTAAAGCACAAGCTAAATTCCCTGACATATATAAAAGAAAGCATGGTTATATAAACAAAATCATGGATTTGTAGAACGTTTTATCTTATTTTGGGTTGGAAGGAGATTTAGCAGGGTGTATCCTTACAAACAAGGAATATTTGAGAGATTTGAAAAGAAAAGTCCTTTGAAAAAGTGATTCATATCTGTTTTATGTAATCCCAGAGAACAGTGCCAAGATTAATGTAGCTCTGGCCAGTTGGCCTAGTGGTAGAGTGTTGGCCTGGCATATGGAAGTCCCAGGTTCATTTCCTGGCCAGGGCACATAGGAAAAGTGCCCATCTGCTTCTCCACCCTTCCCTCTCTCATTTCTCTCTATTTCTCTCTTCCCTTCCCATAGCCAAGGCTCCACTGGAGCAAAGTTGGCCTGGGCACTGAGGATAACTCTATGGTCTCTGCCTCAGGCACTGGAATGGCTCAAGTTGCAACAGAGCAATGCTCCACAAAGTCAGAGCATCGCCCCCTGGTGAACATGCCAGTGGATCCTGGTCAGGCGCATGCTGGAGTTTGTCTCTCTGCCTTCCTGCTTCTGACTTCAGAAAAATAGAAAATTAAAAAAAAGACTAATATATACAAGTTAAAATAAAACAAAAGGTATTTCAGTTTAATAAAACTTTTCAAAATCCAGAAATATTCAAGAATAGAATAAGCTCCACAGATTTGGAAAGCAGTGAGAGCACTGTCAAGGGTATGATGACACAGTAATTTTAAGATATCTTTATGAATAAATGTTGAGAAAAATTTCAAATACCACAAGGCTATGAGAGAAGCTAATGGTGTGATTTTCCTTCTAGACTTGAACTGATTTCCCTATTTTTATTTATAATATAGATATGGAGAATAAACTCATGACTTTGATAGGAGGAGTGATAAGAGGATACTTATACCAAATAAAAATATTAAATACCTTAATTTAAACACACACTAACATGGGCACACAAACATACAAACTCACACACACAATAAAAGTAATTTTTCTTGGTGAAGTTTTTTTTTCTAAAAATATGTATTAATAAATAAAACAGTGTGAGTGTGTGTACTATTAACCTAAAAGCAGAGAGATACATTACTGTGTATCTTCTGTCAGTAACTTCAAGTCCTTGCAAGGATGAAGGAAACATATTTTTTGTTGTTGCATCCTTTATGGTCATTAATAGCCTTTTAAACTGAAAGTACTGCATCTCAGAATTCTTTTCTTCTCTTTGCCTTCTTAACTGCATCTTTCACCTCTAAGCGAGTTTAGGCTATATATCACAAGAAACATAAAGTAGACCACTGACCTTAAGAAATTCCAAAATGCTGGGATGTTTGATTTTCAAAAGAGATTAAAAATAGGATGACTTCAGATGTCCCTGCTGAATGAGTCCTCTGGGAAGACCAGCCTGGTACTATTAGTATGATTTGTCCTCCATGTTGGGCTATGAAAAGATTGTCAGTTGCTGTACAGAGTATGGCAGAGTATGCTTTGCAGAATGCTTCTGTAAAATGTGCCATAACTTCATCAGCTGAACAGAAAATTACCAGATACTTTTTGGTCACCAAAAAAGAAGTCAGTTATTGCAGGGATATAAAATAAAAATCCAAGGCAAGGTTATAAATCCAAACCAAACAAAATTCCAATATTCATAAGATTTCTGAAGATGCACAGATATAAACTTGCCCTATGCATAAACATGCATTCATTTCCTGACTTTTAATAGCTGAGAAAGACTGGATATAACAAACTCAGTGACATTTCAAACACCAGATGAGGTAGGTAAAATCTGAAAACCTATGTATCACTGAGAGCAAGTTGTAAATAACATCTTGATCACATAACAACATTTCATATTGGTTATTTTCTATATGATATTAGAAAGAGACTGTATAATTACAAAACAAAAGAAATAGAGGATTTTTAACATTTGTAATTTCATGTGGTTTTCTATACACACAAGACTATCAGAGTGAAACCAAAGTGCATCATTGTAATATAATATATTCATGTCCTAAAACCTTACTCTGATGTAAACAGGATGGTTTTCAATGTAGAGACTTATTTAAATGCTCTAATAAAAATCTGCCATTTCTGAAACATTAAAATTCTATGACTATTGAAAATGCTCAAAATAGTCTGATAAATTTATATTTATACATTTTTATTTTACAAGCCTTTATGAATCTATATATTTTGTACAACAGCAGTACAGAAAAAATACATCAATGTCCACTTGATATGTACATTCAGACATGCTGTCATTTGTCCTTCAGTTAAAACTTAGTCTGATCCCCCCTCTTCTTCTCTATTGTCCAGAGGAGCCCAAATTTCCCTGTTTGATCTCTTCCTTGTGCATCTACTATGCATATCACATATGATTATTAAGCTTCTCTCATAAAATTTGAAGATTGCAAAATGAGATTCTAGAAAAGAAACACAAATTGTTAATCCGTGCTTAGAGAACACGAAGTCAGTCAGGCGATCTTCATCTAGGTATGAATCAGATCTCTTCCTGTTCAGCATTTAATATTGGAATAATGAGTACCTCTGATTCCCAGGAACTCTCTGCTCACTTTATCTCCACAGTTCTGAATATTCAGTAAACATTCTCTGTTCTCAATTTATTATATTTTTAACAATGTTTTATTCCCAATTTCTCCAGTTTCCCTTTTTGAAATATTCTGAACATCATTTGAGCATATTTTCAATAAGGTAAACCTGTGAACATCATCTGTGATTGTGAAATAGAAGATTTAGAGGTGTGTTTTTCCTCAAATCCAGTGTCAGAATGTTTAACTCCTGAAAACACCTGTGCTAGAAAGTGAAAACCTATATTGAAGTTCTCCAAAGAATTACTAATAATGCCTACCGAAACCCTTTACAGTTGAAAAAGGCTCCAAGAAAGCCTAATTAATTTAATAGAAAGAAAACTGGTAGGGCTATTTTCTCACACTGAGGAATGGGAGGCTTTATTTAAAAAAGAAAAAGAGCCACGTCACTTTCAGCCTTGTACTTATGGGACTTTTCTTTTATATTGCAGAGAGCAAATTAATGTGGAAATGAAAGACATATTCTGGGCTTGAAAGCTGCATTCTGCGGCCACAGAATTTAGTTCTGATAAGTGGCATGAACCATGCAGCAAAATAGCTAGATGGAAGAACATGGTGCTGCTTGGTCTTTCAGGAGTCTAGCTTTTCAGTGGTGTTAGAAGCAACTTGACAACTTGAATTCATAAGTTCCAGGAAGTGGGAATGAGGAGCACTGTGGCACAACTGTGGTCACACTGGGGTTTGTTGGTCAGGGTCATTTTAGTCACCATGGCAATGACAACTTAGCACCCTGTTCTATTCACATCACATGTGAAAATGATAATTTTAAGAGAGGATACCTGAAAAGGAAGGATCTAATTATAAAACATAAAAGGATAAATAACAAGAACATAAACTTTTTAAGTATTTTGGAATCTTCATAAAACTGGCTAATAATTAAAATACCTATCACATTTTATTATTAATATGTTCAGTCAGCAAATTCATTAATATGTCTTCTTGTTTTAAGTATATGAGATTAAATTGCCTGGAAATTCATTCTTGTTAACTTAAGAATTTCCAATATATGATGTAAGCAGAGTAGAAATCATTACTTGGATTATCAATTAAAGGATATCAGCTAAAAATATACTGACTAAGCCTGACCAGGCAGTGATACAATGGATAAAGTGTCAACCCGGGACTCTGAGGACACAGGTTCGAAACCCGGTGATTGCCGGCTTGAGCATGGGATCATAAACATGACCTCATGGTCACTGGATTGAGCCCACATGTCACTGTCTTGAAGCCAAAGGTCACTGGCTTGAGCAAGGGGTCACTGGTTCAGTTGGAGCCCTTAGCCCCGGTCAATCACATTTGTGAAAGCAATCAATAAACAACTAAAATACAGCAACTAAAAGTTGATGCTTCTCCTATCTCTCCCTCCCTATCTGTCCGTTCCTTTCTCTCTCTCTCTCTCTCTCTCTCTCTCTCTATATATATATATATATATATATATATATATATACTGAAACTATGAATATTTCAAATATATATATATATATATATATATGTTGCATGCAGGAGACTATTTTTTCAAATATTCATCACATTGTTATTCCATGAGAAACTATTTTTAGATATATTTTGACCTTTTGTGAATTTTTAAATTTGTGTTCATTCACTCACTTTTTCTTTTCTTTTTGATAAATATTTACCAAGTACTTACTACTTGTCAGACAATAAAAGACAAAGTTTTTCAAATTGTCAACCCTAATATCAAAAGTTCTTGATAATGCTTCACACCAACTGTTGAATACATATTAAATAAAATACATTAAACTGGAGTACAAAACCCAGTATCATATGCTTTGTATTAAACCAAATCTGCTTTTACAATACAAAATTATAATATGATATTAGTTATAAGAATCCTTAGATCAAGGGATCTAATACAAACTAAAACTGTGAACAAGCTTTTAGTAAAGAATAAAGAACTTCCAATAACAGTTACATAATCTGGGCTTGAATGCATGCATAATCAGCCTACTAGATGTTCTCATTGAATCTTGCCTTCCTGCTTTTTGTGTAAATCCCTCTCACATTGAATAGGACTAATGAGAGTCTAACCAATAAGATAAAGCAGACATGACAGAGCATAACTTCCGAGACTAGGTCATAAAAAGATATTATGAATTTTTTCCTTGCTCTCTTTGGATCGTCTTTTCTGGGGTTAGCTGGCCACAGTCATGTGAGAAGGTTAAAGCAGCCCTATCAAAAGTTCCTTGAAGCCCTGGCCGGTTGGCTCAGCGGTAGAGCGTCGGCCTAGCGTGCGGAGGACCCGGGTTCGATTCCCGGCCAGGGCACACAGGAGAAGCGCCCATTTGCTTCTCCACCCCTCCGCCGCGCTTTCCCTCTCTGTCTCTCTCTTCCCCTCCCACAGCCGAGGCTCCATTGGAGCAAAGATGGCCCGGGCGCTGGGGATGGCTCTGTGGCCTCTGCCCCAGGCGCTAGAGTGGCTCTGGTCGCAACATGGCGACGCCCAGGATGGGCAGAGCATCGCCCCCTGGTGGGCAGAGCGTCACCCCTGGTGGGCGTGCCGGGTGGATCCCGGTTGGGCGCATGCGGGAGTCTGTCTGACTGTCTCTCCCTGTTTCCAGCTTCAGAAAAATGAAAAAAAAAAAAAAAAAAAGTTCCTTAAAGATAGGTTCTTAGTCTTCTGTCAAGAGCAGTAAACAACTGAAGCCCTTCTATCAACAGACATGTCAGTATGCCCTCTTGGAAGCAGATCCTTTGATCCAAGTCAAGCTTTTAGATTCCTGTAGTCCTAGCCAACACCTTGACCATGACTCATGAGAAACCCTGTGACAGAACCATACAGCTTAAGCCACTTTTATTTCTGATCCTCCAAAACTGTGTGAGATAATAAATATCTGTTGTTTTACTATGCTAAAATTAGGAGAAATATGTTATGCTTGCTTTGTATCATTTATCTTTCACAAACTCTATCAAGTATAAATCAAATTTTATAGAAGAAAGTTCTGGATGCTTATAATTATGCCTGAAAAAGCTCTTAAGTTATGGGATAAAAGTTCAAATGATTAATTTCTGTCTTCACCTAAAGCCTATGCTTTAACTTCTAGCTGTAGGTAAGGTATTTTCATTAGGGTAGCACAAATGTTTATATGATGTTATTTGTAATTTAAATTTATACCTTATTAGAAATATAGTACAGTTATTTGTAAATATTAGCAAAATGTCAATGCCTGGATGAAGGTGACAGTGACCACCCAGGAAGGGGTAAGAATCTGTCAAATCAGATGAGGAAATAATTGTTTTTGATAGAAAGTATTCATAGATATGTTGGTATATTCAAGGAAAATAATAATATAGAGATATTTAAATAAGTTAATTAGTACCAAATATAGTCAGCATTGAAATTCACAACTGCAGGTGATGGAGAAATGCTAAATTCTATATATTAATGTATCTATATTTTATTTAGAGTCAACTGAGGCCTTTACTATGCAGACATGCTAATATATATTATAACTTACACTTAATCATCCTAAGATTGAGAGGAAAGACTAAATAAATAAAAATCAATAGTTAAAATTGAAATTAAGAAAATAATATATTTAAAATAGCATTAAAATGAATAAAATTATTAGGAATACACTTAGCAGAAAGTATATAAAATTTGTATCTTACAAACCACTGTGGAAATAAATAAGAAGCAAATAAATAAAACCACATCTCATGTTTATGAATTGGAAAACTTAATATTGTTAAGATGTCAAACTGTATAAATTGACATATAGATTGAACTCAATTCCTATCAGAATCCCAGAGGTCTTTTTTGAAGAAATGGATATCTCATTCCAAAATTCATACAGAAACTTAAGGGACATAAAAGAGGATATAAAATCTTATACTGCAAGAACAAATCTGGAGGACTCACACCTCCTAATTTCAAAACAATACAAACTCTTATAATTCAGATAGTATAGTATTGGGATAAGGATAGATATATAGATCAATGGAATCAAATTGGCATCTGAAAATAAATCTGTATATCACATTCAATTTATATTTGAGGAGTGTTTTAAGATCACTCAATGGGTAAGAACTAATGGTATTGGGCAATTCTATATCCACATGCAAATAAAACAAATCAAAACAGAATTTGCATTCTCACTTTACATTGTATACAAAAATTAAATAAAAATTATTTAAAGACCTAAATGTAAAAGTATTTTAAAACTACACAATACTTAAAATAGTTGAATAAATGTTTCTGACCTAGGATTTGAAAATGGTTTCATAGATATGACACAAAACTGTAAGCTACCACACACACACACAAAATATATGTAAGTTAGACTTTATCAAAAGTAAAAACTTTTTTGAATCAAAGGACATTATAAAGAAAGTGAGACTATCCTTAGAGTTGGATAAAATATTTGTAAACTGCATATCTGACAGGGTCTAGTATCCAGAATTATAAAGAAAACATTATTCAATAATAAAAAGATAAATAACAACCTAATTTTAAAAATGGGCCAAGCATCTGAACAGACATTTGTATAAAGACATTCAAATAACCAATTAGTGTATGATATATACTCAAGAACATTAATCATTAGGGAAATGCAAATCAAAATCACATTTACTCCCACTAGGGTGCACTTAACACCCACTAAGGTAGCTAATAATGTGGGCAAGTATTGCAGAAATTGAAATTCTCAAGCAGAGCTGGTAGGAGTGTAAAATGCTATACCCACTTTGGGAAACAGCTTGCCAGTTCTTCAAAGATTAAACATAGAGTAACCATATGATTCCACTCCTAGTTATGTACCCAAAAGAAATGTAAACAGATGCCCACAAAAACCCTGTACAAAGTGTTCATATCATCATTTTATATAAAATTAAACGTGGAAACATATGAGAACATTTTGTTGCATAAAGATTTTAATCATTGAACTGGCAGCTATATACTTTTGGTACTACTATGCTCACAGGAAATAAACAATGATCATGGATTTATTATTTTTATTTATTTATTTATTTATTTATTTATTTATTTATTTATTTATTTATTTGACAGAGACAAAGAATCAGAGAGAGGGACAGATAAGGACAGACAGGAAGGGAGAGAGACGAGAAGCATTAATTCTTCACAGCGGCACCTTAGTTGTTCATTGATTGCTTTCTTATATATGTGCCTTGACTGGGGGGCTACAGTAGAGTGAGTAGCCCCTTGTTCAAGCCAGTGACCTTTGGGCTCAAGTTAGCGATCATGGGGTCACGTCTATGATCCCATGCTCAAGCTAGCGATCCTGCGCTTAAACTGGTGAGCCCATTCTCAAACCTATGAGTTCGTGCTTACGCCAGCTACCTCAGGGTTTCAAACCTGGGTCTTCTGTGTTCCAGTTTGATGCTCTATCCACTGCATCACTGCCTGGTCAGGCACGAATTTATTTTGATGAAAGCATCTCTCCTCATCTAGTATTCAGCAAAAGAAAAACAAATTATTTTGGATATTTATAATACCTTTTCAGTCTGCTCTTAATAAATTCTTTCTCAAATATGGAGAGATTCTATTCTCCTGTTTTATCTATTTATTTCAGATTTGACACTGTGAATTTTCTTTGACTCAACAATGGCAATTTACTTTTCTAACTGAACTTTTTCATTTCCTTCTGGATATTTGGAGAAATAAGAATGAAGATTCTTTTCAAAAAGCATTCTCTAAAGAGGCTAAAACAAGTCTCTCTTTCAAAAATATTTTTAAAAATATAACTGAATATTTTTTATTGCTTATTTGCACACTTACTAATGTGCCAGATATTTTACTTATTTACTTATGTTCTTTTTTATTGAATGCATTGGGGTAACACTGGTTAACAAATTATACAGATTTTAGGTACACAATTCTATAACACATCATCTATACACTGTATTGTGTGTTCACCTCCCCTCCACCAAGGTCAAGTATCAAAAACAAGATGTTGTCATATTTTATGTGATTTCTAATGAAACAGTTGCCTATTGTTATGTTCTCATTGATTTTACATGTAGCAGAAAAATCATTCCACACAAACTCTCTTAGTTAAGGCAGTTAGATAATAGCTGGTATAAAGGCAGAGGCAGATTAAAGTTGGTTGAGGCCCTGGGTGCAGAAGAAAATATCAGGCCCCTTAAAAAAAGAGAGAGACAGGGAAAATAAAACAACATGTTAACCATATTTTTAAAGAATCAAAAAAATTATGTACTATTAATGTTAAAATTGTACATATGAAACCAAAGTTTGTGTCATTAGAAAAAAAGTGTAAAGTTGGGGTTTTGTGGGGCCGTTCAGAAGTTGGGGCCCAGGGTGCATGCCTGGTGAGCCCACCATTAAATTTGCCTCTGTATAAAGGATAGGGCAAGAATTTCAATATTCTTAAAGTCTTAATTAGACAGTTTAGCTGGTATAATCTGGAGTCAATGTTATATTTCCATATTTGTTTGGATGTGGTTAACTTATATTTGCTCTTTGATGATAAAAATTCACTGTCTATTGGACATCAGTAAATAGAAGATTAGGTATTTAAAAAAATACATATTTGAGAACAAAGTCTCTAAAGAATGATGTAAGAATTTAACATGAACACGTAAGTCTAGGACAGTAGTTCATAAAGATTTTATGAGAAAATATATTTTTCATATTCTTAAGATCTCTATGTAGTTATGGTTGGAATAATTATAATAAAAGGGGTGTTTTGTCTGTCTGGTGGGCAATATCAATTATATAAAACAGAAAAATATAGCCATTTCATTGGAATATTTTCTGGGAGGACAGAAGGTTCTACCGAGGACTGTCTCCTTATGACATGGGAAACTAATGACTTAATGACCATAAAGTCTGTTAAATCATTGAACTAAAATAAGACCCAATTGAAAAGAAAACATTTTAACTGACAAATTCATTTAAATACTTTTTATTGATTAGCCTCTATTAGTTTATGGTACAAATTTGATGCCATATGGCCAAATATGTTGACTGCAAAAAAATGTCTGAAGCCTATAATTTTGAACTAATATAAGGGGACAGTAATGATTTGAGACTAGAACTTACAACCATAAATTTTGCTCACTTGTCCAAACTGCCAGACCTCAGTATTGACAGGAACATATGGACTTTTTCTGAGGACTTATCCAAGAAGTAAAAGCCTACAACATTCACCAAGCAAGAGAGTGAGGGGTGGAGAAGCAGATGAGCACTTCTCTTGTGTGCCCTGACTGGGAATTAAACCCAGGAAATCCACACACTGAACCAGGGCTCTACTACTAAGCCCACTAGCCGCAGCTAAGCTTTTATTTCTGAGAGTGAACTGTTTATAGGCACACAAAAGCATCTATCTCAGTGTAGAAGGTATGTGGTAATATAGCCAATTCATATTTTATTGTTGACCTATAAGTAATATCATGCCACTTGAATAAAGCTGAGAAACGAAGAACATGGAATGATGAAATTAGCAATATTTGTTTCTAAGAGCTGACTCTGCTTAAGTCCTGCCTCCTGCTTATGTAAAGTAACAATAACAAGAACTGCTGCCTTTCAATCTTTTGAGAAAATTAAAATGAGATAATAAATATAAAATATAAGAAAATACTTGGAAAAATTATGTGATTAATAAATATTTATTTCCTTTCCTTATCTTTCAATGTGTATTAAAACAAAATAAGCTATATTTATTTGGGGAGATGTTGGGAGATAATTAGGACTCCCTAATTCCTTGCATTTAACACTTCTTCTGAGGAAAGGCATTTAAAGCTGTTGTTCCAAACTACTTTTCAAGGATGTTGTATGGCAAACATCTTAGAGCAGATTGACAGTATATCCTTGTGGAGTGGAGAGCAAATTTGTTTTCTGTCAAGTACAATAATGTCTCCATTTGGAAAAGGTGGACAGATTTGCTAACAGCCCCTTTATAAAACAGAAGAGTTTCCTAAGCTTGGCATTCCTCAGCTCTGAACCAAATCTATGGGAGCACAGCATCTAGCTGGCCTACTCTGCATCATTCTGCAGAATATGGCGTGAAGAGAGAAATACGCAAACATGAAGTCCAAGCAGCCAACTGGACTCTACTAGAGTCCCCTTTTCTGAACCAAGAGTCCTGTGCCTTTGCCAGTATCCATGAAACTGTGATGGCTAATTGTTAATTTATTAGCTTGAAAAGGAGGTAAAATCCTTTCATGGTCCCTGATGGTGGGAAGAGAGCAGAACAGAGTTAAGTTATAAGTACATTGATGGTATGAAGGAATGGTGAAACCTGTGAACTTAAAAAACTGGATGGTAAAATAAAACAAGGTACTCAAGAAGACACCTGTGGAAGCTATTACAAAAGGATGTCAGGAAATGATCTAAACATAAGATGTAAGGTGATTATAATATCATTATAACATACTATCAGGCAGGCCTAGTTTAAATAAATGTGATTATGATTTTTCTAGCTGGAATAGAGCCTGACATGGGAAAAATTAACAAAAGTCATAAACCTGTTATTAAAGCATTGGTTCTAGAAAATTTGTTGGTCCTAGAGAATTCTGATAGCAGAAGACTGTTGACAGAAGCATATGTAGAAAGGATTATGCAAGGTTGGCGTCATGCAAGTGTGCTGAAAGGCACAAATGGTAACAGAACAAAGGAGGATGCTTATCAAAGAAGATCCAACAGTAGAATATCAGCTTTGGAAAGTATACTGAACTGAATGAATTATCAGGTAAATCATAGATTAGGAATTCAGTGCAGTTTTTTAGAAAGTATTTTCAGTTGTTGAATACACACATTTTATTTTTCCCCAAAGAAAAACCTTTCTGTTTGCAACTTAACAGTCTGTAACAATGTTGAAAGAAACACACACACAAACACACAAATTCACATACATACAATCTCCTGATTTAGTACAAAGAGCCTTTTAGTTGCAACATCTTTTATTCCATAGACAGAGAGGTGGAACTGAAAGAAGAGAGACTTGCCTCCAGACTCACTGAGGGAGACATGGGCTGTTGCATTCATTTCCTAAGGGCAGTGTTAGATGAACGAAGGCTGAGTGATGAGCAGCATAGTGCTGTGGAGAGATCAAGGACAGATGGATGATTAGAACCTCTGAGAAATGTGTGCTCCATAAAGATATATGATTTGTCAAACTTATTTATATCCTCAAGAAATTATGGAATGGGAGTATTTGCCTAGATGAAGGTGACAGTGATCACCCAGGAAGGGGTAAGAATCTGTCAAATCAGATGAGGAAATAATTGTTTTTGATAGAAAATATTCATAGATATGTTGGTATATTCAAGGAAAATTATAATATAGAGATATTTAAATAAGTTAATTAGTACTAAATATAGTCAGCATTGAAATCCACAACTGCAGGTGATAGAGAAATGCTAAATTCTATATATTAATGTATCTATATTTTATTTAGAGTCAACTGAGCCCTTCACTATGTAGACATGCTAATATATATTATAACTTACACTTAATAATCCTAAGATTGAGAGGAAAGACTAAATAAATAAAATCAATAGTTAACTCTAATAATTAATTTATATCAGGTATTTGAACAAATCTTTAAAAATGTTAAATAAAAATAGTGAATCCCATCTTGTTATTAATACTTCAGTCCTTTAGAGTGAATTATTTAATAGAATAGAGGCAATTTAAGAGTAATATAAAACAAATGTTATAGAAAATTCATTCACATAATTATACTGAAGTGACTATTTCAGAGAGAATCATAAATTCAGCTGTATGTTGCTTATCTATTTATCTATATCTATAATCTATCTTCATATCATTCTAATCTATCTTCATATCATTCAATATGTTCACCACCACACAATCATTAGAAAATAGTAACCTTTTTATTCTCATACTTTACAGGTATGGAAACTGAAAACTAGATAGAATTTAATTGAATAACTCAAGATCACAAAATAAATATATGATAAAACTGGTGTTAAAAACTTGTACTCATTTCATTGTATTATATCCCAACTAAAATATAAACCAGTATGTGAGCTCATTTAGCATCAGTCAGGTTTGGAGGTAGGAGAGTTATGCATACGGAATAGTTATAGCTAATAATAAAAAACTGGGCCTCTTCAACAATGTTCAGTACCCCCCAAAATATATATAAAACTGATATGCCTCCCCAATCTGATCCTCCATGGGACTTTATTTTTAAAAATGGCTTAAGTAGTCATTTTTGGTTAATATTGGTAACACCAGTCAATGATGAATTACAGCATTCCTAATTACTTTATTATTTTATTATTGTTATTTTATTTATTAATTTTAGAGAGAGAGAGGAAAGGAGAGAGAAAAAGAGAGAGAGAGGAGCATCCATCTGGTTCCGTGTGTGCCCTGACCAGTTATCTCTAACCAAGACAACGCTCAAACTAAAAGAACTATCCAAGAGTGCTAATTACTTTCTTACTATAGAAGATATTAAGATGGGCTGGGCAAATTTTTGCTATTTTTTCTTTCTATTCTTTCTTTCCATTCACTTCCCTAGGACTTTCTGCCAATTTTGATTCTTTTTTTCTAAGTATTGCTGAATGCTAACCTATAAAGTTAATTGGTTAAAGATGAAAATTTTATCACTCTCACTAAAATTTTAATTTCCTGAAAACCAATATATGTTGAAATATAAAATCCATATATATGCTGAAATATTTGAGCAGGAGGGTTTTTTTGTTGTTGTTGTTTTTGTGGGGGTTTTTTGCCCTTCAAACTATTCCACGGAGGTAGCTTCCCACACAGTCATATTTTTTAAATATTAAGACATATGGCTTGAAAAAGTCAATAACGCTTTTGAATAGTCATTCTGTTCTTTTTTTTCCTCTTTTTAAAATTTTTTTAAAGGTTTATTTTATTTTATTTTTTTATTTATTCATTTTTATTAGAGAGAGAGGGGAGAGAGAGAGAGAGAGGGAGAGATAGAGAGGGAACAGGGGGAGGAGCAGGAAGCATCAACTCCTATATGTGCCTTGACCAGGCAAGCCCAGGGTTTTGAACCGGCGACCTCAGCATTCCAAATTGACGCTTTATCCACTGCGCCACCACAGGTCAGGCTTTCCTCTTTTTTTTAAACATTAGGCCTGCCTGATCAATGGTGGTACAGTAAATAGAGCATCTACTTGAGACATTGAGGTCTCTGGTTTGAAACCCCGAGATCACCAGCTTGAGTGTGAGCTTGCCAACTTAAACATAGGATCATTGAAATGATTGCATAGTTGATTGGCTGAGCCCAAAGGTCTCTGGCTTGAAGCCCAAAGTTGCTGGCTTGAGCCTAAGATCACTGGCATGGTGTGAGCCCTCAGGTCAAGGGACGTATGAGGAGCAATCAATTAACAACTAAAGTGAAGCAGCTACGACTTGATGCTTTTCATCTTTCTCCTCCCTCTCTCTCTCCTTTTCTCTCTCTCTCCCCCCCCCAAATCAATAAAAAAAGCAAAATAAAAAAAAACTTCAAGCCCTAGCCAGGTAGCATCATCAGAGCATCATCCTAACTTTCTAATGTTGCAGGTTCTATCCCCTTTCAAGGCACATACAAGAATCAACCAATGAAGAATGCATAAATATGTGGAAAAACAAATCACTGTTTCTCTTTCTCAAATCAATAAAAAAATTAAAAAATAACTTAAAACCAAGTAAAATAGAGATAGACTCATAGATGGAGCATAAACTGACGAATGGGAGCGAAGATGCTAACTGAAGAGGTTAGAAGGGTTGAGCAGAAAACGACTGAATAAAGAGAAAAAAACTCTTGGGCACAGACAACAGTGTGCTGATTGCCTGGGTAGAGAGATAGAGGAGGGAGTGGGGGAATAAATGGTGATGGATGGAGACTTGAGTAGGAAGAGGTAAACACATAATACAGTGTACAGAAGATGTGTTGTATGTAGAATTGGGCACCTGAAACCTGTAATTTTGTTAAGCAGTGTCACCCTAATAAGTTCAATCGAAAAAAAAGCTTATAGCAACATCATATTTATTTACCTACCATGCTATTTCAGCATCAGAAAGCATTTTAAGAATGGAAAATAGGTCTATAAAATGACATGTTAAATTTTTATCAGCAAGTGAATGAAGTGTTTTCCTATTTCACACATCTGAGTGTGTAATGAAACATAAAGGTGTGAAACTGCTAAGATGAAAGGAACTGCATGTGGCCTGCCCAGAATGTGAGGGAAAATAAGTTGTATTTGCATTGTATGAATTATAGTTAAAAGGATAGTGATATGTTTGGAGACTGTTTTAAGAGAATGATTCACATAGACTATTATACCTTGATACTTTTTATTTTTAAGTATGTATTCTTACACATTCTGAAAAAAAAGTCCTGTTTTAATTTTTTTTTGTTTTGTTTTGTTTTATAGAGACAGAGAGAGAGTCAGAGAGAGGGATAGATAGGGACAAACAGACAGGAATGGAGAAAGATGAGAAGCATCAATCATTAGTTTTTTGTTGTGACACCTTAGTTGTTCATTGATTGCTTTCTCATATGTGCCTTGACCGTGGGCCTTCAGCAGACTGAGTAACCCCTTGCTTGAGCCAGCGACCTTAGGTCCAAGCTGGTGAACTTTGCTTAAACCAGATGAGCCCGCGCTCAAGCTGGTGACCTCGGGGTCTCAAACCTGCTTCTTCCGCATCCCAGTCAAACACTCTATCCACTGTGCCACCGCCAGGTCAGGCTTAAATATTTTATTATGGAGTAAAGTAAGTGGTTTTCTAATGAGAAGTTGAATTTGACTTAAGCAATGATCTTGAGCAATGAGTAAAAATGGCTACAACACATCTCTATTGTGCTAGAAAAATCTATAAAATATTTTACATATATTGTGTAATTTAATTTCCAAAAGTATATGATCTAAGTACTATTGTTATCTTTAATTTGCAAATGAAGAAACTGAAGCTTTAAAGAAATTAAGTGATTTGCTAGGGACATACATGAATAAGTCATTGAGTTGTGATGCAGCGTGCCTGTCTGCCTCCAAAGATCACACTTCTCACTGCCAGTGATTGAGTAAATGTGAGAGTTCCTCAAAATTGATTGCAAATACTGGAAACTTTAAATTGCCACAAGAATAATATAACATGATATTGAGGGTTCAACAAAAAGAAATACTGTATTCTTGTAAAGAATGTGCTGTCTCAAGTAGGGGCGGGAGGATAGCTATAATTTGGATAGGGAATGGTGATTGAAAAAAGAAATGGGTAAACACCCTAAGGTAGTAAGCAGATGGCATGGCCTCAGATCAAGGGCATTCTGCAAGGAACTAAATCAACTCAAGCTGGGTTTTATTTTATTATTTTAGACTGATAAAGTCAATGCGGTTTTCACAGCCTGGATTATAAATTGTCAGTTATATACATCCTGGATACCAAGATGGAAGCTCTCTCAGACCCAAAACTCTCATTTTAACAATAAATACAGAGTTTACAATGTTCTTCAACCAATATTTTGGCTGTGCAAGAACAGATTCAATTCAGTCTAAAGTAAAGAGGGTCAGGCTCTTGAGTATTGGGTCCTTAGAAAGCCCTGGCTTTGCCATTTAACTGTATTACTTAGAGTAGTTGTGGTAATGGTTTATATCATAGCCTTAGGTTAAACCCAGAGCTCTGTTGACCAGCTCCTGGTTTTGAGCTCAGTTTCCCAGGATTGGAGTATAATCAATCCTGGAAGACATCAGCACATTTTGTCCAAAATTACATCATCTTAAAAGAAATCTCTGAGGCTTTTCCAAAGTGATTGCCAATGGCAGCTTTATTCTTGGAGCCTAAAAACAGTAATGCACACCCTAGCCAGCTAACGCAGCAGTAGATCATTGGCCTGGCATGTGGATGTCCTTCCTGGGTTTGATTCCCAGCCAGGGCACACAGGAGAAGTGCCTATTTGCTTCTCCCCCCTCCCCCCTCTCCTTCCTCTCTGTCTCTCTCTTCCCCTCTGGCAGCCAAGGCTCCACTGGAGCAAAGTTGGCCCGGGCACTGAGGATGGCTGCATGCCCTCTGCCTCAGGTGCTATAATGGCTCCCATTGCAATGAAACAACGCCCCAGATGGGCAGAGCATCACCCCTGGTGGGCATGCCAGGTGGATCCAGGTCGGGCATATGCTGGGAGTCTCTCTACCTCCCTGCTCTCACTTCAGAAAAATACAAAATAATAATAATAATAATAATAAAATAAATAAATAAATAAATAAAATAATTAATTTAAAAAGTGCAGTAATGAAGTGGAACTCCAACCAGGAAAGTTGCCCTCTGCTCATCTGTCCCTTCTGTTCATCTAGGTGTGTGCTAGCTCCTAGAAAATATTTCTCTGTGACCTGAAATAAATTTAACAGGGATCAATGCTTCAAAAGGCCAAGCATAACCCCCAAGAAAAGACTTGGTTGCAGCTACAGGCTTCCTGAAATTTAAGGAAGTTAAAGATGTGTGTGTTTTTTGGCTTTCAAATTAATCACTAATTTGTATATTCATTCACCAAGAGTAATCCATCCCAAATAAACTTTATTTCTCTAATCTGATGGCATCATGTAGATGCAGGTTATGGAAAGTTAAAATTTACTAGGGCCCAAACCAAAAGTAAAAATGTCCTTTGCTTCTGAAAATCTACTTTATTTTCAATTAGCAGGCTTGACAAGAGTGCTTTCTAGTTTTGAAAAGAAGCAAGGTCCGAATTATAAACAATCAAGGAATGCCAGTCTGAGTCCAGTTCACCATGAAAGCTCCCAGTAGTTATGTTCCTTTTCTTGTTGAAAAATTCTGCAAGTGAAAGAAAAGGTATAATTATTTATTCTTACAATGATAACCAATTACATGTTTTTTCATTCTTCCATGGAAGCAATTTCAGAAAGAAGAAACACATCATCTTTCCTTCAACTAAAGGATCTTCTTTTTATAATAATTGGATTATAAAAAGTATAGTGTATAATTATTATAATAATGGCAAATATATTCAAAACAGTAGAAGAAGTAGAGCATCACATAACACAAATGAAATACATAAAATTTAATGTAAGTGATATTAAATACACTGAATTAGAAAATTAACATTGTTAATGTGAACTATGGGTTCCATAGAACTGTTTGAGAAAAATTAAATAGGATATATGTAACAGGTAAAATAATAAAAAACTTAAATTTGTATTTTGTGTACTTAAATAAGATTTTATCAAAATAAAAGGTCAAGCTGGCCATTTTTTTTAATCTTAAAAAATCTTGTATTATGAGCCTGACCTGTGGTGGCACAGTGGATAGTGTCGACCCTGAAACGCTGAGGTCGCTGGATTGAAACGAGGGCTTGCCTGGTCAAGGCACATATGAGAGTTGATGCTTCCTACTCCTTCCCTTTTGCTCTCTTTTTTTCTCTCTCTCCTCTCTCTCTAAGAATGAATAAATAAAATTTTAAAAATCATGTATTTACTCAAACTTGCAAAATATTATACTAAGGAATACAGGAAAAAAGAAAGTCCCATTTTGAAAGAAGAACAAGCATAAAGAAATTAGAATGCTGACAATCTCATTTATATAGATCAGTAGATAAAAAGATTATACTAATAAATAGATTGCAAGTTTTAAAAAGTATTTCTGAGGATGACTTTGATGTGAAGAGTAAAATAAATGAAAGTATAAAGGAAAAAATGAACAAAGAAAGAAAATGATGGTACAATATTTCCTTCATCTTTATATTAAATTATTCTTTTATCAAGTTTTTTTACTTGCATTTTTAATTGTTTTTGTAAGGAGCAAATCAGATTGCTGTTAAAAATGAGATATGAAAATACCATGATGAGATTTATTCTATCCAGTAAAATTAATATAAAAGTTAACTAAAAGAAACATAATAGGAACAGTTCTCATACAAATGCACCAAATACTAACTCCTTTTGGCCTTTCTGTGGTGATGCTGTTGAGTTACAGTCAGTCCACGGAAACAGTTTATGCTGTATGATTATTTGATCTGAGCGTTTATATGTGAAGAATATTCACATTATGTAACTCATTTTGTATTTGTTTACTTATTTTTCAAATATAAAGATTATTAGATCACATTAATATTTTTTTACAGTTTATATATAGGTTATAATATACCATAAGTGTAGACTATGTGTGTATACACACAAACACATATACATATATACAAATATATACACACCTATAGCTATATAAATGATCATATATATTCTAAATACATTTTACCCCATTGATTATATATTAGCTGTATAGCTACTTTTATTTCTTATAACATCTACAATTAAAACAAAACATTTACACAAATAAAAGTATAGGAGATAGAAATTCTATTCAACTTCATAGAAAAAGTACCGTAAGGGAACCACAATTTAAAGTCTCATTTACATCTAAAGTCCTCATTTACAAGCATTAGCATAGAATAAGATTAGTCTATGTCCAATGACTCCTCCCAAGACAAACTCCAAGCAAGCTCCATGGAGATAAACTACAGTAAAACTGCAGAGTAAAACAGAAGTATTTTCAACTGAATATCTTACTCTTAAAAAAAATTTTACTAAATAGAAAGTAAAAGTATGTAATATGTAATATTTGCATGTCAATCTATTGCAAATTCTCACAGTTCCTGTTTTTAACATTTATGCATTTGTTTTTTAAAGCATTAAAATTTTTCTAAGTGTTTTATGTTAGGAGATTAAAATAAAGACATAACAATAGGGGGCACTAATATTTTGTTTTCCTCAGCAGTTCACTGTCAGCAGTTGTTGATTCTTTCAGTCACCTTAATGGCCATTTATGTACAAGTATGTGCTCCGTTTACACATTTCGTTTAGATTTGTTTTTATTTTGTAACATTAACAGTCTTACAACTGTAATTATGATTGGTCAAGTTACAGACCAGTGGTTACCATCATAAATATTGACTCGTTCTTTTTATTTAGCGTTATACATGTGAAATCTTCCTCTGTACATTTTTTAATAACTTTAACTTTTAAGATTCAGTTTTATAATGGATTCTTTTATTTACTTTTGTTGATGTATTTTTAGTAATATAGCCTTTAAAAGCATAATGACATTATTGTGTTTTAAACTTTCAACATTTCTTTCTATACTAAATCTGTAGATTTCTTTCTAAATACTATAGTGGTGGTGGCACACAACTTTTAAAGTATATCTTTTTGCTATTATTAATTTTAATTATAAAAATATTATTAACACAGAACATTAATATTGTAACAATTTATTGACTATTAAAATATATCCATAAAATTGTTACTTTTTAAATAAAGTTTACAAATGCTTTATTATTCTTCGAAAACATTACAGAATTTTATTTACCAACATTTTCTTCAAAAAATTTTTCAATATTTTTTTTTAGCTTCATAGGTTATATTTAATATAATTATTTTTTTCTTAAAAGTGTATTTGTGCCTGACCAGGTGGTGCCGCAGTGGATAAATTGGCCAGTTTAACCTGCGCAGGGGCGAACTCCCGAGATGTCCGGAGACACCGTGCCCATAAGGAGCTGCAAATGGGAGCCGCGCCTGGAGCTTACAGCCAGGCCCTTATATATCCTAAGTGAGCAAGCATATAGTACAGAAGCAGATGTGGCAGTTTAGCTATTGGCTAGGGAGGTCACACGCAGCATAGCAATGGGCCGGCATAGCAACAGGGGCCGGTTTTAGCTTAGTGCGAATTTCAAACAAACTTTTGATAAGGGTCTCTGACCTTCTTTGTTCCCAGCCTCACAGGAGCCATATCAGCACTTACTGTTCCTTCAATAGTTACATTCTTTGGCAGCCCCAGTACTCCCTGAATCTAACATCTACCACTGAGCCAACCGGCCAGGGCAAAAGGAAAAAGGTTTTGCAAAGATCCTGAAACTGGAATGAAGAAGCCAAGAGTCAATCTTCTGCCTACAATTGCTATTTGACTCTGAGTAAGAGCTTCTGAGATTATAGGTATCAAATTTGTTTGTAAATGTGAAAAATGTACCACATAAATTCAGAACCTTTCACCTCAAGTAGTAGTTGCTCAACCCATTTACTCGAAACATTTCAATAAGTAAAAACATAGGCACATATTTTCTATGCTACTAGCTGTTATTAATGTAATGTCATTCATTGATTTTATTAATTTTTAAGTAGATTAAATGCCAAATGATTCAATTTAACTTGACTTTATATACCTTGGTTATGAGGAATTAGTGATTAGAACCTCATAAGTGTGCTATAAAGAATGAAAAACATTGATTTCTGTTATAAATTATTTATTGTGGGCACCCTTAAAAGAAGGCATTATCAGGTTTTAAAACGTGAACAGAAAATTAGGGAAGACCTGAGTTTTAACAGTATATAGCAGTTTTTATTTTTATTTATTTTTTGATAATTAACTAGGCTATGCAAACTCTTATAATATATATTTATATCTGAATCTTGGAACAAGGAAAACTGGGGATTTATCCCTTCAATGTATTATGAGAAAGGAAACAATTACTTACTCAATGCTTTCCCTTGATCTAACTCTCAATTATTTCAGTTATATCATTTTTTCAAATTTGTCCTTTGTGACTTGGAACAATTTATTTAAAATCTTGACTAACCAATATAAAATAAACTTAGTAATCACTAGAAAAATATTAACAAATTTATCTTTTTCCTCAAATGTCCCATCCACCAAAATTGATTAATTACATTTTGAATTTGACATTGTTAGAATAATAGAACATGTAACTTCAATGTTTACATTTCTCACAGTATTTCAGAAGCTTAGGTCTCTTTTTAAATGGATTCAGTGCTTATCACTAATTAATTTAACTTGGCTTTACTATCCATTTCTCAGCCATCAGCATCATCTATGATTGTGCACAAATTATAGGTAATTCTTATGCCTGTAGAGATAACTCAATCTCAGGAATAAAGAAGAATAAACCTTCCACTTTATAGCACATCACATATTGTTACTTTCTTTGCACACATTTTTTCAACAGTTAAACTTAGTCTAGAACATTAAATTAGTTATCATTGTTGTGTAGTGTTAGTCTAATTTATTCATAAGTCCAAGCTAGTATTTATTTAGCAGTTCTTCTACTAAATTTTTACAGGTGCCTGGATATTAGAAATGCAAAAGTGGGAACAACAATAGCAATAGCATAAAATAAACTAGTAGCAAAAGTCTCAGATTTTGCCCTAGGAAATTTTGCAACCTAATAAAAATAATATACTGTTTTTGCAAAAATCATAAATATATATTGAAAGAGTAAACAGTATATTACATCTTATTAAAGTTGATAGAACTTGTGAATTTTCTAGGCAATATAACCAGCTTGGTAAACAATTAGCCTTCATTCATTTAGAACATTTGTGTTCCAACTTCACCCAAAAATAAACCAGCCACACACACTAGTTAATTTTTTATAGAAAATAAAAACCAGCTTGCATACCTGTAATTCGTGCGCAATCATGGAAGACTCTTTAGCTGTCATAAGAAGGTTGTTTTATGCTGCTGATTGAATAGAGTAACTCACAAACATTTAGAAAAAAGTGTTCAAGTAGATAAAAATGAAAAATGTAAAAATGAATTTTCAAAATGAGGTAACTCAAAAATCTGGGGAAATCTGAAAATTAAATGTTAAAGGTAATTTGGAACTTCTAACATTTGATCAAAGCTATCATAAAAGTTCATTGCTAACAATTAAGTTTTAATTTCAATGATACTAATGAGATATTTTTAAGTAAGGAAAGTACTTCACAATTGTCCATGGAGCTTTTAAAAAATACTCATATGCTAGACCCAACCTTAAACATTTAATTCAGTAGAGACTAAGGTTTACAAGTTCTTAAATGTAAAGAGGTTTGAGTAAAAAACCAGTAGGCTAGTGAATCAACTGTATTAACTATATTCACTGGTATTTCAGTGAAGTTATGTCATCAATAAGTCATTTGTGTTTTGTAGTTACCAATTTGTCTTTAAGGTATTTTTCTGGCTTGATCAGGCAGTGGTGCAGTGGATAGAGCTTTGGACTGGGATGCGGAGGACTTAGGTTCAAGATCCCTAAGGTCACCAGCTGGAGCGCGGACTCATCTGGTTTGAGCAAATCTCACCAGCTTGGACCCAAGGTCGCTGGCTTGAGCAAAGGGTTACTCGGTCTGCTGAAGGCCCACGGTCAAGGCACATATGAGAAAGCAATCAATGAACTAAGGCGTCGCAAGGAAAAACTGATGATTGATGCATCTCATCTCTCTCCATTCCTGTCTGTCTGTCCCTATCTATCCCTCTCTCTGACTCTCTCTGTCTCTGAAAAAAAAGAAAAATATATTTTCTGTCTTAAATATTATATATTAAAATGAATATGGTCCTAAAACATTCTTTCTCAAATGTTAGTTTATTGTTTTATAATTTTCTTTCTTAATAATACAAAGTAAAGAAGAAAAAAGAAAGAGGAGAAAAGGAGAAAGAGGGAGCAGGAAAGGGAGAAAGTAAGAGAGGAGGAGGAAAAAAGAGGAACAGAAGGAATGAAGAAAGGTAGGAAGGAGAAAAATGAAAACTAGAGAAGAAATAAAAAGAAAAAAGAGAAACCAAATGAATAAAAAAATAAAAAGGAAAGAAAATGAAACAAAAGAAAAAATATCAAAGAAAATACATTTTTAACAGAGTAAAATGCTTGGTCTCTCTGACTCCATCTTGATCAAGTCTGCTTTGTTCCATGGCCTTTCCTTTAGGCCAATAGGGTCTACTTAGACTTGCATAGAGGCATGTTGACCACTAGAGGGATCCTGCTTGGGCTTAGGTTTTACCAAAGCAATCCTTCCCATTTCCTCTTTCCTTGACATAGAAAGAAGCTTGTACTGTGTGCTTTCTTTCTTTCTTTTTTTTTTTTTTTTTTTTTTTTTTTTTTTTGGCATCAAAAGATAAACTTTATTTTTATTTAAATTGGAAATTTTGAATTGAATATAACATACTGACAAAAATTCACAATTATGCATCCAACTTGATAAGTTTTTACAAAAAGAATGTACATGTAACCACTATCCTGATCAAAGTCAAGGGCATACCCAGCACCCCAGTTTCCCTGCCCACTCTGGTCATTTCTTCCCATTAAAGTAACTACTGGTCTTACATGTATCACTCTAGATTTGTGTTGCCTATATTTGCACTGTACATAGAATGACTCATCCAGTATGTGGTAATTTCTGTCTGGCTTTTTTCTCTCAAAATTAGATTTGTGAGATTTGTCTGTGTTCTTGTGTAGAGTATTAGTTTGTTCAGTTTCATTGTGCAATATTTCATTTTCTGAATATACAACAACTTATTTTTCAACAGAGTGAATAAAAATGCCAGGCGCCAGTAGTTAAAACTGTTGACTTTTTGTTCATTTTGTTGATTTTGTTGCATGCATAATGGTATCTTATGTGGATTTTCATTTGTACTGTATTTGTGTAGTGGCTAATGACATCAACACCCCTTCAAATATTAGCCACTGATATATCCTCCTTTGTAAAATGCTTATTCAAATATTTTGTTTGTTTGTTTTTCTTGTATATTAAAATTGTTTTGTCAGTGTCTTTCTTCATATACTGTATTTTGGATATAAATCCTTTGCAGATAAATTCCTTGTAATCATCTCTTCCACATTTGGCAAGCCTCTTTACTTTCTTAATAGCATCTTTTCCTGAAAAAGTTTAATTTTAAAGAGGTCTTACTTATTAGTCTTTTCCTTTGTATTTTGTCTAAGAAATCCCTATTAAAGGTCATGAGGTGTTGTTCTGTCATTTCTTAGAAGCTTTGTTGTTTTCATTTATGTTTAAAAATCTATCTGGAGTTGTTTTCTGTTTATGGTGCAAAGTAAAGTGTCAAGTTGATCCCCCCATATAGATACTTAATTAACCCATTGCTATGTATTGAAATGATCATTTTTCTCTCACCTTTGTTATAAGTAAAGTGATTGCATATCTGAGTCCTATTTCTATTCCATTTGTTTATTTGTCTATTTTATCCCAACATCGTATTTTTTTAATTAACTTTAATGGAGTGACATTAATCAATCAGGGTACATAGGTTTAAAGAAAACATCTCCAGGTTATTTTGACATTGATTATGTTGCATACCCATCACCCAAAGTTAAATTGTCCTCTGTCACTTTCTATCTGGTTTTCTTCATACCCCTCCTCTTCCCCCACCCCCTCTCTTCTCTTCCCCACCCCCCATAACCACCACACTCTTGTTTATGTCCCTGAGTCTCATTTTTCTGTCCCACCTATGTATGGAATCATATAGTTCTTAGACTTTTCTGATTTACTTATTTCACTCAGTATAATCTTATCAAGGTCCATCTATGTTGTTGTAAATGATCCGATGTCATCATTTCTTATGGCTGAGTAGTATTTCATAGTATACATGTACCATATTTTCTTTATCCAATCCTCTATTCAAGGGCTTTTTGGTTGTTTCCATGTCTTGGCCACTGTGAACAATGCTGCAATGAACATGGTACTGCAAGTGTCTTTACATACCAGTGTGTTTGAGTTTTGGGGGTATAAACCCAGTAGAGGAATTGCTGGGTCATATGGTAGTTCTATTTTTAATTTTTTGAGGAACCACCATACTTTCTTCCATAATGGTTGTACTACTTTACATTCTCACCAATAGTGAATGAGGGTTCCTTTTTCTCCACAGCCTCTCCAACATTTGTTATTACCCGTCTTTGTTGATAGACGTTAATCTAACAGGTGTGAGGTGGTATCTCATTGTAGTTTTGATTTGCATTTCCTTAATAGCTAGGGAAGATGAGCATCTTTTCATATATCTGTTCACCATTTGTATTCTTCCTGGGAGAAGTGTCTGTTCATGTCCTCTTCCCATTTTTTATTGGATTATTTGCTTGTTTGTTGTTGAGTTTTATGAGTTCTTTGTATATTTTGGATATTAGGCCCTTATATGTGCTGCTGTTTGAAAATATCAACTCCCATTTAGTTGGCTGTCTGTTTGTTTTGTTGTCAGTTTCTCTTGCTGAGCAAAAACTTCTTAGTCTGTTGTGGTCCTATTCATTTATCTTTGCTTCACTTCCCTTGCCTTTGGAGTCAAATTTATAAAGTGTTCTTTATAACCAAGGTTCATGAGTTTAGTACCTATGTTTTTTTCTATGTACTTTATTGTTTCAGTTCTTATATTTAGGTCTTTGATCCATTTTGAATTAATTTTAGTACAAGGGGACAAATTGTAGTCAAGTTTCATTCTTTTTCATGTGGCTTTCCAGTTTTCCTAACACCATTTGTTGAAGAGGCTTTCTTTTCTCCATTGTGTGTTGTTGGCCCCTTTATGAAAAATTATTTGACCATATACATGTGGTTTTATATCTCGGCTTTCTATTCTGTTCCATTGGTCTGAGTGTCTATTTTTATGCCAATACCATGCTGTTTTGATTATCATGGCTCTATAATATAATTTGAAGTCAGGTATTGTAATGCCCCCAGCTTTATTCTTTTTTTTTAAGATTGCTTTGGCTATTCAAATTTTTTATAGTTCCCTATAAACATGATGATTTTTGTTCCATTTCTTTAAAAAATGACATTAGAATTTAGATGGGAATTGCATTAAATTTGTATATCGCTTTGGGTAATATAATCATTTTGACTCTATTTGTTCTTCCTATCCAAGAACAAGGAATATTTTTCCATTTCATTATATCTTTTTCAGTTTCTCTTAACAATGCTTTGTAGTTTTCATTATATAGGTCCTTTACATTCTTTGTTATGTTTATTCTTAGGTATTTTCTTTTTTTGGTTGCAACCATGAATGGGATTGTTTCTTTGAGCTCATTTTCAGATGTTTCATTGTTGGCATATAGGAAGGCAATGGGATTTTGTATATTAATTTTGTATCCTGTGACCTTACTGTACTAGTTTATTGTTTCTAGTAGTCTTTTTGTGGAGTCTTTGGAGGTTTTTGATGTATAGCATCATATCATCTGCAAAAAGTGAAACCTTTACTTCTTTCCCAATATGAATGCCTTTTATTTCTTTCTCTTGTCTTATAGCTCTGGCTAAAACTTTCAGCACTACGTTGAATAAGAATGAAGAGAGTGGACAACCTTGTGTTGTTCCTAATTTTAGGGGGAAAGTCCTCAGTTTTATGCCATTTAATATGATATTAGCTGATGGTTTATTATAAATAAAACCATCACTATTATGCTTTCTAAAAGATGGCTTTGAGTTACCACTAAGGGCTACCATCTTCTCGGTTGGTGCCTTTTTGATCAAAAACGACCTTTCCTTTCAAAGTGTGAGGCACAGGGACTTTGATCAGGTAATACTATAATACAAAGAAATAAAGAAAAAAAACTATCATTTTTCCTCAATCATTTGTTGATTTTTTTTATGTTTCAGATAAAACCCAAGAGGAAAATTGCCTATGCCCATCACCTAAGATAGGGATCTATTATTCTGCCTACTAAAAATTAAACATTTTTTTCTCTCTGCCTTTTTTGTATTATTATTTTCAGAGAATTCAGTGATGGTGGAAATGTAACATTTGTGAACTGACAGCTGAAATGTAAAGTAAAAAGTTTTAGTTTGTGAAACCATGTATGTCCCAGCTGACATGTTCCTAAGGACAGCATTTCACAAGAATGAGGTCTTTAGGCACAGTCTCCTTAAGTGAATGCGTAAGATTCTGCCGTAAGTCAGTTCTCAGCAAACTGATGTAGTTTTGTTCTAGTTTTCTGGAGGTTTTTGGCATTTTGTGATTTTATGTTAGCTTCTTTATTTAAAAAAATTTATTTCAGTGAGAGAGAAAAAGGAGGAGAGAGAGAATGAGAGAGAGAGGGGGAGGAAGACAGGAACATTGAACTGTTCCTATATATGCCCTTACTGGGGATTGAACATCAACCCTTGGGCTTCTGGATGGTGCTTTAACCAAAGAAGCTATCTAGACATGGCTATGTTATTTTATTTTATACTCAGGATTACCAGCTGTAATAGTAATAGAACAACACAATAATTACTCAGATGGCAACCAACTAGATATGTCAAATTACCAATAATTTTAGCTAAACATTTGAAAATTGATGTTACCACACTTACACGCCTACAATAGCATATAGATGCATGTGTATGTATACACACACATACAAACTTACTCACAATGCACACATTTCTCAATGGGTGCCAAAGGACATGTACTATATCCACTTCCAAGTCTGCTGAATGAAAATAAAAATGTACACAGTTATTCTAGATTCCTGATAAGATTTTCAACCAATGAACAATGGCTGCCAGACTTTTTGATTTCTATTTGTTAAAATACAGAAATTATCTGAAAGATTTTAGAACAGATTTTATACATTTATATTGTTTAATAATAGCTATGTTTAATAATCAGTTTATGTTTAATCATCAGTTATTTCCTGATGTGAAAGAAATAGACTTATGTAGTTTATGAAGTTGGCCTTGTGTTTAAGCTGATAAGGTGGTTTCTTTCATATCAGGATATATCTGACCCTGAATACAGCCTTCTTCTTCCTTAACAGGCAATATCTGTAAAAACGAAACAAAACAAACATTTTCTGCTCTGGCAATTCATAAAGCTCATAAATTTTTAAACCTGATCACAGAGATTTTCCCTCTTCTTCTTATATTAGAATAACTTTTCCTTATTTCTTAAATTGTATAACCCTTAACTTTAGAAAAAAAATTATATAATCCATGCTGGGGCCTATGTAACCCCAAGAACTGCATGTTCTTTGCTAGGTGAGCAAAGTGTTTCCTAATGCCCAGGGCAGTCTTTCTGAGAAAGTCTGAGATGGAAACTAAGGCAATGGCTCAGAGAAGCTGTGAAGAGCTACATAGAAACAAATAAAAGGCTTTGAGAGAATCCTTGAAGAATACTGATATAAGAGAATACTGACAAGTGGACACAAATTAAATTTATCTAAATGGAATTACATTATGGTTAATGGGAAAGCCAGACCACACTGAACATTTTCTTAAATATAAATGTATTGAGGTATAATTCACATAACATAAAATTTACCCTACTTAAATGTACAATTTAATGACCTTGTAGTAAATTTATTGAGTTGTGCAATGTTCAACATAATCCCATTTTAGAACATTTTTATCTCTCAAGTAAAATCCTTCATGCTAATTTACAGTTAATCCTCATTCCCACTCTCAGCTCTGTACAACCACTTATCTTTCTTTATAGATTTGCCTTTTCTGGATTTTCATAGAAATAGAATTATAAAATATTTGGCCTTTGTGTTTTTTAAACCATTATATTAATGTAATGTATTCAACTAATTTTTTTAGCATCACTTTTATCCCAGAAACTGTAAATTAAGCTATGGGTAACCAAAAAGAGACATATGAGTCTTACGGTGTAATGAGAGAAACAGACAGAAACCAAATAATCGTACAAGGAATGTAAAATTTCAAATAAGTTTCACGAGGTCTGCATGCATGAATTGATGTAGAAAGGTTCCTGAGAGAGCAATATTGATGGAAAATGAAGAATGGAAGTTAGTTAGATAAAGAGCATAGCACCTCAGATAAAAGGAGCAGGACACATGTACAAGCAAGACTGCTGCAAAACAGCACAGCTAGTAATTGTCCAGGTCCTGAGTGAGAATGGTGCATAATTAAGAAATAGACTCGAAGAGAAAAAGGATGGATCAGGAGGTCTCTGCAAGCTGAAGGCTAATCAGAGCCAGAGCTCCCGGTCTGCTTTATTATAGTGTAGAGAATTAAAGCCTTTAAGCCATATGCAAATAAAAAAGTCTCTGATACAAAGTCACTCTTTTCAGGCATAAACGGGAATCCTCATAAGAGTGCACTACCCCCCACCATGCAACAGTCCAAGGTGTGGGGAAAAGCTTAGTTTTAAAAAAAATGCTTAAAAAAAAAAAGTGCTTAAAAGAAGATCTTAGTATTAGAAAGGTGTTGAGAAGGTCTTAGTACTAGAAGGGTGTGTGGAAGATCTTAGTCTTAAAAGGGTGTGTGGAAGATCTTAGTCTTAAAAAGGTGGGGAAGAGCTTAGTCTTAAACTAAGGCCAATCACGGTGCTATTTGAATGCTCTGCTACCACCCACCATAAAAGCTGGAATGCCCACTAGTGGGTGGGAGGGACCAGGTTGACCAGCACTGCAAAAATGGGTGGTTTTTATAAAAAGGTTCGCCATCATGGCCCTAGGCTATAAGGACTTTGTCAGTTTGCAGCCTGTCTCTCACACAAGAAGGAGCATGTTTAACACAAAAGCTTACGAAAATGTTTTGTTGGAGTTTTGAGAAGAAAGGAAGAATGGTAGTAGATCAGTTTGTAGAGAAAGGTAGGAGACAAATTATGTTGAGGTTTATAAAACTAAGTTAAATTTTAGTCTGTTTTAAAACCAACTAAATCCTGACAAATGGGTGGCCCAGTGGATAGAGAATAGCCCTGGGACACTGTTGAGCAGATAAAATATATTAGGCTCACTAGCATTAGAGGAGAGAGCAGAGAAAGGAGAGCAGAGAAAGACCACATGGAGGAGGCCAGGAGAAACAGCCAAGATGGTGGAGTGCTGAGGGAGAAGCCAGTTTGTGCAGAGTTTGTGCAGAGAGAAGGAAGGAGATGGGGGACAGAGGTAAATAAGGCTGGTGAGGTAGATACCTTTGATTCTAGGAAACTCGGATAAGTCAGTGGCTTTGTAAGCATTGAAGGAGTGGGTTTTGGAGTCCAGTGTGTGTTTTTACTTGCCCGCTGGGTGCAAGCTAGGATTAAAGCTAACAGTCCACCATCTCTTGGCTCCGTTGTTTCTTTACCATCTGTCCAAATCCAATGAGAACCTGCATGGGCTAGGCGGTTGTGATGGTGGCCGTGGCAACTGGCTTTACATTTGGCGTAGTCTGTGGCAGGATTTGATACAAATGAGTATGGAGCTGCCACCACCTTTGAGTGGTGGAGTAGAGGACTGGCTGCTGTTATGGTTCCCCATGGCTGTCCTTTTGGGGGATGTAGGATGGCTGATTTTTACAGCCAGGTGTGAGGAAACCGAGAGCTCTGTGGAAGAGGCTGCTCAGGACCTGCACATCGAGCAGTGGAAGGAGCTGGACCAAATATGGGAGAAAAATATGCCGACCCTGGAGCTGGAGCAAGCACTAAAGTAGGCCGACCAGGTTTGTGAGATTCGCCTGGAAATGGAGCAGACCCTGGGGAAGGAATCACAGGTCAGAGTTACAGCATGCCCTGGACGTTGTGGAGAGCCAGCAGTGGCAGGAGGTTGGGGCTGAGGCCGAGACCAGGGCTGCAAAGCCTGCAGAGCAGAAGGTGGCGGCACCCCGGGGCTCGAGCCAGGCAGTGGGATCTGGTGTTTTCAATTCCTCTTTGGAGAATGAGAAGAATCAAATTGGAAGGGCAAACTGCAGTCTCCAGGAGGTGAGAGCCCAGCAGCAAGAAGTTCTTACTACGCCCCTGGTAGGTCTGCGATTTTGGGACATAGGGGTGGGTGTCATCATACTCTCTGGAGCAGAGAAAAAATGCTGACTGCCATTGCCACGTGCTCCACTTTGGGACAGTGTAATACCTGCCAGGACGGCAGGGATGAGGAGGGTGGCTGAGGCCTCATGTGTGTGGACTGATTCCTGGACTATGACCACAGTGGGCACTGACACCTTTGTTGGATGGACTTATGGATTTTGGACAATGTGAAATACCTTGATGAGGGTGGGGGGCGGCTTTGCTGGAATCACTCCCCTGCCCCGGGAAGCTTTTCCCGTGGCTAGAAAGAAGACAGGGGACATTTTGCACTTTTGGCAAAGTGCTCAGAGCCTGGTGAAATGTACCTTTGTAATTGTTGAAATTGTATGATTTATCATGTATTTGTAATTTGTGTAATGTGCCTAATTTCCTTGCACAAGGATGCTGGTGATGTAGATTGTGGGTAGTAAAGTGAGCATAGGGGTTGATTGTTGGGCAGATAAAATATATTATGCTCACTTTGTTAAAGATGGCCCAGCCCACGTGGAAGCCCGTCGCCCAGGTGATGGTATTGGTTGCACTTCTTGCTTGGGATGGGCTTGATTATATTAATGTGTGTTGGGGTGGGCTGTGGGCAGGCAGGATCCTTGCAGCCTGGGGTTTGGATTTGGGACTAAGCCTGTCCCATCCTTTTTGTTATGGGGTGGTGCACACTCATGAGGAATCCCATTATGCCTCAGATAAGTGACTTTGTATCAGAGACTTTCTTGTTGGTATATTGGATTAATGGTTTTGGTTTCTACACTATAAAGTGGGGCAGACCAGGAGCTTGCTCTCTCTTGGTTCCTGAGATGAGCATTGGAGGATGCCAGAAGAAGCAGCCAAGACGGTGGAGTGCTGAGGGAGAAGCCAGTTTGTGCAGAGAGAAGTCGAGAAGGAGATGGAGAACAAAAGTGAATAAGGCTGGTGAGCAAGAAACCTTAGATTCTAGGAAACTCGGATAAGTCAGTAGCTTTGTGAGCACTGCATGAGTAGATTTTGGATCCCAGTGTTTGTTTTTACTTGCCCGCCGGGTGCAAGCTAGGACTAAAGCTAACGGCCCACCAGTTCTTGGCTCCATTGTTTATTACCATCTGTCTGAATCCAATGCTATCCTGCATGGGCCAGGTGGCTATGTTGGTGGCTATGGCAACTGGCTTTACAGACATTGAGGACCCAGGTTCAAAACCCTAGGGTCACCAGCTTAAAAGTGGTCTCATCCAGCTTGAGCATGGGCTCATCAGCTTGAGCACACAGTCTCCGGCTTGAACATGGGATTATATGTGTTACTCCATGGTCACTGGTTTAAGCCTAAAGGTTTCTGTCTTAAAGCCCAAAGGTGCTGGCTTGAGCTCAATTGCACGGGATTGAGTCCAAGAACACTGGCTTGAGCAAGGGATCACTGGCTCAGTTCGAGCCCCCAGTCAAGGCACATATGAGAAAGCAATCAATGAACAACTAAGATGCTGCAACTAGGAGTTGATGCTTCTTATCTCTCTCCTTTCCTGTCTATTCCCTTGTGTCTGTCTATCTCTCTCTCTAAAAAAAGATCATTAGGAAAACACTGAAGTTTTTTGGGTTGTGGGAGGAAGGTCAATGACATGACTGGTAATTTTTTTAAAGACCCACTCTGAGTAGCAAGGACTATTTTTTAAAATGTTTTTATATATACTACATTCTCTATACAGAAGAAAGTATATCTTATTTTACCTGCTCACGCATCTACTTCATGGAAAATAAATGTTAATTTAAATGCTAGTGCATTTAACAATGGAATGATAATGCAATCCACTCATCGATATTTCTGTACAATATATAGTCCACTCTAGCTTTTTCATCTCGATTCCATAATGAGATAGGCATGTATCATGCACATATGGGCATTGTACAACAGTCATCTATACTACTTAAATGGCAAGCCTTGATCTCATTTCTCATTTGTAAATGTTAAATATATTCCTAGGCCACTATTTTGTATAAACTATGAGGATAACTACCACATATATCTCTTCATTTATTTGTAATTTTCTGTTTTTTAGCCCTACAAATGGAATTTCGAAAAAGCTTTACCCCCCTGAGTAACACAAAATCTATTTACATAAAAAAAGTTATGGCAATTTTCCATATCATTTGAGTGTAAAGCTCACTTTGTTGGCTTGAATGACTGTGGTGTGTTGTTTACAAAGATTCAATTTACCAGATAATGGCTTACCAACACCTGCCTATGCTCCTAAGTAGACAGACACTGAATGATTTACCTAAGACATAAAGTAAGGTGGGAAAAAGTGAAAGTAAAAATGAAAAATACATATTCAATAATTAAAACAGATATAGCTAGTGAATATCAAAAGGGTCATTATGCTCTTCGGTTTCCAATAATCTTTATATAAATTTGAGAAAAATAACAAATTCAGTAGTAATATCAAAACTTAAGTGGAGATGGTTAAACTTTGGGTCTTAAAAAATATCCACCTGCTTAGGCTAGTATTTGTATGTGCCAACACTCACACACACACACACACACACACACAATAGGTTTTGAGAAGTGCTATACAGATGATCATTTGGAAGATGTGGAACTCAATGACTTACTGGAAACATGCTGGACAGATTTCATTTACTGGAACTATTATAACGTGCTCAGAATCAACATCAATTGTGTGTACTTTACTTATATATTGTTTAGGGCACTATAAATAAAGAAATACAAAAAATTGTATGTTCACTACATAAGTTATAATTCCTGCCATTCTCAGAATCTATGATGCAGGTAGACTATTGCCATTAGCTTACAGAAGGGAAAAGTAAGTAGGAGGGAAGGCCCTGGCCAGACAAATCAGTTGGTTAGAGCATTATCCTGAAGCACAAAGCTTTCCAGCTGGATCCCCAGTCAGGGCACATACAGGAAAAGATTGATGTTCCTGTCTCTCTCTCTCTTTCCATTTCTCTCCCTAAAATCAATAAAATAAGCATTAAACAAAAAAGAAGGAGGGTAATCATTTGCTTTAAACAACACAATTATTAGGGTGATAGATCTAGAAAATTAAATTCCAGTTCTCTGATTTCAGAGTTTCCATAATGTGTTGTTTCTCTTGTCTATAAAATATTTACTGTTTACAATTTTGTCATAGTTTTATCTTAAGTGTACTTTTCTCCTTAAAATAGTATAACAGGCCTGATCTTTGGTGGCGCAGTGGATAAAGTGTTGACCTGGAATGCTGAGGTCACTGGTTCAAAACCCTGCACTTGCCAGGTCAAGGCACATATGGGAGTTGACACTTCCTGCTCCTCCTCCCCCTTCTCTTTCTCTCTCTCTCTCTCTCTTTCTCTCCTCTCTAAAATGAATATATTAAAATATATATATTAAAAAGAAGTAAATAAAATAAAATATATGTAAAAATCTCTGCCATTAATGTTTTAAAATAGTATAACAACTTCACTTATACACCAGACGGATGTTTCTATCATCTAAAAACTGCGGTTTGAGAATTAAATACGTTAGTTGTTTAGAGGGATATTTTTTCTTTTTTTATAAAAAGAATAAAAATTCATAGAACTTATCATAATATAAACAATGTTTATTTGGACATCAAATAAAACATTTCAATTTAATTACTGAAAAGTTACAGATAAAGTAAATGGGACTGATTTATTTTGTAATATAAATAGTTACAAGTAACTGGCGAACACTCAGGTGGTCAAACATTTGGCTTGTGTTGTGTCATTCTTACATGGGACAAGTGACACTGTTTCACCAACTGCTCAGATTACACCCCAAGCCTGGGTCTGTGTTATGACCAAATAATTGAACAAACTCCATCAAATGTGCATTTGGCTTTATAAAAAAAAAGAAAACAAAATCAGGCTGATTAAGTGTATGGCTTAATTATGCTATTCAAAATGAGTAACATGAAGTGTTTGGGAGGCTTTTTATTACATTATACAGATGTTTAAATAATTTCCACATTCTCTTTCAGGTGATGGTATGTGATTTGATAGTAGAGCAAAGTAGTTTCTGGAAAGTTAATGAACAAGCTATGTAATCAGTATATTATGTGAGTATACATTTCACTCTCAGAAGTAGTTATTACTCTGGGGATGAATGAGGTTATGGAAAAGGGGGGCAATAAAGGGATATCAGATTTTCTCCAGATGTTTTTCAAAGACACATGCTACCTTTCCCCACCTCTAATGGGCTTTACCCATCCTCCCCCCACATACATGCAAACACTCAGCAAGTGTTCCTGTTACTATTACCAGCAGAGTGTATTATGTGCCTTCTGGGTTTTGAAAGCATGAAAAGGGATAAGAATCAATGAGGAGACAGAGATACAAGCAGGATGTGGGAGACAGGGAAAGAGTGCCACAACATGGAGAATTCTGCCTCTATGTATATGGACAGGAGCGAGTTACTTACACATCTTGTCTTTAATTTTCCTCCTTAAAAGATGAAGAGTTAGAACTTAATGAATTGTAATGCCTATTCTACTTCCACTATCTTCTATTACTTTGTCCTTTAGAATTGATCCAACACTTGTAAGCTGGTTATTTTAGTGTAATTCAACTAGCTTCAGTTAGAAATAGATAGTTATATTCAAACTATTTAAATATTTTCAGAAATGATTTTATTATGTTCTTCCCTTATACCACTCTTCAGAAAATATTTTACTTTAATTATCATAGCTTATACTTCATTCTTCATTGTCATGTTGATCATATTCTAAGTGTCACTGTCAAATATGTTTCTTACTGTTAAATATTTGCTTTTGAGGGTTTTGGTCTATTTACTTTGCTGCCCAGAATTACTACTTATTTCTGTCCCGAAGTTAACTGTTTTGTTTATATTCAGTGAACAATTTTTCTTTTCCTCCTAACCAAAATTCATTTATAAGCAGTACAATTCTGGAGGCATTTGATATATATATTCAGGGCAGAAAATCAGCTTTGGAAAAAATAATAGAGTAATTCTAACTAGTTCATCAAATGTTAGGAGAACTTGTATGGCAGCTCAGTGGTCAACACATTATGAGAAATGTTTTATTCTGGCAGTGTCAAAACATTCATAACCTTGTCACTGATTTTATTATTGATTCAAATTAACACTCCAATTCACTTTTCCAATGTAATGAGAAATAAATTTAAAATCATGACTAAGTAAGGTTCTTTCCTAGTTACCCATTTCTATGTTATAATGTACATAGAAATGCAGCAGAGACCCTGGATTAAGATTTCAAATGGACATGTCAGTGAGGCTTATTGTCCAATAAACTACAATGGGCAGACACTGCACCAAAGAAATGGACTAAATCCTGACATTGGTGGCTGCTTTAAAAGAAAGAAACCAGTTATTGGGAAGTGAGTGAATGCTGAGCAAAATAGCCTGCCTACAGATAGTTCACAAGACTCTAAAACGTACAAAATTGAGACTCACAGACATAGATAAGAGTGCAGTGGTTACCAGGGAGAAGGGAGGGTAGGGTAGGGGAAGGTGCAAAAAGAGAAACGAATATAAGGTGACAGAAGATGATTTGACTTTGGGTGATGGGTATACAACATAATTGACTGTCCCAATGATGTGGAGATGTTTTCTCTAAATCTATGTACTCTAGTTAACCAATGTCACCCTGTTCAATTTAATTGTCTAAATAAAAATAAATAAATTAATTTTTTTTTAAAAAAAGGTAGCTGGGATTAAGCATAGAAAAAAAGACAAACTGATTTTGGTAATTTCTTATTCAGGGCACATTTTCCCTTCAAACTTCCCTGAAACCTCATGTCTCAGATGCTGTTGATTACAATCACATCTCCTTTGGTGATTTTCCCTGTGCACAGAGCTGCTGGAGGAGCCAAGGTCCTAGATCTGTGAGGGCAGCTCACGAGTGGAACACCTTGGAAGCAATGAGATAATAAAATCACAGAATCTTAGTGTTGGAAACACCTCTGAGAGACTGACTGTTCTACTCACCCTCTGAAGAGAATAATCCATACTGAAACATCTGTACGAAATGACCATGTGAGCTCCACTTGATATTTTCCATCAAAGAGAGATAATTACTTGATTATTGGAAATCTCTCACTGTTGGTTCTTTCTGATTTTACCCTGAATATATCTGCCGAGTCAAATAGTTAGTTGTGTTTTTATTGTCTGGGGCAAACCACAATCTTTTCATGACTATATTTAAACAGTGAAAGAATACAGACATGACCCTCTTTTATTTTGTTACAAGTTAAAAAGCCAATCATATTCAGATCCCTTAACAGGATAATCAATGTATATGTTGGGTATGAGTATTTGACTGCTAGATATATATATATAGATATTATAATAATCCAAAGGGAAAGTACAAAATTTTTACTGATCTCTCTCTATCCCAACTACAAGCAGGTTGTCCCTGGTTATTAGTGCTGCTGCCTGCTACTATCTTTTCAACCTACCTTTGTCCACTGGAAAAACAGGCAATTGATTAGGCACCTTTCATTGACATTCAAATGCCATGTAAGGTGCTTTATGTGTTTACTACATTGAAAACTATAAAAAATAAATAAATACACCCAAGAAGCCAAATATAACTCATTTAGAAAGCTTACCATCAAACTTATCCTTATTTAAAATCTCATTTGAGGTTATATTTAGATAAGTTAAGGGATGTACAGAGTGGACTAAAGTAGGTTTACAGTTGTGAGTATGCAAAACACAGTTATATTTGTATTATTATTTATTAAATATTGTCTTATTTTCCATATGAATGGCTGTAAACCCACTTTTGCCCTGCCCTGTATGTGATAGTTTTGAGCCAAGTGGACTCTTACACTATTTTCTTTTACAGATTCAAAAACTCTAAAGAGTTAAATGGATGTTTTATTGCTATCTAAATTTCAATCAGAACAAACTTATGTATTTTATTCCTATCAAAATACTTTATTCTTTTCACAATCACAAAATAAATTAATATATATATATATATATATATATATGTAATATCCAAACTGATTTGGGTTTATGTGATAACACTGCCACTTTCTAACTGTGTAACATTGGGAATTTTATTTAAGATTTTCTGCCTTTGCTTTCTCATGTATAAAATGGCTATAATAACTACATGTACCTCACTGTGCTCATTCATGTAAAGTTTCAACATAAAGTACTTAGTTTAGGATATGATGTCAACTGAAGGTCATTGGCATTAATTCAATAACAGGAATCCACAATTTGGGCTGTGGTAAGAAAGGAAACTTTATTAAATGCAAATACTTCAATTGTGACACAGCTTGGCTGTAAAAAAGCACTATTTTTAAGAGTTCCTGGGGCCAGGCCCCTTTCTGGCTACTCAGTTTGCTCTGCACTTGTTGGTTGGTCCACTCTGCTCCTGCAAGGCATCTTTGGTGTTTCATCTCAGCTAGGGTAAGGTGATTTTTAGTTTTTGGTTGAAAGTACTCTCAGGTGTCAGAGGAGAGCTGACTTAAAAAGGCAGAAGTCCACGCCTCTGATCCCTGATTGGTCAGTCCTCATGCAAAGAAGAACTCCAAATCTTCACAGTTTGATTGGACCAAAAGGCACTAGCCTGATTGATGCGAATAGAGCTTTTCTGATTGGTCAATGAGGAAGCTAATGGGAATATAGCAGTACAACTCCAATTACTTAGCAAAAGCCTCAATTCTATTGGTTGTAATATATTCCAGGAACTCCTTTGTAACTGCTGGCTCATATGGCAGGAACACAGTGCAGACAGGTAGTTCAGTGAGGGCTTCTCCCTGAAGTTCAGTTTGCTAGAGAAGCCCCTGTTTAGAAATAGCTGCTAGGCTCTGTTTTGTTTTGTTTTGTTTTGTTTTCAATTTGAGCCCAGTTATCCATCAGGAGCCTTTTGTAGTAAGTGTCTTCTTTCTCAGGTAAATGGTAAGCTTAGTTCAATTTGTTCTAAACATGTGGAAGTGAAAATGACTAAGATGAGTCTTCAGATAATAATTATGGTTAGCATGTCTAGCACAGATTGAAAATGGAACGAAACAAAAAAGCAAGTTGGAATCAGATGATGCTCTTTAGGAGGTTGTGACAGAGAGAGAAAGAGAGAAATAGAGTCCAAATGATTAACTGCATGAATTATATCTCTTTTTTATGCCAGGAAGAGTTCAAGGTTACTGACTTAGGTAAAAATATGTGAGGTCAGGGTGAAACGTGCCAAGACAACTTAAACAGAGTGAAATAACTACATGCATTCACCTACTATGACACCAGAAAAAATAAAATGAAACAAAATAACATCTTTATTCAATACAAATGATAACATAAAATAAAAACTGGAAATAGCCATAGATAAGAGATCAAACTTTTTTTTTTTTAGTGAAACAGACAGACAAGAAGAGTGAAGGATGAGAAGCATCAACTCGTAGTTGGTTCACGTTAGTTGTTCATTGACTGCTTCTCATATGGGCCTTGACTGGGGGAGGTGGAGTTTAACTGAGACAATGCCCCTTGCTCAAGCCAGACACCTTGTGCTTAAGCCAGTGACTTTGGGCTTCAAACCAGCAACCTTGGGCCCAAGCCAGTGACCATAAGATTATGTTTATAATCCCACACTCAAACCAAGGACGCTGAACCCAAGCTGGTGAGCCAGTGTTCAAGCCAGATGAACCCAAACTCAAGCCAGCAAACTTGGGGTTTTGAACCTGGGTCTTCAGCGTCCCAGGTCTATCCATTGCTCCACCACCAGGTAAGACTTTTTTTTTCTTTTTTTAAAGAAAATGAGTAAGGAAATAGTGACAACCTTTGCAAATGAAAAAAAAAAAATTTAAATGCCTTTAGAACTAAGTAGGCAATTGCTTACTCAAAAGAGTCTTGGGTACCAAGATAGCAAAAGTATTGTTGGAAACTAAATACATAAATATGTTAGATCCTAGTTTACCTGACCAATCTATTGACACAGATTGCTTTTTTTTTTTTTTTTTTTTTTTTTTTTTCATTTTCTGAAGCTGGAAACAGGGAAAGACAGTCAGACAGACTCCCGCATGCGCCCGACCGGGATCCACCCGTCACGCCCACCATGGGGCGACGCTCTGCCCACCAGGGGGCGATGCTCTGCCCATCCTGGGTGTCGCCATGTTGCGACCAGAGCCACTTTAGCACCTGAGGCAGAGGCCACAGAGCCATCCCCAGCGCCCGGGCCATCTTTGCTCCAATGGAGCCTTGGCTGCGGGAGGGGAAGAGAGAGACAGAGAGGAAGGCGCGGTGGAGGGGTGGAGAAGCAAATGGGCGCTTCTCTTGTGTGCCCTGGCCGGGAATCGAACCGGGGTCCTCCGCACGCTAGGCCGATGCTCTACCGCTGAGCCAACCGGCCAGGGCCAGATTGCTTTTTGATTAATTGTGAAGAGAAACCTTACTGGCCCCAAAATAGAGGCGTGAGAGCGATAGAAAGCTGGGAATAAGAAGACAAAGTAAATAACATGTGCATAATGAAGGTATTGAATCTTAAAAACACAATAAAACTTAGTAAAGGTAAACAGAAACCAAGCAAATAACTGAGTGGTTTTGCATTGTTCTTATTCAAGCTGCTATTTAGATTGTTGTTTTTAAAAAGTTATTTAAGTTATTTTTTCTTCCTCTCTAAAATGATGTCATGAAAAAAGCACAACTCATTTTAAGAACTAAAGCTAAGCAGTCTCTGAGTTAATGTGATATTTTACAAAATCACAGTCACCAACTTTGTCCCTTAGGACATAATTCATTTTACAAAGCTAAAGCAAATGTGCAAAGGGCAAACCTTGAGTTCAATTACCTTGAACTACAGTATTTATTTCTTCAAACCTAACAAAAAGTTTTTCAAAAAAATCTGCCTTCACTGTTACTTGTCAGAAAACTATCCTAGATGTATGAATAGTAAAATAACATTTAATAATTTCCATTAGTAAGTTCTACAAAGAAAATAGATACACATACATGCTCTAGAGGCTAGACCGGCTACAGCTTGTGGGGCCCAGTGAAAAATAAAAACGTGAATCTCTTTATTCAGAAAGCCAAATAACAAGTCCTTAATCAAGCAGAAGTCCCCTCTGAACACAGCAGCCTGTGAAACTGTGGAGGTCTCATGCTGCTGAAACCAGCCACATTTTTTTTTTACACGGACAGAGAGAGAGTCAGAGAGAGGGATAGATAGGGACAGACAGACAGGAACGCAGAGAGATGAGAAGCATCAATCATCAGTTTTTTGTTGCAACACCTTAGTTGTTCATTGATTGCTTTCTCATATGTGCCTTGACTGCTGGCCTTCAGCAGACCGAGTAACCCCTTACTCAAGCCAGCGACCTTGGGTCCAAGCTGGTGAGCTCTTTGCTGAAGCCAGATGAGCCCGCGCTCAAGCTGGCAACCTCAGGGAAACCAGCCACGTTTGATTCAACATTTTCTCTTTTTCTGTGAATTCTATCAGTGCTTTCACTTCTAAAATATATGAACTGAATAATATATTAAATTTTCTTCTTAAAGATAAATTTCTTCTGATAAAGATTATGGGGGATGAGGTAAATCCATTTCTTAAGAATGTCCTAAAAGCCTGAAATTGCTAATCTCTCTAAGGATAGATCTTAAATTGCCTCCAATAATTTGTAGGCATGGCTTCACCCACAGCTCTAAGAAGTGGAAATGGAATATCTTATTTCTAAATAAAAACTAGAGGGCTAAAAATGTGCTAAATATATAAGTGCAAAACAAATTTATAGGCTTATAAGTAAAGGAGAAAAGAGGATTTTCTGAGTGGTCTATTCTTTCTAGTGTGAATGATTTTGTTTTTTTCCAGTCTTTAATTAACGAGTTGAATTAGTATAGATGCCACAATTATTTTTAGATTTTTAAATTATCAATGTAATTATCTGACAACTGAATATGCAGAGCATATATTAAAGTGTTTAGCATAAGACTTTATTATTTTAAAATTAAAACTTCATTGAACATTAGATTAAAATATTATTAGGCAATCATCTATTTAGAAATCTTAAAGTTCTTGGTAATCCAAAAAATCATTTAATGATTAGTAAGAGTGGTTATTATGAGATTTACTTATCTTTTTGCATGTTTGTTGATAATCAATTTATATTTAGATTGGGTAATTCTATTAAGTCTAAATTTTTCAGCATTTTATTTAGTATTTTAAAATATACTGTACTAGTGATTTATGACTTTAATATGTAACTGACATAGATTTAAGCTATAATGTATTTTATAGAGAGAGGAAAAATAGTTGCATCAATACAAAGGGTATTTTTATTGGGCTAATAACAATAAAATCCTCAATAAGTAGCATAATAAAAATGATATCACAATTTATTTTTCTTCACATATATTAAGTAAAGTAGTAAAGCTTTTAGATGTTAGAAAAGAGTTTTGTACCACATTGCTGTTAGAGAACAAGCTTTTTGTTTTACTTTTTTTTTGTATTTTTTGTATTTTTCTGACAGTCAGACAGACTCCCGCATGCACCCGACCGGGATCCACCTGGCATGCCCATCAGGGGGTGATGCTCTGCTCATCTGGGGCATTGCTCTGTTGCAACCAGAGCCATTCTAGCACCTGAGGCAGAGGCCACAGAGCCATCCTCAGTGCCTGGGCCAACTTTGCTCCAATGGAGCCTTGGCTGCGGGAGGGGAAGAGAGAGACAGAGAGGAAGGAGAGGGGGAGGGGTGGAGAAGCAAATGGGCGCTTCTCCTGTGTGCCCCGGCCGGGAATCGAATCCAGGACTCCTGCACGCCAGGCCGATGCTCTACCACTGAGCCAACCAGCCAGGGTCGAGAACAAGCTTTTTTTAGCTCACTGTTCTACTAACTCCAACATGTTGTCTTCACCAACATGACAGCAGCTAGAATCCAGGAAGCAGAAACAAGGTAGTGATGAAGATGAAATAGATTTGGCAACTTTCTTTAAAAGAAGTTTTCTAAGAGCTGCAATAGGATCTCTCTATTTTCATTTAATGGATCAGAATTGTTCAAAAGGCCACATCAAACTCCAGGGAGGCTCTGAAACAGTGCTGTTATTCTGAGGAGCCAGGCACTAACCAAAGCATTTTATTATCATGGCAGAAAGGTTGGATGGAAATTGGGAACAATTTGTATTTTTCTAGATACAGGAATATCTTGGAAGTATTCTAACATAGTTGAGTATCAAAGTTCATGGGAAAATTTGGCAAAGATTTAAGCCAAAAGATTTTAGGGAAATCCAAAGTTTGAAAGGATAGTTACTAAAAAGAACTGTGTGTTTTTAAGAAAATGGACTTAGAGTATATTTGGCTAATTTTAACCTAGACTTAGAGCAGGTATTTAAAAAAAGCTTGGTACAGACCAATGTAACTCTTTGAGGAGAGTCAGTCTGCTTCTAAAAGTAATTATCCAGTTGTATCCTCAATAACACATTTGGTATTGGTGGCATGTTAAGCTTCACTTTACTTTCAACATGATCCCAGGGAGTACATTCAGTTTAGGACAGGATACCAGAGACAAGGGAGTGAGTTGAACCAAGCAGAGAAATTAAGACTAAAGCACAGTTTACCAGCTTGTTCTAATATTATAGGACACATGGAAGGCTATGCCCTCTTGGAATTGAAAAATATCATTCAATACTTGAATATACACATATCCTGAAGGTGCTATTACTTTATTACTAATGTTTATGATTGAATGAATAAGTAAAGACAGATAAATTCTTAATATATACATTTTGAACTGAAAGATAAAAGAAAAACTGATGAAAAGTCAATTTCCCTTTTCTTCAGGAGCCACTGGAAAACACAAATAAATAATAAAGTTGCAATCTGTTTGCTGCTTGCATTATTCAGTAAGTAGCTGATTTGGGAAAATGGATCTCATAGTACTGCATTATTTCATAGTGCTCTACTTTGTTCCTTTGTTCCAGCAACCAGTTATTAAACTAAATGTTCAAAGAAAGGTGAATGTGGTGATGAACAGAAATGTAGTAAGGAATGTTTAGGCCTCACCTTACTTAAGACCTTCCTGCATGTCTCAGGTGCATAAGCTCAACGAAACTCCCCCCATCTTGCAAACCTTTCCACTCTTGGTTTCTATAATGCCGTCAACTTTTTCTGTATTTTTCATAGAAACATGACATTTCTTACACATAAAACTAAACTTAATGTTTTGTTCAATTCTGTATATTTTTCTATTTGCCAAGTATTGTAATACAGAAAGCTGGGGTTCATCCTTAGCTCACTTCTCTCTCACTTGTCATATTTAATTAGACTCTGAGTCATGTTGATTGTATCACTTTAATTTGTCTTGGTTGGTGTTCTTTCCCTTCTTATTACCTCACCATAGTGTTCTATTAGTTCTTTGCTTGTATTAGAACAAAAGCCAGGGAGCTGATATCTTTGCTTTTTTTCAAAAGGTTTTCTTCCCCACACTTTATTTATCCTTCTTATGGTTCCAAGAGAGAACTTTCTAAACTGTAAACTTGATTTTTCTCCTTCCTCCTTAGGTCCTTCACTACTCGCCATTTCCTCTAGACTAATTCTCCAAGACTTTGCCTAAACTACCAAGAATATCAATCAATAATTAGAGGTTCTTACAATATCAACCATTCATTATCATCAAAAGTTAGGTTTACACATAAAAAATTAGGGTGGCTGAAGTTAAGGGGATCAAAGGCAATAATAAAATCTATAGATAAGGGAACAGTTACTTGGGATTTCAGGGATGAGATTATGCAAATATTAGTCATTAATTATCGTCAAAATTTGGTAAGAATTATGGATCAGTAACTGTGGTTCAGAACATTACCCAGTGTTCTTTCTCACCTCAGTAAGCTCACTGCGACTAGTTCAGTGGTGGAATCTACAGCCTCCATGTACCTGGAACAAGTGGTGAAGGGAGCATGGGATTAGAATTTTTCAGGAAGGCATTGCACAAATAGTAACTCTGGCGCTTATTATAAAATACTTCTATCATAGCTGGGTAAAAAGATATTCAAGTTTAATACTACTGCAAGGTTATATATGTGAATTTTCAGCATGCAAACATAGAAGAACTACTGATGTCTGGAAAAAAGAACAGAAGAGGAGGCTGGAAACAATATGTGATCATTTGTCAAATGAGAAGTTCTAGAAAGATAAAAAGTTAAGACAATGAATGTCAGCAGGTGAAAATGTAGACTGAAGTTTTATTTATTAAAGGTCATTTGAAAATAATATCCTCAGATGATTAACTCTAAGCTCTGGTTTATTTCTTATGTTCAATCTATCATCTTCGGTAGCTGTTGGGTAAATTCCTAATATCCCAACACATCTAAATAATGTTTCCTGGTTAATTCAACCAAAAAGTCAGAGAAAAGATTCATACTCTTATCTGCCTTCTTTCAAATTTATTTCTCTGCTTTGTAAAATACATCTACTCTCTCTAATAACTTTCAGAGTTATACAATTGAGAATCAACTATTTCAGTATTCTGCTTTAATGAATATAAAATATTATATTTCATTTTCTAGGTGAGAAAATGAGAGATAATAAGTTTTTGAGAACTGTTCAAAGTGAACAACCTAAAATGTAATAGTTACAGAATTAGAAGTCAATAACATAAAAGGGCCCTGGCTGATTTGTTCAGTGGATAGAGTGTGGCACGGCATGCAGACATCCAGGGTTTGGTCCCCAGTCAGGGTACTTATAAGAAATGACCATCTGCTTCTCCATCCCTCCCTCTCCCCTGTCTCTTTCCCTTCCCTTCTTGCAGCCCATGGCTTGATTGGTTTGAGCATCGGCACTGGGCAGTGGTGGGATTCAAATAAATTCACAACTGGTTCTCTGCCTTAATGACCATTTTAAATACAGAAAAACAATATACCAAAAGGTAGTTTATTATTTTATGCATTTAATACTTAAATAAGAACAATAAAATAGGCACACAAAACTAGATTAAGTTTATAAGAAAGAGTTTTAAAATATTAATGAAAAATATAAAATAATACCTGACAAAAAACAATAAGACTGTTATTTAAGGTAATTGCAATGATAGCTTGTCACTTCCTGGTTGCTTGGTACTTTTTCTCTTTATATTATGTTTGTTTACTGAAGTAACAAATGCAAAGGAATTAAAATGTATTTCATCAAAGATATAATGAGTTTTATGAAATGAATAAATAAATATTACAAGCATAGTTCCATAGTTTTTTTCACCCAGGGACATTACTATGGGAGTTTAGAATACACTGTTGGGCCCATGAATGTTTAAAAAGAGTAAGAAATGTAAATTTGTGACTTTCACATTGAATGGATACCCAAGTGCCCAAGTTAGAGAGAACTCTGATTACAAGTGCCATTGTAACAATGGGTTCATGAAACTCAACAAAATTTAGGTATCAATTCTGCCAAACTGGTATGAACTGGCTAAATCCCACCACTGGCCTGAGGTGTATGTGGGATTCTGTCTCATGATCTCCTCTCCTCTCACTTTAAAAAATAAATAACATAAAGAACTTTTTTTCCCTCCTTCTTTTTATATTCTTTCCTCTCTTTACCCTCTATTTTTTTTATACAGGCCTTTATTACAATAATAACCTAAACAGCCCAAGGAATGATACCTCACACATTCTCTGTAAGTCTCATCATTTCATTCCCAAACATTTCAAACTTTTGGGCAGCTTGTTGTCTTTGTAGATACATCTTATACCAGCAACTTCATTATATGTAAACTTCTGTATACTCTCATTATACCTTGTCTACCCCAACACACTCACATATGGATCAAGAACTTTTCTGAGTTCTGAGGATACATAGGTGACTATCCTTTATCTGATAAAAATAATACAATCCAATGTGTAATAAATTATTATTATGCTCTAAATACAAATATCAATAAAGATCCACTAAGATAATGATCTTAAAAAAAATACCAAGGGAGAGAAACTCAGAGCACTTTCTATGTCACTCCATGATAAGAAACACTTTCTGAAAGACAGATATTCACTCATTCCAAAAACAAGTCAAAATAAATAAAAATCAACACAATGAGTAACTTTAAAGCAAAGATAAGCTTTGTCACAGGTTCCTTTTTCTCCCTTTCTCATCAATTTCTTCTTAGTTTAATTTATACTTGTCCTACTTCTTTCTCCCCAGTTCCATTTTTTTCTGAATCATTGTCCCTGAAACCTGTTATTCATTCATTTATTTATTTATTCAAGCATTGACAATTCTAAGACTTTCCTGGCTCAGCAAACTACAGATCACTCAACAGCATGTAAATGTCTTCTCAGCATTGACCTTGACATTCCCAGAAAAGCAGCCTCTCTCCTGGACTATCAGGTCTCTGTCCATGTTATACAGCAATTATAAATCCAGGAAGAAACTTAATTAAAGATTACATAATCTTTCTGGCTTACATTTTTGAAAATGCTCATGTATTATTAGAAAAATAAAAATAAACACTGAACAAAAAAGTTTTAGAAATCAGCAGGTGGTGGTAAACTATTCTTTATTCTTTTTGGCAAAAGGAGATCTACTCATTTTGTTTTCTTATCTGAAATATGTTGCTTGTAGTGGAGTAGACAGTAGAAATGCTCAAGATGCAAGTGGAGTTGCAAACAGGGAAAGTTCAAGCCTTTTAATTTAGATACTAGAGTTGTGATATGTAATAAATATCCCTTTGTTCATATTATTCTCTCAGACTGAAAAGTCTTTTATTTCTCTTATAAACTATCAAAGTTACATTCTCAAAGAATTCTTTTTTAATTCCTTAAACATTGGACAGAAAAAATGCTATTCTGGGGCACAAGAAACCCTAGTCCAGGGGTCGGGAACCAGATGTGGCTCTTTTGATGGCTGCATCTGGCTCTCAGACAAATCTTTAATAAAATAAAATAATAATGTTAAAAATATAAAACAGTCTCATGTATTACAATCCATTCATTTCCTACCACTTATATTCATGGTTGCGGGTGGCTGAAGCCAATCACAGCTGTCCTCCCGGACAACACCAAATTTTTACTGGATAATGCATAAGGTACATGGGTTGTTGTGAGGTCAGGAGGTAAACTTCTCTCCTTTTAATCAAGTAATCAACTATCTAACTGCAGAAACCCTTTTGACAAAGAAAATGGCTGAGAGAAAAAAGATGAGGAGTATTGTACTTTTCAGCAGGAATGGACAGAGAAATTCACTTTTGTGGAGAGAGCAGGTTCTACAGTGTGTAATATGCAATGATAAAAGTGCATCGATGAAATGGTCAAATATAAAGCAGCACTTTGACACATGCCATACTACATTTACATCGAAATATCCAGTGGGGGACAGCAGGAAGAAAGCATGTCAAGAGCTACTGTGCAGAGTGCAAGCTAGTCAGCAGCAACTCCATGTTTGGACCCAACAAGGTTATTGGAATTTGGCTAGCTTTGCTGGTGCTTTAGCAATTGTGAGAAATGGAAAGCTATTCACAGATGTGGAGTATGCCAAAACATTCATGCTTGATGTTGCCAGTGAACTTTTTGACAACTTTTCAGATAAAGACAAGACAATCAAATGAATAAAAGACATGCCTCTGTCAGCAAGAACTGTTCAGATCATACCATCCTTATAGCAAATCAAATTGAGGCAACAGAAGTGAAGGACATAAATGTAGCACCATTCTTTTCTCTCGCTTTGGATGAGTCAACAGACGTAAGCCCAGTTCAGCATAATTGCAAGGTATGCTGTCAGTGACACACTACATGAGGAAAGTCTTGCTGTTTTGCCTATAAAAGAGACAACAAGAGGGGAGGATTTATTCAAGTATTTCACTGAGTTCACTAAAGAAAAAAATCTACCGATGAATAAACTTATTTCAGTGTGTACTGATGGTGCTCCGTGCATGGTGGGGAAAAACAGAGGATTCATAGCGCTTCTTCATGAACATGAAAAGAGACCCATCTTAAGTTTTCACTGCGTCCTATATGAGAAGGCGCTTTGTGCTCAGATGTGTGGTGAGCAGCTTGGTGAGGTGATGTCGCTGGTCATTTGGGTGGTCAACTTTATTGTTGCCCGAGCTTTAAATGATCGCCAGTTTAAAACACTGCTGGATGAAGTTGGGAATAATTATCCTGGTCTGTTTCTGCACAGCAATGCGCATTGGTTGTCAAGAGGGAAGGTGCTCAGCCATTTCACGGCTTGTCTGAGTGAAATCCGGACTTTTCTTGAAATGAAAAATGTCAAGCATCCTTAGCTAACACTGAGTGGCTCTTGAAGTTCTACTATCTCGTGGACATGACTGAACATCTGAACCAGCTCAATGTGAAAATGTAAGGTGTTGGAAATACTGTCTTATCCCTTCAACAAGCAGTGTTTGCATTTGAAAACATGCTGGAAATCTTTATTGCCAACATTGAAACAAGTCATTTACTACACTTTGAAAAACTGAGAGAGTTTAAAGATGCATGCACAGCAAGTGACCCTGCTCAACATCTTGATCTCCAGCAGCTAGCAGGCTTCACATCTAATCTCCTGCAGTCATTCAAAGTGTGCTTTGAAAATTTTTGAGCGCACTTGTCTTTTTAAGTTCATCACCCATCCACAAGAGTGTGCAGTGGACAGCGCCGACCTGAGTTACATGCCCAGTGTCTCCGTCAGAGATTTTTGAGTTACAAGCTGCTGACCTGAGGGCCTCAGACATGTGGGTGAATAAGTTCAAGCCACAGAATGAAGATTTGGAAAGATTTGCACGACAGCAAGCAGAGTTGGCGAGCAAACACAAGTGGGGAGAAATGAAAAAAACTTCAACCCACGGACCAGCTGATGGCCAAAACTTGGAACGCACTTCTCGTCACATACCACACACTGCAGTGTGTGAGTATTGCTGTAGTGACAATGTTTGGCTCTACGTATGCCAACATACGTAGATGTGAGCAGTCTTTCTCACATCTAAAGAATGTTAAGACCAACCTACGATCATGTTTAATGGATGGAAGTCTCAACGCCTGCATGAAGCTTAACTTCACCACGTATCAATCAGACTACAAAGCCATCAGCAAAACCATTCATCACCAAAAGTTGCATTAATGGTAAGAAGTAGTTTATTCATCATTGGTTAGCAACAGCATAACGATGTTATTAAAAAGAATTCAGAGACTTATTGTCCTTTAAAAGTGTTGGTCTTACATAAAATGCTCACATTTACTTGTATTTAGTGTTAAACATATTGTATGGCTCGCACGGAACTACATTTTAAAATACGTGATGTTCATGGCTCTCTCAGCCAAAAAGGTCCCCGACCCCTGCCCTAGTCATTTTTGAACCTCATTCTACCAATATTAGCTGTGCAATTTTGTTAGGTTTGTTTATATGACTCATATTTTCATAAACTGTCTAATTAAACAATATTTCTCTTGCACGGTGATTTAAAAAAACACTGTCTTGAAAGTATTTCGTACATAGAAGATACTCAATAAGTGGTGATCTTATTACTGGATAGTTTTACCACTTGTTAATTATCTTCTTATTTTTATATTCATTATTTAGCCATTTAGATTATTTTGCTCCCATGTGCATCTCAGCCCAGACACACTTACAATAGAGTAGAAGAGAAGAATTAATTTGCTAATAAGTGGAAAGTGCAAACTCAGAGTGATGAGACTGAGGGAAAGGATGTAATGAAACAACAGAAGATAGGATGCAGTACAAGGATAATTGTTCTGGGTACTATTTCAAATGGATCAGTGATGAGATACACCAACTAGATCAACCAGCAGGTCTTAGGATGGGCTAAGAGAAGCACTACTGGAAGCAATCTTCCTCAGCGGGAGAGGTTGAGGGGCCTGAATCCTTCTCACCTCCTTTTGTCACTTGTCTTATTTCACCACCTGGGGACATAACACCTCCCATTCCTGGTAGAATCACCTGACTCTTTGGTGGACACTATAGAAGTCGAGTCCCACATCCTTGTGTTGTGATGTTTCACAAAAATCTAAAAAAGGAGAGTTACTTGGAGAAGATGGGGTACTCACAGAACAAGAAAATGGAAAGTGGTTAAAATGTGAGAAAACACACTAGGGTTATATGCCTGTGCAATATTTCTCCTGTGATGCTGGTTAATACTTCATTATGTTGTTTTCTACATCTGGTAGTTGGTATAGTGCCTGGCACGAAGTATCTGTTTGACCTGCTCTGTTTCTGACCTCGACCGGTTCACCGCTCCTTAGTCAACCTGGTGGTCCCTGGCTCCGTGGAGGTCACCATATTGATGCCGAACTTAGTGCGCATACCTGATCAGCATAGGGCATTACAGCCCAGAACTCCTGGGCTCAAGCAATCCAATCCTCCTGCCTCAGCCTCTCGAGTAGCTGGGACTACAGGCACGCGCCACCACACCCGACTAAGTATCTGTAAGATAAATAAATGAAAGAATCAAAGAATTCCTATGTAAGCAACATCATGGTACCGAAATACAGTCTATTACCTAATTATTTGGAAGATGTAGTGAAGCAGTTATTCAGTCAGCTGACTGAGTTGATGGTTGGTTCAAATAATTACTATTTTTACAACTAATTGTAATGGTTGAAGCACTTATTTGCTATCAGGGCTACAAAAACCAAAGAGATAAATGAAAACAAAGCAATCTAGTGTGATATTGATGTATCTATTGTACTCTGCATCTAATAAAAAATTGTCTCTCTTTCCTTTACATGTTTTTTTTTAATTATCTACTTCTCTATTCCTCAAATCTTCTCTCAAATGCACTTCACCCAAGAAACCATCCTACATCCCTTACATGTGTTTATATCTGTATAATATTGAACTTTTATTGAAACTGACATTACATGATGACATGCCCAAAGTCATGGTGCCTTCTTTATGTGTGTTCTTATAGCTTTGTGCTTCTTTATTTTACATTTACTGTTGCAATATTTTCATCATAAAAATCTGAAGAAAGCCAAAATACTATATGAAAACACCCATTCCTAGCCCTGGATATATTCCCTTCACTGCTTTCATGTTTATAATTTTTGTTTGTCTATTTCATTGTGTGTTTATGTGCGTGTTTGTGCCATGAATCACTAGGAAATAATCACAATATACTTCAGGAAAATGTGTCAGTATACCTTAACTCATGGATATGGCTGTCAGGTTCCTTTGGTGAGATCTTTGTCAGGTTGTCAATTATGTGACGTGTGAGCCATCATTACCCTTCTCCTACCCCAGCTCTCCTATCAAACCCAGAATAGCAAGGCCTATTATTCATTGAGGTTCTATTATGAACTCTGATGCCATTCTTTGATTCTGGTAGGTTACTTTCCGTTTTGCTGTTTTCTCAGGAAGAGCTCTTACCCACTCTATGGTTCATGTTTTGCATTTATTTACTTCTGGCCAGAAGATTTAAGAGCTTAAATACCACAATGAAACATTTTTATGTTCTGATTTACACATTGTGTACCAGAAATATTATAGTGGAGTATAGAAAAATACACAAACTGAAGCTCAACTGCTACATAGCTAAAATTTCCAGAAGCAAAAGTATAGAGCAGCATTTCCTAAACTGAAAAAATACACTGTACAGTGCACTTTTGATAATTTATTTTTTATTACAGAGACAGAGAGTCAGAGAGAGGGATAGACAGGGACAGACAGGAACAGAGAGAGATGAGAAGCATCAACCATCAGTTTTTCGTTGCGACACCTTATTGTTCATTGATTGCTTTCTCATATGTGCCTTGACTGTGGGCCTTCAGCAGACCGAGTAACCCCTTGCTTGAGTCAGTGACCTTGGGTCCAAGCTGGTGAGCTTTGCTCAAACCAGATGAGCCCGCACTCAAGCTGGTGACCTCGGGGTCTCGAACCCAGGTCCTTCCGCATCCCAGTCCAACACTATCCACTGAACCACTGCCTGGTCAGGCTGTACAGTGCACTTTTATTAAGACTTTCTTTCAGGAAATAATATGTTTATGGTAAAATGAGTTTTGGTATCCTGTATAATCTCTCCTTCACTCTTCTCTCCCACTACCACACATACTATCATAGTATCATACTTGAGTGTAAATTAAAGCCTCAGACAAGACCTACAGAAAAGGTACCTGTTTTGTATTGTTTATTTCAGTGTTATTCAAACTTCTGAGTTTAAAAAGGCTTTTAGTCAGAGTCTATCTGTAAATAAAAACTGGGAGAATAGTGTTCCACAAAACTCACTTTTAGAAACACTAGGTCATGTGAAGCTACAGCAGAGAAGTAGTAACTGGTTTGGGCTATTCCTTAAATCTTGTCTAGAGTGCACTGCACCCAAAGAACTATCCTGTGTCTCTTACTTAGGTTTATATCTGTTAAATGTTTAACTTCTATCAAAACTGCCATCATAATATGCCCTGTCTAGAATCATGGCGCTTTCTCTATCTGTATTCCTTTTTAAATCTACTCTGAGCTATGGATAGAGATATTTCAAACTAGATCCTCAGAATGTTTTCTCTGGTATTAAACCTGTGTGGTTATCTATTTGTATGTGTGTAAATTTATTATAGACATATTGAATGATTACCAGAAAACAATCATTAGTAAAGAAGAAATATTGAGAGATGTTATCTGAAATGATAGATGTGTTAGTCCTAAGGGGTTAATTTTTCATTTACCTAGGTTTTGAACACATCACTAGAACAAATATCAAATGACCTGCAAATAAGAAAAGAAAATAGAATATTTGAGAGTTATTAATATGTTATGATTAGACATTTTCATTATGTGATTGGTTCTAATTTCTTTCTTTTTACTTTTCTTTTCTCTCTCAAGGGTTGGGTCCTAAATACATGTCAGAATTTATCTGTGACAATTTTCAATGGGTGTGCCACAGTATTTTTAAATCATGCAATACTTGACTGTTAAGTCAGATGCACTGACTTTTTCCCTTAGATTGTCAAATAAAAAAAATGACAGCAGCTAACATAACAATAGCCATATGGTAGGACTACCCTGTTTTGAACCATAAATATATAGGTCATATAATTGGGTTACATCTTTTTTGTCATATCACATAATAAGATTGTGTCTGTTTGGTTAATTCTTGATACCAGAAATCCTTATATATAAAGATAGTCACCTGATCTTTTAAAAAGTCACTTTGGAGCAAAATGGGTAGGTGGTTACTATTTCTTTTTGTAGATCATTTAAAATTATACCTTTTTTTGTCAGACCAACAAAAAAGATATATATTTAGTGTGCCATAAAATTGTAGCATTTAGTTTATGTGTGTTATGAGACAAAAAAGGTTGAAAATTGTTGCTCTATAACAATGTCTAAAGTGAAGACAACCAAATGTTTGATACAATGCATTATTTAACATGCACCTGTTAACAAAATTTCCATAATTTACACAAATGTCATTCTCTAAAAACACCAAAGTCACTTACTTAATGACATGTTTTGTTTTCCAATTCAATATCCCAGCTCTGGTAAACAGCGGTAAGTAGCCTCAGCAGCATTGGGTGTATCCCCCTCCTCCTCCAGCCCTTCATTTCCTCCAGAGACTGGCTATATCACTCCCACAGAGTGTCATATTTGAAGCAAAATATATTCTCTGAAACCTTATTTTAAAATACTCATTAAGGTGTTTAATCCAAGCTTTTTTTTTTGTGTGTGTGTGTGTGTGACAGAGACAGAGAAAGGGACAGACAGGGACAGACAGACAGGAAGGAAAAGAGATGAGAAGGATCGATTCTTTGTTGCGGCACCTTTGTTGTTCATTGATTACTCTCTCATATGTGCCTTGACCAGGAGGCTACAGCAGACCAAGTGACCCCATACTCAATGCAGTGATCTTGGGCTCAAGCTGGTGAGTCTTGCTCAAACCAGATGAGCCACATCAAGCTGGCGACCTCAGTGTTTAAACCTTTGTTCTCTGGGCCCCAGTCTAACACTCTATCCACTGTGCCACCTCTCGATCAGACCAAGCTTCTTTCATAGATGGTTTTAAATTTTAATTGGAGATACTTCAAAAGGTTTAATAACAAAATCATAAGATTTTAATAGCTCTATTTAAATAATATAATGGGAAGAGAACAAATTTTAAACGAATATATTAATATATATATGGATATATATAATGGCTCATGAACTTCAGCTGCATATATTGTTATCACTAAGAGCAAACAGCCATGAGGCTCACTAAAGCTCAAACATAAGTCTTTATCTAGGACTGTACTTTGATAGAGAAATAAAATATTACTATCATGAGAACTTGAGTCCAAAACAAGTCACCTGTACCAATAGCCTACAGGCATGAAAGAGATTTTGACAAGAGGAATTCTTTGGGAAAAAAAATCAATTACCTATTACAAGTGAATAGGGAGGGATGTAACAAGGGGAACAAGACTTGACATTTCAAAGTGACCTTCTTTCACCTAAAATGAGTTCTTGACATTTTAAGGAAGGCTGTCACCACATTAAGTTGCAAAGCATGCTTTGGGAGCATGTCTGAAAGTGGATCAATATAAAGTAAAATCTAACTATGATTGGGAGCAGAAATAGTAACATAAAGTCTTTATTAGCAGAGTTGGACTAATGAAGTGGTGAAATGGGAAATGGTAATGTGCAGATTTATGGAAAGATAGTGCCCGGAACATGCATGTGCACCACTGACTGATTTTTCAAACTTTTCATTTGTATCTCAACTACTTAAGCAAGTGACAGCCTTTCCCTGCCACACATCAGTTTCAGAAGCTTGTGCTGCACATCTGAAACCATGTCCCTTGAAGAGTTTCCTCAGATCTACTGTCAACTAATTGTAAGCTCTGAAAATAAACCGTTGAGTAGAAATCGCTTGCTGCCTAAATTATTTCTTGTTGCTGAAACTGGAATCTCACCAATGCCCAAATTAAAATTTAGTTTTTATAAATGCCCAGATAGAAATAAAAGAATCTTTCTACACATAGTGATACTATTGAACCAACTGTTCTAAATATCCAAATGATTTGGCCTTCTGATACTTTTATACAAATAAGTTTGATGTGTGAAAAGAAGTGAATGACTAAGGTACATGGGCAGTTTCCAAGAAACATTGTATCTTCAAGATCTTTACTGAAATATTAAGCAAAATGAGCATAGTAGTATGTCAAAAGTGATTTTTAGAGGGGCTCATGCTATCACCACTTTATATATATTTGTGATGCTAGCTTATTTTTCCATCATTAAAAAATCTGTAATCAACAATAGACACACCATAGATCCTTATGAATACAAAATGAGTGAGGAGATTGTTTATTTTATTTATTTATGTGTATATATTTTTTTCTTTTCTTTTTTTTAGTTTGAAGCTTTTCATCAGTCAGTAATGGATCACAGATGACAAAAAGTAGTGAAATTAGATAGGGCCAGAGCAGCAGGAGTGCGATTTTTTTTCTTTCTTTTCTTTCCTTTCCTCTTTCTCCTTCTCCTTCTCCTTCTCCTTCTCCTTCTCCTTCTCCTTCTCCTTCTCCTTCTCCTTCTCCTCCTTCTTCTTCTTCTTTTATTCAAAGAGAGGACAGAAGACAGAGAGACAGACCCCTTCATGTACCCTGATCAGGATCCATCTGGCAAACCCATTAGGGGGCGATGCTCTGCCACCTGGGTCATTGCTCTGTTGCTCAGCAGCTGAAGTCTTCTTAGTACCTGAGGCAGAGGTCATAGAGTCATCCTCAGTGCCCAGGGCCAACTCACACCAATCAAGCCATGGCTACAGGATGGGAAGAGAGAGAGAGAAAAGTGAGAGGTAGAGGGGTGGAGAAGCAGATGGGTGTTTCAACTGTATACCCTGACCGGAAATTGAACCCAGGACATCCACATTATGGCCAACATTCTACCACTGAGCAATTGGCCAGGAGTGGGATTAAATAGAAAAAGATTGACTTCATTTAATAGGCTGGTGTATGTAACTATCACAGTAACAGAAGTCTTGAGTGGAACATCTTTGAACCAGAATTGCTGAATAAGCCAATGAAATATCAAAATTGAGAAATGTCTATTTATCTTATGGGAGGATCCGTCTTGTAGATATATACAGATATAGGTCTAATTTGTGAGGAGTGATTTTGTGGAGAAAGAAGAAATCCACAGGAAACAATGGGCATGATTAAGGCCCCAGTTCTCTGTGAAACCCTTACAACTCTAATGTAATTCCTGGAACCTTTTAACCAAGTGTTCTGAGTAAATAAGCTTAGCAAGACTTAGTTATCCTTATTTCTTTACTTATGTTAAAAACTTTGTTAAGGCCCTGGTGAGATACCTCAGTTGGTTAGAGCATCATGCTGAAGCACAGAGGTGGCCAGTGCAATCCCTGGTCAGAGCATATATATCATATTAACAGATCTATGTTCCTCTCTCTCTCTCTTTTCTATCCTCTCTTGCTAAAATCAATAAATTTAAAAATATATATATTTGTTAAGCATTTTATACTCTTTAAATTAACTTAGGCTTTAGACAATCTGTCCCAAATTATAGCAATATTATGCATGTCAGATAAATCCAGGAGGCTCGAACTACATTTAATTTCTAACAATTTCTCATATGTGGCATACTATCTCAAGGTTTTCTCATTTTGACTAGTTTTTTTTTTTCCTAAAATTATTTTACCCATTATTTCTTGGCACAAACTTTATCATCTGTATAAAGCCTTTAGAAGACTAAGCTTAAAGTTTTCCTCTTTTGTGATGCCTGCATTGATCATTTCTTTTTCTGAAGTCTCAAAAATCTTTGTCATACCTTTTTGAGACTTCCTATTAAACTTTGCTTTAAATATCTGTTCACATGTGTGCTCTTCTAATAAACGTACTATAGCTTCCAGGGTAGGGATCATGTGTTTTTTAACATTATGTCCTCAGAGGTCAAAAGTGAGCTTGACATGTTGTACTAGTATTCCATAAATATTTATCAAATAAATACAAGAATACATTAATCTCACTTCAAATCCTATTCCTGTATGAATATTTCAGGAATTCTTTTCCGCTTTCTACATTTCTTAAGCTAGGACTATGAAAGTTCATGATGTGTATAGGAAACAAAATGCATAGGCATGATTTCTGATTGACAGGCAATTAATGCATGATATATGATCCTAAGAAGATCAGTCTTTCTAGTCTCCAAGAGAGTTGGATGTCTTAGGACCTTGCAGCTATATTTCCATTTTTTGGAATATGTGATCCACTTGACTAAGAACACTGATATTAGACCCACAAATGATTTGCCTGTCAGTATTTAAATGAATACATATTTTGACTTTTTTTTTTCATTCAACTTATGATATGTAAGTCAGATGCTTAATACCATGGAGAGTTGCCCCTGGTTCTGCAGTTATGGAAAGAGATGTCAATAGATAGGACAATTATTATTATTAGTTTTCTGTTTGTCAGCAAAATGTATTCATTCTGAAATAAAATAGAACAACTTTACAGTGTTGATGTCAGAATGTCAAACTACAAGGAAAAAAAGAAGAAAAAGAATAAAAGTCGAGAAAAAACTCCTGTTTGCATACCAAAGAACACACACTTACACATAGACTCATACATCAGACACTTAGCTTATGTAACACGAGGAATAAAATGCTCATTAAATGACAACCAGAAGGCTTGAGTAATACTATGATCAAGAAGTTAATTATTGAATAACAAGATAACCTGGACTTGTTATCTTTGAATATATGTATCCTGATTTATTGATGTCACCCCATTAAAAAAATAAAATTATTATATAAAAAAAAAGAAGTTAATTACACTCTGATTTAGTAAATAATTTCCTTGTGGGGGCACTTTTCATAAACAGGTAGAATGAGAATGATACATCAAATTTTCTATAAACTCCCTTCTAGTTTACACATTTGTGCAATGTTTTCCGAAATAAATGACAAAGCACAGATATGTGAATTCTTAGCTGTCTCATTAATGCAAACCCTTTATTAGATGGAAAGTGTGGAGACCTTTCTTAGCAGATGAGGAATTGCAAGCTTCTCCACTACGCTCACAATGTGCTTAATTTGCAATTTCCATGACTTCCTAACGTTAATACAAGATAAAGTAAATGTCATTATCATATATTATTTCACTTGGGAAAGTTAGTTTTTGGGTTTTTTCCAGATCTGCAAAAAGTCACGATGATACTCTGGATAAGTGATCAATGTAGTTAAGGAAGACTGACTCTCCAAATTATGGAATCCAGCTGCAAATAGTCTAAATGTTTCTCATCCAAGTCCTCTGAACATACTCCATTATTTATAGACACCTATCCTGCAATGCCAGTGAAAAATAAAAATGTCAAGCACAACAGTAAGTAAATTATAATGTCCAAATTAAGATATTCATTAATATTTGAGGGTGAGCATATTGCATAATCAATACAAATAAAGAGAGACTCTATGGAATTGTCTCTATGCCAGTAACACATAAAGAAACAAACACTTTTCCAAAAAGTCTCAGATTTGACCAAATAGTCTAAGTACCTGCTTTTTTCTGTGTCTCTGTTTTATCTGTGGATTCTTGTGCAATCTATTTTCTACCTGGAGTCTAATCTGTCATAGATCTGTCTGTTGCACTTTTCTCATTATTTGAGTTTTGTTCTAACAAATTTTTAATGTAGACTTCTATCAAAAGTTTGAAGCCCATAAAATAAAGAATAGCTATTTTATCCAGCTTGCTTTATAGCTGCCTAAGTCTGAGCAGGGTTACTTCATTTCTATCAAACAACAAAATCGATTTGTATAAATACACTATTATGTCAGGAGATTCTGAAATATATAAAATGATAGCAAGTGGGTAAAATATTCCATGACCCTTTTTGTTAGGTTTCCTTTTTTGTTTACATAATTGTTATCACACCATATATACATATATAAAATTTTATAACCTGCATATTCACTTGGAACCATAAAAATATATTTAATATACTTTACTAATCCTCTAATATCTTACATTGTGATAAATTCATTATGATGATTGTTTTATACTATTATCATTTTTTATATATTTAACAATTTTATTAGTAACATTGATTTTACTGAGCTAAATAATGTCTATAAATATTTCATTAAAACCTCTCCTTATATTTAGGATGCAACTAGAGTTATTATTGTACAGAAAAAATGAGATGAAGAGACAATAAAATTTTTTCCCCATGGTCATAGAATAAAGAATGGCATAGGAACCTGACATACATCTTATCTGTTTGGAGTTAAGCACATATTCTAAACAAAATTGAAATAAGCTGATGCAGAGAAGGTCAGACATGGGTCTATAATAACAGAAAATAAACAGAAACAAAAACACACACAACATATAGACCAATAATAAGCCACTTTTTCATTTGCTTTTATCAGATGGGGTTCTGTGTTTTAAACTCTCTTCTATTTTAGCTCTTTAAATGTAATAGAACACATTAAACTCCCTTTAATTGTAGAAGTTTGTGCTCTAGCCCTTCCTGATCTCTACAATTTGGGAGTTAACTTCAAAAAAGAATTTACTCTAGAACCCAATTTACCTTGCTGACTTTGTTTATCTATCAATGCCTGATGCATAGTAAGTCTAGAAAGTAGTGCTGGTGTCCCAGATTAACAAAGGGCCAGCAACATTTTGGAAAAAAGGAGAAACTGAGTAGGAAATGTAAAGTCACTATCTAACTTCACATATGATAACAATGTGCACATAAAGTAATATCTAATAAAAATAATAATAATTTTGGATCAATAAAAATGTATGCATTATATTGGAAGACATTTTAATCATATAGGACTCAAAAGTAATTATGAAAATATTTTCTTCATGAAACAAAAGCAAATTTCTCAAAAATACCTACATAAAATATACTTGGCTAAAAAGAATGTTTGGGTTTTTTGGGGTTTTTTTTTTTTTGTATTTTTCTGAAGCTGGAAACAGGGAGGCAGTCAGACAGACTCCCGCATACGCCCGACTGGGATCCACCCAGCACGCCCACCAGGGGGCGATGCTCTGCCCTTCCGGGGCATCGCTCTATCGCGACCAGAGCCACTCTAGCGCCTGGGGCAGAGGCCAAGGAGCCATCCCCAGCGTCTGGGCCATCTTTTGCTCCAGTGGAGCCTTGGCTGCGGGAGGGGAGAGAGAGACAGAGAGAAAGGAGAAGGGGAGGGATGGAGAAGCAGATGGGTGCTTCTCCTGTGTACCCTAGCCGGGAATCGAACCCGGGACTTCCGCACGCCAGGCCGATGCTCTAAAAAGAATGTTTTGAATTTAAAGAGAAATCACTGAAATAAAAGCCATTATTGGTAAAAAAAAAACCCACAAACCTTAATTAGCCTGATCAGGCAATGGTACAGTGGAGAAAGCATCAGACTGGGATGCAGAGGACCCAGGTTCAAATTCCCAAGGTCAAGGGCTTGAGCGTGGGCTCATCAGCTTGAGTGTGGGGTAGTGGCTTGAACATCAGATCATAGACATGGCCCCATGGTCACTGGCTTGAGCCCAAAGGTCACTGGCCTGAAGCTCATGGTCGCTCGCTTGAGCCCAAGGTCACTGGCTTGAGCACAGGGTCACTCGCTCTGCTGTAGCCCCCAGTCAAGGCACACATGAGAAAGTAATCAATGAATAATCAAGATGCTGCAACAAAGAATTGGTGCTTCTCATCTCTCTTCCTTTCTATGTGTTTGTTCCTATCTGTCCCTCTTTCTGTTTCTGTCATCAAAATAAAAAAAAGAAAAAATTAAAAAACCTTAATAGAAACTTTGTTAGGAATATAGAGCATTAAGAATATTATGAAAATATAGGAACATTATTATTTTAAAAAGAATGAGAGAGAAAATATAACAAAAAATAATTTAATTTCTCAAGTGTTTAAAATACAAATATTGTCCAAGATTAAAGAACAAATAATCATGAAGCAATATTTGAAATATTCCTAGATATAAAACTAAAGATTTCACATTGTTTCATACAACTGCAAACAAAGGTAATGACCAGAAATGTATTTCAAGATACTGTGAGAAAAGTGTTTTTTTGTTTGTTTGTTTGTATTTTTCTGAAATTAGAAACGGGGAGGCAGTCAGACAGACTCCCGCATGCGCCCAACTGGGATCCACCCAGCATGCCCACCAGGGGGCGATTCTCTGCCCATCTGGGGTGTTGCTTTGTTGCAACCAGAGCCACTCTAGCACCTGAGGCAGAGGCCATAGAGCCATCCTCAGCACCTGGGCCAACTTTGCTCCAGTGGAGCCTTGGCTGTGGGAGGGGAAGAGAGAGACAGAGAGGAAGGAGAGGGGGAGTGGTGGAGAAGCAGATGGGTGCTTCTCCTGTGTGCCCTGGCCGGGAATTGAACCTGGGACTCCTGCACGCCAGGCTGACACTCTACCACAAAAGTGTTTTTGTTTTTTTTTAACTTTTATGAAAACATCTTCAAAATTTGTAAGTAGGAACAAGTTACCTGAAAAAGTATTAAATGTATTTTAATCTATAAATTTTCTTTTGGTATCAATATATTCAATTACTAGGACAATATAAACAAAATTATATGGGGAGACAGTATGCATTCCAGATTTCAGAATTCTACTAAACTGTAATTTATATAAAAAAGCAGTGGAAAGATAATTCTCCAAAATGAGAACATGAAAAATATAACATAAAATTACCTTTGCTTAAAATTACTTAAAAATATTCACAACAGCCCTGGCCGGTTGGCTCAGTGGTAGAGGGTCGGCCTGGTGTGCGGAAGTCCCGGGTTTGATTCCTGGCCAGGGCACACAGGAGAGGCGCCCATCTGCTTCTCCACCCCTCCCCCTCTCCTTCCTTTCTGTCTCTCTCTTCCCCTCCTGCAGCTGAGGCTCCATTGGAGCGGAGATGGCCTGGGCGCTGGGGATGGCTCTGTGGCCTCTGCCTCAGGCGCTAGAGTGGCTCTGGTTGCAACATAGCGACGCCCAGGATGGGCAGAGCATCACCTGCTGGTGGGCAGAGCTTCGCCCTGGTGGGCGGGCTGGGTGGATCCCAGTCGGGCGTATGTGGGAGTCTGTCTGACTGTCTCTCCCCGTTTCCAGCTTCAGAAAAAAAAAAAAAATTCACAACATTCCCAAGCAAAAACCATAATATTAATTACCTAACGATTTGAGAAGTTGCATTTAAAAATAGACATTTTTCTTCAAATGAAAATGTATTTACATTTCTCTTTCAGTCTGTTTTAGAACACTTTATACCAGTTAATATTAAGAGGATTTACTCATAGATCCTTTCCTATATCTTCTTTTCATTTGTCTTCTCAGATATCTTATAACTATTTCCAGTTTAAGATTGAACTCTGGATATTTCTTACTTATGGAATCTCTGCCTGTCTTTCTACAGTTTGGCCTTGAGTACCTTACAGAATGACCTACAAAATAACCTAGTTATTTAAGCCAGAGTTTGGAATCAACATTTCAATCTTCCGTAGCTCTAAACCATCACAAAACACCAATGATTCTACATCCAAATTATTACTCAATCTTACTACCCTTCTGCTTGTCTATTGTCAAGCAAAATCTCCTTAATGCAAAGTCCCCACAATCATGTGCTTCAAATATTATAACATATTCCCAACTGAGTATCTCATACACATTTCTGTTCATTCTCCTTCTCTATGTGATACCCACCCAGAGTAATCACATTGATTTTTTTTTTCAAATCACAGTATACATTTTTGAACTTTCTTTAGACTGCCTGTTTGCTACCATTACTTGGGTCTTAGATTAAATATCTTTCCTCAGAGTCACTACTTGACTCTCAAATCAATATGAATTTATCCTTCATAATTTCCTTCATGTTACATTATAATTTCTTTCGGAGTGCTCATCACAGTTTGTAATCATACACTTATTTCACAATATTTATAACAATTTGTATCTATTCATTCCCTGAATTGTTTCACTGCTACACTGTGAGGTCCTGGACAAAGGGTTTTCTATATATGTTTACGGTGACCAGTATACATTCTTGCCTAGAGTCGGTACTCCCTCCTCTAGGATTAATTAATAATTGGTAAATATTTTCTTTTATATTGCCACCAAAGAATGATTCAAATGACATCAAATAGGTATATAGAACAGATTATGCTAATTCAGAGGAAAGATAGCAGGCACTGAATGGTTTCAAAGTTAATCATTTACAGTAGATTGTATACTACTGATGGAATTGATTTTAAGAAGCTGACTAAGATCATGACCACTGCATTCCAGGGCATGTGGGACTGCTTTGCAAGATACTGTGAGAAAGTGTTGTATGGACATGTTTATGAAAAAAGAAACAACAAATATTTTCTCACCAATGAAATTAGGATAGACATTAGAATGAAGAGGTGAGGGTATTGAGACTGAGATAGTGACTGTGAATTGTTCTCCCTCAGAAAGTCTTGGATGGAAGGAATTTAGAGCTTGTGTATTCATCTTGTTTTAAAGTTCTAAAATATACTAAATCAGTACCAGGTAAATCTTTATTTGAAAGATTTAGTGGGCACTGGGAGACAAAGAGCATATGCTCGTCCATCTGAAATTATCCTCAAGAACAAGAAGACAAGTTTGAGGGCACTGAGTACACATCACATGACGGGTGATTATTGCCATTATTTGAAAAAAAACCCCAGATAATTACAACCCTTTTCACCCTTTATGTGAGAGTAATCAATCAAAATCACAATAAAAGAACCTTTGTTTTCTCTACCAATATTTATAGGCAACAAGTTCCAAGGGAAATAAAATAACCTTTAATCACATTTCATGTAATAGAAAGTAAAAAGCTGGTATCTTTCTTTGTGTGATTTTTCCTCTTAGGTGAATTTGGAGAAATAATTTACCTAGCTACATAATTGTGGCATTCCATTATTGGCTGGGTGAGAAAAAAATCTCCTCAATATTAATAAATTACTTGCTCCAATGGCACCAGTGTCATCATTATATTCCTATACTAAGTACCCAAGCATATTGCAAATGATAGAATTTGCAATTTTTATTCATGTTTGACACAGTTTATGGTACTCTGAGTCATTGGAACGGTAAACTGTATGTTCCTTTCAGATTAAACACCAGTGACCTATCCAAAAATAGCTGCAGCTTTCTAATAGATGAATGGTGGGACACACAAACACAGTTTTATCCTTTGCCCTGTTTTACACCCTGGTAATAGTAACTCTCTTCCCAACACCTGGCAGAAGATAAGGTTTTTATGCATTTCTCAAAAGAGAATAAAGAAATCCATTTGTCAATGTTTTCTATATTCAAAGTAAGTGATGTAACACCCCAGTACTCCCATCCCAAATCAGGGCGTTATTTCTCAGAGTTAACAGTCGCATTAACCAGATCACTATTTGTGAGCAAAAGTGTGCGATACCATTATTACAGGCAGCTAAACACTGTGCTTTAAAGGAAATTATACAACAAAAGGAGCATAAATTGGAATTGATTTCATTGAAGAATTTTCACCCACAAAATAATGACACTACTGTATCTTTAGGGGAACTATTGCATTACAGTTTTGCTTCACTAAATTAAAAAGGGTATCAAGATGGTAGTAAATCTGAAGTGTGTTACTGGGAAAACTCTAAAGACCAGGAGCTCATATAAATCAACAAAAACAAATTAGACACAGTTTAAAATTCAACTTTCATTTCAGGAAACTTTGAAACTATTATCAATATTTTATCCTTTTTTGTTTTTGTTAATACTCTATCTAATGACTCAACACATGACTCCATTGCTGGTTAGCTACTGAAGGTGGTGAATTTCATGATGTTAAGTATCTGAGAGTTTAAGAATATTTGGACTGTGAACCTCTACAAGAATTGGAATTTATTCTAAATGAGATTTTCTATGTCTGTTTTCTAAATGAGTGCTTGAAAAAGCTTGGTAAGTAATCCCAATAGAATGCTTTTAAAAACAGGTCAAATAACCAACCACATTTGTGTTTCCTGCCAGGAAGTTTAGTGCTAATGCTGTAGAAGTGGAGAGTTTGTAAATACGGGCATGGGGAACAAGCCTTAAACCAAAATAGATGATTGAATCTTCAAAGGAAGAGGGTTCTGTTCTGCTTTTATTTTCTTAAGTGGCATCAGTAGCCAAAATATCATAAGCATCAAGGGTTGCTGGGGCAGGAACTGATCCAAACAAAAGGATTATTACAAAGGACTAAAAAATATCAGGTTATGAGAAGAGCTCCTACACCAGAACTAAACACCCAAATGCCAAACAGCACGGGAAACGTGGATGCCTGAGGGAAGTTAAATACAAGGTGAAAAGGAAAAGTAGGAACCTGTCCGGTTACAAGTCTAGATAATGGTTGATTAGTAAAAATGGGACTTGCTGCTCAATCGGAAGCATTTTTCTGATTTTGCTGATGTGGAATAATGAAAAATGAATTTGCTATCACCTTACTGAACAATCACATTAATTTTCAATTTTTCTGCTGTTCTTTTCTGTAAAAATTTTGGCTTAGTGCATTTACACTTGTGGTTGAATATACCTTTTTTATTTTAAAAAATGTAATTTATGAGATTATTTAATCCTCTCCTAATTTTATATGGTCACAATTTCATTAGACTGTGAAATTATATGTCCATTAATCAACTATGTTGTAATGCCTGCACATACCTTACTCTTTACAAAAGAAAGTGAGTTTTGCTCTCCTAGAATTTTTGAGACTGCTGTGTAGATCAGGGGTCCTCAAACTTTTTACACAGGGGGGCAGTTCATTGTCCCTCAGACCATTGGAGGGCCGGACTATAAAAAAAAAACTATGAACAAATCCCTATGCACACTGCACATGTCTTATTTTAAAGTAAAAAAACAAAAACAGGAACAAATACAATATTTAAAATAAAAAACAAGTAAATTTAAATCAACAAACTAACCAGAATTTCAATGGGAACTATGGGCCTGCTTTTGGCTAATGAGATGGTCAATGTCTGGTTCCATATTTGTCATTGCTAGCAGTAACAAGTGATATGATGCACTTCTGGAGCCGTGACCATGCGTCTCGCGTCACCAGAAGTAGTACTGTATGTGAGCTACACTATGATTTGTGGCACCGCCACAAACAGTACTCCAGGAGCACTCCTCTCACTGACCACTAATGAAAGAGGTGCCCTTTCCGGAAGTGCGGAGGGGGCCGATAAATGGCCTCAGGGGGCCGTATGCTGCCTGCGGGCAGTAGTTTGGGGACCCCTGGTGTAGATCCTCATTGGTAAAGTTAAACATTAATTAAATACTTATTTCTCATTTTTTTCTTTACTTTTTTTTTAATACAGTCATAGATCCTTCCCTTAATTCACTGTAATTATTGCAGAGAACATATTGTTACTTTTAACAGCAAGCATCAAAATATATACAACATAGACCATTGTTGGGCAGATAAAATGTATTATGCTCACTTTGTTAAAGAGGCCATCGCCCAGGTGATATTAATGTGTGTTGGAGATCGTTGTAACCTGGGGCTTGGTTTTGGGATTAAGCCTTTCCCACCCTTTTTGCTGTAGGGCGGTACAATCCAACCATGCCTCAGAGAAGTGACTTTGTATTAGAGACTACCCTATTTTGTATATTGGATTAAAGGTTGTGAAGCTACACTATAAAATGGGGGCAGAACGGGACTTGGCGCTTGGTTCCTGAGGTTAGCATGAGAGAGCGGAGAGAGTAGAGCCAGCAGCTAAAGGAGGCCACGTGGAGGAGGCCAGGAGAAGCAGCCAAGATGGCGGAGTGCTGAGTGAGATGCCAGTTTGTGTAGAGTTTGTATCTGGGATAAGGAAGGAGATGGGGAACTGAGGAGAATAAGGTTGGTGAGCTAGAAACCTTTGATTCTAGGAAACTCGGATAAGTCAGTGGCTTTGTGAGCACTGAGTGTGACTGGGTTTTGGAGCCCAGTGTGTATTTTTACTTGCCCACCGGGTGCAAGGTAGGATTAAAGGCTATGGCCCACCAGTTTTTGGCTCCATGGTTTCTTTACCGACTGTCCGAATCCAATGCGAACCTGCATGGGCCGGGCTGCTCTGATGGTGGCCCCGGCCCTGCCTGCTGGCTTTACATTTGGCGTAGTCTGTGGCAGGATTCGATACAGATCGGCAAGGAAACTTTGAGTGGTGGAGTAGAGGACTGGCTAGTGTTAGGGTTCCCCATGGCTGTCCTTTTGGGGATTGTAGGCTGGCTGACTTTTACAGCCATGTGTGAGGAAACTGAGCAGCAGAAGGAGATGGAGCAAATGCAGGAGAAACCGATGCTGACCCTGGAGCTGGAGGAAATGCTGGAGGAGGAGGCCAACCAGGTGTTCGAGATTCGCCTGGAAATGGAGCAAACACTGGAGGAGGATTCAGAGGTTCGTGAGTTGCCGATTGCCCTGGAGGTTGTGGAGAGCCAGCAGCGGCGGGAGGCCAGGGCTGAGGCTGAGGCTGAGGCTGAGGCTAAGGCTAAGGCTGAAGCTGAGGCCGGGTCCGGAGCTGCAAGGTCTGCGGAGCAGAAGGTGGCAGGGGACGGAGGTTCAAGCCCGGCAGCAGGAGCTGATGTTTCCAGTTCCTCTTTGGAGGATGAGGAGAATCAGGCTGGAGTTGCAATCCGCAGTCTCCATAAGATGAGAGCCCAGCTGGAAGGAGCACCTACTATGGCCCCGGTAGGTCTGCGATTTGGGGACATAGGGCTGGACATGCTTTCCAGAGCAGAGATGGAAATGCTAACTGCCATTGCCACGTGCCCCTCTTTGGGACAGTGTAAGACCTGCGAGGATGGCAGGGATGAGGGGGGTGGCTGACACCCCATGTACACGGACTGATTTCCTGGACTACTACCGGAGTGGGCATTGGCTCCTTTGTTGGATGGATGTACGGATTACGGATTTTGGACAATGTGAAATACCCTGATGGGGGTGGGGGGTGGCTTCGCTGGAAGCACTCCTCTACCCCGGGAAGCTTTTCCCGTGGCTAGAAAGAAGACCGAGGACATTTTGCGCTTTGGGCTAAGTGCTCAGAGACTGGTGAAGTGTACCTTTGAAATTGTTGAAACTGTATGATTTTTGCTGTTGTAATCTGTGTAATGTTCTAATTTCCTTGCACAGGAATGCTGGTGATGTAAATTGTGGGTAGTAAAGTGAGCATAGGGGTGGATTGTTGGGCAGATAAAATGTATTATGCTCACTTTGTTAAAGAGGCCATCGCCCGGGTGATATTAATGTGTGTTGGAGATCGTTGTAACCTGGGGCTTGGTTTTGGGATTAAGCCTTTCCCACCCTTTTTGCTGTAGGGCGGTACAATCCAATCATGCCTCAGAGAAGTGACTTTGTATTAGAGATTACCCTATTTTGTATATTGGATTAAAGGTTGTGAAGCTACACTATAAAATGG